>NC_052089.1:10758924-12008924 GCF_015852505.1 Tachyglossus aculeatus | reverse complement strand
CCATGCTGAGACTTTTTGTCACCTATAAATCAGTTTATCACTAGAATTTATTGAGGGCTTACTGCATGCAAAGGACTATAATAATAATAATGATGGTATTTATTAAGTGCTTACTATGTACAAAGCACTTTTCTCAGCACTGGGGAGGTTACAAGGTGATCAGGTTGTCCCACGGGGGGCTCACAGTCTTAATCCCCATTTTACAGATGCGGTAACTGAGGCATAGAGAAGTTAAGTGACTTGCCCAAAGTCACACAGCTGACAATTGGCGGAGCCGGGGTTCAAGCCCATGTTCTTGCCACTGAGCCACGCTGCTTCTCACAGTAGATCAATCATTTAGTCAATCAATTGAATTTATTACACTTACTATGTGCAGAACACTGTAGTAAGCACTTGGGAGAGTAAAATATCATCCCTGCCCATGAGGAGTATATAGACTCCTTTGTAAAAATGATCCTTGCCTACGAGGAGTGTATAAACTAGAGGGGGAGACAGAAATTAAAATAAATTAAAGATGGCTATTTGCATAAGTGAGAAACACTGTGGCCTAGTGGAAAGCTCATGGGTCTGAGAGTCAGTGGACCTGGATTCTAATCCTAGCTCCAACACTTGTCTGCTGTGTGACCTTGGGCAAGTCACTTAATTTCTCTGTTCCTCATCACGTGAAAAATGGGGAGTAAGACTGTGAGCCTCATGTGGGGCAGGGACTGTGTCCCTACCTGATTAGCTTGTATCTACCCCAGCACTTAGTACAGCGCCTGGTACATAGTAAGCACTTAACAAATACTATTTTTAAAAGTTCTGTGAAGAGGAGGTGAAAATCAAAGTGCTTAACGGGTACTGACCCAAATTCATGGGTGACACAGAAGGGAGGGTGAACAGGGAAGGTGAGGACTTAGGGATGACCTCTTGGAGAAGATGTGATTTTAGGAGGGTTTGGAAGATGGAGAGAGTGGTGGTTTGCCAGATATGAGGAAGGATTTCTAGGCCAGAGGGAGATGTGGGTAAGGGGTCAGTAGCAGGATAGATGAGTTCAAGGCACAGGGAGTATGTATGTTGGCATTAGAAGAGTCAAGTGTGCGTGTTGGGTTGTAGTAGATGAAAGGTACGGTAAGAGAGGGAGAGCTGATTGAGTGCTTTAAGGCCAAAAAGAAGATGTTTCTTTCAGGGTAGGAATGGATGGGCAACTGTTGGAGACTTTTGAGAAGTGTCCTGAGTGTTTTTTAAGAAAACATAATCTGGGCAACAGAGTGAAATAAGGATTAGCAAGGGGAGAGTTAGGAACCATGGAAGTCAACAAGGAGGCTGATGCAGTATCCTATCAAGCTGGGATACGAGAACAGTGTGGATCTTGATTATACCTATTATATATAATAATAATAATGATGATGATGGTATTTGTTAAGCACTTACTATGTGCAAAGCACTGTTCTAAGCACTGGGGAGGTTATAAGGTTATCAGATTGTCCCACGAGGGGCTCACAGTTTTAATCCCCATTTTACAGATGAAGTAACTGAGGCACAGAGAAGTTAAGTGACTTGCCCGAAGTCACACAGCTGACAGTTGGCAGAGCTGGAATTTGAACCCATGATGTCTGACTCCAAAGCCTGTGCTCTTGCCACTGAGCCACGCTGCTTCTCTGATAATGATAATAATGATAATAATGATAATAATGATATATACTATCATTATTATTATATATTATAATACTATTATATATTATATCAAGATTAAGACTGTGAGCCCATTTTTGGGGAGGGACCGTCTCTACATGTTGCCAACTTGTACTTCCCAAGTGCTTAGTACAGTGCTCTGCGCACAAGTAAGCGCTCAATAACTACGATTGAATGAATGAATGAAAGATCAGCATGGTAGCAGTTTGGATGGAGAGGAAGAGGCATATTCTAGAGATGATGTTAGGGAAGAATTGACAGAATTTGCTGGTAGACTGAATATGAATGAGAGAGACAAGTCCAGGCTCTAACTTTAAGCACTAACTTAGCTATGTTCCTATCCTATAATATTTTGTTGCAGTCTGGTCTGTGTCCATTGAATTATATTTATTTTGAAAATCTCCCAGAATTCTCCACCAAATCTCCTCTAGTGCCAATGACAGCAAGCAATCATTGCTTGTCTATCTCTCCAATAAATCAATGTGTCATGTAACTTACAGAAATAGGAGTATATAGTGATGAAGAAATTAGAATCGGGGCAATCACAAAATTAGCAATATGTCTCCAACAGCCCCTTTAGGGCATAGTTTTGGTCTGGTATTTTCAGGGATTCAATTAAGATAAAAATGACATTCGGGTTGCTGCTGGCAAGATAGATAATCCTCTAAAAAGGATTTCTCTAGGGAGGCTTTATTGTAGGACAAGATCTTCACGTTGTGACTGTAAAGAATCTGGGCCCACTGATAGGGCAGGCTGCAATAAAAACTGATGTCCATGAATTCCAATTCATATGCATCCTGCCAGATTAAATTTGTTTCTGGCTCCAGAAAAGTGGTACCAGTGGCAGTTAGCCAAGGTATAAACAAAAAATCACATGAAGGCACATAGCACTTACATCTCACTCCCCTCTCCCCCTGCCCCCCACTCCCACCCCAAGAACTCCTTGTCTAAGGCCATTTCAGCAATTTCTTTATAGTGCCAAGAACAAGTGGCAGCACGAAGGCAGCGTAACCCACCATGTGCTTCCCATTTCCAGGACACGTGCCTGAGTTCAGAAACAAGGGAAAACTGCAGACGTTTTGGAAATCACCTTCCCAAAGCCAATAGCACAGTCAGCAGAGCGGGCTCAGTCTGGGCAATTAGCCCCATACCAACCTGTGGTCTGTTCATTCTTAACTCAGAAAAACTAATTCATTTTTTCTGACCATCTAAGATGTGTTCCATCCACCTGAATGGATTGGGAAAACTGCCTAATTTGTGGAAAATGCAATCTAGAGAAGAAGATTTTAAAACTGGGCCATTGCCACTAACAGCACAGGATTAGAGTGGGTGTGTAAATAGAAATGTGTAAATAGCAAATTTCATGAGGAGGATCTAGGAAGACTTAATTTGCCCTCCTCCCATCATACTCAGGGAGTACCAAGTGTGCCAGGCATCTTTCTTTGCCAGAAGAGGGGCTCTCCAGCAAGATTTTAGCCAGAGTTCTCTTTCACCTTGAGCTTGACCATAATTAAGCTCTTCAGCAGCATTAATCACTAATGCTGAGTGCCAAACAGATCCATTTTTAAACATGTGAGAATTTTTAAAGATGGAGAACTGGTGAAATTAAAGGGAAACAAATGACAAAAATTACAAATAGATATTCAAAGAAACAAAGATTTTCTTCAGAGACCATCATTGGCTAAAAAATTTTATCACCGGCACAACAGAGTTTGTAATCAGTCAATCATATCTATTGAGCACTCACTGTGTGCAGAGCACTGTACTGAGCCCTTGGGAGAGTACAACATGACAGCATCGGTACACTTGTTCCCTTCCCACATTGAATTTACAGAGGGGGACACAGATATTAATATAAATAAATTAAATTATTCAAGTGCAAAGGTGACACAAAAGGGAGTAGGAGAGGAGGAATTGAGGGCTTAGTTGGGGAAGGCCTCTTGGAGGAGATGTGCTTTTAATAAGGTGTGGTGTCAGGAGTGGAAGGAATTGTTGGACACGGTCCCTGCCCTCTAGGAGTTTACAGTTTAGCAGGGAAGACATATGAAAATATATTACAGGTAGGGGAAGCAACTGAATGTAAAGATATGTACATAAACACTGTGGAGGGAGAGGTTAGGGTGAGTAATTAAATACTAGGGGATAAGGACTCAAGTGCATAGTTGATATAGTAGGGAGGGAGAAAGGATAGGGAGAAGAGAGTTTAGTCAGGAAAGGCTTCTCAGAAGGGATATTTTATCACATTTTAGTAGGGCTTTAAAGGAGTCTGCCCTTCTTTTCCAAATTCAACAGACCACAGCTCTACCCATCTCTTAAGACTTAAGAACTCATTCTTCCCTGTGGCTTTCCCAGATTAATTTCCCCTCAGCTAACTCTAGTATTTAAGAACATATTGGAGAAGCAGCGTGGCCTAGGGGATAGAGCCTAGGGGTCTAATCCCAGCTCTGTCACTTTTCTGCTTGGGTAAGTCACTTAACTTCTCTGTGCCTCTGAAATCCCTAACATACTGCAGGAGAAGAAAGAGAAAAGACCCGAGAGTGAAGTAAACCTGAGAGTTAGCACAAATGCACCGAGTGGGGTAGATGTGTCACAAGTGAATATTTAGTGATAAACAAGGAAAAGCAATGCACCATATATAACAATCCGTATGGTACTGGGACTTTCAAACACCTTGTCTTGACTGTTACAACCCCAGCCAAACTTAACCCAAAATATGATGGGTTAGCTAATTTTTTTAAACCCTCAGTCGGGGCTGGTTCCATGTGTGAATCTTGAACAGTTAGAAACAGTGTGTTAGATTATCTAAATTAGTGCATACATAGGACATGGATGTGTCTTCCGCTGGGGTTGTTAGTGGAGGGAACCATTCTTAGGCTCACCTTTTTCCCCATTCTGCTATCAGACTATCTCTGAATGAAACCCTAAAATGTTCTGTTCAAATAGGGGTCCGGAAATCAGGATTTGTAGGATCTCAAATCTGGAAATTCCTTTAAAGCCAAGAACACCCCTTGTTTCCGGGAGTGAGACCTTGGCCAGTGAGGAGTTTAGGGGAAGCAGGGTGGGGAGGGGCTGAAGCTGTTTTTACAGTTATTATTAGATCCTTGAGACAATGGTGAAGGTAGCTGGATTGGACCCCTAAATTTCTCAGCTTATTATATGTTTAGACATTTTCCAACTGTCCCACTGGCTAGGCAGACATAGAGAACCAAGGTTCCCAAAGGGGTTAAATTTTGAAAGTAACCGAAAGGCCGGCAGTAAAAGAAACCCAGTGCGGTAAGAACAGATGTTACAGGATCTCAGCTGCTTTTGAGGTCCCTTCTTTGTGAGCAAATCTCTTCCGATCCTCCCACAAACTTCCCTGGATTACCCTAATGCTTCAGAGACCCGAAGGCCAGCCACCGGGGTACGTGGAAGAACACGTACAGTAATGGCAAGGTTAAGAAGTACGTCTCGTTGAATAAACATTAGGAGACTTGGATATTTTAATGAGTGGAAACTTTTGGTGGGGGAAACTGGAGGCTGGTTGGAGGGTATCAGAAAACTTCAGGATTCCTAAACCGAGGCTTAATAGGGTGTGGTGTGTGTGCACTTCTGTCGTGCAGCTGCTCTCTGTCCCTTCCCTTTTCTACCAGATTTATTTGTTTCCCTGCATGTTGTTTACAAGAGGCTTGAAAGTCCTCCAACGGGTCTTAATAGTTCTAATAGTAGTGTGCTTCCATAGCAAAGAATGGATTTAGGACTAAAATGAAATCAATTCAATCCCCTTTTTCCTCTCATAGTTAAGGGACTCCCTCTCTTTCTCTTTATCTCTCTCCCCTCCTTCTCTAGTTTTCCATCCCCGGAGAATAAAGTGTACAGTTCCTTGAGAACGGATTGCCTGTCTCCTTTCCTGCCCACCTACTATGAAGAGTAGCTCCTCCCACCTGCCCATAAAAGCCAAGTGCATGTTACTAGCAGCTGATCAGAGCCCTTTCTCAGCCCTCTCTCTACTGTTGGGAGCCACTGATCTTCTCTCCTAGAATCACACATGCTCAAGGTAAGAAAAACTTCTTCAGTCATTTGACTATCCAGGCTTTTGCTGGGGGAAATACAGAAGCTCTATGCCACCTTTTTGCTGCCTTGCAGCTGCTTTTGGTGGGGAAGTTACAGAAGCCTGGTCATGTAGTTTAAAAACAAACTTATGTGGGAACAGTGAAATAAAACTACTAAAACTAATCTGACCATGGCACAACAGCAGCCACAGAGCTGTGAGATAAGAGTTTTAGTCAGCCCCCCCGCAAACTACCTCTTCCTTCTTAATAGTGTTACTCATATGAAAATGTGCATTGTTAAGGAATTTTACTTTTCATTGTAAAAATTGGTGATGTCAATGGAAGTGGGTAGAACCCCTGTTGCATTCTTGAATACGTATTTTAAAAGAACCCACATGCTTTCCTAAAATAGCACACTCCAAAAGTCCTGGTAACAATTCTGTGATGTTTTTCCAAACTCCCAAGACAATTTCTATTAGCCCTCTCTGAAAAAAAAAAAAAGCATCTTTCCTGGTTTCAGAGCTTGGAAAAAGTGATGTGAATTGCTGCCCTTTACAGAGTGATAATAATCAGGTGGCTGGTAGGAAAAACAAATCTAATTTCCCAAGCTGGGACAGGAGTGTTTTTTTAGGAATATCTTGAGAATTTCATTCCAAAATGAAAATCCCACTGAAATAAAGTTGCCATAAGAAGAAGTACTTTAATCTATATATGTGAGTCTGTGTTTGTTTACGTGTATGTACATCATATACTTTTTAATACCTCTCAAGGCAACTTTATGTAGTCTTTAGGGATTTTTTTCCTGCTGTTTGAGATATGATATAGCCTGTATTTGCAAGATGAAATTGGAAAAGATCAAATATTAGGGATTTGAGAGTTCTGTCCTTGTTCTCCCCTTTCCCCACACTCCCACTTCTCCCCTTTCCCCACACTCCTACCTATCCATCCTCACTTTCCCTTACTGAGTGGACCATCTTTACTGAGATCCTTCTTTCTGGCTTCTGCTTCTCATACCATGAGTCAGGTGTTCTAGCACAAGGATACCGATTTAGAGAGATACTGTCATACCATCCTGAAATCTGAAAAACCTATCTAATGTCTGAAAAGCGGAAATGAAGTTTACCTGTGCTCCCATTCTGGTAAAAACACAATCTAAAATTAGTTCATCAGGAAAAAGTGGATGTCTCCCCTACCCACCAGATCCAGCCAAAGAAATATGCTGGGAAATGGTGTTCCTTGTGTCCAAAAGCCATATATTTTTTCAAGACTTTACTGAACCTACCACCTATGTACACTCTGTGTTGTTTTTTTGCTGGTTTTTGTAACCTGCACCCCAGTCTGTGCCATGTGCTTTGATAGCATCTCATGAGGGGAAGGAAATCTCTTTAAATGCTTGCTCGGTTGATTGTACTAAGGCCCATTGAGGAGATCAAGTATTGTTGCTGTTAAGAAAACTAAAGCATTAGTTCAGGCAAAGCACTTAAAAAAGGGAAAGGGCACAATCCATTTTTAAAAGAAATGTGCTGTGTAAAATTCTTCCTTCTTCCAGTATGATGGTCAGTGACCTTAAAAGGACAGGTGTCAATCATTATATTATGAACTCAAATGTAAACTAATTTTAGATGTTACTGCCCACTTAAAATAAAATGTGAATAGAGGCATAAGGAAGAGTCCTTTAAGAAATTCCGTTTCAGAAAATCCAATGTCACACATGCAAAGTTCTCCTTTTTTGAAAAAAAAAAAAATCTTCTTGGGAAAATTGTTGCAGAGGGAGGGGTTTCCAGGAAGAATATGATGTAAAATTCAAATTTGCCAAGAAAATCTGTGTTCTCAACATGTTGAAATACCTTTAAACAAATTGTACAGGGAAGGCTACTTTCTTTACATTTGCAAGTACCTAACAAAGGGAATAGTGCCAGTGAATAGGATGAAAGTAACAATATGTCCCAGGTAAATATTTCAAAATGCTAGTTGTTAAGACAGGTTTGCATCACTGAGGTAATGATATATTGCTCTGGACTCCTGAGTAATGAGCTTTTCTAGAAGAAAAGGCAACCCCAAATTTGAACCAGAATCCGATAAATATTCTCAGCTAAAGAATGTGTTTAAGGGATTCACATGTACTCTTTGGCCACTATTTTATCAGGTTAGTGATTTAAACAAGGCTTTTTTTCTGGGCCAGACAGGTAAAATAGCTCATCTCCACTTCTGGTAAATTTAAAGTTTCACAACAATTTTTTTACAGCACACAAAATGATCTATGTTGTGCTGGGCCACCCTGGATAAACTGTTCCTTTCAGGCAAAGTTGGCATTTTTTTTTGTCCTTAATAATAAACCCAATCACCTTGCAAATTGCCTTCCATTTCATCTGAATAACACACAGTTCAGCCTTCCTGCCAACATGTGTATCCCATAAATTGTTTTTCATGACGGTGTGAATCATTCACCCCACAGTGAGCTGAAACCTTTGCTGAAAAATAAAAATCTTAAATAAGCATGAATGAGCACTAAGCCTCCTATACTAATAATATAATAATGATGGTATTTGTTAAGTACTTACTATGTGTCAAGCACCGTTCTAGTCGGGTTGGACACAGCCTGTGTCCCACACAGGGCTCACAGTCTTAATCCCCATTTTCAGCTGAGGTAACCGAGGCACAGAGAGGTTAAGTGACTTGCCCAAGGTCACACAGACAAGTGGAGGAGTCAGGACTAGAACCCAGGTCCTTATTCCTCCCAGGTCCATGCTCTATCCACTAGGCCATGCTACCCATGAAGGCATGGGTTCTAATCCTGGCTCTTCCACTTGTGTGCTGGATGATCTTGGGCTTGTCACTTAACTTCTCTGTGCCTCAGTTTCCTCATCTGTAAAATGAGGTAGAAATACCTGTTCTCCCTCCTATTTAGCCTGAGCCCCCTGTAGGACAGGGACTATGTCCAACCTAATTAGTTTCTACCCAAGTGGCATATAGTAAGTGCTTAACAAATGTCACTATTATTATTATTTTCATTATTCTTAGGTCTAGCAGGTTTCAAACCTTTTTGTAGCAAAAAGTTTGCACCAACTTTTTATCCCCGGTGCCACCTGGGGATAACTTTCCAGATCTTTAGGTTTTGCCCAAATATTTCCCTCCTGCCTGCAGTACCAGGACACACTTGAAAGTAATACTAATAATGAATAATTATGGTATTTGTTAAGCACTTACTATGCACCAGGCACTGTACTAAACGCTGGGGTGGATACAAGGAAATTGGGTTGGACACAGTCCCTGTCCCACATGGGGCTCACCGTCTCAGTCCCCATTTTACAGATGAGGTAACAGAGGCACAGAGAAGTGACTTGCCCAAAGTCTCACAGGAGACAAGTGGCGGAGCCGGGATTAGAACCCAAGACCTTCTGACCCCCAGGCCCATGATCTGTGCCTGTCTTCATCCTTCTGGTCTTCCCTCACAACTAGGGAAGAGAGAGTGGAGGAAGGAAGAGCAGAGAAGCGTAGTGAAAAAATCATTTCCCTCTGGAATTTTGAGCCTCTTCTCTGGTGTGTGAACTGGAGCCCTCTTCACCGCAAGCTTCCCAGGGGAAATAAACAGCCACTCACTTGCTCATTCCAAAATGCTAGACAAACTAGAAGAGCAAGCTAGGAGAATCCTGCAGTTACCAATGCCACTTCCAGGAATAATGTCACTTTTCTGGAGACATCTAAGGTGAAAAGTGGGAAGGAATGAAATAGGGTTCAGTATCAGGGGACAGTGCTGCTCTCCAGTGCCCGGAGAGCTGGCTGAGCAATTCCAGGGAGCTCTTTGTGCCAGGTAGTATTGCCCAGCCCGCAAGCAGAGGGTACTGGAGAAAATGGAGCCAACCAAGGTTGGAATGTCTAATTGTGGGGCCCCCTGAGCCACAAAGCTGTAAAGTAGCTTGAAAATGCAGAGTCTTAAGTGAAGGAAACAAGAAAGGGAATCAGAGATGAATAGGTCTGGAAAGGACCTCAGGGTCATCTAATCCAGCCACCTGCATCAGTGCCAGATTGAAGGAAATTCTCTAAAGCAGCCAGGGTTTTCTAACTTGGACTTCCAGACCTCCAGGGAGGAAAAGACTAGCCATTCCTAGGGATTTGTCTGTTTAACTTATTATACCCGCTTCAACATTTGGGACTATCACTCTTTGTCTTCCCTGGAATAACATGGCCATCCAAACCACCCCTTAACCACAAACCAGTCAGAGCTGAGAGCTTTCACTGCCTCCCCTCCAAGTTTTCTCTCCATTAACCTGGGACATCCCAACTCTTTCAATTCTTCTCACAGAGTGTGTTTTGAAGATCGATCAGTGATTTTTATTGAGTGCTTACGGTGTTTAGGAGAGCTTAGTATAGTGTTCTGCACATAGTAAAAACTCAATAAATACCATTGATTGAGAGACTATTACAACAGTAAAAGTAGTGATCCTTGCTGCTCTCTGTGGACTGCAGATTCTCCCTCTAGTAAATCAAAATTGACTCTATTTTGCTTTGCATTTTTATAAACATTTTTTTTGGGTGGTTTAAAGGAAAGCAGAATTTAAAATGTCCAGGTGTCCTTTTCTTCCTGTTTTGATAGTTTTTGTTGTTTTTTTTTTCTTTTCCAACAAAAGCTTTCCGAGCTCCTGGATTCAGACAGTTCTTTACTAATTCAGGAGTCTAGAAAGCTGGTTGAAGACTATGCCCATCCTGATCACACACCCCTTGAGTGTCAATAAGTGATGATAAAGGAGATTTCTGAAAGTCTGGTTTGACCTCTTCGGTCATAGAAAGACAAGGAAGGTGAGGGCACTCGGCTCTGAAACCTCTAGGACGAGCTCTAAGACTAAGGCTTCGGAAAACAGAAGGCCCACCGTGGGAATGAAATAATAATAATGACATTAAACATTGGGTTTGACACAGTCCTTGTCCCTCAAGGGGCTCACAGTCTTAATCCCCATTTTGCAGATGAGGTAACTGAGGTACAAAGAAGTTAAGCGACTTGCTCAAGGCCACACAGCAGACACCTGGCAGAGCTGGGTTTAGAATCCGTGACTTTCTGACTCTTAGGCCTGTGCTCTATCCACTATGCCATGCATGTCCTTGTTCCTTCTACACCAAAGACTTACTAAATTTGAAATTTGGATGCACTTGGATCTGTAATCTTTGGACATTTGCTATTCACCCCAACTCCACAGCACTTATATACATATCTTTACTTTATATATTATAAATTATTCATATTAATGTCAGTCTCCCTCTAGACTGTAAACTCTTTGTGGGCAGGGAACTTCTGCTAATTCTGTTGTATCATTCTCTCCCAAGAGCTTAGTACGGTGCTCTGCACATAGTAAGCACTCAATAAATATCATTGATTGGCCTGTCATTATCATTGAAATAAATATCATTTCAATCATTGAAAAGAGTCTGCGCCTGGGAGTTCGAGGACCTGGGTTCTAATCCCAGATCCACCCCTTACTGCTGTGTGAGCTTGGACAAGCTACTTCACTTTTCTGGACCTCAGTTACCTCCTCTGTAAAATGGGGATTAAGACTATGAGCCCCACATGGGTATGGACCAGGTCCAACCTGATTAGACTGTCCCTGTGCCAGCTCTTAGTATAGTACTTGGCACATAGTAAGAATGCCAACTTGTACTTCCCAAGCGCTTAGTACAGTGCTCTGCACACAGTAAGCACTCAATAAATACGATTGAATGAATGAATTTAATAAATACCATTAACAAAAAACCTCCCCATTGTTTCAGGACTACATCAGCAACAAAAAAAACTTTTTGATAAATGCTATTTGCCTCCAGAAATGATCATCTACTTGTACCATCTTCTGTAATCTGCCCCAGCTGATTGGCATCTTTGTGACAAATCCCTATAAAAGGCCAGTGGGTCTCAGGGGTCTGGTCTTCAACCATGAAGGTAGGACAGCACTTAATACAGTGCTCTGCATACAGTAAGCGCTCAATAAATACGATTGATTGATATAAGAAGTGCTCAGAATATGGCTCAATGGGGCACTGGGTCTTAGGTCAGTACAGGACCAATTTTTCTCATATGAACAGTGTTATAAATTGTCAGTCAATGGTACTGTAATCTCCCCAGCCCTTAGTAATAGCCCTTGGAGAAGCAGCATGGCTTAGTGGAAAGAGCCCGGGCTTGGGAGCCAGAGGTTGTGGGTTCTTATCCCGGCTCCACCACTTATCAGCTGTGTGACTTTGGGCAAGTCACTTCACTTCTCTGTGCCTCAGTTTCCTCATCTGGAAAATGGGGATAAAGACTGTGAGCTCCCCGTTGGACAACCTGATTACCTTGTATCTACCTCAGCACTTAGAACAGTGCTTGGTACATAGTAAGCGCTTAACAAATACCATCATTATAATAGTAATGGCATTTATTAAGTGTTATTATTATTAGTACTGTGATCTGCACACAGTAGGTGTTCAATAAATATAATTGGTTTATTGAATGCTTACTGTGTGCAGAGCACTGTACTAAGCACTTGGGAAGGTACAATACAACAGAGTCGGTAGTCACATTCCCTGCCCACAACAAGCTTACAATCCAAAATGATCCCAAATTACCCAGGATTGTTTACTCAAATAGAGATGAGTAAAGTGGCTATGCTAATGTACTTGTATTGAGTCAGAGCAGTTCCACAATAGGATAGCAGACTCTTTTACTTCCTTACGGGTAAGATGAGCATGTCAATTCTCCCTGGTTACCTTGCCTGTTGATCAGCTAACCTACTTTCCTTCCCCAAACCTTTCCCACTCTGTCCTCCCTAAACGTTCCTCCTGTTCTCCCTCTGTCATGGCTTTTGAAATTGTTTCCCCATTTCACCCCTACCCCCATAACCAGTGTCATAAAGGAGGCTGGCATTGTAAAGTCAAAACTGATGTGTTGTAAAGCTGGAACAGGCTGTAAATTTTAAAACATTGTAAATACCTTTCATTGTAACTCAAAACTTCACTGCTGCTTATGTGTTCATGGTGTTCATGGTGTTTAGATGTTCTCCTTATTTTCAGATTGTGCACCCTGGGGCAGATGTCTTGCCCAGTTTTCCCTAGAAAGCTTCAGAATGGCTTCTGGGCAGTGCTGCTGTGTGTGGTGTATAAATGAGTACATAATTTTATAACTATAAGTTTATATGCATTTTATATGTAGCTTTTATTTATTGTAAATAATGTAAAACCATCGCTGAGGGACATATTTTCAATTTTTATTAAAAGCTGTCCACAGCCAGCTTTTTTGGGCCTGGCCTAGTTTTGTTCGGGCTTGAAGGCTGTTGGGCTGTGAAAACATGTTCACCTGAGGCAATGATCTCATTTCCAGTATAACCCTGTTAACTACTTGCGTAGAGTCAGGCATGTATGTAGAAAGTGTTACTGGTTGCTGCAATTGCCCTTTTCTGGTTGTGAACCAGGATGGGAGATCAGCAGGCTAAGAGAGGTAGTTTGATTCCCCAGAAACATTGGTCTGAGAATAGAGTAGCCTCTGATGAGCCTTCAGAATTCAAGGCACTCCTTAATTGATTCCTCCCTGCAACTCCCTCGTATTTTTATTTAAATGTTCAATCCTTGCAAATGTCTTATTTTAAAGTTTAACAAGTAATGACATATATTAAGTGCTTAATGCAGTGCTCTGTACACAGGGCCCTGGGCACAGTTTCACCACTAGCCTCATGATCTAAGTTTCTTTGGTGTATGATCTTACCCTGGCCTCTGGAGAGGAGTCGGCAACTGAACTGATTTTGCTTGAAATTCCCTGATCCCTACCTCCTATGCACCATTTGGGAAGGGGAATCTGGGAGAGCGGTGCTCTGACATCTCCAGCCTCCTGAAGCCATTTTGTGTGCAACCCGCTACCGCCAGTCATACACACATACACACACTCTCCCCTCCACAGAAGAGTCCTGTGAATCGAGAACATGCAATGTTTGGTAGGGATTCTTTGAGGCTGGGTGTTCAAGATTAAAATACTGGGCATAAAGTTGTCTAGGATCATTCAGGGAACAGACCAGCTGGAAACTGGACTGCCTGATTAAAAAAAAACAAAACAAAAAAACGATGAAAGCCCCTCCTTTATTTCAGAGATTGAATTGAGGAAACTCTGTACTGCTGTTTGGTGTCTCCATCAAAAACTTCCTCCCTCTCTCTTTGGCTTTTAACAGCCTTGGCCTATCCTCTCTCACCCCCACCCTCCTGCCGCGGTTTACTGCTGGTTGAGCTCTGACCGTTGTCTTATCACTCCCCAGTCAAAGACATATGGGTTCCTGCCATCCCTACAGGAAAAATAGGCCTGGCTCTCTTCAGCTTTCTTAAAAGCTTACTGAGTAAATAAAGAAAAAGGTACTTTTTAACCTCCCACCAAAGGAAGCCCAGTCATTGTTTCCTTTTGTCTGAAATGGAACATTCGGATATCTGAAATCACGCTAGTGTCCATTCAGTTTTTTATGTCACTCGTATCACATTTGCTAAGAAGGAGCATCACTTTGTTTTGAAATGAGCAAGTCTACGCAGGCATTCCTTTTGAAATGGCCTCTTGTGTACAGCGGTCGGCTATGTGTATGGATTTGGGTTTTAAATGTCCGTATTAGCCAGGGGGCTGAGAAGAGATGCAAATTTGTTATTAATCAAAAGGAAACCAGGAACCTATGGGGCTCCTAGCCCCCCACCCCATCCGTCAGGCCGGAGGGTTGGGGCAGAAGCATGCAGGCCCAAGGGAGGGGAAGTGTTCCCGGCAGCTCCCGGAGAAATGACCGTCTGGCCAGGCGGGCGTCTGTCAGGTCCCCCCGCCGGCTCATCCCAGCAGCTGTGCTCTTGGAAGCCGAGGTCGACGAGCCCCATCGCCAGAGCCTCACGTACTCCTTGTGCTGCCGGAAAGTGCCTGCAGACTTGTGTGTAGTCTGCGTTGCCACCGAGCTTCAAGGGAACTGACCCCCAACCATACAGAGTTCAACAGGAGGACACTGTGTCTCTGACAAAGTGGAGAAACACCCACCCAAGCAGCTGGCGAGGGCTTCCGCACCTTCAGGATGTTCAGGGGATGACATTACATTTGCTCATCCCTCTGTCATGCAGCCTATTCTCTGCAGACCATCGTTTTCAATTTCAGAAGCGTTTGGTAGCAGCTGGATTCATTCATTCATTCAGTCGTATTTACTAAGTGCTTACTGTGTGCAGAGCACTGTACTAAGCGCTTGGGGAGTACAAGTTAGCAACATATAGAGATGGACCCTACCCAACAATGGGCTCATAGTCTAGAAGGGAGAGACAGACAACAAAACAAAACATGTGGACAGGTGCCAAGTCATCAGAATAAATAGAAATTAAGCTATATGCACTTCATTAACAAAATAAATAGAATAGTAAATATGCACAGTAAAATAGGGTAATAAATCTGTACAAACATATATACAGGTGCTGTGGGGAGGGGAAGGAGGTAGGGCGGGAGGATGGGGAGGAGGAGAGGAAAAGGGGGCTGAGTCTGGGAAGGCCTCCTGGAGGGGGTGAGCTCTCAGTAGGGCTTTGAAGGGAGGAAGAGAGCTAGCGTGGCTGATGTGTGGAGGGAGGGCATTCCAGGCCAGGGGGAGGACATGGGCCGGGGGTCGATGGTGGGACAGGTGAGAAGGAGGTACAGTGAGGAGGTTAGCGTCAGATGAGCGGAGGGTGCGGGCTGGGCTGGAGAAGGAGAAAAGGGAGGTGAGGTAGGAGGGGGCGAGGTGATTAATGGAGAGCCTTGAAGCCGAGAGTGAGGAGTTTTTGCTTGATGCATAGGTTGACTGGCAGCCATTGGAGATTTTTGAGGAGGGGAGTAACATGCCCAGAGTGTTTTTACACTAAGTTTTATTCCTAGAGGCCTAAATTAGGAATTCCTTTTTTTTTTTACTTAAAAACGCAACAATGTGACGTACTACTATGGTGCATTTCTGCCACTGGTTAAGAGGAAGCTTTGGCTGAAAGCTTTAACCTTTTCCAAGCAAATTCTTGGTAAAGGTTTACCCAGGACCCCAAATGACCTGTCTAGTGGTTTTACGCTTTTCCTCCTTATTAGGAACTCCCCCTGTGGGGTGAGCATACAGTGTCCCCCGTCCTGCCAGAACAAGCATGGATGGGGTGTTGCGGGGCATGGGGGGAGCTGGGGAGAGAGTCAAAATCTGCATGTCAACTCCTTCTGACCTGAGCTGGGAGGTGACACTGTAACCCTACTGCAAAGTGTGGAGGTCAAAGCATGAGAGGGCCAGACCTCTGTTTATGATATTTGTTTTCCTGAGTAGAGATAATCAGGACTGAGGCTTTATGCAGTCATGAGAGTACTAGAAAACTGCAAAAAACAAACTTCAGACATTGTAGTGTCCTTTCCCAAGCGCTTAATGCAGCGTTCTCCACACAGTAGATTGTTTGTGCGGTGCATGTTACTGCCTTGCTGATGGACAAATCATGCAGATTTTGACTCTGTCTCCAGCTCTTCCCATGCCCCACAACACCCCAACCACTCTTGTTCCGGCAAGGCAGGGGATCCCAACCACTCTTGTTCTGGCAGGGCAGGGGACCCTGTTTGCTCACCCCACAGGGGGAGTTCCTAATAAGGAGGCAAAGAGTAAAACCACTAGACACTGGTCATTTGGGGTCCTGGGTAGACCTTTACCAAGAATATGCCTGGAAAAGGTTAAAACTGTCAGCCAAAGCTTCCTCTTAACCAGTGGCAGAAATGCATCATAGTAGCACTTCACATTGTTGCGTTTTTAAAGTAAAAAAAAAATTCCTAATTTAGGCCTCTAGGAATAAATCTCCTGAGCATTAATGGTTCCAAAAATGTCAAGGCTTGTCGATGTATTTTTGAAAGAAAACTAAAGCAATCTTAGCGAATGTTCTTTCCAAGGCCAGGGCCAGCCAAGACAGAGTCTAAAGGTTCATTTCAGTAATAAACACGCTCTGGCAGCCAGGTCAGCTAGGGGAGCGTGATAAAGGAGGCCAGGGATCCAGCTACCAAAATGAAAGGCTCCATACCCTCTCCTGACGAGTGATGAGACTAACCAACTCCCCCATAGCCAGGACAGGAGGTGGGAATTGAGCCCCGCCCGAAAAAGAATCCTTCAAGAAATGGGCTGCCAAATGTGTTCCCCTGCATTTTTGCTCACTCTGGGGAGTTAGCAGTCGCCTAGCTTCAGGCTGGAGCCTGCAGCCCTTGGGATGAGTGTTTCCTGTGTGCAGCCATGTGGAGCTTGACTTGTTAGAACTTGAGAAGTTGGCATCGATCAGAACCCCTTGAGCGAACTATCAATTGTATTTATTGTGTGCAGAGCACTGTACTGAGCACTTGGGAGAGTACAACACAACAGAGTAGGTAGACATGTTCCCAAAAGAATAATAATAATAATGGAATTTATTAAGTGCTTACCAAGTGCAAAGCACTGTTCTAAGCACTGGGGAGGTTACAAAGTGATCCGGTTGTCCCACGGGCAACTCACAGTCTTAATCCCCATTTTACAGATGAGGGAACTGAGGCCCAGTGAAGTGACTTGCCCAAAGTCACACACCTGACAATTGGTGCAGAGATCAAGCAGGTAAGCTCGGTGGTTTGGCTGGCCCAGATGGGAGGAGCTCGTTGCCATTCATTCATTCAATCGTATTTATTGAGCGCTTACTGTGTGCAGAGCACTGTACTAAGTGCTTGGGAAGTCCAAGTTGGTAACATATAGAGACGGTCCCTACCCAACAGTGGGCTCACAGTCTAGAAGAGTGGGCTCACAGTCTAGTTGCCATGTATAACTGAGATGGATCAGTCCTCTTGCTGCTATTGATGGCCAAGGTTATTCCGGTGTCAGGAAGCAGGGTGGTGTGGTGGTTAGTGCTGGAGATTGGGAGTCCACTGGTCTACGCAGTTCTGTCTTTGATTTTCTGTGAGATCTGGAGCATTTCTCCGATGACATCTATGTCCTTTTTGCTTGCCTATAAATGGAGTCAGTTACAGTAGATAGTTGTGGGCTTAAGGAGTCCCTTGCTTTGGAACTAAACTGCCAATAATAATTTTGTCTGAAACAATCAGGGGACATTTAGTGCTTGCATTGTAGCATGGCCTAGTGGACAAAGCACAAGCCTGGGACACGGGGGACCTGGGTTCTAATATCAGCTCTGCCACTTGACTGCTTTGTGACCTTGGGCAAAAGATTTCTCTGTGCCTTGGTTCCTCAATTATAAAATGGGGATTCAAAACCTGTTCTCCCTCCTACTTAGATCCTGAGCCCCCTGTGGGACAGGAAGTGTATCCAATATGATTTATCTTGCATGTACTCCAGTGCTTAGAATTGTCCTTGACAGTCTGTAATGTACGCTTGTTTCGGGCAGGGAATATGTCACTCTCTCCACCCACACAGCACATTTACACGTGTGGTTGCTTCCCCTATCTGCATTGTATTGATTGTCTCCCCTGCTAGACTGTAAACTCCTTGAAGGCAGGGATTATATCTACTTACTCTATTGTTCTCTCCCAAGTGATCTTCAACAATAATAATAATTGTAATATTTAAGTGCTTACCATATGCCAGGCACTGTACTAAGAGCTGGGGTGAATACAGGCAAATTGGATTAGATACAGTTCCTGTCCCATTTGGGGATCACCATCTCAATGATCCAGTCCCAGAGAAGTGAAGTGACTTGCCCAAGCCACACAGCAGACGCACGCTGCCTCACAGCAGACAAGTGGCAGAGCCAGGATTAGAACCCGTGACCTTCAGATTCCCAGGCCCATGCTCTATCCACTACTTTATGCTGTTTAGGTACTCAAGGAATATCACTGACTGATCATAAACATTACTTAAATATTCATGGTCACTGTGTCCCAGGACCTTGTTTTTCATGATCCTGACTTGCCACTTGACGTTAACTATTTCACATAGGTGACTTCGGTGCAGTTGCGCTACCAGTTGAAATGGGAACTCCAGCCCAGTAAAAAACCCCAAAAAACCCATACCTCAGATTTCAAGGTTCTATAATAATAAAATGATGGCATTTGTTAAGCGCTTACTATGTGCCAAGCACTGTTCTAAGCGCTGAGGGGGGGCGGATACAAGGTAATCAGGTTGTCCCACATGGGGCTCACAGTTTTCATCCCCATTTTACAGATGAGGTAACTGAGGCACAGAGAAGTTAAGTGACTTGCCCAAAGTCACACAGCTGACAAGTGGCAGAGCCAGAAACCATGACTTCTGACTCCCAAGCCCGTGCTATTTCCACTGAGCCACGCTGCTTCCCTAGGCAGGAAGCATAGACAGACTGAATCCAAGTGGCTTAGTTAATCACTTCCAGGTTGAGGTACCTCGGCCCAGATTTGATTCAAATCCGGTGCCCTTCAGCCACCAAAATCTAGAATTCTCCCCACCCCATCAGCCTAAAATACTCCCTCAAAAGGGGGTTATAGAGCCACTGGGGGGGGATGTCCAAACATGGCCTAACCTGGCCAGGTTCAGCTTCATGCCAGCCCAGCCAGAGTCAGTGTGTGCTGACTGAAGAGGGTTAGCGAGAGTATCCAGCTCCTCTCCCCACATTCCTAATGTAGAGTCCATTCAGAGCAAAGGCATCAGGGAGTCAGTCCACTAGGGCCCATGGTGGAGGTGCGACTTGCATAAGAAACATTTGACTGGATTCCGAATCTGTCTGGGTGGCCTATTAAGTCTACCAATCCCTAATAGAAGGGATTGAACATAGTGCTGTGTCTCCTATGACTGACATCTGCCAGACGTGTGATGTAATCTGGCTCCCACCACCCATCTCCAACCCTTGAGGGCAGTTTGCTCTCCAGCCGAGCCAAGCACTCTGTCTCTGCCAGAGTGGCATCTCTGTCCGTCCCACCCCTGGTCACTCCAGAGGAAAGTTCCACCTCCCTCTTCCCTCAGGTCACTCCCTGGTCATAGGATTGGGTAACTTTGTAACATCAAATGTGAAGAAAATTGATAAGGAGAGCCAATATAAGCAGCATGTTTATCTGACCATCTTCAGAGATTTTTACCTGTGCAAAATGGGCCAATTACTTGGAACCACCCACTAAACCTTGGGACAAAGTAGCACTCTCTTAATCAATCAATGGTATTTACTGAGCTCTTACTCTTTGTAGAGGCTGTACTAAGGTTGTCCTTTAGCATTCTTCTTCAGTGCAAATACTCTTCCGCCTCTTTATCAAGTTTCACTATTTTCTTATCACTGGAGTCTACTGGTTTTAAAGCCCTTCCCAAAACGATGGCTCTTCATTTTTCTTTTCTGTGCTTTCTCCAAATTAAGCTTCCCCCAGTTTTATTTTAAATTCAGTTGTTTTACCGGAGTGAGTTGGTGTGTCTCTTGAGATTTGGAAGGTATGTGCAAACCACTGAAGCAGCTTGGTCTAATGCATAGAGCACGGACCTGGCAGTTAGAAGGATCTGGGTTCTAATTCCAGCTCTCCCACTTGTCTACTGTGTGTCCTTGGGCAAGTCACTTAACTTTTCTGGGCCTCCATTACCTCATCTGTAAAATGGTGATTAAGATTGTGAACCCCATGTGGGACATGGACTGTGTTCAATCTGATTACCTTGTATCTACCCCAGCATTTAATGCAGTGCCTGGCACATAATAAGTGCTTAGCAAATACCATTTAAAAATAAAACCATCATAGAGACCCTGGTTTTCCTGAAGTTGTGCTGAGTGAGGTTCTGAACCAGTGGGTAATTTCAGTCGCTGAGGATTCTTTACAGGATTATTGCTAAAAACTAGGCAAAGACTAGGTACTTTAACTGACAGTCCTGACTCACAGAGAAGCAAGTGGTTTACAATGACTGTCTGCAGAAACTGCTGACTGGTTCTAAGATGATTTTCACTTAAATTTTTTTAATAAGCATAAGAGTGGGTAGTTATGTGACTGCCAAAAAGTAAAAGCTATGTAGACACTAAAAGGAAAAAAATATCATTCCTCCCTAGGGTTATTTGCGAGAGTTTGTGAGCACCTCAAGTTTCAACCAAAAAGCCTTACCTAGTGACCTGGTTGTTTGGCACTTTCCAGTGTAGAATGTGACAGCTCTGTGGATAATTATACCAGCAACAAATATTCTGGTGATTATACATGAGAGAGAGAGAGAGAGAGAGAGAGAGAGAGAGGGAGAGGTAATCAGAAGGATATATTTTATATGCCAATTTTTTCTGCTCCACCTCAGAATATAATTGTAATGATGGTAGTATTTGTTAAGAACCTCTTATATGTTAATACTATTCTAGTTGTAGGATAATCAGATTAGCAACAGTCCTAATCTCACATGGGACTTTCAATCAGAGGAAGAAAAGGTATTTTACCGATGAAGAGACCGAGGCAGAGAAATTGTGACAAGCCCAAGATCACATAGCAGACAAATGGCAACCCAGCTTCTTCTCCTGCATGCCTTCTGGACTCTGAGTGAGAAAGCTGGTTAGGGTCTTTCTTCCAGTTAATGTCCTTTTTAATGCTTTCCACAGAGGGTAGTTTGGGAGGTACCTTGTCTGGGGAACTGACTTTAAGGGACCTATGGGACTAATTTACCTGTGTTTGCCACTTGAAGATGAGTCATTAGCCATTGCTGGGTAGGGAACGTCTCTATATGTTGCCGACTTGTACTTCCCAAGCACGTAGTACAGTTCCCTAAACACAGTAAGTGCTCAATAAATGTGATTGAATTTGAAGCAGGTGCTCCTTTTGGATTGTGTTATCCTCTCCAGAGGTCCTGTGACCAAAACTCCAAAAAACCTATTTAGTTCATTCATTCATTCATTCATTCAACCGTATTTATTAAATATGTTGCCAATTTGTACTTCCCAAGCACTTAGTACAGTGCTCTGCACATACTAAGCGCTCAATAAATACGATTGATGATGATGATGATTTATTAATAATAATAATAATGATGGTACTTGTTAAGCGCTTACTATGTGCAAAGCACTGTTCTAAGCACTGGGGGGGATACGAGGTGATCAGGTTGTCCCACATGGGGCTCACAGTCTTAATCCCCATTTTACAGATGAGGGAACTGAGGCACAGAGAAGTTAAGTGACTTGCCTAAAGTCACACAGCTGACAATTGGCAGAGCTGGGATTTTTTGAGCGCTTACTGTGTGTAGAGCACTGTACTAAGCGCTTGGGAAGTACAAGTTCTTATAAGAGCTCATTGTGGGCAGCAACTGTGTCTGTTTATTGTTACATTGTACTCTCCCAAGCTCTTAGTACAGTGCTGTGCACACAGTAAGCGCTCAATAAATACATTGGACTGACTGACGCCATGCCTCTTCCTCATCCTGGTATGCCTTTTTGCTGTCTTTGGTTTGACCATTTTTCAAGAATTGCAGTTGCTAGTGTAACTCCAGGCCCCTTGCTGGTCACCCAAATATTGGTGGACTAATAAACATCCCTGGTTTCTAATCTTAGAGATTTGTCAGGCCCCTTTTGGTTATTCTGATTTCTCTGCATCAGCATCTATAACCATGGCAATAACTCCAGCTAACACACACAGGAAAATGAAGAAGGTGAAGTTTGGAATGTCTTGCAGTCTTGGAGAGTGGTGTTTTACAAATTGGAGATATCATCCGGGGTTGAGCAATTAATAGTCCTGTGAATTTGAGGTTAGAGACAGCTAATCTGGATGTATGAGACATGGAAAACCTCTTTCTTGTCGACAGCAGAGATTGCTGGATTTTTTGAGCCAAAATTACCCAAATTCTCCAGAGCAGACATCTGTCTATCAGCACCTTTCAAAAGCAAAGCCTTGGCTTTTACCAATGTGTTGTCCCAGCAGAGCCAATGATATCATGCTTAACCCAACTGACCTGGGGTGAAGGCAAGCGTTCTCTCAAATGGAGTCTGTTATCCCCTTGAATGGGTCAAAGCAGGTGCTATGGCTTTGGGGTTTGGCAATGTTGTAACTCTTAAACTTCTGCTCCTCGCTAGTCTTGCCTGAGATTCCTAATCCTGAGCAGGGCAGCCGTCTTATCAGCAGGATCTAGCTAGCCCAAAAGCAATATGAGCAAACACCATTTGACAGACGGCTAAGTTGATTTCAGCTGTATAGTAAGTGTTTGGAAAGCGAACCATGGAGGGCATCTAAAAGCAATCATTTACACGAGATGTTTTATAATTTCAGAAAGCAGTCAGCCTGCATACCTTTCTTCTGATTCAGCTAGGAGTTGAGCACAGTAGACGGGAGTTGGAGATTCAGTGGTAAAAAGCCAGCATGATCACTGGGTCTTTTCCATTCACAGCTCTGGACAGCTCAGTTTATTTGAAGGAACTGGAAAAACTTTCAATGAAAGCTTATTTTTTTTTCACCATCTTGAGCCAGCCTGCATCAAGAAATAATTATGGGTGTGTGTTTTTTCTCCCTGAGTTGTAAAATATTTACACATTGGAGCATAAGCAAACTCTAAAGTAAATTACAAAGATGACAACTTTTAACTTGTGAATTTTTATTTTAAGCCATAAAAATTGTCGAGTTTAGATTGCTGAAATACATATGAATAAAATTTTCAACCTTGTAGCTGCTTGGCTGAAGTAAGAACCCATGGCAACTTCTCAAAAGACCAAACAAATAAGAAAGGGCAGGGAGGGGGAGATGCTTTTTAACTTTAATTTGATGACTTTCCATCAGGGAAATTTTCTCCAGATAGTGATCCAACCATGTCACGTGCTTGAGAAGCTCAGTGTGACTCTAATTTTACCTTTGAGGAAACTGAGGCAGAGAGAAGACAAATGCCTTGCCACAGTCACAGGCAGATTTGTGGCCAAAGAACAAGAATTTCAGGCTCCTGTTCCTCTAGGTGAGCCATCAGGCTCCTCCTCTGAAAGAATATCCAGGAATCTGAATGCATCCGCATTGCCAATAACTTTCATTTTTCCAAATCATTTAAAGAAAATGCCTCGTTTATTTCTAGGACAACCAGAGCCCAAGTTCTTGTTATCATCAACCAAGGCCACTGATTTGGAGTGTCATTATAGGACATATTTTATCAGGTCCGTGGTCCTGCTTTTAGGAAACTGTTGTGTTCTGCTCTTTAACTGGTGGCTCTTTGGGAATTAGGCTGAGCACTTACTATGTGTAGAATGCTGTACTGAGCTCTGGGGAGAGTACAATACATAAAATTAGCAAACACATTCCCTGTCCATAATGAGCTTGATGATAATGATGGTATTTGTTAAGCACTTACTATGTGCCAAGCACTGTCCTAAGCACTGGGGTGGATACAAGCAAATCGAGTTGGACACAGTCCCTGTCCTATGTGAGGCTCACAGTCTCAATCCCCATTTTACAGATGAGGTAACTGAGGCACAGAGAAGTGAAGTGACTTGCCCAAGGTCACACAGCGTATTGGTGGTCGAGCTGGGATTAGAACCCATGACCTTTTGACTTCCAGGCCTGTGTTCAATACGCTATGCAACAAAGCCACTCACACTTTCTATGGTGGAAGAGAGGGGTATTCTGAGGTTGTCTCTCTCTCTCTCTCTCTGTCTTTTGGTAGGGGATTTCCTACAGTGGTCTGGACACAATAAGTGCTCAATAAATATCACTGATGGCAGACCTCCATCATGTGTCTCTTGTTTCCACCATCCTGTCTTCAGTTCTGGACAGTGGGAGGCAGTGGGGTGCAGAATCCCAAACTGAAAGTCCCAAAAGTGAAGACTTGTTTGTCATCCACATCTCCCCTGCCCCACTGGAAATGATGCCATTGCCTCAGCTCCTGGAGCTTAGGAAAACCAAGTCTTGAGTTAGGAGATCTGCGTTCAAGTCTTGGATCAGCCATCAAATCACTTCACTATTCTGTATCCAAGTGGCTTCTCAATCAAACAGATCAATTGATGTCATTTATTGAGCTCTGTGTACAGAGCACTGCACTAAGCACTTGGTGGGAGAGCAAAGTAGAGTTGATAGAACCAATCTCTGCCTTGAAGGAACTTACAATGTATGGGAGAGACTATATTAAAATGAATTACAATTAAGAGAAAGCTTATAAGTCTCTATATATAAGCACTTTCGGGGAAGGGATTGATTGTCAAAATAGTTCTTCGGACTTGCTCCTTCCAGTATCAGAGCTGTTCTAAGGGCCAAAGACACAGTCCACCTAAAGTATTCTGAGTGTCTTGCCTTTCAGATACTGAGTGCTGGGAACAGTTTCAAATTCAATTTTAGAATCCTTTTTTTTCTTTTCATGGCATGTAAGTGCTTACTCTGTGTCAGCCACTGTACTGTGTAGATACAAGTTAATCAGATTGTCACTGTCCATGTCCTCCATGGGGCTCACAGTTTCAATCCCCAGTTTGCAGAAGAGGTAATTGAGGCACAGAGAAGTTAACTACTTGCCCAAGGTCACACAGAAGACAAGTGGTGAATCTGGGATTAGAACCCAGGACTTTTTACTCCCAGGCCAATGCTCCTTCCAGTAGGCCACACTGCTTTTCAAGCAAATGCTTGCTGGGTTATTGAAAGGAGGAAAATCACCTCACTCCTCAGTGACTTGAATTACCCATTTGTACACTGGGGAGCTCAAAAACCTCCCTCTCAGACATTTTATGTGCTGAATTCATATTTTAAAAGAAACAAAACACTGTTAAAATGCCCATCTTCATCTCTGCTGCTCCAAAAGTCATGCAGGAGTCACCCCTAGAGAAGAGTATACAAAAAATAAATCTTTCTACACTTTCCTCAGCTTGATATCTTGACTTTCCAAGGAATATAACCAAAGAACTATGAGCCAAGTGCATTGACTCACATCTTTTTTATTATTTTGTTTTACATAGTGCTGTGGTCAATTTGCTCTTGCATAGAAAGTAGTAGTGAAGCTTTGAACTTCAGGTTTTGGAAAAGCAAGAGTGGAAAAAAAAATCTCAACAGAGGGAGCTGCATATTTCGGAGCTGTTTGCTATTATTGTTTTGTGAGAAAAACCTACTCGGACATTCAGTCCCTGCCGATGCAGTGTGTTGTCATCTGACCTTTGTGATAAACAGAACTGTCTTAAGGTGCATTCCAAGAAAGTGTTTATGTTTCAGCCTGAGTCTTTTCTTTTTCTGGGTTTCACTCATTCAGGTATTTGGAAAGATTCTCTGCATGATCTTGCTTTCAGGACAGAGAGAGAACTGGTGCAGCTTTTCACGAAGGACAGCCGCTTGATAAAGGGAGTTGACATCTTCAGCAAATGAGGTAGAAAGAGCTACTAGGTTGTGAAAGGGCTCATTGTCCACACTGTACTGGGTGGGTACAGTCCCGAGGATCAGAGGATGTCTACCAGCCCTGTTATACTGTACTCACAAGCGCTTAATTCAGTGTTCTGATTACGATCTAGTGACCATTTTCCTCAGCAGTGCACAGTCAGGGCAAAATAGGCTCAACCAGAAGGATACCTCTTTCCTTTCCCCAGAGTTTCTTAAGCTTGGGCAACAGTGAAAAGGCTGTTTACATGCATTTCTAAACGAGCAACTCACAAGTAGGATGGTTTCATTATGAAGTGTTACAATTTGAGCATCAGGGCCTATGTAGTTATTTAAATACTGAAACCTGGTGGGCAACAGTGCTCAAAAGTTGCTCTGGAATTTTCTTCCCACAAATGGGACTTTACATTGAAACATCACAAGGAAAAATTCCATCCTGGTAAATCACAGAAAGGATCTCGACGTTCTAGCTGGCCTTGGTACAACGCGAAGACCAACGTTTGTAGTTATTTCTTTGGTACATGTCAATGAATCCCACTTTCGCCTGATACCAAAATATATTCATCAGCTTATCTCTCTGCTGAGAAGTTTCCTTAAATGTTGTACTAACGAGCATTCCTTACCTTGAAGATCTCTGCTTCAAATGCAGACTCCTCAAGAGCAGGGACCATGCCTGTTTAATCTGCCTTGTATAGAGCCTAGCACAGTGCCTTGGCATTCCTTCTCCCTAATCCTTTGCAGAGTTCACATTCTGCTTAAAAGATTTCTCTCTCACCCTGTAGTATGTAGCTTCATGGATAACCCTATGAATCCGTTTGCTGATATTACCATAGTCCTTTTGAAGAATACAAAAAACTCCCATTTAAACCTCATCAAAACTGTGGTTTTAGGTTCTGCCTTATTGTCAGGGAAAAATACTTAGATATGGTTGATTGACAAATCCATCCAAATATCTGCATCTGAGGCCGAAATGATCATTACAAGCCAACATTGGTGGCTTTTTCCGTACTTTCTTAATGATCCCATTTTTTCCATTCAGTTGCGTGTGTATGTATATAGTCTGATCGTCTGTAGTCAGGATCGTAACCAGTCCAAAACCAACACTTGATTTTTTTGTTATCTCCTAGCTATTAATATCTCCCAAATTACTCCTCACCTTGCCCCCGTGTCAGAGTGGCCCCTTTGACGTAAGCCTGCCGTTCCTCGGGTCTCAGATAAACTGGAACGTATGTTCTGCGGGCAGTAAAAACAATATATCTCGACTTTCCCGAAGTCGGTTGAATCAAATATTTTAAATGTAATTGAAGACATATTTTTACAAGCAAGCGGAGCCAATAAACGAGAGAAGCTGTATGAACGCACCCAAGAGCAGCTTTATTTTTTTTTCCACGAAGTGCCATATTGAAGCACTAAAACATTGGGTCAGAATTCAGCACTGACTGCCTGGTGTAGTGACAGAGGGAAAGGCGCCGGGAGACCTCTGGACCCATGGCCCCGGCAGAAGACGGCGAGGACTTGGGCCACTATGCCATAACGGTTTCTAACCTTCCTTGTGGCAGTAGTGAGACCTCGGTCGCCTCTGTGCAGGTGGAATGGCTTAAAAGATAGAGGCTTACTGCTTTTTTTCTTTTTCCAGGGTCCAGGTTTTTTAAAAACTTGACGGCCTTTTCCATAATTACTCCTTTTTTAAACACAACCACAAACCAAATGGGTAATCAGGCCAAATTCTCTGCGATACACGCACACAACTCCCACTGACTTGGTTGAGTGCTGCATACCAGCTGCCCTGTGTCTTAGAGTTCTGGATCTGCCCAGAACCCAAATCCTGGCTCCAGGGGCTGGGAAGACATGGGCCACGGTCCCACCTTGGGTGGTCCCCAGACTTGATGGGGAGTTGAGTTTCTGCTCCTTTGACTTCCCTAGTTACGAAGGGAAAGTGGTTTTTTTTACTGACATAAAACTGTGCCTTTCTTGATACAATTGCCTTGGGATGTAATGAAACTATACAGAACAGTAGCAATTTCTAGCATATATTAGAGCATCAACTCTAAAAGAGCATCCTTGACCCTGAAGGTCGATGCTACCTACCTTTTAAGGGCAGTGGAGAGAATTAGGTCCTGTCAGTATTACGTTGGCAGCACACGTCAAATGGATAAAATGTTTATTATCATTAAATAATTATAATAGAAATGCTCTATCCAAATGTTGGCTCATGAAGAGGGAGTTCTTGTGAACCCTCTCGTACCCACTTATTCTTAAGCTGGGAATCAGGCAAATTTAATTTGTGGTTTGAGAGGCAGTTCAGTCCTGTGGACTCTGGACTCCAATCACTTTGAAGGATGATAATGGTTAACAGCCCCAAGAAATGGCTCAATAATGATAAATTATAAGAGTTATTATTTGGATACTTCTCTTTAGATAAGTCCAACCTGATTAACTTGTATTTACCCCAGGACTTAGTACAGTGCCTGGAACAATACTTAATAAATACCATAAAAAAAACCCAGTGTAAGTGGATTACAGGTGTGCCGTTTTTGACAACTAGTGACTGCTATACCTGTGCTACTGAAAAGTAGACTTGGGTTTTTGGTTTTATTTTTATGTGTGTGTCTGTGTGTGTATGTTTTCTGTTTGTTTTTTCTTTTGTTTTTGAGGCTCAGAAACCAGGCATGGAGATCATCACTTTATTGGGGAAGCAGCGTGGCTCGGTGTAAAGAGCACAGACTTTGGAGTCAGAAGTCAATGGTTCAAATCCCGGCTCGGCCACTTGTCAGCTGTGTGACTTTGGGCAAGTCACTTAACTTCTCTGTGCCTCAGTTCCCTCATCTGTAAAATGGGGATGAAGACTGTGAGCCCCACCTGGGACAGCCTGGTCACCTTGTAAACTCCCCAGGACTTAGAACCATGCTTTGCACAGAGTAAGCGCTTAATAAATGCCATCATCATTATTATTATTATTGGCCCTACAAGCCACACTAGGGCCTTTGGAACCCGGGAGGCTCTCCTTTGCACAGAGCCTTACAGGGCAATACTGGGGTGGTGGAAGGGGGGGACCAACATAGTTGGGTTTTTTTTGGTCTCCCCAGATAAGACCAACTGAAAGCCTTTAAAAGCCTTAGGAATGTTTGCCCCCCTGCAAAGGGAAGGAAAATCGCAGCTTGCATTTATTTGGCCCTAAAGCACATGGAGCTCGAGGAACGCAACAAGGGTTAGCAGTTTCCCGTAATATTTCCTGGTATGTGCAACTATTGTCTTTAAAGCCCAGCTCCAGTCCTGCTGACACGGCTGGCTTCCCACTGCTGTGCTTTTTAGAAATTCCAGCCCCAATTTTAATGTTTTAAATGCAAGGTCACGAACCGCAAACAAAGAAACGGTAGAAAGTGAATCCCGACAATAGTTTTTCTTGTGTGTAGGTGTTTTTTGGAAGTTTCTCCCTGTTTCTCCCTCCGCATAGCTAACTCTTTAAACGAACAAACTAGCAGTCTGGTGGGGTGGTGATTCAGGACAATAATTCAAACCAGGATTCTGATTTCTTCAAACACCCACTGACATTTTTTTACTTAATTTCATCTACGCACTCATGAAAATGCCACATCGGAGGAAAGTCATTCAGTGACTGTGTAGAAGCAGGTGGGACATTTCTCTGTTGTTTCCTACTGGGGGATAATCCTGGCTGCTTTTCTTTATGGTATTTGAACACCTACTCTGTGTCAAACACTGTTCTAAACCCTGGGGTAGATACAAATTAATTAGGTTGGTTGCAGTTCCTGCCCTTCAGGCCACTACCTTTCAAGGACTTTGGAAAACCTATAAATATGTGTTGGTCTTTCATGCCTGGCAAAAAAAACCCTACACCCCTTTTTTCCTGGGTTTGCATCCATGTTCTCTCTGATTTAATTATGTTCCACAAAGACTAGAACTGCATCTTTTCCTTCTTTAATCATTCATTCATTCAATCATATTTACTGAGCGCTTACTGTGTGCAGAGCACTGTACTAAGCGCTTGGGAAGTACAAGGTGGCAACATATAGAGACGGTCCCTACCCAACAACAGGCTCGCAGTCTAGAGGGGGGAGACAGACAACAAAACAAAACATGTGGACAGGTGTCAAGTCATCAGAATAAAATCCTGTTCAGCACCCAACACTGTGCCTTGCCAATAACATTCAATAGAGAATACCGGGCCTTTTTGGGAAGGCATTTATAACACTTCATTATAGACTTTTAAAATATTTCTCAGGATCTTTGAGGCATGATGAAGGCCCACCCTTAAATACAGTGGCTAGTCATCCAATAATACACTGGGCACTCCGATTTTCAGTTGGCGTGTCTTTTGTCCAGAGCCAGTATATTGTACCGTGTCAGGTTTTTTTGGTTATTGTTTTGTATTCAGCCTCCCTCCCTTGTGGCTCCTGCTGCCAGTTTCTGCAATTAGGTTGCCAAGGTAGACTCCCCATTGACCTGGGAGCAGAAGGCACAAGCTCTAGAGGGTTTTGAGGTCCCCCTGGAAAAACGGTCTAGGATTGCCACAAATTCACATCCTGCCACAAAAGTTCAGCTGTGATGTCATCACGTCACACTGGGTGCCTGGTGTGAGCCTATAAGGTCACTTGTACCTCTTTGACCATTATACTAGGGTAATAATAATAATAATGGCATTTATTAAGCGCTTGCTATGTGCAAAGCACTGTTCTAAGTGCTGGGGAGGTTACAAGGTGATTAGGTTGTCCTACGGGGGCTCACAAACAATCCCCATTTTACAGATGAGGTAACTGAGGCACAGAGAAGTTAAGTGACTTGCCAAAAGTCACACAGCTGACAATTGGTGGAGCTGGGATTTGAACCCATGACCACTGACTCCAAAGCCCATGCTCTTTCCACTGAACCACGCTGCTTCTCAAAATCCCTTCTCCTGTCCTATAGCATGAGAAACAGCATGGGCCAGGGAACTGGGTCTAATCCTAATTCCCCTACTTACCTGCTGTGTGACTTTGGGAAAGTCACTTAACTTCTCTGTGGCTCAATTGCCCCATTCTTCCCCTTTTGGGGAGGTGGGGGTGGTATTTATTAAGCACTTGCTGTGTGTCAAACACTGTTCTAAGTGATGAGGTAGCAATGATGTTTGCCCGGACAGAATGCAAAAAGAGCAGAATGTCCACAGATGGACAGATGAGGGATCTACAGCTTTCATAAAAGTTGTATTTTATCATCTACCTATTTTTTTAAGCAAGAATAATTTGACAACATCTGTGTCTGGAATTATTTTCCCTTAAGAATTACGCATGGGAAAGAGGGGGGAAGAAAAAGACTGGTGGGTCAGCTGATGGGCCTAATATATTTTGAGTAGAATTATCATTATAATGGGTTCCAATGAGACCTCTCTCTCCCCCACATGCTCTGTCCAGTAGATGAATAGTGTCCTGCATATGGAAAGATTGAATCACTCAGATTACAATAGCCAAACAGCAGTGAAAGGAAAGAAATATTTTTCAAAGACGATAGCAAATAAAAAAAAACCCCAAACTGAATGAAAGTTTTTTGGGTCTTTTTCATTTTGGCAAAACAGAACAAATAGGGGTGGTTTTAAAGAAAACAAAACAACTGATGGGCTAAAGAAAAACGAATGTCTTCTGTCAGATGGAAAAAAACTTCACAGTCTATTCGAGTTGTGCTCTTTGGTTCTTTGCCTACTAAATTAAGGAAGCTGTTAAATGTCCTGCAACATGTCATCAAATGCCTTTTTAAAAATTTCAGTTTTTCATGCTCTGTCTATGAAAACCATGAAGACTATTTTCTTCAAGCAATTATTGTTTCTGAGATGTGAATATACCTTGTTTTTCCTAACTCCCAAGTGACTCAGTCAGCTACTAAAAGGCAATAATTCACGAAAACTGTACTGTCCAACAGAAATATTTCCAAATCTCAGAGATATTAGTCATTTCACTTTGGTAGTAGTTGGTCAATTACTTTTTAACACTAGTGATTTTAACTTTTTATCCTGCTTTTCCAAACAGTAACTGTGGTGTAAGCTCACTTTGGGCAGAGAGCCTGCCTGCTCTGTTGTTTTGTACGCTTCCAAGTGCTTAGTATGGTGCTCTGCACGTAATAATAATAATAATAATAATAATAATGACATTTATTAAGTGCTTACTATGTGCAAAACACTGTTCTAAACACTAGGGAGGTTACAGGTTGATCAGGTTGTCCCTCGGGCGGGCTCACAGTCTTAATCCCCATTTTACAGATGAGGTAACTGAGGCACAGAGAAGTTAAGTGACTTGCCCAAAGTCACACTGCTGACAACTGACAGTCGGGATTTGAACCCATGACCTCTGACTCCAAAGCCCGTGCTCTTTCTACTGAGCCACGCTGCTTCTCAAATAAGCACACCATAAATACCTTTGATTGATTAAATGCTTACTATATTCCAAGCACTGGGGTAGTTGCAAATAATCATGCTTGTCCCACATGGGGCTCACAGTCTAAAAAGAGGAGAGAAAAAAGGTATTGAACCACCATTTTAAAGATGAGGAAATTGAAGCCCAGAGACATTAAGTAACTTGCCCAAGGTCACACAGCAGGCAAATAACAGAGGTGGGATTAGAACCCAGGCCCCCCATTTAGGGCCGTGCTCTTTTTGCTTGGCCAAACTGCTTCTCTGTGACCCTGAGCTACCCCCCCCCCCCTTTCCCTCCCGCACCCACCCCCAAGCCCCTTCTCTGTTCCCTTTGCTACTATCCAAAGCAGCTCTGAGACAGCTTGTAATTTTCAGGGATTTATTTTAAATTTTGTCCTTATTTTCCCTCCATCTTTGTGAAGAGACAGTAAGAGGTTATCTTGGACTACAGACAAGTTTTCTGAAAAGCAAATTAATTACAGATTTTTGGGAGCAGTCTCTCCGGTTGAAGCCCATTATTCAAGGTGCAAAGTCCCAAGGTTATTACAAAAAGATTCAATGCCCTTTTATTCCTTAGGTGGCTTTCTTTCCTTCTCACTTTTTAACTTTTTCTGCCTCTTTGCAAAGTCCATGCATTCCAAGAGATTTTCCTTTTGCCAAAGGAATCTTGTCTATCAATCCATGGTATTGGAGTGGATTCAGGAGCCCAGTGTGGAGGAGAAACATGGCCTTTCTTAAACTGGACTGAGAGGATCCCTAGAATGCAGGAGTCTGTCGAGGGACCCACTGTCTCATTGTCATAAGGGCCAATCCAAACCAGTGAGAGTGAGGTGGGACTAACTTTCGCCCCTTCCCTGGATCACTTGAGGGTTTGTAAATTCTTTTTCATGGTATCCCCATTTCCTCCAGACTCTGTTATATGTTTAAAATTTTTGGTTGATAAAGTGCATTATAGTTAAATTTCTTTTATCTAGCCCAGCGCTTAGTACAGTGCTTGCACATTAGTTAGCTGCCATTATTATGATGATGTTACAAAATGGAAAAAAGAATATATTCTGACTGCCTTGTTTCAGATGTTCCAAGCTACCATTTCCCTTACCTGAGCTGCGACTGAAAGGTCTGGCTTCATAGTTCCTTCACTGTAGTACATGCTAACCAACCTCCAACTGTTCATGGACACAGGCATGCTGGCAAAATCCAATAGAGGCAGAAAAATGAGCCCCCTGGGACAGTTAAACTTGTCTTTTGGCAGTGGAGAAAAGGAATGTTCTCTTTAAGGCAGAAATAAGGAACCCCAGAAGGAGGGCTATTTCCTTTCTTTGGGTGATTTAACAAACCTGGCCTTGGTGATGATGATGATGATGTTGATGATAATTATGTTGCCAACTTGTACTTCCCAAGTGCTTACTACAGTGCTCTGCACACAGTAAGTGCTCAATAAATACGATTGAACAAATGAATAGTAATAATAATGGTTTTAATCGCTTACCATGTACCAAGCACTGGGGTGGATGTAAGATAGGCTAGACATAGCCCCTGTCTCACATGAAGTTCATGGTTTGAGGGAATTTTATCCCCATTTTAGAGATGAGAAAACTGAAGCAGAGAGGAGTTAAATGAATTGCCCAAGGTCACACTGCAGGCAAGTGCCAGACCTGGGACTAGACTCTGGCTCTTCTGACTCCCGGCCCCATGCTCTTTCCATAGTGTTTTTCCCTGACCCTGAAGGACCAGGGATTTATCCACCACACCTTCCCTCAACTCCACTCAGGGCCCAGGTGAGACTTCTCAGAGTGTACCCTCCAGTTCTCCATATGCAGTGATGCTCCCCTTTGAGAAGGAGGTGGAAGTATCGGTGTCCATGAGAAACCAAGATTGGGAAAAAGTGCTCAACAAGGCTTCCCCAATGCTATGTTCCCTGGTCACCCTCACTGTTCTCTTCTGTGAGAAATGAGCAGTAAACCATTCACTGAGAGAGGGAGAAAAAAAGTAAATCTTCCCACAGATCTCTACCTTCCCTGGAGCACAAATCCCTTATAGATATGATTTTCAGTAACCTTTGTCAGCCCTGCCAGGGAGTCAAAGGGATTGGATTGAATTGACACCTTCATTTCACATAACAGGAAGTGGCACTCCAAAAGGTAGATACTTGTCCACAGCCAGCCGGGGACTTAGTCATAGCGCTGAGACTTCAGCTGTTCCCCATGGTTAGATGCTTGCAATTTGTCTATGCAACTGGGAGCCAACACCAGGACCGGGACTCCATTAGCTGCCACTGATTCTCCTCTGTCCTTCACGGCTGTCAGTTATAGACCCTCAGACCCATGTGCTCACTCTTGGAGTAGCCCCGAGAAACGGAGGCAGTTGGAAAGTGATATTTCAGCCATAGATGAGATGCTGGCGGACTGCCTCGGCACTCGAAAACCACAAGCCTCCAAACACAAATACAGCCCAAATTATGGTTCCTGCAGTAGCTGAGAGGCCTGACTTGGAACTGAGGCAAGGAGGGTATGGCCCTTTGTGAGACTTATGGAATCATTACTGGCTTCAATCCAGGCAAGATAATGCCCTTAACCAATTAGTCAGTCATATCCGTTAAGAGCTTACTATGTGCATTGTACTATACTAAGCATTTGGGAGATTACAGTAGATGTAGATGATGCTTTCCCTGGGCTCCAGTAGTGTACAATTTAATGAAGGAGATGAATATGAAATAATTAACAGAAGAGAACACAGAACACACAAATGACCCACAGAGAGGATCAAAAACTGCTCCGGAGGAAAAGACCTTGTAGTCATAGTTGACCAGAAGTTGAATATGATCCAATTATTCTGAAAGCCTTGCTGTTATTAGGAGGAAACAGCAAGGATATGACATGCTAGAGTTAAGGGTCAGGCCCATATAAAATACTCTGTCTAATTTTGGATGGCTCACTTTAAAAGGAATACAGAGAAATTGGAGTAAGTCCAGAAAAGAATGATAAAGAACAATTAAAGGGTTGGAAAATTAGTCTCTATGATGAGGAATATTTCAGTATATTTAGCCTGGAGACCAGAGGGGTAGCAGGTTACTTTGCTGTGCTGAAGTAAGGTTGTGAGGCCTAGAAGAAACTGCATGAGACTGGGAAGTAAGACACCTGTGTTCTCAACCCAGCTCTGCTGTGGGCAAATCACATGACCACTCTGTACCTCCAATTCTGCATCTGTAGAATGGGAATAAGATGCCTGCTCTCCTTACCTTTTCAGGTCAAGGACTGTGTCCATGCATCCAATATGATTATCTTGATTCTACCTCAGTGCTTAGTATAGGGCTTAGTACAGAGTAAGAATTTAATAGAATAAATGTGTGAATGGATAACATCCATCCACCCATAACATGAAGAGAGTGGTTCTCCATTTCCCCTAAAGATGATGCCAAAAATTGAACTGCTTGACTCTCAGGTTTCATAAAATCCTGGGATGTACTACCAAAGGAACTTGTGGAGTTTCTATTCCTAGAAGCCTGTAAGAAAAACCAGACACACAACTGTCTTCTGGAGGCAGAGAGATAGACCAGAGGACTTCTCTAGCTCCCCTCCAGCTCTAGATTTTGCCCAAAATATACAGCTGTATTGATGGATCTCATAAGCTTTTCACAATTGGATGTGGCTGGTGGAAATCTGGAAGGAAAGATCTTTGGTACAAAGCACTACACTCTTTTCAGGAACCCAGGAGGCAGCCAGAGCTCAATGCAAGATTCTAATATTGGAAGAGGCTTGTCATCCCCCTCTAGCAAGCCAGCTCACAGGAACAAGTCACTGAGTCCTGTAGGGAAGCCATTATGAGCTTCTGGCTCACAACCGAGCTCCCACTCATTGCAGTTGCTCTCTCTTTCCTTCCTTGGGACAACCCTCAGGCCAGGTCCATATCTTCCTACTCCCACCCTCAGGACTCTTCCCTAGTGATCACCCCACGCCTCACTCTGAGCTACTCCAGCTGTGTACGATAGAGCTCCCCGGGATCGGGGGTGAGGCAGGGACTTGGCCGTCTACTCCCAGAACACAGATGAATGGTCCACAGTGTGCTGGCTGGGCTGAGTTAAACTCACAGACATGGGAAAATGTGTGTAGCTATACCGCAAGGTTGCCAATGGCTTTGTGAAAATTGTGGAAAAGAAAGGGAAGTTTGAAAAAAAAAATCATTTTCTTGTTAACATCATTCATTCTGGAATTTGAATAACAATACCTCATAGGAGCCTGGCACAGTCCATCCCCAGCACTTCACAGACATTATCTCATTGGTCTTCCCATCATCATTATGGAGGAGGGAGGGAAAGGTAGAGCTATGATGCCCATTTTACAGAAAACCTGGTTTTCTCAGCTACCCCTACAGTGGGGTGAATTGGGTTTGCTTGTGTAAAGCCAACCACCAATTTTCCACCTGCACCACATATACAGAGTCACACACGCATGTGTAAATAATAATAATAATAATAATGGCATTTATTAATCACTTACTATGTTCTAAGCACTGGGGAGGTTACAGTGTGATCAGGTTGTCTCACGGGGGGCTCACAGTCTTAATTCCCATTTTACAGATGAGGTAACTGAGACACAGAGAAGTTAAGTGACTTGCCCAAAGTCACACAGCTGACAAGTGGCAGAGCCGGGATTTGAACCCATGACCTCTGACTCCAAAGCCCGGGCTCTTTCCACTGAGCCACGCTGCTTCTCTACTACACACCCAGCCTCAAAGTGGGTTAGGAGCAGAGCCGGCAGCTGCAATTGGAAAGTTTCATCCATTAATGAAGCATCTGTTGGTGCAACGTCCATTTGGAACTTTTTTACTCCGACACTAATTCCAGCTAGTGGCTGGATCTGCAGCCCCTGACTGGAGAAGTTGGGGACAACGGTTGGAGGTGATGATGATGATGATGGCATTAAGCGCTTACTATGTGCAAAGCACTGTTCTAAGCACTGGGGAGGTTATAAGGTGATCAGGTTGTTCCACGGGGGGCTCACAGTTTTAATCCCCATTCTACAAATGAGGTAACTGAGGCCCAGAGAAGTTAAGTCACTTGCCCAAAGTCACACAGCTGACAGTTGGCAGAGCTAGGATTCGAACCCATGACCTCTGACTCCAAAGCCCTTGCTTTTTCCACTGAGCCATGCTGCTTCTCCTCTGCACCCATGATTCACAGTGGTGATTTGAACCTCAGATATGCTCTGGCTCAAGGTCAATCCATCAAGAGCCAGAATGCAATTCTCCTAGCATTCTTCAGGAAACCCCCTATTTCAGACTATATTGCCTCTGAAACCATGGGAGGTATTATGACAGATTTTTTTTTTTCCTGTCTATACCTCCATCAGTTTCTCTGAGGATGCAGGGAGGAGGCTGGCAGGTTAATTTTTCCTCATTTAATGAGAATCTTTAACATTCATCCAAAGTTCATACATAATAGCCTGTAAATGAGGGCATCTTCTCCTACATGGACACTAAAATGGCCAAGCACCTTAGACATTTTGGATCAACTACACTGAATAGCACCTTGCACATATTCCCTAAAAAGTACATACACTCCTCCATACACATAAAAATGTTTTATGGATATCAGGAGGAACAGCTTCGAGCAGTTATCTGATGTGAACACCACATGTGGCATAATAATACATAATTTCTATGAGGTTTTCAGAGTTGGAGACCATTGCCGGAGGAGGAAAATTCTTCCTTCCTTAGCCAAGGTTACAATCCACTAAATCCAAAGATGCTTGCATATTGTCATTAGGTCATTTTACAAGCCAGAGGAGATCAGCCCAAGGAAGAACAGCACTACCTCCTGCTTCCACTTTCCCTTGTCCTAACAGAACGAGAGGATTAGCGATAATGACTGCTAAGATTGGGATATCACTGTAAATTGAGGGAAAAATTGGGGAAGAATTGTGTCCCAGTGGAAAGAGCACAGGCCTGAGAGTCAGAGTACTTGGGTTCTAACCCTGGCTCTTCCACTTGTCTGTTGTGTGACCTTAGGCAAGTCACTTAACCTCTTTGTGCCTCAGTTACCTCATCTGTCAAATGGGGATTTAATCAGTACCTCTCATCCCACTTTCTTAGACTGTGAGCCTGTGTGAGACATATGCTGTGTCCAACCTGATATCTTGTATCTACCCCAGTGCTTAGTACAGTGCCTGGCACATAGTTAATAAATACCAAAAGGCATAGGTCTCTGTCCCTGCACTTGCATAATGCAAGTTGTTTGCTCCTATAGTTCCTTCAAGAAGGTAAATATTATCCAATCACAAATGCCAAAAAAACCATTCATCCTTTCCCTGTCCAACACCTTGTTCCTGCTATTTCCCTTGAGCCCTCAGTCCCTGATGAGTGTCTGAGAGGCCTACTCCTTCCTCTTCCTTCAAGATTGTGGGGGGAGAATAGAGTTCCTCCTGCCCATTGCCAATCATGTGGAAAATGGCAGTGACTTTGAAGGTCAGTTCCTGTTTGAGGCTGCCTTCTAGTCCTGTGTTGAAAGAGCTTTCCATGTCGATTGGGCCCAGGCTTCCCTCCCTCCCTCACCCCATTCCTAGCTTTGCACTGCCCAAAGTTGGAAATGCTGTTCATGGTCACTGGGAATGCAGTCCTGGTAGCTCTTCAAGATCAATTCCCTGGGGACAAACACAAATGAAGGCTCAAATGAAGGCATCAAGGGGTAGGGTTTACTTCATGCCCAAAGCAATCTAGATCACAGGGCTCTTCATCTACCAGCCTAATTTCTTCTTTCCTGTTTGACAGCTTCAAAGCTTCGGTCAACAACCCCTGCGGCAAGTTATTTCATAGGAAATATTCTTATGTTTTTCTCTTGAGCATATCAAGTCTACACATATGTCTCAGGCCATCTACTTGTTCCCTGAGTGTACTGAAAGGGAGAACAGAAATAATTAGGGAAAAAGGTGGGTGAATATAGAGAAGAGACCTTTGAACAGTAACTCCTATAAGTTTTCTGGATGTGCATGGGAGCTCTTTATTCAGCCATTCATTCAATCATATTTATTGAGCGCTTACTGTATGCAGAGCACTGTACTAAGCGCTTGGGAAGTATAAATTGCCAACATTTATCAGCTGCTTTTCCTTGTCAATCAGAACCAAAAGGAAAGGGCTTGAATTAACTATGACAGGATAAGTTTGGGTTTGAGATAGAGAATGAATTTTCTGCGTTGTCTATGCTTTTGGATCTGAATGCTTTGGGCACCTTGAATTCACCTCAACCCCACAATACTTCTGTACAGATCTTTATGTATATTAATGACAAATATATGTCATTATATATATTATATATATAATACAATAGAATATAATCTATTGTAATAGATTGTATTACAATCTATTCCTCCCTCTAGAATGTAAATTCACTGTGAGCAGGGAACGGGTCGACCACCTCTGTGGTATTGTACTCTTCTAAGAGCTTAGTACAGTGCTCTGAACACAGTAAGTGCTCAATAAATACCAATGATTGATTTATAGGAGCTGTGGGACTTTGAAATGAGCCTCTGAGAAAAAAACTAGAATAGATCTGCATGTGCTTGGTTTGGCTTAGAACAGTATCATAGAAACATTAATTTATTCTTTGTCATATTTATTGAGTGCTTACTGGGTGCAGAGCACTGTGCTAAACACTTGGGAGAGCACAATACAACAATAAACAGACACATTCCCTGCCTGCAACAAGCTTGCAGTCTAGAGAAGCAGTGTGGTTCAGTGGAAAGAGCACGGGCTTTGGAATCAGAGGTCATGGGTTCAAATCCCAGCTCCGCCAATTGTCAGCTGTGTGACTTTGGGCAAATCACTTTACTTCTCTGTGCCTCCGTTACCTCATCTGTAAAATGGGGATTAGGATTGTGAGCCCACTGTGGGACAACCTGATCACCTTGTAACCTCCCCAGTGCTTAGAACAGTGCTTTGCACATAGTAAGCACTTAATAAATGCCATTATTATTGTTGTTATTATTAGAGAGAAACAGACTTCGAGCATATGAAGTTTGATCACAATAGAGGGTGGCTATCTTCACCAACCACGGAGCAACAATTAGATGAGATAAACAAGAATTTACAAGTGAGAAGTTTGAAATACATTAGCAGGGGCTATCCATTCAGGTAGCCAGCCACACTGCAGTGTATATTATTCATGCAACAGCAGGCAGGCAGCAGAGAACATAAGATTATAGAATCATGACCACGCCATTTCTGGGTGACACACATGGTCCGTCAGACCCAATGTTCCATCTCTGACATCATCCAAAGGATACTTGGAAGGCCCACGTTCATTCATTCATTCAATCGTATTTATTGAGAGCTTACTGTGTGCAGAGCACTGTACTAAGCACTTGGGAAGTACAATGACAGTTGCCTTCCTGGATATCCATGCTAATGGTTTTGGATGGATCATCTCACACTAAAAAGCAGCATGGCCTAGTGTTTGGAAAATGACCATGGAAGTCAGAAGGACCTGGGTTCTAATCCTGGCTCATCCACTTGTCTATTATATGACCTTGGGGAAGTTACTTAAGTTCTCTGGGTCTCAGTTACCTCATCTGTAAAATGGGGATTAAGACTCTGAGCCTCATGTGGGACATGGACTATGTCTAATCCGAATACTTTGTATCTACTTGGAATGATGCCTGGCACATAGTAAGTGCTTAAATAACATTAAAGAAAAATCCCAAAAAACACCCCCAACATTTCTCTCTGTATCCCTAACTTTCCCTCTGGACCACAAAAGGGCACTGATATTTTGTACCTAAACAATTTCCTATGTAGGAATTTCATACGGTTAGTAGTTAATGGGGTTTTTTTTTTGCTTGTTTTGAAACCAACACCTTCAATCTATAACCGGCAGGAGAAAAAACCTGATCATTTTGAAGTAAAAGTTAGATTGGATGTTTGATTAGATCATTCCTACACTCAAAGCAGCACCATAAAATATAGGGTTTTAAGTGTAGCATGCCGTGAAGGAGGAAATGGTTGTGTGGCTGTGCAGGTGCCAATTTAGACAGGCTTGATTACTATAAATCACATTTCCTTAATGCAGCTGAATTGGAACTGTAAATCCCATGCTACAGGATAATTGAGTGCATATATTTTTCCTTCATGTTCATAGTACACGTGTCTATTTTTGAGCTTTATCTATGTGGATATATATAACTGAAAAGATAGATGCTCCCTCAGTACTCCTTTCTACAGCAGCCATAAAGACTCTCCTTTTGGGGGTTTGTCTATTTGCTATTTGCAGCCCCTCGTGCTCTTTCCAATTTTTCTTAGCTAAGTTTTAGAACATTTGTTCTAACACTTTACCATCTCTGGCTCATTTGGTCAGGACTGTGATGCTTAGGGTATTTTTCACTTTTAGAAAGTATCAATCCAACCACTGTCTCTGTGGTGAAATGAAAGATTGATTCATGAAAGAATGAAAGATCATTCGATCATTTCCCATTGACGTTTGCAAAATATATTTGCATTAATTTTTGTTATGTATTGTCCAAATACCGAAGGAGGTTAATTAATTAATTAATTCATTCAATCGTATTTATTGAGCGCTTACTGTGTGCAGAGCACTGTACTAAGTGCTTGGGAAGTACAAGTTGGCAACATATAGAGACGGTCCCTACCCAACAGTGGGCTCACAGTCTAGAAGGGGCTAATATTCTAAGGGGTGTGTGTTTCTGTGTGTATGTGCGCGCGCACAAACGCATGTGTTCACTTTATGATTTGGGAGCTTTGCCGATTCACATTTCACTATAGGTTATGCTTCCATTACCTAATAGCACAGAGTTGCCAAGACACCAAAAAAAAAAAAGGGAAAAAGTGCAAGAATTTATGTGGTCCTTAGTGTCTCTCTTTAAAGAGATGGAAATGTCTTGGACGCGGATTTAGCATTCTGTTTGCTGGTGCGATCGTAGCTGGAAGGCTAGAACTAAAGTTTTGCCACTGTTGTGCTTTCTCTCAAAACAGTGCTCCACAGGCTGACCGCAGCACTTCCAATGCTTCCAGCCTGTTCTGGAAAATTTCAGTGAGCCTAGCAATAATAATATTAATAATTGTGGGATTTGTTAAGCATTTACTTTTGCCAAGTACTGTACTAAGCACTGGATTAGATACAAGATCGTCAGGTACCACATGGGACTCACATTGTAAGTAGAGGAGAGACTCTCCATTTTACAGATGAGGGGACTGAGGCTGACAGAAGTTAGGTGACTTGCCCAGGGTCACACAGCAGGCAAATGGCAGAGCTGAGCCCCCTGCTTCCTCTCCCCCTCCTCCCCCTCCTCATCCCCCCCCCCCCACGCTTTACCTCCTTCCCCTCCCCACAGCACCTGTATATATGTTTGTATGTATTTATTACTCTGTTTTCCTTGTACATATTTACTATTCTATTTATTTTATTTTGTTAATATGTTTTGTTTTGTTGTCAGTCTCCCCCTCCTAGACTGTGAGCCCGCTGTTGTGTAGGGACCGTCTCTATATGTTGCCAACTTGTACTTCCCAAGCGCTAAGTACAGTGCTCTGCACACAGTAAGTACTCAATAAATACGATTGAATGAATGACGAGCTGAGATTAGAACTCAGGTCCTCTGACCCCCAGAGCTGTGTACACAGTAAGCGCTCAATAAATACGATTGATTGATTGATTGATTTCTATTAGGTCATGCTGTTTACTTTTCAGTTCCTCCTTTTGAAAAGTAGTCAATTCCAGGGGTTAAAATTCTGAAGGCTTCTAATGTTCAAAGATGTGAAATACTTTCGGCATCTATGTACAACATTGCAAATGAGTTAGAAATCATTTCACATTGAAACTGGAGGAAACCAGTAATTGGTTAAATGTGCTATGGATTATATTCACAGTGGAAGCAGAGGGGCGGGGCTGGGAAGCCCTGTGCTATCAGCTTCATTCAAGCATGAACTTCAAATTCTATTAGACTGTGATATTTCCATGGTGATGCAGATCCAGAAATACTCCAAAGGCAACTCCTACAGAGCTCTAGGAATTTGAGTGATGGACACAAGTCAAGAAAAAAGACCAATAAAGTTAGATGGTCCCGGGTGGCTGATTCAGTACCACTTTATCATCCTCATTCTCTTTTCCTTTAGAGCTTCTACCCAAGATTAAACAATATGGCTAGGAGACCCAAGGTCAAAATGGAGAAAAGAAATTCAGTCCTCCTGACAACATCATCCTCTGCCCAGATTACACTCTTACTCCAGGAAGCAAAAACCTGTGACCTTTCCTTGATTTGAACTGTACTTGAAGAGTGTCTTCTGCAGTTTCCTTATTTCCCCCCTTTTTTTCTTAGAATTCTCTTTTTCTCTGCAATAATAATAATAATATTATACTAATGTCTGTTTTCCCATCTAGGCTGTAAGCTTGTTGTGGGAAGGGAATGTCTCCTCCAACTGTTATAGTGTAATAATAATAATAATAATAATAATGGCATTTATTAAGCACTAAGTGCTGGGGAGGTTACAAGGTGATCAGGTTGTTCCACGGGGGGCTCACAGTCTTAATCCCGATTTTACAGATGAGGAAACTGAGGCACAGAGAAGTTAAGTGACTTGCCCAAAGTCACACAGCTGACCATTGGTGGAGTTGGGATTTGAACCCATGACCTCTGACTCAAAAAGCCCATGCTCTTTCCACTGAGCCGCAGTGCTTCTCACTCTTTCAACTGCTTAGTCCAGTGCTCTGCACCTAGTAAGCATTCAGTAAATATCACTGTTGATGGTGATAATGGTTTTCCCTGAGGGGCCAAGGCCATTTGTCCAATCTAGATTTTTAGAATTGTGATTTAAAAGGAAATGACTTTTGGATAAGTAATGTTATGTTTACAGCTTGAAACTTGAGGGAAGAAATTTTAAAAGCCTCTAAGCCCATCAAAAAAAATTTCTGCATCTTCTTCTACAATTAAAAATCAGTTAGAAATAGTACAAATAATTTCACATTAAAACAGGTAACTGAGGCAGAGAGAAGGTTAAGTGACTTGCTATTTGCAGCCCCTCTGCAAACTGTAACAAACTGTAAACTGAATGCTTCTAACGTTCAAGGATGTGAAATAATTTCAGCATCTATGTACACAATTGCAAATCAGTTAGAAATCCTTTCACATTGAAACTGGAGGAAACCAGTGATTGGTTAATTGCTGGCGGGAGTAGCAGCAGTAACTGGTGCTACTGTAAACTGTAAACAAAAAAAAATGTGGTGGAACAGGGATTAGAACCCAGGATTTTTTTACTCCCAGGCTGGTAGTCTCTTCATTAAGCCATGCTGTTCTCTACCTTCCTTGAGAAAAAGCAGTGTGGTCTATAGAGAAGCAGTGGGGCCCAATGGGAAGAACATGGGAGACAGAGGACTTGGGTTCTAATCCCTGCTTCAGCACTTGTCTGCTGTGTGACTTTGGGCAAGTCACTTAACTTCTCTGTGCCTCTTTGTGCTTTTTGAATTCTAGAGCTGAGAGGGAACTCATCCCACCCGCTGATCTGGACCCTGGTTCCAAGCAAGTAAATCGTTAAACTGCTCAGGTCATTTGGCAGCGTGGCTTAGTGGAAAGAGCACAGGTTTGGGAGTCAGAGGACGTGGGTTCTAATCCCAGCTCCACCACTTAGTCTGCTGCTTGATCTTGGGCAAGCCACTTAACTTCTCTGTGCCTCAGTTACCTCTTCTGTAAAATGTGGATGAAGACTGTGAGCCCCACATGGGACAACCTGATTGCCTTGTATCTACCCCAGCACTTAGAACAGTGCTTGGCACATATTAAGCACTTAACAAATACCATAATTATTATTATTATATGACGACAGACCCCATTTTGTATATGTTTCCCAAGATGAATATTCCACATTCCTCCTCCCCTTACACCCCCAGGCTGGCCCATTATTTATTACCCTTCATGCAAGAAGTTTCTCTGTGTGCCTCCAAGAAGGAAAAACACCACCCAAGTGCAAGGTTGCGATATTCATTTCTCCCAACCACTTCATTAGACTGTGCCAAAGCAACTTTACCCAACTGAAAGGGAGCGGTCTCATGTTAAGGTAGAAATGAACAAATGGCAATCTTTTCTTTATTTGTGTGGAAAAATGTATTCCTTTCGTTGGTGAGAACGACTGTTCTAAATTAAGTGATGTTGTTCCTGGAGGTTCTAAGAGAAGAATGCAGCTTCTTTGGCACCTCATTCCTCTTCCAGGGAGCGAGATCCTCTGCTCCCTTGCCAGTATACTCACTTTTCCCTGCCTCTCCCCTCGCCCGAGTTCCTTCCTCCACCTACTTCCTCCCACCCTCACCACTACATCACTTCTAATTTAATTAGGAATAAGCCCAGAATCCACATGATTATATATTCCAGGCTGTCCACAAACCCATACTAGAAAAATCACACTCTTTCAGGACTGGTATATTTACCAGCAGAATTGCAAACTTCTATAACTTTTCAAGCTAATTAAAAGCCCAATGTAGCTTTTCAAGCTAAGGGTAAGTCAGTAGGAGTCAGAAAACAGTCCATAATTTGTATGTTTGTATGTCTGACTTTGGCTCAGCTTTAAGAGACTGATTTTGGATTCTGCAGCATTTATTCCTCCAGTAGTATTGTTCTGACAGATTTGCCCGCAAGAATAGGAGGGAAGATACCGAGAAAAGAGAATAATACTTCTGTTAATGCATTATATAACTTACCGCAGGCACGAATGAGACGGCCCAGTTTCAAACCCGCTGGGCTCTCAAGTCACGCTATGTGTGGTAACAGCGAGTTTTCCAATTCAAAAGGAACTCCATGAACCTTGATGCATTTTTCAGTTGTATCCCCTAGCTATTTTAGTTTGGGTGATGAATGAAACTCCCAGGCAGATGAAACACTGGGAAGATGACAACATGACATTGTGGGAACACCACTTGGAAAGCCCGACGATTTTCTTTTTTTTTTTTTTTTTTTTGCCTCCTCCCCTCACAGGAGACAGGCCGTTGCCTTCTGAGACCTTGTCAAAGAAATTTGGATTAATTTCAGGAACAATTTATTCCCCTGAAGGAATTCATGCTTTCCTATATCTCCTCCCTTTTAAAATGTTTTTTTCTACTTTCACTGGGGTTTCCTCCCTGTGTGGAGATGATCTTGTTATTTCTTCCTTCCATCTATAAAATACCCTTCCAAGGTGGGCGTCTGGGACAGTTGAGTAATGGGAAGCAGGAAGAGGGTAGGTGAGTTGCCAAAGGTTAAACCGCCGCCCAGTCGGAAATGCAATCTGGAAGAAGCATCCACCCCACTTTGAATAGGACATTTCCACATTTGAGAATCCAAAACAAGTGCTCCAAAGCTCTTTTCAGGATCTTCACCCCCAGACTAGGAGGTGAGGAGAGACAGGAGGGTTGGAATTGCAGAAACTGGACAAGGACAAAGAAGCAGTGTTGCCTAGTGGGTAGAGCAGGGGCCTGGGAGTTAGAAGGCCATGGGTTCTAATCCTGGCTCTGCCACTTATCTTCTGTGTGGCCTTGGGCAAGCCACTTTACTTTTCTGTGCCTCAGCTACTTCATCTGTAAAATGGGGATTGAGACTGTGAGCCCCAAGTGGGACAGGGACTGTGTCCAACCCAATTTTCTTGTATCCACCCCAGGGCTTAGTACAGTGCCTGGCACATAGTAAGTGCTTAACAAATACCATAATAATAATAATTATTATTAAGGATGAAAAGGCACCTCATTTCCTGGGTCGAGAGAAAATGTTTCCTGTCTCACTCCTGACTATCTCTGCAAAGATAGAGTCAGAAGATAGAGTCAGAAGGCCATGGGTTCTAATCCCGGCTCTTCCAATTGTCAGCTGTGTGACTTTGGGCAAGTCACTTCACTTCTCTGGGCCTCAGTTACCTCATCTGTAAAATGGGGGTTAAGACTGTGAGCCCCCCGTGGGACAACTTGAATAACTTGTAACCTCCCCAGTGCTTAGAACAGTGCTTTGCACATAGTAAGCACTTAATAAATGCCATCATTATTATTATTATTAAAGAGAATGAAAGAGAGCAAAAGAGAGTGAGGAAAGAGAGAAAAGAGAGCAAGAAAGAGAGAACAAAGGAGAGGAGAGCGAGAGAGATCCTTGCTACTTCACCTATGCAGGTTACTTCCTTTTCCTTATAGGCTGCTATAGGTTATTTCTCCTGGACTCTCTTATTGTGAGAGTCATATCCTCTCATGCCATTTCAGAACTGCCTCTCTGGTGCGTAATGTTAATTCAGCAAATACTAGAAGAGCAAGGGAAAAGAGCTACCACCCATTTTGTTGCCATTTGGCAATAGTAGAGCAGAAAAGTGATTTCCTACCCCAGCTTTTCAAGAGGTGGTGTCCTTGTGGGGTGAGAAGAGGGAAGGGAGGAAAGCTCCTTTGCTTCCTCCCTGTGAGCTGAAAGTCCTGTATAGGTATTTATCTCCTCTGATACAATTGACCTACTTCACAATGGATGAACTCACAAGGGAACATCCTGAAATTTTTTAGTTCATTGCTATGATTTAATGCAGGTGAGGCAGCTCTCCCATGTCAGGGCAAGATACAAAGTTCCTGATTTTGTGAGCCTCAATGAGACGAGACTTAAGTTCTTTCTCGGAAAGCAGGTAGAAATGTAAAGTGTTCATCATACCACATCATTTTTGCACAGCGTTCAGGGAGAAAATGAGAAAGATTTGAATGTGTGCAGCATGGCTGTAATCAGTAGATTACAAATACTACTAATTTTACCACTCAATAGAACATGTTTGGAACCCAATATAGCAATTTCCCCAAAAGAAGCACTCAAAACACAAGGGGGAATTTGTTAGCAATTTTTACCAATGGAAAAAACTGAAGCCAAAATAGATCCAGTCACATCCCATTGGAAAAGAGGGAGTGAAACTCTTTGGATCGGATCACGTTGGACTGGGCTGGGCTTATGCAGAGCTTTATAACGGACCTCTCTCCAGGGCTTCATTGAACATTGGAGTGGAAGAGGTGCTCCGGGGATACATGATATTCTAGCTAGTTCCCTTAATTTGCATCTTCCTTTGGCTCTGAAGCCATGCTTTGTGATGGGAATTTAGAGCCAACACAATTGCCATGTTAGCTCAGCTTTAAAGTTTGAAGTGCTGCATGCCCAAGGAGGGCATGGGCTTGGGATCAGAGGACCTGGGTTCTAATCCTGACTCTGCCACTTATAGTTGTTTGACCTTGGACAAGTCATTTAACTTCTCTGTGCCTCAGTTCCCTCTTCTGCAAAATGGGGATTCAATACCTGTCCTCTCTCCCAATTAGACTGCGAGTCCCATGTGGGACCTGATTATTTTGTGTGTTCTGCTGGGCTTAGTACAGTGCTTGGCATATAAGAAGTACTTAATACTGTTGTTGTTGTTATTATTTGCTGAAATTTATACTCACCAGCAGTTCTTGGGTTTTAACAAGGAAGTTTAAAGGGAAAACATCCAGCAGTTCAGCCCATGTGCATCGAAATAGGACATTCCAAAATGGGTGCCTTGGCTTAGGTAGGAAATGTTTCCTGTTGACTATAAAAGACATCAAAGGAGGAGATGCCATAAAGAAACCTTTAATGTGAATACATCTGTTAATCAAACAGTTTAGGAGCCAGGCCAAATTCATTCATTCATTCATTCATTCAATTGTATTTATTGAGAGCTTACTGAGTGCAGAGCACTGTACTAAGCACTTGGGAAGTACAAGTTGGCAACATATGGAGACGGTCCCTACCCAACAGCGGGCTCACAGTCTAGAAGGGGGAGACAGAGAACAAAACAAAACATATTAACAAAATAAAATAAATAGAATAAATATGTACAAATAAGAGTAATAAATATGTACAAAGATATATACAGGTGCTGTGGGGAGGGGAAGGAGGCAAGGCGGGAGGGATGGGAGGGGAGAGGAAGGAGGGGGCTGAGTCTGGGAAGGCCTCCTGGAGGAGGTGAGCTGTCAGTAGGGCTTTGAAGGGAGGAAGAGAGCTAGCTTGGCAGGTGTGAGGAGGGAGGGCATTCCAGGCCAGGGGGATGACATGGGCTGGGGGTCGAATCTAACCTGATTAGGAAATGGGGAGGAAAGCAGCAACTTGTTTGAATATGCTGGCAGCCCCCCGACCAGTGTAAGATAAAAGCTTGTTTTAGGGAGTTAATGCAGAAAAGCTGCTTCCAAGTCAATACAAGCTTTGGCAGGGCAGGAGGACATTGGGAATCTTTCTGCACCTAGGTTGTACTGCAGTTTGAGGTCCAGCAGTTGATGATAATAATAAAATAGTAATAATAATTCAAGACATACAAGTTCTCACTGACTCATGTGGCCACACGGAGGCTGGCAAAGTCTAAGTACAACTGCTCTAGCTGGGTTGTGTCGTTTCACCATTGTGTGGTGCGTGATTGTGCATGCCTGTTTTCCTTTCACTGGAAGGGTATTTTTATTAAAAATGTGCATCTTTGCCTCTGCACCAAAATCACCACATCCTACTTCCTTCTTCAAGTGCTTAGTGTAGGGCACAGCAGAGAGAAAAGAGCCAGAAGTGCAATTTTTAGAAGTGGAAATTGAGAGGAAACGACCACCTTTCCGGTTAGTGTCACTGGTAAAATCATTTAACTCGCATAAATGTGTACCTTTTCCCCAATATTAGCAATCAATCAATCAATCAATCGTATTTATTGAGCGCTTACTGTGTGCAGAGCACTGTACTAAGCGCTTGGGAAGTACAAGTTGGCAACATATAGAGACAGTCCCTACCCAACAGTGGGCTCACAATCTAGAAGCAAGCATCTTGGTTGTCTCTCAGGAACTCTTGCAACTGTGTCAAGCATTTGTATCCTCTCCACATCCGTTCATCTGCTCCTCCTGAAGTTCAGAGAGGCTGGACAAGACTGGGAAGAGATCAACAGAGCTAAACTCCCCAATGGCTGGATCTCTCACCATCTCTACTGCTGAGTTTCCATCTTCCAGCTGCCACCTCCCACTGTGCCCGCCACAGTGAGATCATATCCACCACTGCTCCTTCTGTGGCTCCCTGCTCCCCCTTACCGTTCCACAGCTCGCCTTCTTCATTTGATGGCGTCCTGGAATAGCATATACAACAAGCACTGGTGGGTTAAAGAGTTTTGGAGGAGGTGCCCCGCTTGGGAAGGAAGTGATAGAGCAGACAGGTGGAGGGAGGCTACAACTTGAGCCAAGGCTCAGCTGAAGGAGAGGGAGAACTGGTAGAGGCTCCAAGAAGTTTTCAATACTAGGACTGGTTGCCAAGTTGAGCCAAGTTGCAGTTTAACCACTGACCAGTTTCCTGATCCCTTTCTCTTCCAACCTGGAACCTTATCTTTTCAGTCAGTAAATCCTGCCTGGTCTGTACTTGAATGCCGCTATATCACAGGTATTTCTTTATTGATATTTCTACAGCTCCTTTTTCTGTGCTCTCTCTTTACTTGGTCACATATGTTATAGATAGGGGCTATTTCCCAAGACTAAAGGCAAAGAGTCTCAACTAAAGGACTGGATGCTGGAACCCACCAGGAACAAAGGTTGATCCATTGATTAATCAATCTATCAATCAGTGGTACTTATTGAACACTTACTATGTGCAGAGCACTGTACTTAGCTCTTGGGAAAGTATAATCCAGTAAAGTTGGGAACTATGGTCCCTGCCAACATGGAGCTTATAGTCCAGAGGGGAAGACAGACAATAAAATCAATTACAGATAGGGGAAGTGGCATAGTGTCAGGTTCTGTACATCGGGGCTGAAGGAAGGAAATAAAGCTGCGAATAACCTGAAATCTCTGCCTTGAGATGCTGCAGAGAAGCCAGTGCAAAATCAATAAACAATTCCAAAAACCTAGAAATTCTGCAGCTGGGAGCAATCTCAATGCACTGTTTGCTACCTGCAGGTAAAATGTATAGAATTATTTGTTACACTCCAGTTGCCTGTGACACCTGTGGAAGCTTGTTTGTCTACAAAATAGCTCTCTGTGTGTTTGGGGTCAATGCTTCAGAAAAGTGCACCCAAAGATTGCATTACCAGGTCAGTAAAGCCAGAGTGAAGCACCAATGATTGGGTGCCACTAGGACTGTGCAATAATTAATAATAATAATAATGGCATTTATTAAGTGCTTACTATATGAAAAGCACTGTTCTAAGTGCTGGAGAGGTTACAAGGTGATCAGGTTGTCCCACGGGGTGTTCACAGTCTTAATCCCCATTTTACAGATGAGGTAACTGAGGCACAGAGTAATTAAGTGACTTGCCCGAAGTCACACAGCAGACAATTAGCAAAGTCGGTATTTGACCCCATGACCTCTGACTCCAAAGCCCATGCTCTTTCCACTGAGCCATGCTGCTTCTCGTAGAAAATATAATTTTCCGACTTAAGAGAAATGGCATTTTAGCTCATTACATATCTGCTATATCTCAAATGGCCATTTGTATGGTCTAGGATGTTGGACATTAAAATGTCTGTTTGCTCTTTCTAGTTTTTTTTTTTCATTGAAAATAATGACTTTTTCACAATTCCTGAATTTACATTGGTTTGAAAACAAAAGTGATTATTTAATAATAGGTTTCTACCATGCAAAAGAGGCATTGAAAGTTACCTGATGGATTTGGGTGGTGGAGAAGGTCATTCTGTTATATTCTGTCTAGGCTGTAAGCTCATGTGTCTACCAACTCTGTTGTATTGTACAGCTGGTGTAGTGCTCTGCACACAGTGAGCACTCAATAAATACCATTGATTGACCCTCTCCTCCTCTACCCTTATATTTTTCTCCCTCTATTTTCATCATAAATTCATTCATTCATTCAATCATATTTATTGAGTGCTTACTGTGTGCAGAGTACTGTACTACGTGCTTGGGAAGTACAAATCGGCTAAGGCCCAAAGCCTGGCTTTGCCTTAATAATTTTGCTGTGAACAGCAGCTGAGTAGCACTGGTATTAAAAATGTAAATATTTCATACCATCCCTCTAAACACACTGTGTGATTGGTGTCATTTCTGTTAAGGATTCGTAAACTAAACTGTAAGCTCCTTTTTTCATTTACTGCAATTTCCCATCTTGACCACTCTATTTTTCTAGACTAAGTTCAGAATCCCCTTCAAGGGAGAGATTTGGCTTTTCTAGATGAAAATGCCACCGGACAATACCTGTGCAATAGGTATTTCATTGGCAGGAAAGAGATGTGATGAAAAAGTTAGTACCCTTGGGCAGCAGGTATTAGTCTACAGTCCAGAGGGGGAGGCCTACATTAATATGCAAGTGCTGTGGAGTTGAGGGTGGGGTGATGGAAAATGCACCTAGACATGCAATATGCCTTCTAGGTTTAAGGAGATCTGAGACCAGGGTTCCTAGGTGTCTCCAGTCTTTGTTACCTGTCCTTTCTCCTTACCCTCCGTAAGAGTGTGAGCCTCATGTGGGACAGGGACAGTTTCTGATCTAACTTGTATCTACCCCAGCGCTTAGAACGGTGCTTGACATAAAGTGAGGTGCTTAAGTACCATAATAATAATACTTACTAAAGATTCAAACCTAGCTGATATGACTCTATTTGTTAAAAAATAAGTAAATTTATTTGGACATTGGTAAAAATTAATTGCATCCTCCTGGAATAACATCTTGATCTAAAATAAACACCGTGACATTTACATTGGGTTTAAAAGAGCTTTAAAACATCTAATGACAGAGTAGAAGCACAATTCTGTGAGAGCAGATGAGACCTAAAATTGTAAGTCAAAGACTGTGGGAGATAAATAGAATATCATTTAATGGCTTCCATTACTACAAAGATCATGGAGGGGTTTGTTGTAATTCTAGCTTTTGGACTCATTCCGGAGCAGGCAAACAGGAATGAATAAGCCTAAGCTGTTACGGAGTAATAAAAGCATGAAGGGTTTTTTCAACCACACATTTATATATTTGTCTGTCTTTTTTATTGGAGGGGCAAGCAATGTTTTTATCCATCCAAAAGAGCATAAACAGCTCCATTGATGACAAAGGCATTGGTCATGTAGTGCTTTTGTACTGTATATTTCATCTGCAATTGTCAGGTGTACCTCACTGAGGTGATTCAGCAGGTGGCAGGCATGTGTTTTAAGTTATTTTTCTAGTGGAAAACTTGTCAGTCATATTTACTGAGCACTTACTGTCTGCAGAACACTGTACTAAGTGCTTGAAAGAGCATAACAAAAACCAGACACATTCCCTGCCCACAACAAGCTACAGTTTAGAGGTTAGTTTTTAAACACAAATCTTCATGGAGCAGGGACTCCTGGCCAAAGACTAATGTCCTTACAGTCATTACCACCTAAAAAAACCCAGATGTAAGCACAATCCATTGAACTGAAGGACTGTTTCATGATTTTTCAATTCTCATTTTCTTTCTCTCCCTTCTTCTCTCTTGCTCCCACTCCCTTTTCCTCCTTCTTTCCCTCCCTTTCTCCTTTCCTCTCCCCCCTCTCCCTTCCTTTCCTATCTCATTCTCTTTCCTCTCTTTCTATTATTATTTTGGTATTTGCTAAGTGTTTATTCTGTGCCAAATTGAAATAAGCTCTGGGGGGAGATACAGTTTCCCTCTCTCAGTCCCTTTCTCCCTGTCTCTCTTTCCCTTTCACCCCGCCCATGTACCTTCCCTGTTAGTTTAGGTCCTATATGATGGTCTCAGGCTAGTCTCCAGAATGTGAGCAAGCTGGCAACCAACAGAATGGTCCCCAATCTCCCAAATGGGGAGAGAGCAGGCCCCATGGCAGACTGTTGCAGCTGCTTTGGGGATTTCTACCTTTTTCCCTGATGGGAACAGCAAAGTTAGAAGGAGAAATGTTTTATTTAACAAATTGAAACATCCCCAAGGGATTCTCCTGTTTCCTGAAGAAACTGATCCAGAAATCCCAAATCTAAATTACAAATTCTTAGCAGATGTAATGAAAGAATCAGCATCCTTGGGCAGCAGGTATTAATCACACAACCCCCTGAGCCAATCAGGAGTCTTGTCCTAAGTCCCCCTCTTTCAGAAAAAACACCACCACTCTCTGAAGGTCCAGCCAAACAGATTTCATCCAGTTCTGACTAACATGCAATGAACAGAACTAGTTAGAAATACAGCCTACAAACGTTTGAAAAATGTGGGCTCTGTCTTTATTTCCTCAGGTATTTATTGGTTTTGCCCTGGGTCGGGAATGCATGAACCTCACTACATCCCTAAGACATGGTAAAATAGTATTTCCCCCTACACATATGAGTCAACCTACTTAATTTGTCGGCTTGTCAGTACATTTTTATATGATTGTTTATATGATTCAAAGGCTGTTTATGTTTATATGATTCAAAGGCTGATCTGATGTCGAAGGAATGCTTACCAAAAGGTGTCCGAAGGCCATTTAATTTTATTTCCCTCTGTTATTCTTTTTAAATATTTGTTCCTTGCAACCTGGCCATAAGACACGTATCTCATTTTCAGGCTCCTCAGTTATCCAGTGTTAAGTTGAGCAAACACATTAAAACCCATGAGACATTCTTTTTGTGTTAAACAACAGATCAGTATGGTAAGTCACAGTGTTTGTTTCTGAATAGGAAGGGGTCAAAAGTGTGGTTTTTAACCAAGAAAATTAACCCAGATTCCAGCTTTGAAGGAAATCAATCCCCCAACAGATGAAACTTCATTAAGCAAGATAATAAAGGTAATGAATGATTAGAGGAAATTGCTTTCCCTAAGCACTTGAAACATCTGTTCTAAGACCAATTATAAGGTAGAAGTTAAATTTGAGGGTATATTTGAGAGTCTTTAACATAGAATTACCCCTGTCCCTCTGTAATATTGTCTGATAATTTAGTGGGAAGCAGGAATAGGTAAATTGGAAGGGATTTTGAAATTATTCCCACACTGCTTAGGTGAAGGACAAAATGTATTTTCATTCCCACTAAACACTAATAATCTTTCAACTGGGTCTGCATGGTGGCAAGCCCTTTGCCAAGGAACAAGAGACTAACTACCCTGTAGTTTTTTCACCACGACATTTCATCAAAAAATTAATGTTAAGCAGGTATGTCCTGCCACAGCAACCAGCAAGAATGGTTCAATCAAACCTTGTTTCTAGATGCTGTCTGAGCTTTTTTTGTGCTGCCATCTGTATTGGGAATAGGATATAAAGGGGAAAATCCACCACACTTGGGCTCCATCCACCCCTGTCTGTCTTCAATTCCCTCATTTTAATATATCTGCAGACAGATATTAAAAAATGATGAAAAATGTTTCGGGCCAAATAATTTGGCACTATATGCCTTGGTCTAATTCAGTCTAGACCAGATGTGTGATGTTCTCTTTCTGTTGATATCCCAAATGCTTAACGATTTCTTTCTCCGTGACTAATTGTTACAGCCTCCTGAACCCTTCATAAGGCATGAAGGGTAGGGATTGTCTCTATCTGTAGCTAAATTGTACTTTCCAAGCACTTAGTACAGTGCTCTGCATGCAGTAAGCGCTTAAGAAATACGATTGAATGAATAAATGAACAAGGGAATGGAAATCCTCAAACATCAATATTTATGGGAAAGAAGAGGGAATGTCCTGAGGGAAAGACTTTGAGGGCAAATTTTAGCTCTGAAGGGAGAGCTATGTAAATGTACAGAAGGAAATGGATTTTTTTCTCCAATTTGTTCTAATTTTGGAGACATTTGTCACAATGGCTACTGATCAATCTTGTTTCCAAAAGCCGTTTGGAATTGCTCTCAAAACAGCCCACGCAGGCGTATGAATAGCGGTTTTCGGAAATGAAAGGTTCTAACTCTGATCACCTCACCCACTCAATATGTAACTCAAAAGAAGAAATGTTTTTAAAAGGCCTGAACTTTCCAAAGAAGCCACAAACATTAATTATGTCTGCAGCCCAAGGATCTCACACTCCCACTGAATATATTTTATGTTTTCCCAGGATAAAAAGTTTGAAATGCTAAGCCACAGTCTCTCCAGCCTGATATGATACATTACTGGGGGCAGAACCTTCTGCTTTATATCAGTAGGAAAACCAATTGGCCAGTAAGACTCAGTTGAGGTTTTCTGTTTGCTCATCATTACTTTCAGTCCATAGTCACAACACTTCTTGCCTGTGATCATTTTCTGTTTTTCATGCAACTGGCTGGGGTGGGGACAGGAAAAGGTATGATATAGTTGGTGTTTGCCACTTTCTGATACCCTTACTTTGCCTAGATGATTAGAGTCGGGCAGCCCAAATCCTTCATCTCTCTTGTTTGGGTTCCAGAATGACTGGGCAATACCAATTCAGAGAAGAATGGGGATTGCTGGGGAGAGAATACAATAATGAATAATTTTGGAATTTAAGTGTTTACTATATGCCAAGCACTATACTCAGAGCTGAGATAGATGCAGTGCAGATCGTCCCTGTCCCACATGGGGCTCAGAGTCTAAGTAGGAAGGAGAACAGATATTGAATCCCCATTTTACAAGTGAGGAAAGTGAGGCACAGAGGAGTTGTGACTTTTCCAAGGTCACATGGCAGTCAAGTGGTGGAGTCTGGATTAGAACCCACATCCTCCAACTCTGCCTGTGCTCCTTCTACTAGGCAATGCTGTTTCAGTAAGCAGCCTTGTTCTGCCTAGGTATGCCCAGGAAGAGATGAACCTATGCAAAATATGCGAGTACGGTGTTGGTGAGTGTGTTGGGGGTCTCTATTGTGCCTTCGTCCTGATTTCTCTTGAGTTGTGGGTTGCTTAACCCTCCCTGTGGAGTGAGTCGGCTCCCCACTAAAAACACCACCAATTTGAATCATTCGGATTGTAAAACATGTTCCACTCCAGTTTGAGCCCACTTCCTCCCCTTGCTTTAAACTCCAGGCAATTTCATAGTTTAAAAGAACCCATCTGGCAAGCACACAAAACTCCTTTCACATATTTGAAATTTCTAAGGGGCCGCTTTGGACCCTCACTGTGTTTCACATGTCATTTGATTGCTGTTGATGATAGCCCTAAAATGTAAAGACCCTCTGCCATCTCCAAGCAACATTTAACAAAATGTTCTAGGAAGAGATAATTTTGTAATTTGCGCCACTGAAGTGTGCTCTCGAGTGCATTTTTCACCGACTCCGGTTTGATTTGTGGGTGAGCGTCTGAGGATGGAATTCAACCCACGATGCATATTTCCCTCTCTGGTCTTCCCATGCCCAATATTTTATAATATTTAGGGCTGCTGAATAAAAACCAGACCTGAGAATTCCAGAGCTCACCCATTCCTGAAGCCACAGGGAGGGCCCTGGCGAAAGGGAAGCCAGGGAGGTGGTTCTAGTTGCTTTTGGGGGTGAGACAACTTGACTGTTGGCCCTCTATTTCCCCAGGACGATTTTAAGACCAGGTGGACCTGAGTAGTGACCACTTTCCTCCCTGCCAAACCTGGACTCAAGTCCTTGCCCCCTTAAGTTGTGTCCATTCATCCAGTTTTACACTGCTTTTCAGCTGGCCTGCCCCGTGCTGATCAAATATGTCACCAAATGCCTTTTCTTCTAGTATTTTCATTGGACATTTCTAGTCTCTCTCAATTTCAGCATGGCATAGTGGATAGAACACGGGCCTGATTCTAATCCTGGATCAGCCACTTGTTTGCTGTGTGACCTTGGACAAGTCATTTCACTTCTCTATGCCTCAGTTACCTCTTCTGTAAAATGGGGGTTGAGACTGTGAGCCCCACATGGGAAGAGGACTGTGTCCAACTTGATTTGCTTGTATTCACCCCAGTGCTTAGTTCAGTGCCTGGCACATAGTAAAAACTTAACTAATACCAACATTATTATCTCACAAGAGACATTATCTTGTGATCATTATTATCACGAGAAGCAGCATGGCTCAGTGGAAAGAGCCCGGGCTTTGGAGTCAGAGGTCATGGGTTCAAATCCCAGCTCTGACAGTTGTCAGCTGTGTGACTTTGGGCAAGTCACTTAACTTCTTGGTGCCCCAGTGACCTCATCTGTAAAATGGGGATAAAGACTGTGAGCCCCGTGGGACAATCTGATCACCTTGTAACCTCCCCAGTGCTTAGAACAGTGCTTTGCACATAATAATAATAATAATGATGGCATTTGTTAAGAACTTACTATGTGCAAAGCACTGTTCTAAGCACTGGGGGGATACAAGGTGATCAGGTTGTCCCATGTGGGGCTCACAGTCTTAATCCCCATTTTCCAGATGAGGTAACTGAGGCTCAGAGAAGTTAAGTGACTTGCCCAATGTCACACAGCAGACATGTGGTGGAGCCAGGATTTGAACCCATGACCTCTGACTCCCAAGCCCGTGCTCTTTCCACTAAGCCACACTGCTTCTCAAGTAGTAATAGTAAGCACATAGTAAGTGCTTAATAAATGCCATTATTATTATTATTATTATTATTGTTATTATTATTATTATCATCTCAGCTCCTGTCTCATCAGATGGTACCTGCGCTTGCAGGGTGATGGAAGGGGGAAAGCAGTGGATCTGGAACTATGAAAAGAGGGTCAAGAATGTCCACCCCAGTAACAGAATCTAAGGTCTGCGGAATTCCGCAGTGAACCTTGTCATGTCTTCTTGTGATGCTATTACATCATGTCACCTGACCTATGGAATGTAAATAATGTAGCATGCATCTCTGGCTTTCAGGTGAACAAAATCATCAGGTATTCCTCAACGCTCTGTGGCCACCCTTTCCTCTCACCCTCTATGGAGTGCACCTGTGCCTGCGTCTTCACAGCACTCCCCGTTCCCAACCTGGCTGAGGCTAGTTTTAGCCCAGAGGAGTAACCATAGCTGTGATGCTGAATTTTCCCAATTTCTAAAAGGAGGAGCAAGATACTGAGATGATGCTTAGAAAATATTTTGAGATCCTCAGAGAGAAAAAAAAAATGCATTAAAAGTAGCCAGTAGATATTCTAGGCCCCATATGGATTAAAGAGGAAAATTCCTCTACTCTCCTTAGTCCCTAATATAGCACTGTGCATACAGAAAGGATTCAGTCAATGAAGAAAAACTTGGCATACTATGAGAATGGGGAAGAAAAAGAAAAGAAAATTTGAGAGTGAGAACTGTGACAAATATCTGCTCAGCAAGCTTAACTATCTATAAATATCTCAAGCACTTAGTACAGTGCTCTGCACAAAGTGCTAAATAAATACCATTGATGGATTGAATAGAATATATTTCAGTGTTTCCTACAAGGATTTGGTGGGAGAATCAGGAAAGGGAAGGCAGGTATTAAAATGGCCTTGGTCTCAAGAATACCATTCAGTCAGCAGAGAAATGGGGGCAGTCAGCCTGCGTGAACATGGAGAAATAATTAAATACAAATTCAGTAGCTCTCCTGAGGCAATCTGACTGTGTCTCCCAAACAAGGGATGGGTTCCCTACAGCTATGAGGAAAAAAGCATTGAGGATGGAGCGAGACCTAGGCATTATTGAGCTCATAAGGTTATTGTGCCACCATAGCTCTGACCTTGATCAATCTTAGTACAGTGCTTGACACATAATAAGTACTTTATCAGTACTTAATCAGTGGTATTTAGTGAGTGCTTACTATGTGCAGAGCACTGTACTAAGCACTTGGAAGTGTACTTAACAAACATCTCCATTCATTTATTCAATTGTATTTATTGAGCGCCTACTGTGTGCAGAGCACTGTACTAAGCGATTGGAAAGTACAAGTTGGCAACATATAGAGATGGTCCCTACCCAACAATGGGCTCACAGTCTAGAAGACGGGCTCACAGTTATACTATTATCTACTAGGCTATAAGCTCCTTGGGGATCAGGATCATGTCTACTCACTGTATTGAATTGCACTCTTCCAAATGCTTAGTACAGCGCTCGGCACACAGTAAGCACTCAATAAATACCATTAATTGATTGATTTGGAGCCATGAACCAAGTCTTCCTTCTAGTCCACACTGAGAACCTGCCACTAGTGCATTCACTTGATTCAAAGGCTGTGTTTGGGATTTTCCCAGCTCCTAGCCCTTTCTTGTCCACTTTGCTGCCCATCAGGAGCGACGTCTGAGAAGTCTCCCGGACCCAGGCACTAGCTCAGTGCACTCACTGAGCTCCGCAGCACGGAACCATTAGCACTTCTCAGCGTCAGCAGCCGATCAGGCAAATTTCTGACCAGTCTGGTTGCCTTATTCTTATTATCATTATTTTTCTATTTGTGTAGTACTTACTATGTGTCAAGCACTGTTCTAAGTGCTGAGATCGGGTTGGACAGAGTCCTTTCGCCACATGGCGTTTATAGTCTAAAAAAGGAGGGAGAATAGGAGAATAGGAGGGAGAATCTTCATTTTAGAGTTGAGGAAACTGAGGCACAGAGACGTTAGGTGACTTGCCCGGCTCACACAAAGTAATTGGCATAGGCAGGATTAGAACTCGGGGCCTCTAATTCCCAGACCCGTGCTCTTAGGCCCATGCTCTTTCTTTTGGACAATGGATGGCCAAGGAAGAGCTCCCTCAACATGACTTCAAGTGCTTTTGTTTCTTTGATGCTGCATTTCAGTAAAAGAACTGGAGCTACTGGTCGCTGCCGCCACCCATCAGCTGCTTATGGATCATATTTCTTCAGGGGTTTTGGATTTTGCAAATAATTTAGTGGTAGCCATTCAGAGTCTACCTTACCACACAGACACCCAACACTCTACTCCCAATCCTAGGCTTGAATTTATAAAAAGAAAAAACAGTTTTAGAAATGTTCCGAGTTAGTGAAGGCAAAAAGAAAACAGTCATGTCAAAGAAACAAAAACTTGAAATAGGGTCTTTAAAGGGTGTGAGAGTGAATGCAATAGTTCAGGTGACTTAGACGTTCTTTAATTTCTTTATTTTCTGTCATGTTTTCTTCTCAAAACACTTTGTTTCCTGTTTCTTAAAATACAAACTCATGCAAACACACAAAACTCCAGGGATTCTTTCGCACATCTGCAAAAGCAACATCAGTTCCAGGTTCACATTCTGGTGGTGAACCAATCTGGCTTGACCCTCCCAAATTGAGGCCAGTTCTCTCCAGACAAACAATTTGAGGTGATCTAATACCTGGGGGGTTTCATCAGCTGATAAATGGTGAAAGCAATTTGCAGAGGCTCTGCCTGTTTCCATTAGATCTTAGTTAATAAGGCAGCCCCTGGGGTTGAGCACAAACTGATCATGACAGGGAAAAGTGGTTAATTTTACAATTGCAGTTGAGGGAATGAGGCAAGGGGGATGGGAGGTGCGGGAGAGGAAGGAAAGGAAAGTGCATGTTCTGGGATATTTTCTTACAAAAATCTGGAAAATGGGGAGAAAATTTCCCACCTGACTGCCTCAGAGAGCTATCCTAAGACCAACAAGAGGTATTGTCTGGTACTTTGGTTACCCCTCTATATGACCCATAGGAATTGCAAGTCTTTTCTTGTGGGGCAGTTTCCCTGAAGTAACAATAATATAATTATGGAGTTTTCTAAGACCTTACTATATGCCACTAGTTGTATTAAGCACTGGTATAGATACAGGTTAATCAGGTCAGACACATTCCCTGTCCCACTTGGGGCTCACAGTCTAAGTAGGAGGGAGAACAGGCATTGAGTCCTACCCCAATTTTACAGTTGAGGAGACTGAGGCACAGAAGTTAAGTGACTTCTCCAAGGTCACACAGCAGGCAAGAGGTAGAGCTGGATCTAGATGCAATAATAATAATAATAATAATGACATTTATTAAGCACTTACTATGTGCAAAGCACTGTTCTAAGTTCTAGGAAGGTTACAAGGTGATCAGGTTGTCCCACGGGGGGCTCACAGTCTAAATCCCCATTTTGCAGATGAGGTAACTGAGGCACAGAGAAGTTAAGTGACTTGCCCAAAGTCACAAAGCTGACAACTGGGGGAGCTGGGATTTGAACCCATGACCTCTGACTCCAAAACCCGGGCTCTTTCCAGTGAGCCACGCTGGGACTGTTCCTGACCCAACTATCTTGTATCCACCGCAATGCTTAGTACAGCGCTTGGCACAGAGCAACAAAAAACACTTTTTAAAAAATTTGAGGAAATGAAGAACAAAAGCACCAGGAACTTATGATGTGCATTTCTCCTTAGACTAGCAATAGGGTTAAAAATAAAAGGAGCTATTTCTTGTCATGGTGCGTCGGCCAAGCTGATGGTAGAAGTCATTTCAGCTTATGCGGTTCTCTTTCCAAACTCCACTTCCCAAACTCATTGGTTTATGATCCCTGAATTGCACACAACAATGCTGTGTGGCTTAGGGAAGGCTGGTAACAGTGCCTGCATTGTGTCTTGGCTCTATAGGGGCAAGTAGATTTTCTTGAGGGTGAGAGGATTAAGTCTGCTTCCCCAAGGACACCTTCTATCTAAGGTGCAATCCCAATGAGGCGCACGAGTGGTCATGGCTAAGCAACCGCCTGATCTCCCCTGACTTCTTTATCCCTTCTTGGGTTCCTCTTTGATAGACTGGAAATAATAATACTGGAAATGAAGGCACCTCACCTGGATGATGTGAAGATCAACAAGAGAGTTTTGGTGGAGTGATGCGAGGGCGGTTCTTTCATAAATCCAAAGCCTCATCATGCCTCTCCATTGACTCTGTTGAGTGTCACGGTCAGAATCAAAACAATACACATTTCTTCCTTTCAACAAGCCAGTTACTTGTTAGAAGCCAGAAAGACAGAAACCAATAAAGTCAGTCAGTGGTTGTTAAGTGACAATTGGTTTAGCACCTCCTAAAAAAGCATCCTCTTGTTTCTAAAGAAACAAAAGCCAAGCTGCCCAAAACTCCTAACACAAGGAAACCCTGCAGCAGTTCAACCCTTCAGTCCTGCTTTCTAAAGCATTCTTTCAGTTGTTTATCCTGGGTGTGGCACAATCTTTCCTGATTTAAGTACCCTACCAGACAGCAGTCCCAGAGCCCGGTTTAAAGAAGTGGTGATGGTGGTGTGTAAAGTCACCACTGTAATGGCTTGGCTTACATTTTAAGAGTGTTAGGCTCTAAGAGTAGATCTGGGAAGGAAATCCAGAATTTAAAAATGGAACAATGTGCTATTGAAACTCAGAAGACATGGTTACACGTGATGGCAGGGCACCACTGTCTCCAATGTGTGGTGGTAGAATTATCTTTGGGATGGGAATGGGGCAGTTTTCATTAGGTTTCCTGTATCGAAATGGAAAGAGCCAACAAAGAGCCAAGGGGATGGGAGGGTATTCACTATGGGGGAATAGAGGGAAGAATGTACGTGACTTTGGCTTGTTACTTAAATTAAGATAAAAGGCATTAAAGGCATGCAACTGTGAGAATAATAATAATAATTGTGGTATTTGTTAAGTGCTTACTATGAGCCAGGCACTGTACTAAGCGCTGTGGTGGATACAAGCTAATTGTCTTGGACACAGTCCCTGTCCCACATGGGGCTCACAGTCTTAATCCCCATTTTCCAGATGTGGTAACTGAGGCACAGAGAAGTGAAGTGACTTGCTCAAAGTCACCCAGCTGACAAGTGGCAGGGCTGGGATTAGAACCCATGATCTCTGAATCCCAAGCCCAGGCTCTTGCCACTAAAACCACGCTGCTTCTCTAAAAGACCTATAGGTGCACCAGCATGCCGGGGGAAATAGGAATTTCACCTTTGCAAGTGATTTTCATTTTAAAGCTGTCCTTAAAATGTCTGAAGGAGCACATGTTGCAGCATGGATCCGAGGTGTTAGCAGAAACTCCTGAGGATGTGTCAGCATAACTGTTCCATCAAAGGGCTCAGCTGAGAGCTAGATTGGGGAGCATTCAGCAGGGTCGGGAAGAGACCTGGATGTAGGAAGTCAGTTGGGAGACCAGCAGAGCGGCTCCCCCCGAGTGCCACCATAGCTCTCTCTTCCACTGTCTCCACCTTCCCATCATTTGATGGAATCCTTAGGATAGCTTATGATCCATAGGGACCATCACCACACCCCTGTAGCCTAAAGGAAAGTAGCTTCTCTCTCTTGTGTCTGGTTTCGCATTAGACCCAAGCAGCCCCTTCAAAGCATTGACCAAACCCAACTAAGTGCCGGGGTATTAAGTTTCATTTCTCCCATGGGAGTCCTGCGGCACAAGCAACAAAAAGTTTTAGAACCTGGTGCCTGGTAAAGGCCCTGGCTCTTTCTCCCATAGCTTCTGAAGCTTCTGATAGTCAGGGACTAGAGGGAAAAAAGTGGTTAAGGGAGGCCCTTAACCTCCCTTGAAAATGGGAGACTGGTTCTGAAATTGAGACTTTTTGTTTTGTTTTTATGGTGTTCATTTAGGGCTTATTCATTCATTCATTCAATCGTATTTATTGAGCGCTTACTGTGTGCAGAGCACTGTACTAAGCGCATGGGAAGTGCAAGTTGGCAACATACAGAGACGGTCCCTACCCAACAGCGGGCTCACAGTCTAGCAGGCTTACTCTTATGCCAGGCACTCTCCTAGGGTAAATACAAACTAATCAACTTGGACACAGTCTGTGGGGCTCTTGTCTTAATCCCCATTTCACAGCTGAGATAACTGAGGCACAGAGAAGTGAAGTGAAGGGCACAGAGAAGTGAAATGAAGGTCACACAGCAGACAAGTGGCAAAGCTAGGATTAGAACCCAGGTCCTTGAATCCCAGGACTGTGCCCTATCCCTTAATGCCACACTGCTTCTCTGTCAGTCCCACTTCAAATACAGGTCTGCCAAAGCTACCTGTGAGGCCCCATATAATTGTGATCCATTTTTGCCTTTAGCCTTGTCACATAGAGAAAAGCATATGCTAATGATAATGAACAAGAAAAGGAAGTAGTCCTTCCTCTATACAGGAGATTGGCAACCTGTGGTTTGGAAACCATATCTGGTTCTTCTTGGAACCAAATATGACTGTCAGGCTGGGAGCGGGTAAGGGGATTGAGAGGGTGGGATAGGCAATTGAAACTGCTGCCTGGCTATGGGAGAAGCCCCCCACTGAACACCCCACAGCATGTGATGCTACTACTGGTCACAGCACATCTGCTGCAATTAGGAGTCAAAAACAGCCAGCCAGCCTGTAAAAGTTTCCCAGAATGAAAACAAAGGTGAGGTCAAAGACTTCAACTTTGGGGATTAATAATAATAATAATAATAACGGCATTTATTAAGTGCTTACTGTGTGCAAAGCACTGTTCTAAGCACTGTGGTAGCTGTTACTGCCACTCTATAAAGAAAGGGTAATGCAACAAGAATGACCCGAAAATTCCTTTTTCTTTGGAGGATGATTTAAATATTTCAGGCATGTGCATTTGTGGTAAATAAAATGGACGTGAAAGCAGAGTCAAAGTGATGCTTCTTAAGCAAGCTGGAATTGTGTGAGGCCATAGTTACTGGAAAACCAGAAATTGAAAGCAGCAAGCAGGAACTCCAATATCCCTAGCCTTGTGTGGTGGTGTCCAAGAATGTGAATGAATCAGCACAAAGAAAAGCAGTGTACCAGCCTAATGGAATATTTAGAACATTAGAAAGCTAAAGGTGACATTTCTATTGGGCATCATCACAGGTGACAAAACACAGGTTCACCATTTTGGGAGACAGCGGAGGGTCACCATTAGACATCGCCAGAGAAGACATTCAGAAGATGGTTCTCTAATGGTAAAGACACAGTTTCTGTGTTTGGGGCAGAAAGGAAGTCCTGCTTTGGGGCTCTTCACAAAAAGGTGCCCAGATTACATTGAAACATTCAGGAAACCTGTAGCCTGTTTATGCTGATCTCTTTTTTTTAATGACATTTGGTCTACTTGTTTTGTTTTGTTGTCTGTCTTCCCCTTCTAGACTGTGAGCCCGTTGTTGGGTAGGGACCGTCTCTATATGTTGCTGACTTGTACTTCCCAAGTGCTTAGTACAGTGGTCTGCACTCAGTAAGCGCTCAGTAAATATGATTGAATGAATGAATTTGTTAAATGCTTACTGTGTGCCAGGTACTGTACTTAAGCACTGGGATAGATGCAAACTAATGAAATTGGACTCAGTCCCTGTCCCACATGTGATTTACAGTCTTAATCCCCATTTTACAAATGAGGTAACTGAGGCACAGAGAAGTTAAGTGACTTGCCCAGCATCACAGAGCATACAAGCAGCAGTCAAGATCAGAGCCCAGTTTCTTCCGACTCCAAGGCCTGTGATCTGTTCACTAGACCACACTGCTTTTCTGACTTGCATCCTAACTGAAATAAGAAGAACTCCTGCATGGCATTTCCTGGCCTCTCTTGGGTCACACCCATAATTGGAATATTAAAAATAGTAATAATAATAGTAATGATTGTGGTATATACTAAGTGCTTACTAGGTGCCAAGTGCTATACTAAGAACTTGGACAGATTCAAGACCATCAGGGTGGACACAGTCCCTGTCCTGCGTGGGGATGGAGCCTTGGAACAGAGCATCCTATTCCTAGCCCAGATTTTGCACCCTCCAAAGCACCTCTTTGGCATACTAAAGGCTGGATTATGTGTGCAGCATTTTAAGAATGACAACGTAATGGAGAAGGAGGTTCGTGACCGGTTACCCAAACTTTTACAGTGCTGGTTTACGGAGTCTGACTCAACATTGTCAAACATTCATTGATGTTGGTGGAAACTGTGGAAAAATGCCTTCACATTTGCCAAGTGTGTATGCAAATTCCATGTCATTTTTAATTCCATTGGAATGATAGTGAGAAATAAAATAAGGCATTTACTTGTGTCCTTCCCTTGCTTGTGTGCTATGTGACCCTGGGCAAGTCACTTAACTTCTCTGTGCCTCAGTTTCCTCATTTGTACAATGAGGATTAAGACTGTAAACCACATGTGGGACAGGGACGGTGTCCAATTTCATTAGTTTGCATCTACCCCAGTGCTTAGTACAGTGCTTGGCACATAGTAAGCATTTAACAAATGCCATTAATACTCTTCCCTTAACTCCATGAGTTGTGGAAACACCAACTGTATATTTCTCTTGTATATATAATCTTATTTAGATTATCTCCTTGAGGGAAAGAACTATTTGCTGAGTTCCACAGGGGGCGGTTCCAAAAACAACAGGTCACAGGGATGTGAGTTTATTAACCATTATTTAATCTGTTAATTCAGCAGATGAACTAGACAATGGAAAAGTTTATTGTCCTTATCTAGAGAGCAGCAAACTTAGCTAGCAATACCTTCAGGCTTGTGTTCTCTTCTGTCACTACAGAGCCCATTGTTTTTAGATATTTTTATTGAAGTTGTGTGTGTGAGCGTTAGTGACCTTTTTTGCACTGAGGGCATTGTGTGTGTGGAGGTCCTTTTTGGTTGATTCTATTAATTTCAGTTTGCATGTAGAGAATGGGCACCTTTCATCTGGGTGGAGAATGATCTAGGTTGCTCAGTTGAGTGTGAAATTAAACTCTTGGAAACCACCTTATGTGAACCTATACAAACAAGGCCACAATTATAATCTGATGCAACATTTCTTAGGGCTTCTCCACCCATCAAGGGCTTTGAAGCAGTAGTTCTGTCAGCAGATGAGATTACTATTCCCTGGGCCTCAATCTGTGGGCCAGGCTTGTCCCAGGTGTTTCATAAAAGCCTCATTATTGATCACATTTGTAAATGAGGAGCATAGAGCTGATCAAGATTCCCATGACCCATGAAAGTTCATCCATGGGGCCTGCTTTGAACAACCCATCCTGGCATGGAGTTGGGAAAAATTACTTTAGAGACAAACATTTCTGCTCCACACCAAAATGCAAATTCACTGACTCCCTAAAGGTAATACATCTAGATCTACTAGGAATACCTCTTTGCATTCTAAATTTGTATTGTCTAAAGTCATTTTAGATAACCCCCCTCAACAAATGATAATAACAGAGAAAGAGTAAAATGAAAAATGGGAATAAAGGAAGGAGGGCTTCAAGGTTTTTTTTTTGTTGGATTTTTTTCTGTTGTTGTTGTCATTTTTTTGCCTCATCAGTCATGGCTGTCAAAATTTTTTCAAGTCCCGTTATTACAGTTTCAGCCAGAAAGTAGGCGTGAGAGGCAGCCAAGCCTCATAATGTTCTTGTAGGAGGTGGAGCCAGAGAGAGAAAAATACTTTCCTGTCCCCAGTGTAGCAATTAACATTTGCCTCTTCAGCTTGACATTTGCTCTCCCTTTATCTTTGCCTTCATAATGGCACATTTTATTATGAGTCATTAAATTGTCCAGTCTCTTTTAAATTCCAGCCACACCTTTTGACTCTATACTGCAAGTAGAGTACTGAATTTAGGCTGAAGAAAACGCTCACTTCTTTATCCTTTCTTGCTCAATAAGCGACTATGAAATTGGGTCCTGAGTGAAAAGCTATTTCTGTTTCACAGCTTAAGTTCCTGGAAGAACATTTGCATGACTACATGCATTTCAATTCCAAGGTAGCATCCTGGGTTGTCACCATCAGAGACATATTTCTGGCCTGAATGAACCATTGTTCTGAGCATGTTTTATCATGTGGAAATCATATGTCTGCTCAAGGCTTGAAGTTCCCTTTTGGCAGAGGTTCATCTGCAGCCTCCAAGATGGTTTAACCAAGAATTTAGAGAGGTCTTTGATTTGTCTCTTGAGAGTCCCTTGGAAAGCAGTGGCCCATCTTGACATCCCTTATCTCTTAGAGGGAGAACAGTCAGGATCATCCTTTTTAATCTTTGAAAATTTTGCTGCCTTTGTGGCAAACCATCACGACTCTCAAAGATGTGATCAGTAATACACTACCCTCGAGGCTTGATGGTTGCCAGATCCTCAAGTTATGAAGCTTTGCTCCAGGTATCCCAGAATTAACCCCAACATATCTAAGCCTTTATTGTTGAACTACAGTCAGTGTTACTTATTTTGAGTCAGGACGAAAGACCTTTCCATGTGACCTTCTTTATGGTATCTTTATCCTGCTCCTCATTTTAAACTCAACCACAATGGATGTAAATAGAGTTTTCAAAAAGGGAAAGATTTAGTCTGGGGTCAACTTAAGGAGAGAGAAGAGGAGGAAGTGTGAGAGGAAATGAGTTTGGAGGTGGGGAAAATGCTCAATCCTGTTTTAAAATGGAATCTTCTCTGTCATATGTGAAGATCACACAAGCCACTCACTCCACACGTGACGTATTCATTACTAAATGAGATTTCCACTTCTGCAGCACTGGTTTCTGGCAATCAGAACTGCCCTCAGAAGCAAGCATTTTCCAAAGATGAAAAAATGTTTATTGAATCCACATGACTATGGATGAATGACTATGGTTCTCCAGGAGTAAATGGCACCAAGAATACAACTGAGTCTCATGATAATTTCGCAGAATGCCACATTTTCATGATATTCATTCATTCAATCATATTTATTGAGCACTTACTGTGTGCAGAGCACTGTACTAAGCGCTTGGGAAGTATAAGTTGGCAACATATGGAGACGGTCCCTACCAAGCCTCAACATGCTGCACTGCCCCATCTTCAAAGTTATTTCCCAGATCCCCCAAATCCACTCGCCTCTACCGTCCTGACATTTATTTGAAGTTGGACCAACTTCAGCATGACTGTAGTATTGAGTTTTTCCATTTGCCTCAGTGTGAAAGCCTGATAATCATTTTTATTAGGGGGGAGTTGAGGTCTGTGGCAACCCTAATTTTCATGGTATTGGGGAAAATGGATTCCTGGACTAAACCAGTTTACACTTGGTAAGAGATGCAGAGGGATTTCTAGCGAATGACTCTCCCGCAAGTGCTGCTAATTTCAGACTTCTTATTTTTGCCATTGAATGTCTTCAGTGCCAGGACTCTGATTTCTCCAGTAATTTCTCTCTGCAAAAGTTATTGCAAAAGAGGTGCATGATCACTCTGGATATGGCTGCACAGGTTCCATACTGCTTCCATGGATCTGATCCAGTCCAATCAATCTGTTTTTAGTCCCCAGAATGAAAGAAGATTTTTTCCCTTATAGGTTCTTACGGGCTTTACATTTCAAATTTCCTTTTAGATCCCAATTTTACCAAGTGTCTTTAACAACACTTGATCTTATTTCCAGGATCTTGAGGTGTTTAATACAGTATTTTGGGGAAGCTTTGAGTGATGCTAATAATGATTCTAAGTTTTTGTGTGGGGGCGGGGCAGGGGGCGTTGTAAATGAACACAATTTATACAGAGCTGACTCTTTTCCCCTGCAGAAACTAATTAGTATAATGAGTTTGAGTTGGCATTTCCTCAAGGTAAATAAGTTTAAAGCACTTTTTTCTCTTTCCCTTATACCTTTCTCTAAGTTACTTTATTTCCATCAAATAATTAGTTGATGCAGTGTAATTGCCATGTTCATTTAATTTGGGGGGGAAACCAAATTAACTAACCATCCAGCCTGCCACTGGGCAAAGCTTATTTGTTCCAAAGTTACTCAAACTTCTTTTCCTGGCTTCTTATGAAATGCTTTCAGGAATTTTTTTTTTTTTACAGTTCACAACTCAATTTGCTTGTATCCACCCCAGCGCTGAGTACGGTGTCTGGCACATAGCAAGCGCTTAACAAATACCATAATTATTATTATTATTAGTTAATGGGCATTGTGTCTTCACTGTGTACTGGCCATTTTAAAGAGTGAGAGTTTCTACCCTCTTAGGGCATTCATCCACGCATGGTGTACAGGAAGAAATTGGGTTCAAAAAGGGTTGACACGTGCCCAGTGTTACTCTGACTGTTATGCACAACAAGTTAAACAGATGGTACTGCCCCTATCCCTTGGGCTTGCCAATGCTACAGGGTCCCTAGGTGTCCCAGACCCGACTGTGTTTCCAATTGTTTGTCACGTGGCTGGAGTTTGCCAACAAGTTCTCCAAGCAGACACAGCACCTGTCCTTCAGAGTTTTATGATCCAAAGCCAAGAATCTCAAGCAAACGGTAATTACCATGTTCAGAACACAGAGACTAGATAGCAACTGGGAAATTAATATAAATTGCAAAATTAGTCCTAGACTTTGAAGGGCAGTGCTGGAGAGAGTACAAGGAGTCGAGTAAGAAAGGCTATGGGACCAAAGTGGGTCTTCCAGGTGTTTTTGAAGTCAGGAAGGAAGTGTACAGAGATTTGAGTGGGGAGAATGTGGCTGGTGTGAAATGGAAGCTTGGAATGGAATCTTGTCCAAGTTGACACTTAGGAAATGCTTTTCATGATATTGAAATGGGTGTTGAACGGGAGATATATTCACAAGAGGCGGTGATGTGTCTAAACATGGATGGAACAGAAAGAGAAGGTAGGAATAGGAGGAGGTCCTTAAAGAAAGAGGAAGGGCTTGGTGTTCCTGCAGGAAGTGGCTGGAAGTGCTCAAAACACTGTAGGGTGATGTGGTTAGTGAATAAGTTGAACAGTTTCGGTGGCAGCCAGTAGGCCAGTGTAGAAAGGAAAAGTGACCTACCCACGGTTGCACAGCAAGCAATTGGCAGAGTAGGGATTAGAACGCAGGAATTCAGACTCCCAGGACTGTGCTTTTTCCACTAGGCCACACTGTATGCTTCATGCTACTCTGTCTCGATTTCTGGTTGCCTAGGGGAATGAAGCCTTGGGAACACAGCCTGGAAAAGTTTTCCCTATATAATGTTTGTTGCTTCTGCTGATTAGTTTCAAACAATATCCTAGAGGCCAGCCAAGGCCCTCCCATTTTAACCAGTAGGGACAGGTGGACCACAAATCTCTCCTCCCTCACAAAGCTCTCTCATCTTCTAACCACAGATGGGGTCACCACCTCCTATTTAACCCCCAACCTCACCTCCAACGCCCAGCCTTCCCTTCTGGATTTCAGCCTAGCCAATAATTTAAGCAGAAAGCATCCAGTGCCCCAGTTTCTAAAGTTACCAGATGACAGTAAATTAGGACCTCTGGGAGAGGCAGGAACTCTTTCAGGTCATTAGGGTGTCCCAGCAACGACTAAAGTCTCCTAGTAGTTGGAAAGGTGAATACTCCCTCCCCTGCCCGCCCAAAACCAGGGATCCATTCATTCAATCATATTTATTTAGTGCTTACTGGGAGCAAAGCACTGTACTAAGTGCATGGAAGACTACAATGCAACAACAAACAGATGCATTCCCTGCCCACAACAAGCTCACAGTCTAGAGGGGGTCTAATTTACCAACAGGGGGTAAACTTGGTCACTGAGAGATTTGTGCTCAATGACTTTTCTGAACAAGCACAGAATTAAGGTGCTTTAATACTCTTTCCATATCATCATTGTCTGTTTTAGATCACAAGCTCATAGTTCAGTACTAAGCGCTTAGTACAGTGATCTGCACACAGTAAGCACTCAATAAATACGATTGAATGAATGAATGAATGGGCCAGGGACTGCGTCAGCTCGATTTGCTGTGTCTGTCCAGCTTGTCCAAGTTGACACTTAGGAAATGCTTTTCATGATAATGAGCGTAGTGATGCTGAGATCTGGCATCTTTTCACCCCAAAGAATCTTATTGGTTTACCAGGAAGCAGCGAACGCAGCCCATTTATCCCTCAATTCTCTGGCAGCAGCAGGAACCGAGAAAACCATCTGGAGGCAGGATTTTTTTCCTTTTAATTGGTGGAATGAGAAAAATCTTTGTAAAATCCCGTCAACAAGTCTGTATAATCCAATCAACTAGGAGCCTCAAATCCATGGGAACAAGGCCATATTCGTTCAGGGGTTTGCCTTATTCCCCTCTTTTCTATGGCTAATAGGCTATAGTTGTTTGGAATCTCAGCAAAAATGTCCTGTCAGCAGTCAGAAGCAATTTGGGCCTCCCAGAGATCGGAAGCACCAGACCTAAATACCGATGGCTGTAGAGTTCATGGCATCTTAAGTCTTGTCCAAAACAAAACAAAAAAAAAGGATTTCAATAAAATTAATCTCCTAAAAAGTAGCCACCCACATTCTCGATTGTGGTTTAATCTTTCCAGAGGCTTCCTCTTGGCTTTATCAGAGTCAAGTTTCACGGGAGTAAATAAAGAATGAAAACATTTTTCACCTAAAATTCATTTTCCAAATTCTTTGTCCATCCAGTGTTTGGAGAAATGATCCCAAGCTTTGGATTTCAAGGGCTGATGGAGTTGTGTTTGCCTGTGCACGGGGGTCCATTTCATTCCCTCTGGATTTATTTTCCCCCACACTAGACTGGTCTTCTCACTTATCACTGTAGCTGTCCAGCCCGTGATAGTGACACTTATGCCGATGGGATCAGCGAGCTGAATCCCGGCTTCTTTTCTGCTTTGCCATCACATTTAGCACCAATCAAGCGATTGCCAGGGTGAAGGAATAATGTCAACAAAAGCTCCCTCATGTGCCTTGGGGACAATATTCTGAACCTCGCAGGGGTTGCAACCACAGATGCCTGTCATTTGGGTTTGATGGGGCTACAGAACCAATTGGAGTCCAATTTCCTTATAATAATAATAATAATAATAGCATTTATTAAGCACTTACAATGTGCAAAGCACTGTTCTAAGCACTGGGGAGGTTACAAGGTGATCAGGTTGTCCCTCGGGGGGCTCACAGTCTTAGTCCCCATTTTACAGATGAGGTAACTGAGGCACAGAGAAGTTAAGTGACTTGCCCGAAGTCACACAGCTGACAATCAGTGGAGCCGGAATTTGAACCCATGACCTCTGACTCCAAAGCCCGGGCTCTTTCCACTGAGCCATGCTGCTTCCCTGGGAAGGAATGCTCTCTGGCTGCCCTAGCAGAGTGAGGATCCTCTTTCTGACCCTTGTTCCCTCAGCAAGGCTTCTTCTGGAGTCTCCAGGGACTAACTGACAAATTCAACACTCCCACAACCCTTTTTTTTCCTACTTTCTGCCCTCAATTGCCTTCCCCGCTAAGGAGCAATGGTGCCATTGTATGTTCCTGTCGCTGAGTGTTATTACAGTGACTATTAGCTGGTAAGAGTTTGGAGTTTTCGGTCACTGTTGGCAAGATGGGATTTCCGATTCCAAAGGGAAAATGGCTGTAGAGGCCATTCAGGAAAACTTGATTCTGAAAACTTGATTAAGGTACTTTAAATGGTTCTTAAAAAGCACATCTTAATGGGCTTGGCACATTGAATCAGGGACATGGATTACAGTTTCAGTAAGATAGACATTCCATATAAAAATCTCATTAAGGAAACTTTTGCATGGATTTGGATTTGGGGTGAATCCTAAACATTTTGAAAACAGAGAAGCAGCATGACTAAGAGAAGCAGCATGGCTCAGTGGAAAGAGCCTGGGCTTTGGAGTCAGAGGTCATGGGTTCAAATCCCGGCTCTGCCTATTGTCAGCTGTGTGACTTTGGGCAAGCCACTTAACTTCTCTGTGCCTCAGTTACCTCATCTGGAAAGTGGGGATTAAGACTGTGAGCCCCCTTTGGGACAACCTGATCACCTTGTAACTTCCCCAGCACTTAGAACAGTGCTTTGCACATAGTAAGCGCTTAATAAATGTCATTATTATTATTATTATTATTACTAAATTGCATCAAAAGTAGGGGTGTGTTACCCAGGATAAAGTCAGTGAATTTCCAAGATCCACCTAATAAAACCCCTTTGTATTTATTGGTTTAAATTAGTTGAGATTGATCCCGCAGTCTTGGCCTTGTTCATGAATTCCTCCAGTGCTTAGAACAGTGCTTGGCACATAGTAAGCACTTAACAAATACCATAATAATAATTATTATTCCCCTTCAGATCATGCCTGTCACTACTCCATGTTCCCTGCCCACAAGGAGCTTACCATCTAGAGGGGGAGACAGACATGAAAATAGATAAATTATAGATGTGTACACAAGTGCTGTGGGGCTGAGAGTGGGGTGAGTGAAGGGCACAAGTCCATGTGCAAGAGTGATGCAGAAGGGAGTGGGAGAAGAGGAAATGAAGGCTTAATCAGGGAAGGCCTCTTAGAAGAGATGTGCTTTTAATGGGATAGATGAGGTCAAATTATAAGGAACAGTCTGGCAATAAAGGAATGAAGGGTGCAGACTGGGTTGTAGTAAGAAATCAGAGAGACAAGAAAGGAGAGAGCAGTGTGATTGAGTGTTTTGAAGCTAATGGTAAGGAGTTTCTTCTTGATGTGGAATAGATGGGCAACCAGTGGAGGTTCTTGAGGACTGGGGAAACATGGACTGAATGGTTTTGTAGAAAAATGATTTGGGAAGCAGAGTGAAGTATGGGCTGAAGTGAGGAGAGACAGGAGGCAGGAAACCCGGAGACCCTAATCTTTAAATGCTGTAACTATACAGTGGGAATAAGTATGGGGGCCCCAAATATCAAATGGAAAGTGTCCTCAGAGGTGGACATAATAATAATAATGATGGTATTTGTTAAGCATTTACTATGTGTAAAGCACTGTTCTAAGCGCTGGGGGGATACAAGGTGATCAGGTTGTCCCACGTGGGGCTCACAGTCTTAATCCCCATTTTACAGATGAGGTAACTGAGGCACAGAGAAGTTAAGTGGCTTGCCCTAGGTCACACAGCTGACAAGAGGTGGAACTGGGGTTCAAACCTATGACCTCTGACTCCCAAGCCCACGCTCTTTCCACTGAGCCATGCTGCTTCTCTTGACGTGAAGGGGAACAGGTTGCAATATAGTTCTGGTAAAAGAAAAAGTCCTTAAAAGGTCATTCCAGCATGAAAACGACACCTCAGGCCACATAGTCCCAGGCCAGTTGGGGGATTATTTGTGGTACAGGCTATCTGGGCCGTTGCCCTGGTGGGAGGGCTGACCCTGAGGCTCCCCCTCCCTGTGCAGGGCCCCAGAGGAGCAATTTGGGCCCCTGGCTAAGTCAGTCCCCTGGGGCCGGCCCCATGTGGGCAAGGAATGGGTCTGTTTATTGTTCAATTCTACTTTCCCAAGCACCTGGTACAGTGCTCTGCACACAGTAAGCATTCAGTAAATACGATTGAATGATTTAAATGAATGAGGACCCCAGGGTCACGACTGGGAATTCTAGATGTCCCCCCTTTCTCCTTTTTCTCCACCACCAATTCTGGCCATGTCCCATCTGACCTTTCAGAGCTTCTCTTCCTCTCCAGGAAACAAATGGGTTTGTGTGTCCCAGTGCAGTTCCTCGAGATGCCCCAGTTGCCTCTCTCTGGGCCATTCATTCCTTCATTCATTCAATCGTATTTATTGAGCGCTTACTGTGTGCAGAGCACTGGACTAAGCGCTTGGGAAGTCCAAGTTGGCAACATATAGAGACGGTCCCTACCCAACAGTGGGCTCACAGTCTAGAAGGGGGAGACAGAGAACAAAACAAAACATATTCACAAAATAAAATAAATAGAATAAATATGTACAAATAAAATAAATCAATACAATAATAAATATGTACAAACATATATACATATATACAGGTGGTGTATCATTCCCACCTGCCTCCTTGCATGTCCCCCTTCGCCCTGCTGGGGTGGAGGGGGGAAATATTCTAACATCCTGGTTAGAAAATATTTTGACTTTTACTGCTGAGGGCCACTTTTTGCCATATTCTGCTTCTTCATTGAGGATATGTTCTAAATGTCATGATGGGGAGGAGATGTGAAGGCAAATTGCTATGTCCAGTCAAGGTTGCAATATATGCTTTGAAAAGACTCTCAAAAAATCAGAATTTTACCCTATTTGACATTTACACAGCTAAAAAGTCAGAGTAGAAAACCTGGCAACAGAACACAGAATTCATATAATGGGGGGCAGCTTTCCGACAGTTTTGTTCCATTAGCCATTCCACATGGCACCATTAACAAATGTCTTGTTCCAGCAGTGAATGTTAGTACCGCCCCAGAACATAGCACCTTCTTGTCAACACTGTTTCATTATGATGTGCCTGTTACTAATGCTTTTCCCTTGTCCCTTACCTATGAGCAATGTGTAAACTATTAGTTCAGTAGTGGGAAAAGCGAGCATCCTTTGACTCCGAGCAGAGAGCCTTGTTGAGGGGCTGTCTTTTGAAAACTATCAAACTTAATGGATAGAATTGCCTGGGCTGTGGTTACTGTTTCATCTTTGGAGGGAACTTGAAAAGCAAAGGAAACCTCTGAGATGTATCAGAATCTTTATGACCATTAAGGAGGCCTTGGTGGCCAACACAATCAACATATTCTTTTATAGAAGAAAAACATACAAAATGCTACTCCCTCTGGCCGACTAGTTCCTGGTACTGGTTCAAATACAAGAATGCAAAATCTTAACCCAAATTGCTCCTTGATACTTTGCCAGCCTCTCAAAGTGCAGCCAAAACATGGTAACTTTGAGGAAAAATGCACCTCAAACGACCCTCATCTTTTGGTGGGTTCGGCGGGGGAATAATGGGGACTTCAGGGCCCTATGGATTTGCGTGCCCTGATTCCCAACTCTTCCTGAGGTTTAAAAAGCATAATAGGATAATGTTATTCCTAAGGGACAATTTGATTCCTAAGGGCATGTGAATTACACAATGCTTGATTGATTCTGGACCACGTCTGGAGGACTCCAGACGTCTGTATTAGGGTGGGAAGTGTGATTATAAAAGCAACCGAGGGTGCACTCCGAAAAGTGCACATAAGCATTTTCTCACTTCTCATAAGACTAAAAACCTTCATAAATAATGTGTTTTCACTATCAGAGCTCTTTATGACACTAGCTCTGAGGTTTACTGCTGTTGTTTTCTCATAAAATAGAACGCAATCACAATCACCCGATCTCCAAGGTTTTAAGGCTGAGCAAGCAAACTAACTTGTGTATATATCTGTAATTCTATTTATCTATTTTGATGCTATTGATGCCTGTCTACTTGTTTAGTTTTGTTGTCTGTCTCCCCTTTCTAGACTGTGAGCCCGTTGTTGGGTAGGGATTGTCTCCATTAGAGAGCAGCGTGGCTCAATGGAAAGAGCCCGGGCTTGGGAGTCAGAGGTCATGGGTTCTAATCCCGGCTCCACGACTTGTCAGCTGTGTGACTTTGGGCAAGTCACTTCAATTCTCTGGGCCTCAGTTACCTCATCTGTAAAATAGAGATTGAGACTGTGAGCTCCATGTGGGACAACACATTGACCTTGTATCTACCCCAGTGCTTAGAACAGTGCTTGGCACATAGTAAGCACTTAACAAATGCCATTCTTCTTATTATTATTATTTGTTGCCAAATTGTGTTTTCCAAGAGCTTAGTACATAAACCCCCTCCCAAGTACTGAGTTCCCTTACCTCATGCTTGCTCAGAGTTCTTGTCTCACCCTCACTCTCTAGACACACCTACCAACAAGAGCTATCTGATTTATCCTTGCAACTCTATTCCCATTTCTATCTCTCAGACTGAGTCCCAACCCAAACATTCTGGATCGGCCTGGACCACAGCTTGAATGAAAATTATGGTCTGTGGGAACTCAGTGTTTGGTGTCTTCTCAGTGTAGTTAGTGCACCAAGCGTAATGTATAAGTGATCACCACTCAGCCAGTGTTTCAAGGTTTTTTTTTCAGATCAGTCAATCAGTCAGATTCATTGAGCACTTACTGTGTGCAGAGCACGGTACTAAGGTTTTGGGAGAGTACAGTACAACTATAAACTGAGTTGTTGGACGTGGTCCCTTCCTACAACAAGCTTACATTCTAGACTTCTGTTCACATTCACTTTCCTTAGCATCACATGAGAGCTCCTGAATCAATCAATCAATCAATCAGTCAATCATATTTATTGAGCGCTTACTGTGTGCAGAGCACTGTACTAACGCTTGGGAAGTACAAGTTGGCAACATATAAAGACGGTCCCTACACAACAGTGGGCTCACAGTCTAGAAAGATAACTGTCTTACTGATAAAAGTTCGTGGGAGGCAGCAGAGCCAGGCCAGTGTTGGAGACTGCCTCACTAGACCAAAGCCCACATTCTCCTCTCTGTTCACCATCTTATCTTCATCACCTGTGTACTCATCAATAATTTTAATACTAACCCCAGCCCCACAGCACTTATGTATACATCCTTATACCCTATCTTTTCTCTATCTGTAACTTATTTTAATGTCTGTCTCCCCCTGTTAGTAACTTGTAGGCAAGGATCATGTCTACCAAGTTTACATGAGACCAGGGGAGTCAACATTAGTTATTTCCATTTGGATTTTACTAACAGGGCAGAAGAAAGAGTTTAGAACTGGACTCCAAGCTCTCCCAAGTGCTTAATACAGTGCCTTTCACACAGTTAAGCTCTCAGTTGATTAAAACATCGGATAAAGCACTGTTCAATCTGATTGAAGGGGTCCAGGGATTACTGGTGTCATTCTCCTGAATATAAGCAGGAGTTTCTAATAGCAAGAAGACTGGTTTCAAATTGAAGAGTTTCCAAGCATCCCTACTTTAGTTATTGATTTCATCCATGGCCTAATGTTAAATTGAGTTCATTATTCATGGGTGTTCCAGTCCAGATGTGTGGGGTGATATGGAAGAAAGGCTCAATTAAAACACTCAAATCACCATTATGTTGATCTCCAAAACTGTATGCTTGAATGTACATATCTTCAAAAGATAGAAGGAAGCACATTAAGCCCTTGCAAGCAGCTTGGTTCAGTAGCCCAATGTGACACTGAATTTTTAACTTGTCTCCTTCCACAGAGGCCAGCTGGGAACCAACAAAGCTGTTCCTGCTGTTGAAACAAGTCAGACACCAGCTTGGGACCCACTTCCCAAAGGCACAAAGTCAGCGTGTCAATCCATCGTGCTGCCCTTTCCCGAAGTCTAAATGTAAGTGTATTCCTCAAATCTGAGTGCTGATATACAGACTAAATCTGAGCCATGCGGACTTATAAACCCCTGTGTACCAACAGAGTTTTATGAAGAATCAGTCATGAAGGGCTGGTTAAGAAACCAAGGGCAGATAGAGTTCCTGAGGCCACCCTTCCTTTTTGGCACTGGGCATCTGAATATTAAAAGTACAGAGTTAGAAAATGAACTATTCCAGTGCAGAGAAATAGCTAATGGAACCTCGTAGCTCTCAGTAATTTCTAGACTTGTTCTCCCTTTGATATATTATTGCTGGGCCAATTTTTTCTGAAGTTAATATTTTCTAAATAAATATTATGGGACTTCACTGAGGGAAGAATTCCTTTTGACTGAGTGAATTAGCAGGGGGACAGAGCTAGAGAATTTGACATTCAGCAGCGATTAATGAAATTCATATTATTAGTAAATTAAATCCAATATATCTTTTATTTTTAAAACACCACATAGCAGAATCCTTTCCATTCCATGATACCTCTCAGAGGAAGTATTAAAACATATCAAATACATCCATAAATGTGGAACCTTGATGAAAATCCAGATTGTACAGGTCCATTTCTGACAAGTAGACATTCTCTCATAGCATTTATAGTTATCTTAAACTTTTAGCTACTGTCTGATCTAAAGTGTGAGCTTTGGAAGAATAATTCATTACAGTGTTGCTTCATATGCTGTAATACAATGGTTTTCTTACATCGGTTTAATTTGTTTTGTAATTTGAAAGCATACAGCACTTATGAAGAATGAATAATTAAAATTCTTGAGATTTTTGAGCCCTTGAGGAGGAACCTTCCTTTGTAACCTGAAAAGCAGAGCATCTGTTTTTTAGAAGAGTTGTCTAATGTGGAACCTCCCCACAAATACATCTAATAGCTTCCTTAAGAGCATCTCAGTTTACATGAGACCAGCGGAGTCGACATTAGTTATTTCCGTTTGGATTTTACTAACAGGGCAGAAGAAAGAGTTTAGAACTGGATTCCAAGCTCCTCTCCCCCAACCTCCATCCCCCAGCACACTGGCAACTGAGAACTATAAGACTGCGGGCTTTGAACTGAGGACAAGTCTGAGAGCCAATTGCGAGCAGACAGTAGGGACTTGTGCTTATAAAAGCAATACAAGGCTCGGAATTGAATCCAAAGATACATCCTAATTGCTGCAGATAGAGACAGACTCACTGTCTGTTTTCCTGGAACAAAATCTCAGCACCAAAGGCTTGGGAGGAGCCCATGTAATAAAAATTACATTAATATTACATCAAACAAAATCCACCAACCACAAACCCCTTTGTACTGAGGAGCAGGAGATTGCTAGCAAAGTCACTGAAAGGATAGCAAATCTATCCTTTCTTAAATTTAAAAAAACAACAACACTGCACTTTTCAGTAAAGCCTCAGGTCACAGGGACAATCAGATCCTGAAACGATTTCCTAAAATACTATCAGTGGGCATTAACAAGGAAAACTTGCTAAAAAAGCTAAAAAAAACCCCAACAGCCTTGAACTCTTGGTGTTCAAAATACAGTCAGTTTAGAATAAGCTTTCGTCTTGACCATTTTTGAAATTAAAACAGGCACTGACAGTCATTTTAGACATAAGAATTTGAATGATAAAAAGGGAGAAATAAATATTTTAACATACTTGTATATGTTGCTCAGTTGCAGTGGGCTTGACTTGTTACAGGCATTTCCATATGGTTTAAACTTCACTTGACTTATAAACGAGGGCCTTAAGTGAATATTATAATACCATCTAAAAAGTGGGGGGGGGGGGAATGATCTGGCCAAAAAAACCCACAATATTGTAATATGAAAGCCTCATAATCAACAAGAATTGGCAGCTATAAATGTACAGTAATGCTAAACTAAACTATTATATAGAGCATATTTTCCCTTTTATAACTGTAGAATTGTCATTCCTACTTCCTTCTTCCATAGTGGCAAGTGGTTTTCTTACTCGTAGACTGGAAAAGTCATCAGAAAAGCAACCAATAATTTTCATGGTCATATATATACTTTGGCCCTTTCAAATTATTGGGATTTACCAAAACTCCAGTAATATTAGTATTTATTGAGAGGCCATGTAGTAGAGTGTATTGTGCTAGTGGCTTGGGAAATAAAGAAAAAAAGAGACATATTCCCTGCTCACAAATAACTTATGCTTTAACTGGGGAGTCAAATATAAAAATACAGCTAGAGTAGTCAAAATAAATTGAGCAGATAGAGAGAGAAATAGGAATGCCAAGGGGGTATACATAAGTTCCTAAATGCTAGCTAGATAGGATCAGAGATCCTCTTTTCTCAGTCCTCGGTCAGGGAAGCATCATAGCCTAATGGATAAAGCATGGGCTTGGGAGTCAGAAGGACCTGAGTTCTAATCCCAACTCTTCCACTTTTCTGCTGGATGAACTTGGGCAAGTCACCTCTCTGTGCCTCAGTTACCTCATCTGTAAAATGGAGATTAAGACTGTGAGCCCCATGTAAAGCTTTTATCTACCCCAGTGCTTAGAACAGTGCTTGACATCAGGTAAGCATTTAACAAATACCTTTACTATTGTTGGCATCATTAGACGTAGTAATAATAATAATAGTAATTCTCCCTTTGTGGAGGGGAACGTGTCTCTTGGAAATGTGCTGGAGAGATGGCGCCTCACACATTGGGATTAATGAGTTACATCTGTAACCCACAGTATCCACAGAAAATATGCCGAACTAAGGTGTATCTGTTTTATTAATCAGGCACATTCCGTAATGGACTTTTTTGTGGTTGTGCTGTATGTTGGAGATAAACAAATGAGGGAAACCGCAGTTCAGTGTGGAAGCTGTTTGAAATATTGAAGAATGTGGATTTTTCTAATATTAAATTCTGGTAATAGAGAAGAATAATTGATGGCTGTGATTCTGAGACACACACTATTTTCAGCTTTAGGTCTGAGTACAACCCATCCCCTTTATTCTCCCCCATCAAACTGGCTAATGTAGATGGCTACTTCTTGTTACAGTGCCCCCCTCAAATCCACTTTATGAGGCTGAATCAAAGGATTTTTTACGTAACAGTAGCCAGCCCAAGATATGCACTCTAGCACCATCTTGGACCTGAAGTTTGCCTAATGTTGCTAGCAATTTTCTGGGCAAACCACTTAATCTCTTTGCGCCTTGCTATGTCCATCATTAAAATGAGATGAGTGTTAGTTTTAGAGTCCTTTCAGAACTTGGATGACAAGAGTTATAGATAGGCTGACCATATTTTCTGATTTGGCTGGGGCAATCCTGGATTTCTGTGGGGTGGTCCAGGCAATTTTAGAAAAATAGACATAAGTCCCAGAATTGCGACTCTCGTAGTTCATTCATTCGATCATATTTATTACGCGATTATTGTGTGCAGAGCACTGTACTAAGTGCTTGGGAAAGAACAGTACAACAATAAGCAGTGACAATCTGGTCAATATACCCAGAAAGGTTGTGTTGCAGTGAGGTCAGTGATGACTGAGTGCTTATTATTGGTGAGTGTGTCTTGATATTTTATTTTAAAAGTGGCTTGGAGTTGACAAGAATATTGTTGGTAGTTGCAAGAGTATTTATTAAGTGTGGTTCTTAGAGCACTATATCAAGCTCTGGGAAAGAATACACAGGAAGGAAATAGACACCGTCTCTTTCCCTCAGAGGGCTCACTCAGCTTTATAAACCTTTAATTTCATGTCTCATTTTCACCACTCTGTCAGTCTCCCAAGAAACACAATGGTGTTCACTGTGACTCAGTGGAAAGAGCCCAGGCTTTGGAGTCAGAAGTCATGGGTTTGAATCCCAGCTCTGCCACATGTCTGCTGTGTGACCTTGGGCAAGTCACTTAACTTCTCTGAGCCTCAGTTACCTCATTTGTGAAATGGGGATTGACTGTGAGCCCCATGTGGGACAAGTTGATCACCTTGTATCCCCCCCAGTGCTTAGAACAGTGCTTTGCGCATAGTAAGCACTTAACAAATGCCATCATCATTATTATTATTATAATTCACTGTTTGTGCTTCACTACATAGTATACCCCATAGGTAGCAGAATTATGTGGTAGCATTAAGATCTGAGTTACCAAAGAAAATCTTCGATTGGGTGTGTGGCTTCCCTTGTGTAGACTGGTTCATAACTGTAATCATCTTCACGTTTATTGTCCACCCATCGCGCTGTATGGATTTTGTAAAAACAAGTCTTGATCTCCCCGTACTTGCATATTTGCCTCCAAAGCCCAGTCAGTAGCTCCTGGATGATTGGCTGGCTTTTGCTGTCACTAATAGTCTCATGAGCTAGAAGAGTTCCTCAGAGGGTTGGAAGCAGCATGGACTAGTGGGTAGAGCACAGACCTGGGAGTGTAATCCCGGTTCCTCCATTTGCCTGCTGTGTGACCTTGGGCTAGTCACTTAACTTCTCTGTGCCTCAGTTACTTCATCTGTAAAATGGGGACCAAAACTGTGAGCCCATGGGGAAGATGGACTGTGTCCAACCTGATAAACTTGTATCTACCGCAGCACTTAGAACAGTGCCTGGTACATAGTTAGAGCCTAACAAATACCATAAAAAAGCATCTTCCGATACAATCTTCCAGCTCCTTCAAGCAAAGCAGAATAGAATAGAACTACACCTGCTTTAGTGAGAGAGTCCTAGACAATGGGTCAGACCAGAACAATTCTGACTTAACCGACTCTACTGTTGTGAGGTACTGAGGGCTTTGGTGAAGTCCTCAAGGCAACCAAATTGTTTAGTAGCTGCTAGAATCAGTAAATCAGCTGCAACAAAGAGAGGAGACAAACGGGAGAGCAAAACACCTAGGCCTGAAAAAACCAAGTAGAGGAAGGGGGATTTTTAAAAGGCTACCTGCCAGCCGCCAAACACCTCTTCGGATACTTCGAAGTGGCAGTCCGTGAAGCCAGCATTTAAACAGTCCCTTCCTTCTCCTTTCCTCTTGTGCCTTCTTACAGCCAGGCTCAAACTTGGAAGTTGATTATTTCAGAAAACTTTTTCAATGTGAAAAATAACACTTTTACATAAAAACCTAGCCTACCTTGCCTTGGAGAGGTCTACTGGTAAGAAAAGAATTGAAATCTGAATCCTTTTCTTCTCAGTAGCACTTTTCCTTCCCCCAGGGAATGAGACTGTTCCCAAGAGAATATCCATGTCTAATAAATGCCAGAACATCTTTGAAAGGATTTTACAGACTCTCTGGTCATTGTGGCTTAATGTGGTTTCTTTTTGTGAAACTTAGCTTAAGAAACATAAAACCATCTAAGGTACATTGTTAAAGAACTCTCCCGTTGAGTCCTCCCTCTTCCTTTAATCTATCTACTTCCATCTAAAGACAAGATCTTCATCTACCTCTAATACATACCCATCTAGGCATTTGACAAGAATTACAGAAATACAGCAGGAAAAAGAAAATGCTTGTTGGCAAGAATGTACAGTGAGGATCTTCTCTATAGGTAGTGGGTTACAATTTGAGAATTAGAGAAGCAGCGTGGCTCAGTGGAAAGAGCCTGGGCTTTGGAGTCACAGGTCATGGGTTCAAATCCCCGCACCACCAATTGTCAGCTGTGTGACTTTGGGCAAGTCACTTCACTTCTCTGTGCCTCAGTTACCTCATCTGTAAAGTGGGGATTAACACTGTGAGCCCCCCGTGGGACAACCTGATTACCTTGTAACCTCCCCAGTGCTTAGAACAGTGCTTTGCACATAGTAAGCACTTAATTAATTCCATTATTATTATTATTCCCTTTCTTTAATTCTTCCTTAGATTAACAGCACAGTGTTAAACTTCCCATCCCTCTCTTCTGCCATTCTGCAAGACCGTAATAATGATGGCATTTGTTAAGCGCTTACTTTGCGCAAAGCACTGACCTGCGTCTATCTTAGGTGGCATCATGGTTGAGAGTCGAGGGTCAAGAAAAGGAGTTCAGAACCCTGAAATGCAGTTTATTTATCCATTTACTCAGTCCTTCAAAGATTCCTGGAACAGATGGAGAGATTGGATTAGTGGTTCGTTGCTTTAGAGTACAGTTCTTATCTGCAAAGTGCAACCCTTGCTGGCATTAAAGTTGGTGTGAAAGGGGATTTTGCCGAATCAAAGCCCCAATTTTTCTTCCTATCTGAAATTTGTCTTCAAAAATTGTACTTTTCATTGCAGACCTAACTACAGAAAGTGGTTGCATCTCAAAGAATTCAGGACCTACTGCAGTTGAATGAGTCACAGTTGCCATCTAGTGACGGACAGAACCCTCACAGTTGTGTATTTCTGAATCCCAGAATTGATGGGAATCCTGGCTTTGAAGGGGTCATACTCAACTTTAAACTGGGCCATTGAGCTCCCTGCATAAACGAGTTTAAGTAGAGCAATCTCAGAGCTAAGTATCTATGATGCTCCCTATCCTCACCTGCCGGTGTTACCACTTCCCCACCTGAAAATGGTGTTTCAGAAAAATTCATCATATTTGGAATATGCATTCATTGTTACTAGTTAATAATGATAATAATTATAATTGTGGTATTCGTTAAGCACCTACTGTGTGCCGAGCACTGTTCTAAGCGCTGGTAAGCAGGTTGTCCCTAATGGGGCCCACAGTCTTAATCCCCATTTTGCAGGTGAGGTAACTGAGGCACAGAGAAATTAAGCATCTTGCCCAAGGTCACACAGCAGTCAAGTGGCAGAGCCTGGATTAGAACCCACGTCCTCTGACTCCCAAGCCTGTGCTCTTTCCACTGAGCCATGCCTCTTCTCCAAGGAGCTTCTAGTTCTGCAAGAATGATTCTTTTCCTCTACAAACATGTAAAGTTTTAAAAAGAAGTCATCTTTTCGAAGAGATACATAAAATAGTTAACTAACAAATATTTAAATAGTTAAGGTGCATGTTTGCTAAATATAATTTAAGATGCAAGCATTAATTTTACCGTATTACTCATTCTTCCTAAAGGCACTAATGCCCATTCACATTCCAAGAGTGACCCGTTCTTCCAGACCACAGATGGGTTTGTGAGGCACAGAACAGGTACAACCCAGACAGTCCCTTTGGTAGTTTTCCAGCTGTCCAGCTTCACTCCTTTCTGAAGGAACTAAGGTTGGGATCATTAGCCCACTGCAGACAGTCTCCCCACCAGCCTGAGACAGAGTGGCTCTTCATCTGGTTTTTTACAGGGTTCCCTGGTTTTCAGCTGGCCCGTCCTCTGCCCGGGACCACTACAGAACTGGATGCTCTATGTCCTTTTTTTAAATTTTGAGAACTGAGCCTCTCTCCGCAGCAGCTCCTGCCTTCGAGTTATGTGGCTCTGACGCAGCACTAGAGTACATAGAGACCTGGCAGGGGAATGCAGTGGTTCCAGAGGAAGTAGGAGGTTCAGGGATCCCTGGAGAAGCACTCTAGAATCGGCCAAACTCAGGCTCGCTTCTGCAAAATGGTGCCTGTGACGTCATCACCTTGCACTGGGTGCCCAGCAAAATGATATCACATGAGCTCCCTCAATGGTCACCCTACCCTCAGATGGCCCTGACTGCTCCCTCTCTGTGGCTTTGGCATCTGTCCTTGAGGAGGTGTGACTCAGCATGCTGGCTGCGCAATTAGTCCTTAGGCTCCTGAAGGAGAATACTTATTAAGATCTTGTATTCCAGTTGGATTGGACTTTCAGAATCATAAGAGCAGTTTTCCGAAACCGAGAACAGAGACTGGCTCTTGGAACCGATCAAGTGGGAGAGCAAGATGATCTTGTTTCAGGATGTATCCATGAGGGTGAGAGGAATTTCAGCATCCTGGGGTTGGAGACCAAGAAAGCCATTCCCCTCTCTAAAATGAGATTCCAATAAGGGACCTAGAAGTTTATTCTCTCTACCCTTTAAAGAATTACAAGGTGAAAATCTATGGTTCAAGTCCAAAGGAATGTTAAGTAGAGGCTTGAGATTTCTGCTCCCAAGTAAAAGCATGTTTCTATGGAAATGGAAAAAAAAATGAGTCTAGATGAGCCAAAGATTTTTTTACATGAGTCAGGCTGCTGTTGGGCAGTGAGTTTCCTTGAAGATTTGGGGGTGGAATGGTCAGAGCATCTCTGAGAGGAAGGTAATGGAATGATATTCAGAGTGAGTCACTGAGAGGCCAGTGACTTGTCCAAAGTCAACCAGAAAAATGGAGGCAGAGCAGAGATTAGCTCACAGGCCCTCTGGCTCACAGTCCAGGGCTCCTATCCTTGTGCTTGCTGTTGTATTTGTTAAGCGCTTACTATGTGCCGAGCACCGTACTAAGCACTGGAGTAGTTACAAGCAAATTGGGTTGGATACAGGCCCTGTCCCACGTGGGGCTCACAGTCTCAATCCCCATTTTACAGGTGAGGTAACTGAGGCACAGAGAAGTGAAGTGACTAGCCCAAGGTCACACAGCAGACAAGTGGTGGAACCGGGATTAGAACCTTTTGACTCTCTATCCACAATGCCATGCTGCTCCCTTTATTCACCCCTCCCTCAGCCCCACACCACTTATGTCCATATCCGTAATTTATTTATTTATATTAATGTCTGTCTCCTCCTCTAGATGTGGGCAGGGATCATGTTTACCAGCGCTGTTATATTGTACTCTCTTTCCCATGCACTTAGTACAGAGCTCTGCACACAGTGAGCACTCAGTAAGTATAATTGATTGATTGATGATCCCACCACTGTCCCTTGATGTTTCTTCGTAGAGTTATTTGAAGCTAAACCCAAACAGTAGAAAGTTCATCTGCAGCAGCAATTAAAGCAAGAGCTTCTTTCTGCCTCACCTACTCCCTCTGGTATCACCACTCCTGTGGAGAAGTTTTGGGTAGGTGCAGAATCCAGCAGCTATTAACATTTGATGTGAGGGTGGTAGCGTGTTACTTTGGGGGTTGTCTGTGTGGCACTGTGTGACACTGGGCAAGATGCTTAACCTCTCTGAGCCTCAAAGCACATTTTATTACCTTACTCAAGACCGTAATTTTGGTAAGAGCCAGGAGTGTTTTATGAATTACTAGGTTTCCTATGCACTTTGACATGCTTGGCTACAGGGCATTTCAGAAGGGCACTTCATCCCTTCCTAAAGAGATAACCTTTTCCATCTCTCATATTTATGATATTACGATTTAGTGGGAAAGGTTCAGCGGGTAGAATTTCAATAGGACTAATAATAATACTCTGACTTCATATAGCTCTTTTATTCCCAAAGTGCTTTCATATTCCTTAGCTCATGTTTGTCCTCACAGGATCTCTATGAGCTAAGGCACAGCAGGTATTAGTATCTCCATTTTGCAAATGAAGACACTGGGCACAGAGAGGTTAAGAGTCACACAACTCACACACGGAGTCACAAAAACAGGTTGGGACTAGAATCCAGTTCCCCGCAGAACACAAGAGCCTCTGACAAAGACCTTTTGGAAGGCAATCTTGCAGATTTAAAGGAACAGAGCAAATTCTCCAAACCTGAGTCAGCAGCGTAGAGATCCTGAACACCCAGAGTAAGGATGGAGCAATCCAGTGGGGCAACTTAAAACACCATCCCATCATTTTAATGTGCCAGTGGCTGATCTCCCAATAAATGGTGACAGTCGCCAAGGGCTCCGAACATCATCATCATCAATCGTATTTATTGAGTGCTTACTGTGTGCAGAGCACTGTACTAAGCGCTTGGGAAGTACAAGTTGGCAACATATAGAGACAGTCCCTACCCAACAGTGGGCTCACAGTCTAAAAGCTTTAGGGCAGAGAGTTGCTGTAAGAGGAACCAGAATGATCACCAAGAAAACAATAGATTTTTACCAGCCATCATTTTCAGAAATAAAGCTAAGATTATGAATCTCTACGGTCCTGTCATTACAGTCCATGGTCCCTTTGATTTCCTTCCCAGTGGGCTTGGGGAAAGGAGTAGGAGGGGATCAGATGAGGGTGCTGAATTTTTCAAGGGTCTTTTTTATTCCCATAACCATCATTCCTTATGTTCATCTTCCCAGCCTCCTTTGGAGTTTCTGCTCTCTAGCCAAGTATTCCCTGAGTGATTTGTGTTTTTCTGAAGTTCTCCATATTCATAGTGGCTCACTGAAATGGCTTAATTGCTGCAATTGGCCAAAGTTCCCAGAAGGACTAAGGCAAGGATTTTAAAAATCATTCCTTATTTCCTAGCAAAGTTTCCTACCAAATGATACGATCCCCCACATCCCCTCTACCAGCTGGCAGACCAAACTCATCCAGTGTGCCTTTTTTATATTCAATTTTTTTTCTGTTTGGCCAGTGCCATTCCCTCCTCCAGCTCGCAGATCCTGCTTCCGGGACCATCAAAGCCACAGGGATTGAGCTGGAACACAGCAGGATGAAGCAAAGAGTGGCGGCTGTCCCCTCTTAGCTAACCTCGATCTGGCTGAATTTCTCCCAGCTTGGTTGGTCCCGGAAGTGGAAGATGCAGGCCTGGGAATGGACCGGCAGCTGTGGAATAAGGTATCCCCAAAAAAGCCGGCATGAGGGTGGAGTGAAGTTTGTGGGTCCTCAGTTGCTGGGGGAAAGGTTTGGGAATGGAGAAAGAGCACACTGGGAGTTTGTGCTGGGTGGAGCTGGGGGGCAAGGAGGTGGGGCGGTGGGAAAGTTTTAAATAACGGATGAGAAGACAGGGGCATGATTGGGGCAGGGGAGGTTGGGGCTGGCCTAGTCACCACCCACGGATGCCAGTATGGACCAATCTGGAGTCGCCTCCCTCAAATCACTGGAGAAATTGAGATTAGGTGATTCATCAGAATCAAATTCAGATCCCCAGATGGGAAAGCAATTTTTCTTGAATCTAGATTGTAAACCCAGCCAGACTTGTAAGGTCCTTAATGGCACAGAGTGTGTTTACTAACTCAACTGACCTCTCCTAAGTACAAGGCTCTGCACACAGTAGGTGTTCAGTAAATATTATTGATTGATTGTTTGGGCCCAATAGTATTGATTGATTGTTTTGTCAGTGAAGACTAGATCCTTTGTGCAGTTTACCAGTGAGCTGAAGACATCCTTCTAAGCAAAAATTTAAATCTATCCTCATCAAGGTTTAGACGGGAAGTAGTTTGGGCTAATGGAAAAAGCAGAGACTTGGAATTCCGGGGACCTGGGTGCAATTCTGGCTCTGCCATGTGCCTGCTTTGTGACCTTAGACAAGTCACTTCACTTCTCCGGGCCTCAGATTCTTCATTTGCAAAATGGGCATTCACTACCTTAGGCTGTGAGCCCAATGTGGGACAGGGACTGTGTCCAAAGTGATTATCGTGCTTCTATTCCAGTGCTTAGTGCTATGCTTGACATAGAGAAGCAGCATGGCTCAGTGGAAAGAGCCCAGGCTTTTGAGTCAGAGGTCGTGGGTTCAAATCCGGCTCCACCACTTGTCAGCTGTGTGACTTTAGGCAAGTCACTTAACTTCTCTGGGCCTCAGTTACCTCTTCTGTAAAAAGGGGATTAAGACTGTGAGCCCCCCATGGGACAACCTGATCACCATGTAACCTCCCCAGTGTTTAGAACAGTGCTTTGCACATAGCAAGCACTTAATAAATGCCATTATTATTATTATAAAGTAAAGGCTTAAAAATGCCATGATTATTATTATCATTATTATTATTATATTACTATCTAGTTCAGAAGACTTTACATAGAGGGCTGATTTGGATATATTGTTGGAAAAAATTCACTGCTAAAACAGCCAGAGAATGGACCTAATAACTTCAGAAATTACAAAAAGGATGTCAGGCTGTTGGGCCAAAGTAATTCTACAATCATCCGACTACCCAGACTGTCAAAGCCATCTGACCTAGCTTACAGAAAGACTTTCTTCTCTACTTGGGAACTAATCTTGATTTAGAGGATCAAATTCAATGCGATTCACATGGAGAGCTCAGCAGCTCTATCGTTTGCTTCTCCAAAGCAACAAGAGAAATTCCAAATATGTAAAATCCCAAAGATTTATTGCCTCAAGTCCCGGCCTGACACTTGGCTGACAGACGGGGAGTGCGGGCGGCAAGGAAGCTTCTCCTCAGGTATGAACTGGGTTGGCAGAGGGTCATATCCAAGCAAGTGAGTGATTTGAACTGAGAGTTTTGCATTTCCTCTTCCAGCAACACTCAAGTCTTTTGAAGTCTGATCAGTTGATTTCTTTGAACGTTTCACATAAGCAAACTTCTGCAGGAAATGGGACCCAGATGCATGTTTTCTCAGGAGTTCCTTAGAAAGGAGCTGAAAAATAGTCAGACAACATCCTTTCCAGAGTTTGGCCTTCCTGATAGACTTTACGTCCAAGACTTATTGTTCAAAGTAGGCGTAGTGTTCGATGCCCCTGTATAGAGATGTAGACAGGGTTCAGATAAATCTGGTAAGAAAAGCTGGTAGAATTTTTGAATTCATGTACAAAACAGGGGAGAGTGGTGGGAGAAGCGGTGTGATGGGAAATCTACTTTGAATTTAATTGAAACCTCATTTTTAAAGGATACAGGGTTAACAGCATGGAAGATTGAGTCAGCTGAGTAACAGTGAGTTTTTCTCCACAACACTGAAAGTGCTCCACACTTTGATCCCCTCATAATTCCTGGAAGTACTTGATATAGGTAAAGTCCTCCTCCCTACTTGAAGATGATTGCCTAAGACCCAGAGAGGTCTCACAACAAGTCAATGGCAGAGCTGCAGATTTTTCTTTAGAACAGGCATATTAAGAGCAGCAAAAATGTAGGCATCCCATCTCCCCACCACCTGACCACTCTGGCTGAGACGACTCAACTTTTTTAAAAATCTATTTTGTTCCTACTTTACCTGACAACCCAGTCTACTCTGCTCATGTTTTCTGACAGGTCAGTATTTGCCACTGAAGAAAAAACGTGCTTTCTCCCTTTCCCATCTCCCAAAACAATTAGTAGATCGTCAGACACTGGTCCAGTCGATTCCCTAACGTAGAGGAAAAAAGAACATTTCAAAGCCCGTTATAAAGCCCACAGGGCAAAGGAAGCTCCACAGGCCATTTTGTGGCTCAAAATCACTTCTTCAGCTCACTTGCTTTTCCCTCATTTCCCTCCCCCAGGATCTCCCTCTCTCAGGTGTCCTATGGGGATATAAAGAAGAAGTGTTAGATACTGTAGCCAGGACTGGAGGAAAGGAGTAGAAGGATGATGATGACAAAGACTTGTGGGATGTCCCACCAGCCTCTTACTATATATAAAGCAGTGTGCTAAGTGCCAAGGCAGATGCAGTATATGCAGATCAGCCACAGTCCCTGTCCCACTTGGCGCTCACCACCTAAAGGGAAGGCAGAACATTTTTACAAATGAGAAAATTGAGGCACAGAGAGGTTAAGTGATTTGTCCAAGGTCACACAGCGGGCAAGAGGCAGAGCCAGAATTAAAGCCCAGCTCTCCTGAGTCCCAGGTTCACACTCTTTCCACTAGGCCTTGCTGCTTCTCTGATAACTTGCATTTAACATCGGTCTCATGTCAACCAGTCAACCTGTTTTATGTAATGGAGTACCCTGCATAGGGAAGGGGACTGAAAAATCAAATCTTTGGCCTCTAATCAATCATATTTATTGAGTGCTTACTGTGTGCAGAAGTTCATGGTACTAATCTTTCAGGAGCATATTGTCTCCTTGGATGGTTTTGAGACAGAGGATGATAAGGAAGGCCCTAACGGAGTTGGATAAGATGCAGAGAAGTGGGTGGAATAAGTTTTATGTGAAGTGTGGACTGAAAAGATTAAGACACCTTGGACTGGAAAGGCAAAGACTGAGGGAGGATGTGATTATAGTTTACAAAATCTTGGAGAATGTGAATGGGGGTCAACACAGTATTAGTTCTTCACTAAATTCCACACCACCACTGAAGCCTGAAAATGACGAGTTCAGAACAAACAAAAGGAAAATCGGTATCATCCAGGGGATGGTGAACACATGGAATTCAATACTACTGGAAGTTGTGCAGACAGCAGATGTGATGAATTAATTAGGAGTCACTGAGGGACCAGAGATCCATAATTATTAGAGGGAAAAGTCAGGGATGCCTGAAGACCCCAGAGCAGTTAAATAAGTCTATGAATGACTGTTAGAGGGAACACTGGGGATGTTGGGTGGCCCATTCCCAACTTTGAAGATAGATGCCAGGGAGGATAACCATCACACACTCCCTCTTTACTGTCATTGTCAAAAATGGATCACTAGGCTAGATGGACGGTGGCTGGGTCCAGTGTGGCCTTGCTTAGGGTCTTATTAACTAAATGGAAAATCTGTTGTTGCTTTATCTCCACATTTGGTGCATATATCAGAGAGCCACAGACTTTACAATAGAGGCTCATTTCCCTCGTACCCCTCTCTCTATCAATTTAGGAACTTACCTGCTTCTCCACACTCAGTCCTAGAATGTTTCAAGCACAGTGGACACAAGGAGTTCATTTAATACTTCACTTTGGCACAGAGACATTTCCACGTTGCTTCAGTTCAAAAGTTGGAAAGTACTGAGGAAAAGTAGCCAGGAAAACTCTACAGCAATATTTGTGTAAACCCTCGAGTGTCCAGATTAGAACATATATGCATTTGTCTTTTCTTCAGGAACAGCAATAACTCTAACCTGACAATATTTTTCATTAATACTCCCAGTAACAGCTGGTGGACCCAATGTGTTTTTCTGGGAAAAAAAAAAGCAACCAACCTTTTTATACCTCCAATTTGCCCTTGCTGACCTGGCTCAGATCTTGCAAAGATTAAAAGAAATTCTTTCATGTAGTCTCATTTCATTATGGTGAAGTTTTGTTCCAACCTAAATACGTTGCAACACATCATCACTGCTTCAATTCAATTCAAAAAGTAAGTCTGAATAAAATAAATACTTCCTAAGAGTCTCTGTAGCCCCTTTCAGGGAAAAGACAAAGGAGGGAAGGTTTTAAATGAGCTGACAAATATTTAAGGAAAGAGGGTTGAAAAAGAGAAAAATTAGACATCTTTCAAACAAGGATATGAAGCCATAGAAGGAAAGCAGAGATTATATTAGCATGCAAAACCACTCACAAAGTGGCACTTAGGCAGTCTGGTAAATAATATGAAAGGAATGACCTTTCACCCTCTTTTATTATACAAGGAGATTGCCGCCGGCTGACATACTCGTCACTGGAAATGCATGTGCTCTCAAGTGAAACTTGATTGAGGCCAAAACAAAGTCCACTGGTCATAATTACAATACAGGACCACTTAGCTGATGTCACTGATAGAAGTTTATATGATGACTTGAAGGGTGAAATAAAATATTTTCATCTGGCAGTTCTCCACTTTACAAGCCAAGGACACTTGCTTCTCCTCTACTTGTCTGAAAAAGGGACTGGAAGTGAGGTTTTATGAGATTTGATCAATTTAAATCACAACAAACAAGGGGACTCTAAAAGAACTGCAGTGTTTTTATAGAATTGCTACAGAGGAAGTTGTGCAGGTAGGAAAAATCAGTAGATCTGAGGTGGTTTGGGGATGAATTCAGAGATGAGTGGCCTGTAATGTATTCGATATGTTGGATATCAAGGAGGACCATCTGTTTCTCCAAATATTGATTGACATCATTGTCAGGCACAGAATCTTGAGATGGACAGGCCATTCACCCCACCCAGAGTAGCCAACTGCCCATCAAGTCGCACTAAAAGTGGTCACATCCATAAAACCCTCAAAGATCACTGGTGAGTACCTTGGATGTGGAGTTTTTCGTGACTCTGGCTGGCTGCTCCTTCATGAACAGCTGCTACCCTGTTCTAAGCCCAGGGAACGCCTCTGCCCCACTGCTTGTGTTTCTTCTGTTTTAAAAAATGTTTCAACACCAGTAAATTTTATTCACTAAATTTTATTCAGTAAATTTTGTTTGTAAAGTTTGCTCAGCAATTGGCAAACCTGGTCCCACCCAACACGACAGCTCATTGGAGGCAGAGAATGTGTCAACAAACTTTGCTATAATAATAATGATGGTATTTGTTAAGTGCTTACTATGTGCCAAGCACTGTTCTAAGCCCTATATTGTACTCTCCCAAGTGCATAGTACAAGGCTCTGCACACAGTAAGCACTCAGTATCTGTGATTGATTGGTTAATCCATGGTGAAGAAAGAACACAGGCCTAGGAGTCAGAGGTCCTGGGTTCTAATCCTGGCTCTGCCATGTGTCTGCTGTGCAATCTTGGGAAAGTCACTTAACTTCTCTGTGCCTCAGTTCCCTCAACTGTAAAATGGGGATTTAATACCTGTTCTCCCTCCTACTTAGACTGTGAGCCACACATGGGACCTGGTTGCCTTGCATCTGCCCCAGCACTTAGGACAGTGCTTGGCACTGGGGATTAACACCGTGAGCCCGATGTGGGACAGGGACTCTGTCCAACCTTATTTGGTTGCATCCCCCCACCCCCCAGTGCTTAGTACAGTGCTTGAAACATTGTAAGCACTTAACAAATATCACAATTATCATTATTATTATTATTATTCCTTTCACTTTCCACCCAAGCCCACTGCAGTTTCCCAGTTAATCTTGGATCCAGGCCTGGAGGGTCCCAGGACCCTTGTTTAAAAACAAAGCCCTTATGGTGCCTGATATGTTAACACCAGGTTAATTCCTGATCCCACTGAGGAAAAGGCTGAGATGGTTGGCTACATGGCCCAGCCTACAGGTACCCCTTTTGTTCTGGCAGATTTTTATTTTGTTTACTTACTCCAGTCGATGAATATTTAGGAGGGAAAGGAATGATTATTTCTTTGTCTCCTAGAGGTTCTGGAGCAGCTTTCGCAATGAGAATAACAGACTGTCAATGAGGTTTTTGATGTTTTCTTTTTACGAAATTAAGCTACATTCTGGGCGCCGTGTGCCTCTTTTGTTTCTGGGATTCATTCTCATGGCTAAAACGAGTTCAGGAGGTAATTTATTTCTGAAGATTACAAAGTTCATGGAAAGAAAGAATAGAAAGTACCGAATCTCTGCAGCAAGTGGGAGCCTGATTTCCTCACACTTCTTGATTTTTTTTTAGTGGTATTGTTAATAAAAATAATAATAATGATGGTATTTGTTAAGCGTTCACTATGTGCAAAGCACTGTTCTAAGCACTGGGGAGGTTACAAGGTGATCAGGTTGTCCCACGGGGGGCTCACAGTTTTTAATCCCCATTTTGCAGATGAGGCACAGAGAAGTTGAGTGTCTTGCCCAAAGTCACACAGCTGACAGTTGATGGAGCCAGGATTTGAACCCATGACCTCTGACTCCAAAGCCTGGGCTCTTTTCCACTGAGCCACGCTGCTTCTAGGCACTAAGTGCCAGGCTGCTGTACTAAGAAGCAGAGAAGCAGTGTGGCTAAGTGGAAAGAACACGGGCTTTGGAGTCAGAGGTCATGGGTTCCAATCCCGGCTCCGCCAATTGTCAACTGTGTGACTTTGGGCAAGTCACTTAACTTCTCTGGGCCTCAGTTACCTCATCTGGAAAATGGGGATTAAGGCTGTGAGCCCCCGGTGGGACAACCTGATCACCTTGTAACCTCCCCAGCACTTAGAACAGTGCTTTGCACATAGTAAGCGCTTAATAAATGTTATTATTATTATTATTACTTAGTGCTGGGGTAGCTACAAGCTAATCAGGTTGGACACAGTCCATGTCCTGTGTGGAGCTCACAGTCTGAATCTCCATCTTACGGATGAGGTAACTGAGGCACAGAGATGTTCAGTGACTTTCCGTAGATCACACAGCATACAAGTGACAGAGCCAGGCTTAGATCCCAGTCCCCTGGTTTTCCAGGCCCGTGTTCTGTCCACCAGACCTCACCTCTTCTCAAGTCCCACATTGTCCCTCATTAGGAATTACTGCCATTGGATACTCCATTGAAATGTTTCACGAGATAAAGTACCAAGAGATCTATCAATATGTCTACCTTCCTGTTTCTCTCCTATGCCCAGTTGAAATGGTGGCTCTTTAAAAGCCACTAACCCTCTGTATGGGACATTCTAAAGGAAAACTCTTATTGTTCAGGATTGAATGTTCTTCACCAGTCCCTTTACCAAGTTCATAAATTGACTCCTGCCCAGGGTATTCAGCTCAGCCATGATAAGTTCACCTTTCCATAGCTATTGATAGACGAAAGGCAGTCTTGAACTTCGTTCACTCTTTGAAGCAAACTTGAGTGCTGTACTGGGCAAGACACCCATGTCTGTTCTGTTTCCTGATATCCCATTTTCCCTGTGGATTTCAACACTAAATGAGAGGAACAGGGCTGTGAGCATCCAGCTTTTAGAAATCCTTCATTTCTTTTTTTATGGTATTTGTGAAGCACTTACTATGTGCTAGGCTCTATACTAAGCACATTTCTTCTTTTGCCTGGTAAGATCTAAGTTTCTCAGGAACAGGATCTCCTGTTGACTCATGGATGGGCCTTGAGATTGTTGAGAAAACTGACAGGGTTTGAGTTCTCATTTGCATTCAGCCTGGCTCTCCCCATCTGCACAAAGGTCAGCTACAACCAGTGAGGAAGAAACATTCCTCCCCAAGCACACTCAAGGCTTCACACAGGCGCTGCAGCCTCATATCCCCTTGGTTAGCTCTGGTGAAAGGGGGTAAGGCCTGGGACAGAGCAGAGGCGGGGCAGTGGTCCCATCCCCATCCCAGTAGAAAACAAAATAACCCCAGTTAATTGAGAAGCAGCATAGAAAGACCACAAGCCTGAGAATCAGGAGACCCAGATTCGATTCCCGGCTCCTTCGTTTGCCTGCTGTGTGACCTTAGGCAAGTCACTTTATTTCTCTGTGCCTCAAGTTCCTCATTCGTAAAATAGGGCTTAATCAATCAGTGGTATTAATTGAGCACTGACTCTGTGCAGAGCACTGTACTAAGCACTCAGGAGTGAATAATAAAAAAGAATTGGCAGTCACATTCCCTGTACGTAACAAGCTTACAATCTAGAGGTTTTAAATACCTGTTCTCCTTCCCACTAAGACTGTGAACCCCATGCAGATCAGGGACTATGTCTGATCTGATTATCTTGTATTTATCTCAATGCTTAGTAGAGTGCTTGATGAATCCCACCAAAACCCCCCCCCCCAAAAATCTCATCTTGTCACATTTCCATAACCTTCAGGATGCCTGTTTTAAGTGATCAGAGCAAAGTGCCAGTGCCCAATCCCATTTTATAACTGTCCCAAGGGGGTAAGCCCCTCCCTGCCAGGGTTCCACAAGCAGCACAGGAAGAATCTTGAGCCTGGATCTCACATTTTTCAACTCTTTGCCTCTCACATGAAGTGATTCAGCCTTGAAAGAAACATTAGGTTACGTGAGGGGGGAAAAGAGCCATGACATAGAGAGTTAAAATGGGAATAAAGTAAAACAGAAGGAGGAAGCCAAAAACCAAGTGTGATCCACACCGAGCAGGAATTCTATCATAATAACCAGTTCCTAATCTGTTTGCGTGGAATCAGATCCCGATCTGTCTCTTGGAAGTCATACCCCTTTCTGGAATTTGAAGCACCCACAGGCTCCCTTACTCCTATTTATAATAGAAATGCCCTTCCAATAGCAACTTGTCTAAGGCTGCAAGTTTGTCTTCTAACAATATTTCCCAGACATTTTTTATCATTAGCAAAGCTCTTTTGGGTTGGAGCTTTGAGTTTCTGAATAGCGGTAATGATAGACAAGTTAAAAATCAAACAAAAATCCCTCCAAGATCAAAGGAGGCCATGAAGCACCAGGAAGGGGTTGGGGGTGGTGAGGTCTAAGGAAAAAAGTTTCAGTGACCATTTCACAACAGGAGAAGAGTAATCTGTCGCTGGCATATCATTGGTCATTTTCCAGCAAAGTTGCTGGAGAGAATGTCAAAATGAGGCTGCAGCCCGTGAAATAGGAATGTGGTCCATCCTACTTTCCAACTTCATATTCCTGAGCTTTGGAATCGTGCCCCCACCCCTGTGGCCTGAACTCACCCCATTGTACGGGAGGAGAGACAGCATTTGGGCCAGCTTTGGAGCCATCCATTTCTTCTGGGCTCATGGCACTTGGATTTCTGAATAAAGGAGTTGGGGGCAGAGGGTGAGGGTACCAGAATACAGGCTAGCCAAACGGCCTCGAGTTAGTCATAGAGGAAGGAGTCCAGTAAGTCATTGGTCCAACTGAGACCCTAACATAGAGGAAAAAAGAACATTTCAAAGCCCATTATGAAGCTCCACACGATCATTTGGTGGCTCAAAATCACTTCTGTGATTCACTTGCCTTTCTTTTGAATTTTGTCACTTTGTACTTACTCATTTCCCTCTTCCAGAATCGCTCTCTCTCAGGTGTCCTGTGGGGAGATGAAGTCGAAGCGTTAGATACTGTAGCCAGGACTGGAGGAAAGGAGTGGAAGGGTGATGGTGGCAAAGACTTGTGGGATGTCCCACCAGCCACTTACTATGGGTACTCTGCCTTGAGGTCCCACTAGTCTGCGGTCTCCATGGGAGCCTAACACCATGGAGGTCAGTGTTGGATCCCTTAAATGGTGGGAAGGAAAGGGAGGGAGGAAGGACACTGCTAGGATCGTGGCTTGCCTGACAGACAGGTTATCCAGACTTGAGTATGTTTGTTGACCCTTAAATCAACTGTCAGCAGCTTTTAAAAAAATTGAACCCCAGTTTTATAAATAGGCATGAAATTTCCATCCCTCCTTTACTGTCCAGGCCTCTCCATGAGGCCCATCCAACACTGGGCTTACCCCAAACCCAACTGATTAAGCTAAATCCGGGCTGTTGTCAATGATGGGAGACACAGGCACACACCTTCTGGGCACCAACTATCAGCAGGTCCCAACTCTCCTTTAGCCTGTAAATGGAGAGAAGCAGGTTCTATAGAAATGGATTGGGAGCAAAGCTAGCCCGGGTAATACCACTGGCCCAGTTGTCCCAGTGGTCACTGCACTTAGCATCACCCTGTTTAGGATGGAGAAATCACATCCAAGATGTGCCCAGATTTGCTGTAGCTCATTTGCACATGTAAAATTCACTGTATAGACAAACACCTTGCAGTTTGGCCATTCCTTTCAGAGAGGCCCTGCTTTGGATGTGAATTTGTTTTGCTTTGACCAACACATGTGACCCAAACCCAGGAGACTCAGGGGATACAACCAAGACCAAGATAAGCTATACTGAATCATTTTCGTTGAGAAGTAGGTCAAGGACCAGATTTTTCTTTTTGGTTCCTTCTGTATCTTGTAACAATAATGACTATGGGTGGTTCAGCCTCCTGTCAAACAATTTTTCTTCCCCTAATAACCGTAATCCTCTTACTTCCTAATTACTGTGACATAATCCGTTCCATCGAGTTAGACACAATTAGCCTCACTGCCATTTACCCCGATCCAACCCACTTCTGTCATTTCAAAGTATAGTTATTTGTTCTTGAAACAGTCATGCCAAATCTCACTAGGAATCAATCCCCAAAGAGGTATGGCACTATCCTCATGGACGGAAGGAAGGGAAGGAAGACTGTAGCTTGTCCTCTTCCAAGCACTTATGAAAGTGCTCTCCACCCAGTCACTCAGTAAATGCCATTGATGATGATGATGGCAACGCCAGCAGGACAACATCTTCAGAGCAGAACTGGAGAATAAGAACCAACACCTGGAACTTGTGCTGCCTCCCCTGAGCTCCGGATTCATGGGGAGGGCAGAGTCTTATGCGTCAGACTCGTCCAAATAGAGGTGGGGCAGAAGGGGAAGAAATCCTCATCCTCTCTCAAGTTCTTGACCTCTTCCCCAAAAAACAACTTTTGTAGAACAAGACCCCTCCAGAATCTTCGACAAGTCTTTTCATTATTAGAGCTGTTACTCTCTTGGGGGTTATTTCAAAGACTAGGGCTAATTAATTAAAAATTGGGGGGTTGTTCAGCCCTATGCACCAAACACTGTGCTAAATGCTGGAAGTGCTACCATGAGTTGGAGAGCACTCCAGAAAAGAGGGTTAATAATTGTTGCAGAATCTTAAATGGTCTTTCATTTTTTAATGTGTTTTTGTCATGGCATTAGAGGAGTTTTTCTTAATGCATGGACTTTGTAGGACGTCTCACATTCCCAACTTCCTCGGTTGGTTAAGTCCCCATGAACTGGTGCTTCAGGCCTAATTATTTGGCCTTTATGCTCTTTGCTTCCAGCACACCCTTCTCCAACCTGTTTGAAAAACATTCAATGGACCAAATGTAAAACCTTAGCATTTTTTCACTGACAGGCCCTCCATCTGTGGTTTCACTCCTTTTTCAGATTTATTTGTGTTTGTATGGGCAGAATGCAATGCAATTACAGTGCAAGGTAATAATCTAGCTGCAGCTGAGATTCAAAGAGTAGCATGCTTTGTAGACGCCCCAGTCCTCTTGCTAATAACACACCAACAATCATTTCAGGAATGAAAATTTCCATGCTCGGGTCTAACTCTAAAGCTTTTTTCATTTCCTATTATTGTATTTGTGGAAAGGTTCACCCAAATAGATTCCGCTGAGCCGAAGCCATGTGCGGTACCGGTGGAAAAAAAAAAAACTACCTGTTTTCACTGATCAAAAATATGGTCAAGATGTTTTTCTGCTTTTGTGTAACTCCAAAATTGCTTAAGTTAAATACCCTGGAGTTGGCAGGTCACTGGCCCTAAGTGAGGGAGAAATGAAGGGGGGCCAACTTGGAGGACAGACAGTTAATCATTTCCCAGAGCTACGATGGCTTGAATTAACAAGTTTTGTTCCTGTGAAGTAGGCACTTCACTACTTGATTTGCAGCGTGGAGTCATTTAAGGTTACTAGACTCAAAAAAAACCAAACAGTTGAAATGATTGCTTTACTCGGTCCTCAGCTCTAGAACTTTTCTTCTTTACATGCTTTTCTGTTTATTAAACAAATATAGAAATAAGGGGCCTTCCAACTCTTGGCTACAAAGGTAAGGTAGTGAGGTTTTGGTGGAGTCCAGGAGCAAAGAGTAGGACCAACTAGAGTAAAGACTCAAATTAAGGCCAGGACAGACCAAGATGGTCAGGCAGGAGCTAAATGGAACAGGATGGTCAGCATGGCCTAGGGGAAAGAGCAAAGGTCTGGGAGTTAGAAGACCTGGGTTCGAATTCCATCTCCATCACTTTCTTGCTGTGTGATCTCGGGCAAGGCCCATCACTTCTCTGTGCCTCAGGTTCCTCATCTGTACAGTGGAGTTAAAATTTCTGTTCTCCCTCCCCCTGTGACTATAAGTTACACGTGGGACAGGAACTGTGTCCGATCTGATCGTATTTAATCTAGACCCTGGTGCTTAGCCCAGTGTATGGCACCTAGTAAGCTTTTAACAAATACTACAGTAATTATTACTGTGATTGGAGCAGGAGAAAGGTCCTGTCTGGGCCCAGATACCCTGCCCCAGCCTGGTCCAGCCCAGCCCAGCCCTGGCCTGAGTGAAATATCCAGCCACAGCTTTCCTGGCATCTCCAGGCCCAAGCTGGACCAGCATCAGCCAGGGCCAGGGAAAATGGCCAGAACCCCTCAGCCAGTGAGGCTGCCAGGCCTGAGAGGGGGACAGCATAGAGGGCCGGGGGCAGACAGCAGGGCATAGTGGATAGAGTGTGGGCCTGGGAATCCAAAAGTCATGGGTTCTAATCCTGGCTCTGCCACTTGTCTGCTGTGTGAACTTGGGCAAGTCACTTCACTTCTCTGGGCCTCAGTTACCTCACCTGGAAAATGGAGATTGAGACTGCGAGCCCCTGTTTACTATTCTATTTATTTTGTTAATGATGTGCATTTAGCTTTAATTCTATTTGTTCTGACGACTCGACACCTGTCTACGTGTTTTATTTTGTTGTCTGTCCCCCGCTTCTAGACTGTGAGCCAGTTGTTGGGTAGGGACCATCTCTATATGTTGCCAACCTGTACTTCCCAAGCGCTTAATACAGTGCTCTGCACACAGAAAGTGCTCAATAAATATGATTGAATGAATGAATGAATGGTGGGGGCCTCCGATTTCTTGTATCAACCCCAGCACTTAGTACAGTGCTGGTACCACAAATACCACAGTATTATTATTATTATTAGACACATATGGGTTAAAAATCCCCCACCCCACCCCAGTGCAGCGGCACCCCCAGAGTGAGGCCTGGACACTTGGATTTTTGTCCCCAGAACGCCTCAGTAGTCCCGCCACAACCACCCTAACTTTAGATTTGAGCCAATGGAAGTCTTCAGGTGGACCATTTCAAGCTTTCCCGCCCGACCAGGCCCCACAGACTCAGGCCTGCAAGCACTGACGAACCCCGGACAGGCTCCAGCTGACATTGGGAAAAGAGGTGCAAGAGGCTGGACTAAGCCACACATTGCACGTCCGGCCCGCCGGATCTGATAGCCGGTTATATAAACTTGGCTAATACAATAATGAGGCCAGGGCTGGAGCCTTTGCCTTTTTTCTCGAAGGGAGAACTCTTAAAGCAATAGAAACCTGGCCATATCACACAGGATTTCTTATTTTTCTTGGGAAGGATAACCTTTGAAAATCTCCCTGTTTATGAAATGCTCATCGTGTATGATTTGGCCAAGTGATCGTTGCTATAGGAGTCATAACTTCAGGGTTCGCCGGACGGCTTTGGCCGGAGTGTTGGACTCTTCGGGTTCCAGGAATGTAGTCTCAGATTGAATATTATTTTATTCATGGGTTAGTAGTAAATCTCCCATTCTGGATCGGCTTTTGATGAGGGTGGAAATGACTCCTGCTCAGGAAAGTTTTTCTCCTCATTAGGATCGCGGTACCTTACTGGGGCCAGAACTGCCACCAGGCAAGTTTCCTTATGGTCTTCTGGTCCTTCCCTTTCCATCTCTGGCCATAGAAAGCAAGAGCTAATGACCGAAAAATGATTAGAAGGGAAGATCTGACTTTCCAAATGTCCCCAAAAGACAGACTAGCAGTTTCCCCGAACTCTCCTGCTGTTCACGGAGACTCCAAGACAACAAAAGAGCCTCCTCCTGAGACTTCAAGCCCGAGAATCTTCACAGAGGGTGGGGCCTTTATTTCTACGGGCAGAACCCTTATTCCTGTCCAGCAACAGTGATCCATGCTTTACAGTCACAGCAGCACCCCCACAGATGGCCTTGGTTCGGCCATTACTAGTTAAACACAGGTCCAGGTTGGATTTCGTGGCAAAGGAAACGATTAACATTGGGATAGACCAGACTGGTCAAAGTAATTTTGGCTCTTGCAAGGCTCCATTGAGTGAGAGGAGGTGTGACACTGGGTTCATTCAGTCAGTCATTCAATCGTATTTATTGAGCACTTACTGTGTGCAGTGCACTGTACTAAGTGCTTGGAAAGTACAATTCAGGCAACAAAGAGAGAACATCCCTGCCCACAACGGGGTCCAATCTCTTGTGCTTCATGCGCCTACAGAGAGGATCTGGGCCAGGTGAAAGACACTGTCATGATCCAAAGGAACAAAACCCTGAATAAACTAGGTGTATATATCCATAATTTATTGTTATTATTAGTAGTATTAGTAGGGATACAGGGAAGTGAAATGACTTCCTAAGGTCGCACAGCAGACAAGTGGTGAAGCCAGGATTGGAACCCAGGTCCTTATGACTTCTAGGCTTGTACTTTATCCTGTGAGCCCGTTGTTGGGTAGGGACTGTCTCTAAACGTTGCCAACTTGTACTTCCCAAGTGCTTAGTACAGTGCCCTGCACACAGTAAGTGCTCAATAAATACAATTGAATAAATGAATGAATTAATCCACTAGGCCACGCTGCTGCTCTGTTTCTTTATATATCTTTAGTTCACTTATAGATCTGTACTTTATTTGTATTCATGCCTTTCTCCCCTTCTAGACTGTAAGCTCACTGTGGGCAGGGAATGTGTCTACCAACTCTGTTTTATTATACTCTCCCAAGCGCTTGGTACAGTGCTCTGCCCACAGTAAGCATTCAATAAATGCAATCAGTTGATTGAACTTTTGGAGAGGGAAAGTTCTGTGTCCATCCTGGAGCTTTCTCCCTGTGCTGGAGACATCCCTAGGCTACCTCAGGAGAGAGTAGTGGTGGCCCAAGATAAGAAAAAGAATCACATGGAATTGTGGATCACCTGACTTGACAGCGCAGAGTCTTCCGCTGTGTTGTAATGGGATCATAAGGGTACTGAAGTGAGTGGCATCCAGCCAGGACCTTGGAAAACAATCTTATTCTCTTGAGTGATTCAATGTAGCGGCTTTATATACACATGCATATATGTGCAACTTCTTCAGATGGGATTTTCCTGTATCACAGTGGTTATTTGCCAGAGAATGTTCTCCAGCTGTTCTCTCTCTCTATCAAGGGGGCGGGAGAATAAAAAGCTCTGGACTTGAATTAAGTGGGAAGGATTTCTGTTAGATAAAGAAGCAGCATGGCCTAGTGGCTAGTGCGTGAGTCTGGGGGTCAGAATGATTTAGGTTCTAATCCCAGCTCTGCCACTTCTCTTCTGTGCAACCTTGGGCAAGTCACTTAACCTCTCTGTGCTTCAATGACTTCATCTGTAAAATGGGGATTAGGACTGTGCCCCATGTGGGACGTGGACTGAATCCAACCTGATTTGCTCGTATCTACCCCAGTATTTAGTACAGTGCCTAGGATGTAGTGAGAGCTTAACCAGTACCTTAAAAAAATGAAAACAGTGGTGAAGATAGTATGAAACTAGAACAAGTTACCAAGCGGTGCTACGAAACTCCTCTTTTTGTGCTGCAAGGAGTAGGGCGGTTGTCTGACGGCCTAGAATGACCTAAGCCTAAGACAATCAAATAGAAGCATGACTGCAGATGGTCTTTCAAGCTTCCAGCTGATCGATGATTAAACTAGCCCCACTCACCCACAAATTTCTAATGTGGGACAGTGGTTGTTTTTCATAAAATACGGATTCCTTCCAATTCTATTTTTCAGAGGGAACAACCATTCTACCTGAAACAGGCAATTCAAACAAAAGAGTTAAAAACCTTATGACAGGGCCCAGGATGTCAGTGTCTCAGGCCCTCCGACCTTTCCCGGCTGTCCTTCCGTCTTCTCAAGCAGCGTGGCTCAGTGGAAAGAGCATGGGCTTTGGAGTCAGAAGTCATGGGTTCAAATCCCCACTCTGCCAATTATTATTAATAATAATAATAATAATGATGGTACTGTTCTAAGCACTGTTCTAAGCGCTGAGGAGGTTACAAGGTGATCAGGTTGTCCCACGGGGGCTCACAGTCTTCATCCCCATTTTACAGATGAGGTAACTGAGGCCCAGAGAAGTTAAGTGACTTGCCCAAAGTCACACAGCTGACAGTTGGCGGATCCAAGATTTTAACCCATGACCTCTGACTCCAAAGCCCATGCTCTTTCCACTGAGCCATGCTGCTGCCAATTGTCAGCTGTGTGACTTTGGGCAAATCACTTAACTTCTCTGTGCCTCTGTTATCTCATCTGTAAAATGGAGATTAAGATTGTGAGCCCCTTGGGACAACCTGATCACCTTGTAACCTCCCCAGCACTTAGAACAGTGCTTTGCACATAGTAAGCGCTTAATAAATGCCATCATTATTATTATCTAGCCTATTTGGCATCTGTTTGTCATCACAGGTACTTCTTTTAAGGACATAGGGTCTTGTTAGCATTGAGACGGAAATAATCAAAGGGGAAATCACCCAAATTGGAAAAGCATTGAATGAGATCATCCGGCCCTGAATATGGGAATCCACTGGCCTGGGTAATGGAAGTTGTCAAAGTCCAACCGTTTGGTTAACCGAATGAAGGGTAAACAGTGCTCATTTCGGGATCCTCCCTAAAAGGAAGGAGCGAATGGTCCAGACTACAAGCAAAAACAAACACTGATAATAAACATCAATAGAATGGAAGCAGATTGAGAACTGGGATCATCTACAGTGCGATTCTCCTGTTCCGAAAAGTGCCTGACCTGGTGACTCAAAAATTACAGCGCTAATCCGCACGTTATTCCCTATGAAATCTGCGCACTTTTCAACTAATGTCAAAATGCCCCGAAATCCCTTCAGCCTCCGTTCCTTTTTTTCCTTCTTCCATCCAAACCCAGGGGCCTCCCCTCCTCCTGCCTTGGCAGGTTGGGGTAATGCAAGCTAGGAAGCTAAAGGTTTGGCGCTTGGGTTTTCTTCGTAACAAGTAACAGCACCAATCATTAATCTGGTGGACCACTCACCCTGAATGATAAGGGGCCAGAAAAGGTACCTGATTATATTTTTATAGGCTTAGTGTGCAAGAAATTCTCTCTTAACATGATTCGCATGCATGGCTACATTCTCCACATCAGCAGTGTCGTCATGGAACAGAAAGTCAACTCTCTGTAAATGCTTTCCAGTGAAATCATTTTGTCACTGACTTAGCTCCCTTCTTGTGAGAGAAAACCCAATGCTGACACAAGTTAACAAGGGAGATTGACAGAACTCCATCCCTAGGGAGCTTCAAAACTAGGATCAGTTGCCACCATCCTTGGAAGGTTGAGGGCAGAATTGCCTCAAATCAGGAGAGTGGAGCAAATGCCATCTGAGGTCCTTTCCCATTCCAGGATTCTGTCTTCCTCTCCCCCTCCTCCCCCTCTCCATCCCCCCTGCCTTACCTCCTTCCCTTCCCCACAGCACCTGTATATATGTATATATGTTTGCACATATTTATTACTCTATTTATTTATTTTACTTGTACATATTTATTCTATTTATTTTATTCTGTTAATATGTTTTGTTTTGTTCTGTGTCTCCCCCTTCTAGACTGTGAGCCCACTGTTGGGTAGGGACCGTCTCTATATGTTGCCAACTTGTACTTCCCAAGTGCTTAATACAATGCTCTGCACACAGTAAGCACTCAATAAATACGATTGAATGAATGAATGAATGAATAAATTGGTTCCATGCTTCTGAGTTCCAAAGATGAAGAAAGGTGGCTATGTCCAGTTCACCGTCCACAACAACACTGAGAGAGGATTTCTTTTCTAGGTGAAATGGGTACATAGAGTCCTTCATTTTCCCCCTACGTGTCACTAACATGAGTTACCAGCGACCTTTTTCCCTGTGCGTGGCCACAGTTAATAAGGAGAGAGACAAAAGAGACAAACAATGATTGCAGAGACTGCATGACCAGGGACTACTAAGTGCATTGTTGTCGTTCACATCTGAAGTGTTCACAGAAAGGCTAAAGAAAGTAATTCAGTTGGAGTTGTTTGAATCGGAGCTGTCAGGGGATCTGTGTGTGTCATTACTGGCTTATGGGCTCTTTACCATCTTCAGCCTCTTTCCCTCATAGAGCACACAGATTGCAATCAGATGTCTGGCCTGATCCTGGCTGTTTCCAGTGGGGGCTGCCAGGGCCCTGGGGATATGCCAGTGGGCAAAGCAGATACAGGCAACTTGAATTAAGCATCATAAGGGGCATGTTTTCCTCTAGTTCTTTGCTCTCCACAGTACTGCCTCAGGCCTACCAAGTACCTTGGTCCGTGGTGGTCCTGCCACCTCTTCCACAGTTGGCAGGAAAGCAAACAGCCGGCCAGTGTACACAGCCTGTGATGAATCAAACACACACAACAGCCAATGTTCCGACGATTTTGACACCAGTCTACATGTTTGGTTTTGTTGTCTCTCTCCCCCTTCTAGACTGTGAGCCCGCTGTTGGGTAGGGACCGTCTCTATATGTTGCCAACTTGGACTTCCCAAGTGCTTAGTACAGTGCTCTGTAAGCGCTCAATAAATATGATTGAATGAATGAATGTTAGGATGGAGAGCAATGAAGCCTTGGCTACCGGGAAAAGCTCAGAATGGAGAAACCGTAGGCAGCGAGCTCGTTGTGAGCAGGGAATGTGTCGGTTTATTGTTGTATTGTACTCTCAAGTGCTTAGTACAGTGCCCTGCACACAGCAAGCACTCAATAACTATGTATATTGATGCCTATTTACTTGATTTGATGTGTATAATTCTGTTTATTTACATTGATGCCTGTTAACTTGTTTTCATGTCTGTCTCCTCCCTTCTAGACTGCAGGCCCAGTGTGGACAGGGATTGTCTCTATTGCTGAATTGTACTTTCCAAGCGCTTAGTACAGTACTGTGCACTGTAAGTGCTCAATAAATACAGCTAAATGAATATAGGAAGTGCTTAACAGTTACCACAGTTATTGTCATTCTCTATTTGTCATTTGTGCATTGATTGCATACTTCTAGGTGCAAACAAAAATTCAGCTCAATAATATTCTAAAGATATTGAAAATGATCCACTGGGAGAAAGAAGATACTAAAGTCAGAGACCAAGCAATTGACAGGCACAGTTTTGTCATGGATTGGAAAAATTACTTTTGCTTTAAAAATCTTAGTGTTCTGAAGTTAACTCTGCTGGATAGTAGTGTAGGAATCAGAAACAGAAACAGATAAACAATCTCTAAAATGAGGAATTTTAGAGGCATTATGGAAAATGGTAAAAGACAGGTCAAGAACTCATGAGTCCTCTTAGGAGTGGAATTCACATTGTGAATAAAGAGGTTTTTCAAAATTTTCCATAAGATCCTAATTTAGCCTAGTTGAATTTTTATATGAGATATTCTTCTTTTTATTCATTCATTCATTCAAATGTATTTATTGAGCGCTTACTGTGTGCAGAGCACCATGCTAAGCGCTTGGAAGGTACAATTCAGCAACAAAGAGAGACAATCCCTGCCCACAGTGGGTTCGCAGTCTAGAAAGGAGGAGACAGACATCAAAACAAGTAAACAGGCATCAACAGCATCAATATAAAGAAATAGAATTATGGATATATATGCACATCAGTACACATTTACTATTCTATCTATTTTGTTAATGATGTGGATATAGCTATAATTCTCTTTGTTCTGATGATTTTGACACCTGTCTACACGTTTTGTTTTGTTGTCTGTCTCCCCCTTCTAGACTATGAGCCTGTTGTTGGGTAGGGCCGTCTCTATATGTTACCAATTTGTACTTCCCAAGCGCTTAGTACAGTGCTCTGTACACAGTGAGCACTTAATAAATACAACTGAATGAATTAATGAATGAAGTAAAACAGGCATCAATATAAATATAATTTTTTGCCAGAACATTTTGATCACCAAAGAATCCACACTTGTCGCAGAAAACTCAATACACAACCATATTTTCCTATTAATGTGCTTCTGTTCCATCAGATCAGTTTAGAAAGCAAATTTTAAATGTTTGAGACAGCCTTCCTAAAAAGATTGAACAAACGTGTACCTTATGAATACACACTTGTTCACAGAAAATTCAGTACACGATTATATTCTCCTTTTAATGTGCTTCTGTTCCATCAAAGTTTAGAAAGCACATTTTAAATGTGATTGACAGCCTTCCGAAAAGGATTGAACAAATGTGTACCTTATGAGTCCACACTTGTTTGCAGAAAATTCAATAAACGATCATATTTTCCTTTTAATGTGCTTCTGTTCCATCAGACGAGGTTTAGAAAGCACATTTTAGATGCGATTGAGACAGCCTTCCTAAAAGGATTGAACAATTGTGTACCTTATGAGTCCAAACTTGTTTGCAGAAAACTCAATACGCGATCATATTTTCCTTTTAATGTGCTTCAGTTCCATCAGACGAAGCTTAGAAAGCACATTTTAAATGTCCTGTCCATTTGGTCGTTTACCCCTTAAGCACTTCAATACTCACCCCATTGATGGGTAGGGATTGTCTCTATTGATTGCTGAATTGTGCTTTCCGAGTGCTTGGTGCGGTGCTCTGCACACAGTAAACGCTCAATTCATTCATTCATTCATTCATTCAATCGTATTTATTGAGTGCTTACTGTGTGCAGAGCGCTGTGCTGGGCGTTTGGGAGGTGCAAGTTGGCAACATATAGAGGCGGCCCCTACCCAACAACGGGCTCACAGTCTAGAAGGGGGAGACAGACAGACAACAAAACAAAACATGTGCACAGGTGTCAAGTCATCAGAACAAATAGAATGAAAGCTAAATGCACAACATTAACAAAATAAATAGAATAGTAAATCTGTACAAGTGAAATAAATGGAGTAATAAATCTGTAGAAACATATACACAGGTGCTGTGGGGAGGGGAAGGAGGTATGATTGAACAAATGAATGAACCCCAGCCCACAGCACTTATGTGCATATCCTTGTACCTTACTAATATCACCAACTGTAATTTATTTTAATGTCTTTCTCCCCATAGACAGTAAGTTTCTTCAGAGCAGGGAACAACGCTACCAACTCTATCAAACTGTACTTTCCAAATGCTTAATACAGTGCCCTGCACTGAGCACTAAGTAAATACCAGTGTTTGATCTATTGATTGATTGACTGTGGGAGCTAAATCCTTCCCACCAAAAGCAGGATTGGAAGGAGGGCAATAGCCTATATCAATCAATCAATCAATTGAATTTATTGAGCGCTTACTGTGTGCAGAGCACTGTACTAAGCGCTTGGGAAGTACAAGTTGGCGACATATACAGACGGTCCCTACCCAACAGAAGGCTCACAGTCTAAAAGGGGGGGACAGAGAACAAAACCAAACATACCAACAAAACAAAATGAATAGAATAGATGTGTACAAGTAAAATAAATAAATAGAGTAATAAATATGTATAAACATATATACATGCATACAGGTGCTGTGGGGAAGGGAAGGAGGCAAGATGAGGGGGATGGAGAGAGGGACGAGGGGGAGAGGAAGGAGGGGGTTCAGTCTGGGAAGGCCTCCTTATTAGTATTATTATTTGTTTGCTAAGCACTTACCACGTGCCAGGCACCATTCTAAGAGCTGGGGTGGAAACCAGCAAATTGGGTTGGACCCTCTTCTATCCCACGTGGGGCTCACGGTCTCCGTCCCCATTTTGCAGATGAGGGGACTGAGGCACAGAGGAGTTTAAGTGACTCGCCCAAGGTCATGCAGCAGACAAATGGCAGCAAACCTTCTGACTCCCAGGCCTATGCCCTGTCCCCGTGCAGCAGACAAATGGCAGCAAACCTCCTGACTCCCAGGCCCGTGCTCTATCCCCATGCAGCAGACAAATGGCAGCAAACCTTGTGACTCCCAGGTCCGTGCCCTAACCCTATGCAGCAGACAAATGGTAGCAAACCTTCTGACTCCCAGGCCCGTGCCCTAACCCCATGCCATACTGCTTATCTGTCGATGGTTATCGATTGATCTCTGCTATGTACTGAGCGCTCGCTTGCTTTGTGGAGAGCCCTGTACAAAACGCTCGGGAGGGTACACTACAGCAGAGTTGGTAGATGGGACCCTTGCCCACAAAGAGTTTAGAGAAGGAGTTGGGCGTTAAAAACAGATTATTGGACTGGTTTCGTCACACCCCACAGACAAACGTCTGAAGTCAGTGCCTGCCAATGACAAAGTAAGAAATCATCTTTAGGAGGCATGAAGATGGCGCCATCTAGTCTCGGCTTGCTACCGCTTCAGCAGAACCCTTTCATCTTGGCCTCACGATGGCTTCTGCTTAGTTACTCGGTTTTATGAAGAAAAATTGGATCTTGCACCTGCAGTATTGGGGAACATCCAGCTCCTCAATTTTACTCACTTTTGACCCGCTACACATCCGCCATACATCCCCTGGCCTGGCATGCCCCCCCTCCCCACATCTGCCAAGCTAGCTCTCTTCCTTCCTTCAATTCCATACTGAGAGCTCACCTCCTCCAGGAGGCCTTCCCAGACTAAGCCCCCTCCTTCCTCTCCCCCTCCTCCCCCTCTCCGTCCCTCCCGCCTTGCCTCCTGCCCTTCCCCACAGCGCCTGTATGTATGTATATATGTCTGTATGTATTTATTACTCTATTTATTTATTTTACTTGTACATATCTATTCTATTTTATTTTGTTGATATGTTTTGTTTTGTTCTCTGTCACCCCCTTCTAGACTGTGAGCCCACTGTTGGGTAGGGATTGTCTCTATGTGTTCCCAACTTGTAATTCCCAAGCGCTTAGTACAGTGCTCTGCACACAGTAAGCACTCAATAAATACGATTGATTGATTGATTTAAATGTGATTGAGACAGCCTTCCTGAAAGGATTGAACAATTGTGTACCTTATGAGTCCACACTTGTTTGCAGAAAACTCAATACACAATCATGTTTTCCTTTTAATGTGCTTCAGTTCCATCAGACGACGTTTAGAAAGCATATTTTAAATGTGATTGATACAGCCTTCCTAAAAGGATTGAACAAATTGTGTACCCTATGAGTCCACACTTGTTCGCAGAAAACTCAATACACGATAATGTTTTCCTTTTAATGTGCTTCAGTTCCAGTTCCTTGTGACTCCCAGGCCCATGCTCTATCCCCATGCAGCAGACAAATGGCAGCAAACTTTGTGACTCCCAGGTCCGTGCCCTAACCCTATGCAGCAGACAAATGGCAGCAAACCTTGTGACTCCCAGGCCCGTGTCCTAACCCCATGCCATACTGCTTATCTGTCGATGGTTATCGATTGATCTCTGCTATGTTCTGAGCGCTCGCTTGCTTTGTGGAGAGCCCCGCACAAAACGCTCGGAAGGGTACACTCCAACAGAGTTGGTAGATGGGACCCCTGCCCACAAGGAGTTTAGAGGAGGAGTTGGGCGTTAAAAACAGATTATTGGATTGGTTTCGTCGCACCCCACAGACAAACGTTTTCAGTCAATGCCTGACAATGACAAAGTCAGAAATCATCTTTAGGAGGCATGAAGATGGAGCCATCTAGTCTCGGCTGGCTACCGCTTCAGCAGAACCCTTTAATTTTGGCCTCATGATGGCTTCTGCTTAGTTACTCGGTTTTATGAAGAAAAATTGGATCTCGCACCTGCAGTATTGGGGAACATCCAGCTCCTCCATTTTACTCGCTTTTAACCCGCTACACATCCGCCATACCCCACCTGGCCTGGAATTCCCCCCCCCCCCCCCGCCCCCCCATCCGCCAAGCTAGCTCGCTTCCTCCCTTCAAGGCCCTAGTGAGAGCTCACCTCCTCCAGGAGGCCTTCCCAGACTGATGCCCCCCTTCCTCTCCCCCTCTTCGCCCTCTCCATCCCTCCTGCCTTGCCTCCTTCCCTTCCCCACAGCACCTGTATGTATGTATATATGTCTGTACATATTTATTACTCTATTTATTTGTTTTACTTGTACATATCTATTCTATTTATTTTATTTTGTTGATATGTTTTGTTTTGTTCTCTGTCACCCCCTTCTAGACTGTGAGCCCAGTGTTGGGTAGGGACCGTCTCTATGTGTTGCCAACTTGTACTTCCCAAGTGCTTAGTACAGTGCTCTGCACACAGTAAGCGCTCAATAAATACGATTGATTGATTGATTGATTCAAATGTGATTGACAGCCTTCCTAAAAGGATTGAACAATTGTGTACCTTATGAGTCCACACTTGTTTGCAGAAAACTCAATACACGATCATGTTTTCCTTTTAATGTGCTTCAGTTCCATCAGATGACGTTTAGAAAGCATATTTTAAATGTGATTGATACAGCCTTCCTAAAAGGATTGAACAATTGTGTACCCTATGAGTCCACACTTGTTCGCAGAAAACTCAATACACGATCATGTTTTCCTTTTAATGTGCTTCAGTTCCAGTTCCTTGTGACTCCCAGGCCCGTGCTCTATCCCCATGCAGCAGAAAAATGGCATCAAACCTTGTGACTCCCAGGTCCGTACCGTAACCCTATGCAGCAGACAAATGGCAGCAAACCTCCTGACTCCCAGGCCCATGCCCTGACCCCATGCCATACTGCTTATCTGTCGATGGTTATCGATTGATTTCTGCTATGTACTGAGCGCTCACTTTGTGGAGAGCCCCGCACAAAACGCTCTGGAGGGTACACTCCAACAGAGTTGGTAGATGGGACCCCTGCCCACAAGGAGTTTAGAGGAGGAGTTGGGCATTAGAAACGGATTATTGGATTGGTTTTGTCACACCCCACAGACAAACGTTTTTAGTCAATGCCTGCCAATGACAAAGTAAGAAATCATCTTTAGGAGGAATGAAGATGGAGCCATCTAGTCTCGGCTGGCTACCGCTTCAGCAGAACCCTTTAATTTTGGCCTCATGATGGCTTCTGCTTAGTTACTCGGTTTTATGAAGAAAAATTGGATCTCGCACCTGCAGTATTGGGGAACATCCAGCTCCTCCATTTTACTCGCTTTTGACCCGCTACACACCCACCATACACCCCCTGGCCTGGAATTCCCCCCCTCCCCACATCTGCCAAGCTAGCTCTCTTCCTCCCGTCAAGGCCCTACTGAGAGCTCACCTCCTCCAGGAGGCCTTCCCAGACTGAGCCCCCTCCTTCCTCTCCCCCTCCTCCCCCTCTCCATCCCTCCCGCCTTGCCTCCTTCCCTTCCCCATGGCGCTTGTATGTATGTATATGTTTGTATGTATTTATTACTCTATTTATTTTACTAGTACATATCTATTCTCTTTATTTTATTTTGTTGATATGTTTTGTTTTGTTCTCTGTCACCCCCTTCTAGACTGTGAGCCCAATGATGAGTAGGGACCGTCTCTATGTGTTGCCAAATTGTACTTCCCAAGCACTTAGTACTGTGCTCTGCACACAGTAAGCGCTCAATGAATACGATTGATTGATTGATTGATTTAAATGTGATTGAGACAGCCTTCCTAAAAGGACTGAACAATTGTGTACTCTATGAGTCCACACTTGTTCGCAGAAAACTCAATACATGATAATGTTTTCCTTTTAATGTGCTTCAGTTCCAGTTGCCTGTGACTCCCAGGCCCATGCTCTATCCCCATGCAGCAGACAAATGGCAGCAAAGCTTGTGACTCCCAGGTCCGTGCCCTAACCCTATGCAGCAGACAAATGGCAGCAAACCTCCTGACTCCCAGGCCCGTGCCCTGACCCCATGCCATACTGCTTATCTGTCGATGGTTATCGATTGATCAGTGCCCTGCACTGAGCACTAAGCAAATACCATTGTTTGATCTATTGATTGATTGACTGTGGGAGCTAAATCCTTCCCACCAAAAGCAGGATTGGAAGGAGGGCAATGGCCTATATCAATCAATCAATCGTATTTATTGAGCGCTTACTGTGTGCAGGGCACTGTACTAAGCGCTTGGGAAGTACAAGTTGGCAAAATATAGAGACAGTCCCTCCCCAACAGCGGGCTCAGAGTCTAAAAGGGGGAGACAGAGAACAAAGCTAAACATACCAACGAAATAAAATGAATAGAATAGATATGTACAAGTAAAATCAATAGAGTAATAAATATGTATAAACATATATACATGCATACAGGTGCTGTGGGGAAGGGAAGGAGGCAAGACGGTGGGGATGGAAAGGGGGACGAGGTGGAGAGGAAGGAGGGGGCTCAGTCTGGGAAGGCCTCCTTATTATTTTTATTATTTGTATGCTAGGCACTTACCACGTGCCAGGCACCATTCTAAGGGCTGGGGTGGAAACCAGCAAATTGGGTTGGACCCTCTCCCTGTCCCACGGGGGGCTCACGGTCCCCATCCCCATTTTGCAGATGAGGGGACTGAGGCACAGAGGAGTTAAGTGACTCACCCAAGGTCATGTAGCAGACAAATGGCAGCAAACCTTGTGACTCCCAGGCCCGTGCCCTGTCCCCATGCAGTAGACAAATGGCAGCAAACCTCGTGACTCCCAGGCCCGTGCCCTGTCCCCATACAGCAGACAAATGGCAGCAAACCTTGTGACTCCCAAGTCCGTGCCCTAACCCTATGCAGCAGACAAATGGCAGCAAACCTCCTGACTCCCAGGCCCGTGCCCTAACCCCATGCCATACTGCTTATCTGTCGATGGTTATCGATTGATCTCTGCTTTGTACTGAGCGCTCGCTTGCTTTGTGGAAAGCCCCGCACAAAACGCTCGGGAGGGTACACTCCAACAGAGTTGGTAGATGCGACCCCTGCCCACAAGGAGTTTAGAGGAGGAGTTGGGCGTTAAAAACAGATTATTGGATTGGTTCCATTACACCCCCCAGACAAACGTTTTTAGTCAATGCCTGCCAATGACAAAGTCAGAAATCATCTTTAGGAGCCGTGAAGATGGAGCCATCTAGTCTCGGCTGGCTACCGCTTCAGCAGAACCCTTTCATTTTGGCCTCATGATGGCTTCTGTTTAGTTACTCGGTTTTATAAAGAAAAATTGGATCTCGCACCTGCAGTATTGGGGAACATCCAGCTCCTCCATTTTACTCGCTTTTAACCCACTACACATCCGCCATACCCGCCCTGGCCTGGAATGCCCCCCCTCCCCACATCTGCCAAGCTAGCTCGCTTTCTCCTTCAAGGCCCTACTGAGAGCTCACCTCCTCTAGGAGGACTTCCCAGACTGAGCCCCCTCCTTCCTCTCCCCCTCCTCCCCCTCTCCATCCCTCCTGCCTTGCCTCCTTCCCTTCCCCACAGCGCCTGTATGTATGTATATGTTTGTACGTATTTATTACTCTGTTTATTTTACTTGTACATATCTATTCCATTTATTTTATTTTGTTGATATGTTTTGTTTTGTTCTCTGTCACCCCCTTCTAGAATGTGAGCCCCCTGTTGGGTAGGGACCGTCTCTATGTGTTGCCAACTTGTACTTCCCAAGTGCATAGTACAGTGCTCTGCACACTGTAAGCGCTCAATAAATACGATTGATTGATTGATTGATTTAAATGTGATTGAGACGGCCTTCCTAAAAGGATTGAACAATTGTGTACCTTATGAGTCCACACTTGTTTGCAGAAAACTCAATACACGATCATGTTTTCCTTTTAATGTGCTTCAGTTCCATCAGATGACGTTTAGAAAGCATATTTTAAATGTGATTGATACAGCCTTCCTGAAAGGATTGAACAATTGTGTACCCTATGAGTCCACACTTGTTCGCAGAAAACTCAATACACGATCATGTTTTCCTTTTAATGTGCTTCAGTTCCAGTTCCTTGTGACTCCCAGGCCCGTGCTCTATCCCCATGCAGCAGACAAATGGCATCAAACCTTGTGACTCCCAGGTCCGTACCCTAACCCTATGCAGCAGACAAATGGCAGCAAACCTTGTGACTCCCAGGTCCGTACCGTAACCCTATGCAGCAGACAAATGGCAGCAAACCTCTTGACTCCCAGGCCCATGCCCTGACCCCATGCCACACTGCTTATCTGTCGATGGTTATCGATTGATCTCTGCTATGTACTGAACGCTCGCTTTGTGGAGAGCCCCGCACAAAACGCTCGGGAGGGTACACTCCAACAGAGTTGGTAGATGGGACCCCTGCCCACAAGGAGTTTAGAGGAGGAGTTGGGCGTTAAAAACAGATTATTGGATTGGTTTCGTCACACCCCCCAGACAAACATTTTTAGTCAATGCCTGCCAATGACAAAGTCAGAAATCATCTTTAGGAGCCGTGAAGATGGAGCCATCTAGTCTCGGCTGGCTACCGCTTCAGCAGAACCCTTTCATTTTGGCCTCATGATGGCTTCTGCTTAGTTACTCGGTTTTATGAAGAAAAATTGGATCTTGCACCTGCAGTATTGGGGTACATCCAGCTCCTCCATTTTACTCGCTTTTGACCTGCTACACATCCGCCATACACCCCCTGGCCTGGAATTCCCCCCCCTCCCCACATCTGCCAAGCTAGCTCTCTTCCTCCCTTCAAGGCCCTACTGAGAGCTCACCTCATCCAGGAGGCCTTCCCAGACTGAGCCCCCTCCTTCCTCTCCCCCTCTTCCCCCTCTCCATCCCTCTCCCCTTGCCTCCTTCCCTTCCCCACGGCGCCTGTATGTATGTATATGTTTTTATGTATTTATTACTCTATTTATTTTACTAGTACATATCTATTCTCTTTATTTTATTTTGTTGATATGTTTTGTTTTGTTCTCTGTCACCCCCTCCTAGACTGTGAGCCCACTGTTGGTAGGGACCATCTCTATGTGTTGCCAAATTGTACTTCCCAAGCGCTTAGTACTGTGCTCTGCACACAGTAAGCACTCAATAAATATGATTGATTGATTGATTGATTGATTTAAATGTGATTGAGACAGCCTTCCTAAAAGGATTGAACAATTGTGTACCCTATGAGTCCAAACTTGTTTGCAGAAAACTCAATACACGATCATGTTTTCCTTTTAATGTGCTTCAGTTCCAGTTCCTTGTGACTCCCAGGCCCATGCTCTATCCCCATGCAGCAGACAAATGGCAGCAAACCTTGTGACTCCCAGGTCCGTACCGTAACCCTATGCAGCAGACAAATGGCAGCAAACCTCCTGATTCCCAGGCCCGTGCCCTGACCCCATGCCATACTGCTTATCTGTCGATGGTTATCGATTGATCTCTGCTATGTACTGAGCGCTCGCTGACTTTGTGGAGAGCCCCGCACAAAACGCTCGGGAGGGTACACTCCAACAGAGTTGGTAGATGGGACCCCTGCCCACAAGGAGTTTAGAGGAGGAGTTGGGTGTTAAAAACAGATTATTGGATTGGTTTCATTACACCCCCCAGACAAACGTTTTTAGTCAGTGCCTGCCAATGACAAAGTAAGAACTCATCTTTAGGAGGAATTAAGATGGATCCATCTAGTCTCGGCTGGCTACTGCTTCAGCAGAACCCTTTCATTTTGGCCTCATGATGGCTTCTGCTTAGTTACTCGGTTTTATGAAGAAAAATTGGATCTCGCACCTGCAGTATTGGGGAACATCCAGCTGCTCCATTTTACTCGCTTTTGACCTGCTACACATCCGCCATACACCCCCTGGCCTGGAATGCCCCCCCTCCCCACATCTGCCAAGCTAGCTCTCTTCCTCCCTTCAAGGCCCTACTGAGAGCTCACCTCCTCCAGGAGGCCTTCCCAGACTGAGCCCCCTCCTTCCTCTCCCCCTCCTCCCGCTCTCCATCCCTCCAGCCTTACCTCCTTCCCTTCCCCACGGCACCTGTATGTATGTATATGTTTGTATGAATTTATTACTCTATTTATTTTACTTGTACATATCTATTCTCTTTATTTTATTTTGTTGAAACGTTTTGTTTTGTTCTCTGTCACCCCCTTCTAGACTGTGAGCCCACTGTTGGGTAGGGACCGTCTCTATGTGTTACCAAATTGTACTTCCCAAGCGCTTAGTACTGTGCTCTGCACACAGTAAGCACTCAATAAATACAATTGATTGATTGATTGATTGATTGATTTAAATGTGGTTAAGACAGCCTTCCAAAAAGGACTGAACAATTGTGTACCCTATGAGTCCACACTTGTTCTCAGAAAACTCAATACATGATAATGTTTTCCTTTTAATGTGCTTCAGTTCCAGTTGCTTGTGACTCCCAGGCCCGTGCTCTATCCCCATGCAGCAGACAAATGGCAGCAAACCTTGTGACTCCCAGGTCCGTGCCCTAACCCTATGCAGCAGACAAATGGCAGCAAACCTCCTGACTCCCAGGCCCATGCCCTGACCCCATGCCATACTGCTTATCTGTCGATGGTTATCGATTGATCAGTGCCCTGCACTGAGCACTAAGTAAATACCAGTGTTTGATCTATTGATTGATTGACTGTGGGAGCTAAATCCTTCCCACCAAAAGCAGGATTGGAAGGAGGGCAATGGCCTATAACAATCAATCAATCAGTCAATCAATCAATCATATTTATTGAGTGCTTACTGTGTGCAGAGCACTGTACTAAGTGCTTGGGAAGTACAAGTTGGCAACATATAGAGACAGTCCCTACCCAACAGCGGGCTCACAGTCTAAAAGGGGGAGACAGAGAACAAAACTAAACATACCAACGAAATAAAATGAATAGAATAGATATGTACAAGTAAAATCAATAGAGTAATAAATATGTATAAACATATATACATGCATACAGGTGCTGTGGGGAAGGGAAGGAGGCAAGACGGTGGGGATGGAGAGGGGGACGAGGGGGAGAGGAAGGAGGGGGCTCAGTCTGGGAAGGCCTCCTTATTATTTTTATTATTTGTTTGCTAGGCACTTACACGTGCCAGGCACCATTCTAAGGGCTGGGGTGGAAACCAGCAAATTGGGTTGGACCCTCTCCCTGTCCCACGGGGGGCTCACGGTCCCCATCCCCATTTTGCAGATGAGGAGACTGAGGCACAGAGGAGTTAAGTGACTCACCCAAGGTCATGTAGCAGACAAATGGCAGCAAACCTTGTGACTCCCAGGCCCGTGCCCTGTCCCCATACAGCAGACAAATGGCAGCAAACCTTGTGACTCCCAGGTCCGTGCCCTAACCCTATGCAGCAGACAAATGGCAGCAAACCTTGTGACTCCCAGGCCCGTGCCCTAACCCCATGCCATACTGCTTATCTGTCGACGGTTATCGATTGATCTCTGCTATGTACTGAGCGCTCAAGCGCTTAGTACAGTGCTCTGCACATAGTAAGCGCTCAATAAATACGATTGATTGATTGATTGATTTGTGGAGAGCCGTGTACAAAACGCTCGGGAGGGTACACTCCAACAGAGTTGGTAGATGGGACCCCTGCCCACAAGGAGTTTAGAGGAGGAGTTGGGCGTTGAAAACAGATTATTGGATTGGTTTCATCACACCCCACAGACAAACGTTTTCAGTCAATGCCTGCCAATGACAAAGTCAGAAATCATCTTTAGGAGGCGTGAAGATGGAGCCATCTAGTCTCGGCTTGCTACCGCTTCAGCAGAACCCTTTAATTTTAGCCTCATGATGGCTTCTGCTTAGTTACTCGGTTTTATGAAGAAAAATTGGATCTCGCACCTGCAGTATTGGGGAACATCCAGCTCCTCCATTTTACTCGCTTTTGACCCGCTAGACATCCACCATACACCCCCTGGCCTGGAATGCCCCCCCTCCCCACATCCGCCAAGCTAGCTCTCTTCCTCCCTTCAAGGCCCTACTGAGAGCTCACCTCCTCCAGGAGGCCTTCCCAGACTGAGCCCCCTCCTTCCTCTCCCCCTCCTCCCACTCTCCAACCCTCCCGCCTTGCCTCCTTCCCTTCCCCACAGCGCCTGTATGTATGTATATGTTTGTATGTATTTATTACTCTATTTATTTATTTTACTTGTACATATCTATTCTCTTTATTTTATTTTGTTGATATGTTTTGTTTTGTTCTCTGTCACCCCCTTCTAGACTGTGAGCCCACTGTTAGGTAGGGACCGTCTGTATGTGTTGCCAAATTGTACTTCCCAAGCGCTTAGTACTGTGCTCTGCACACAGTAAGCGCTCAATAAATACGATTGATTGATTGATTGATTTAAATGTGATTGAGACAGCCTTCCTAAAAGGATTGAACAATTGTGTACCCTATGAGTCCACACTTGTTTGCAGAAAACTCAATACACGATCATGTTTTCCTTTTAATGTGCTTCAGTTCCATCAGACGACGTTTAGAAAGCATATTTTAAACGTGATTGATACAGCCTTCCTAAAAGGATTGAACAATTGTGGACCCTATGAGTCCACACTTGTTCGCAGAAAACTCAATACACGATAATGTTTTCCTTTTAATGTGCTTCAGTTCCAGTTGCTTGTGACTCCCAGGCCCGTGCTCTATCCCCATGCAGCAGACAAATGGCAGAAAACCTTGTGACTCCCAGGCCCGTGCCCTATCCCCATGCAGCAGACAAATGGCATTCATTCATTCATTCAATTGTATTTATTGAGTACTTACTGTGTGCAGAGCACTGTACTAAGCGGTTGGGTAGTACAAGTTGGCAACCTATGATGAAAGAGAGATGTAGCTGAAACTAGAGAGGGACAAAAATCGGAATACTTCAGAGGCATCTATTACTGGAATAATAACAATAATAATGATGATGGCATTTATTAAGTACTCAGTATGTGCGAAGCATTGCTCTAAGCGCTGGGGGAGATACAAGGTAATCAAGTTGTCCCACGTGGGGCTCACAGACTTAAGCCCCTTTTTCCAGATGAGGGAACTGAGGCCCGAAGAAGTGAAGTGACTTGCCCAAAGCCACACAGCTGACAAGCGGCGGGGCTGGGATTCTAACCCATGACCACCAGCTCCAAAGCCTGGGCTCGTTCCACTGAGCCACGCTGCTTCTCAATACGGTACTTGAAAATTCTGCTGATAGGGACGTCTTATTCATTCATTCAATCGTATTAATTGAGCGCTTACTGTGTGCAGAGCACTGTACTAAGCGCTTGGAAAGTACAAGTTGGCAACATATAGAGACGGTCCCTACTCAACAGCGTGCTCACAGGCTAGAAGGGGGAGACAGACAACAAAACAAAACATATTAACAAAAGAAAACAAATACAATAAATACGTACAAGTAAAATAGGGTAATAGATACGTACAAACATATGAGGTGGCCCCTTGACCAGTCGACGGCTAGACTGTCTCCATTCTGGGACGTGAGTGCTGCTGCGGCTGCTTTTGTGGTTGGCGTATTTAATTTTAAACGTTCACTGTGGTGCTTTTTACGCACTTACTATGTGCCAAGCACGGTCCTAAGCACCGGGGTAGATAGCAGATAATCAGGTCCCACGGTCCAAGTAGGAGGAAGAACTCCCAGCCTCCTCTGCCTCGGCTCCCGCCCCCGAATCCCGTGGCTCCAACCTTGTGACTCCCAGGCCCGTGTCCTGTTCCCATGAAGCAGACAAATGTCAGCAAACCTCCTGACTCCCAGGCCCATGCCCTAACCCCATGCCATGCTGCTTATCTGTCGATGGTTATCGATTAATCTCCGTGAAGATGGAGCCATCTAGTCTCGGCTGGCTACCGCTTCAGCAGAACCCTTTAATTTTGGCCTTATGATGGCTTCTGCTTAGTTACTCGGTTTTATGAAGAAAAATTGGATCTCACACCTGCAGTATTGGGGAACATCCAGCTCCTCCATTTTACTCGCTTTTGACCCGCTACACATCCACCATACACCCCCTGGCCTGGAATGCCCCCCTACCCACATCCGCCAAGCTAGCTCTCTTCCTCCCTTCAAGGCCCTACTGAGAGCTCACCTCCTCCAGGAGGCCTTCCCAGACTGAGCCCCCTCCTTCCTCTCCCCCTCCTCCCCCCCATCCCTCCCGCCTTGCCTCCTTCCATTCCCCACAGCGCCTGTACGTATGTATATATGTTTGTACATATTTATTACTCTATTTATTTTACTTGTACATATCTATTATCTTTATTTTATTTTGTTGATATGTTTCATTTTGTTCTCTGTCACCCCCTTCTAGACTGTGAGCCCACTGTTGGGTAGGGACCATCTCTATGTGTTGCCAACTTGTACTTCCCAAGCGCTTAGTACTGTGCTCTGCACACAGTAAGCGCTCAATAAATGCGATTGATTGAATGATTGATTGATTTAAATGTGATTGAGACACCCTTCCTAAAAGGATTGAACAATTGTGTACCTTATGAGTCCACACTTGTTTGCAGAAAACTCAATACACGATCATGGTTTCGTTTTAATGTGCTTCAGTTCCATCAGACGACGTTTAGAAAGCACATTTTAAATGTGATTGAGACAGCCTTCCTAAAAGGATTGAACAATTGTGTACCTTATGAGTCCATACTTGTTCGCAGAAAACTCAGTACACGATCATGGTTTCCTTTTAATGTGCTTCAGTTCCAGTTCCTTGTGACTCCCAGGCCCGTGCTCTATCCCCATGCAGCAGACAAATGGCAGCAAACCTTGTGACTCCCAGGTCCGTACCCTAACCCTATGCAGCAGACAAATGGCAGCAAACCTCCTGACTCCCAGGCCTGTGCCCTAACCCCATGCCATACTGCTTATCTGTCGATGGTTATCAACTGATCTCTGCTATGTACTGAGTGCTCGCTTACTTTGTGGAGAGCCCCGCACAAAACGCTCGGGAGGGTACACTCCAACAGAGTTGGTAGATGGGACCCCTGCCCACAAGGAGTTTAGAGGAGGAGTTGGGCGTTAAAAACAGATTATTGGATTGGTTTCGTCACACCCCACAGACAAACGTTTTTAGTCAGTGCCTGCCAATGATAAAGTAAGAAATTATCTTTAGGAGCTGTGAAGATGGAGCCATCTAGTCTCGGCTGGCTACCACTTCAGCAGAACCCTTTCATTTTGGCCTCATGATGGCTTCTGCTTAGTTACTCGGTTTTATGAAGAAAAATTGGATCTCGCACCTGCAGTATTGGGGAACATCCAGCTCCTCCTCCATTTTACTCGCTTTTGACCCACTACACATCCGCCATATACCCCCTGGCCTGGCATGCCCCCCCTCCCCACATCCGCCAAGCTAGTTCTCTTCCTCCCTTCAATTCCCTACTGAGAGCTCACCTCTTCCAGGAGGCCTTCCCAGACTAAGCCCCCTCCTTCCTCTCCCCCTCCTCCCCCTCTCCGTCCCTCCCACCTTGCCTCCTGCCCTTCCCCACAGCGCCTGTATGTATGTATATGTTTGTATATATTTATTACTCTATTTATTTTACTTGTACATATCTATTATCTTCATTTTATTTTGTTGATTTGTTTTGTTTTGTTCTCTGTCACCCCCTTCTAGACTGTGAGCCCAATGTTGAGTAGGGACCGTCTCTATGTGTTGCCAAATTGTACTTCCCAAGCCCTTAGTACTGTGCTCTGCACACAGTAAGCACTCAATAAAAATAGATTGATTGATTGATTTAAATGTGATTGAGACAGCCTTCCTAAAAGGATTGATTGAACAATTGTGTACCCTATGAGTCCACACTTGTTTGCAGGAAACTCAATACACGATCATGTTTTCCTTTTAATATGCTTCAGTTCCATTTGCTTGTGACTCCCAGGCCCGTGCTGTATCCCCATGCAGCAGACAAATGGCAGCAAACCTTGTGACTCCCAGGTCCGTGCCCTAACCCTATGCAGCAGACAAATGGCAGCAAACCTCCTGACTCCCCAGCCCGTGCCCTAACCCCATGCCATACTGCTTATCTTTCGATGGTTATCGATTGATCTCTGCTATGTACTGAGCGCTCGCTTGCTTTGTGGAGAGCCCTGCACAAAACGCTCAGGAGGGTACACTCCAACAGAGTTGGTAGATGGGAGATGGGACCCCTGCCCACAAGGACTTTAGAGGAGGAGTTGGGCGTTCAAAACAGATTATTGGATTGGTTTCGTCACACCCCACAGACAAACGTTTTCAGTCAATGCCTGACAATGACAAAGTCAGAAATCATCTTTAGGAGGCATGAAGATGGAGCCATCTAGTTTCGGCTGGCTACCGCTTCAGCAGAACCCTTTCATTTTGGCCTCACGATGGCTTCTGCTTAGTTACTCGGTTTTATGAAGAAAAATTGGATCTCGCACCTGCAGTATTGGGGAACATCCAGCTCCCCAATTTTACTCGCTTTTGACCCGCTACACATCCGCCATACACCCCCTGGCCTGGAATGCCCCCCCCCCCCGCCCACATCCGCCAAGCTAGCTCTCTTCCTCCCTTCAAGGCCCTACTGAGAGCTCACCTCCTCCAGGAGACCTTCCCAGACTGAGCCCTCTCCTTCCTCTCCCCCTCCTCCCCCTCTCCATCCCTCCCACCTTGCCTCCTTCCCTTCCCCACGGCGCCTGTATGTATGTATATGTTTGTATGTATTTATTACTCTATTCATTTTAATTGTACATATCTAGTCTATTTTATTTTGTTGATATGTTTTGTTTTGTTCTCTGTCACCCCCTTCTTGACTGTGAGCCCACTGTTGAGTAGGGACCGTCCCTATGTGTTGCCAAATTGTACTTCCCAAGCGCTTAGTACTGTGCTCTGCACACAGTAAGCACTCAATAAATATGATTGATTGATTGATTGATTGATTTAAATGTGATTGAGACAGCCTTCCTAAAAGGATTGAACAATTGTGTACCCTGTGAGTCCACACTTGTTTGCAGAAAACTCAATACACGATCATGTTTTCCTTTAAGGTGCTTCAGTTCCATCAGACGACATTTAGAAAGCATATTTTAAACATGATTGATACAGCCTTCCTAAAAGGATTGAACAATTGTGTACCCTATGAGTCCACACTTGTTCGCAGAAAACTCAATACACGATCATGTTTTCCTTTTAATGTGCTTCAGTTCCAGTTGCTTGTGACTCCCAGGCCCGTACTCTGTCCCCATGCAGCAGACAAATGGCAGCAAAGCTTGTGACTCCCAGGTCCATGCCCTAACCCTATGCAGCAGACAAATGGGAGCAAACCTCCTGACTCCCCGGCCCGTGCCCTAACCCCATGCCATACTGCTTATCTGACAATGGTTATCGATTGATCTCTGCTATGTACTGAGCGCTCGCTTGCTTTGTGGAGAGCCCCATACAGAACGCTCGGGAGGGTACACTCCAGCAGAGTTGGTAGATGGGACCCCTGCCCAAAAGGAGTTTAGAGGAGGAGTTGGGCGTTCAAAACAGATTATTGGATTGGTTTCGTCACACCCCACAGACAAATGTTTGAAGTCAGTGCCTGCCAATGACAAAGTAAGAAATCGTCTTTAGGAGCCGTGAAGATGGAGCCATGTAGTCTCGGCTGGCTACCACTTCAGCAGAACCCTTTCATTTTGGCCTCATGATGGCTTCTGCTTAGTTACTCGGTTTTATGAAGAAAAATTGGATCTCGCACCTGCAGTATTGGGGAACATCCAGCTCCTCCATTTTACTCGCTTTTGACCCGCTACACATCTGCCATACACCCCCTGGCCTGGAATGCCCCCCCTCCCCACATCCGCCAAGCTAGCTCTCTTCCTCCCTTCAAGGCCCTACTGAGAGCTCACCTCCTCCAGGAGGCCTTCCCAGACTGAGCCCCCTCCTTCCTCTCCCCCTCCTCCCCCTCTCCATCCCTCCTGCCTTGCCTCCTTCCCTTCCCCACAGTGCCTGTATGTATGTATATATGTTTGTACATATTTATTGCTCTGTTTATTTATTTTACTTGTACATATCTATTCTCTTTATTTTATTTTGTTGAAACGTTTTGTTTTGTTCTCTGTCACCCCCTTCTAGACTGTGAGCCCACTGTTGGGTAGGGACCGTCTCTATGTGTTGCCAAGTTGTACTTCCCAAGCGCTTAGTACAGTGCTCTGCACACAGTAAGCACTCAATAAATATGATTGATTGATTGATTTAAATGTGATTGAGACAGCCTTCCTAAAAGGATTGAACAATTGTGTTCCCTATGAGTCCACACTTGTTCGCAGAAAACTCAATACACGATCATGTTTTCCTTTTAATGTGCTTCAGTTCCATCAGACGACTTTTAGAAAGCACATTTTAAATGTGAGATTGTCAGCCTTCCTAAAAGGATTGAACAATTGTGTACCTTATGAGTCCACACTTGTTCACAGAAAACTCAATACACGATCATGGTTTCCTTTTAATGTGCTTCAGTTCCATCAGAAGAAGTTTAGAAAGCACATTTTAAATGTGAGATTGTCAGCCTTCCTAAAAGGATTGAACAATTGTGTACCTTATTTGCCATCTAGTGGGCACTCAGGGGAGTTGCATTGAAATGAATATTTTGCTCTAGCTTTCACCCAACATCATTCATTCAATCGTATTTAGTGAGCGCTTACCGTGTGCAGAGCACTGTACTAAGCGCTTGGGAATTACAAGTTGGGAACATAGAGAGACGGTCCCTACCCAACAGTGGGCTCACAGTCTAGAAGGAGTCACAGCAAAAATTGGCACACCATAATTCTCAGCATTGCCATAGCACTTTGCAGACAGAAAAGAGTAAATCCCTCCCTCTCGAATTCTTTCCCAACAAAAGCACTGTAGGACTGACCTTGATTTGTTAGTCACAGTTAGATCTGGGGAAACGACCTTAACGCAAATAACAGATGACCAGTCCCAGGAACCAAGGAACCTCCCCCCGATCCAAATGTCCCTCCAGGTTTATTTTAAAGAAGTTTTAATTGGACGCTTCTTCTGCAGTTAATGCTGAGCGCTCTGTAGCCCGTTAATCATCATCATCATCATCATCATCAATCGTATTTATTGAGCGCTTACTGTGTGCAGAGCACTGTACTAATCTTTCCTGCTTTCTGTGAAGGAAAAGATGTAGCATGATGACAATTCCCCAGCCAGTTTGTGATAGGATTCTAACATTTGGTTCACATTTAAGAGAAGCAGTGTGGCCTAGTGGATAGAGCATAGGCCTGATTATTATTCTATTATTATTATTAATCCCAGCTCTGCCACTTGTCTGCTGTGTGACCTTGGGCAAGTTACTAACCTCTCTGTGCCTCAGTTTCCTCATCTGTCACATGGGGATTGAATCCTACTCCTTCCTACCTAGACTATGAGCCCCATGCAGAACAGGGACTTTGTCTAAGCCGATAACCTTATATCTGCACCGGTACTTAGAACAGTACTTGGCACATAGTAAGCGCTTAACAACTTAGAACAGTACTTGGCACATAGTAAGCGCTTAACAACTATAATAATAATAATTTAAGGCCAATACTTCTTGTTATGAATGATATAAAACAATGAAGAGACTATAGTTTACCACAGGATCCTGATGGATTCCTCTTCTACCGGTCCTTGCCCTGATAATAATGGTGGTATTTGTTAAGTGCTTACTATGTGCAAAGCACTGTTCTAAGCTCTGGGGGGGATACAGGGTGATCAGGTTGTCCTACGTGGGGCTCACAGTCTTAATCCCCATTTTACAGATGTTTCTTCTCTACCATCCTTCCCGAAGCCTGTATGCTCTCCCTTTACCCCTGAGGCCTTAGCAGCTGAGGAACCTAAATTTCCCCCTTGGCATCAGTCTCCATCTGTAAAGTCTCCCTCAACTCTAGACTGAACAGTCCATAATCTACAGTCCTCTAGACTCTATTTCCTTGAGGGCAGGAAACAGGTCTATGAACTCAGTTATATGGAGATCTCCCAAGCACTTAGCACACAGTTGATGGATCAACCCTGACTTCTCGCCCATAGGCTCCTCAAATCTTTGACCCTTCGGGTGTTTGTGACATTTGCATTTTCCTTTTTCCCTTCCAGGTGATGGCTGGGCCGCTTGCCCCTCTTTGGCTGCTGGGAGTGGCGGTCACCATTTACCTGGGCTCCATCAGAGGCGTCCAAGGTGGGGCCTACTATGGGATCAAGCAGCTGCCCCCGCAGATGCCACCGTACCAGCCCTTGGGACAAGTACCTCACATGCCTTTGGGCAAAGATGGTCTTCCCCTGGGCAAAGAGGTGCCCCCTATGCAATATGGCAAAGAGTACCCGCACATCCCCCAGTATATGAAGGAGATGCCGCCCGTGCCGAGGATGGGCAAGGACTCTGCTGCCAAGAAAAATAAAGGTAAATCCAACACAACCCCGCCTCCTGTCCCCGTCCCCGCCTCCACCTCTGGCCCTGCACTGGGTGGAGCTGCCAGGCTCGGGTATCGACGGGAATTGGGATGCCAACCCGGGGGCAGAGGGGAGAAGGAAGGTGGATTTAGGGAGTGCACCCTTGTAGCCATTGACTCCGGACCATCCCCCTGCCCCGGCTCCCTTCTACTCTTCCTGGTTGGGACTGATTCTTACTGCACCGGCTGTTGGAAGTAGACATTCCAGAGGAGTGGAAGGGAGCTCTTCTTAGCCTGTTGACATTACCCCTGACCTATTGGGCTCACAAGAGAGATTATGGCCGTGCACGTAAGTTCATCTCTAGGAACGGGAACAGAGCAAAGCCTCTAACGCTGCATGTGCATCTTTTGCCCTTAATCCATGTGATGAAGGTGGCCATCGAACTTCTACCGTTCTATCTCCACCCCAGAGTTAGCCCCCACCCACCCCCCTAAAAAATATGCCTCGGAAGGCGGTAACCCCAGGCCCTGAAGGCCATTGTCCGCTGTGGGGTTCCAGCTATGGGCTGAAGCTATTGTTTTCACCCACATGTGGGTAGGTTGGGCTAAGATCGTAAACTCCTTGAGGGCAGGGATCATGTACAATAATTCTATTGGGCTCTCCAAGTACTTAGGACAGTGAACTGCACACAGTAGGCGCTCAGTAAATAGTATCGATTGCTTATTTGACTAGACTCGCAGCCTCGCACATCCCAGGACTCTGACTAGACCAGAGAGCCTCTGAATTGGGCTGCAAGGCCCTAAAGTTGCTCTGGCTCTTCGATGAAGCCTCTCTGCCCCTTCTGACCCCTATCTTCCTATCAGCCCTGCACGCAAAATGAAAAATTGGCCCCCGTGTTTATCACTATTTTAGGGCCTTTCCAATAGCCGAGATTGAAAAGGGCAGATAAGAAAATGTATCAGATAAGCTGGAAAAGTTTCACCCTGATAAGTTAGGTAAGAGCCCCGGCATTAGATCACTGTGTAATGTAGCCCTGCTAGCAGCATGTCGCTACGGGTCGGAAACGACTCGACGGCATAAGACAAGACAAGGCAGCATATGTATCCTCTTGGTAGGGTGGCCATTTATCAGCTTTTATACCAGACAATCCAATTTTCAACTGGTCTATCCCCTGACCAGGTCACATGTGGCACTGGTGCCTTTATGACCGATATTTTTTTATTTTTTATTCAATGTCCAGCTTCCCGTCGCTCTCGGCTGCTGCCACTGAGTTGGCAGCGTGGCCTGGTGGAAAAAGCGTGGGGTTGGGAGTCAGAGAACCTGGATTCTAATTCCGGTCTGTTTTGTGACCTTGGGCAAGTCACTTAACTTCACTGTGCCTCAATTTCCTCATATGTAAAATGGGGATTCTGCTCTCCTTCTGAATTGGACACTGTGAGCCCCATGTGGGACAGGGACTGCGTCCAATCTGATAAGCTTGTATCCAGCACTCAGTACAGTACCTGACACATAATTAGCGCTTACCAAATACGATTACAAAAAAAAAAACTTTGGAGGCTCAGATGGGGGAGACCAAGTTGAATGGGGCCCCGAGGGAAATGCCGCAGCTCTGAAGGAAGTCCCGGAAGGAACAAGGATTCCCCTGGAGAAATACCCAATGGGCACAAAATGGCATTATTCGTTCATTCATTCAATCGTATTTATTGAGTGGTTACTGTGTGCAGAGCACTGTACTAAGCACTTGGGAAGTACAGTTCAGCATCCTCGGAGAAAACGGAACTAGGGAGGGTGGGAATGGCGTTGTGAGGAGAGGAGAAATAGAAGAAAGGTCATTTAACCACATAATTTTGATATTATGTTGTGGGCATGCCCCCCCGTAGCGGATCTGACACCACCTTGAGTGACATCTCCTGGCTCGGGGATCAATGGGGGCCTTCGGTGGCCAGCAGACCTACCCATCGCAGCTATGTCCACGGGAGGGGAGCTGAAGGAAGTGACCCGGCCACCTTGGCGACATCTCGGTTGACGGCTGTCTTTGTGTTCATCTTTTTCTTTCAAATAGAAATCCCGCTGGCCAGCCTGAGAGGGGAACAAGGCCCGCGGGGCGAGCCTGGGCCGAGAGGGCCCCCGGGGCCCCCGGGGTTACCAGGCCATGGGATGCCTGGGATCAAAGGAAAGCCTGGACTGCAAGGCTACCCCGGGATTGGCAAGCCAGGTATGCCCGGGATGCCCGGGAAGCCTGGCGGCATGGGACTGCCGGGGATCAAGGGTGACCTCGGGCCGAAGGGCGAGGTAGGGCCCATGGGGATCCCGGGCCCTCAGGGCCCCCCGGGGCCTCACGGCCTCCCTGGCATAGGAAAGCCGGGCGGTCAGGGGTTGCCGGGGCAACCGGGGCCCAAGGGGGAACCGGGCCCAAAAGGGCAGCCAGGCCTCCCGGGCCTCCAAGGCCTGAAAGGGGAGAAAGGGATTGGCATGCCGGGCTTACCGGGACTCAAGGGCCCTCCCGGGTTACCGGGACAGCCTGGGCCAGTGGGCCTCCCGGGGATGGGCAAACCGGGAATTACCGGCTTCCCGGGGCCCCAGGGGCCTCTGGGGAAACCTGGGATTCAGGGCGAGCCCGGCCCACAGGGCCCCGTTGGGGTCCCTGGGATCCAGGGTCCGCCCGGCGTGCCTGGGCTGGGGAAGCCGGGCCAAGATGGAATCCCCGGCCAACCGGGATTCCCCGGTGGGAAGGGGGAGCAGGGCCTGCCCGGCCTGCCTGGGCCCCCCGGCATGCCGGGGATGGGCAAGCCAGGTTTCCCTGGGCTGAAAGGTGACCGGGGCATGGGGGGAGTTCCTGGGGCCCTGGGGCCCAGGGGAGAGAAGGGCCCCGTGGGCGCTCCAGGCCTGGGCGGGCCTCCGGGTGAACCGGGCCCGCCGGGGATTCCCGGTCCCATGGGGCCTCCGGGGGTCACTGGTTTCCCGGGCCCCAAGGGAGAGGGTGGTGCTGTTGGGCTGCCGGGGCCGATGGGCCCCAAGGGGGAGCCGGGCCTGCAGGGCTTTCCAGGGAAACCGGGCTTCTTGGGAGAGGTAGGACCCCCGGGCATGAGAGGCCTGCCGGGCCCCACCGGGCCCAAAGGGGAAGCCGGATACAAGGGGCTGCCAGGCCTGCCGGGGGTCCCCGGTGTGATCGGCCCCAAGGGGCAGCCGGGACCCCCGGGGGACCAGGGACTGCAGGGACCCATCGGCATCCCCGGGATCGGGGGAGCCAGCGGCCCCATCGGACCTCCCGGCCTACCGGGGCCTAAGGGCGAACCGGGCAGGCCCGGGGCCCCAGGGTTTCCCGGGATGGGGAAGCCCGGCCTGGCGGGACTGCACGGCCCTCCGGGCAAGCCGGGTGCTCTCGGGCCCCAAGGTCAGCCCGGTCTCCCGGGCCCGCCCGGCCCGCCTGGACCCCCGGGCCCGCCGGCCTTGGAGGGGCCTCCCACCCCGCCGGCCGTCGGCCAGTATTTGCCAGAGGTGCAGCCGGGCCTCGAAGGGGCGAAGCCCCCTTACGCCTATGGGGGCAAGAAGGGGAAGAACGGAGGCCAGGCCTACCAAGTGCCCGCCTTCACGGCCGAGCTGACCACGCCCTTCCCGCCCGTCGGCGCCCCCGTCAAGTTTGACAAACTGCTCTACAACGGCAGGCAGAACTACAACCCCCAGACGGGCATCTTCACCTGCGAGGTGCCGGGGGTCTACTATTTCGCCTACCATGTCCACTGCAAAGGGGGCAGCGTGTGGGTCGCCTTATTCAAGAACAACGAGCCTATGATGTACACCTACGACGAATACAAGAAGGGCTTCCTGGATCAGGCATCAGGGAGCGCCGTGCTGCAGCTCAGGCCCGGAGACCAGGTCTATATCCAGATGCCTTCAGAACAGGCCGCCGGACTCTACGCGGGCCAATACGTCCATTCCTCTTTTTCAGGGTATTTATTGTATCCCATGTAGAGATGAATACACCCTCCGGCCTCTCTCCCCCCCCGCCCCTGACCCCTAGGAGTAGATAAAAGAACAAGTTAAACATCACTATGAAAGGAGCCAAACAAGTAGCCGCTTCTAAGAGTTTATGCCGTTGAAAAGTTGTATCGGGTGACGGTTTGGACCGTGGTGTACAAAAATAATAAAAGAAAAGGCAAGTTTTGATGTTCTGCCCCACTTATCATTGAAAATGGTGGAACTGACCAAATTTGGATCAAGTTTGCCGCAGTCTTTTCCCCCAGAGTATCATCTTAACAGATGTTGGACATATGTTTCCACGATACCACTCCTCCTTATGAGCCGGTCCGAATATTTCAGCCTGAGAGCTCAGCTCAAACGCATGTCACTCGCTACTGTTTTCTTAACCAAATGGCCCCAAAATGAACTTCCAAAGTGGGAAAGAAAACTACTTGGGAATTCAGAGTGCAATCGATCAGTCAATCAGTGGTATTTCTTAAGCACTTACTGTGTGCAGGGCACTGTACTAAGTGCTTGGGAGATGAAAATGCCGCAGAATTCATAGGCACATTCCCTGTCCACAGGGATCTTACAATCTAGAGTAATGGCCTATGTCCAACGTGGGTGGCTTTTTTGAGCTAATCTGTACCAGGAACAAAAAGAGCATCACCCTGGCTGAAAGGGTCCAGGCCCGTTACTATAGCAGTGCCATTTTATTCATGCTGTCATTTGAAAAGGACTGAACAGACACGAATCAATTACCCCAGGCTAACTCTCCCACTCCCAGCTAAATGTCAAAGCCCAAACTTTGATTTGCAGGTCGGACAGACCTCTGGCCTAATATCCTTGTGTCTAACCTGCCAAATAATGAATCTGGTGGGGATGTTGCCTGATCATCTGATGGATTCTGGTGGAATGGAGAATGATGATCCGTGTTTTTAAACAGGGGTGTGTCATTTATCTTAGAACCAAGGGAGAGAGCTGGGTGTCAAGTGTCCGCTCACTTATGAAATGGCACCTATCTCTTTTACATTCACCACGGAGGGAGCAGAAATCTCATCTCTGGCTGCCAAAAAGATTCCGATTGGCCAAAGAATCCAACTCCAAACATTAGGCGCATTACCAATTTGCCTCAACGAATGTAACAGCAGACTTATAACTGGCGGAGGGTCGGCCGGGGGAAGCAAAGTCTATGCAAGATACTGTGTGTTCAACTATGGTGCTAATCTCAGAGCTAAATGAATTACTCCACTTCACTTTAACAGGAGTCTTAAGTCAGTTATTTTTATGTCTATTCCTCTTTTTGACTGTCACAGTATCCCAAGAATGTAAAAAGAAAAGCTCGTCTGTTCTCATGTCTAAGTCTTGTGAAACTCCTTATTTAATTCCAAACTAGAATCATTCTTATGAAAGTGGACTAAACTGGCATTACCATTATTTAAGTACAGATTTTAATGCAGTTCTTTGTCCCCTAGTGGGCTGCATCAATTTATAGTAGCATCTAATCTCAAATCATTTACAGAGCGTGGTGGGCGTGAACAGACTGGTAACTTCATCGAGTTTCCATGATGGATTTGAGACTCATCAATAGCAAATCATTTTTGTATTTAAATCTTTGTACTGATTGGAGAAAAAATACCTTATTAAATATCTTTAAAAGTATTGCTCTTCTCTTTTTTCACCCCATGCAAGCAACACTTCCGAGAATTCCGTGTCCTATGCGATGAATTATGCGACAGTCGTTGAATTAATGGGTATTTGAAAATTTATCTACTGTATGCTTTTATCAGTCAATCGATCGATCAATCAAGGGCATCCCCCAAATAGGTAAAATCCAGATTTTAGCATGACCTCTCTGGCTGTGGGACTGGGTGGTAGAAATAGCAGCAGCAGCCCAGGTAGCTGTCTTCACCTCCTTACCTATCACAAAGCCAAACGCAGCCTCCTTCTTAATAATAATAGTAGTAATAATACTACTAATAATATTTGTTAAGTGCCTACTGCCACACACTGTTCTGTTGACCACTGCTTGGGCTCAAGGTTGTGACAAGAAAATCTCAACTGTAACTCAATAATAGAATGTGCAAGTATACATAATAATGAAGAATGGATCACTTTGTGCATTGCTCTAAATTCACGAAAACAGGATGTGCAAGCATATGTAATAATGAAGAATGGATCACTTTAAATGTTCTCATAGAATTTGAGGGGCACATAGAGCAAAATTGCTACAAGGATTTGGCACCCAATTTGCCATGAGGTTCCATTCAAAATCTAGAGATGGACATCACAAAACATTAAAAAAATGTAATAGACCTAAACTCACACTATAAAAATATCTGTAGAAGTACAATATAGATTTGTTCTTTGGCTTCAAATATGCTGCTACTGACAAAACATTAAAAAAATGTAACAGACCTAAACTCACACTATAAAAATATCTAAGTACAATATAGATTTGTTCTTTGGCTTCAAATATGCTGCTACTGACAAAACATTAAAAAAAGTAATAGACCTAAACTCATACTATAGAAATATCTGTAGAAGTACAATATAGATTTGTTCTTTGGCTTCAAATATGCTGCTGCTGACAATATTTTATCAGTATGTGAGATTGCTAAGAACAATGCAAAATTGACAATTCATTTTGTGTCAGTTTAGATGTAATAATAATAATAATGGCATTTATTAAGCGCTTACTATGTGCAAAGCACTGTTCTAAGCACTGGGGAGGTTGCAAATATATATGTACACAAGTATTTATGTACATACAGTAATTTCCCCAGCAATGCATGTTTTCACTACATGTTTGGGACAAAACACTCTTGGAAAAATAGCTGTAGCAGTAAGTAATTTACCAAGTGCTTATTGTGTGCAGAACACTGTATTAAGTGCTGGAAAAGAGTATACAGGTGGAAATTAGGCTTGGACCCAATATCTCGAGGGGCTCATAGTTCATGAACAGGGAATGTGTTTCCAAAAGTTATGTCAGTCTGGATAAAAGGTGATGCAATGTAGGAAAAAAAAAAACCCAGTTGTAAACATATGCACACTAGTGGTCATGACACAAATGAATGAATGGATGGATGGATGGATGAATGAATGACAGCTGGCCACGCTGCTTCTCCACGTGGCCGCACCCGCCCCGCCTGCGGTTTCCCTGACAACGGCGCCTCCCGCGGCGGTTTGAAACTGAAAGGCGAGGGGGGCGGGGCCAACCTGAGCATAACCTCCCTTTCCCTCCTCTCCGGCACTTTCGACACCGCCGCTTCACCCCTGCGGGACCCTGGGCCTCCCCTTAAATTCTTCCCCTCCCAGGACAACGATAATAAGGGAGAGATCCCTCGTTTCGGTGGGTTTCCCGGGTGATTTCGGTTTCTACGGATGCGTTCCCCGGTGTTTCTAGCGCCGAAAGTGCGGACGGCGGAACACAGCGAGAGGGAGGGGCGGGAGGAAAGAGGGCGGGGTGGGAAAGGCGCCCTCTGATTGGACGGCGGTTGCCTGGGCGTCATCGGGGGGAGGCGGACGCTGAAGAATCAGACGCCGCTGGGGAGGCCGCCGTGGAGTGCGCATGCGCGGTTCGGGACCGGAGAGCAAGAAGAAGAAGAGGAGGAGGAGGAGGAGGAAGAAGAAGAAGAAGAAGAAGAAGAAGAAGAAGAAGAAAACCGGTTCAGAGATGGCAGACGAACTCGGAGATCGGTGGTGGGAGATCCAACCTGCAGGACCGGCCGACACCAGCAGCCCAGGTAGCAGTCTCCTCCTTATTTATAATAATAATAATAATAATAATAATAATAATAATGGTATTTATTAAGCGCCTACTATGTGCCAAGCACTGTTCTAAGCGCTGGGAGGGATGCAAGGTTGTCCCACGTGGAGCTCACAAGCTTCCTCCCCATCTTACAGAGGAGGGAACTGAGGGCCAGAGATGTCAAGTGAATAATAATAACGATGGTATTTGTTAAGTGCTTGCTATAATAATAATAATAATGGTATGTGTTAAGCGCTTACTATGTGCCAAGCACTGTTCTAAGCGCTGGGAGGGATACAAGGTGATCAGGTTGTCCCACGTGGGGCTCACAAGCTTTATCCCCATTTTACAGAGGAGGGAACTGAGGGCCAGAGATGTTAAGTGAATAATAATAATGATGGTATTTGTTAAGCGTTTACCATAAAAATGGCATTTGTTAAGCGCTTACTATATGTAAAGCACTGTTCTAAGCGCTGGGAGGGATACGAGGTGATCAGGTTGACCCACGTGGGGCTCACAAGCTTCATCCCAATTTTACAGAGGAGGGAACTGAGGGCCAGAGATGTCAAGTGAATAATAATAACGATGGTATTTGTTAAGTGCTTGCTATAATAATAATAATAATGGTGTTTGTTAAGCGCTTATTATGTGCCAAGCACTGTTCTAAGCGCTGGGAGGGATACAAGGTGATCAGGTTGTCCCACGTGGGGCTCACAAGCTTCATCCCCATTTTACAGAGGAGGGAACTGAGGCTTATAGATGTTGTCAATAATAATAATGATGGTATTTGTTAAGCGCTTACTATAATAATGGCATTTGTTAAGGGCTTACTATGTGAAAAGCACTGTTCTTAGCGCCGGGGGCGGGGATACAAGGTGATCAGGTTGTCCCACGTGGAGCTCACAGTCTTAGTCCCCATTTTACAGATGAGGGAACTGAGGCCCAGAGAAGTTAAGTGATTTGTCCAAAATCACATAGCTGACAATTGGCAGAGTCGGGATTTGAATCCATGACCTCTGACTCCCAAGCCCGTGCTCTTTCCACTGAGCCACGCTGCTTCTCTACTATGTGAGAAGCACTGTTCTAAGTGCTGGGGGAGATACAAGGTGATCAGGTTGTCCCACGTGGAGCTCACAGTCTTAGTCCCCATTTTCCAGATGAGGTCATAGAGGACCAGAGAAGTGAAGTGATTTGCCCAAGGTCACACAGCTGACAAGTGGCGGAGCTGGGATTAATAATAAAAAAATAATAATGATGATGGGATTTCTTAAGCGTTTACTATGTGCCAAGCACTGTTTTAAACCCTGGGGTAGGTAGAAGGTTGTCCCATGTGGGGCTCACAGTCTTAGTCCCCATTTGACAGATGTGGTCACTGAGGCCCAGAGGAGTGAAGTGACTTGCCCAAAATCACACAGTTGACAAATTACGGAGCTCGGATTTGAACCCACGGCCTCCGACTCCCAAGCCCGGGCTCTTTCCACTGAGCCACGCTGCTTAATCACCTGTTATGTGCCAGGCACTGTTATAAACTCTGGGGTAGAGCAGAAGCGTGGCTCAGTGGCAAGAGCCCAGGCTTGGGCTTCAAAGGCTGTGAGTTCTAATCCCGACTTTGCCACTTGTCTGCTGTGTGTTCTTGGGCAAGTTGCTTCACTTCTCTGGGCCTCAGTTCCCTAATCTGGAAAATGGGGATTAAGATTGGGAGCCCCTTGTGGGACAACCTCATTATGCTGTATCTCCCGCAGTCCTTAGAACTGTGCTTGGCACTTAGTAAGCGCTTAACAAATACCATTATTATTATTATAAGAGCTTAACAAATACCATCACTACAGGGTTTTTTTTGTTACGTTTTGTAAACAAACAGAACAAAACTTTTGGTTTTTTTGTCTGTCTCCCCCCTTCTAGACTGTAAACCTGTCGTGGGCAGGGATTGTCTCTATTTGTTGCCAAACTGTACTTTCCAAGCGCTTAGCACAGTGCTCTCCACACAGTAAGCGCTCAGTAACTACGATTGAATGAGTGAATGAACAAAATGTGGATTAAGACTGTGAACCCCACGTGGGACAACCTGATGACCTCGTGTCTCTCCCAGTGCTTATGTGTGCTTGGCACATAGTAGACACTTAACACATACCATCATTAGTATTACTAGGGGAAGCAGCACAGGCTTGGGAGTCAGAGGATGTGGGTTCTAATCCCGGTTCCACCACTTGTCTGCTCTGTGACTTTGGGCAAGTCACTTAACTTCTCTGTGCCTCCGTTACCTCATCTGGAAAACGGGGATTAAGGGTGTGAGCCCCACGTGGGACAACCAGATTACCTTGTAGCTACTCCAGCGCTTAGAACGAGGCTTGGCACATAGTAAGGGCTTAACAAATACCATTATTATTATTTAAAGCTAATCAGGTTGGACACAGTCCCCGTCCCACATGGGGCTCACAGTCTTAATCCCCATTTTACGGATGAGGGACCTGAGGCCCAGAGAAGTGAAGTGACTTGTCCAAGGTCACCCAGCAGACAAGTGGAAGAACTGCCCTGCAGGTATCGCCCAAAGAATATATATTTGGCTGGTCCTGACAGTAGGGGTTGAAGAAAAAGCTGGGACTTTGTACCTGAAGATGAGTGACCATATGATCCCTCAAGATACTAATACATCTGCAGTGTCCGGTCAGCAGTCAGGACCTCTTAATATTTCGTTCAAGTGGGCTGTTTTAGGAATAGCAGTGTCAATCATTTGCAGTCGTCACTTACATAACCAACCATCTCAAATTGCTTCCCTCCCCATCACGTCCCCTTTTCTCCACTTTTGAGCACGTCTTTAAATTGCATTTGTGCTAGCCCGTTGTTGGGTAGGGATTGTCCCCATCTGTTGCCGATTTGTACATTCCAAGCGCTTAGTACAGTGCTGTGCACACAGTAAGCGCTCAATAAATGCGATTGAATGAATGAATTTGTGATTTATTGCAGGGCTTTGCATAGTTTTAGGAAGAGATGTATGAAATAATGCCAGTTCATGCCGAGATCCGGAAACCTGTATGCATTCATCCTACTCAAGCAAATGGAACCCGTGTCCCCTTTGAGCTTACTAGAAGCTTTTTCACTTAAGGAATAACTGCTGTGAATGAGAATCAGGAAGTTGATGGAAGTTCATAGTGGGGTAAGCAGTTTAAGGTAGAACCAGGATTAGGAGGGGCAGAGGTATTTTTAATGGCATTTTTAAGTGCTTACTGTGATCCAGGGACTGTACTGTGTCCACTAGGGCACACTGCTTCAATTAAAAGATGTTATTGAAAACTTGGCTATGCAGATAAGTGTGGCCAGACATATGGGTAAAAATGAAGTTTACTGTACATGTCTTAGCTTCTGGGTGGCTATTTCATGATGAGCATTTTCTGCCACATTCAGTGGCTTAGTACTCTGCCCTGCTGAAATCTGTCTTGGCGGGGGTGGACATGGACACTACAGTTTGGTCACTTATCGCTTTTTCCTAGTTTGCGTTGGGGTTTTACGAGGAAAGCGTGGACAGAAATGTGACCTCAGGAGCACGAGTCCTAGGCCCAAGGCTTTCTAGTTCACGTAGTCAAGAAGGCCTCAGCCCTTTCAGGATTCCCTCAGTGTTCACTCCTCGCACAGCTAGGAAAACAGAAATAGCTCGAGGTTAGATCTGGCACCTTCTGAACGAGTGATTGTCTTAACCGCCTTGAACGTTGCGTTTGGAATGATCAGTGGGTTTGAGAGAGAAGCCAGGGAACCATTTGGGAAACTGATCATCGTCAAGCTCTTTGCCCCAGAAGTTGGTCTCCAGCCACTGATCTTGCAAGTGAGAAAATGAAACTTTATTCTCCCAGCCCTGCTATTTTGTTCCCAGACGGTTTGCTTGTACCTCCTCAGTAATGGTTGTTCATCCTCACCTGCCTCTGATTTTTTTCAGTACAGCTGTTTCCACAAGATTATGTAAAGCGAGGAGAAGAACCGCGCTCTGATCATGTTTTCCATTCTCTTCTGGTTTTTCTTGTTATTGCAAGAGATTGGTAAATCCCATCATTGTCTCTCAAGCTTTTCTATTTCTTTGTTGAAGGATTAGCAACTCTTGGCTGAGAAAATTCCATGGTTTGGACAGATAATAGCTCAGGTGATTAGGGAGCCGTTACTTCTGTTGGTACTAATTCATCAGAGGGCTCTGTTGCCAAATAATATATGTCCAGAAGTGTTACATGTGCTGTGTTTGAACTCAGTGCATTGTTTCAGTGGAATTAGGATTTAGCCTATTTTTATTGACTCGATTCTGGCAAGTTCTTCCTGTTGGAGTTAAAACTTCACTGTTAAGGTGAGCTCCTTGTGGGCAGGGAACGTGTCAGCCAATGCTACTATAGTGTTCTCTTCCAGGCACCTGGTACAGTGCCTGGCACACAGTAAGTGCTCAGTAGATACCATTAATTGATCAGTTGATTTCACTTAGTATTGATATGACATCCTTACCAACTCGATCCTCTTTTTAAGCATTTACCCTATTTTCCTCCAAGAATTGAGACCATTCAAGAGAATTTACGTTCTCAGATTCCTTCGCTTGGAGGGGGCCGTTCTGAGTTCAGTGAAAACATCACTGCTGAGCACCATGAAGGTTTCTCGTAGAGCTGTAACACAAAGGTAGCATTTTTGCAAAACCGTGCCTTTAGGTGTTCTTCCTTTTGACGCGGTGCACATGCATACGAGTGGTTTCTTTGATATGTGGCATGCCTAGTTCATACATGTTGTCGGAATAATGTTCCCTCAGTCCCTAACCACAATCTATCCAAAACATGCACTAAAGCATGCGTTGTGGAAAACTGAGTGTATTTGAAAAGTGTTTTATTATTGGAGGCAGTATACCGTCCTCTTTTATGGCAAATAGAAGAGCATAAAATGAAAATGAATGTCTTCATCACTGAAAATTTATTGAGCAACCACTGGTTACATGGCACTCCTATTGGGTGCCTAGATACAGGCTGGACAGTAGTGAAAAGGCACGTCTCCTTGTCCTCATTGAGTTTACATTCTACCACCATCCAGGCTACCACACTCAGAACAGATGCACAAGAAAAAATTGAGCAGTAAAACACTAGCACAAGCAGGATGGCGTTCTTGTCAGATGCAAAAAAGGGCAATTAATATCTGAAAAAATGGTTTTCTATTTTTTTCCTTACTTTGAATGGGTATGTACCGAAGGAAAGGAAAATATCAAGGCAAGAAGGAGGAATTAGGTGAGTAAATGGGGAGGATGGAGCTAAAGGTTGTCTTGGAGGATTTCCCAAGAGGAGAGGCCTGGCTTGGCTCTCTTTTCCAGCTCTTATGGCCCTAGCTTTGATTGCTTGTAAAGCATGGTTGGCATGATGGGACCAACATTCTGTAGCAAGTTAGCAGGCTGATGCTGCCATGGAGGAATATCACCCATCCTCGTCCTCCTCCCCACTCTTAAATAAGAATGGTTTTGTATGTCATATATATATGTATACACTCTTCATATTTGAAGTTTATGCTGGCGCTCTCTCCAGTGCCCAAGTCTACGCATCATTATTAACAGAAAGATTGAGGTTGTATTTAGCAAACACAGTGGCAGAAGGGAATTGAGCTAAAGCATCAATCAATCAGTGGTATTTATTAAGCACTTCCTGTAGGCAGAGAACTGTACTAGGCACTTGGGAAAGCATAATACAACACAGCTTCTCCAAAGGCAGGGCCCACCCGAGAGAAGAGAGCATCTGTGTGAAGAACTCTGCTTCTCCTAGTGAGTTTAGCCAGCATTGGCTGAGCCCTGATGTTGCCCAGAAAACCTTCCCTAGCAGGACGTTCCCCAGTTGTGTTTGCGTTCCTCTGTGCACAGCCGAGCAGGGTTTCTGACTCTGCCATCCTGATTCCAAGAGAACAGTATGGATCGTCCCGGGCTAGCCTGTCATGCTGGACCCAAGGTTTGAGGACAAACTGCATTATCTGTTTAAACTCTGATTTCTGCCTTGCCTGTAATTCATTATGTCAGGACAGAGTTCCCTAAAGCTTTCTGACCCCAAGTCCTCCCCATCAGTAAAAAAAAAATCTCCCAGGGGTTAATTTTTATAGATTTTAGCGTTTTTTGCACTCATAATTTTTTTGTTGTACTTCCAGTCCCTTTGTCCATCGCTTTTCATCTTAAGCATAATCAAGCACGTGGACTTATCACGACAAACACCAGCTCCAATCCGTGTCCTTTGAAATGTTTTTGTTTTTTTTTTTTTACTATCTGACCACTAACTCCTAGTCGGTTCTTCCCTGTGGTTTGACAGAATAACCTCTCTCCAGTTTCTTAATTCTCCCAATTCCTTGGCATTCGGGAAATCTCTGGGCCCTTGAGAATCAGCCATAATGGCCACTGGGCTATTTCTTCCGAAGAGCTATTCTTTTCCACCTGTCGTATTGAGCAAAGCTCACTGTTTAACTTTTTCCTTCTTGTTCCTGGCTTCCTGGACATCCATTCCCCCTGCCAGCCTCTCTCGTCCCCCGGCCATCTCGCACCGCACTCCTGCCATCCCCGATCCCAGTTCTTCCGCACTTCTGCCGTCTGCATTGCTCTGCCTGGCTCCTTAGTCCCAGCTTTAATCGGAGGCCAACAGACATCTGACTGGTACTGAAGGTAGAAATAGAAGTGGGCGGGTGGCAGAAACAGCTTCTGCTTACCTAGCTCAGACCCTCGGGCTGGACCTGCTATAGCAAAGTGGAGCAGTATGTGCTACCAGCCTTGGGGAATCCCACATTCCTCCTGGTGTCTCTGTGGGTTTATCCTACCCAACTTTTAACACTGGGTTTTTGGAGCAAGAGAAGAAAGGGTTGGATTTTTCCATTCCAGGCAATGCACTTCGTCCTATGGCATTTCTCAGGTTGTGATTCATATAATTCATTTATATTGTACTCTCTCAAGCACTTAGTACAGTGCTTTGTACACAGTAAATGCTCAATAAATGTGATTGAATGAATGAATGAATCATGACCCCTGCCCTAGGAGAAGCAGTGTTGCCTGGTGGAAAGAGCGCAGGCCCGGGGGTCAGAGGACCTGGGTACTAATCCCAGCTCCGCCACTTGTTTGCTATGTGACCTCGGACAAGTCACTTATCTTCTCTGTGCTTCATTTACCTCATCTGTAAAATGGGTATTTAGACCGTCAGCCCTTTGTGGAACAGGGACTGTGTCCAACTTGAGTATCTTCTATCTACCCCAGCGCTTAGTACAGTGCCTGACACATATTAAGCACTTAACAACTACCATAAAAAAAAAACTCCTCACTGTGTTTCTGTTTTACGTAACCATGTTCCTGTACAGTTGCACATCACTCCTCCTGCCCCGACCTCCCTGTTCCCCAACCTCCACTATCGCTTTGGGAGGTGAAAAGAAAATTAAGAGTTAGAAAGAACAATTTAGCTGTTCTTTGAGATTGTCAGCCTTGCAGATTGCTGCTTGCTAGCCACAGCTTTGCTGGGCCAGAAGTGCCGCTTTGCTTGATTTTTACCTCTGGTGAATTGTCTGGATGCTGAAGGGAACTGGGAAGAGACTTTGTAGATATGAAGATTTTTATGCTGATTTGGAAGCAGCATGGCCTAGTGGTTAGAGCACAAGCTTTAGAGTCAGAAGTAGCTAGGTTCTCATACCGGCTCAGCCACTTGTCTGCTGTGTGACCTTGGGCAAGTCACTTTACTTCTCTGTGCCTCAGTTCCTTTATCTATAAAATGGGGATTAAGACTGTGAGCCCCATGTGGGACAGTAACTGTGTCCAACCTGATGAGCTTGTATCCACCCCGATGCTTAATACAGTGCCTGATACATAGTAAGTGCTTAATAAATACCATAAAAAGTCTGAAGTGTCCTGTTTTCCACTTCTCCCTTTCCCCACTCAGTGGGTGGACTCAGCTGATCCTCTGGTAAGCTGGATGCTATGACCAAACAGGAATTCTGCTGTGAAACTGTCTGCGGCTTCTGCTCACGAGGGCAGTTGTAGTGCTCGTCTCACCTGGGGCTCTGTTGTAGCAGTTAGAGCCCCCTCTGGTAATGGCTTCTGATACTGAAGCCATCCTGAAAATAAAAAGCCAGTTTATTTATTTGATGTAGTCGCACCTCCCAGGGCCCGGGAGATAACTGAAGCTGGTCCTGGCAGAATGCTGTAATGATGCTCGGGGGTCAACTCTTTCAAGTTTTTATGTTGCTTGTTCACCTTGGAGTTGGTCTTGATCCAAACAGCTTTGACCACCTCGTAGTAGTCCGGTGCCAGAATTTTCTTCTCAAGTCAAGTTGCTGTCCTGTTGCAGAGTAAAGTCACTGGAAAGAAAGCATTCCTCCAGCTGGGTATTCCACCAGAAAACTTAGAAAGATCCACTGTGCGTGCTTTGAAGGATGCTTCATCAAATATAGGGCTTGGATAAGGCTTCCATCTTTAGGTCTGGCAGAGGACCAGGTTGGGCACATTGGGCTTGCCCTGAGCACTCTTGGAAGGGTGAGGTGGATCCGGTAATATTTTGGGTTGTGTTTTATGGCTCTTAAAGCATGGTGCTAGGAACAGCATCGTGGGACGTCCACCTTTTGCAGCTTCGGGTTGAACGTCACCTCTTCCACCACCCAGGGGATCACTGGTGGTGGGCCATCCCATTTCCCCAAGGACCCGGCTCTTGCCCGGGAGTGGCCATAGTTACCGGTTAGGACAGCTTCCCGTGTCTTTGAGCCGCTCGGCAGGAGTTGCGCGTTGGTCACGGAGGCCGTGGCGGGCTCTACCTCTTCCCCCCAGGGTGGAGGGAAGTGTTGGAGGTAACAGTCCGAATGACATGCCGTCTCCCCAAACTGGCCCGGTGAACTGATTTGTCGAGAGGCCCAGGAACAGTCCTAAGAGGGCATTTAACAGAACCCGCAGGCTTCTGCTTCGGGATTCGGGCTGGACTGGGGACCTGGTACAGATCTGCGATCTCGAAGCAAACAAAGGGAAAGGCATCATCTGCGACGGCATCGATCGAGTACCCTGGGCAGAGCTCTGTGCCAGGCACTGGGAACGTACGATAGAAGTAAATTACGTGGCCCTTGCTGTCAAGGAGCTAGCCATCTGATTCGGTTAGAAATTAATAAGTACCCTCAGGGTAAAAGGAAAGGGGCATCAATACAAATAATAGAATATGAAAGGAAACAATTAAGTGAAATGAGTAAACAGATGGCAGTGAATACCAAGGTGATACTGATGTGACCAGAAAGGTGGGCTTTAATCTGGGAGAGCTTCTTGAAGGGGGTGGCCTTTGGGGAGCACTCGAGAGGGAAAGAAGTACCATGCAGGGGGAATGGCACAAACAGAATGTTAGAAATGAGAAGCAGCGTGGCCTGGTGCAGAGAGCATGGGCCTGGGAATCATAAGGACCTGAGTTCTAATCCTCGCTCACCAGCTGTTTGCCGGGAGTCCTTGGGTTGGTGACTTTTCTATGCCTCAGTTTCCTCAACTGTAAAATGGGAATACCTGTTCTCCTTCCTTAGACTGTGAGCCCCATGTGGGGACAGGGATTGGGTCTCACCTAATTAACTTGTAGCTACCCCAGCGCTTAGAACAGTGTTTGACACGTAGTAAGCACTTAACAAATACCATATTAGAAAAATGGGAGAGAGGTGAGTGAGGTAGCTGAAGTCCTCCTCCTCCTCGAGAGCCTACTGTGTGCAGAACACTGGACTAGATACTAGGGAATGTGCGAAAGACATAGAAGACACGATCCCTGACATCAAATTTTTGACAGTTCCATCTGGGAGGCAGGTAGTACAGAGTTCAGGCCTAGGAACCAAGCCGTGGTTGACACACACTACCGCACCCACCCACGAAGCAGTGTGGTCTGCCACTTTTCTGTTGTGTAACCCTGGGCAAGTCAATACCTGTTCTCCCTCCTATTTAGACTGTGAGCCCCATGTGGGCAGGGATCGTGACCGACATGATTACCTTGTATCCACCTCAGCACTTAGAACAGTGCCTGACACATAGTCAGTGCTTAACAAATATCACAGTTCTTATTATTCTTATTATTTGCCAGCACATTGTGATGTGAACTTGGGCTAAGTCACTAATCAATTTCTCTGTGCTGCAGTTCCCCTCTCTCCAAAGCAGGGCTAAGTGGACAGTAAACAAGGCCTTACTGGGCATGATGGTTTTGGGTTAAGGTACGATTGGGTAATGTGGATAAAATGTTACAAGTTCCTTAGAAAAATGTGTGTGATGTTTTAAACAAGACTATACTCTGTGGTTTAGCAAAACCTTCTTCTTTTTTTTTTTAATTGTGCTTCCCTGAGCCATAGCATTGTGCATATTGTTCTGCCTATTCAGTCAAAAATAATTCCTCTCATAAGCCACTGAGAAGAATATAATGCAGGTGAAAGAAGCTCAGAGTACCAAATTCCAATCATCTGTTCATTCATTCATTCATTCAATCATATTTATTGAGCGCTTACTGTGTGCAGAGCACTGTACTAAGCACTTGGGAAGTACACGTTGGCAACATAGGGACAGTCCCTACCCAACAATGGGCCTAGGCCTGACTTGAGTCCAGCAAAATCTACCTCCCCTTTCCCCCAGCTTTGGGGCAATGACTTTATGGGTCATGATACCATAATAATGTCCATCTGAAATCCTTGGTACTGTATATATGTGTATATCATTCTGCCATAGACATAGCTTTATTTGTAGTGCTATTTTTCAAGTTATAAATAGATATTGGCTATTGAGACCACAGATCTGGGTTGTTTCTGCGACGAGTCTGCTTTAAACTTTTCTTCTTAAATCTGAGAATCAATCAATCGTATTTATTGAGCGCTTACTGTGTGCAGAGCACTGAGAAGTTAACGGTGCTCAGGGGTGGGCCACCACTCTGAGAGGCTTAGGGAAGCAGCTCCACTCAAGGGCATGTGGCTGGTCTAGTTTCCCTGAGCGGGCTTTAGAAGTAGGTGGAGCCGAGCCTTTCCTCTTGTCCCGGCCGCTGGCCAACCGTGAGTGTGCCCGATGGCTCCCTTAAACGATGACGGCCAGTGCTCCTGAGCTGGAGACTAAGGCGGTGGAGAGGCTTCACGGAGGTCGCACTTGCACTGTGTTCATTGCCTTTCAGGGGATCCTGGGGGGCCTCAACGAAGCCAGTTCTGCCTGAGTTCCTTTTGCCAGGTGAAGAAACTGAGGCAGCTCAAGCGGCTTGCCCAAGATCAGACAGCAGGCAAGTGCTTCTAGACTGTGAGCCCGCTGTTGGGTAGGGACCGTCTCTATATGTTGCCAACTTGTAGTTCCCAAGCGCTTAGTACAGTGCTGTGCACATAGTAAGCGCTCAATAAATACAATTGAATGAATGAATGGCGGAGCTGGGAATTAGAACCCAGACCCTCTGTCTCCCAGAACCATGCTTTTTCTCTCTTCTCCATGATCTGATGCATTCAGTACTGTACTGGCATACTCGTGATGTCATAGAGAAGCAGCATGGCTCAGTGGAAAGAGCACGGGCTTTGGAGTCCAGGGTCATGGGTTCGAATCTCGGCTCTGCCAACTGTCAGCTGGGTGACTTTGGGCAAGTCACTTAACTTCTCTGTGCCTCAGTGACCTCATCTGTAAAGTGGGGATGAAGACTGTGAGTCCGATGTGGGACAACGGGATCACCTTGTATCCTCCTCAGCGCTTAGAACAGTGCTTTGCACATAGTAAGCGCTTAACAAATGCTTTCATTAGTATTATTATCTTACTGATATTATCTTAGTAATAATAATGACACTTGTTAAGTGCTTACTATGTGCAAAGCACTGTTCTAAGCGCTGAGGAGGATACACGGTGATCCCGTTGTCCCACGTCGGACTCACAGTCCTCATCCCCATTTTACAGATGAGGTAACTGAGGCTCAGAGAAGGGAATAATAATAATAATAATAATGATGGCACTTGTTAAGCGCTTACTATGGGCCAAGCACTGTTCTAAACGCTGGGGAGGATACTCCAACGGTTACTGCAGTGCTTGACACATTATTATTACTGTTGAATTTCCTTTTAAGAGTTGGCTATAAGGTACAAGAGGTATGGTCAGTTTTTAAATGTATGTATGCTGGGATTGAGGAGTTTTGGGGTGTTAATTACCTCGAGTGATTTGAGGTGTTTGTCTCTGGGTGACAGCAAAGACTAGTCACATGCATGAAAGTAGATTTGGATGCCATACCAATATTTTGTCCCCGGCTGAGTTTTGGGAGCCCAGCGACAAGCTGATTCGAGGGGTATGGGTCTGAAAAATTACCTCTTGGGACAACTTTATGAAGACCTCCCTGTGAAACGGCAGCACTGCCATTTATGTAGACTTGGCAGAGGAATCAGGGCTTCGGAGAAAGGGAATGCTTTTTCCCTCTTGCTCCGAGGAGACCACACAGCGAACGGTGACACAGAGTTGGAAGGTTCAGTGTTCGGTCAGGATTTAGATGGCTTGGAGGGGAATTGAGAAAACAACAAGGATAAAGAATAGAAATGCCGAAGGAATTCAATGTGCTTGGCTCAGCTGAACAGTACTGGGAGATGGTTAACTGATGAGACTGTAGTGAAAGAAGCAAGTACCGGGCAGGCAGACTGAGGGTGAAGCAGTGAAAGGGGACGATTTTTGCAAGATCTGAGAGCCTTGTATTATAGAGTCCTCACAGGGATGGATTTGGTGGTTGACCTTCAGACAAATAAAAGTCGGTCAGTTAAGGATGTACAACCATGCAGCAGATTCCATAAAATCCTTTGATCCCTCAAACACATCACTGCCCGTTGTCTCTGACAGCAGTGGAGGTTTGTAGCTGGGAGAATGATAATACAGAAGAGTGGGCCTGGGTTTGTGATGTATTAATCTCCTTCCTTACCACTGGCTTTATTTTTTGCTGGCCCTTTACTACTCGATAGGAGGTTAAAACCATTTACTAAATTCCTAATAGGAAAACTTTTTACCTTGGATGTAGAGATGGTGAGCTTTCAAGTAGTGTAGCCCAGTGAATGAGTATCACACAGAGCCTGGAGACTCTGCTTTCCCCAGGTCTGTTATTGCCTCCTTGTATACCTCTTTGTGCCTCATTTTCTCCTAGGGTCCTTGCTCCCATCTACGTTACAAGAGTATTGTGAGGGGAAGCAAAATAAAAGTCCGTGAAGTGTTTTGAGCTTCTTGGAAATAATGTGATTTAATAATAATAATAATAATTATTATTATTATTATTATGGCATTTGTTAAGTGCTTACTATGTGCCAAGCACTATTCTAAGCGCTGGGGTAGATACAAGGTAATCAGATTGTCCCTCATGGGGCCCAGAGTCTTCATCCCCATTTTACAGATGAGGTAACTGAGGCACAGAGAAGTCAAGTGACTTGCCCAAAGTCATACAGCTGGCCAGAGGCAGAGCCGGGATTAAAACCCGCAACCTCTCACTCCCAAGCCCGGGCTCTTTCCACTATACCACGCTGCTTCTCGATTTGATTGATCAGGTAATGATTGGTCTCATTACAGAGAAGTTCTGCCCTTTGGGTTTCCGGCCCCGTCGGTTGGCTGGCTCAGAAATGGCATTTAAGGCGAATCCAAGAAAGAGTCAGGTTTGGTTCCAGCATGTAAGAAGATGCAACCCTTCTTCCCCTTGGCAGAATCGAAGATCCAGGTCTCCAGATCGCACATTTTTGTTTTTGAGACCAGATATCACTGACTGTAGGGTAGCTGCTGTGTGTGCATTATTTTTCACAGTGACTTAAAGAAGAAAGGCTGAGATGGTGGAGAAAAAAAAAACTCTTCTGATTCCAAAATGCCCTTTTTTAGAACTGTTGTTGTTAAATAACAAGAAGAAAGGAGCTATTGTAGAACTCTGCCGCCAAAGCGGTGAATTTTAAAGTGACTCAAGGACCCCTAGAATCTGAAGGTCCAAAAGGGGAAGGTAAGTTTTCATGCCCAATAATGTGTCCAGGCTTGATGTTTTTATAAGTGAATATAAATCAAATCATGCTGTCACACACTAACATTTTCATTTCCCGGGCTCCTGTAAAAAGTGGCATGAATTTCAGCAGTCAGACTGCACCCTCTCTTCCCATCCTCTTCCTTGCTCTCACCTAACCAAGATGGCTAGGAGGAAAGGTTTGAGTTCAGATTCAGGGACAGTCCGTGTGGCCTTCGGCCAGTGCGAGAGCGAGGCTAAAATCATTCCAGAGCACAGCTCAGCGCTTAAAGAGCAGATTCTTTTCCTGTGAGAGAAGTGTTTGACACTAGATTTTAAGGCCCTTGCATGATTGCAAGTTACTGAAATTACTTAGTAGCTGGACATTTTTAAGGTGACCCTGTTTGTCCTAGAGCTAAAAATATTGAAAGAGTCTCATCTTGGACTCAAGATAATATAGTCATCCAGACTGCACAGATAATGAGCACAACTTGCCCGCTTTACTTTTTTTGTCATAACTCCACACCCATTTAAAACAAGTGCATATCACTGGGGGGAGAGAGGAGACAGCCATTTTGCCAGGGCAAAGGGGCCCTTTAAAGGAGTTCTCCAGTCTAGGTAAATTATTTCACGCCAACTAGTTGAAAGGCCCATGAGGTGGTTAGATCATCGCCATTAAACTTCTGCAAAGGAACATTTGGTTTTAAATAGATTCCCGCTGTTCTGAATGTTATGATTTGTGCTTCAGAACTGCCCGACTTCCTAGTCTGGCCAAGATTTATTTGGTCCTTTTATAACATGATGTAATGTGGCTTAGTGGTTGGGGCTCCAGCTGTGGATGGGGAAAGATATTGGTCTGTCCCTGTTCAATCCCAATACCCTCTTTCCCTTTCCTCCCTACCCCGTTTCTCTTTCCACCGTGGACTATAATGCGAAGAGGGGCAGGAAGACATGGAGGACCAGAGTCAAATTACCTTGTCCCCTCGCAAGGATTCCTACTTAATTTTTGCTTGTTTTCTTGTGTCCCCTTTCAACATATCTAGCTCCCAGGTTTTTCTTGCGTCTTTTCTTCTATTTCCTCTTACGCTCTTCTCCTCTCCAACTCCCCCTCCCCCCTTTTTTTCCCCTTTCTTCTTTTAACTGTTCACTGTCTTCCTTTCTGGGTTTCTCGTCCCCAACCCAGTCTCTTCCCTCCCCATTTCTGTTGTATCATGCTCTCCCAAGTGCTTAGTACAGTGCTCTAAACATAGTAAGGCTCAATAAATACCACTGATCTCTCCACTCCTTTCTCGCTTTTTCCTCAGTGGTCCCCTGCTCCATTCTCACCTACCCTCTCCTTGATCGGTTCTCCCTCTGCTTCCTGTTGGCTGTCCTCCATCCTTCTCCCCGATGATGTGGTCTCTGGGTTGAGCTAGTGAAGGAGAAAGGTACCACTGACCTGAGCTCAGCCTGATGGGGCAAGGAGAATAACTGAGGCAGGCTGGGGGGCTTTTGTGGCTAGCTGCAATGCAAGGCCCTTAAAACAGTAAGTTTAGAAGCTTAGGAGAGGCCTTCAACTGGAAGGTGCTGGAGGAAGGGAATTAGAGGGGTGTCATCTAAGACCACTCTTAAGATCTTCAAATTGTGAGCTGAAACAAGGGTGAGGTGAAAAGCCCCTTTCTAGTTAAGCGATGTAGTGTTTCTGTAAAAGCAGAGTACCCTCATCCTGTCTAGGAAAGCGAGCGCTATCACCGCTTGGCACCGTGGCCCGAGTTCCACTCTGTGGCCCATGCAGTTCCACTAATGGTACTGACATCCCAAGCAGAGAAGCCCTGCTGTAGAAGGAGAGAAGTCGTGAGACAGAATCGATTTGCCAAATGTAAAACCCCCTCGTGGGGCTGTTTAGGATAAGCTTGAGTGCTGCAACTTTCCCCAATCCTTGCTGTTGTCGTGGTGTCCGCCCCCATTCCAAGCTGGAGCCTCTCTTCTACTCCAGACGGAATTCCAGATACTGTGGCTCTGGTCTCAGGCCTGGAGATACCTCACTAGCCCGGTGGAGCTACTAAGATGAACAGGTGGACGTGGATCAGGCAGCTTCTGGGGAAGAGAGACTGAAAAGTTTCAATCTCCGGAAGATACAGAGAGTGGGAGAGAAATAATTGATGTTTACAAAATTATGAGACGTATGGACGGGCAAGCCTGGAATTGTTCACCATATTCCACAATGCCAGGAAACTCAGTGAAGCTTGAGGGTGGTAGGTTTAAGGGAATGGGGTTGGCCTGTGTGTGTGTTGGGGGAAGGGGGAGGTAACTTTCACACAGTAAGTGCTTCTAACCATAGTTTATTTTAGTGTCTTGTCACCGTGACTAGATTGTAAGCTTCTTGAGGGCCGGGGTCAGGCCTGTTAACTCTATTGATATCTTTGAAGTGATCAAAGTAAATGCTCTGCACAGAGTAAATACCCAAGAAACACTATTGAGAGCAGCGTGGCTCAGTGGAAAGAGCACGGGCTTTGGAGTCAGGGGTCATGGGTTCAAATTCTGCCTCTGCCAATTGTCAGCTGCGTGACTTTGGGCAAGTCACTTAACTTCTCTGTGCCTCAGTTCCATCATCTGTAAAATGGTGATTAAAACTGTGAGCCCCCCCGTGGGACAACCTGATCACCTTGTAACCTCCCCAGCATTCATTCATTCATTCATTCATTCAATCGTATTCATTGAGCGCTTACTGTGTGCAGAGCACTGTACTAAGCGCTTGGGAAGTACAGGTTGGCAACATATAGAGACGGTCCCTACCCAACAGTGGGCTCACAGTCTAGAAGGGGGAGACAGAGAACAAAACAAAACATATTAACAAAATAAAATCAATAGAATAAATATGTACAAATAAAATAGAGTAATAAATATGTACAAACATATATACATATATACAGGTGCTGTGAGGAGGGGAAGGAGGGATGGAGAGGGGGAGGAGGGGGAAAGGAAGGAGGGGGCTCAGTGTGGGAAGGCCTCCTGGAGGAGGTGAGCTCTCAGTAGGGCTTTGAAGGGAGGAAGAGAGCTAGCTTTTATTTGGTTTATATGTTTTGTTGTCTGTCTCCCCCTTCTAGACTGTGAGCCCGCTGTTGGGTAGGGACCGTCTCTATATGTTGCAAACTTGTACTTCCCAAGTGCTTATTATAGTGCTGTGCACACAGTAAGTGTGTAATAAATGCCATTAGTATTATTATTATTATTATTACTGAGGAGCAAAAAAGCACACCATCTCCTTTTCACCTTGAAAGCTCTGAGTTTTGGGAGAAGATGTGGTTGGAAAAAAAATGTTTGGAAGCTTTGCCTTACCAAGTTTCTACAGCAGATGGAGGCATCGCTTTAGGGTCTATCCCAACCCACTTCTGCCAACTTCCCTTTTGAAGTCCTCTGACATCTCTTCTCAGATGCACATGTGAAACGGAAAGCTTACTCGAAAACCCACTCTGTTTGGGGTATGGGAGAAGAGTTTCTTGCAACAGACAAAATACATAATTTTCAGAAAAGAAAAAGAAAATTGGTGAGCACCTGTAGGTTCTAGTAGCAGTGTGTTGGGTGGTTATGTTCTGCTTAAGATTTCCCTGTGGATTAGCCCTTAACAGGGCACTTCTACTTATCACAGTCATTCAATGATCTGATTCCCCTCTATTACTTGAAGAACTGTCCCTTCGGGTTGTAATGCTCCGTATTTAACATGGCACAAAGTCTTGCAAAACCGTGTATGAGGTAATGAAGGAGGTGGAAGAGGAGAGACAGGTAGAATGCACAGTTTTATCAGCCACCAGAGCAACTTCGAGGATTTGCTGACATTGTAAGTGATTAAAGCACATAAACATGGGAACTTTTTCCACTTATACAGCGGCTGGAGGGGGAGGATGTCACAAGGAACGGTGAAAAAAACAAAGTGGGGATTAAAGAGGGGGAGATTTCACTTTCACCGAGAAGCCAGCTTCAGGTTGGAGTGCTAAAGAAGTTGGCCGGGGAACTGGTGAAGTGAGTTTTAATGTCCTGACAGGCAACCTAGACTGTCAGTTTGTCAAGTGTAAAACGTACCTAGGAGAAAGGCGGGTCGTTCCTGGAGTGGGAGGCCCCTGTGCCAAGGTTTAGACTGGAGCAGATTTTTACGGCACAGTTGTAAATGCAAAAGCCCGTATCCTGATGGAAACGCTGACAGATCCCCGAGTGCAGTCGTGTGAATGGCGCACTGTTATATTATCAAATTATAAAGCACTTAGGGCGGTTTAACCAATTGGCTCGTTGGACTCCCTGATCATTCCTAACCCTGTAATTTTGTCTTCAGAGGATGTATTACACTGGACAGCTAAGAATCTTGGTTTTTTGTTTTTTTCCACTTTTGACAGTTAATGGGACCCAAACTGGAAAGAGTCCATTGGAAGGAAAAAGTCTTGGGATTTCTCGAGTAACTCACCTTTAGTGTCTTATTTAATGTCCCCTATAACTTCCAACTCTACCATGGTTGAAGAAGCTTCTGACTCCGACATGGCTGAAGGAGAAGTGTGAGTGGACCTTTAGCTAATCAGTCAGTGGTACTTATTGAGCAGTAACTGGGTGCAGAGCACAGCACTAAACACACTTGGGGGAGTACAATACAGTCGATAGCTGGGATCCTTAGCTTTGCAAGCATTTCCGCCTGGAAAGCTTTACAGTTTTTAGGTTGTGAACCCCAGGAGGGACAGGGACCGTGCCTAATTATCTCCCAGGGTTTAGTGCAGTGCTCTGCATCCAGTAAGTAATAAATGCTATTACTACTATAGTAGGTATCTCTTACCATTCCTGGAAACAAGGGGCCACGAACCCATCTAAGGAGCAATTCTACACCCTGCTCTGAGGGATCAAAATGGGAAGTTTCCAATGACGAGACCTCTATTCCTCCCTGGACCTCTTAGTTGAATTAAAGGGTGGCAGTCTGGGATGGCTAGACTTCATTCCCTTTTGTCCTTTTTGTCACAGTGTAAGAGCCCCCACTTCCTGGGGCAATTTAGATGCCTTATCCGTTGGGCCCAGCCCAGGTTGCAACTCTTAAAACTTGTTAAGGCCTGAGGTCATACACGAGGCTGAAAGAATGTGCTTGCCTAGTTGTTTTCTTTTTTGCAGTTACTTGCAGAAGGGTTCTGGCACGAGGCTCCTGGGGTCAAGGAAGTCGAAGGTGGGGAAGGTGGCGTCCATGTGAGCCAGACCGTAAATTTGTTGTGGTCAGGGAACGTGTCTACCGACTCTGTTATATTTTATTCTACCAAGCAGCTAGTACAGTGCTCTGCATGCAGTAAGCACTCAATAAATACGATTGATTGGTTCAGAAGACATCTTTCTCAGTCTTCAACTAAAAGTAGTTATGGTATTTATTGAGTTGAGTGCTCATTTAGTGCCATGTACATTACCCAAAGGAGTGAACTCTGTCATGTGGCTAGAAGAATCCTTTTTGAGGGCATGAGGCCATTTTTTAAATGGCCTCTAAAATGTCTATCCATCCTTATGAAGTCTTGTGCCTCACTTATTCAAGAGGACCCTGCTATTGTGGTCTTACAGAGACCCTTGAGGGATCGCTTCACCCAACTAAGTCAAGATTTGGGTGCGACCTTCAATCAATCAATCATATTTTTTGATCACTTACTGTGTTCAGAGCACACCGTATTAAACACGTGGGAGAATACAGTGTAACAGAGTTTTTAGACCCTGCCAAAATAATGCCAGAGAGGTTTTACTCAGTTTTAAGATCTCCAGGTAAGGAATGCCAATAGGCTCCCTCTGTAACCCACTCTTAAGCGTTTTAGATAACATTCTTATTTCCCTTAATGGAGAAGCTGCTTTCCTGTTTTCCCTTCAGACCATGTTTTCCTCCAACCCCTCATGTATATTTTCATGTTGAATCTTGCCACCCAATTGGTCTGCTTACAATCTTCGATCAAGATCAATAGTATTTGAGCACCTACTCTGTGCAGAGCATTGTACTGAATGCTTGGGAGCAGTCAACAGAATTAGTAGGCATAATCCCTGCCCTCAAGGGCCTTACAGGCTAGCAGGGGAGTCTTGGGATTTCTTTTGGGTTTTCAACTGTATCAGAAGGTATATTCTGCTCTGCCTCAGGCAAGGTGCAGAGATCTATTACTACTTATTCTGTCATCTTGGATTTTCACTTGATGAGTTCACTTAATTGCTGTCATGTACTGCAAAATGATAGGTATTTTAGTTTGCCTCTGTAGCCTTAGGAGGAGAGAGCCCCAGTGTGGGGAAAATGCACAAACTTTAGCACTCTTCTCTCTTACGGTGAATGAAACAACCCCTCATAACGAGTAGTCACCTTCAGCGTATCCAGTTGCTTATTTTAAATTTTGGTAAATGCATAAAGCTTTGTTTCTTGCCTTAGTTCTGGGAGCATCAGTACAGCCTCCTGAGCTGAAGAGGCCGTGTCCTACTTCAGCAGTGTGGTGGTTGTTCCCAAGGTGGAAGAAAAGAGGACTTTCTCTTTCCATCTTTAAAAAGAAGCACAGCCCTTCGATAACTCGTCTGTCGCATGATTCACTTTTATTGGGCCACTGGGCTTATTGCCAAATAGGGGCACTTCCTTGATCTGGTGCTAGGCCACTTGTTTACTGCACCAATAGCCACATTGCTCCTTGGACATGTAGCCCTCAAAGGCAGTGTGACCAGTTTGGCTTTTTTCATTTCGTGCCTAACTCCCCAGATTGGCTTAGGTCATCGTAAATATTTTCACTGGGGCATCAGGTGGGGTGGTTTGAGATTGGTTTATTCAGTTCAAGCAGTGTAATTCTCACGAAGCAGGTGAGGAGTCCTTTGAGGGGCACCTCTGATTCAGGGGTTCTCTTGACCATGGAGTGTGGAAGACAAGCAACATGGCCTAGCGGATAGAACGTGAGCCTTGGAGTCGGCAGGACCTGGGTTCTAATCCCAGCTCTACCGCTTGTCTGCCCGGTGACCTTGAGCGAGTCGCTTAATTTATGGGCTTCAGTCCCCCCATCTGTAAAGTACAGATGAAGACTGTGAGCCCCATGTGGTGCAGGGACTGTGTCCAACCCAATTTGCCTGTATCCACCCTAGTCTGTAGTAAGTGCTTAACAAATTCTATTGCAATTGTTATATAATGTTATCACCTTTCATTCCCCTAAATTCAGTCAATCGTATTTATTGAGCGCTTACTGTGTGCAGAGCACTGTACTAAGGGTTTGGGAAGTACAAATCGGCAACATATAGAGACGGACCCTACCCAACAATGGGCTCACAGTAGGATGGCTCAAAAAATAGCCTTCTGACAATCACAAACATTTGAACATAGATTTCCCACCCTGACCCGGCCAAGTTCCGATCCATTGTTGATTCATTTTAAAGCCCCCTTTTCTTGAGAGTAGGGTGAAGTTCTTGTATGACTGGGTTAGCTAAACTATTATTAATGATCATAATAATAGCTGTACTTGTTAAGTATTTATTATGTGCCATGCACTGGGGTAGATGCAAGATAATTGGGCTGCAGTTAGTTCCTGTCCCATATGTGGCTCAGAGTCTAAATAGGAGGGAATAAGAGTTAATCTCCATTTTACAGTTGAGGAAGCTGAGGCACAAATACTTTAAAAGATGTGCCCATGGTCACATAGCAGACAAAAGGCAGTGTCAGGATTAGAATCCAGGTCCTCTGACTCCCACGCATGTGATTTTCCCACTAGGCCACATTGCTTCCCCGTTTCAGCTTCCACCTCATGTTGGGACTGTTAGGAGTAACCCTAGGTCAGCCTGACCCAAGTGACTCCATTCCTGGAGCCACAAGATTTGCTGAGAGGCAGCACCATTCTGTGTTCGGATAATAATAATGCTGATGATGGCATTTGTTAAGCGCTTACTATGTGCAAAGCACTGTTCTAAGCACTGGGTGTCACAAACCATTGCCTCAGTGCTCTGCCTGCAGGCCAACCTCCCCACTAAACTGCTCTGACTCCTCTAGTCCAAGACCTCATGGGAGCCTAGCCACAAGCTATGCCAAAATGCACAATGGCTTTGTGATGTGGGTACCTCTAAACATTCATTAGAGGATAAAAGGAGACTGCCCTGCCCTTTTGTACAGGTCACATAAGGCTGGAATTCAGAAAGTTAAACATTGACCGGATTGTGGAAAAGCCACATTGAAATCTATAGGCAAGTCCATTTTAAATATGATAATAATTAAAAAGCCAAAATGATAGTGCAGAATTGGCTGCAACTGCTGCTTGCCCCAAGTCTAAGGGCAAAGTTTGAGGGCAGATTAAAATATACCTTGAGAGCAGATGTTAAAAAGTATTGGGACTGGGTGGGTCAGTGGCTGCATTGTTTAAGAACCTGGGGCTGTGGTTTCTGTAGGTAATGGTGGAAGCTCTGTTTTGATTTTTAGTTTAAAGAAAGTGCCTCTTGTGAACTTCCTCTTCTCCTTTTCCTCCAAATCCAATAATCGTTACAAGCAAACAGCATAAAAAAGGGGAAAAAAAACCCATGAACTAAAATCCCCTTCCCTTATTGTCTGGTGTTTTGATCTTAAGGGAATATTTCTTCAAGAACCCCGGACTTCTTCCCCTTCTTCTCCTGATTCCTCAATCTCTCCTGGGATTTCTTGGAAAGGGGAAGTTAGGACCAGAAATGCACATGTTACATGAAGAAAATGATTGCACTTCATGCATTTGGATTTTTTTTTCCAAACTAAGCCATGAGTATGTACTTCTGAAGTATGTGGTTGTGCTGGTTTCTTGACTATAGAAATGTCATATCCCCTCCATGATCTATAACAGTGCCTTGCCACATCTTTTCTTGATATCTTGTAATCAAGTCAATTTCTTGGTTGGGATTTTTGGGGGGTGGTTTTTTTTTCTTTGGTTTGGTTTTTGTTTTTTTAGCAGGACGAGGAGAGGGGAAAGGAGCACTGTAAAATGTTTCTCCTTTCAGTTGGCCCTCACTGTCCATAAGAACAGAACACCCTTCAGGCTTCATGATGCAACCCAAACTTAAACAAACTTACTTGGTTTGAGGAAGATTCACCGGAACTCCCAAAGCAATTGGGCATATGAAAAATGGAACCTGCAAGCCCCCTATGTCTTCCATATATGCACCCATGCCACAGACCCATGCACGCGTGTCGAGAGTCACGGGAAACAGTCCCGACCACGCCACCTCAGCCTGCCTTGTAGATGCCAGGGAACTCTACCTGGCTAGTGGCCAAGGGAAAGGAGGACATTAAGAGAGCCCTTTTCTGACCACAGCCCTACCTGGGCCCTTTCCTGGTCAGCATCGCCTGGCCGCTTGCCTGTGTGTGGTGAACCTGGAAAATCACCCCAATTGAGAAATGAGCAAAGGGCAAACCATTCATGTTTCTAAATGTCTGGTCTTTGGTTTAGGTTTTCCCGTTGCCTTGACACTCAACTGTAAACATCTTTGTTCTGTGTAGAACTGGGCAGTTGTCCAAAGGACAGAAGATGCCTCTGAGAAATGACTAAATGTGGCTCTTTCCACGTGTTTTAATTTGGGGGAAGGTAACAGTTCCACTTGTTCTGTTAAGAACGCCCCCAAGGGTTCCCCAAGTGGGATGTAGTGCTTGGGTGAAACCAACCTTATGGTGACTATTGAAGGACAGAGCCTTTCGTGTGAATGGAGAGGTCAGAGATTAAATTAGCCTCAGTATGTCTCTGGAGAAGAGACAACTTGCTAGTGCTGAGGTTCCAGCGCCTTTAAACATACCTGTGGGATGTCTGTCCGTGGAAGAACTAATCTTGGATTTGGGAGCCAGGCAAAAGTCTAAAATGATGAATTCAAATTATTTTCCCCAAAACACGTTAGGCAAAAAGAAAGGAATTGCGATGAGGGTTTGCAGTGCTTCTGTGGAGAGGTATATTTGGAAGCAAATGGATTGCTCAGGGCAACAAGGAGGGAGCACAGAACCGAGCTTTGATCACTCTGGCTTTTTGCCCCATTGTTATCCTTCTTTGGTCCGGGACTCTATAGGGTCTTAGAGAAGTTGGGGTGATGATATTCTTCCAGCAGGTATGCCATTTCAGGCATTTGAGGAATTTGGCTGTTTAAGGTATGGTATTTATATTTATGGTATGTATTTATGGTATTTGTTAAGCCCTTACTATGTGCCAGGAGCTCTACTAAGCACAGGGGTAGTTGAAAAATAATCAGGTTGGACAAACTCCCTGTCCCCAATGGGGCTCACAGTCTTAATCCCCATTTTACAGATGAGGTAATTGAGGCACAGAGAAGTGCAGTGACTTACCCAAGGCCACCCAGCAGACAAGTGGCAGAGCCAGGTTTCAAACCCAGGACCCTCTGACTCTTAGGCCTGTGCTCTATCTATCAGGCTATGCTGTGTCTCTTCAGGTGTCTCTCGAAAACTCCCCAAAACACCTTGGAGAATTCTCTTCGAGGCAATAAGGACCTTGGATGATCCCTTAAAAGGCTTTTGCCACTTGGGGATGACTTTTTTTTCCCCAGAGAAACCCAGTATGGCACTCTGTCTTTTATAGTGTCCTTTCCTTCCAGTTGCCTATTGCTGATTCCCAAGAAAAGTGTGTTTAAACAGAAGCTTTTTCGTTCAATCAATCAATCGTATTTATTGAGCGCTTACTGTGTGCAGAGCACTGTACTAAGCGCTTGGGAAGTACAAGTTGGCAACATATAGAGACAGTCCCTACCCAACAGTGGGCTCACAGTCTAAAAGTCTAAAAGTCTTCATCATCGACCTCTGCTTTCTGCCGCATTCATTGAATGGTGATGCAATCAAGTGTAGTGATATTACTGTCCATTGCCATGGAAGTGTTTCTGTCAACAAATCCTGGGTTTGTGCTATCACTTAAAAGATTACAGGGAAAAAAAAAGTATGATTAGGAAGGGAGAAAAGATACTGTTTAATTTCTGAGGTCTCTGGTTGATTATGGTGGTGAAATGATTTTTTCAATTGCACCCTGGAATGCTCATGAAATTGATTGGCTGAATGGGAGGTTGAGGTAATGGCAGTTGGGAAAGTAAGGACAGGAATCATGTCTGGGCCCATTAGTAGAATGGCGAATAGATTCTGTACCCGGCTACACAGCCTCAATAAATAGCACAAAACAGATGCACATGCTTTTTAGAGTTTTTGACTGTCAGTTTCTCGTTAACAGTGAATGACCTAAGCTGTCAGTGAAGAAGGAGACTTGGAGTCAAGTAATCTGTACAGCCAAAAAGTCTAAAAAAGTATGTTAACAGTGCCGCATCCACCTTAATGTCTTTAAAAATCAGAGTCCAGGCCCCCTTGGGCTTTAATTTTATTGCTAAGGGTTTTATTTAAGCCACTGTTACAATTTGAAATGAGAATTGAACCCAGTTACCAGGGACTGAGGTCCTGAGGTTAGGAAACCTACACTTTTGGAGCACTAAATTTCAGTAAGATGAAATTTCTGATTTAGAGCTAGTTGAGTGACTCCTGTAGCCGAAAACCCGTTATAACATTTTAGCAGATGGTAGGCGCTGAATGTATTACTTTTTGTCTAGAATCAATACTCTAAGAAGGTAGGAACAAATGGGGAGCAGGGTTTGTTTTAAGGCAGAATTAATAGGCATTGTAGAAACCAAAACCAAATTCCATTGTACATGCAAAAATATAAAAACACAAATGACCCAAAGAAAATCCAGCAAGCAATGGTAAAAATAACCAATTATTTACTGTTTTGTAATGTTAAAAGTATTTCACTGAGACAGGTTGCAGTCAAAAATTAATGTGAGTTATGGAAAATGAAATACACAAAGATGCATTTATACAAGTGCAGACTAAATATTTTCCATACAGGTATGTAAATGAACGATATACAGTAAGTGCACACTTGGTATGACTATGCAGGCAAAACTAAAAGTTAGTTCCATATATTGTTGTACAGTTCATGCACAAACCTCTCCCACAGTGAAAAGGGTTGTTCAGTCAGTCCTGCTGGGATCTGGGGTGGGAGTGGGGAAGAGAAAGGATTGGTGTCTTGTAAGAATATCCATATGGACGGGGGCCGGGGGTGGAGGGGTCAGTTATATATATTACTTACTGTAATTTGTGATTGTCGAGGGAGAGGAGTGGCTGTTGGTGTGATAGTGATACTGCTGGTGACCTTATTTGTGGATTTGCCGGGTGTCCCATTCGTTAGGGCTGGAGTTCGGGTATCCTGGGGTGGAACAGAAGGACTGGCGGGCCTCCCCGGACTAGCCACGCTCGCCACGGCTTGCATGTAAGGGCTTCCTAAGTGGATGTGGATTTTGTTATCCTCAGTAGTTATCACACTGGAACCAGTGCTGTTCGACCGTTGAAACTGCCACGACGACTGTCGGTCCGGAGAGACCCTGAAGATGGTGTGCTTGGCCCCAATCTCCAGGGGCTCCGGTGACCGGCTCTGTTCTGGGGAGCTGGCCGGGCCAGTCACAGCCACAAGCTGGATGGGAGACATTGTCCTTTCCGGAGTGATGGAGCCACAGGACTCTGGAGTCGAAGCTCTGGCGAACGTTGCCACGGCCACTGGGGACACGGCGGCTTGCTCAGGGCTCGTGAGGCCGTCCGGGCTCGATTTTGACTTCACGGGCGTTATGGAGGCATTTTGAATGATGGTTATCCTTTGCTTCGGGGTGCCACAGTTGGGAATGACTGCGGTGCTGGTGTAAGAGTGGGGAGACTCGGTGGTGGGGCTGGTGATTTCAAGAGTGGCCGTGTTCTGCCCGTGGTCCGGCGTCACCTTGATGTGAAGAGGCTGCCCTGGCGTGTGGCTCAAAACCAAGTCTCCAGGCTGGACGTAGTTTCCGTTCTGTTTGGCTTGTACTTTTCCGTTCTGAGATTGGTTCTCCTTGGATTTCATCCACGGGATCCACAATTTCCGATTGACAGGGTGGACAGTGGAGGAGTTGCACTTGAAGGACACCCGGGGCTCATCGTCGTTCAGCTCTTCGTCCTCGTTGTCGCTGTCCTCGTATAGCTGCCCGTTGATGACGGCTCGCTCCATAGGAACCAGGCTCTTGTAATCCGGGGGATCGTTGTCCGCTGGTTCCGTCTGGACTTCCTTAGAGAACACCTGCGGGTCAGAAATTCTCCTACCGTTGAGGCTAGGTCGCAGACTCTTACTGAAGTGCCGGTACCTATCCAGTTCTCTGGTGAGACTTTCAATTTCTCTTCCTAAATCCCTGTTTCGGTTTTCTTGTTGGTTGAGTTTCTTTTGCAGAACGGTGTGATCACCCTGTAAGTGGCCTATTAAGTCCTCAGTGGCCATGTATTTGTGAATTTTCTCTTTTAGCGCGTCCACCTCTCTAGATAGATGCCCGGACTTGGCTTCTTCTTCTTGGAGTCTTTTGAAAAGCCACTGGTCGTGGCTGGCCTCCGTCTTCTCTGCCAACTTGTACCTGGCAAGCTCCATTTTGACATCCTCGAGTTCCTCGGATAAAAACTTCGCTTTGTCGCGCTCAGTGGCGTAGCGTCTCTCTAGGGTCTCGAATTCGTCTTCGGTTTTCATGAGATCGTCTTCGATAGCTTTCATGTCTTTTAACTTATGTTTCAGCCTTTCAACTTCTTGTGATAGCTCTTTGATCTTATTGTTTTCTTGGTGTAAGCTGCCTGTGCCCTTACTGGGTTCTTGTTTAAATTTGTTTTTGAGGAGATCTTTCTCGGTGCCTTCGAGGGATTGGAGTCTTTTCTTCAGAATGTTAACTTTGGACAGAAGGTCGCTGCCCTTTTCTTCTTCGGCTTTGAGCTTCTTTTTGAGCTCGTCTCTCTCTTTGGTCACGTGGTACATCTTTTCCTCCACGTCTGTTTTAGTTTTCAGGGCCTTTTTGCTCTCTTCGATTAACTTTTCGGTAACTGATGTCACTTTGTTTTGCTCCACCTGCAGCTGAGAAGTTGCCACTTGTAGCTTCTCTTCGGTCTGCTTTATTTTTTCATTCATTGTTTTCCTTTCGTCCACAAGCATCACGGTTAACGTTTTCAGTTTCGTTAAATCCTCCTTGAGAGTGCCTTCTGTCTTCTCCAGCTTGCTTTCAGTGCTCTCTAGCTCTCCAATTCTGACTCTTAAGCTATCTAGCTCTTGAAACAGCTGCTTTGTTGCCGTCCTTTCTTTGTCGAGGTGGGATTTCAGAGAGTAACACTCCTGTTTGCTTTTGCTGAATGACTCCTCGAGTTTTTCCAACTCCGTAATCCGTTTGTTCAGCTTGTCCACCTCCACCTTGAAGCTCTTGCTCTGCGACGTTTCTTTCTCCAGCCTTTTATTGAGATCGCGGCACTGCTCCTCCATTTTTATGAGCTCCTCGTCTTTGCCTTCCATGTCCAGGATTCGCTTCCTGAGCTCTTCCACTTCCGCCATGATGCCGGAGTTGCCTCCTTCTCCCTTGGTAATTTTTTCTCTTATGTCCTGCAACTCTTCCTCTGCTTTTCGCAGAGATCTGTTGGTCTCCTCCAACTCGTCAACTTGCCGGCTGAGGGCCGCCAGCTTTAAGCGGAGTTGGCGGTTCTGGCTGTCCTCGTTGGTCAGTTTGGCCATGATAGCCTCTTGCTGCTGCGTAAGCTTGTGGGTCTGCGTCTGGAGTTCCCGCTCCAGTCCGACGGCCTTCTGCTTCTCCTCTCGAGCTGTGGCTTCAGCGACGACCAGTTTTGTTTGGGTCTCCTGAGCGGTGGCAGTTAGCTCTTGGATCTTCTGGCTTTGGAGCGTGAGCTGTTCCGTGAGTCTTTGCTGTTCATCCACAACCATCAAAGCAAACGACTTCAATTTGGTCAGCTCCTCCTTTAGCGTGGCAACTTTCTTATTGTTTTCTTTCTCTTTTCTCTCCTGGTATTCTCTCTCTTGGTCAGTCAGCCTTTTCAGCCTGAAAAACACAAAGGGCATTTTGTTTTGCCAATGATGCTTTATTTAGTGCACCCTGGGAGTGGCTGCGTGTTTCACTTATTAGGAAAGTCGCCCGGTCATCTATAACAGGGCCTGCTCAGAGGGAAGGGCCTAAAATTGAGGGGAAACTCCCTGAGCTTGCCTTCTGGTGGAACACCAGTTGAGAAGGATTGAGTCAGCATTGCTGTTCTTCCTCCGAGGCCTTCCGGGATTAAGAAAGAGAACATTTATCCCTCCGCAGCCAATAGGAAAGGCACCAACAACTCCCAACATGCCCAGTAGAGGTGAGCAAACTGGGGCGTCCAACCTGGCGTGCCTCTGTGGATTGACTTTGGATTTCACCCGACCTTCACATTCTGCCTTCCCCTTTCTAGATAGTCTCCATCTCCTCGGTCAGCCCTGCCTCCATCTGAGTGGCAGGAGGAGCAAGGTGGACCAGGGGAGCCGCACGGGCTATTATGTGACCTCAGATGTACGTGCTCCACTCCTCTGTCCTACGGCTTCTCTTCTACTTCTTCCCCCTGCTGATACTGGCAGCACTTAGGCTTGCACTGTAGATCAGGCTAGGCTGCGCCATGTGCCCAGTATGTCTTGGAAGAGAGCCCGGTAGCTTAGATTAAAATTGCAACCACCCGATTCTGTATGTTCTGTTTACTGTGCTCTGGTGCTTCAGTGGGATGGTCCTTTTTGACAAAGTTACAACGAAAATGGACACAACGCTTTCTTTTAAATAAGCCATTTTTGTTTGTGGAAAAAAAATCCCAGATCATCATCAACAGTGTTTATTGAGCGCTGACTAAATCCGGAGCACTGTACTAAGTGCCTAATAATAGCAATAATGGTATCTGTTAAGCGCTTACTATGTGCCAGACACTGTACTAAGCACTGGAGTAGGTATAAGATAATTGGGTTGGACCCAGTCCCTATCCCACATGGGGCTCCCAGTCTTAATCCCCATTTTGCAGATGATGAAACTGAAGCACAGAGAAGTTGTGACTTGCCCAAAGTCACACAGCAGAAGGGTGGCAGAGCCGGGATTAGAGCGCAGGTTCTTTGACTCCCAGCCAGGCCTGTGCTCTTTCCACAGGGCCATGCTGCTTCTCATGCTTGGAGGAATATAATAGAACAGAGTCGGCAGACCCATTCCTTGCCCGCCGTGGCACAGCATACCTCTACCCGCTGGGGCTTGGCGTGATCCCAGGACACATCACTCTTGGTGGGGGAATCAGTCAGTGGTATTTGCCAGTGCTTACTGTGCACAGAACAGTATACTAAACACTTGAGGGAAGAGTTTCAGCTAGAATTAGAAGGGTGTGTGTTCTTGCGGGGGATAAGAGGGAACCAGAAGCAGGTATTGAGACAGTAGAGTGAAAGGAATGTGGAGGAGAAAGCTCTCCAATCACAAATGTCAAATCTCTGTGTATTTCTGTTTGGTCACTCCTGTTGTTTTTTCAGAAGATATCTTAGCTGGAACGAGAGGACTTTGTGGCAGGCAATATAAAAGTAAATCAACGATGCTTTTCTGTAGTGAGAAAATTGTACATTTATGATGTGACAGTTAATTTCCTTCGATCTGAACTCATGTAAGCCCTGATGATGGTTTTGCTGTGTGATCTATCATGCTGAAAGCAAGGCAGGATAAGGCTGGTGTTGTAGACGTGAATTTTTCCGAGCATGGTTGGTCCCAGGAATGTCTTTTCCCCCAGCCAGAATTGACCTTTCCTTTTTTTGTTGTTTGCAGAGATCTAAAAATTAATGATTTACCTTTTAAAGCAAGCCTCTTTAAAAAAAGCCACAAGGAAGTTCCTCTTCGGCATCTCATGAATGCTTTCAAAGGGAGGTGGCTTATAAATGATCTCACTTAATATTGCCCACCATCGGTTTCCAAGCTAATCGGTAATGTGCCCATTGCCAGACGGTTAGCTCACAGGTATGTGTTAGCCCATTAAATGAAGATGCTTGAAGATTCTGGATCGGGGAAGCTGATGTCAGCCTGTGAGAGTGAGGAAACAGTCCCTGAATGGTTATTCTCACCAAATTTTAAGAATGGGGTTTGTACCGTCAAAGGTGAAGACTTCATGGGAAGGCTTGATTTGAAGGAGGAGGTAGAAAAGATTCTAGACTGTGAGCCCGCTGTTGGGTAGGGACCGTCCCTATATGTTGCCAACTTGTACTTCCCAAGCGCTTAGTACAGTGCTGTGCACACAGTAAGTGCTCAGTAAATACGATTGAAGGAAAAGATCTCATTATGCCACTTCAAATATCCAGGGCAGTAAACCTACATGGGCAGATCTCTATTCCTTCCCATGCTGTCTGCGTAAAACCCATTTCTCTCAAGTCTGTCCTGATTGCTTATCCCTACCCCAGTGCATAAAACAGTGCTTGGCACATAGTAAGCACTGAACAAATACTACACAGCATCATTAATAATAATAATAATGATGGCATTTATTAAGCACTTACTGTGCGCAAAGCACTGTTTTAAGCGCTGGGGAGGTTACAAGGTAATCAGGTTGTCCCACGTGGGGCTCACAGTCTTAATCCCCATTTTACAGATGAGGTAACTGAAGCCCAGAGAAGTTAAGTGACTTGCCCAAAGTCACACAGCTGACAATTAGCGAAGTTGGTATTATTATTATTATCATTAAAGTTATGGAGTGTGACTTTCAGTGCAGAGGAGTCTCTTGTGAAAAGGTCATGGCTTGCCTTATTTTTGAAATTCTCCCTGTCAATTCCCCCTCATTAGGTATTATTAGGGGCAGTATAGAAAGCATTAAATCGCAGTCGGCTTCAGAAGACTTTAAGGAGGCCGGCCCACCCAGAAACAAAACCTGCATTTTTGACTGTGCGTAAGATGTTAAAGTAGTGAAGAAGATATTCTCTCAGCTTTCATTACATCAGAAAATAAGAACAGTTAGCGATGTGTTGCATTGAGTTCGCCTTCTCTCACTCCTCCAACCTTTTCTCAAGCTGCTCTGTGTGCGTGAAGCAGCCTAAGGTACACCTTCTACATCTCTCCCCTTTTTTTTTTGCAGAGTGCCTAAAGGCCCTCTCCCGGAAAACTTTCCTTGGTTCTTCACTCTTTCCCTTCTGGTCTCCCTCTCCATCTCCGCACATATATACACACACACACTCTCTCCCTCTCTTCCCCCACCCCAGTTCCATTTCAGTTCACAAGTACAATCACTACCACAACAGTCATCTTTACATTCTTATAATTGCTGTATATTAAGTACATACACAAAATTTCACACTTATACAGTGGTTGCATAGTCCAAACTCACATGCATATTGATTATAAAATTTTCTAGTCTCTCTAATTGCAATATAATTTTTTTTGATGGGAGCAAGTCAATTTTTTTGATCTGTGCCCTAGAAACAAAGTGTAGGGGCCTAAATCCTAAAATGGTATATAAATAATCGTTAATCTACTTTGCTTCTCATTTACATTGTAAGTGTCTGCTCTTAATGAGTGGGGAAGTTCTTTGTTTTCCTGGGCCTGAGGGTAATAGGGAAGCAGCATGGTCTAGTGGCTAGAGCACATCTCTGAGAGTCAGGGGGACCTGGGTTCTAAATCCTGGGTCCGCCACTGTCTGCTGTATGTCACTTAATTGCTCTGTGCCTCAGTTACCTCAACTGTAAAATGGGGATTAAGACTGAAAGCCCCATGTGGGACAGGGACTGTGTCAAACCCAAGTGGCTTGTACCCACTTCAGTGCTTAGGACGGTGCCTGTACTATGTCGTAAGCACTTAACAGTTACTATTATCAGTAGCAGTATTTAGATGGTGCTGAATGCTGGGGAAAAACAAAAAAAAATGAAAATTAAATCCTGTTCCCAGTCTGCAAGGAGCTCACAGTGTAAGGTGTCAGGGTGATGCTGTAATTGAGAGAGTTGCATTGTAGGTGCCATAATGTGAATACGATGCTAGTTTCACCTTTCTTGTGCGTTTGCACCAAATAAGCTGTTGTCCCAAGTTGCACTGTCCTAAGCTGCAGACTCAAGTCCATGAATCTCACTGGGCACTTGCAGATCCTGAGTTGTATACAGTCCAGAGAGTATTCGCGTGAAGCACAGTATTTGCATGTGATTTGCAAGCATTTTATCACAATCTTTTTGCCTCTTTCCCACCAGTTCATTCATTCATTCAATCATTCAGTCGTATTTATTGAGCACTTACTGTGTGCAGAGCGCTGTACTAAGCGCTTGGGAAGTACAAGTTGGCAACATCTAGAGACAGTCCCTACCCAACAGCGGGCTCACAATCTAGAAGGGTGAGACAGACAACAAAATAAAACATAATAACAAAATAAAATAAATAGAAGAGTAAATATGTACAAGGAAAATAGAGTAATCAATCTGTACAAACATATACAGATGCTGTGGGGAGGGGAAGGAGGTAGTTGGAGAGGAAAGGGGGGCTGAGTGTGGGAAGGCCTCCTGGAGGAGGTGAGCTCTCAGTAGGGCTTTGAAGGGAGTTCATGAATACCTCCCCCAGTCCAACATCATTTCCAACTCCCTGACTGACCAGAAGTAGAAATTAGCATATTTGAGAAAACTGGACTCTCAAGAATGTGCTAATGCCCCCTCACCCTCCTGGGACTCTGAGTGACCCCAGGTCACCTAAAGAGCCCTTGAGGTTATTTCCATAGAGAAATCAGTGCTGGAATTATGTGGGACTCTCAGTGGTCCTATAACTGCCTGACCCGGGCCTGGAGGCAATGGGAGCAGAGCACACTTGAATGCTTCTGTCTCTCTTGCTTCCTGTGGCTTCTGTAGGGTTGAAGCAAGCATGCAAAATCAGTCCCTGTGATAAGGCAGCAGGTGCAGAAAAAATGGGGACGGGAGGGGGACTTGTTTAGAGTCCGTCCTGGACTTACCAGCAATGTAATTTTCAGTCTTTAAGATTCCCCCCCCCCCCCCCCCCCCCCCCCCTTGGATAAAAGACAGGATTTAGGACTAAATACCTACAGGCATTAGGCTAACTTTTTCTCCTTGACTTTCTGAAGTTATTTAGGCAAGAGAGACAGGTTTGGGCTGTCTTTTTCAATTAGTGGGGTCAGTCAGATTGACAAGCGATGTATGTCAGTCCAGCTGAATCTAAGGTGCAGAAACTTCCTGCCATTACACCCCTCGGTCAGAAAGGCACAGTTGAATTACCTTTGCTCTTCCTCAAATTTGATTTCAAATAACACCAAGAAGCGGGTTTAGTTTGTCTATGGGTTTTCAAAAGCCGTACTTGTGGCACAGACATTAAGGAACAAACACAAGTTTGTTACTGTTTTTAATTACATTTAAGGCCACACAGGCTTGGAGCTCGAAAGTAAGACATCCAGTTTGCAGGGAAGCAATATGCCTAGAGTGGCAAGCTCCATCAGATGAAATGAACGATTCTGTTTTTAATTCTACCTAAAACTTGTAAGAATGTGGTTACATTTCAGACAAAGGTAGTTACATCATTTAGACAAAGTATTCACAGACACGTCCAAATACTGACCCCGTAGGAAGGACTCTAAGAACACTCACTGAATCCTATCCAATGAAAACAAGTCCTGGAAGCTGGCTTTATAGACATGAATGTGAGGTAGTTAGATCCTAACTGAGTCCAAGCAGTATCTTATTTCAGCGTGACTTTAGAGGTTTCTATTATGGTTCGGAACTTATATGAGTTACTGTGGTTTATCATTGTTTTCATATGCGGTGCCAGTTAGTTGCTCTGCTAAAAAAAAAAAAAATCAGATCTGCCATCCTAAGAATTCTTTGTTCCTCATAATGCTCTCCCTGTCCAAATTGGTATTATGAGCATTTCAGATATGTGTGTTGTGTGTGCATGCTCCTTTCTGTAAATAACTTGGTTAGCCCCAGAAGCGCCAGGCATCATATACAACTATCAGTCAGTGGTATTTATTGAGCCTTTACTGTGTGCAGAGTGTTATACTACGTGCTTTAGCGAGAACAGTAGAATTGTGAGGGGGCAGATGAATGGCGATGTAGATTAGCTCTTCCCAGGAATGGGTGAATATCTGCCCCAGGAGTGTGGGGATGTGGAGAGTGACTTAGGGGAGGAGGAATTAGGAGGCACTGGAGGGCCAAACTGAGCAACTGCGGACCGTCTCTGGAATTCCAGGGAGCAGAAAGGTCTCCAGAAGTCATATTAATAATAATCAATATGTTAGGCTTAGTGATCACTTTTTTCCTTAGGAAATTGGAATCAATCAATGGTATTTATTGAGTGCTTATTGTGTGCAGAGACTGTAGTAAACACTTGAGTAAGCACAATATAATTTCACAAAATGAGCTGGCTTATTAGGTAATTTTATCCTCATAACCTCACTAGTGGATAGCGGATAGCAGGTCAATTTCTCCCCATTTTGTAAATGGGAAAGTAAGGCAGAGGGGGCTACATGAATTGCCCATAATCCCACAGTATAAGATGGAGATTCCAGATCCTCAAGATTCCCAGCCCAGATCATTTTATAAGGCCACCCTGCCCACCTATGCCATGAAATCCGGGTGGCTTCCCATTACCACATTCCCATGCTTGACCAGGGGATGGGGGTGGGCGGGGGGCACTCCAACACCAGCGTCTACAGAGGAGAACCTTGTTAGGGTGTAAATTATTTTAGGGTCTGTCACCCCACTCTTTGGTAAGCTCCTTGAGGACAGGAATCCAGTCTGTTTACCCTGTCGTATGCTCCCAGGCATTGAATACAGTGTTCTGCACACCAAAAGTGCTCAATAAATGTGACTGATGGATTGACTGAGCTTCATTGACACCCAACTCTTCTCTTCCACCCACCCCGCTTACGGTGCTTGTCTTGGGGACCACTGGGAACTTTTGGGATGAATCTGGGGAGCAGATGGGGCAATTCACAAAGGGGCACCTGGTAATGACCTAGCAAGAAGGCCAGAAATAACCTTGATTGTTACCCACAGTCTTGTATTAGAGAAGCTCTCCAGTGATCTTGATGTTCTGCCACCTTGCTCACTCTGTGCATCTTTCCTCCTGGGCATCAGGACTGCTGCCTGGCTGGCTAGTTTAAGGGAATGGTTATTTGCTGTTCATCTACTTAGGGTAGTTTCTTTTTTCCTCAAGGTCCCCAGCAGCAATGGAGGGGTCTTCCTTGTCCATTCCCAGCTGTGGAAGGCTTAGCAGAGTGACTCCTGACCTTACTCAGAGTGTCAGTAGATACTAACTCCTCTAAAACCAGGTAAACTGTGAGAACTTTAATGGATTACTGTCTAGAGGAGCAGTGAGCTATCATTTTGGCCTGTGGGCCACTTGCCAGGTTGCTAAGGCCACCCTCCTGGAAAAATCAATGGGGAGTTGAACACTGGAAGAGTACCCACTTCCACCATTGGCGACTCCTTCCTGGCTCTGAGCCTAGTGCGGGATCCAGTGAGCTGCTGCTCTTGGGTTTGCAGCCTGCCAAGAGTTTGCTGACCTCAGCCACTGGCTAGGAGTGAAGTAAGAGCCGATATGGCGGGGGGGGAAGCTGCTAGCGTGGAGGCAGACTGGATCTGACCCCTGTGCCTCGTTTTGCCCAGCTCCGGTCAAGAGCTTGAAAATAAAGAATTACATGACTGGGGCTGTCTTGTTTCAAGGTCCTTGAATTGGAGGGGAAGATTCACAATCTAGTCAAGCAAGCAGTATTACACATTGAACACTACTCTGTGCAGAGGGTTGGACTAAAAGCTTGGGACTGTAGAGTGAGTAGATGTGATCCCTCCACTCAAGGATCTTACAGTCTAGGGGTTGACGCTTCAGGTGCCCAGAGACAACCCAGTGTTTTATCGCGTGCCTGTTGGGTGAAGAGCACTGTACTAGGTGCTTGGGAACATACTGCAGGAGTTTAAGATGTGGTCCTTACCTTCAAGGAGTGTACAATCTAATGGGCAAAGGAGTAGAGTCGAGTCGATGGCTATGCCATGGCTAAAAGTAAGAACAGGTAGAAATGTGACACAAGTGAATACACAGACTTTAAAAAAAAAATCAGTGTTGAGGTGGCTGATGGCCTAGAGGAAAGAGCATGGGCCTCGGAGTCAAAGGACCTGAGTTCTAATCCCTGCTCTGCCAATTGCTTGCTGTGTGATCTTGAGCAAGTCACTTAACTTCTCTTTGCCTCAGTTCCCTCAACTGTAAAATGGGGATTAAGTACCTGTTTTCCCTCCTACTTAGACTGTGAGCCCCATGTGGGACAGGGACTGTGTCTGACCTGATTCACTTGTACCTATCCCAGCGCTTAGAACAGTATTTGACACATAGTCAGCGCTTAACAAATACCATTAAAAAAATTGGGAATAATCAGAGAACGCCTCCTGGGGGAGGAGTCTTTTTAAATGACTTTGAAGAAGAGAAGGGACATGATGCCAAGTGGGGGTGAAGATGTGAGCTACAAACCTTAAGTTGGATAGTTAAATGCCGGAATAACAAGGTCCGGAGCCCCAGGGTCACTGGGAGGAGAGAAAGACAGTGTGTCTGCGGCTTTGGTGACTGGGGGAACTGGAAGGCTTGTGGCTGACAGGGCTCCTGGAAAAGGTAAGCAATGGATTGTGGCGGTGGCTGGATGTGGGCTGGCGCAGGCCTGGGAAACGGTTCTTGAAAGTTGTTAAAGCGTTATTTGAACAGAGAGGCTGCATCATCTCCCTGGTAATATTCGAGGCGGGATCAAGTGGAGCTGAAAGGGGTGTGTGTGGATTTTTGGCAGAGAAGGCGACTTGAGTCATGGAAAGACATGTGCAATGGTCATCGTTCTGCCTGATGATAGAAAAGGGTGCCAAGAAGTACAACAGTACAGAATCAGGTCATACATACGGTGCATCATGAGAAGCCTTGAAGCGGAGCTATCTCTCAGGATTGAAATTCTCTTATTTTTGTGCTCTAAATGGCGTCACTCTCATGATCCCTTGCTAGCCTACCCATTTTCAGGAAAGTGACTTTCTGGGTCTTCCTCTGCTGGGAATAGAGGGTATTTCAGGTTGATCACCAACTATTACCATTCTCCTAGTAATTGTATTCACAGCAATACTGAGGGAGGCAAAAGGCTGGAGGGATTTATTTCTCTAGGTGTTGAGGCAGATTTGTAAGGGTCATTGTGCATTGATGGGGAACAGGCCCAACATTCATGACCCCTAGACTGACCCTCTGGCCATTAGAAGCCTAGAAAATAGTTTTAGCATTATTTGTACTCTTAGGACTCAGTTCTTTAAGTTTCAGGATGCAAATATTCTCCCGGTGTCTGTATCTCAGATTCAAGCATTCAGATTATCTTGTTTTTAAGGTCTACAGATCCTCTTGTTGGGTTGTCTTGAGGAAACCTCAAAATGCCAATTAGTGAATGCTGTCTCTAGAACCCACTGGTATACCTCGTCAGCAGTGTGAACTCTAGGAGGTCATTAACTAAAAGAACAAACATGCTTCTCCTTCTGATAAATCTGTTGAGCAGCAGTTTTGTCATTGGTAAAGTGTTGCTGTCAACACAAAGCTAGTCAACCTGCAGACTGTGGAAAGAGGTATGGGAGGGAATTAGCCAGTGCCCAACAGGGAAAGCTTAGTCGAGCAATTAATTGTATCCTTCCCACTTGCTCCCACCCTCATCCCATGTAGATCCCATAAGTTGAAAAAGGAATGCTGGGTCTTCTCTTTGTGTCTCCCCATTTTGCAATCCCTAGCTAGGACCTGCTGAGTCCCATAAGTTTTAGTCTAGGATTTTTTATTCTTGTTACCAGGCAGAGAATTGATATATCTTTCCATTCTGCTGTGCTTCAATAGGTCATACTGATTTTTAGTGCCATTTTATGAGACTGTTTAAAAATGCTCCAGTTGTCCCTCTTCATTCTCTGGTTTGCTGCTTCCTTTTAGTCCTGTCATAAGAAAAGTCTAAGACTTTTTCAGTTCCAGGAGCAGTGGCATACCACAGCCATAAAGTAATATGTCGGATCCATTTGACTTAGCATGCTCTACCAGAAGGGCAACACTTATTTTTGGTTTACAGCAGTGGAGTGTGAATGTGTGTCTGTGTCTGCTGAACATCCTCATTATTTCAGATCATCTCACCACTGAGCTCACGGAGAGCCACGGGACACAGATGATCGGGAGATGAGTTACTCAACTGGTCTTGGGAGAAAGCAGAATTGCAGTGGTGGAGGGAAGAAGGGCGTGGTTTTGAGGCTGAAGCAGGGCACTTGGGACAGGACCCATGGATCCCGCCTGTTCTCCTGCCCCCGATTTGCTGTGTGGTTCAAGGTTGCAGGATGAGCCACTCAGAAATATTTACTGAGCACTTATTCCGTGCAGAGCACTGTGCTGCATGCTTGGGTGAGTTAGTAGACACGATCCCTGCCCTTGAGGAGCCCACAGTTGCGATTTGCGGAAGCTCGGGATCCTTCCATTTGGTCACAAGGAGATGACAAGTAGGGAAGGTGAGGGGAAGAGGATCAGTGGTGCCTGGCTTTGAAATCCTTGGGGAGAAATTAGAGAGTCCTGGGTGGGGAAAAGGAAAAGTTCATTTTTACATCTGAAAAAAACACCCCCAGAGGTCTTTTCTTCCCCAAATATTTGTGACTCTCATTCATTTAATTCACTTTTTTCAAATGAAAGTTCCATATGTTCTTATCTTGCATGGAAAAAATGGCTGGTTCCAGCACAATCTCATGTTATCGTAGTTGATCGAGACCTGACCTGCCTGACCTGGACACCTGAAAATCAGGGTAGTCTAGAGTGGTGCTTGCTCTCACTCCTCTGCTCAGTTTGGTTTGGCCAGCAGTTCCCACCTCTTTCCCTTTTTTCCTGCCTGCCTCCCAGTGCAGTATTACCGCCCGTACTGCATACAGTTATCCCACCGGCACACCCATACGATGAGCCACCAAAAGTCTGTTTGTTGCGCACAGGGATCGTGTCTCCCAACTCTGCTGTGTTATACTCGCCCATTGCTCTGCACACAGTAAGCACTCGATGAATACCATTGACTGATTAATTGATTAAACCGGAGACCTTCGTATGGTAGAAGCCGGGGGGACGAGGCTGTACTGTCCTCAGTACCTAGCGGTGTCTAGTGACTAGACCAAAGCAACACACCCTACTGGCAAACACATTTTCATTGACTTGACTTTGGTCCTTGAAAATCCGTTCCCAGTTTTGCTCAGTCATAAAACAGTTCAATGGCCAGCTGTTATCTTGGGTAAACTTTCACCTCTAATAACGCTGACATTTTTCTTGCTTTCTTCCGCCTCTTACTGCACTTTTACAATGTCCCATACCGTGACCTTTGTGGGCAGGGATCATGTTGACCTACCCTCTTGTATTGTACTCTCCTAAGTGCTTAGCCCAGTGCTCTGCACACAGTAAGTGTTGAGTAAATACCATTTATTGATTGACCCCTTTGCCGTGGGACTAGATCAGAACACAAAACCGCGGTGGCATAAGTATTGGGTTTGCATGTAGTTGCAGTGGGTTTTGGGACAAGAAAATGGAATGTTTCTTATGTTCAGAACTAGGTATTATCAGACTTGCAAGGACTCATTTAGCAGTTAAGTAGGCCTCAGCAGGAGAAAGTCTCATGTTTTTCCGGGTTGGGACTGTTTTGGCTAGTCTTAATAATAATAATAGCATTTATTAAGCGCTTACTATGTGCAAAGCACTGTACTAAGCGCTGTGGAGCTTACAAGGTGATCAGGTTGTCCCACGGGGGACTCACAGTCTTCATCCCCATTTTACAGATGAGGTAACTGAGGCCCAGAGAATTTAAATGACTTGCCCAAAGTCACACAGCTGACTAGTGGTGGAGCCGGGATTTGAACCCATGACCTCTGACTCCAAAGCCCGTGCTCTTTCCACTGAACCACGCTGCTTCTGGCTGCTTAATCCGGGTGCATTCATTCGCCACCTGATTCTTTCCAAGAAAGGTCATTTCGCCACCTGATTCTTGCAAAGGAAGGTCATTGACTGTCAAGGTATAAAACAAGCAAACGTTTTAGAAAGCAAAACGGAAATGCAGGGCTCCTCAGAGCACCATTAGCCAGTCATACTTGGAGTTCTGCTGGGAAGAGCTCCTAGCTGAGCTGTATTGGACCAGTTTACAACCCTTGAACTAAAAGCAGAAGTGAAGGAGCCCAGTTAAGGAGGTGCTGCAGCATAAAGGAACCCTCCTGTAGTTCCTGCGGGCTTTAACTAGTGCTTTGAGACTAGGGGTACTCTGTGCTAAAAAGCTGGGCACCCAGGCCCACCAGCATCTTGTTCTGCTCCTGATGGAGACAGAGTTCGGAGCATAAGAACTCATTGGTAATGCTACTCGTGCAAGTGGAAAGAGCATGGGCCTGGGTTCTAATCCCAGCTCTGCCATTTATCTGCCTGTATGACCTTGGGCAAGTCACTTAACTTCTCTGTGCCTCAGTTACCTCATCTGTGATTAAGAGTGTGAGCTCCATGTGGGATGGGGACTGTGTCCAACCTGCTTAATTTGTATCTAACCCAGTGCCTACACTGGTGCTTGGTACTTAGTAAGTGCTTAACAAGTGCCATAATTATTATTATTAAAATGGGAATGAAGACTGTGAGCTCTGTGGGACAGGGACTCTGGTCTGACCTGATTATCTTATATCAGAGAAGCAGCATGGCTCAGTGGAAAGAGCCCGGGCTTGGGAGTCAGAGGTGGGGGGGGGGTTCTAATTCCAGCTCCGCCACTAATCAGCTGTGTGACTTTGGGCAAATCACTTAACTTCTCTGGGCCTCAGTTACCTCATCTGTAAAATGGGGATTAAGACTGTGAGCCCCATGTTTGACAACCTGATTACCTTGCATCTCACCCAGTGCTTGGCACATAGTAAGCACTTAACAAATACCAAAATTATTATTATTGTTATTATTTTATTCTACCCTAGTGCTTAGTACAGTGCCTGGCACACAGTAAGTGCTTAACAAATACCATAAGTATTATTATCATTGTTGTTATTGGTAATAACAACAATGATAATAATAGTGTTTATTGAATGCTTACTATGTTGAGAGCACTGTACTAAGCACCTGGGAGAGTACAGTTTAACAGACACATTCCCAGCCTACAGTGAGCTTACAGTCTAGAGGGGGAGACGGAAATCAAAATAAATAAATTGCAGATGTGTACATAAGTGCTTTGGGGGTGGGAGGGGATTGAATAAAGGGAGCAAGTCAGGGCGATGCAGAAGGGAGTGGAAGAAATTTTTCAATTGTCAATTTTTCTGTGTCTTTCTCTTCCGTTAGCTTCGATGTATTTTGTGGAGAGGGATCCTGACTTTTACATCTGTCGTACTCTCCCAACCACCTTGACAATGGTCTGCACACAGGAAGTGCTCAATGCTGATTATTGACTGGGCAGTTTCAGCCTTCACCCGCAAACTCTGAATGTAGCGAACTGGCAGGGTCTCTCTGGGAATGCAGACCCTTGGCATTGAAACAGTGACTGCTCCACTGGGTGGGGAAAGGACCGAGGAGGGTTGGCATTGCAGAGCTAAAACTGCCACTGATTTGCTGGGCAGAAAAACTACTCTAAGAGCATTCACAAGCAGATGATTGGCCACTCTTGTGACCGGCATAGTCATGGGCTGCTGGAGGATCATCCCCAGCCGACGGGCCAACGAGATATTAGAGCCGGAGAGGCTGAGGACCTGGTCCAGCTTGCAACCTGAAAAGACAGAGCCGCTAATAGCACCCTGAAATTAGGGTGGCTGGCCATGCTATCACCCCAAATCAGGCTTCACAGGGACCCCGCGTGGGGCTGGCTGCAGAACACATCTAGGAATTTTCAGCCCCACTTCCACCGAGCGATGCAGTCGCTGCATTCTCTTTATATGATGTATCAATTAATTTCCACATCTAGTCATGCTTGCAGAGTCTCTTCCAGTAACCTTCTTGAGGGCACGGATCTCTTTTTATAGACCCTTTATCGTGTCTTCTGCTTTGTAGCCATAGCTGAAGTTTGATGCCCACAGTTCTTTTCCATTTCCTCACTGGCCTCAGATCTAGCCTACGTAGCTCAAACTACAACTGGGAAGCAGGGTGGCCTAGTGGGAAGACCACAAGACTGGGAGCCGGGAGACCAAGGTTCAAATCCCAGCTCCACCACTTTCCTGTCATGTGACCTCAGGCAAGTCACTTCATTCTCGGTGCCTCAGTCTCCTTATCTGTAAAATGGGGATTCAGTGCCCGTCCTTCTTCCCCCTTAGAAGATTTGTGAGCCACATGTGGGGTATGGACTGTGTCTGTGAGTTGACTGTATAATTTCTACCCCAAGGCTCAGCGCAATGCGTGGCACAGAGTTAAGCGCTTCAAAACTACCACCATAATTGTTATTATTACCGGCAGACTTTGTCCCCCTCATGTGCAAATGGTAATTACTTCCTTTCAGGGAGGAGAACCCTAGGGGCCTGTTATGTGAAACCGTACACATTCAGGACTCTTACGGCCCTGGTATTCCTGAATCTTCTTCCCCAGGTTCTCATCGTTCTCTAGATGTTGTGAACCTATGGTCTGCTGGTAGGTCCTGGCACTATTCATGGACTTTATCCTTTTATGGGCAGAAAGGCAGCAGCTCTGGTGAATGAACATTGACTTAAATGGTTTCCTTTTTTCTTTTTTTCTCCCCTGCCTCTGCCACCGCCAGGCAGTATGACCTTGGTCAGGAATGTTGGGAGGATAAGTGAGTATCTTTATAAAGTCCTTTGAGCGCTTCTGAAAAATGATGTTAGGTAAATACAAAGTATTGGTGGTGGCAGCGATGGTGAGGTCATTATTTAACAAGAAGTTTCATGCCCAGACTCACAGTCAGAGAAACCAAGCACATCATTTGGGTCTTGATTTTTATGACTGTAAAACTGTTTGTGAAAGTATCATTGAGTAGCATGGAAAAGCTTCTCTGCGCTGCTTGATCGCACTGACCAGTCGACCCTTTCTGCCTTTTTGACTTGCCTGTATTCCTGTTCTCAACTAGAGAGAGAATGGAAATCCCCTGGGATACAAGAGAAATCTTTAAAACTTTCTTTTGAAAAGCTGGGGTTTCCAGTGCTGATTCCTATATGGAGTTACCATTTGAAATGTAGCAATTTGCTGTATTTTAAAGCTTGAAAATTAAACTGGTTGCCTCATAGGAAGTAATAATTATCTTGAATTGACAGGACATCTTTTTTCCTAAGAATTAAAGGAACTTCATGCACATTGGCTTCACATTGTCTCTGGGATGTCATTTGCAGGGATTATTTTTCCATTTTATAGAGGTGAAAATACTGAGGCCCAATTGGGTTCAGTGACCTGGCTAGAGCCACAGCAGCAGAGTTGGAAAAAGAACTCAAGGCTCTTCTTGCATGGTGCTCTCTCTACTTGTATATATTTATGGTATTTGTTAACTGCTTACTATGTGCCAAGCACTGTTCTAAGCACTGGGGTAGATACAAGGTAATCAGTTTATCCCATGTGGGGCTCACAGTCTTAATCCGCATTTTACAGATGAAGGAACTGAGACACAGAGAAGTTAAGTGGCTTGTCCAAGGTCACACAGCGGACAAGTGGTGGAGCTGTGATTAGAACCCACGTCCTCTGACTCCCAAGCCCATGCTCTTTCCACTAAGCCGCACTATCATGTTTGTATAGAGCAAGGAAAGGGTAGGTTTTAATTTGCTTTTTCTCGTTTTGGACTACGAAATACATCTCTCAATCCCTGACTGTTAATAATGTTTCACAAATTAAGAAAACCCAGAAAACCCGTAAACTTCCCAAATAGGCAGAAATAGATTTGACTTTCTGTAGCTTTTGGATTTTGGAGTACATGCTGAAGACTAATGCGGTCAGTGCAATTAGGCCACAAGTCCAAACCTTTTAGAGAGTGGGCCCCAAGTGTGACGGGGACTGTGTTCAATCTGGTTATCTTGAATCTCCCCCAGCGTTTAGCGCAGGGCGTTTTGGCACCCTGAAAGTGCTAAATAAATGCCGCAGTTAATGTTATCGCTTGATATAAATTGATGCTTATTTTAAGTTCTCTTTGAAAAACTGGGGCATTGCCAACAATAACATCTCATGTTCCTCAGGGGAGATGAGTTTGTCATAAATACCATTTTCACAGAACATTTCAAGGAACCTTGAGTTCTCGGAAACTATTTTAACAGGCAGCCTTAAAAAAAGAAGTGAGCCTTGGAAGCCAGACAGCTTGCCACTTAGGAATATGTTTTGTTTTTATCAGTAAATTCCCCCTGAAAAGTTGTATGTTTCTCCTCTCCTTCTTCAGTCGCCAGGGTCCACACCTAGATCCATTAGGATTGCCAAGTCTGTCTTAGTAGTGGAAGGATGTCACAAATGAATGATACGTTAGTAAATCCAGTGACATGTCTAAATGCTGTTTACATTTTTAGCGTTCTCTCATTCTCTGTGTCTCTCCATTTGCCCCTCATCTGTCTCTCTATTTCCCCATTAGAGTTTTTCATTTATAATTATGTGTTTTGGGGTTCCTGAAACACTGTCCTCTTTGCATTTCTGCTTCACAGCATTTGGGATTTTCTACCTTTTAAACTGAGCCAAGTCTAAAAAAAACACGGTTCCTATAAATCTTAAGAGGCTTTCCACTTTTCCCTGGCTTTCATACTTAAACCCATTGATGTTCAATTTGTCAGATTTAACATGAAAGACCCAGTTGGAGATCAGTTAAATCATGTGCCCAAATGAATGAATGCCACCACGTTTGCGTCTTTGTAGTCCGGCTGCCTGCACAGAGGCAGGTCTAACACGGCTGGCTTAGGAGGCAAAACGATTCCTGACTTGTAAGGGGAAACTCAGATCACAAGAGTTAAAGGATCACCACAACAGAGATATAATTCATTTGGGATGACCATGACTGGATCCTTCAGGTGGACACTGCTAGCTACATAAAATCCGATTCCTTTCCACCCCTATGCCTTTTTTTTCTACAAAAAGCAGAAACACAACTGCAATTTAAGAGCAGGGAAACTTTCACATGGTAGATTTGTATCATCTATTTTGCAGGGATTGTCTGCTGGGCAAACCATTGGTCTTGTTTTACGATAGAGCATCCCTCCCCAAACCCACTTTTCTCACTGTAACTGAGGGGAATTGGTTTATGTATCCTGTGATTTAGGGGACCTGACAAATTTTGGTCGTGTGCACAGTTTAATCCCAGACAGGTGGAAAGTTGTATTCTCCGATGTCAGTGAGAACAAGCCACTTTTTTCCCCTCCGCCTGTGTTTCAATTGCTTCCTTTCGTGCAACGCCGAAACTGTAAAATTGTTTTTGGTAGTGTGAGCCTCATTTTTGACTTGGTTTGATTTTTGTTTTGTTTAGTTTTGCTTTACTTTGGCGAACAGTCCAGAGCATTTGGGTTGCATTTTTCAATTCTCAGCTGCTGCAAGCATGAAGAAAATTTAATGTGCTGACACATAACGTTCTTTTTTTGGTATAAAAGTAAGTTTTTGCCCTATGATGAACCATGTGTCCGAGCGCTGAGTCTAAATAGAAATTTTGCTTTCTTGGGCCCAGAATTTGACCTTTTCTTCTCCCAACCTCACCTAGCCCGAAATCCGAAGAAGAAATCAGTCAATCAGCGCTATTAATTGAGTTTCTGCTGAGAGTGAATCCCTCTGCCGAGCATCTGTGGAGGTTTAGTGGAAGCAAGACTGCATGATCCCTGTCCTCAAGGTGATCTTAATCAGAAAGTGTCAAGGCTCTGAATTATATACTCTTTGAGGGCAGAGATCATGCCTCCCAACTCCGTTAATACTGTACTCTCCCAAGTGCTTAGTACAGTGCTCTGGACACTTTGTACTCAATAAATACCACTGATTGATGGGTGGGGGGCCACTCTGACATAGCATCCAGAACAGTCGAAAGCATCTGCCAGTGCTTAGGACAGTGCTTTGCACATAGTAAGCGCTTAATAAATGCCATCATCATTATTATTATTATTATCTGCCAGGATGGCCGTAGAGCCCAGGTGGCGTGACTTTCAGATGCTGCCCAAATTCCCCTTCCCACAGTAGAGGTGAAGAAGAGGCTGCATTGGGTACCAGAGTGGTGGCCCACCTCCCTGGTTTCAAATAGGTTCCCTATTGAGCAGGGGCTGGGGATTTTGAGAAAGGAGCATTGCAAGCCCTTTTTTCAACTCCCCATCCCACTTAGAAACTAGACAATGTGTCTGGTAGGTATAGACTGGCTTCCGACTGACTACTTACTTGCTGTGTGGCCTCAAATCTTTCAGACTCATCTCCCTGTCTGGGAGGTGAGGAGATGAAAACTAGCCGTTAAAGTTTGCAGTATTCTAAGAACCTCATATGAAAGGCACAAAATACTAATGTCCTCTTGGGAAAGGCGTATTCTTAGGAAGCTGTCAGCACTGGAAAATGGCGATTGAAAGTTTTTAATTAGAACACTGAAGGATAAATATAAACACTGCTAAAAATACATGCCTTTTAGCCCATTTGAGGCCATTTTCTGAACGTGGCGGTCACATTCGTTCCCAATGATCTAGAAAGTCCTCAGTTCGGGTGTCACTGGATCCTCCTGTTGTTTATGGTTCTGACACATTCTTTCATTAATTCAGTCATATATATTAAACTCTTACTAAGTGCAGAGCATTGTACTAAGTGCTTGGTTTGAAAGTACAGTATAGCAATAAAGTGTGACAGTCCTTGCCCACAGCAGCTCCATGCTAGCTTTGTCAGGAAAGTAAAGCATTAAATACTTTCAGAGGCCTGATACTTTAAACTGTTCCTCTTTGTTGAAATCTCAATTCAAAAATGAATACCATCGGAGAAATAATTTAGATATGAAACCAGGGTTTACAAAGACTGTTAGCTTTCATGAGGAAATCTGTCTGCTCTATGGCTGGAGTCAGCACTCAGCCATTTAGTGGGCATAGTTTTTCACTTTGGATCATGGGGCAATCCTAGATTTTTTGAAGATGAAGAAAGACCGGACTCACTGTTTGGGCTTCTGAGAAGGCGAGCAGGTGGCCTCACGTATGACCTCTTGATAATTCCAGTGTCTCCTTGTTGCCCTGTTTTATGTTCCTCCCTGTTTCGCTCCTCCCTCCAGGATCATTGCAACCATCAGTCCAGAGGCCAAGTTCAGAGTTCTGCCTTGGGCAGACAGAGGGACCATCCCTCACCTCTCAGAAAAGCTAGCCATGAGCCCTCCAAGTGCATAGCACTTCTCTAAGGTGAACCAATCCCCTTTTTGCTTTTTTTCCAGAGCATGCACTCTACTAGACTGATGGGTACATCCCCGCTAAGCTGCTGGCTTCCTATCCACCCCTACAGCCCAGAAGGCATCTTCCCTGTGCCTCTCCCATGCCATGTGCTTCCCTTTTTATGAGCTGATTGGTTCATTGCTTCTTTCAGTGATCTTAAGCCCAGAGTTTCTTGGGAAGAAACAGCTACACAGTAGCCTCCAAATCCCTGCTGGGCTGCTTGCTCTCTCTCTCTATCTCTCCCTCTGTCTCTCTCTGATCAAATGGATGTTCTGAGTTTGCTGTAAGACACCGAGGGATACTAGTAGTCTTTGGTCTCTGTGAGCTGTCTGTGGAAACTTGTAACGGGACAAATGGAGAAGCCAAGCTCTCCTGCACCACCTCCCTTCACTGTTGCTTCTAGCTCCCTTCCCTGGAACTTCCTGACTTTTCCCTAAAGTTTGTCTGGACGGATTTTTCGGGAATGGCCATTAAAAAGTAATAGGACTTGGCCTCTTGTGAAACAGGACTCTTTACAGGTGGGATATTCCCAGGACATCTGTCATGGGCAATTCTGTCAGTCCCAATTCAACTCCCGTGGAAACTGAAACCTAAATCAGTTCAGCGGCTGGCCCAAGATTGCCCAGTCCACTGTGGGCAGAGCGGGGTTTCGAAATCTGGCACCTTGAATTTCCTGGAGAATGCCAACTACTGGGCCATGAAAACAATGCCCTTGAATTTTGCCTTCCTCCTCCTCTTCCTCATCCTTCACAGAGAGAAGCAATATGGTATAGTGGATAGAGCTTGAGTTTGGGCGTCAGAAGATCATGGGTTCTAATCCTGGCTCCTCCACTTGTCTGCTGTGTGACCTTGGGCCTGTTACTTCTCTTCTCTGGGCTGCAGTTACCTCATCTGTCAAATGGGGGTTGAGACTATGAGCCTCATGTGGGACAGGAACTGTGTCCAACCTGATTAACTTGTATCTAACCCTGCGCTTAGAAGAGAACAGTGCTTGACACATAGTAAGTGCTTAGCAAGTACCAAAATTATCATCATCATCATCATTATTATTATTGGCTCTACTTATACCCCCAAATGCGCTGAATGCTTTCCATTCCAGTTCTGCTCTCTGAGCAGGGATCTTGGGGTTTTACAAAAGGAATGAAAAAAAGGGAAAGAGTTGTTCACCTTTAAACTTTTGTTCTGGGACGGGAACTAGAAGGCCGTGGGATCCATGAAATTTGGCAGCTTTTCCCCCGTCAAAATGGCCTGCCTCAATGCACTGACATCATCCCGAAGGCTGCTGTTAGCATAACGATTTTGAGCTATAACAGATGGGACCGCGTCTACCAACTCTGTTTTACTCTCCCAAGCGCTTAGTACAGTACTCTGCATACAGTAAGCACTCAGTAAACACCGTTGCTGGATGTTCATCATTTCTCCATTTTGAGGCTTTAAAATGCAACTCTCCTGCCTCTCCTCCCCCCAACCTTTTTATCTTCTTGCATCCTGTAATTTTATAGGGCCAACATCCAAGTAGCCTGTATTTCCTTAAAGAAACTCTTTCTTGGGAAGGAGCATAAGACCAGTGGTAATAGTAATCCTGTTTTACACCTGGAGAATAATAATTTTGGTATTTTCATTCATTTAGTCGTATTTATTGAGGCATTTATTGACTGTGTGCAGAGCACTATACTAAGCGCTTGGGAAATACAAGTTGGCAACATACAGAGATGGTCCCTCCCCAACAAGGGGCTCACAGTCTAGAAGGACTTAATTGTGCCTGGCACTGTACTAAGCACTGGGGTGGATACAGGCAAATCCAGTCGGATGCAGTCGCACTCCCACATCGGGCTCACAGTCTCACCCATTTGACAGATGAGGTAACTGAGGCACAGAAAAGTGAAACGACTTGCGTAAGGTAACACAGCAGACAAGTGGTGGAGCCGGGATTACAACCTGACTTAAGGCTAAGGGACTTTTTCCAGTTTCCCCAATGAATTGATGGCAGACCCCTAGCCAGGAGAACCCAGGCCTTCTCTTAGTGGGCTGAGTAGCAAGTGAGGTTAAATTCAGGCCACTCTTAAGCAAGCTCTAGGTTTGAACACTCCCACACTGTTTTTCTTTGTCTTTGCAGTGTACACATCTAGGCTGTCTTATCTGCTTTGCTCTTTCAGAACATGAGGAAAGAATGGGTATTTAAAAGAAAAGCGGGGGAGGGTGGGGTGGAAGCAGTTGTGAAAGAACAGTTTACTGTCTTAGTCATTTATTACTGGGCCCAGCAAGGTAGGCCACAGGGAAGGGGCATGATCCAATGGGCGGAATGGGATCCCTGGTTTCCCGCTAGCTCTGGCAAAGACTAACATCCCTGTTTGTACCTTTGGGGATGATGGGGTTAGATGATGGGGATACCTGCCATTGTGAGGTTGCAGAAGGCAGCTGGTGGGTCTTCAGCATGCTAGGAGAAGATGCATATGGTTTCTTATGTGTAACTTTTTGCGGGTAGAACACCATATTTTTGAAATTCTTGAGCACTTTCAGTTTTTCAAAGTGCTTTCCCCGTCATTTGTCCCATTTTATCCATTCAACGTCCCGGTGAGGAAGGGAATATTATCACTCTCCCATTTTACAGATAGTAAACTGAGGCCCAGAGAGGTTAAGTGACTTGCCCAAGGTCCCACATCAGGCCAGAGGCAGAGTTGGGACTAGAACCCCGACCTTCTGACTCCCAGACTGTGCTGTTTCTGCTAGACCACGTTGCCATCGCGAGCCGCGCATGTGGGTGTGTGGCTGTATGAGCATGCAACAGTCACATTTCTAATCACCGGGTTAAGCTGCTTTTTTCTCCCCCGAGGGGTGGAGTCTTCTTCCTCAGGGTTGAGGCAGTGAGAAGCATCCAGCCTTGCGGGCCCTCCGCAAACATTAAGCAGCAACAATCGCAACGTTCTCCTTGCTGCAAGCTTTTTGCAGTTGGGTATCCCCTTCTCCCCGGGCTATCCCCCTGGATTTGCCGGCCCTGGGGATTGTTGCTGGTTTAAGGAGGAATGTGACCTGTTGCCCACCCAAGATTTGGATGACAACATCTGTTGGCACAAAGCAGAACACACCTGCCTTCCTGGCTTGTTTGTTTACCAGATCAGCCTGCTTTTGAAGTAGGTTCAATACAGTCCCTTAAGGGGAAATGGAGTCCCCTTTGCCTCTGCTAAGACGAAACTCTGGCACAGACAATCAATCATATTTATTGAGCGCTTACTGTGTGCAGAGCCCGCTGTTGGGTAGGGACCGTCTCTATATGTTGCCAACTTGTACTTCCCAAGCGCTTAGTACAGTGCCCTGCACACAGTAAGTGCTCAATAAATATGATTGAATGAATGCTAAGAGGAAACTCTGGCACAGGCAGCCCAGTGGGCCTTCTTTAGGGCTTTGGAAGGGGAGCGAGCTGGAAGTAGCTAAGGAAGCCAGTCCCTTTGGTTAGAAAGTCTTTGAAGAAGAGAATGGGGTTGACGGGAATGAAAGATTTTTAGGGTTCTAGAGGAAAGTCCTGGTCTAGTATAGCCTGCCCCGCCTCTTTCTTTCTTTTGTCCCGTCTGTCTCCTTTTTTGGCCTCTTTTCCTCTGCTCAGTGAAGCCTCTTTTGCATTCTCCCAAACTTGCCTTTGATTGCATCCTACAGTCTCTTCAGAGAAATACTTCTCTCTGGATTCACCGCACAATACTTCAAGACTCTGCATCTTAGCTACTTTTCCCTTTGGCGTATTTGGCCTAAATTGCATTGGCTTTCCTTATCTAAGATATTGGGACCGAAGGCTCCAAGATCAGTTCAGTTGAGTGCTTTAAGGACACACTTTAAGGACTCAACAGGAGATATGCTGATAACCTGAGAAGAATGGTCTGCTTTCAGGCTTCAGCTCTTGTTCCTGGGCATCATTGGCAGCAGAACTGTCCGGCAGAGTGACTGCTTTGCTCTTTCATTTCCCCCGAGTGCCTCTGGCATAGTGCAGTACACAAGTTAGGAGATTTCTTCCGACGTTGATGGATGAGTGTGAGAAGCAAAGTGGCCTAGTGGAAAGAGCGCAGGCTTGGAAATCAGGGGACCTGGATCCTAATCGCAGCACCATCTGTTGCCTGTTATGTGACCTTGGATAAGTCACTTAACTTCCCCGTACCTCAGTTTCCTCATATGTAAAATGAGAATTCGATACCTGTTCTCAGTCTAAGTTGACTTACACTGTGTGCTGTGTGTGGGACAGGAACTGTGTCCGACCTGATGGTATTATATCTACCCCAATGCCTAGCACAGTCCTTGGCACCTAGTAAGCACTTAACAAATACCACAGTTATTATTAGGATGTGTTCAAGGGTGTGTCTTAACCTGCTCTTATGTCCCTTGAGCATTGCTATCGGCGGAAATGGAATAGGGTGTCTCACATCTTATTTTGGGGTCCTAATCATGGAACGTCCTGCAGTCGTTTCAGAAGCATTTGGTTTGTTTTCCCCTCCAGTGGTGCTTAGTGCCACCCAACATATTAGGAACGTTGGAAAGCCCTGCCAGTCATGCAGGCGGCTGAGCGTGCGTTCAGCATGATTCACTCATCCATTCAGTCATATTTATTGAGCGCTTACTGTGTACAGAGCAGTGTACAATACCTCGATCATGCCGGAGGACTGACATCTCTGCCCAGCTTTCTTCAGAAACCAGTTTGGCTCACAGGCTGAAGTGGTTCCGATGGATCTGACATCTGTCAGTAAACTATCTGTATCCTGCTCCCTCCCCCCCCACCTGTAGTCTTCTTGGCGCACAGTACAGTGCTCTGCGTACAATAAGCGCTCAATAAATACCATTGATTGAGTGAAGTAGTTCTCCTGATTTTGTCCCCTGGAGAGGAAAGTTAGTGTCAACTTCTGCCTCCAGGGATCAGGGTGGGTTGCCGTTAGAGCTCTTACAGATACTGACGATTGCTGCAGACTGGGACAAGGGGAGAGGGTCCCGGGTCCCTGACCTTTTAACCAAGCGTTTGCAGTTAACAGCCCTTCACCCAGACAGTCATGGAAAATCATTCTCCTCCCATTCCGCTCCAAACTCCTCCATTCAGTGGCAAAGTACAGCCAAAGTTCAGCAGCGTTGGGTCACCGGGCCCCCGGTGAGCTATCCGAAGCTACTCTGGACAGGAAGGACTGTTTGCTGGGTCAGATTGGCTGTCCAGAATGCACATAGGTGATGGGTTCAGGCTGGGTCTGTGCTTCGGGGGTCAGGGAGGGGGAATCCACATCCATGATTTCCTGTACTGTCCCTTTCTCCCCCACAAGCAGTCCATCCTAGCAATTCCAGGCTGACCAAAGCTGTCTTCCTCCCCCCGCCCTTCTTGGCAATGCCTAGAGCCTAACATGTTCCAGGCCAGTTCATCAGGGGTGGAAAGAACCATTCAAATGACTGGCCTCTGAGCCACATCAAACCAGCTCAGCAAAATGCCAGTGGCGACAGAGAGCCCGGCTGCCACAGAATATTTGTTGCAATGCTTCTATTGCTGACCATTTAGGACCCTTTCATCTTGAAGCCCTTCTCCTCACCACCCTCAGCCCCCCGCCCTAAGCCCCTAAAAATAAATCCCAACCTGTGGTTGAAGCCAGGAGTGGGTATTGGTCGTCTTTTTTTTTTAATGGTAACAACCTGTTGATGCCTGTCTGCTTTTTTTGTTGTCTCTCCTCCTTCTAGACTGTGAGCCCATTGTTGGGTAGTGAGTGTCTCTATCTGTTGCCGAACTGTACTTTCCAGTGCTTAGTACAGTGCTCTACACGCAGTAAATGCTCAATAAATATGATTGAATGAATGAATTAACCTGTTGGGGTGACCAGGGAACTCGACTCCGCATCTGTGATCAGTTGGGATCTTAACACTCGGCCGGTGTTTTGCTGTTTCTAATTATTACTGTGCATTGTCAAGCTTTCCTTTTCTTCAAGAACTAAGAGGGTGGGGAAGAGGTTAGGAGTTTTTCCTTTAGATCGCCTCTTTAGGTGTTGATATCGGCATTATAAGATCAGGCTTCTGCCCCCTCCGGATATTGCTGGCGGCTGCCTGAGAATGTTACCAGTAGCTGGGGCATCCTCCACCCTTTCCTAGCTTTCATTTTATATCAAAATACATTTGGCTCAGAAGGAGAGAGAGTGTGTGTGTGTGTGTGTGTGTGTGTGTGTGTGTGTGTGTGTGTGTGTTTTGCGGTGGGGGGAAACAGGGAGCAAAAGGATCACTGAACACAAACCCCAGAGGCTTTGGTGAAGTCACATGTAATGGGAATTACAGTCAGAGTGAAAATGAAGAAGGGCTGGTTTGTGTTTTCATATTGGCTGTTACTATAGAATCAATCACAACATTAGGAAAATAACACAAGAACGCCAGTGCTCAACAGTCAAGTCCTGTCTCGTTCTCATCGGCACTAAAAGAGAATTAAGGGGAAAAAGGGCAGGCAGGAACTTTAGGAAGTGTTGGGGGGATTTTTCTTTTTAACAGGGCCAGTTTGCCTTGGAAGCCCTGTGACTGTCCAGCAGATATCCTTCAACACCAAGAAATGAGTTTGTTTGAAACTCCTGACTTAATTATCCAGAGAACGCAGTTTGCAGCCGCTGTAGGGACATTTGATGGGGGGAGAAGAGGAAATTGGTTCACGAGACTAGCAGTCTTCCTACCTCCTCCCTTTAAATGCGCTCTTAAATGCTAAACTGAAAAAAGGTGCAGAAGGCTGAGGTGTATTTTGTGGGGGGAAAAAAGCAGTAAGTGCAAAGCAAAAAGTGCTACCCTATGGGAAATACAGCTGTTAAGCCTTTGATAGATGTTATGATTTGCAACAGACTAGCTAGAGTTTATGATGCAGATGGTACTTTGGGTAGAGTTAAAACAGCAATTAATGGTTTCTATTTCCCTCTTTCTCTATTAGATTCAAGAGAACTGAATAACCTCTTGCCTAAGGCAAGCATTTTTCCATTTCCTACTGTAGCCTTTACTGAATAAACAACTTTTCCACTGCATTTCAGTATTTCCACCCAATGAACTGGGTGTTCACCTCTCTTATGCCCCTTTTAGATAAGCCTGGGCTTCTTTAAGTTTAAAAGAATAGTTTTAAAGCATCCAATCCTGAATACTAGCCAAATACATTAGCCTCTTTGTAGACACATGGAAATGCAGACCTCCAAATACATTAGCCTCTTTGTAGACATACGGAAATGCAGACCTCTCATTTATTATACTGGGGAACTAAAGTGGACCAATATTCCAAAATTATGTATTACCAAAAATACATTCTGAAATCATAATTGGAAGAAGAACTTTTCATTGATAACAGGAAGTGAAGCAAACTATAGGCTTGGCCAAAGTAATGAAGATCATAATAAAGCATCTTTGTCACAGATTTTGCTCTTTCCTTAGGATGTTTTATCTTTTTCTTTTAAAAAGGAATTACTCAATTGCTTCCGACTATAAAAATTCACCTTTACCATACCCAAACTGTCCCCGTACCTCTCTGTTAATCTACCTGCACAAGAGATTTATGACTTTTACCTACTTATCGTCATAGAGAGTTACTTTGTAAAGCCCTGATGCAGTTATTTAAATGTCATCAGAATTAAACAACCACTCCATAACCCCCCGTTTGTGTCTCTGAAATTGTCAGCCAGTGATGTTTTTGAAATTGGTAGCCTACCCTGGAAACATCAAAAAGCAAAGTTACTTTTAAAAGGTAAGAATTCTTTCACTCAAATATAGTAGAGTTTTAATGCTTAAGTCTCCCCAAACATATGAGGTCAAGAACAAAATAATTGATGCGGTAATGCAGTTTCAACATCCAACTTAGTTTTGAAATGTTTTGCAGAAGTCACCACCCTTTGTTTCTAAAAGGTCTGCAGATTTTATATGGTGGGGAGATAATGGAAGGAGAGAGGCTTTTGCATATTTTTATTGACCCTGTGGAAGATGTGTGCTTTACTTCATTGAGTGGGTTAAAATATAAGACCTAATAAAGCATTTGGATATTACTTATAAGGGACTGAATAACAGAAGGCGTCTATAAACTTTTCTTGTCATATCAGGGATTTTGGGCAAAAGACTTTCTGATTCCAAACACACTGCTACATTACAGGGAATGGGATTATTTCTCATTATCACATTCAGGTATTGCCAAGGAAGTGGACACAGAGTAAAAACACTAGGATGCCAAACTGGCAGCCACTCCCTCTTCAAATTTGACATTTGTGTTCAAGACACAGAAATGAAAAGTGTGAGGATTCTGTAGTTCTTCTCTGTAGTTAAACTAACAGCTTTTATTTTTAAATCGACTCTTCTGAGTACTCCGAAAAGTTTTTTCTATCACTTCGAATATGAATTGGAGATTACATTTATCAAGCAACACATTTAGCATGTGGTAAGATCGTGCGTATATACGGTAGCTCTGAAGTGAAATTGGGTTTGTGGGATTAACTGCAGGGAAAAATGAAGCAGAAGGTACAGTGGATGTACCACAGTCTGTGTGAATTCTTTTTCCACGGTGTTAATTTAGGCAGGACTCAGTGTGCAGGCAATTTGGAAAGTGTGTGTAATAGCGTCTTTCCCTTCTTAAAGCTAAAAAATTAAATGCCTCATCTGTTTCCCCTTCCAGACCCTTTACTTTTAAAAGTTTAGTGTTAGTTGAGAAGGTTTTTTTTTTCCCACTTAGGGTTAACTGGACGCACTTTGCGAGTCCCGTTTGCAGTCAGTGATGCGGAGCAAATTTGAAAAGAAAAACTGCACACGTCCATAGCCGCATCCCTTTTCCTGCAGAAATGCCCCCTGACTGCCGAAAGAGATTTTTAAAAAGGCTGTTTCCTCTTTCTTACCTTAGTTGCGGGCACGGTGGAATCCCATGATTTAGCTATTGCTCCCTGGCGCTGCAGATTGCGTTCCTCTTAGGCATCAGAGATGTGAGCATTCCAGCAGTTGTATCAAACAATGAGAGATAGGCTCTTTGCGTGCCCCAAGCCTATGGAGCATTACGTCATTGCGTTGCCATATAAGGCACCCTGTGTGTTGTGCAGCCTCCCTGTGTCTGACTAGCGTACCTCGGTGATAGCCAGAACTTGGAAAACTTATTAATGCATTCTGGCTCCAGCTGACGTTCAAGACTCTGTGAAATATTTCATTTGTCGCCCCGGTTCGTGGCCGAAAAGAATGTGCGGAAGGTTAGGGCTGCACCAGTTCCTTCTTGCTCTTGATAATAAAGTCACTGAGGGTCATTAGCTGATTAACTGGAACTTTTCTCAGTTGGTGCCCCGGTCACAAGCTGAGGGAGAGAGAGAACTAGAGAGAGAGAGAGAGGAAAAAGCCCCTAGATAGTGGCCTTAAATAAGGCATAATGAATGAGTTTGTGCTTTTCTTTTAAAAGGAAAAAAGATGAGGAGGGAACAAAACGCATTACGAGAACTCCCCTGAAGGTGATTCGTACTTCAAACCTCCTCCTCGGTTCTCTTTGTGTAGAGTGGGGGTCCTCAGAGGATAGTATTTTATTTCCTGATGATGTAACTACAAAACAATTCTTCAAGTGATGATGGGAAGGCCAGATGAAATCTGCTTTTTTTGCTAATGTTTTTCTGAAAGACGCTTCCCTCTCCTTCTTCCCGGCTCTTTTCCCCTACCCCTCTTCCCATCCACCCCCGCAACAGTTTTGGAATATTTTCATTTTAGCTAATGCAGTTGGGATGCTGAGCAGTTTATTTGGTAGTGAAAGTGTGTTTTTGAAGAAAGCAAGTGTTCTGTTTTCATGTTCTTACGGGAAAGTATAATGGGAATGCTTGACTTGAAAATAATCTTCTTTTCCTCATGGCTTCCCCCTCTACACCCCCAAAACAAATACAGATTGTGGATGGGGGGAGAGGAGTGTCTATCTGAAAACTCCGAGGATGAGGGCAGTCGGATTTAGGGTTAATAGCAGCTACCTGCCCCAGACCCTTAATGATGTTGATAATTCGTGACACTGCCTCATCAATGGGAGAATTCCTGCTCCGAGTCACAGCTGAACTGCCTTGTTCTGCTTCAAGGATTAGAGATCTGTCTGCTCTATTTGCAGGCTTCAGAAGAATGGAGTAGTAGTCCTAGGAGCTGGAATCTATTTGAAAACTCTTAAAAACTGCAAAATTCAAACAGGATTCCTTCCTAATATGATATACATATGTCTGTGGGATTATTGTTTCCATATGTTCAGCCAAATTGAAATAATGAAAATATTGTACGTTTGGTGGGAGTGGGGAGAGGAGTGGAGAGAACAGAGGTGGGAAGCAAGTGGGAGAGGTGAAGGCTAAAGATGAAAGATAAAAACCGGGCACTGAATTCTGCTCCCTTTGAAGTTCTGTGTCTTTGAATCCCCTGGTTGGGTACACCCAGCTGCCAGACATAAACTTTAACATCCTCCTTTATATTCATATGTCACCCCATCATTTTCTAGGGTCGGTTGTGGTTGCATTAGCTGCAGAACATTTTCTATCACCTACCCTTGGGAAACGCTGCACATTCGTTTTTATAGGTCAGTTTTCATTTGTGTATCATGTGATGTCCCATCTCCAACAGACTTTTACACCAGGTTGCTACCGGATAGATGAGACTGTGAAAAGCATCATAGGAGGCATAAACAGCATCGAACTAAGCTTTAAACCCCAAACCTTGAACATTAGCCAGAGACAAAGAGCATTGTTCTGCCAGTTGTGATTCTGTGCCCTCACATGCCCTGTTGCAAAGCAGTCCCTAATTCCATGATGGACATTTTTATGGTGTTTTAGTTTTGTCTGAGTGCTGGGCGGTTATTTCTCCCTGCTCTTTCTTGTGGCTTTCCTGCATTTTCCCTTTTTTTTTTTGCAAAGGAGGTTGCAGATGTCCAGAGAGGTTCACTGAGGCCCAGCTGGATGAATGATTTACCCAGGGTCACCCAGAAGCCCAACTTGAGCAGAAATGGGATCAGAACATTTTCCTAGGCAGTTCCTGGGAGCTCTGAGCTGATCCAAACCCCCAACTGCACCACTACGGCCTGAAGTCATTTCTTCTGCAATTCCGGACTGTGGTGGTACTGTCCCAAAACAAGTCCGACCACACTCTTCAAGACACTGTTATCTCTTTTTTTATGGTATTTGTTGAGTGCTTACGATATTCCGGGAACCGTACTAAGTGCTGAGATAGATACAAGTTAATCTGGTTGGACACAGTCCCTGTCCCATATGGGGCTCACAGTCTTATTCCCCATTTTGCATATGAGGTAACTGAAGCACAGAGAAGTCAAGTGGCTTGCTCAAGGTCACAAGGCAGACTAGTGGCAGAGCCAGGATTAGAACCCAGGTCCTCTGATTCCCTGGCCCATGCTGTATTCACTAGGCCACACTGCTTCTCCCTGGATTTGTCTTCCCTCGTGTCAGAAATGGGTTGAGTGAAGGTCCCTGCCAGTAGTCTGTTGGTCTTGGGTGAGAAAATACGTCCCTCAGTTTGAGGTCCTGTTTTGTCCAGCTGCCCAGGCTCCTGCAAGATCCAGCATAAATTCATTCCCCAAATTTGTTCCCCCAGATTTCTTGCCTGCTGAATAGTTTCCCTCTAGACTGTAAGCTCATTGTGGGCAAGGAACGTGTCTGTTATACTGTTATAAACATACTCTCCCAAGCGCTTAGTACAGTGCACACAGTAAGCGCTCGATAAATGCTACTGACTGACCAACCTTCAGGAGGGAGAGATGGAATGCGGTAGAAGGCAATCCTGAAGTGTCAGCAGACGTGGTTGTTGTTGCTAATAAACATTTGACCAAAGCCCTCAGTGTACCAGGGCCTTGACTTGAAGTGGTTCCACATCTGCTGACACAGTTCCTCTAAATTATTTGGGAAATGACTGCTCACAATAACCTGTTCTCTTGCATATCTTTCTTGGCTTCACCTCCTGCTTTCTCTTTCTCTCTGGCTGTACCACACGGAGTGGGTTTCTTCAGTCGCCTCTGAGGGATGCATTTGATTGTATCAAGTCCCTCAGCTCCAGGTCTCTCTTGCACTGTTCCTGAGGTTTTTGAGAGCCTCCGTTATTGGTTACCTGTCCCCCGGGGGCAGACAAAGATGAAATTGGAGGATGAAATTGGTGGGAAAGGGTTAGGGGAGAATTCTGATTCCCTGGGCAGCACCAAAGAAACCTTATTCTACATATAATAATAATAATGATGATGGTATTTGTTAAGCGCTTACTATGTGCCACGCACTGTTCTAAGCGCTGGGGAGGTTACAAGGTGATCAGGTTGTCCCACGGGGAGCTCACAATTTTAATCCCCACTTTACAGATGAGGTAACTGAGGCACAGAGAAGTTAACTGACTTGCCCACAGTCACACAGCTGGCGGAGCCGGAATTTGAACCCATGACCTCTGACTCCAAAGCCCATGCTCTTTCCACTGAGCCACGCTGTTTCTCGATATATGTGTGTTTACTATTACTAGCAGTAACTGTTACTAGCAGTAACATATGTGTGTTACTGCTCGGGTGCTGGAGAAGGACTGGAGAGGACAGGCCACAACTCTCTCCACCTTCAAAGCCTTATTAAATTCACCTCTCCTCCAACATGATAAGCTTGTAGCTACCCCATTGCTCAATTGAGCGCTTGGCACATAGTAAGCACTTAACGAATACCCTAAACGAGGCTATCCCTGACTAAACCCTCATTTCCCTTACTCCCTTTCCCTTTTGCATGGCCCATACATGCATCCAAATGCATGCAAATAGCTGCAGACCTTGCAAACGGAGTGGAGAACTGGAAAAGAAAGTCCAACTGGATGATGGTGCTGACAGCCACCTTTCCAGTTACCCTCTTCTCCAGTCCACCCCTTCCCTATTTCCTGGCATGTATGGACACAAACAGTTTTCAGAAGCCATGAGCTGTGGCAGTGCCGTGAGTCAGCGGGTGAGTGCAGCCCTGTGACTTTGTATCCCAGAATCTGCATGAATCAATTTTTGCCCGAAGCCTACTTTCTCCCTGCTAAACCTCTAGTGTAAGCCAGATTTCGGTTGTTCCTCCTTTGATAGGGACCTGGCCTAGCTGCCTTGTATTTTCTAGTTATGAATCCCATCCTCCTTGGGTATTTCACCGCTGGTGCCAGTCTAGAATGTTAGCAGGATCAACAATGAACCTAGTCCCAAAGAGAAGCCCCGTGGGCTTAGTTGGCACTCGAAGGTCTGACTGCAATGCAGGTCTCCAGCGGACGTCCGCGGGTCAGCAGGATGAGTCGAAGAACATTATGGGTGGACAGCATGACCCCGCTGGGAGAGAGTTAAATGGTAAAGAGGAAAGACCTGCTATTTAGGTCCTGTCAGTTTGTGTATTTCTTCCTGCAAATATGTATCGTTTCCTTAGTAACTAATAATAGTTTTGAGAAATTGCTTTACTTGCAAGCAATACTGCAGGAGCGAAAAACCCCTAGAATCACAGAAATTAGAAATGGAAAAGACCTATTAGGTCATCTTGGCTGCCCCTTGCCAGTACAGATTGTTCCCAGGGTTTTGTCCAGTCTATTTTTAAGGGACCTTTTCAAGTTCATTTTTTTTCCCCTGAAATGGGCATTAGTAGAAGCAAGTGGGACAGACTCTCCTTTCTCTGCCCGTGGAGCTCCCTTTGACTTCAGAGAAAGCATCGTGAATGGAGATCGTGTCGGACAGATCGCAGCAGAAATATTCCCACAGACGTTTTACAAAAGCGGTGGGTTCATTTTAGGGTGTCATTGGAATAATTATGTGGGTAAAAGGAGAGGAGATTGAATGTAGACATTGTCATCCATCACCATACAACCCTGATGCATTGTGTTGATGAACTTGTCTCCCCAGGAATTCACATATGTTCCTCAAATAAGCATCCTTTGGTGCCATTATCAGTGAAATAATACTAAGCTAGGTGACTGTTTTTCTTACCCAGTGCCTTGTAAAACACCCAGCCTCAATGAAACTCATCCTGTGGCGTGAAACTGCCCCGTGAAAGAGGTGAGGTCTGCCCTCACATCGAGGCCTTTGCAGAAAAAAACCCTACCTTGATGCCGGTACAAACCAAAGTGGCAAGAACATAAGCAGTGGTGCCCTGAGATAATTAGATTAACGGTCCATTTAGCCTGTTATTTTGTCTCTGAGAGTGACACAAAGGAATGGGATTGCATCTGCCTACTCTATCCTGTCGTACTTTCCTAAGATCTCAGTACAGTGCTCTGCACACAGTAAACGTTCAATAAATATTATTGCTTTGATTAATTGATCCGAGAGAAACTCTGCCAGCCCTAATGGGAAGTTGAGAAACTTGGCAGAGCCTTTGTTTGTTACGTCTCAAATGGTCTTCTGCACCAGCCAGTCGTATTTCATATTTAGACTTGGTTGTGATGCAGCACAGTAGGACTCAGAACTGCTGGACTAAGCGATGTGTTCACGGTATTTTGATTATTGGCCTGCCAACTCTGTTGTATTGTACCCTCCCAAGCATGCAATAAAACCATTGATGATGATGATAGGCTTGATAGCGTTTGCTCAGCCGTGTGAGTCTCTGCCCTGTCCTTCTCACTGTACTACCCATGTTCCTTGAAGGTGGACTTTACTTCACTCCCCTCTCACTCGGCTAGGCACAGGAGCGAAGCAAGCCTGGGGACTCGAAAAAGCCCCAAGATGCTGTCAAAACAAGTTGATGCCTGACTTTTAATGACCTGGGATGACAGGTGTGTGACTGGGAAAATGTCCATCGTATTAGTTCTAAATCGGCTTGATGCCCAATGTTAGTATTTGCTTGATCAGACAAACGTTACAATTTTCTCCAGGAAAGTCCTCTCCCACATCCCGCCTGTCCTGTGTAGACATAGACTGTGATGAGAACGGAGTCACCCCAGAGCACACTAAACCCCCTAGAAACAGCTAAGCTTATGTCTCTTCACCATTCAGCCCCTAGCCTCTTAGTACTTGCGCAAATATTCTTATACCCTACGATTTCCCCTATCCCTAATCCTTTTTAATGTCTGTCTCTCCCTGTCGGCAGGGATCATGTCTCCCACTCTGTTCTGTTATACTTTCCAAAAAGGTTAGTACAATGATCTGCACACAGTAAGTGCTCAATAAATACCATTGATTGATTGTTTCAGGAGGGGAGTGTTTCTTGGGCACAGAAATTAGAAGATTGGGTCCAAACCATCCACTCAATTCTCATTAACTCTGCAAATATTTCTATAGTTCTTCCCCACTAGCCCAAGTACACCATTATTGGTAAAATGACGGATCTTACTGAAGATATTTTTATTCTGCTTTCCAAACGTTTCCCGGCTAATCTGTGACAGATTTGTGAGTCGGACACAGAAAGATGGTTAGCCCTTAAACGTTATTTCAAGCAGCTGGCTTGATCCCTCTCAGTCTGGATTGGGCAGCAAACTAATTTACAAGTTTAGATCAAGATTCAGAACGTAAGACCGCCCACAGTTAATTTATAGTCAGCATTGCAATTCGTTGTCACTTCTTATTGTGTTTCACGTAATGTGACTTGAATGGAGCAGGTGAAGCATTGATCTCTGAAGAGATGTATTTGGCACTGGCAGCCTAGAGTTTTTTCAGCTGTGTCCGAGAAGTTTTCCCCAAGAAACTCTCCAGGAGACTCCTGAATTCTTTTAAATAGCACCTGGAATCTTTTTAGACCATCCTGAAATTACCATTCCAGTTACTGTGCAATGTGGGGTGTTTGGAGTTCTCAGAATTACTCACTATGCTAGAGGTTGATTTAGAGCATTTGCTTTTTTTGGAGAATAATTTCATCTAGAAGACTATCACAGGGGCCAGGTCCCTTTAACTGTCTTAATTCAGAGGATGGGGTATATGTAGATAGCCATTGACACAGTTCAGTGGCAATTTCTTTTCTTTGGAGATGATAGTATTATAAAGCCCGATGGCTTGTTACGTTGGAAAAGACCGGCGAGTGGATCTGGAGTGAAATCCTGTTCACTAACCAGTTTTGCTCTCAGCTGGCAGCACAGTTGGCTTCGTGACCCTAACTGGTCAGCACACTCTCAATCAATCAGTAGTGTTTATTGAGCACTTAGTGTTTGCAGAGCACTATACCAAATGTTGGGGAGAGTACAGTTTAACCGACACATTCCCTGCCCACAGTTTGGGTAGATTTTATCAATCATATTTATTGAGTGCTTACTGTTTGCAGACAACTGTACTAAGCACTTGGGAGAGTACAGTACAGCGGGTTGGTAGACACATTCCCTGCCCACAACAAGCTTACAGTCTAGAGGGGGAGTGTGCCTTGTCCAGTCGTACAAAGCTTAATGGGCTGGCTTAGATAAAGTTCCTGGATCCTCTGCCTATGAACTGAGAACATATTTCTTGTGCTCCTTCTCCCTCCGAAACAAGATTCCAGCTCCTACCTGATTTAATCGTCAGTGATTTTACTAGAATGCAGAGTTCTGTTCCAGTATCAGCCTTTCTGTCTTCTCAATATCAGTCAGATATTCTGAAATAGCAGTCTTGTACATTAATGACTTCAGATAGGAACCACAAAGATGTACTTCAACATGTATTAAGTGCAGTGTGTTCAGAAGTTCACTGACCTATTTCTCCACATAATCACCTTCATAAAATTCATGTGAACAAATAGATTCATATTTCTCCTACTTCTTCTTGGATTGAAGAAAACACTTCTTTTCTCCCACCTGCCCTGCATCTATTCTGCTCTAACAAACTGCAGGAGCAGAATTCTACAACCCAGTCTGATCCCAAAGAACAAATGCTCTATAAAAAGACAACCTATTAAGTGCTGGGCATGTCTACCTGTGAGTTTAAGGGAAAAAGTGTGTGGAGACTCCAGGAACAGTACTTGGGTAGAGATTTACCCCAGAAATCACCTACCTGGAAATAGAAACTTCTTAAAGAAAAGTTTCTTGAAAGATGCTCTTGTGGGGAGGGAAGGGGAAACGAATCCATGAAAACTGTTTGCTTCTGCCCTGTGTTGCTAGAGTTAGATACTCCAAAGCATGAGTCATGGATGTCTTTATGGTTACACATCCTCCCTTGCACATGAGAAATAAACTTGAGAGAGAGAGAGAGAGGGAGAAGTTAAGAGAAAACAGACGTGTGAATAACTGTTAATGGCGCTCTCTCTGGCCCCTTTTAGTGTGCCATTTCATCATGCATAAAGTGGGTAGTTCAGAGATTCCTTTCTTGGCAAGTAAGTGGCAACATATGTTTGAAACAGTGAATGGAAACTACAGAAAAAAATGACAGGCATATGGCAGTGGGAAGGCAAGGGAAAATTTGTTGCCCTTAATGTTAGCCACATAATTATTACTCTTAAAACTACACAAGTATTGTTTGATTGAAAGAAACCTACCTGCCCCTTTTGCATCTTTCTTTGAATGGACGTTTCACTAGAGATGTAGGGAAGAGGGGAATGGAGGGGCTTGAATTGAGAAGAGAAGAGCAATGTAAGAAATGTAAAAAAAAAAAAACAAAGTGTACACTTAAAAAAGTGAAATTGAGGGTTTCAGAAGTTGAGGGATGACGAGGGGAGGGCCATAATTACTGTCCTTGGGAGAGTGCTTCATTTACACAAATATGAGTAGCTTTACACAGTGATAAGTTTATTATTCAATAGCTGCCATAGCAACTGTCGTATTGCACAATAGCTGTGAGGTGCCAGAAAATATCTTAAAGGAAAACACATTGATATTGTATTTTAACATTAGGGAGTTTTTTCTTCTTTTTTTTTTTAATGCCCCATTCCAGCAAACAAAAAACAGAACGCTTTACCAGCCCACTGCAAAATTTTCACTTCCTTCTATTTTTCTGCCATTATTATTGAATGGAAAGTTTCTTGCAGATAAAGTCCTTTCTGTCTGTCTTATTCATACCACTATTAATTAGGAAAATTATTTTTAGGTCTCCAAGATGGAATTGTGACCTAATGTCTCAGTTAAGAAAGGAGAGCAGGTTAAATATCTGGGACAAAGATAACACGTATTTCCAGATATTTCTTAGCACATCTCCAGAGTAATTAGAATAAAGACTTTTAAAGAAACCATAAAAATAAGAAACTTTTAAATCTACAAATTGCCAAGAGGTTACATCAATAAATGGTTTTTGGGTGCTTACTGTCTGTAGGGCACTGTACTAAGCACTTGGAAGAGTGCACTATAACAGATTTGGTACTAAAGTTCCCTATTTAACATGTCTGTTTGCCTATATGGTGACCCATACTGTCTTTGCAAGATTTGGTGAGTGTGTAATGAGTTATTGTATTGGTAGAAATTTCATTGGGTTGGGGGAGAAGGGATTAGTAACTTATTATAATGAATTACGGTGTGAGAAGTGGGCAGGAAACTAATTTTGTTGGAGAGTAACTCTCCCAAGTGCTCAGTACAGTGCTCTGCACATAGTAAGTGCTCAGTAAATACCATTAATTGATGGATGAATCGATCAACTGCTGCAACCAGAGCAACGATTGAGATTGTAGCAAAGAGGTTTTCTGGCTGTTGATTCATAGAACTAGCAGTAGAAAGAATCAATGCCTAAAACTGTCAAATTCAGGGACCGGCATTTTATTTGACCCTGAGCACATCACTTAATTTGCTTGTCTTCTGTTTCTCTGTTCTCAGTTCTGCAACTAAAGTGCGAGCAGCTTGCCGCTCGTGCACCAGAATTTTAACCACAAAGTCAGGGGAAACCTGTGTTCCTGGGCCTGATCCCTCTCCCCGGCAGGTATAGAATTTGGGCCGCATCCATCGAGGATTAAAAAAACCCTACCCTGGCTGAAGAGGTGACTTCTTAGGCGGGGTAATAATTTAGGGGTGAGAGTGGGTGCAATTCTGCTTTATTCTGTTGCTAGAGTCAATTTAGAATTCAGAGCCTGAAGGAATTGGCTTCTCCATGATGGTGTGGCAGGACCTGGCAGAATTGATGAGCTTTGTCCAACTTTTCCCCCCCCATCATCAGCGGAGGAAGAACATGGTTGTGTCTAGTCTCAGGTTAGTAAATCAGACGGGCTGAGGCTCCCTAAGCAGTCACACATTTCAATTAATGGTATTTATTGAACATGTATCGGGTACTAAGTGCTTGGGAGAGTATAATACAACAGAGTTGCTAGACATGTGAATAGTAATGATGTTATTTGTAAAGTACTTACAGTATGCCAAGCAGTGTTCTAAGTGCTGGGTTAGTTACAACGTAATCGGGTTGGACAGAGTCTATGCCCCACGTGGGGCTTGCAGTCATAATGCCTATTTTACAGATGATGTAACTGAGGCACAGAAAAGTTAAGTGACTTGCCCAAGGTCACACCGCAGACAAATGGCAGAGCTGGGACTAGAGCCTAGGTCCTTCCGTGTCCCAGGCCTGTCCTCTACTGCTTCTCATAACTTCTCTGAGCCTCAGTTACATCGTCTGTAAAGTGAGGGTTAAGACTGTGAGCCCCATGTGGGAGATGAATGTGTTCAACTGGATTAGCTTTTATCTAGCCCGGTGCTTAGTATTCAGTCAGTCAGTCATATTTATTGAGCACTTACCGTGTGCAGAGCACTGTACTAAGCCCTTGGGAGACTACAGTATAACAGTATAACAGGCACATTCCCAGCCCAAAGGACCTGGCACATAGCAAACACTTAACAAATACCACAGTTTATAAATTTTATTATCATTAGTATTGTTGTTGTTGGGCAGGAAAAGTTGGCTAAAATGATCTATCTAAGCTCTTCTTTGTCTCCTGGGTACCATGTGCTGTCCCCTCTGGCATCATTCTGGGACCTCACACCCAGCCCGCTTTGCACCAATACAGAGGGAAGGACAGAAGCAGGGGCAGCTTTCCTCCACCCTGTGTAAGGACAGTGGGCCAGCTGCAACTGTATAGCTCTGGTTGTTAAAATAAATGTGGTTTTTGTGGGTTTGGGGGATTGGTGCAGGGAGAGCCCAGCCCTTCCACACCCTTGATCTCCCCTGTAGACTGTAAGCTCTTTGTGGGCAGTGATCATATCCATCAATTTGATTGTATTGCATATTGTATGTCCTGTATTGTGTCTCCTACTCCCTTCTGCATCACTCTGATTTGCTCCCTTTATTCACCCTTCCCTCAGCCCACAGCACTTGTGTCCATTTCTGTAATTTATCCATAATTTGCATTAATGTCTGTCTCTCCCCTCTAGACCATGAGCTCATTTTGGGCAGAGAATGTGTTTACTTGCTCTGTACTCTCCCACGCACTTAGTACAGTGCTCTGAACAAAATAAGCGCTCAGTAAATACGATTGATTGTACTTTCCCAAGCCCTTGGAGTACAGTGCATTGTGCACAGTAAGCACTCAAGAAATCCTACTGATAGATTTGACTGTCCAGAGGTATGTGTGATATTTAAAATATAATCTTTTAAAGCTTCAGATTTCCAAAATCTCATGGTGCCGTGAGTGTGTAAAGTGCTTATTGGCTGCACAAGAGTTGACTGTCTGCTATAGACAGTGTTTGCAAGGTGTGTGGTGTCGGTGTGGAATGAGAAAAATACTAAGAATATTTTGGTTGTTTTTAACCAGTGGAGCCGCATTATGTTGGAGTTCATTCATTCAGTCGTATTTATTGAGCGCTTACTGTGTGCAGAGCACTGGAGTTAACAGAATGCTCTTGGTCCAAATACACCTTTACACAATGGAGGCTTAAAAAGTCATTCTAAACAAAACTTTTCTCCTGTAACCACAGATTCCTAACAGATGGACTCTTAACTTGTAAATACACACACATGCACATGTACATATTGATTTTGCAAACGCTTTTTGGTGGGTTTCCTCAGTCATTCTTTAGTTGGTAAAAAAGCTTGCTAGTGTGAGTTAGAATTAACTGTGAACGGAACCTACACAATGAAGCTGGATCTGAAGCACAATTTAGAGTGTGGAAGACTTTACAAATTAGTCAAATGGGTTAATTACCAATAGAATTCAGAGGCATCGTGAGATTAACTTTACTCCACATTGTTGCTGGGTAAATCTGAATTGGAGGGGCCATTTCTGTCCCTTTCCCCGTCACTAATGGAGAAATAGGTTCATGCTGTGCAGTCATACTTTGGGGTACTGTAAGGGATCCTGGAAGTTTTGTTGTATTTTAATGGCATTCAGTTAAGCGCTTACTATGTGCCAGGGACTGTATCCCGATTACCTTATCTGTAAAATGGGGATTGAGACTCTGAGCCCCCCATGGGTCAGGGAATGTGTCCAAACCCTATTTGCTTATATGCACCCAGTGCTTAGTACAGAGCCTGGCACATAGTAAGCACTTAACAAATGCCATAATTATTATCATTATTATCCCACTTAAATCAGCAATAGTAATAATTGGGATTTATTAAGCTCTTAGTATGGTTTCAACTGTGCTAAGTGCTGGAGTAGATACAGTCCAATAAGGTTCACTCTCTGTCCCAAATGGGGCTCACAGTCTAGGGGAAATGGGTATTTCACCCCCATTTTACAGATGAGAAAATTGAGGCACAGAAAAGTTAAGTGATTTGCCCAAGGTTACACAGCAGCTAAATATGGGTTAGAACCCATGTCCATGCTCTTTCCACTAGGCCACACTGCTTCTTTAGTAAAACGGGGTCATAAGAGCCCGGGCTTTGGAGTCAGAGGTCGTGGGTTCAAATTCTGGCTCTGCCAATTGTCAGCTGTGTGACTTTGGGCAAGTCACTTAACTTCTCTGGTCCTCAGTGACCTCATGTGTAAAATGGGGATTAAGACCGTGAGCCCCCCGTGGGACAACCTGATCACCTTGTAACCTCCCCAGCACTTAGAACAGTGCTTTGCACATAGTAAGTGCTTAATAAATGCCATTATTATTATTATTATCAGCATTGAGATTCTGGAGCAAATACGTTGACCAGGATTGATGCCAGAATATTGTGGAATTGTGAATTAAAATGGGAGGGGCATAAGCAAGGGAAATAGAAGAAATGTTTCAGAAATGCAAGGAAGGCAGTCATAAACCAGATGGATTAACTGGAGACTGCTTGGAGACAAAAGGAACAGGCAGACCAGCCTGGAGTGTGGTAATCAGAAATCAGGCAGTCGTCTTAAACCAGAATCTGCAGGAAGGTTGTCGAACCAAGAGGGAAAATTAAAAGCAGCGCCAGGCATTGAAAATTGCAAATACATTGGCATAGCCGGAGACAGTCTGTGACATAGAAGGGCCTGTAGTTCACTCAGCGGACTTTTCAGCCACATCCACACACATGGATAAAATCTCACCATCGGTAGCATCATCTTTGATCCTGAGGGGCAGTTATGTATGATACAGCTAACTCCAAATGTTGCAGGCTACTCTGATCACATCAAAGTGAGATTTTTGTGTGTGGATTCTTTTGGGGCTTTAAACTAGGATTGCATGTTTCTTCTCTTCTAAAGATAAACATCATACAGTATTTAAGGGGAAAAAGTAACCTTAGTGATGTTTGGTCTGTACTTTGTATAGTTCAGAAAGAGTCCAGTTAACTTTTACTTGCAACAGAACATTTGGACATAGTTTATGAAAGCAGATTTCCAAAACCAAACATATTCAGTTCAGTCATTTATTTGTAGTCATTTCTGGTAATTATGGCCTTTTTTGGGCATTAGTAATGCAACAGCGTGAAAAAGAAACTGGCAAGTGTAAAGATGAGGGGAGCTGTGACTCTCTTCTGAACAGCTCTCCACACCGCATGAATTGCCTTCGTTAAAAGTTTCAGCAAATAACCCTAATCCTGGATCTTTGGTTTGACTCGCAGTGGGAAAAGAATGCCCCATCACAGGCCCCCAGCTGATGTTGTCCTAATCAGTGCACCACATCAGTACAAAATAGTGGAAAAACAATTTTTAGAAATCCAGATATGCTCTGTGAGCATCTACTCCCTACTGCTGATATCAATTGTGAGGGGTTTTCAGACTGATTGTTGTGGGCAAGGAGCGTGTCTACCAACTCTGTTGTATTGTATTGTACTGTATATTGTAAATACCATAATTGTTATTATTGCTCTCCCAAGCACTCTGCGCTCAGTAAGCGCTCAATAAATGTGAACGATTAATTGATAGCATCCTGGCTTGTTTTCACCTTGGACAAGTCATTTAAAGCTATTTGGCTGTAAACTGAGGAAGTAATAATACCGATGACAGTAAAAGAAAGTAATTAAAGATTCAGGATTTTGTGCCAAGCACTGTGCTCAGGGCTGGGTAGATATAGTCATAATGGATTCAGACAGTCCCTGCCCCATGTCCGGTTTACAATCTAGGTTGATAGCCAATACTCCTATTGTGAACACTGCTAATGATTGCTGAAATTGCCAAACTGCAGTGAAATGACTAAAAGACCTGCATTGAAAGGAAGGACTCAGGAGCCAGGGGCCTGGGAAATCCACAGGATGAGTGATCATTCCCCCCAAAATTGAGGGTTGGCTAGATTAGTAACCTTCTTTGGAATATATAGTCAATTACCAGTTTATCCTCCCTGGTTGAAAAATCCTCCTCTTCTTCCTCTCTTCTTAATACTTTTGATATTTCACTGTTTCCTCTCTGCTCTCTGGAGGAGGAACCCAGAAGAGAGGGGGGAAAATGTTAAGTGGTCAGTGTTAAAGATACTTGATAGCCTTTTAAGGGACGGTTCATGGAGATACTTGTGGTTTATAAAGTTGGATTGTTTGTGGATTTCCATTTTCTGGACTAGTGCCGGCTTCCATTTTCACAGATAATTAGGAGTTGAATTCAGCACCTCCCAAGAGATGGTGTCATAGATGGTTGTATCAGTGATATACACTGGCAGGGAATGATGGAAAAACAACATCAGTAGATACTGTCTAGGGGAAAACAAAAATGAATGTAATATTGGAACTGAATGTCTCCTCAATTTGGAGATTGTAGCTCGATGTCCAAGAAAAGAGTAACCCGGTTTCCCTAAAACTGTTTAGGAAAATTGATATTTTATTTCAAATGTTTATAGTTTATTGTCTTTGGAGATAAATGTCAAATCCCCAAAAATGTAGTGACGAGAGATGACTCATTTTAGCTCATGTCAAAACAATGCGCTTTGGTAATTTTCCTGTCCCTTGAGAAGCTATTAAACACTAAACAAAATGCCTCGGAGTGAAACTGATTGAGTGTTTTAAATTAGGTACTTTTATGTGGCTATTTGCCAGGTCTTCATTTGGAAGGATTACTGCAAATCAAGACCTGTAATTTACACTGACAGTGATAATGCACAGTTTACATTGCTCACATCTTGGCTGTATGTGTTTTTAAGTTCAATAGTCAAACAAAACTCAGACTCTTAACATAAACAATTTGTGTAACTCTACCCTTGGCCAAGTGATTTTTCCTTTGTTAAACTTTAGGCTGGGTATGCCTAATGGTTGAGGTATGTTTTTTCTGATTTGCCTCTCGGATAGATTGAGATTCGGATGCTGAATAAAGAGCCTCAGATAGGCGTCATTTTACAAAGATGGCGTCTTTCATCCTTCTGGGGTTTTTTTCTCCTATTTGAGTCAGCTGGCATTAGAATCATATTATTTCTAACTTCTGCTGTTGCTCCCAAGTAGCACATCTCATGAGGATCAGTGGCCATGGTGCTGCCTCCCCCCAGTTCTGAGGGAAAGTTTCTTCAGTTAGTAGTACTGGAACACAGTCCGTCATTTGAAAGATGGTGTTTTCTGTATTCCTGGCTTCTTAGATCAACTGATTCAGAGCCATGAGCTGCAAGTAGGGAGTGACTGAAGACCTACTCATTCCTAGTGACCAGCGCACTTCCATTCACCCAGGATACCCTCCGGGAATGGGAGTTGTTCCCCGTAAGCTAAGTTTCAAAGAGGTCGAGTGAGTCATTTCTAAATTCTGATGCTTAAATTTAGAATTGTGGTGAAGCCTAAAGTAGCTCTGAGCATGTGCAGCATCTCACCACCGTGCCAGATTGTCTACCAATAGCCAGTTGGGCAGCAATGTGCTAATGGATGCCAAATCAGCCCAGCCCACACATGCTTCCACAGAGCCCTGAGGCCACAGGGGAGAGAGGGAAGTCCCAGAATCTGATGTTCCCTGGCCTTCTTGGATGGTGTGAGTTCAAAGGGGTCTAAGGAGACAGGAGAACCGTGAGATGATTTTAGTGGGCACGGTCTTTGATAGAATGCTTGGCACAAAGATAACATCTCTGAACAGAAACACATTTCCCTCTGGTAAAAACTAGCTTCCTCTTTCTTTCTTGTCAAGGCAGAAATAATGAAGTAGCCGCCATGAGAAACAGCATGGCCTAGAGATAGACCACAGGCCTGGGAATCAGAAGGACTTTGGTTCTAATCCTGGCTCCGTCTATTGTCTGATGTGTGACCTCTGGGACTCAGTTACCTCACCTGTAAAATGGGGATTAAGACTATGAGCCCTATGTGGGACTTGGACTGTGTCCAACCTGATAATCTTGTATCTACCCCATCACTTAGTATAGTGCCTGTCACATAAAGAGCCCAGGCTTTGGAGTCAGAGGTCAGGGGTTCAAATCCCAGCTCTGCCAATTGTCAGCTGTGTGACTTTGGGCAAGTCACTTAAATTATCTGTGCCTCAGTTACCTCATCTGTAAAATGGGGATCAACACTGTGAGCCCCATGTGGGACAACCTGATCACCTTGTAACCTCCCCAGCGCTTAGAACAGTGCTTTGCACATAGTAAGCACTTAATAAATGCCAATTAAAAAAAATACCATAAAACACACACGCACACTCACACTTGGTAATCCCTTGTGGATAGGAAGCAGCATAGCTCAGTGGACAGAGCCTGGGCCTGGGAATCAGAGGAACTCGGTTAAATCCCGGCTCTTCATTCATTCAGTCATATTTACTGTGTGCAGAGCACTATACTAAGCGCTTGGAAGGGTACAGAATAACCATAAACAGACATATTCCCTGCCTACAATGAGCTTACAGTCTAGAGGGGGAGACAGCCATTCATGTAAACAAATAAATTACAGATTTGAACATAAGTGCTGTGGGGCTGGGAGAGGAGGATGAATCGAGAGCAAGTCAGGGTGACACAGAGGGAGTGGGAGAAGAGGGCTTAGGGGAAGACGTCTTGGAGGAGATGTGCCTTCAGTAGGGCTTTGAAGTGGGTGAGAGTAATGGCCTGTCAGATTTGAGGAAGGAGAGTGTTCCAGGCCAGAAGCAGGGGGTTGGCAGCAAGATCGAGGTACAGTGAGACATTAGAGGCGCTAAGTGTGTGGGCTGTGTGGTAGTGAGAGAGGAGAGAGGTGAGGTGGGGGGTGCAAGATGGTTAAGTGCTTTGAAGCCAATAGTGAGGGGTTTTTGTTTGATGCAGAAGTGGATGGGCAACCACCTTGAGGAGTGGGGAAACATCCTGAACACTTCTGTAGGAAACAGATCCAGGCAGCAGAGTGATGTGTGAGCTGGAGTGGGGAGGGACAGGAAACTGGGAGGTTAGCGAGGAGGTTGATACCATAATCAAAGCTCTGCCACTTTCTTGCTATGATCTTGGGTGGGTCACTTAACTTCTCTGTGCCTTGATTTCCTTATCTGTAAAACGGGGATTCAGTGCTCATTCTCCTACCCACTTAGACTGGGAGCCCCTAAAGGGACAGGGACTGTGCCTGACCCGATTATCTTGTATCAACTGCAACACTTTGTATGGTACTTGGCACATAGTAAGTGCTTAGGAAATGCTACTACTATTATAATCATTGTTAGTATTATTACTGTTATTTTACTACACTCCTGCTTCCCAAATGTGAGGGAGAAGTGTACCTGCAAGGAATGACGATAAACCCAAGCTGACTGACTTAGGCGAGATGTTTTAACTCATCAGGAAATTGTGCATATTACGATAAGTATCTTGTTTTGACTAACAGATGCTCCTGTATTAGCATCTGTATTGGTACTGCCGTGTTTGGAATGTCCAGTTTTGAAGAGGACTACTGTGCTGTGCAGATGTAGGACAATGTTGTGAGGAGGGAGTATTTTAGCACCAAAGAAAACATTTTTGAATGCCACAATTATACCCGATTGTTTTGCAGTTACAATAGTAACAAGATTTATCCTAGTTTCTTTGGCTGTAGTTCTCAATTGTGGCACAAATTTTTCTCACAAGACACTAATTTTCGTAACAAAACTAAAGCGCTTGCCAAATTCATCTGAGGAAGTAGTTACCAGAGATAAAATAAAAACATGTAGTGCCCCAATTTGAAATATATTAGGAGATGGGTATCCGTTTCCATGGGACACTCCATCTGACCGTGCCATTTGTTCTCTTGAGAGCTCATTTCCCAGAATGGTAAAGATGTTTGATAATGATTCCTGGGATGGGCATAACCGCTTTCTCCAAGGAGCTCTAGGTATTTTGTACCTAGTTTATCGATTCCCTCGTTATTTCGGAAGGGAGCAGAAGGGTCAAGGGGCCATTATTTCAGCTTTGCAGATAGTAGAGCTAGAATAGCAGGGTTAGACCTAAGCTTCTATGTATTTCTTTGGCCATTTTGTTGTTCAGTCACACCTCCTTCAGAGGCAGTGGGGACAAGGAAGGAGAGCCTGTTTCAGCCTACTTTGTATTCCTAAACATCCTATGTTTCATCAGCTTTCCTCGTCCTCCTGAGGTAGATTGGTGGTCAAAAAGGACACTGATAAAGCCAAAAAATATTGTGATCTACCAAGATGCTTGATGGAATGCCGCTGTTTCTACCGATGTTTTGGTTTCTTCCGGCATGATTGACAACCAAGTGTGTTTTCTTTGATGGTTTCCACCCCTCTTTTACTCAGACCTAGGAAACTTTATTAACTTCTGAATATTTCTCAGTTTTGGTGATTTAAGTGGCATATTTTCAATTTAGATCACTTGTCAGCTCCTCAAGGCCAGGGAACGTGTTGTACTTCTGTAGATCCCCGAGCTCCTAGACCTGTGTTCTGTACTCGGTAAGTATTCAACAAAAACTTTTGTTGTGGAACTGAAGTCCGCCTCGGTCTATAGGCCAGGCTAAACTATTTCTGAGTCTCTCTGACTTCAGCTGATGAAGATAGTGGCCTCCTTTCCTTTCTTTTCCAAACCATGAGTCTGTCAGGCCCAAAACCCGTTAATCACCGTCGGCAAGAGCTGTCGTCATCTGCCTACTGCAATTAAAAACTTCAGTCCTCAGGACGAGTGTGTAAAGTGTTAATCAGGAAGCACTGGAATTGGTTAAAAATTTATAGCTTGAGTCCCCACAATCCTATAATGAACACTGAATGGTCAGATTTATAGAGCCCTGGGCGTTTTTAGTGTAGTGGTTTTCATTAAGTTTATTTATAATCTCTACTTAATTTGGCGAAAACTGAGTTAAATCCGGCCCGAAAATAAGTATGGATTTCAAAGGTTTGTGGAAAACTAAAGGGACGTACAAACTGAAATAACTTCATCCAGTGAGCGTGTTTACCTGAAAGTGTCATCAAACTACTCAGTTTTCTTGTTGTAGCACTGAACTGGGACAGACTGACTCAGGGTGCAGATTGATAGAATCCAAACAGATTCAGAATTCTGTTGGCGAGCCCAAACGTAACAAAAACACTCCTTCAGGATTTCAACAGTGAAATGGGCCTTAGTTCGCTAATAAATCTTCATATCGCTAGAGGTTTTCAAAGTAAACAAATATAATACACATCCGCAGTTGTCACGTGCTGGTTAGATGGCAGACTCTGACTACTGTATTTGGTTCACCTTCAAAAATGTTTTAAGAGAAATAACTTAAAATAACAACAGCTTGGAAAGCTTGTGCCATTCCCAGAAGAAAGCTCAGTCTTATAAACTCATGCCCTTTGCGTGGATAAGGAAAACTCTTTCTCAATGTCCAAATAAAAAAAAGAATTATTTTCTTTCTATTACACCTTTCATCCTAATGTGAACTCCAAATGTGACCTAAGCAATATGTGGCCCTCCGCATCAGACAAACCAAAAAAACTCACGGTAGGCTTCAGGGCTCTCTGACAGTTCACCCAACCTTACCGCTGTATTCTCTTCACTCCTTATTTCCCAACTCACTCTCCTTGTTCTTCCCCAAGCTAACCTATTACTGTTCCCTCACCCCTGAATCACCCATTTTGTGCCCTTGCTCCCACTGTTCTCATGGCTTGGAATTCCCCTCCCGCTTCAATCTTACAGACTCCAGTGTTTCCCCACATTCACAGCCTTCCTGAAATCCCAACCCTTCCAAAGAAGACTTTCCTAATATAGTTCCCAGACCCTCAGTTAAACCCATGAGCCATCTCTCTCGTCTGTGAACCTTTCCAAACCTATCCGCAGCACTTCGGCAAAGTATGCTTTCCCATTGTACATTGAATTCTTTTTGACTACTTTATTGGTGACCTTTTTCTTTGCTCCTCATTTGAAATGTAAGCTCCTTGTGGGCAGGATTTGGTACCCCCAAAGTGCTTACTACAGTGCATGGCACCTAGTGGGCAGTTGCTAAGTACTATTTCCTATGTTATTAGTCATAATACTCTAGTAGTGGAAATGTTCTACCAATTTTGCTGATGGAGCATTCTAAAGAATCCAGTGACCCACTTCAGGCCACTTGCATATTTGAGACTAGGAATTGTAGTCACTACTATACACTTACCGTTATGTGTCCAGCGCTGTTCTAAGTGCTGAGGCAGATACAAGTTAATCAGGTGGGACAAAGTGTCTGATTCATATGGGACTTAGAAGCAGCAGCAGCATGGCTCAGTGGGTAGAGCACGGGTGTGAAACTCAGAAGAATCTGGGTTCTAGTTCCGGCTCTGCCACTTGTCTGCTGTGTGACACTGGGCAAGAAATTTAACTTCTCTATGCCTCAGTTACCTCATCTGTAAAGCGGGGATTAAAACTCTGATTCCCATGTGGGACAGGGAATTTGTCCAACCTCATTTCCCTGTATCTACCCCTGCTCTTAGTACAGTTCCTGGCACATAGTAAACACTTAACAAATACCATAAAAATAAAGTGTGAGGGAGAACGGGCGTTTTCCCTTAAAAAAATCAACTGGTAGACACAAACTGATGGGGATGGGGAGGGAGGACAGACAGCCAACCTGATAGTTTATTTTAAATCAGTAAGTCGACGCTCCTATTTTGGTTTTGTTTTTTCATTATTATTATTGGGAGAGCCTGGCTCTCTCTCACTTTGTGATCTTTTCTTGCCTAAATAGCCATTTAAGGTTAAGGTGAAAATGATTCATTTACACAGTGCCTGACCTTGGATTTGAGATGGAGCAAGGTTTCATATTTTTCGTCTAATTTCACAAGCCCCATCCTATCCCATCCTTTTTTGTTGTTGTTGTTGTTCTGCAGAATGCAACACTTCCAGTTAATGTCCCATCTGGGAAGAGGAGTTCATCAAGATCTTGACTCTATGTGGTGTTTTCCTCCCCTTGAATGTTCCCTTGTTATTTATTGTCTCCCAAGTTCCCTTTCTGGATCAGGCCACTGTTTACAGGCTGCGTTTCCTTTCTTCAACCCAGTCTTTTTTTCCTTTATGTCTCACAGCATCTCCAGCCATATGCTCTCTTTCCTTCTCCCCCCACCACCCCAGCTTTTGGCCCTTTCCCTCCAGAAAGGCCCTTTTACTTATCACCACTGAGCAGAGCTCCCTTAGTGATGCCTTGGTGGTATCTTCTGGACCCTAGCAGACCCTTCCCAGGTCTCTGGAGAAAATGAGGGCCTTTTGAGTCTCACTTAGGAAAATGGGGAGGCAAGCACTTTTCCTTCATCCCCTGTCCTTGGCTCTGTGCTTGAGAAGGAATGTTCCCAATTTCTCATGTCCCCAGGCTGGCCTGTCATGAATAAGGCAGCCACCTCACTAAGAGGCTAATGTGGCATCTGCTCTGAAATAATTAATCGTGTAATAAGCTTAGGAGCACATTGTCAGCTTTCTTTTCCAATCCTCTGACCCTGCATATTTTTCTTGAACTATTTTGCATCCAACTATTTTGCATTACTCCATAATGTAATTAGGGTTAGCCAGGGCATTATTGATCCACAGAGACAACTCCAGTAAGGCTCTGGGTAAAATCTAAACTATTTTCTTAGTTGGATGCAAAATAGTACATTGTGGAGTAATTAATTGCTCCTCCCCTGAAATTCCTAATGTTCCCCAATGGAAGTAGGTTCGAGTTTGTCTTGACAACAAAACTCACAGCTTTACTGAATGCAAGAGAAAGCTTGCTAAGGTCCTTATTTCAGTCACTTTTTTTTTGTATGGTGTTTGTGAAGTGCCAAGCACTGTATTAAGTGCTGGGGTAGATTCAAGATAATCCAGTTGACACAGTTTGCATACTACATAGGGCTCACGGTCTTAATCCCCATTTTACCAATGAGGTAATTGAGGCAAAGAGAAGTCCTTCTGACTCTCAGGCCCGTGCTCTTTCTGCTATGCCACGCTATTTCTGAGCCACTTGGCTCAGTCTGATAGTAGATCACACTATCACACTTGTCAGTACTCTTCTGGGTACAGCCAGTTACCACTGTGTGCAAACACGGGAGAGATGGAGCCTGGACAATGGCATTTTGGGATTTAAACCTGTGTACCTTGGCCTAGCTGGGACTGAGGGAGTGAGGCTGAAAAGCCTGAGTAGTGATCATGTTACCTAAGTAGAAACTCTGACTAGCAAGTTGCAATTGGCTTTTAGTGAGTAAATGATGCATTACCATGATGGTTTTAAAGCTGCACTGAAAGGTGGGAGCTTTCAGTTGTCAATCTGAGTTTGGAGCTTTTTTATTGTTTATCTGCAGTCTTCATTTTGGTAAGCCTGCACAAATCAGGATGCTCACTCACTTGAAACTTTTCCGGCTTCCTCGGAGCTGATTGGATTTCTGAGATCCACAGCACTTACACTGCACTCCCTTTGCAGTCCAGTTGAAGAAAGGTTGGACGTTTGGGTTTGACCTGTTTTAGGTATAACTCATGGTCACCTCAGACTGGGGATGAGGGATTGTGTTCCCTCTTACATATTCATCAGCACCTTCTATTCAGGTGGCAGTGTAGGATAGTGGAAAGAGCATAGAACGGAAACTCAGGATACCCAAGTTTTATTTCCAGCTCTGCCACTGCCAGCCATTGTGTGTCCTGGCGCAAGTCACTTAACCTTTCTCTGAGCCATGTTTTCCTCTTATAAAACGGGGATGAGATGCCTGGCTTCCTTACATCTGAGATTGTGTGCCCCGTGATGAAAGTAAATAGCTTATAAATTCTTCTTATTAAGTGGCCCGTGGGAGAGGCTACTTTCTTTTGACTTTGAAGATGAAAGCTTTGAAGCTTGTGGAAGTTAAGTATTGACAGCAGGCACATCGAAACATAGTAAATAGTAGCCATGCCAAAAGCTGATCCCTTGCCACTTCCCCAGAGCACCTCGCTGTTGATCCAGAGGAAGAGCCTCTTGGGACAGAAGGAGAATTCTTACTCTACAGATTTATTTATTCTATATCTCTCTCCTGGGACTGCCGACAAGGGACCCATTTTGGGCTCCTCAACCCTCAGAGACTGACTGGGAATGGAAATTTATTTCACATAGGCCTCATGTAATTCAGAGAGGAGACATTTAATTTAGTCTCCTCTAATGTAGCAGGATTGAATAAGAACCCTTCAAGTCCTATGGGTTTGATTGCTCCACTCCTCTACATTCTGTTTCCTTGCTTGCTTATCTGAACCACCTTGTTCTGTGCCTAGAGTTGTCACTCCCTCCAAAGTGTTGGTCTTCTACAGAAGGCAGAATTCAAATAAATGTAATTTTTAATTTCCAGGTCCTTCCAGCTGGGTTGCTGCATCTGTCAACAAGGTGATTTTGAAATCTTAAACTTTAAACCATAAGGTTTCATTCATGTAATATGTCGTGGGAAATGGAAGTTTTCCTTTATTAAAAGAAATTTCACCATTTACTCCAAGTAGTAGTAGCTAATTGTTGGCCTGTGCTACTTGTTCTCATGCCTACCTTTACAGTGGTCTGTTTTTGTGAGATCCGTGAGCATAATTTCAACCTTGAAAATAGTTTACTTTTTACTGTCACATGAAAAATGATCTTGGTCAGTTTCTCCCAGAAAGAAGAAGAAGAAGAAGAAGAAGAAAAAAAAAGCTGGCCTCAACCCATGACAGTGAAAAGGCCCACAACCTTTCCTTGAATAGCATCTTCCTCTGGAAAATCAGAGTAATGCTTCTTTCCATTTCCTTCCTTCCCAGAAATAGATATGGAGAGAATTTTTGTCCTTCCAGAATAAAATTTAGTTCCCATTTGACCAAGTAACAGTGTGACGGGGTCACACACTGTATAGAATGGACTAGCTCATCATCACCACCCTCACCCTCTTCGGTTACAATTTACCATCAGGTAAATGGGCTCCCTACCAAATATGCATGAGCACTTATGAAGATTTTGCTCCAGCTGTCTAATAAGAGTTTCTGCTGCTAATACATTTCTTTTTGTTGCTCACCGGATCAGACATCTAAATTCAACTTGAATAGCAGCGAGGCTTGAATTCAGAGGAAAGGCCCAACATTAGTTTCCAGCCAAGATCAAAGAGCCTGCTCCTGCAAATTTTAACCGTATTAGTGTCTCACTGTGTGTGCAGTCATCTTGATTAATGCATTGAGACTCCTGGAAGTGCCAGTGTTTTTTTTCTTGTGGTTAGTTCCTCATTCACTCAATATTGGTAGCAACAGGAGTTCATTGTTTAGAACTGGGAAAGAGGGTCTGATGAGTTTTGGCATGAGTCGAAGATGCCTGCCTTTGAACGCAATCGTCTTATGCTGGATAACTGAGAAATGTCAAACTTCTGTGCCTGCCTGTGCCAATTGCCTGCCACAAGACCAGGATAGAAGAGATGTGGGTTGGCAGTAAGTGTTCAGCAGAAAAGAACGGCGTATCTCTTGGCTTCTACATAAGTCCTGTGGCACTGAAATAAAGGAAAGACTATGATAACTGTCTGAGGGAGATATTTCTTTTCTCCAGAAAACAACCTTACTGACCATGGACCAACAGAGGCCAACTCAATACCCTTAGAAAAAAATCTTCCATCCACACCATTAAGAAGGAGAACAAAGTTGCCGTTGACATCACCAGGTTGTACTTGTTCACGTGATTCAGTGACAGTCTTGGACTTTACATGACATCCAAGTTCAGTTGTACTGTCTGACATCACTGGAGTCTAGTGGCGGGCAAATTAATCCTAATTCCTTTTCTTTTCGCTCGGGGATGCACGTACCACATTCTATCCTTTCCACTTGTTGGAAAGTCATGCCAGATTTTTGTCATAGCTTCCCAAAGCTGTTGTGCCACTGTCTTTCTGTAGATGACTGCTTTTGAAAGAGCAGACATTGGCACTGTCCAAGGATACCATGTGGTTCTTTGTCTTCCACCTTTCACCAGGAACAATACTGTATGGCCTAGTGACTTCTGGCCTCACCTATCCAGCTTTCATGAATTTTTCAGTGAACTAGATGGCCACCATAGCTTCTTGTTACTATCGCTAAAGAGTTTCTGGTGCTACACAGTGGAAACTATGGGATGATGTATTATGTCCACAGGGATACTTTCGCAGCATACTGAATCATCAAGAAAGGTGGGTCGAGAGGTTGGGTCAAGCAGGCCAGCAGTCAGAGTGAGTAACACTTAACAATAAGTGTATATATTAAATGCTTATTATGTGTCGAGCCCTGTTCTAAGCGCTAGGGAAGGTACAAGATAATCAGGACAGACACAGTCCCGGTACCACCCAGTGTTCACAATCTAAATAGGAAGGAGAAAAGGTGTTCAGTCCTCATTTTACAGATGTGATAACTAAGACACAGAGAGGTTAAGCTACTTGCCTAAGGGCGCACGGCGTGCACGTGGCGAAGCCGGGATTAGAACTGAGATCCTCCGACTCCCAGGCCTGTTCTTGTTTCCACTAGGCCACACTTCTCCTCCAGGCATTACACCTAGCATTACCATCATTTTAAAAAGAAAGAACTTGAGGTATAGGAGAATATTGTTTAAAGGTTCGGAATAGAGCCTCGACCTCCGATTTGATGTGTTTAGTCAACTACTGTTTCCTGTTGAAACATACTTTTGAAACAGTTTGGCCCTTTCGGTTCTTCTCAACTTTGCGCTTTGAGTTTTGAATGGATTCAAGCCCTATATAGCAAGGCCAATGCTCTAAACAGGCCAGTTTTCTTTGGGCTCTACTGAACTGCCTTTGGGGCTGTGAAGGTTCACGGTGATGTTACAAAAATGGCATTAGGAAAGCACCGATTTCAACAGATTCCTGGGGTTTCCAACTGGAAGTTGGGACCATGTGCTCCATGAGTTTCTTTAAAACAAATGAAGCCATTCTGTCTTCCACAGGGAAAGAAAAGTGATTCCCGAGGTAGGTAGAATAGTTTAGTGGAAATTCCAAAATCAGGCTGTTATTGATTGAGTGCTTAGTGTGTACAGAGCACTGTACTAAGCACTTGGGAGGGTACAATACAACAGCTTTGGTGGACAGTTTCCTGCCCAGTGAGCTTAGCTCAGCTTTGACATGGCCGGGTACAGGGCTTGAACCTAAAATTGTGGTACAGTTCAGTCTGAGGAAATGACAGCAACAGGAGAAAATGTGATGCTTCCTTTTTGTACATGGGTGCTGGGGAGATCCAAGGCATAGCTTCACTTGATTTACCTTTCTCTTTGCTGTCGCTGTTAGTCCGACTTTAATTAGAACCCTGTGTGAGTGGAGTTAAGGAATGAGTTTTTCTTCCATCGAGATTTCCATCCTCCCTTATCCGTTGTGGGCTTTCTTTAGCCATAAGGTTGCAGTTGAAGAAGAATGGTAAGATTGGTCCTCAGCATAGTAACGATTTTCCCCACCTCCCTAGAAAAATACCTTTAACTCCTTCGTGGGAATGCTATCTGGCTAATTGATGTTATTGTATTTGAACATATAATTTGCAGAGAAGCCAGAGCTTTAGGAAATAACTGGATCAGTAGCAGAGTTTTGATTGGTAAAACGATCTCTAGCTGTAGTACAAAATAACAACTGAAAAACAGTTTAACTGTGTGGTGCGTAATCTGGAAGGGAAATAATTCAGTAATAATTATTACATTTGTAGTATTCTACAAATGGCTATTTTGCCTCCCAAATTTTCAAACATGTGATATTTCTGCTGATGAAGGAATGTTTTCTATTATGGCATCTTTGTAGCCACATTTGATGGATACTTTCCAAGGTTTAAAGTATGTTGAAGTAGTTTGTTATGACATGAAATACGATGAATATATAGTTGTGCTCATTCAGATCAAATAATGCAGGACCTAGACCGGAAAAACTGAGCTAGAAGTAACTCGGGTTAAGAAAATTAAAGCAAACACAAGCTGCACATCAGGAGCTGGTTGGGTGTCTACGTTTCTTGTGTTTGTCCTCCCTTCAGTGAGTTAAAGGAACTAGGGAGTAGAGTAGAAAAACCTTGACCAGGTATGATGCTATTTCAGAAGGATAATTTATCTCTTGGGATTAAAACATCGTCAGAAATCTCAAGTATTCAAATCAGTGCTAGGAAAAAGAAAAGAAAAAACTCTAAAAAGAGTGAGTGTGTGTGCATGCATATGTACATTTCCCACACAGAGTTGGGTGTGTGGGGGTGACAGTTTGGGAAATAAATTGTGTTTTGGGCATTCTGTGATATAAATGGATATATTAATCCTAAACCGTAGCCCAGTTGTTCTCTAAGAAGAGATATCCTATGGCACTGTCAGCACTTGACAAAAACCTCACTTACCCTCTAAGAAGAGAGGATGTACGTAGTAAATTGAGCTTCCTCAATTTACCAAACCAAAACCAAAACGCATCAGAGCCTCATTTGGGTTCTTAGTACAGTTGTGTGTGGCACCTTTTTCCTTTCTTCCCTATGAAGCTGCCTTCATGCTCCTCTCCTTTGGCTTCCTCAGTATTCACTCCTACCAACCTCTGAAGGAGTGCACTGAACAAACACCATTCTCCAGAGAGTAGCCAGAGCATAAATTCTCATCGATCCAAAGCAAAGCAGGTTAAGTCCCAAACTGATAACAAGCCTGGAGATTTGGGTGCCTATCTGGGGCTCTCTCAGCACACTGAGGATTGGGCATTTTAGAAGAGGAGCCCTTCACTAAAAGGCATTTGGGAAGCGTTCATTCCCTTTAGGCTGCCTTGGGAGGAAATGGATGATCATGTTTTCTAGATGTCTAATTCAGTGATCCTACAGACTAGGGTTAATCTCCCTCCGTCATTCCGTCATTAAAGAAGATTTTCTTCTTTAACCGAGGTTCATCGTCCACACGAGGAAAACCAAGAAGGGGTGCATCACTATATCATTTTTGACCCCATAATTAAGCCAAGAGCTGTGTGGAAACCTTTCGATTTGTGCAGTTTGACAAGCTTTTGGTTTCGTGACATCTGTTGAAAGTTAAATTGTACTATATAATAGAAGACCGTTTTTCACCCACCAGCATGAGGTAATTCATCTCTGTGCATCACTTCCCAGAGCCTGTCGTTATATCTCAGGATACGAGCACTGGGCTGATCCCATTGGTTTGTTGGATAGAGTTACAGGGCTGAAGTCATGTTTGTGGTGGGTCCCCTTTTTGCAGCAACGAAACACTGAATACCCGGGAAAAAGGTCAAATGTACAGGGATCTGGCATACATTTCACAACTTGCAAGACATAGTCTGGGGTGTATGTAATATGTATAGCTCACTGCCAGAAAACCAAAAGGAAATGATTGCATTTGAGTACAATGCATTCTGCAACAATGGTTTAGTGTGCATGAAATTAAAAACTGCTGGTTATCCGCATAGGATAAATAAGTAGACAGTGTTTATGTTTTCTTAAAGTGTCCTACCAACCCAGACATGCTTTGTGGAATATCTTAAAAGCTGAGGCTTTTAAGAACGATAACAAATGGCAAACCTTATAGCAGCTTTTGGAGAAAATTAGATTCTCTATTGGAATATACAGTTCCTTGCTCTCCTACAGTACCTTCAGTCTCATTCCATGGAAACACAGTGTTCTACCACCATGGCTTCTGTGCCTTATCAATCAATCAGTCGTATTTATTGAATGCTAACTGCATGCAGAGCACTACACTAAACACATGGGAGAGTACACTGTAGCATTTGGAACATGAGTTCTCTGCCCATATGGCCTGTCTTGGTTTCGCAGAAATTGGATGACTGCACAGGGACAGATTTTACCCGTTTTCTTGACCGAAAGTTATTTGTAAACACCTGTGGAACAGGAGCAAGTTGAAGGACTTCATATCATATCATCAATCATATTTATTGAGTGCTTACTGTGTGCAGAGCACTGTACTAAGCACTTGGGAAGTACAAGTTGGCAACATATAGAGACAGTCCCTACCCAATAGTGGGCTCACAGTCTAAAAGTGGTTTGGGTGACTCGTAGATCTTTCTAGCATCATCCATGTTCATATATACGATCTTATCTCAATAGTCGTCTTAGAGTACAAAAGACAAATATGTATATGTGCAACACACACATATGCATGCGTACCTGCACACATATATTTATATTCATGTAAAAACATTTTTGGAGTGAACAGTATGCCTGAAACATTGTGCTTCCCTGCTAGATTGTAGTCTACTTGAGGGCAGGATTTGTGTCTTGTAACTCTACTGCACTCTCCCAATACCTAATACCATATTCAGCACATAGTAGACATTCAGAATTGATTGATAAGGGGATGGATTTTGTTTAAGGATGGTTCTAGTTTCTCTATTATAATAATAATAATGGCATTTATAAAGCACTTACTATGTGCAAAGCACTGTTCTAATGAAAACTTCAACTAACAAAGGACTATCAAAGAACTTAAAAGATCATCAAGAGAACCAAGATGGAACTCTTTCGTGAGCATGTAGAAGATTTTGGAGGCATTGCTCAGACCCAGCCCTACCTTTTCATTCAGTGACAACATAAGTGCAAAGGTCACATATATGGTCCAGCCAAAAGACAAGCACATCCTGTATCCTTCATTTATTCTCCATCCCACACTTTCCTGATGATGAGGGGAGAACCTGGTTGGTCCAATGTGAAAATAAAACCCAGCATGGCTTCATAAAGTGAATAGGCAGGGAGAGAACTGTCCTTTGCTTCCACTGTAATTAGCGAGTCCTTTAGGAGTAATGTATTGCAATTGTGCTAACTACTCCAAATCAAAATGCACTTTGAAACGTCAGGCCCCGTAATTGTTACAGGTGGATCCTGGGTACAGCTGTTTTCTTGCTGTGATTGTTGGGAAATCCATATTGTAGCACATCTGGCAATTCCAGTTATCACCAAAGTGTCTGGCACGGTCCATTCTATCTTCGTTTAGGGATTACTGCACGGAAATGGATGCTTTCTTTTAAGGGATATTGGGAGATGGCTGTTCTTGGAGAAGCACCTGGGTTAGCCTGAGTGAATGAGGTTGAAGCTTTGTAGTTTATGGACCTTAGAAGAGCCCCTCAGTTTCCTGGTGTCTGTAAAATAGCAATGGTATTTGGGAGGCAGAACCAAACCGGCCCCGATGGATTGATTGATTAACGGAGTTTTGGGAAAACCCAAATGGCCAATTTGAGCCCCAGGAGTGAATCTATCAATAAGCTGCCGGCTGCATGAGCATTTTGCAGTCTCTAAGGAACCATGTAGTGATAGTCGTAGTATTTATTGAGCACTTGTGTACAGAGCACTGTAGTAAGTGCTTGGGAGAGTACAGTACATCAGAGTTGGTAGACAAGTTCCCTGCCCACAACTAGCTTACTGTCTAAAGGATGGAAGTGACAGCTGAAGAAGAAAATCTTCTGTTCCTTAAGCAACCCCACACCCTGCATCTACTTCTTTTATTTCATAAGTAATCCTTCATGCTGTGGATTTCTGGGGTACTTTTTATTTAAGCATTCCGGCCCCTTTTTGAGGGACACTGTGAAAAGCACATACACATTTGCCCCCTCACACACTACTACTCTGTGGCTCCTTCACATGGGTTTACCATCCCTGTTTTGAGTCAGTGTTCTTCAAAGGCTACTTCTGAGAAAAGCCCTAATATATGTTGCGATCCACCAGAATGTTTAAAAGACTTGCTTTCATTTCTTCTTATGCTTTTAGCATTTTCTCTAATTGCATCATTTCATCAGGCCAACTTTTCCAGTTCTGTCACGTAACTTCTCTTTGCGGGTGAAACTGTAAAAAAAAAAGTTTCTAAAAAAGGCCAGGCAAGATTGGTATTTTGCTTATGGGAAAATTTTGCGAAATCACATTGACTAGAATTGATTTTTGCGTTGGGTTTTCTGTGAAGCCATCAAAAAGGCCAAAAATTGCTGGCATGGCTTTGTGTATGAAAGTTTTTCACACAGACTTCACTTGTCCCCCAGCCAAATACAAAATTTGGGTCATGGAATGACACATTTGTCTTCATATTGGAGCTAAGGAACAGCCTGAAAATTGTCACGAATGAGGGGGAATTTTGCCTTAGCTTCTGAGAGAGAATGAAAGTTAGCCCTCCCTTCTTCCCTCCCTCCCACACCAGGTTTTCAGCAGGGTAAGCAGTTGCTTAGCGATTATGACAGCGACATCGTTTGGCAAGCATTTTGGACCAGCATCAACTTTTGACATCAGGCTCCTTTAGGTTTTTCCACATAAAATGAATTCTCCAAAGAAAACCTAGAAATTGAGTCTTAATCTGAAATCCATTATTACATCCTCTAAGGCTTCATTAGCCGCCTCAATGAAGCGTTTTTTAAATTTCTATTTTATTTCCAGGTGTATATTACAAAATGTTTCAGAGAGCAGAGCTAAGCTTCTTGCCATCATTTTGAGGGTTTCAGTTAGACATTTATGACTCCTTTTTTCTTTTTTCTTGGGCTGGGAGGTGGAGGTTGGGATGGCTCATTATGGACATGGAACACCTCTCTGTGTTAGGAGGGTTTGACGCTTCATTTGGGAAATAACATTGGGATCTGGCTCCTTAAGGCCAGTGAGCTTTGCTTCCGCAGAGAGGGCTTGTTGGCTTTGGAGGAAATGTACCACAGTCTGAAGGTATTTGGTGTTTGGCTTCCTTGCTTAAGTATGGGTTACCATTAGGACAAGCCTAATCTCCTTTTGCCCTGGCCGAGCTTGCCTGTGCCTGAATGCCTACATCTGTGGGAGAGAATTAAGATGCTTCCTTGGGTCCTTTCCTGTCATTTCCCCCACCTTTCATTTCCCATCAAGCTATGTATGATTTATATTTAAGTTTCATGTTATAGGCCCTATTGCATTAAGCAAAATTCTCATAATAATAATAATAATGGTGGCATTTATTAAGCGCTTACTATGTGCAAAACACCGTTCTAAGCACCGGGGAGGTTACAAGGAGATCAGGTTGTCCCACGGAGGGCTCACAATCTTAATCCCCATTTTACAGATGAAGGAACTGAGGCACAGAGAACTTAAGTGACTTGCCCAAAGTCACACAGCTGACAATTGGCAGAGCTGGGATTTGAACCCATGATCCCTGACTCCAAAGCCCATGCTCTTTCCACTGAGCCACGCTGCTTCTCATGCACCTCAGTGTCCATAGACAACCTCTAGAAGGGAGGGGTGGCAGGAAGGGTGAAAGCAGCTAATGGGGAAACATGATGTTATTCAGATGGAGCAGAGGAAGAATTATCTATGCATCATGTGAGTGTAGAATAGTCTTACCATTCTCACACCCAAACATTTCCATCTGGAAGCTTTGCCTGAGCAAATGGAAATAGATACTGTATTCTCATATCTCCTCCAGTTGCTATCCAGGGAATGAGAGGCATTCTACTCATTTTTTCCGATTCCTTCTGAGCAACACGTTTAGTTTAATCACTCTCTCAAATCTGAGGAAGCTTTCTTCACATTAACTATTTTTTCCCTTTGAGAGGCTGGCAATCCAGGCCCTCTGACATTTGAAGCTCTTGCTTTCGAAGTCTTTGGTAGCAAAACCTCGATTCCCTTTGTGTGAATTTGAGTTGCATCACCATTGCCCATTCCCCACAAGCCCCGGTCTCTCGTTTGTCTCCCGGTTCTTTCTCCCATTTCCCAGTATCTGTTCTCCATACTGCTCCCTCTGCCTAATCTACTCCATCTGTTCTCTAAGCTTTCATGCCCTTCTGCTTATAAAATCCTCTTCAAACACACTTCTCCTACTGGCCAGCCCCCTCTATCTCTATTGTCTTATTCCAGATGATAGTGGTGATGTAACAGAAGATATTAAAAGCATACTGCAACTGCCGTACTCACTCCCACCCTCCGCACCCATGTCTTTATTGTCTTGTCCGTCTAAGTCAGTGCAGTCATCCTGGGCAAGGACAGCCTGTACCTTTATTAAATAAAGCAAGAGCTCTCTGGCAGAGTTGAATAAATGTTAATAATGAGAGATGAAAGGATGTGTCTGTGTTCAAGTTAGTGCCAATCTAGCAATAAGACTAGTGGTGCCAAACCACAGGGGTCCAAAACAATATTTTCTTAAAACATTGTCTAATCAAATAACAAATGTTATATTAGAATGGCTATGACTTAAACAATTGCCTCTATGCCAGATTTCCCTCAAAGCCCTCATCTGCTCTTATGGATATTTGAAAGTGTATTTAGGGCCAATTCAGTGAGGTCCTTTGGGGCTCAGAGCTGATACAAGCATCTTTTTGATTTTTGGAAGGGGTGCCGGGCTTGGAAGCAATCGATATTCGGGCCTGCTGAGCCCCAGCAGTTAGGGATTCCAGGGGTGTCTTGGCTTGCGTCAACCGTGGAGTGCCCCAGAAAAGTCATGTTTATGTCTACAACCAAATCTGTCCAAAATAATAATTCCAGACAGATTAGCACAACAAATCTTAATGTTTCTGTGGGAGGAGACGAGTAGAGGTGGACATGCCCAACACTGCTTGAACTCTGTAACTATTTAGAAAAGGAGAAAGCCCATCGAAAGACAAATAATCTACAGAATTTCATTTTTAGTCAGTTTCTGGTCCCAGAGATTCCAGTGCTAGCCCTGCCATAGCTCCTAAAGGACTCCCTACGAATATAAGAGGGGGCTTCCTGGATAAGATTCCTAGTTCATCCAGCACATGATCTCTCTTTGCTTGGAGGAACAGTGTTGTAATAGCCCTCTTAGACATCCATAAAGTGTAAATACAAGTGGCACAGGTACCCAGCAATAACAAGTGTTTCTTATGGTTAACTAGTTGGTCTCCATCCTCATTGAAGGTTCCAGTACAAGGGGGAAATAACAGTGGAAATGCTCTTTACTGATCACCTGTTAAGGGCAGCGCACTATACAAAGCACAAGACTTGGCCTTTAGTTTACACTCTAACAGGACTGATTATCATGTTGACTGACGATTCCTTGAGGTGTTCCTTCCCACAGACTTGCAATAGCATGTCATGGTTGAATAGAAATCTGGTTAACGGAGTTAAATACCATTTTAGAATAGTGCCAACTTGTGCTTCTAAGGAAGCCTTACCTTTCACATTCTTGTTCCAGTAAACTGATAAATTCATCACTCCTCTCCGTGTACTCTTTGTGTTTCCGCTTTTCTTCCTCCAGCTCTCGTACCGATTGCCTGTGAGCTTTCTCCACCATCAGAAGCTGTTCCAGCATCCGTCTGTAGGATTCTTTCTGTTTCTCAGCAACTCTGTCCAGCTACAAAAGAAACAAGTACCTTGGTGTTAGTTTCAGCAGATTGATCTCAGCCTGAAAGGACTTGCTTCTAAAGAGATTTTACTTTGGTTCCATTCATGTCATTCATAGTTTATTGTTCATATCAGTAGTGCATGAAATTCTTAATTATTCTTCACGGCATCTGTCTAAGGTAAATGACAAGTGCTAATGCATTCCTGTTAGTGTTATTAATTGGTTCTATATAAATAGAGGTAAGTGGAAGAGTTACCCAAACTATAGGTTTCCTGAGTAAAATCATGTAAAGCATATTAGAGCTCATTAATGCAGTCCCAATATCCAAAAAAGAGAACCAACCATATGTATGGCTTTTCTCTAACAGGGGAGATAGATAAATACACGGTAAAGATAGGTATAAGATCAAATAATATAAGTGTATATCAGTAAATACTATCGATTAGATTTTAGATGGTGTAAATATTTGAATTTTAGTGTTATTGTTCATTCACTTCCTGTTCTGCAAGAGGACACTTTGTGCTCCCACATTAGAGAGCTCCTATTATTTAATGCCAGACAGATCAAAGAGTTGTTTAATCTCTCTATTCAAGTCAGAATCACTTCAGACATTGAGGCAGAGGGGAGAGAGAATGAGAGTGAGGTCATTGAGGCTAGGCAAATTTTGCTCAGCAGCAAAACCAGAACATTATTTCCATGTCAGAAAGCACCATAAAACACACTGGCATTAAAATTCAATGGTGCTCCCCCTACAAAATGCTAAGCGTATAATAAAGTGGGATCAATAGGTATTATCCCCCATTTTATAGATTGAAAGCTGGTACAGAACATACAGCACAATTAAGAGGCAATCTAAATCTCATAACTGTCTTACTCCCCCCCAACTAGACACCTTTCCATAAGCCATTTGCAAATCCTAAATGCTGAAAACAAGTTGTGTTGTTTTTTTTTAAAAAAAAAATTAGGTGTGCGTTTTGAGTGTTGGCAGCTTTTGAACATATTGTATAATTTAGCTTTGGAAACAAAAAAGAAATAATAAGCCTAGCCACAACTTCCTGACTGCCAAGTTTTGTTCTCCTATCCGATTAGTCACTATTCACTAGTGAATACTTTTCCCAGAGCAGAATCGATTGTGGTCATAGCCTGCAAGCCAAAGCTAGTATTGAAGAAAAACAAAGTTACGGGTAAGTGCTGTCGAATACCAGAGAAAGCATGTAAAAGATGCGTCTATGATGGTAGTTTGAGAAATGACAAAAGAACAAACAAAACACATAGTTTTGGAGGAATTCTCATTTAGTTTTGAAAGAAAAAAAAACATTTTTCCAGGCTTTAGGCTGATAGTTAAAGCTGAAATAGCAGCTTTAGAATTTTGTTAATAGATCGTGGCGTATTTTAATTAGGTTATGAGTGATCAGGTTAAGTCATTATAATCACATGCAAGCTATCTTGAGCTTCTGGGCCTCAGTGGTCAGCCTGGAGGGAGGAGCTCCTGTAAAATTGACTCAGTGTATTCTGATGATCGCAGCTTGCTGAGTTGTGAGTTGCCCAGAAGCTCAGAACCCTATTCAAACACCAAGTTCTTTCCTATATCCTCAGACATAATTGTATAGAATGTTTCCTTTGTTTGTGATGGGGAAAAGAAAAGCCTAAACTTTCCACCTCTAAAATACTTTTTTTAAAAATGGTACTTTTTAAGCACTATGTGCCAGGCATTGTTCTATGCGCCGAGGTAGAGAGAAGGTCTTCAAGTTGGACACAGTCCGTGTCCCAAATGGGGCTCACAGTCTTAGTCCCCATTTTACAGATGAGGTAACTGAGGCACAGAGAAGCTAAGTGATTTGCCCAAGGTCACTTAGCAGACAAGTGTTGGATGTTGATGTTGGTCTTCAGACTAGACTTCAAGTGAAATTCAGCCCACTGTTTCTCTAAATGAGTCTTGAGTGGAACACCTCGGTTGTAATCCAGGGGTGTTGTGCTGGGAAGCATGTTTCATGTTTATTCATGGCAATAAGCTTTACCAACTAAGGCGTAAAGGGTCTCGCTCCCTTTGTGAACATCCTCATGCAGTCCAGTGGAGGCTCAGGCTGGATCTAAAGGAAGGTTGGTCAGTGTTGCTAACAAATTTGGAGTGATTTAATTTTTAAAAAAATAAGATTTTTCCACCCATGCCTATCTAAAAGGGAAACATAAGAAAGCGTGTTTCACATCTGCTGTACTTTAGTTAGACTCTCCATGGTTCTTACCCTTGGCTTTCTCTGATTCATGGCAGGGGAAACAATTCAAAATAGATGGACTTGCCTGTCTTTGGAACTGTGCATCCCCCTCAGAAAATTTGAGGCTACATGAATGAGAATCGAGGACTCCTGAGGTTAGTTCCACTTTGGCCTGGCAGGGTAGGTAGGAATTTTGAGTGCATTTGGCCTGCAATTGTTTTGCACAGACATGACCCACTCACTGTCTGAGTCTGCCTATCCCGGAAGACTTCTCGTTAACTGATAACCTCGGGCCAGGAAGTAACTCTGTATGTTCATAAGCAACTGTGCCCTAGAGACCCTTCTACAAGAAGACATACACATGATCGAAGATGGCTTTGCCAAATCAAGCGGGCGTTATGGGCTTGTGATGTTGAAAGAGTACCGAAACGATGTAGCATTCTGTGCCTGGACCTCCGTACACAAAACCAAAAACCTATATTTGCAACGCAGAGTTAAGACTCGTCCCAGACTCCTGTTAACTAGGTAGCGCCTGGACCAAATGAAGCAACACTAGACAAGGAAGTAAAATCTAGAAGGCCAGGCTATCCTTTGAATATTGTCAAAGAGTCTGTGGTGATAGCAGTGTGATATTTTGTTTCAGGCCAAATTAAAGGCCTTCAGAGTTGTAGGACTGTCCAGCCACTGTGGTGTGGGAACCTGACCTCCCCACAGACACCTCATCTGTGTTCTTGAGCATCATTCATATGACTGGACAGGATCACAAGCAGCAAGTCTTAGAATAAAGTTGGTCTCCTAGCATTGAAATACTGCCCACTTCCTTCCAGCTGCATTAGGCCAGGTGTACGTGGAACAGAGGTGACAATATGATAGCTTGTCTTAGAGCCAGATGTCAAAAGACCCCCGATCATAGAAAGGAGGGCAGAAAAATCTCACTGGAGTCCATTCTCGTGAAATGCAGGAGAGGGATTTTGGGACAGAAAGTTACTATCTAGGATGACCATTTGGCTCAACTCTGATTAGTCTGTGCCTTGCTGAGGAAAGTCCTAAATTTTTCCTGGTGCTTAAAAGCATCTTCAGAGTTGATAGGTTTAAAATATTCTGTCTAGGCTGATTTTGATTCAATTTTTAAATTTTCTGATTGGGTTCACAGGCACATGTTGTGTTGTTGATCAGTTGGTTTCTTTCGTGTTTGGCCATACGGACGCGATGTCCATCAGATTATTTTGTGTTTTAAATAATTATGCACAAGCGATGGTCTAGTTTTGTGTCTCAGCTCATTGGTAATTGAAGCAATACAGAAGGGTTTGTCCATGAAGAGTCAGTGATTCTGGATTGCCAAATTATCCTTTAATCTATTGGGAACCAGATTGTTGTTTAATACACTTGACTTGCAGCTTTGGCGCCTCATGTTTAAGTTTGGATTAAGTTACAAGTCAACAGAGTTTGGGTGGTCTCATGCTAACCCGCCCGAGATGCCGATCCACATGACCAAATCGCTTCACGGTTTGGCAAGACGGGCAGCGTGTCCTCAGGAGACATCCGGGGCTAGAGTAGCCGGCACATTAGAGATCATTTCTGGGGAGAGTGATCCAGCACTTGCCTTTCCTCTCTTCACTTTGGTCTGGAACATATCCCTTCCTTGCTTTAAAAACCAGTCAGTTACCGATGGCTCGGGGCAAGCCCTAGAGAGAACAGCCCTGTTAGTTAAGAAAAGGTCAGCAAACTACAGGGCTGACAGAGTGCCATGCATCTGTGCCACGGCAGCCATGTTTAGAGTAATGTTTTCCTTTGCCTTTGTAATTGCCAAAGAAGTGGGCGTTAAAAGTTTTTTTTGCTGCCATTACGTTTTTGAAGGAAAAAGGGGGTTTGAACGTATGCAAAATAGTAGGCAGAGCTATATGTTTATTAGAAGTCTTATTACTTGGACTGCTGTTCAGATCCTTTCCATTCAAGCTCAAACTTTCTATGACATAATACCTCAGTGTTTTCAAAGAAATTAACCTCTGCAATTGAACTTTCTCTGTTTTAGATTATAGCCTGAGATTTTATCCTACAATCCCAGAAACAAGCTCTGCTCCTTCCCTTTTCCTGACTGTGTGTGTGTGTGTGTGTGTGTGTGTGCGTGTGTGTATTAGTATGAAATGAACTGTATATCGTTCTGTAGGTTTCAGTCTGCAGCCTGGAAAAAGCGTAGAGAATTTTCTATTCATGATTTGCGAGAGCATGTGTGAGTTCACCTTCGCTTCCCATTAGAACATGAGGTATTTCATTTCTGCACGTTGCATCCTGCCTTCGTTGGTTTTCCACTTTAAGGGCTTCTGCTAAACGTATTTGAGAGCAAAAATGGCATAAAATAAAAAATGACAGAAGGAGGGTTTGAACCATAAAGCCGCTACGCCACTGGGCTGCTGTTTCTCCAGTCGGAAATCACCTCTTTGGTCACCTATTCAGAGCCTTTATGTGGTACATACCTCATTCATCGGTTTCTCATAGATATCCTCCTGCCACTGAGCTGCCTTTGCTTGAATAGCATCTCGCTGTAGAGCTTCTAGCACCTTTTTGGGAGTGACAAAGCCGTATTGAGCTTCCAACAAAGCCAAGTCCATTTTTTCAGCCTTTAAAACCCCTATGACTTCATCTCGAGCCTGTAGAACAGATAAGGTATTTCAGAAAACTGGCTTTAGGAAGCAGCATGCTTAGCAAAGGGCTTTCTAACAGTAGCCGACAATTTTTTTTCTTGGGCCTTGATTTTTCTTTTTCTCCATTCTCCTAAATATTTAAATAATATTGGGCCTAATTCACTATTCAAAAGGGTAGCAAACTAGGCTCACTTCGGAATTTTAAAAAACCCACAGGGATCAGCAAGAGACTCTGGGGTACCATATTTTGTTGGAGGGTAATGTGATACTCTTTACTGAAGCATGGCAGAAAATTTCTTCCACTGAGTTTTCTGAACTAGGAAAAAAAAAAAACCCTTCTCCAAGACAGCTGTTTTTAGGGGATTTTTGTCCAGGTTAATGCAGTGTGGCAATTCTAGAAGCAAGTTCACACAAGGTACAAAAGCAGCTATTGCCGTTTTTGTCAACCCTGAAGCTACCTAATATTGTTTGATACGTGTTTGTGCACTGAAGCTCCTGAGCAGCGTGATGCAGAGGATTTGACCTTTCACAACAAGCATTCCAATGGCATGTCATAATGACAGCTCTCTTAAACATGATGAATTGGCTGGAAGAAAAGGCGTGTGTGTGTGTGTGTGTGTGTGTGTGTGTGTGTGTGTGTGTACATACATTGCTGTGTGCACACAAGTGCACACTTCTCATGGTTTTCCACTGGACCTGCACCAAATTCCCAGCTTCCAAATTGAAATCTTGAGAACAACCTCCCAAAGCCCAGCTGACCTGTAATTCCCCTTCCAGGATGCTGAGAAGAAATAGCAGATCATCTCGGGAGAGATTGTCTCTTTGCGGGGAGGAGTCCCTCCGTGGGTTTTCAGTCCTGGGACTTCTGAGAATGGTGTTGGTTTCAGCAGCATAGACCTTCCCCCGTTGACTCCGTCCCAGTTTTCCAGCCGCAGGGCATGGTGTCTTAGCCGTGGATGTCCTCAGCATCGTCCGGGTTGGATCTTCAGGGTAACTGCTTCTGGAACGCATTTTTTAGCCTGCTGAAAGGAGCAGAGAGATATTGGACTACACCTCTGTTTCACCAGGTACACGCATTCTTGTGTGTGCTTAGTGTTGGAACATGAATTTTCTGTCACTGTTGGGGAGAGTTATCTCCCCTGCTCCCCATTTCTGTTTTATTTGAAAGATTTGCATATTTCCTAATGCCATTCTGTTTCCCACATCCCATGGGAAGAAGACACATGTTTGTAGATAGGTTGATGGGCTCTGAGCCTTTCCTCAGGTGAATAAAGCCAGGCTGGCCTCCTGGAAAGAGTACAGGATAGGGAGGCCACCGTCAGACACTACCATACGATCTTGGGCAAATCACTTATCTCTCTGTGGCACAGATTCCGCATCTGAAAATTGGGGATAAGACACTGTCGGGGAGGAACCATCTGATTATTTTGTATCTACTACAGCACATAGTCAGTGCTTAATAAACATCTTTTTTTTTAATATCCAGAAATAACAAGCCGAAAAGTGGAGAATAAGAAATTTATGTTACAGCCGTTGCCGTATATTTTAATTAGGGCCCTCAATTGTCCTTTTTTAAATTTTTCATGGGGATAATCAGGAAATGGTGACGTACAGTAATATGCTCTTTCTGGTAAATCCTCCGTAGCTGATGGAAACACCTAAGTGTGCATATATTGAGATCTGAAAGCAGTGAGGAGAAGTATTTGAAAAGGGATGTGTTCCTCCAGCATTATTAAAAAGCCATTTGAGTGTTTCTGAATCAATCCGTCAATCAGTCGAATTTATTGAGAGCTTACTGTGTGCAGATCACTGTACTAAGCACTTGGGAGAGTACAATATAACAGTTACATTGCCTCCCACAACGAGCTGAAAAAATAATCTCTTTGACTATTAACGTATCTGTCGAATAATGCAAGCTAACGCTGACATTTATTTTGTTTTACCCTGACCAGTGTTTTTGTAGCCATAGTGGCTATAGATCTGATGGATGTATTGCATATTTAGAATACTTTGGTTTCTTTGTCTAACTGCCAACTATAACAGATGGTCACGAATGAGAAGCAATGAAGTATTGACAAAAAAACCAAGAAGTGAATTGAGTGATGCTTTTGGAGAGCATTGTCATGCGGTACTTGGTTTCTTTTGCCTAACATTTAATGTGTCTTCAGTTGTTGAAATGGATGAATTCAAGAAGAGAAAGTATTGAGGTACCAGTATTGGTTTGCGAGTTTCTGGGAACAGGAAGTGAGAGAGAGTTGCCGTTCTTTACATGCAGTAGTGGGACAAACCTTATTCCTGATTTCAATTCCTGTTTTTATCAATGAGGCAGAATAGGGCCTGGCAGTTTTGAGGAAGGGGGGAAGAAATCATCTTAATCTTAAGTCTAGTATGACCAAATAAAGATATTACCATGAATGCACTGTGGGCATGTTGTCATCAAGCAAAGATGACTATGTTTCTAAGGACACCAAATGTGGCCTAGGAGAAATAATAGCACAGCTTGGTTTCAAGAGTGTTGAGCTCTGTCAAACTACCACATGGGTCAGACTGTTGACAAAGAGAGAAGCCTCCTAAATTGCTTTTCAATCAGTCAATCAAGTAGTGTTATTTATTGCGCACGTACTATGTGTTTGGGAGAATACATTCAGTGACATTTAGTACATCTTTATTTGTACTCGCCCAATTCTCTGTCACATGAGCATGGTCTAAGTATGTCGAATAAGTAAGATAAAAGCCCCACTCGGTAACTTTTTCTTACTGTTTTCATATTACCATACCTGCCAATAAAACTTTATCCCAATTTTTATTTCTTCCAAAAAACATAAAATGACAAATGCATACTTGTGGTATTTGTTAAGTGCTAACTATGCGCCAAGCACTGTATTAAATGCATGGGTAGATCCAAGATAATCATGTCAGACACAGTCGCCGTCCCTCATGAGACTCACAGTCTGAGGAAGAAGATCATATTGAATTCCCATTTTGCAGATGAGGAAACTGAGGCACAGAGCAGTTAAATGACTTGCCCAAAGTTGCTCAGCAGACATGTGGTGGAGCTGGGATTAGTGCTCATGCTCTTTCCTTTAGGCCAAGCTGCTTCTACGTATTGCCTCATTAATACATGTTTCCTACATCAGTCCATCAGTGGTATTTATTGGGAGAGTACAGTACAAGAGAGTTGGCAGACAAAAAAAATTGTGGTTTTTAAGCATTTACTACATGCCAGGCACTATACTAAAGCACTGGGGTAGACACCAGAATCAGGTCCCATACGGGCCTCACAGTCTAAGTAGGAGGTAATAAAGAACAGGTATTGAATTCCCATTTTGCAGATGAGGGAACTGAAGCACTAAAGTTAAATGACTCCCCCAAGGTCATACAGCAGGTAAATGGTGGAGTCAGTACTAGAACCCAGGGTCTGCCTTCTAGTGCCACGTTTCCACTCCCTCATTAATGTTCACCACAACTCTGAGCTAGGAAGAGGGTATGTCTTGCTTTACCCATTTTACTGAAGAGAAACCAAAGCCTAGGAAACAGAATAGAATTGCTTTAGGTCCCACTGAATGGTAAACATTTAGAAGCTTCCAGAACAGATAATTCCTCCCTCCCAGCAATAGAACGCTAATCTCCATAGGAACCAATGATGTAATTGGTGACTCCCCTTGTAACATGGCTATTCAGAGGGGATTAGGGGTTAGTTGGCTGGCTAGTGGAGAAGTACAGCCACTTTAATTTAGAAAGGGCTGAGTGGGCCTCAAGTTGGAATGCTGAAGACTTTCTCCATGTTGGAGGGTCAGAGATTAGGACCCTTGGGAAAGACGCTTCCTTCCTGGAGTTGGCTTGGGGTTCTCCAAAAAGGGCTTTGCGTAGCAGAGAAAACTGAACCAGGGAAGGGAAGCAAGGGGCCCCTGGGAGAGGAGGGAGGTTGTCTTTGAGTAGTTGAAAATGGTAGTCAAGGGCAAAGTGGCTTGAAAATCAGATTTTAGTTAGAGATCTGTTACATAACATTGTTATTGTTAAATTTGTTATCTATCAAAATCCAGTTTAGATCACTAACCCAGAAAGTGTGTTAAGCAGATAGTTTATAGACGACCTCATTGTTGCCAGAAAATGCCCTACTCTAAGACAGAATGAAGAGGCTAGGAGGCAAACTCCTGAACTCCCAGAACCAGGCCTTCTTGAAGCAAGACTGACTAGCTGGATTCTGGATCATTCTCTTGCCACATGGAGTGCTAATCTCGAGAGTGAAGGGGTGGTGGCGGCAACTCTAGGGCTGATTTTTTAGAGTGGGTCCTAAAAAGTCACATTTCTTGGAAGGGAAAATCCAAAGATTTTAAATTCTCAGGGTACTTCCCTGTGGCCAGACTTGTACAAGTGGCTTTTTGGCACGATTGCAGCTGAGAGAAGAAGGGCTGGGGTGCCACCAAATTGTCAGTGATCAGACGACACCCGCCCCCCACACACACCCCCACACACATGACAATTCTGGTTTAGGTCTTGAAAATGATGTTCCCTTTTAGAAGTATTTACACGGGTTCTGTTCTCTCTCTAGGCCAGAGTGACACTAGCATCTTTTCTGGTGGCTGTTGCCTCGTGATAGAATAATGATGTGCTCGTAGATGGGAGTTTGGGGCTGGTGGCAAATGATCCATTGCTCAGTGAATCCAAATATCCCAACCGTGGAGAAGTCTGGTGGCATACGATTTTGTTCAGTGTGTTGCCCCTCTTTTCTCACAGCTTGGAAGCTGTTCATTTGAGTTTCACCCTCTGCCCTGAGCATTGTAGGTGAAGTTCAGCTCTAGGAAGGGATTGAGAAGACAGTTTTTAGCATAAATCTTAGCAGAGCATGTCAGGGCCCTGAGTATTCATTGTCTCATGGTAAACGTGATCCAACAGGAAAAAAAAATGACTATAAATAGAATTTGAATCAGGCTCAGTTGTTAAACAGCCAGGTTGTGGACTGCGTGGCCACATTAGGAAAAAAGAAGCATGTTCCTTTGGAGAAGGACTTGTTGGGTGTTTGCTTTTGTCAACTCCAAAATACAAAGTAAAGTTTTCTCGGCTTTGATGTGGTTTTGCCCCATCTCTTATACTCAGAGACTAAGACAAGCCAGGTGCAGTCAACCTCAGTGACTAAAAAAGGCATTGACTGCCTTATTACTGAATATGGTAGAAATCAAGATACACATGTTGCTAAATAAAGTCATACGAGCATTCTCTTTGCAGGGCTGGCTGTTTCTTCATCGAGGTCTTGGCCTAAGCAGTGGAGTAGGTCTAAAGGTACAGGGTTGCCTCAGGACTTCTGTGAACTTAAAAAAATGCTGTTCCTAATTTTGAAACTTCTCACTGGCAAAGTGCTGCAGAAATAGAGGATCCGGGGATGTAATTAAGTAAGGCCAGTGGCCCAAAGGAAGTTCTCCTGTCCAGAGCTTTTGGTTTTGAAAAGTTACAGACCTAGATGAGCCACATCATGCTCAAAGTTGCCTTTCTGCCAGTCTTCCTAACCCCAGTGCTTAAGTGGGTGCTTCACACATGGAAAGGACTTGATAACTATCATAAAAATGCAAATAATAATGATAATAATGAGTACCTACTACCTGATCTGAAAATGATGATGAGCATTGCAAGTACTTTATCCCTTGCTGTATGGTTCCTATGCACTGTGCATTTCTGTCCTTTTGTATACTACTTGCTATGGCGCTGATCTTCCTGAAGCATCGTTCACCATGCATCTCACCTCAGAACCCTCCACTGTCTCACTGTCACTCTGCATCAAATAAAAACTCCCGGCATTGGCTTCAATCCTTACCTATCTTATCTCATCACCTGCTGTTTCCCAGCTTGCAGTCCTCTACCGTCAGGGTGATTCTTCTACCTCCGGTCCAGCTTGGAACATCCTCCCTGCCCATGTCAGACATACCCCAGCTGTCCCCTGGGCTGATTCCTTCTAAAATCCCCAATACTTCCAATAACCTTTCCCCAGTTAATTTCTCAGCACCCTGAGCCATATCATCCCTTCGACCAACTCTAGCACTTATGAAGTTATTTACACTCGCCTCAGCACTTGTGTACACATGTCTGCTCAACATTTATTTTGCCCCCTTTAGTTGTAAGTATAATTATGTTTGCCTCCCCCGTTAGCGTGTAAGCTTCTTGTAGGCAGGGAACCTGTCACTTAACGTTTCTATTGCTATTAGGTTGTCTCTTCCCTATTTCTCGACCTCATGTGAATCCCACGTGAAGCAGGGACTGACCTCATCTTTGACTTCCCCAGTGTCTGCTAGTAAAGAAGATAAGACTAGAAAAACTTGGGCTGATGATTGGGAGCATGTAACCAGGACTGTGGTTTCTGTGGAACAGAGTGACATCATGGCATTTCTTAGTAGGGCACATTGTGAGGACGGTGGAGGGCAGGGGCGGAAGGAGAAGGAAAATATAGAAATCTCGGGATAGAAATAGACGATGTGTCCAAATTTTCCATTACGTGTTCAGTGCTTCTTGAAGATGTTGGGCAACATCTCCTTAAATGAGAAAAGAATCCCTTCAAGTCAGCCAAAGTCATTTGGAGTTCAAAAAAGCAGCTCTACCTTCCCGTGGTTAGAACTCCTTTGACATTTTATCTCTGTGTGACGGGCTCAGTGCCAAACTGTGGGGTAGATTCAGATTAATCAGATCAGACGCAGTCCCTGCTTCACACGGGATTCACAGTCAAAGAGGAAGGATGACCAGGTAACTCACCCCTAGGAAACGAAGGCACAGAGTGGTTAAGTGACATGTCCACAGTCACACAGCCTGTTAGTGGTGGAGCTGAGGCCAGAACCTAGTTTACCCGACTCCCAGACGTGGGCTCTTTCCACTAGACTACACTGCCCCTCATCCATTACATTGCACGGTCCTTTTGATGGCTATATACCTTCTGTAATGGCTTCTCTCTTCTCAGTTCCCGGGTTCAGCGTCTGAAATTTCTGGACAAGCTTGTAAAGGCCATTTCCTTGAAACCTGACCATTGAACTTCCCTCTCCCCTCTGCAATTAGTCCCCACTGCAATCAGTGGATTGGTCAATAATACTTATTGAGCACCTATTTCTTGCTGAGGGCTGTATCAAGAGGGTGGCGTATTTCTGCCTTAGAACAGTGCTTTGCTCATAGTAAGCACTTAATAAATGCCATTATTATTATTATTATTATTATTCTGCGCATTTCATATATGGAATCAAATGGCCACTGTATTCCACAGCTAAACTCTGGGCTCTCATTTTTGCTTATTTTACTAGTCCAGTATTCAGAGCTTTCAGGCCTGGGCTTTGAATTCTGTCCTGCCCTCAGATACTGACTGTGGAACCAGGGATTCATGACAGGGATTCTTACTTCAAAGCTTTTTTAAATACACTGAAGAAGAGATTCGCTTAATGTTACTTACCTACCTCACGGGTAAGCAGCATTAATGTGAACCATGTACCCTAGCTGTGTTAGCATTACGTGAGATTATTATTGTTTAGCCCCTCGTGGCTGCAGCTGGTTTCACATTATTACTTTTAGCCTTTAATAAGGCATGCTGCTCCCAGAAAGCTGGGTGTCATTCCTGGAGTTGTGGTTTGCCAGCTGTAGAGTGTGTGACATGTAGTTGGCTTAACCCTCGGACACACTTTAGAGTGTATGCTGTTAGCAGGGTTTCTTTGGAATCTGATTTTTGTCCCAGAAAAAAAACACATTTCTGTTTTTATCAAAGGCATTTGTGGGTCCTTTCATTAGGGCTTAATGTCAACTTTCAACTTACGGGGTGTCCTGTTCTCCTTTGTTTCTCCTTCTCCCTCACCCCTTGTCTCTCCTCCTCTTCCCTTCGTCCTTCTCTCCCTCCCTCCTTCTCTTCTTTCATCCCCTCCAAACTTCCTGACTGGGGTGAAGGCCTTTTTTTGTGAGGAACCTAGAAATGAAAGCAGAATGGAAACGGACCTGTAAATACCACGACTAGAGACCGTTCCCGGTTTGGCCCTGAGTGAGGGCTGCTGCTGTATTTTCAGATGACTTCATTTAGAAGAAATGCACTCTAGCTTTTACTTCCCAGAACATGGACTGGAAGGTGATAGTTCACTTTTTATTTGTTGTTTCAAATAAACAATTTCAGAGGCCACAGAAGTTTCGAAAAACAGATTTTGGAAATATCTGCAGCAGGCCTTTTCAAGCCTTGTATGCTTCTGGGTATCGTTTTATGATTCATCTGTGCTCTTTGGGGTGATCATCACAATGTACAGAGCCCTAGGTGATCCCTAAATATATACCAGTTACGCAACAATGAATTTCTTAGAACACAGGAAAAAGAGTACAATTATCGGTGACATCAGTAATCTGGCCCAGAGAACATTCAGAATGACGTTCCTATTTCCCAACATACCGGCCAATGCCCCGTGGTGTCAGGATTCCTGGTAGTACAGCCATGAATTAGGAAAGAAGACATCCTTCTTTGATCACATTCTCTGGACAGATCATTGACCAATGGCTAAGGTCATTTTCACAGCTGACTGTGCATCATCATAGTTTAAGGCACCAGTTCCAGATCCAACTTTCTCCTCGCCCCAGCCCTATTCCTCTTCCTCTCCCTTCCCATCCACTGCCCCAGCTCCTTTCTCTTTCTCCCTCTCCATTCATCCCCAAGGACATGTTTTGCACTCCCGTTTGGTGTAGAACCTTGAACTAGGAATTGTGTGCTCTTACAAAGGAAGCTGGCAGGCATGTGTAACAGGCAAATGAAGTGGAAATGACCTTTTGGCTTTAGAATACAGTAGAAAGCCAATTATTGAATGGCAGTCATCTGATCAGCCTGAAATCCAAACCGTAGTCAGTTCAGATGAAAATTTGGACCATCAAGAAAATTGGATCTGTCCCACAGCCAAACCAGATTTTATTGAATTATCTGGATGTGAATTGTCTGAACGACCTTTGTCGGTCTTGATTAGCTCCGCGCCTCCACATTCTAAAATTGCACTTGGCCATTTTTGATAGAGATGTCAGTTCTGTTTTAAAGTAAAGTAACGGTATTAAAGAATCTCTCAAGTAATTGTTTTGGCCTGCTGACACACCATCCCTGACGATCCACTGATCTTTAACCGATTCCTGCAGGCAGGGTTCAGACCAGACACTCCCACCACTCCATGCATGTGGGCTTCAAGCCCTGCAAGTCCCTATGTTAGCCAGCGCTTCTTCTGGTAGCACTATTCATTGAATCGTATTTATTGAGCACTTACTGTGTGCAGAGCACTGTACTAAGTGCTCGGGAAGTACAAGTTGGCAACAAATAGAGACGGTCCCTACCCAGTAACGGGCTTTCAGTCTAGAAGGGGGAGACAGACAACAAAACAAAACCTGTGGACAGGCGTCAAGTCGTCAGAACAAATAGAATTAAAGCTAAGTGCACATCATGAACAAAATAAATAGAATAGTAAATAGTGTATGGTGTGTGTCTAGGAGCAAGATGGAGAAAGGGGTGATAGGAAAATGCCGCAGAGCAGCCAAATCCCGGAAGGCGGTGGCCCCGAGACAACGCTCGATTTGCCCAATGGCTAAAGTAACCTTATAGGCACCGAAAATCCTGGTCTCACTCTTGCATGGAGACTCCATCACTCTCATGGGATTCTCCAAACAAGAGGATTCTAAGCTCACTTGGTTGAATACTGATTTACTGCGACGTTTCTCGTACTTCACAGCCTAAGCTAAAGATATTTGTCCAGAACGGAGGTAAATTTGCTTTGGGGGTATTATCAGCTGCAGCAGAGCCCTGCTTCATTATTCACTCAAATGGTAACATCCTTGGAAAAGAAAGATCCAGTGGCCCTGAGTAAACATGAAGCCACTTTTATGTTGTCATAAAGACAAGTGTGACCCATGCCACAGAGGTTGGCAGCCTCAAATTGAATCTGTATCTCAATCAGGAAGTGATTATAATTTCCAGCCAAATACAGGTCCTGAGCAACTGGCCAAGGCGGGTTTTCAGCCTTGTCCTTGCTGAGTTGGGCTGAGGAGGGGAGGAGGTGGAATTGAAGGGAGGAGGCAGCAGGGAGCGTGGGCTTGGCTGAGAAGAGAGTGCGAGGCACAAGGGAAACAGCAGTTGGAATTGTCCGTCCAAAAGCTCTCAGGTGCTGCCTCTTGAGTCATCTATGAGCAGCCGTTTCAGTTCGTCCAGCCCTGACCCTCTGGAACCTTTTACCCTGCCCACCAGTTACGCATTTTGATGTCCGCCTTGCTCAGGTTGTGGCAGTGAAGCTCCGGGTGTTTATTTCTCCAGGTAAGGAGGTTCTCCTGTTTTCTCTGCTGGTTTTTCCCTCAGCTAGCTTGGTCAGCAGAGTTAATGGCCATTCTTCATACTGTAGTCATTGTAAGAATTACTCTTTAACCTTCTGGGGAAAGTTTCCTAAAGTTATCTTTAGCTTGTTGACCTAAGGTGAGCCTCTGCCCCTTGCTTCATTTGTTTTGGCTTCTTAAATGTTGGAATTTGGGATAAAGCCATCCTCAATACATTAATCACCTGTTGGACTGAAGGAGAGGAGAACAAAACTTAACCGAGTTTATATAAGGAGACACAGCAGAGACAGCCAGTGGGAAGCAAGGAGAACAGTTCCAGGCCACACTCCTTCCTTTCTGCTCTGTTATTTGCCCGACTGCCTTATGTTGTCGTGTTCCCTAGAAGGTTTGAGGCTATGCTTCACCTCAGTAGAGCTCCCCTGAGTGGGATGTGTGAGGGGAATGGACTTCAGCAGGATGTTTAAACAACTGTTGTAGGGAGAGCTGAAATCAGGGAACTGAAAACAAGAGGAAACATGCGAAGGACATGGTAAAACAAATGCTCAGACCGTGCCACCACTGCTCACGAAAACTGGAAGTCAGTTGTTGTGGAGAGACCAACATGTCATACTACTCTCAAGAAAGGAGTGGTCCTTTCTGAGTAAAAGCTTCATGAGTGAGAAACAAGGAGGCAAAACACTCTGAGCCCCATGTGGAATAAGGACTGTGTCCGACTTGATGATCTTGTCTCTACCCCAGCTCTTAGAACAGTGCACATCAATCAGTCAGTCAATCAATGGTATTTATTGAGCCTTTACTATGAGCAGAGCTCTTGTACTAAGCACTTGGGAGAGTATAATACAACAGAGTTGGGACTGAACAAATACCACATATATGAAGAAAGAAAACACAAAACCAGACCCTGAAAACATTAACACTTCAAGGGACATATTTTTTTGTGTGCATTATGTGGCCCGGACTCTGTCTCACACTGGCCTTTATAACTATACATGTGTTCAAAGGTGAATTTCACCAAGAGTATTGTCATTTTTGAATACACAGGATAATTATATCTTTATATATATATACCTTTATATGTAGATCTCTACATGTATGTATGTAGTGACCTATATATTTATATATGTGTATGTATATAGAGCATCCCAGTTGGCTTGCTGTGCCAACTAATATAATAATAATAATGAATAATTATGGTGTTTAAGTGCTTACTATGTGTCAAGCACTGTTCTGAGCTCTGGGGTAGATACAAGGTAACCAGGTTGTCCCACATGGGGCTTCTAGTCTTAATCCTCATTTTACAGATGAGGTAACTGAAGCACAGAGAAGTTAAGTGGCTTGCCCAAGGTCCCACAGCAGACTAGTGGCGGAACCAGGATTAGAACCCAAGTCCTCCGACTGCCAAGCCCATGCTCTTTCCAGTAAGCCGCACTGCTTCTAATATGACACAGTGTAACTAGAGGCTATGAGGCTTTTTTTTTTAATACAAATAACATTGCCTAAGTGATGTTATCAGACATTAAAATGATGATTACACTTCTGTTAGCTCCTCCATAAGGCTCAAGGTAAAACATTAGTACAGTGCTAAGCGCTTAGTACAGTGCTCTGCAGACAGTAAGCGCTCAATAAATACGATTGAATGAATAATAGCTATCATCCAGATGCTGGAAATAGAGATTTTTCCAGTTCAGTTTTATAAACTTGTCATTTCTCCACCTGCCGAGGTAGGTAGTACAATTTGCAATGTAGGTAGTACACTGACAGTGCAGCTTCCAAAGCCAGAAAAGGAAAAAGAACAAGGCTTTAGTTGTTCATTCATTCGATCATATTTATTGAGCGCTTACTGTGTGCAGTGCACTGTACTAAGCGCTTAGGAAGTCCGAGTCGGCAACATATAGAGACGGTCCCTACCTAACAGCGGGCTTACAGTCTAGAAGGGAGAGATGGACAACAAAACAAAATGTGTGGACAGGTGTCAAGGGAGCAAGTCAGGGTGAGTACAGTAGAACAATAAACAGACATATTCCTGCCCACAACGAGGTTACAGTATAGAGGGGGAGTTGTGACGGGAAACTGTGCCAGCAGACAATATCGACAGAGTTAAAGAAGATTTGGAAACATTTGGATGAGAGAGGCCTATAATGGGCACTATAGGAAAGGTTTAAGTATTAATTGGTTCTTTCTTAAGCACGAACTGGTATGAGGGAGCTTTCCCGAAGTGCCATTTGGAGCCATAATTGGAGATGAGATGCTTAGCTGGATTTGACCCAGGAATGGCCTTGCTAATAATAATGACAGTAGTAATAATAATAATTGTCCTATGCATAAGTGTTCGCTATGGGCCAAGCCCTGCAGAAGGGGCTGGGGTAGCTACTAGACAATCGGCTCGGTTATTCTCTGACACACATAAGGGCTCACAATCAAAAAGAGAAAGAGAACAGGTATTTAATCCCCATTTTACAGATGAGGAAAGTGAAGCACAGGTAAGTTAAATAACTTGCCCAAGGTCACCTGGCAAGCAGTGGTGGAACTAGGATAATAATAATAATAATTATGGTACTCGTTAAGTGCTTTCTATATGCCAAGCACTGTTCTAAACACTGGGGTAGATACAAGTTAATCAGGTTGGACACAGTCCCCACATCAATCAATCAATCAATCGTATTTATTGAGCACTTATTTATTGAGCGCTTATTGTGTGCAGAGCACTGTACTAAGTGCTTGGGAAGCACAAGTTGGCAACACATAGAGACGGTCCCTGCCCAACAGTGGGCTCACATGGGGCTCACACTCTTAATCCTCCTTTTACAGATGAGGCATCTGGGGCCCAGAGAAGTTAAGTGACTTGTCCAAGGTCACACAGCAGACAAGTGGTGGAGCCAGGATTAGAAACCCGGCCCCTCTGACTCCAAGGCCCATGCTCTACCCACTAAGCCACGTCAGGTCACTTGCCATCCAGTTCTGTGTTCCTACCCACTAGGACATGCCAATTCTCACATTTTCAAGTGTGAAAATCAGTGATTCATATGGGGGCTGACTAAATTTAGGGTGTATTGGAGGTGGATCCAAAGAGGATTTTGACAGGGATCAGAAGGTCAGAGACGCATCTTTCTGTCTGTACCCTAAGGTGCCTACTTCTGCAATAATAATAATGGTGATATTTGTTAAAAGCTTACTATGTACCAAGCATCATACTAAATGCTGGGGTAACTATAAATGAATCCGACTGGACTTAGTCCCTGCCCCACATGGGGATCACAGTAGGAGGGAGACCAGGTATTGAATCCTCATTTTGCAGATGAGGAAACTGAGGCAGAGCCAGGATTAGAACCCAGGTCCTCTGACTCCCAGAGCTAAGTGCCAAAGGAATTTACCGAAGCTAGCAGACACCTGTGCATTTGCCCTATGCCACATGTGGCCTGATCTGCGGCTGGCAATCCGAATCTAGCAGCGAGGAAGCCTTTGTTTTGGAACCACGTTGAGTTTCTTAATTGAAGACAATAGTTGAAGCCGATCTCCAGGAGGCTTGGTGACTAGGCTGGCCAGTGGAGAGTTGTAAGGAGAAAGGGTGGGACCACAGGTGTTTAACAGACTCAGAACCAGACCCAGGAAGACAGATTTCTGCCTTGGGGTTCAGTACGTGCATCGAAGTCTCGTTGACTCCAGCGGGTGTCTGGGAGCCTGTGTCGGAGGATGGGGTTTGGAGCAATTCAGTGGAACGGCGGCAGGGCCCCAGGGTCGTGGGATGCTGAAACAGTACTGATGTTGTAAGCCAGTGACTTGGTAACAAAGTTTTACTGTATGCGTGAACTAATTGCCTCACTTTAACAAGGGGAACCACATTGTCCATTCGAACCCGGACTCGGTTCCTCCATGTCCTAAATCAATCTGGGACAGATTTCAAGGGAGTTATTTTTAGCGAGAGCGCCATGTCCAATTATTTTGGTAATGACCAAATCAGGGCTTTGTGCTGCAGACCGCAAGCAACATTTGTCTCAGCTGTTCATTTTGCAGTCATATTCTATCTGTCCAGCTGCAGGAGACAAAGAAACTCTCCAGCCAGCCTGACCCCCACTCGACATTCCCTGGCGTTGGGACTCATCTCTGAGGCATTCGGGATCCCAACCGTGAATAAATGTAGTCAAATGGCTTTAATATTGCATAGCAGAAGCTACCGTATTCCCAAAGAGCCATTTTATTTCATTGCACGCGAGGCCGGGTCCTAGAAAAGACAAGCTCCCTTAAATGTGTCATGGTGTCCAGTGGGAGTTAGAGAAGTCATGTGTGGGGCTTAATTTTCCCAAAATCGATCCTTTTGCTCTCTGGGTGAAGTTGGCCATTCAATACCAGTTCTCCCTCCTACTTAGACTGTGAGCCCCATGTGAGAGAGGGACCGTGTCTGACCTGATTACCCTAGTATCTACTTCAGCACGGAAAATAGTGCTGGACACACAGTAGTGCTTAACAAATACCCATTAAAACCAAGTCTGTCATTGGGCTGTAGTGTTAATGCTCAGGATGAAGGAGGGGGCAGCATGGCACTCACTGGCCTGGGAAGCAGAGGGCCTGGGTTCAAATTCTGGCCCCGTTGCTTGGCCTTGGACGGCTTCTCGGTGCGTCAGTTACCTCATCTGTCAAATGAGAATTTAATCCTCCTTCCTCTGGTTTACACTGTGAGCCTCAAGTGGAACAGGGACTGTGTCCAACCTGATTATCTTGTATCTGCCCCAGCACTTAATACAGTGCCTGGCACAAAGTGAGTGCTTAACAAGTACCATAAAAAAAAAGAAATCAAACAGCAGCAGCAACAACAACAAAAAACTAACATTGCTGTCTTTCTCCATGGAATTTTTTGGATTTCACATTTAAAACACATATAAAGCTTCCGATCTTGATGGTCTCTGCTCCTCCATGGGAAAGAAATGAATGTGGTGGGGATAATGATAAGAAGTCCTCTGACATAGATAAATTGGAGGAGGGAGGTGATTTTTTTTTTTGTGCCTGGTCTAGTTCAGGCTATTCCCAGCAGCGTCTTTTGACAGCACAGGGAAAACCACACCACAGACTCCTCGAATATCTTGGAAATGGAACCAATTTCCACCCCCGCCCCCTTTAGGCAGCTCCAGCTTGCCCAGGAATTCTGGGAAAATCCATGTGGCTGCTCTTCCCCAGTTCGTGTTGCCGAACAGCTGTTTGGAGATCACCTCTTTTGTGCAAGAAACTTAGCATGTTCGCTAATTTTATTGAGGCAGAAATAGCCACACAGGTTTTATAAAACACCATGCCTTGGTAGGAAGGAAGACGCCCCAGTTCACATTCACCACACAGGCTTTACACAGGGCATGATGTCAGTTGCCTTGTGCCCCAAACAGTGGTTTAGCTGGAGGGGGCAGCCTCTTCTACTTTGGGAGTGACTGGGAGAGGGTCTTGTCAGGTTCCCTACCATCCTTCACTTCAAAAATTATGTTTAGTTCTATAGGCTGCAATCCACTCCGAGAAAACAGCACGGGCCTACGAGTCAGAAGATCACGGGTTCTAGTCCCATCTCTGCCATTGATCTGCTGTGTGACCCTGGGCAAGTCAGTTCACTTCTCTGTGCCTCAATTACCTCATCTGTAAAATGGGGATTGAGACTGGGAGCCCTACATGGGAGAGGGACCGTGTCCAACTTGATTTGCTCGTGTCCATCCCAGCGCTTAGTACAGTGCCTAGCACATAGTAAGTGCTTAGCAAATACCATCATCATCGTCATCATCATCGTTGTGGTCAGGGATATTGTCTACCAACTCTTTTGTATTGTATTTTCCCCAGTGCTTAGTACAGTACTCTGAACACAATAAGCACTCAGTGCCATTGACTGATGTGAACTTTGGTCAGATCCCGCAAACAGTGATGTTTTGATGTTGTAAGCGAGTGTGAATATTAGTGCCCAGTTCAGCCTATCAATTAATCAGTGGTATTTATCGAGTGCTTACTGTGTGCAAAATACTGCCCTAAGTGCTTGAAGATACAGTAGAGTTGGTAGACTTGACCCCTTCCCTCAAGGAGCAAACAATCTAGCAGAGAAAACAGATGTTAAAATCAGTCAATCAAGTAATGGTATTTATCGAGTGTTTGCTTTGTGCAGAGCACTGCTTTAAGGCCTTGGGAGAGTGCAGTACAAGAATAAACTACAGGTAGGGGGAAGAAACCCAGTATAAAATCTGTACATTAAGTGCCTGTGTTGATAATGTGCCCAACCTACCAAGGAGACAGTCCAATAACAGTCTTCCAAGAAAGTATGTGATTGATTAATAGTAGTTATTGATCACCTACTGTGTGCAAAACACTGAATAAAGGGCTTGGGAGTTCATAGACTGAGCATCTGACCTCAAGGAGTTAACAGTCTATCTGGGGAGGCAGGCACTGAAATCATTTACAAAAAGGAGGAAGGAGAAGTGGACGTGTAGTGAATAAGTGCCCAAGTAATAGGGTATGTAAGATGTGTATGTAAGTGTTACAGGTGGTTGTGCAAGCATAAGTGGGTGTTTGGCCTAGAAGTGTTGCCATCAAGAATCCAGACTTCCAGTTGGATGGGAGGGGTGGGGAGAGGGACAGTAAAATTTGTTTTCAAATCAAAGATACCAATCACTAGTAGCAGATAAACCCTGCTGTATTATTTGATTTTTAACAAGGGACCCAGAGAAAATAATTGTCTTAAGTGTTGGACTTTGTGGAGTAATAAAACTAGAGTGAATATTGATCAGATAGAAGACCTAAGAGGGATGTATTAAATTTAGGAATATGGAGTTTCCCGATTTCTGAGGTTATAGCCCATCACACTACCAGTGGGCGAGCCACATCAATTTCAAGGTGATAAAAAGGCTGGACCAATCAATCAATCAATCGATCAATCGTATTTATTGATCGCTTACTGTGTGCACAGCACTGTACTAAGCGCTTGGGAAGTACGAGTTGGCAACATGTAGAGACAGTCCCTACCCAACAGTGGGCTCACAGTCTAGAAGGGGGAGACAGAGAACAAAACCAAACATTATAACAAAATAAAATAAATAGAATAGATATGTACAAGTAAAATAGAGTAATAAATATGTACAAACATATATACATATATACAGGTGCTGTGGGGACCAGATTCTCATCCTGTGTATTGAATGCTCTGGGCAGATTTCTCTCTTGCATATTCATTCATTGTCATATTTATTGAGTGCTTACTGTGTGCAGAGCACTGTACTAAGCGCTTGGGAAGTACAAGTCGGCAACATATAGAGATGGTCCCTACCCAACAACGGGCTCACAGTCTAGAAGGGGGAGACAGACAACAAAAAAAATGCCTGTGGAGCTGTGTGAACCTTGTCTGGGTAAGGCATTAAAGGTAATGAGTATCACACACTGGAATATTGATAGATTGAATCCCTTTGTGTTAACAAGTCAAATTTCCCAGATTGAGCAGAAATCTGTTTTGACACCTTTGCCATTATGGTGCTCAGTGAGATTGCCTTGCCAGATTCCCATGCATTCTATCCATGTATTTCTAATCCTTAAAGCATGATTATTTTAACATATTCACTTGTCACTTGAATTCTTCTTTGCATCAGAACTATAGGGTAGATCAGTGCTTTTCCTAATTTTTAATTAATTTTATTTTCTCATATTGTGATATGAGTCTATGACTATTTTAAGTAGTTTTTTTGGCTTTAGGGATTGAATTATTCTTTCCGGCCAGGTGGTGAGGAGAGAAGAAGTTGACCAGTCTGGGTGGGGAAAAGGGGCGAGACTATCATGATGTCAGGCTGACCCAGGGTTGCCACAGGATGCGCAGGCCAAAAATCCCCGCATCTCAAAATCCTCTGGGGTCCAGGAGAGCAGCCTGAAGCCCAGTGGAGTTCAGACCAGCTCTATGTCCAGCACAGACTTCCCTAGAGATCCTGCCTGTTGAGGGTACCTCTGGAGTTGTGATGTGATACCCCATCATTGGAGAATAGGGCTCTGGAGTCTAGGCCTGTGACAACAACTGAAGATTCCGTTAATAGATATTCCGGGCAGTTCCCTTTGCCGTTCGTAGCTCAGATGTGAACATTTGGAGCTCTGTGCTTGCTTGGACAAGTGGGGAGCCAGGCTGTTGATCTAAAATAGTGGGGCATTCCGTGGCCTTGTAGACGTATATAGAGCAGGGCCAGTCATGTCTCGAATTTGGGCTTTCTCATCACATCGCTGTCCCGTTGCAGTAATTCTGCCCTTTAAGCCATGCATGTTGAGTCCATCGAGTCAGTAGTTCCAGACTGATTTGGTCCCACATGGAAGAGTTCCACTTCCTAATAGGAAGGGCTTCGTAATTGGAGCTCTGGGAAGGAAAGGGAAGCTCAAGGGAAGGGACCTGTGGTAATTGACCCTATTGATCCACCCTAGGGATAGATGGGCCCATTAGTATGTTTCAAGCATTCCTCCACTTTCCTCCAAGACATCCCCACCACCTCACACATACGATACACCTTAAACCTTTCTTGAAGCTAGCGGAGACCATCACTACTCCAAGAATTTAGTTCCTGGATGTGATTCCCTGACAGACCTCAATCAAGTCCATTTGCTCTCCTGCCCCTCTGTTCTTAATCGGTAAAATGGGAATCCTACCAATTTTACCGGGGGCTGAGAGATGAACTGATAAGCAATTGAAATGAAGGGAAATTTGCAAATAGAAAATGTCACTTAAATGCTAAATAAGATAAGGAGGCTTTATAGAGAATTTGTTCCAGATGGAGAGTTGAAAGATACTGCAAGCCAAGCCCCGCATTACAATTTGAAGTCAACTACCCAAAGAAATGTTTTATGGAAAGCCCAGGCTCTCCCTCCCCTTACTTCTTTTTGTCAGCCACCCTGTGATTAAAGGATGGACTCTTTTTTGAGGAAGGATAAGGGGGGCATACCAAATTAGGAGTTCACTTTCACTTTCAGGACTGTTTGTACTTACTTTTGCATGATGTAGCGGTTTCTGTTATTCATTTTCTGTTTACTTACCATGTGAGTCCAAATAAATGTATGTACCCTTGGCTCTGGAACCATCATTTATATGTTTCTGTGATGTTAATATTTTTAATTGGTGTTTTTTAAATAGATGTACTTTGCGTGTTTGGCAAGCCAACAAAGTAGAGTGTAAAAAGGGCAGACTTTTCTAAATAACCATCTAAGGTGAACAGTGTGTGTGTGTGTGTGTGTGTATGTATGTGTGTGCGCGCACACGCAGATTGCAGATTTTATCAGCCTTGATGTTCACTAATATATATTTTAGCAGTTTACAATGTGGACCCCCAAGTCCCTTGGGAATATAAGAAGTCCAGGTGACGTAACTTTGGAAAATGCAGTAAATCTAGAGTTGAAACCATTTCTTCTAATGGGAAGTTTCTTGAAAGCCGTAAAGTTAAATTGGCCAGTCCAGAAAGAAGGAAGCGGCGTAGAGACCAGCCTGCGGACACACTGTGCTCGCTTCTCGTGTGTCCGATTCACTTAGTTGGAATGTCAAGTCATGTGGGGTCGTGGCACGTTTTTTGTTTTTTAAACACAAAGTCTTTCTATATGTCCTTTGGAGAGCCAGGCTGCAATGGCACGGAAAGGAAAGACCATGGGCTTCAGCTAGGCTCTCTCTTGGTGAGTTCTTTACCTATGATTGATGCTGGATGTACTCTGACTCTGATAGCATAGGTGTGCTTGGAGGACTATGTGGATGAGGGCCAGGAGCAGAAATAGCCTTTGTTGGGAACTGGCTGGGAGGACTACTCAGTTGCTTCCTTTACATTTACTTAATGTCTGCCTCCCCCATAAGATTTAAGCTACTTGAGGGCAGTAATCGTGTCTGCCAGATCTATCGTATTGTACTCCCCCAAGTGCTTAGTACAGTGCTGTGCACAAAGTTAGCACCCAGTAATTACCACTGATGATTGATTGCTCAAAATATGATATCCGAAAGAGACTGGGCCTCGGGCTGTCCAGCTCAAATACACCCTGATTAGAAGCAAAGCATTACTCTTCAGTTTTCCAGCACAGCCCAGGCAATCTCCTGACTTCTGTTCCCCATTTAGCTGTTGTCACTTACCAAAATATGGAACCTTCCCCTTGGTCAGCTCATCGAGAAGTACATCAACCACGTGCGGTTTCTCATGAGCGTAGACTGTACGTTCCTTGTGGTCAAGGATTGCGTCTACCAACTGTGTTGTACTGCACTTTCCCAAGTACAATGCTCTGCACACAATAAGCATCCAGTAAATACCATCGATTGATTGATAATAAAAGGGAGGCCGGTGGCAGATTGCATTGTGAGACCCAGCCCCAACCTAGAGACATGGAAAGTACGTGGTTGGGGCCTAAACCGAAAATATCCAGGGATATGCCGATTAACACCAAATCAAGAGCATTTACTCAGCGCTAAAGGGAGCACCGCGTCCAAGGAAAGAATCCCGTTTCTTCATACCACAGACAAAGAGGGGTCTGCAGAGATGCCAAAACCGAGAAACCTGAAATTAGCTGTAACTTTGGAGGAAGCCACCACTACAGTCAAAGCCATTAAAATGAGAAAGCACCTGGACCTGATGGCATTCCTGCCTGAGCTGTAGTGTTTCATATGCTGAGGAAAGGCCCATCTGGGTGTCCAGGCACTGAGGAAGGGCCAGACTTCAGACGCCACCCTAATCACCATCTTCAAGAACAAAGTTGAGAGGGTTGCCTACAGAAACTACCCAGATATCTCAATTCTTTTCTCCACTGGAACATCTTAGCCAAAGTCTTTTGGGACTTGATGCGGAAGGCATGCCCCGATTCACAGTGCAGATTCAGACCGAAGCACAGGTTTTAGCAGCCGTTGTTACAGAAGTATTTGACACCATCAGCACTCTTAGGCTTTGATGACGTCTAATCCCATTTAACTTAATGTTCTCTCCTATTGTCGATGTTATGATTAATAATAATAATAATAATAACGGCATTTATTAAGCACTGACTATGTGCAAAGCACTGTTCTAAGCACTGGGGAGGTTACAAGGTGATCAGGTTGTCCCAGGGGGGCTCACAATCTTAATCTCTGTATTACAGATGAGGTAACTGAGGCACAGAGAAGTTAAGTGACTTGCCCAAAGTTGCACAGCTGACAATTGGCAGATCTATTCGGGGAAGAAATTTCCCCAACCAACTTTTCCGGGTCACCATCAGAGTAAAGTAGTGCTGGGATACGTACAGTATTGTTTTGTTTTTCAGGCTCCTACAGTTCTTGAGGGGTCAGCAAGAGCAATCTGAACTAACACAGCTGGCTTCTTGAGTTTATTCCCTGTCAGCTGTGAGGATATGACAGAGATATGAAATGATAATCAATGGGTTTCCTATTGGGTCTGGAGCACTGCACTGGTATTTCGAAGAGCATGGTAAAGGTAGAGACATGATCCCTGTTCTCCAGGAGATTACACTTTAATAATAATAATAACAATAACAGTAATAATTGCGGTACTTGTTAAGCACTTACTGTGTGCCAGGCACTGTTCTAAGCACTGAGGTAGATACAAATTAATGAGGTTGGACACAGTCCTTGTCCCATATGGGGCTCACACTCTAATTCCCATTTTAAAGACGAGGTAACTGAGGCCCATAGTAGTTAAGTGACTTGCCCAAGGGCCCACAGCAGACATGCAGCAGAGCTGGGATTAAAACCCAGGTTCTTCTGACTCCCAGGGCCATGATTTATCCATTAAGCCATGCTGCTTCTCTATAACTCGGAAAAAGGTCACAAAATAATTTACAGATAGAAAAATATGGATGTGTGGATGACTTTCTTTTAAATGTAAGACCGTGGAGAAGCAGCATGGCCCAATTCATTCATTCAACTGTATTTATTGAGTGCTTACTGTGTGCAGAGCAGGACATTCATTCATTGTCAGTCATATTTTTTGAGCGCTTACTGTGTGCAGAGCACTGTACTCCTGGCAGTCAAGAGACCTGGTTTCTAATCCTGGCTCTGCCACTTACCTGCTGTATGACTTTGGCAGGTTACTTAATTACCTATTCTACCTTTCCTACTAGACTGTGAGTCCCATGAGAGACAGGGACTGTGTCCAATTTGCTTATATTGTATTTACTCTCAGCATGTAATACAGTGCTTGACACTGTAAGTGTCACTGTAAGTGGTCACACAATACATCGATTGATTGCAAAGAGTTAGTGCATCACAAAATATCAATCAATCAGTGCTTACTGAGCGCGGAGCACTGTAGTAATAGCCCCCATCTCTTATTTCCTGACGGCTTCAGGGAGACTGAGAGTATTTAGGAGGAAGCATCTAAAGGGGTGGGAGCCAGGAGCAGGCAATACTGAACTCATTTTGAAGTCTCGGTAGTTTTCTTGTGGAAACAGAGAAACTTCCAAATAATAAACTGAGTAGAAAAAGATGTCCTTTCTCGGGAACTGGAAGCTGACAATTAGTTGTAAAATTTGAAAAACCTGCTCTAGGAAAGAGATTGGGTCCTGCCATAGGTGAGATGGGGAAGACATCTATCTTTGCCCCTTTGTGGGTAAACCCAGCCTTGGTTCCAGGGGGCACACTAAGCCTGTTCATTCACTGAGGCATTAGAGAGTTTACTTAGGTTCCAGGGATTTACATGTGGAAAATGAAGGCCATGGAGGGATTTCCAGATTGTAAATTCATCGAGGGGTTTTGATGATGTCATAAAACCTTAGGAGTGAATGTCGTACTGCAGCTTCAGTGCACCCCCTCCTCCTCACCGCTTCCCCCCAGTTTGATTTAGAACTGGTTAATCCACTCTCCTCCTGGGCATTAGTTATTACAGTAATAACATGGCGGTGACAACCTGGTTTCATTCGGCCGGTGTGGCGGACCTCTGGGCACAGCTGCCCGAGTCATTCTTTCCAGGGTAGATAACCGTTCAGGTTTCCGTGGACTTGTGAACTGAACCGCCGTCACCAGCCTAGTTCATGGATACTGAATATTATAGTAGGTGAGGCCAGGGAATAACACAGGAAAAATCAATCAGTGGTATTTTTTGAGTGTTTACTAGATGCAGAGCGCTGTTCTGAGCACTTGGGAGAGTCCAATACAAGAGAATTAACAGACATGTTCTCTGCCTGTAGTGAGCCTACAGGAAGCCACATCTTTTCTCCCTGTTCCCTTCTCGTGGACTATTTCGTTGGGCTGGGAGATGAGGATTTCAACCTCAGTGACTGTCAGGGCTGGAGCAATAAAGTGCAGGCTGTTTCTCTTTGAATATCTTTATTGTGAGACTGTAAGCTCCAGGCCACAGCCCGCTTCAACAAACAGTGTCTTTTGATCCCTAACTTCTGAGAGCCAAGAGTGCAAACAGCATTAAGTAGGGCAAGTGGGATGGAGACAAAGAGATTCAATCCCTTCCCCCATCTGCAGCTTTTACTTTGCCTTCACTTCACTCATTCCTCTTCCCTCCCCACCTCCAGAGGCAGCTCTGAAGAGGTCATTCATTCATTCATTTATTCAATCATATTTATTAAGCCCTTACTGTGTGCAGAGCACTGTACTAAGCGCTTGGGAGAGTACAATACAACAATAAACACACATTCCTTGCTCACAACGAGCTCTGGAAGTCCTTTATGAAAGGGAAGCAACGTGACCTAGTGGAAAGAGCACAGGCCTGGCTTGCTTTATAGCCTTGGACAAGTCACTTTACTTCTGTGCCTCAGTTTCCGTAACTGAAAAATGGGGAGTAAATACTTGTCCTTCCTCCAGCTTAAACTGTGTGTGAGTCCCATGTGGGATAGGCACTGCATCTGACCTAATTAACTTGAACCTAGCCCAGCGTTTAGAGCAGTGTTTGACACATAGAAAGTGCTTAACAAATGCCATACAAAAAAAAAAGTAGCCAAGGTGAAAGCCTCTTAGAATCAGACTCTCAGAACTTGTGAAAATGGGGCCTGTAGGTTGGCCAAGGGAAGGCTAAGTCTGTCATGTGAATGTGAACTTAGTTAATTATAAGGCGTTGACTGCATTTAGCCTTTTCTTTCGAGGAACTCCAAGTCCCCACAAAACTTGCCGGTAAGGGCCCTAATGTAAATTTTACTCCCATAGAAGTAAAAGGTTCTGAATTGTAGTTCATTGAAAAGAAGTCCACTTTCAAAATGTAGCCTGCACGTGGCTGTCCTTCCCTGGCCCCCGGCTCTTACAATTTCCACCCCTGCCCTGGAACCTCCCCTCTAGTTCTACCGGACTCAAGCTCCCCTATCTTCATAGCCCTCCTAAAAGACTATCTCTCACGGAAGACTTCCTCAATTAAGTTCCAAAGTCTCATGGTACTGCAGCGAACAGCCACCCCTTAGCAATCAATTACCTGCTGCCATCCTCAGTACCTCTATATTGTTATTTAGATCCTTGGTATGATTTGTGTCTCCACATTAAGTCGGTAAACTCCTCTGGCTTGTAGCGTGCTCTTCATTCATTCAATTCGATCGTATTTATTGAGTGTTTACTGAGTGCAGAGCACTGTACTAACTCTTCCAACTGTTTTAGTTCAGTGCTCTGAACACAGGTGTTCAAATACTGTGACCCATTGGAGATTATTCCCATTCCTCTGTTTAGCCCAGGTGTATGCTTGTTATGGGCAGGGAACATGTCCACTAAATCTTTCATTTTGCACTCTCCTAAGAAATTGTTACAGTGCTCTGTGTATAGTAATGATAATAATTGTGATATTTGTCAAGCACTTACTATGTGCCAGCCACTGTACTAAGCACTGGGGTAGATACAAGCTAATTGGGTTGGACACAGTTCCTGTCCCATATGGGGCTCACAGTCTTAATCCCCATTTTCAGATGTGATAACTGAGGCGCAGAGACATTAATTGAGTTGCCCAAGGCCACACAGCAGACGAGTGGCAGAGCTATTAGAATCCAGGTCCTTCTGACTCCCAGCCCCTCCTAAGCACTCAGTAAATACCATTTGATTGAGTGATCTATTGATCTGGTGTTCTTTGCCATAGAGGTTAGGAAAGCTTGTGGAGAAGACTTCTGAGGAAAGTGGAGGGAAGGAAAACCATTGATCACATTCCCATTCTTTTCCTCTGTCCCTGAAACCCTCCCTGATCCCATGTGGAAAGAATAAATGAGGGAAGAGTCATAGAACAAGGCTAGAGTGTGGCTCTGGTGGGCCCTCGGGAGTGGAGGAAACTGAGAGCCTGAGAGAATGTTCAACTGGTATTCAATATTAATAACAGTAATTATTGTATGTGTTAAATGCTTACTTTGTGCCAGGCACTATTCTAAGCGCTGGGGTGGATAAAAGCAAATCGGGTTGGACACAGTCCCTGTCCCATATAGGGCTCAAAATTCACCATTTTGCAGATGACCCAGAGAAATGAAATGACTTGCCTAAGGTCACACAGCAAACAAAGCGGCCAGAGCCAGGATTAGAACCCATGACCACCTGACTTCCAGAAGCGTGCTCTATCCATTATGCCATGCTGCTTCCCTAACTGCTTCTGCTGCTTCAAAGAACACTGTCCATATTGATGGGGAGCCCCACGGCCTCAGGACACCCACTCCTCACCCCCCAAACTCCCAACCGAGTACAGCCCAGACTACCTTGAAAGATGCGAGGAGGGCGTGCTGAGGTGATGGGGAGAGGGAACCTCTTGTGCGTGGTGGGTCCAGAGCAGTCAATCACCAGTATTTATGGAGCGCTTTGTGCAGAGCTCTGTACTAAGCCCTTGGGAATGTACAGTACAGTGGAGTCAGTAGACATCTGTACGTTCAAGGAGTTTACAGTCTAGTCAGGGAGACAGACATTAAAATAAATTATAGCTAGGGAAAGAGGCAAAGTAGAGGGATATGTACATAAATGCTATGGGGCTGGGGGTAGGGTGAGTATCAGAGTGCTTAAAGAAACAGACCCAAGTGCTCAGGCAATTTTGTAGGGAGGGCTTCTGATTGAGTGTGTGTGTGTTTGGGTCGATTTCTATAGAAAGCAGAAGGTGCAGGTTGTCGGCGTGATGGATGTTTTAGGGTAGCTCTCTTGTTATGCCATCCTGGGCAGTTTTCCCTCCAGCCCTAGTGCTTGTGTCCCGAGGCTTTCCCGGTTATGAAGGGGTTGCTTGTTTCTACTTTTGGATAGCCTATCTGACCAAGGCATATCACTTTAAGTTCTTTCTTTCCCCCAAGCCAAGCAGCCTAGGACCAGAGAGCACACTAGGATGGAATCTCTTGCATGAAAGAAAGGGGAGTTACTGGCATTCACTAGGGAATTCTGCCCAACTGAGGTCCCCACGAGAGATGCAATTACTTGTTTGGGGTTTCATTATTTTTATTTTCTTTTTTTAATTGCAACAAGTAAACCAAGGATTCAAACGTGCCCGCCCTGGAACCCACCATTGTAAGCGGAGGGCCAGGTTCTGTCTGTTGCCCTCCTGCACAGATTCCGACCTGGGGAATTCTGCCTGGTACCTTGGCCTTGGAGTTTTGAGTTGGTGATCTATTCAGCTGGGTGCCCTCAGATGGCATCATGTGATAGCTGGGCAGATGGAGTCCTGCCTCCTGTGAACTCAGCGAGTAGCCAAGGCATCTTCTAGGGGCTATTGCCTGTTTCATACTTCATGAAATGATCTGCACGAGGGTCCCACCTTTTGGCGGGGTAGCCCCATACGAGGTTGGAGATTGAAAATTCAGTCATTTCTGAATCGTAAGGGAAGACAAGAAAGGAGAAAGAAATTGATTTCCTCTTCCCTCCCTTTGCCTGCTGTGCAAGGTGGGAGTTTGAAATGAACTTCAGAATTGTTAGCAGACACGTTCTCAATAGAAAAATGCCATTTAGGGGCCTAGATGAGGCATATCAATTTCAATCCCAAAAGATGTTTCTTAGCAAGTTGTGAACAAGTTGAAACGGAAGGGCTCCGTAAGGCAGCCAGTTCAAAACAGGCCTAGGTAAACTCATCGTCTTCCTCTCCCTCCCAGGTACGAAACAGGTTTAAAGCTCCAAGTGGGAAAACTCAGGCTAAATCAGGGTTACTAGAAGCTCAGTTCCCCGGGAGCAGTAAATCCGTAATGTTGCAAAAGGTTGGTGTTTTGTCTCATTTGGTTGTTTAAATATGCAGGAGCAAATGAGCAAGTCGTAATTGCTGTGAAAACTTTCTTTACTCATTTTATGGATGTTTTGGGTCACTATGTGGTAAAATTGCTGCTACATTAAAGTTGCTAAATAGAACCCAAGGGGAGAATAAGTGCATTTGTTCACCTGACGCACACCTTGGTAGTTGCTCTTAATACTGCAAGAATTTGGTTGACAAAAAAAGAAAACCCATTCTTAAACTGTGATGTGAAGTGAGAAATGTGCCAGGATGCGCCCTGCATGGCTGCCTCCTTTTTTCCAGTTCAGAGGGGGTTAAGGGGCCATTATTCTGTCAGATGTCAATCATAACTGTCTTTTCAACTTAGGCCAGCATGGTGCACAGGTGCAAGCCTGATGCTAAAGGACGTGAAAAGGGAGCTTTCAAGTAAAGCTGTTTCATTCAGTGAAATACTAGGGGATTTTCCGGATGAAAGGTGCTTCGTAAATATAAGATTTTTGTCATGCATTATCTTAAGCCACATTCTCTCTGGACCATAAGCTCGTTATGGGCAGAGAACGTGTCTGCTGCCTCCGTTATATTGTACTTTTCCATGTTCTTAGTACAGGGCTCTACACATAGTGCTCAATGAGTACAATTGAGTGAGTGGTAAGCACTCAATAAATACCACTGATTAATTAATTAATTAATGTTGGTATTAAGTGCTTACTATGTGCCAAGCACTGTTCTAAGCACTGGGGTAGAGACAAGGTGATCAGGTTGTCCCATGTGGGGCTCACAGTCTTAATCCCCATTTTCCAGATGAGGAAACTGAGGCCCAACGAAGTGAAGTGACTTGCCCAAAGTCACACAGCTGACAAGTGGTGGAGCCAGGATTAGAACCCACGACCTCTGGCTCCCAAGCCCGTGTTCTTTCCGCTAAGCCACGTGATTGATTGATTACCCTCTAATTTATAGAGGAGGGTAGGTTTGGCAAGAGGGTGGGTGCATCTTGGGGGATAAAATCAGGTCACTCTTCACCAGTCCTTATACCATAGTGCTTGACACATAGTAAGCACTTAATAAACACTGTCATCATCTACAAGGTGGGGATTTCAGAGACAGACTAGGGGATTATTTCATTTATATTTCCCATTGGTTAGTATAAGGAGGATAATTTGTAACTAAAGGACTTGTCACTTATCCTAGCTGAGCTGGGTGCCAGAATATTCAGGGTACACTTTCAAGCTAGGTCTAATTTCTTTTGGTTTGAATTAACCGTTTCCAAATTTGTGTAAAACAAGCTGTTTCTTTGAGGTTTGGTCGGGCCAGTTGCCTATCATAAGGTCTTCAAGGCTCTCACTCTCAGGCAGTGCAGCTTGGAAAATTAGGAAAAGCACAACGCAATGAGGAAGAAGCTACAAGTATAAGTGGTATAATATCAATAATATTATTAATTGTGGTATTTGTTAAGCACTAACTACATGCCAAACCCTATACTAAGCACTGGAATAGATACAAGTACATTACAGTAGATGGACAGAGGCCCTGTGCCAGGTAGTCAGGCAATCATATTGAGCACTTACTGTGTGCAGAGCACTGTAATAAGTGCTCGGTAGAGTACAGAATGTCCTACGCAGCCCTTGTGGTCTAAGGCCTGTGTAGGACATTCCCATTTTACTTAGAAAGGAACTGAGGCCCAGAGAAGGTAAGTGACTTGCCCAAGGTCACATAGCAGGCAAATGGTAGACCCAGGATTAGAACCCAAATCCTCTGACTCCTGGGCCTGTGCTCTTTCCACTGGGCCACGCTGCTTCTTCTATTTACAGTTGATGGGTCAGACTATCCCAGACTGAACTGAACTCTATTAATTGCGAAGTTTCCGGTGCTGCAGAGGTGGTCCGACCCGCCAGGTGATCCATATTTCAAGATCTTTTAGTTCAGAAGGGCTCCTTTGTTTTCACGTAACAAACCAGAGACATAAGCCAACCCGGTTCATCTTTTCTGTGCCATCGATGGTCCGGTGGAAGCTGTATCCTGACAAATTCCACTGGGTTTGGTGTGTGTTTCTGCAGGGTCAGTGTAAATGTCCTGAGAGTGTTTTATCAGAAACTGTCTAGAGCCATTTGTCTTCTTTTCTGCATGATTTTGAGACCCCATGAGCAGAAGTCTCCCGATCATCACACTCCATCAGTTCTTTAGAGGAACTGTCTGTCTTTGGCTACAAAGGTGCCCCCGTCCCCTCGGAGAAGTACAAGGGCTGATTTAGGGATGTGCTGTAAATCCCAATAAACAGGGCGCCCCAAAGGAATCCGAAGTGCACTTAAGAATTTTGATAGATTTTGCAGGTTGTTTTCATTTTCCTAAAAAAAATAGACATCCTGGGATTTGTCCACAAGCTGTACAACAGGAGGCAAAGTAGAATTTACAGTTTTTTCCCTGGAGATGGCGAGCCCTGCCGAACAGTTATGCCAGTGGGCATCTCGTCAAATCACTTCCAGGAAGGCTGGTGCTGAATGGGGCGTTTGAGTTCCAGTCCTGCAACATCTATGCTTGATTTATTTTTGCAAGACCTTACAGAGTTAAAAGGGCGATTCTTGTTGCTTCAGAGTCCTGTCTAACAGCTGACATAAACCGCTCTGCAGTTCCAGATGCCCTCATTCTCACATGAATGAGAACGTAATGGTAATGTGCCCTCAGCAAATGAAAATGGGGGATAAAAAATGCTTTTTTGAAAAGTCCACTTCTCAGTCAGTCACATAAATCAGAAAAATGCTGCCTCTCCCGGGGCTGGTTTTACAAAATTAGAGTTAATTGAAATTAGGTGGTAAAATTAAATATACACTAGAATGTATATAGGAAAGTAATGTGTCTGTCCAAGAAACTGTTTCTCATTATCTTTGTGTTTGAATCTCAAACTGAATGCCATTTTGCTGAACCATGTACATTAGAAGAACTGCCATTCACTTGTGATTTCTCTTGAATCTACCTTTTTATTGGCAGTAAGATTCATATTGGCTAGAAGGACAATTTTACTGAATCTTTCTCTTACCAACCCAGGCGGCCTGCAAGCACAAGGGTGTGAATACTGGTTCTTGGGGTTCATGATTGGGATTAATTCATTAATCCCATTGTTAAGCATTTTATTTGTGCCGAGCACTGTTTTAAGCCCTTGGGTAGGCACGAGGTTATCATGTTGGACACGGTTCCTGTCTCTCAAGGGGCTCACAATCTAGGAAGAAGGGAGAATGATTTGATCCCCATTTTACAGATGAGGAAACTGAGGTGCAGAGATGTTCAGTAAGGTGACAAGGACACAAAGCAGACCAGTGGCGGAGTCGGGATTAGAATTAAGGTTCTCTGGCTCCTAGGCCCATGAGCTTTCCACTAGACCAGACTGTTTTTTTATGGTTGCCAAGACTCAGCCAGGTCTCGACATCATAGAGAGACAGCAGCAGATGTAGTTTGGAGTAAACACAAAACGGCGCAACAGGTTTGCAGACACAACGAACAGACCGTGATACTGTTTCCACAAGGGTGGATTTCCTTACCTTAGTCTTGTCCGAAAACCCACTCCTTCAGTTGTCCTGTAATTTAAAACAAAGAGTTCAGAAGGCAGTTTCATTATAATGCTAATCAAAGACCTAACAATCCCTTAATTGGTCAATTTTTATGAACTAATACATTCCTAGCAGCTTAGTTGACTTAGCTTGTAGCTGTACTATAAATGTTCTGCATTTATAGTGACAAGACAACAGACCGTGGTGCTCCAGGAGGGGTGTTAGAGAGAGCTCCGTTCAGAGGAGGCTGCTGGCTGGAAGATTGTGAGGTAATGTGTGAATTTGAAATTCACTTTTGTAGGGAAACACTGTGCTGAGAGAGAATTCACTTTCCTCACGTTGGGAGAGTTTTGGGTTTTGTCCAAGATCGGTTGTTTCTCGAATACAGCCCTTTCATATCCCAATCCAGTGGTGCCCTTTCCAACCACTTTTATCCCCCTGTTTGCCCTAATAGCACATTAGCTGCCCTTTCATTCATCCCTTCGGAATGAGTTTTGCTTCCGTGGCAGTTTATGAGGATCCATTCTTTCATATAATCACAATGTAATTTTTCTCTATTTGTTCACAACGGCATTTCTTCACGACTTTCCTAGTTTTTATTTTTCAACCCGATATCAGTCTTGCTTACCCTTCCCACCCCCTTCTTCAGTGGAAGGTGTGCAGTCGGGTGGAAAGAGAAAATTTGCCCCGCCTAGTATTGAAATCAATGAACTGTTTAAGCAAGAAAGAACAGACCACCCATCATCTGCGTGGCCTCTTTTATGTCATATGTTATTCTTATAGTAGGATCATTCCTAATTCTTCAAAAATGCATGTGTGTTTTTTTATTCATGGTGACAATAGAGCAGCCCGGCCCTTATGAAACACTCATTTTTTCCTCAATAAAAAACAAATAAATCCATGTAATTTGGCTATGCAGCTGAAGACAGCATGTTTTTTACTCTACTGCATCGTGATGCATGCCTTGCTCCAGAGAAAATGTGGAAGCAGGAGGGAATTCTCTCAAAAGTACAGAGAAGGACAACCAGAATGATCAGGGGGTGATACAGCTTCTGTGTAAGGGTAGGCTGAAAAGATTAAGGCTCTTCAGTTTGGAAGGCAAAGGCATGACTGAAGTTTACAGAATCATTAAGGCTGTGAAAAGGGCAAATACACAATTGCTATTTGCCTAATATCCAATAGTAAGACAAAAGGGGCATCCATTTGAAGCTGGAAGATTTCCAAACAAACAAAAGGAATTTTTTTTTTCCACAGAAATGGTTGACATGTGGGACTTTTTACCGTCGGAAGTAGTACAGGCCGAAAATGTCCGCCAATTAAAACTTAATGAGTTAGTAGCTGGAAAGTTGGGAATTTTAGATGTTCAAGCAGTCGGTTGTCAAGAAGGGCAACCAACCATCAAAAATGCCTTTGAAGAGCGCTCCGGTTAAGGGCCTCTGCTGCTTTTGCAGTCCACGTGCTAAAAAGGAGGGAAGTTCACTATTCTGTTTCTCTGAAGTCTAATTAGAAGAAGGAAAAATAGAACGATATACTTGGCCCGTTTCCCAAGAGTTCCAAATGCATCCATCGCTTTGACTCCCACTCATCCTCACCTTCTACTTATCACATTCCCCATTTTTCAGGTAGGAAAACTGAGGAACTGGAAAGTTAAGTAGTTCATCTAAGCCTAGAGTAAAACCCAGTGCCCTGACTCGGCCCTGTGCTCCGTAATGGCGTCAGCAAAATTTACACCTGGGGAATTAAAAAAAAGAAATTATTTCAGAATTGGGGGTATTTTGACAGCTAAACTGGAAACACCACTGCTAAATCCTATTAAAAGAGGGTGGGTGTGGACAAAGGCAGAAAGGTGGGGTGGGGAAAGGCGAGGTGCTTGCATTAGGCAATGGAACTAGCTTGCTAATTTCTTTGCTTTATGGAGGCGTTTTTCCTATTCAACAACTGAATTGATAGGAATCAAGAAGCGATGGGAAAAATCAAATCCTATCCTACTGAAGGTTAAGTAATAAAATTCTGGATGTTTGGAAAAGGTTCAGCGACCTAAAACAGATGAAAACAGGAAGTGGAATGTAATTCCTTGGGGGAGGCCAAAAACGCATACGTTGGGTATAATTTTACCAGTAGCGACTCATTTATTTATTATATAGGGAGTCTTGTCAAATTGAATCAAAATTTGTATTTCACCTTCTCCATCTGTAAGCTTGGAGCCAAGAGTGGAAACCACGTAATATATTTTTAGGATTAAACCATCTATTACTGATAGATAATGACAGAGTACAAGCAGAAGGCACCAGTTAGTCTGCATTAGCTCATGTATTCTGGATAACTCCTTTGTGAACTCGAAAGATTTGTGAAATTCAACCACCGTTTGCTGATTTTTTGCTACATTTCTGACATGAAGAATTGTCCTCTTTCCTCAGTCACTGACAGATCATTCTGTATCCTGCTAATATACTTCCTCCTAGAGCCCTTTGAGGAGGCTTGCCGTGGGGTCTTCTTTGGGGAAGAATGAATGCTTTATTCACCAGAATGTCTTTCCTTTGGAATGAAACACTTGGGATTCTATGTGGGAAGTTTGATTGAAGAATATTTTACTTTGTTTCACAGAGGCCATGTATTCCAGTCAAATATTTGCTTGTAGTAAATGCACCTGGCTACTGCCCCCAGGCAACAACCACACCGGAAAAAGATAGCACTTCATCAAGGATGGAGAATGCTGTGGTTACATGATGATGATGATGATGATGATCCCCGCTCCTCATAAATGTCCAGTGGTTGCCCATCCATCTCCGCATCTAAGAAACTCCTTACTGTGGGCTTTAAGCCACTCCATCACCTCTCACCTTCCCACCTACCCTCGCTCCCCTCCCACTACAACACACTTAGCTCCTTTATCACCAACCAATTTATTGCAACTTGTCCCCCTTGCTCATGTCCTCCCTCCTGCCTGGAACTCTCTGCTCCTTTACATCTGACAGACTGCAACCAACCCCATCTTCAAAGCCCTGATAAGATCATGTCTTCTCCAAAAAGCCTTCCCTGACCAGTCTCTCATTTCCCCACCCTTGTCCTTCCCCTATCTGTAATTTACTTGAACACCCGACTTCCGCGCAGATTATAAACTCCTCGAGGGCTGGGATCGTGTCTGTCAACGCTATTGTGTAATCACGCTCTCCCAAGTGCTTAGTATAGTGCTCTGCACCTACTAAGCACTCACTAAATACAATCAATAGATAACGTAATAATTGAAATCCTCAGATTTATCCCAGATTCTTGAACCACACTTTCAAACAACCTCCCCCCAACACACTTCAGTTGGAAGTGCTAGCGAATAGCAAAAAAGGGTGGAGTTGAGTTTCTTCTCACTTTATTTTCCCTGCTGGTGCTTGTGGTAAAAGTGCTAGTGAAGAGTCCAAAATGCAGGCAAAAGTTGAAGGGAGAGAGCGATGGGCGTGCATAATCTACACATGTAACCAGTCCTCCAGTAGCTGATAGTACATTTATTTTGTGGCGGGAAAGTAGGGTTCAGGTATTCCCTGTATTACCACAACCACTCTGAGGATGCAACCTGTTTGATACCTTCCCCTCTCTTATACCCGATCGGGCCTGACTTTTGAGAGAGCAGTACTGGTATATAAATGACACTCTTCCCTCTCAACAATAAATGAATCCGGGAAGAAACTCTGCTCAGAGTTTGCATCAGGTATTGAAGAGACCCCCTGAAGTGTTTGAACTAGGAGAGCTAGCCTAATTTTGAAATGGATAATGCAGATGGAAATAAGTTAATTGCATCTCATTCAGAGAAGTCATTGTCCATCGAGGGTCCCAGTGAACTTTGACAGTCCAATGTAGTATTGCTAGATGCCCAACAGGTGAAAAATAAATTATGGTTTCTTCATCATCAACCTAAAATCTTGGGTAGAAAAATCTTGCATCACTTTTCAAGAAAGTAAATATGATTGAAGAGACAATTCAAAGGCATTCAGAAGTATTCAGAATAACTTAGTCTATGTGGTGCCTTAAGAAGACTGTACTTTCCCAAGAGCTTAGTACAGTGTTATGCACACGTGTGCAATAAATACCATTAATTGATTGCTATTCAATGTATATACCTAGTCAGCACTCGAGATATTATTGAATGAATGAATCTGCAAAGTCCATCATTTTGACCTACATGATTGGACATCTGACAAGATACTTTTTAATGAAGCTATGTGTATTTATGTGTATAATCAATCAATCAATCGTATTGAGCGCTTACTGTGTGCAGAGCACTGTACTAAGTGCTTGGGAAGTACAAGTTGGCAACATATAGAGACAGTCCCTACCCAACAGTGGGCTCACATATAATGTGTACTTTTTAATGAAGCTATGTGTATAAATATACACATGTGTACACATAAATACACATGTATTTACCAGAACTTTAAAATATAAATCTCAGAGGTTTAGTATATAAACATGTGCCTCAATTACTAGTTCTGAAAGTTCTGAATTTCTGAAAGCTTAGTCAATCTGTGAGTATGCATAATTGACATAGAAATAATTTTGAACATCTCTTGCAATTCCATTTAGAATTCATGCCTGTGTGGTGAGCTAGGAGCAAAAATAATTTCCTAAATAGTAACGCTAAAGCAACTGGCATTTTGTTTATTTAATTCTGTGAGGAGGATAGAAGATACATACAAAAAAATCACCACCATGACTCATCCTTACAGATTCTGCTGAAGATCTGATTATGTTATATTCACTCCAGCATTTACCACAATGCTTGGTACATAAATGGTTAGTAAATATCATTATTATTACCATGATCTCATTTTACCGAGGATATTTCTACTCTGTCTCTAGACTGTTAGCTCCTCTCTAACATTTCTATGAACTCTATTGTATTGTACTTTCCCAAGTGCTTATTACAGTGCTTTACGCCTAGTAAACATGCAATAAGTAGTATTAATTGGTTAAAAAATTCTTGAAAAGAGTTGATTCCTAAAATGCTGAGTAGGACCCCCCTTCCATAAAAAAAGATTGCTAAGTCTTGAATATCATTTGCTTTGAAAACTGCTTTGAAGGCAGTGCCACAGATTCTTAGATACTATAGCTGTGCAGAGTTTATCTTTTAAATTTAGAGTAGCATCTCACTGTTAAAAAAAACTCAAACTGGCAGCTAACTTGTATCAGATACCCCCTCACGCCCCATTGTAAATTACTATCTGTTCTTATAGAATGTGTTCGGAAGGGCCTCTCAAGCCTCTCCCAAGCCTTTAGGATTGCCCAAGTCCAGACTCAGTGGCCACCCTAAAATGGCAGCATGTATCTCCAAAGGAGCCACCCCAAACTAGAGCTGACAGCACAGCCCTGGAAGCATTGCTGTCACCCATCAACTTCTCTATGACTAGATGCTAGTGAAGAGTAGGGGGGGAGCTTGCTTGAACCAACTAGTTCAGTGATACAGTCAGGTGCACAAACTGAGTTTTGCTGGAGTCATTCATTTCATTCATTCACTCAATCGTATTGAGCGCTGACTGTGTGCAGAGCACTGTACTAAGTGCTTGGGAAGTACAAGTCACCAACATATAGAGATGGTTCCTACCCAACAATGGGCTCACAGTCGAGAAGGGGGAGACAGACAACAAAACGTGGAGCCTTGATCATTAGTTTACTACTCCAGGACTCCATCTGCCCAACTTGCTACCAAAGAATAATTGTATAATGGAGGGAATTTGGCTCACTCTGGCATTTTGAGAGTGTGTGCATTTAGAGAAAGAGAGGAAGGGAAGGAGAGAGAGAGGTATGGATGAGAAAAGGAAAGAAGGTGGCCACAGGAAGAGAGACCATCTGTCTTTTCAGTCACCAACTCCCTTCTACTGCCCTTCCTCCCTACTTCCAACTCTACTAGTGAAGATTTACTGCTGTAGGCCCTCAGGGAGTGGTGATGTTTTGACCAGGAACAGCTTGGTAGCCAGAGAATTTCTCTGCACTGAACCTTTGCCTCTTGCATCTGTGACTTGCCCCTCTGGCTCTTTCATTCCCTAGCCTTCCCTGTGTCTCTTTACTTGGGTCCCTGATGACCCCTGGACTTCCATTTTTGGGGCATCCTGGATTCCAAACTGAGACAGAGATGAAGAAGAGATAGTTTTCTTGTTGACCTAACTCTATAAAATGTCCAGCAATAAAGGTTAGGGCTCAGATAAAGTTTTAGACATTGTCACTGAATTAGCAATATTTTGGAACAATCAGTTGTATATATTGAGTGTGTACTATTTGCAAAGCACTGTACTAAGCACTTGGGAGAGTACAATGCAACAGATTTGGAAGGCATGTTCCCTACCTACAACGAGCTTACAGTCTAGAACTTTTTCTTCTGTAAATTAAAGTTGCTAGTGGGATTGGAATTCATTCTCAACTGCCTCTTACACCTAAGTATTGCCCATAAACAAGAGGTGCTCAATGACACCATTGCTACCTCTCTCCTCTTCAGAAAGGGTCCAGGAAGTCCTCACTGATGCATAGAGAAAGTTAAGAGTGCAGAAGACCTCTTTTTACGTACACTTCTGTTTCAACCAACAGACTCCGTACCATCTGCTTTAAGGCACTCAATCATCTGTTCCCTTTCTACCTTACCCTGTTGATCTCATACTACAACGTAACCCACACACTGCATTCCCTTAACACCAACCTTGATGTCTTTCTGACTGCCAACGCTTTGTCCACGTCCTCCCTCTGGCCAGGAACTACCTCCCTCTTCATATCCGATCGATCACCACTCTCCCCACCTTCAGAGCCCGCCTAAAATCACATCTCTTACAAGAAACCTTCCCTTACCATGCCCTGAAATCCCTCCCCTCTGTGTTGCTTATGCACTCAGATCTGTAACTCTTAAGCATTTGATACTCACCCCAGTCTCAGCACAACATTTATGTAGGTGGATATCCTTACAGTTTGCCACTTCCCCTATCTGTAGTTTATTTTAATTTCTATCTGTCCCTCTGTAGAATATGCTCCTTGTGGGCAGAGAATGTGTCTACCAACTCTGTTGTATTGTACTTTTCTGAGTGCTTAGTATACTAAGCACTAGTCTGCTGCACATAGTAATAATAATAATAATAATGGCATTTATTAGGCGCTTACTATGTGCAAAACACTGTTCTAAGCACTGGGGAGGTTACAAGGTGATCAGGTCCTACAGGGGGCTCACAGTCTTAATCCCCAATGAGGTAACTGAGGCACAGAGAAGTTAAGTGACTTGCCCAAAGTCACACAGCTAATTGGCGGAGCTGGGATTTGAACCCATGACCTCTGACTCCAAAGCCCATGCTCTTTCCACTGAGCCACGCTGCTTGGGGCTCACTAAATAAATGGATTGACTGGATAAAATGTAATGTGATTTTGGAAGGAACTGGGTCATGGCTCATGGGTTCTAATCCTGGCTCAGCCACTTGTCTGTTGTGTGAACTTGGGCATGTCACTTAACTTCTTTGTGCCTCAGTTACCTCTTCTGTAAAATGGGGATTAAGACTGTGAGCCCCACATGGGACAATCTGATTAGCTTATATCTACTCCATTGCTTAGAACAGTGCTTGGCACATAGTAAGCACTTAACAAATGCCTTAATAATAATAATTAAAACTTTAGAACAAGGTTTCAAGAATTTAACCTGCACGTTATAAGAGAGGTGAGTGTATTGCGGACCTCTGGTAGCTTCCGTGAGAATGACGACTGTCACATTTGGGGCTGTTGCTATATACCTGGGAGTTTGGGGTTTGGTGGGGATTTTTGTTTGTAGGTTTTGTTTGTTTTTTTAACATTTAAGTGTCCATCAGTTGATTTTGATTTTTGAAGGTCTGGAATGAGTTCCTAATTGACTGGTCAATGCAAAGTGTTAGTTTATCACTCACATGAGGAGTAAGTCAGAAAGGTTACTTTCTGATTAAGTCACTTACTGTGGAAAAGTAGATTGCGCTGTCGGCATCTGTCAATCTGGCAGCTCTGTTCACTGAATTCTCTCAAAACAAACAAAACACTATAAAAAGATAGGGCTGGAAGCCCATTACTTAGCCCATAATCAACAAGCCAGAGTGAACATATGGCCCCTGGAGAGGACTGAAGGAAAGCAGATTGTGATTTCAGGCACCCCAGAGGTCATAAACAGTTTAAGGGCTTACAAATGAGAACATTTAGACCTAGAAAATATTCTAGTAAATATTTCGTAAGGTAGCAGGAAAAGTACCGGGTGCATCAAAAAGTGCTTCAAATAAAGTCAGCTGTAATAAAAGTGTATGGACAGCACAGCCATTATTGCCAAAAACCACTTAGATTAGTCACCAGTCTCTGCTATTTATTGAGCACCTGCAGGGTGAGGAGTACTGCACTTGTCAGAGAAAAGGATCCCTGCCCTTAAAGACTGTACAATAGAACTAAGAGACACACAGATAGTTTACAGAAACGAAGGGAAAGAAGGGACTAAAAAGAAGAATAAGTGGCAAAGCAGGTTTTCAAATTGCTGAGTATGTAAATCAACATGTCCAGAAGTGCAGTGGAGGGGATTTGAGTGCCTAATTGCTCAGTAGTGCAAAGGTGCTGCGGTGGTAATTGGGAGAAAATGAGGAAGTGAAGCCTTCTCAAGGAGTTGGGAAGGGCTTAACATATGGGAAGAGCTGTGTCCTGTAATAGTAAGCACTTGGCAATCACTCAATTATTGTGAAAATGGCATTAAAATGAAAAATCAAAATTTAATACTTTAAATATAATCTATTATACAATCAAAATACCAGTTCTGGCTTCAAGAGTTATTTGAAATTCTTCAGTATAATCCACTGCCTTTGAGAACATACAATTAATCTTATGGAAGAAAACATTCTAGCATTCCACTCTTGTAATGAGAGTTTATCTAGCCAAGAGTTATTACCATCTGAAAAATAACTTCTCTCCATAGAATAATTCTGATTCATTTATTGCGTATTGTAGTCTCCTAAGATATCACTATAGTCACATTAGAAAGAGTATTCTCAGACTGGGGAAAATTTTATGCATCTTTAAATATTTTAATTTATCATAAAAGTTAAAGTTCTGGATTACTCTGGAACCCAGGCATATTTGTTTCTCTTCCTCTTATCTCCTGCTTGCCCCTTGGACATTTCATGGTCCATTGGTATCTTCACTAGGTGATGGATCAGAGATCAAAGAGGCAATCTAAATACAATTGATTGAGAGCTTGATCCCTTAATTCCATTGACTAACTTTGACATTTAAAAACTTATTCATACCCATCCTCAGATTTGCTTATATCTATGGCAGTGCTTAGTACAGTGCCTGGCACATAGTAAGCGCTTAACAAGTACCATTATTATTTTTATCATTAATAAAATAAAAATAATAATAATTACCATTGGTTGATTGGTTTTAAAATTATGTATTATAATTTACTTATTCATGATGTTGTCTGTCTCCCCCTCTAGATTGTAAGGTCGTAGTGGGCAGGGAACGTATGTGCTAATTGTGTTGTTTTGTACTCTCCCAAGCACTTAGCATAGTGCTCTGCATATAGTAAGTGCTCACTAAATATGATTGATTCTCTTCTTCCATAGTTCACCAAGAAGCATGACCTAGTGGAAAGAGCACAGCCTGGGAAGCAGGCAGCCTAGATTCTAAGTCCAGTTCTGCCACTTGCCTGCTCTGTGTGATCTTGGGCAGGTCCCTTAATTTCTCTGTGCTTCAGTTTCCTCATTGGTAAAATCCTGATTAAATACCTATTCTCCCTTCCACCTAGGCTGTGGGATAGAGACAGTGTCTGACTTGCATTAACTAACAACTACCCCAGCACTTAGTAAAGTGCCCGGCACACAGTAGGCATTTAAAAATGCCACAATCATTAGTGCTATTATTATTGAATTTGCAATTAAACATTATTGGAAGCTCCGGTGTGGTTTTGGAAGAAGTTATAGGATGTAAATTTTTCCTGTGGCTGTGTAGTCCTTGTAGCGGGTGATCCCAGTGGGCTGGGATATTGGCCTTTGGCCAGAAGAGGAAGCCTGATTGAGGTGGAGCAATAGCAAGTCTTTGCCATTTTCTCCACCGCTTTTGCCTTGCTCATTCTCTGACCATAAAGATAGAAAACTAGAACCCTTCTTGGGCTAAAGTGGTGAATACTGAGTTGTATATTAATGTCTCACATTGCAGTCTCCTCCCTTGATTTTCCTCCAACTCCATCCACTATCACGTGTGGCCAGTGGAGAGTAGCACCCAAGGTGGGCGAGGCTGAAGAGTGCCTAAAATGTCCATTACGTCAAAGACAATTCCTCTCTGTAGTTTTTAGTTATCTGAGCCAACTCCAGTCTGCTGATCCCAAGTAATAGAGAGTTTGCACCTACCTACCACACATTCACACGAGTGTGTGTGTGTGTGTGTGCATAAGCCCTTATTGTGTAAACATTTGTCTTGAGAGTTTTTGCACCTTGTGGTCCAACAGCTCTTGAATCTGTTAGCCTTCAGGGTAGAGCGCACGAGCCCACCCTTCTGAGTCAGATATACGCCCAAACATGTCAGAGTAGTTCTGCCAGTTGGTTATTCGTTTGCATTCCGGATTGCCAGAGGCTCAGCAAGGTCTCAATAAAAAAAAAAAATTAATTTAAAAAAATAGATAGGTAATGTGAGCCTTTGAAGTAGGTTGTCACAACTGTCCAACAGCTCTGTGGGACGGTTGAAAGATTTCCCGATGGGCAGCGAGGCTAAGGGACTGATTAGCCTGAAGAACCCTGCTGGGCTACAACTCCATTTCTGTTCTCCACCGCATCAACAGCAGACAGTTGTTTAGACCCTGGAGTTCCCTGTTTCTCTGCACATCTAAGTTTCCTTTAACTCCATCTTCTCTATCCCTCCATCTTCCCCAGATTGCATTTGGCATCCCCTCCCACCCACCATTAGTGTCAGCATTTTTAAATATCCATTAACGGCTGCTGCTTTTCGGGTTAGATCTTCACACTTTGGGGTCCAACGTTAAGCAGGTAAATGGGGGATGTTAGCAGAACTGATAACAAAATGAGTTGCAAAGGATTTAGAAAGTGCAATTCAGTTCCCATTTTTTTCCCATCATAGCGTACAGCTGTTCCCTTGTCACATACTGTGACTAATAAGGTGGAATATACCTTCCCAACTTGAAGCTGGTCAGTTTTCTTAATGATTGTTCCCAGTCGCATTGTTAACCATCAATCGATCATATTTATTGAACAGTTACTATGCGCAGAGTACTGTACTAAGCACTTGGGAAAGTACAGAATTAGCAGACACATTCCCTGCCCTTAGCGAGCTTACAACAACCTGGTCACTGGCAGTTGGTTCTTAAGAGCAATGAGCAAGAGCCATGATTAGGTAACAGGTACCAGAACTGGCCAAGGTGATTCAGGGGTGTCAGGGAAATGAGTGGGTTGACATACGTTATCACAAATTAGTGTTCACTGGAAGAAGTGGCCTGCTTCTGTAGGTAGTAGGCCTGTCACTGTGGCAGGATTGGGGCTTTAAAGTAGCAAGGGCATCTTACTGTAGATTTTTATATGCTCCATCGCTTTGATTCAGTTTAGTACCATAATCAAAACCCAAAATTATTACCAGTCCAGTTAGCCTAGACATGTGAGAACTTGGTTTTATGAGTGCTTAAGCCGCTCCGTATGAAAAAAAAATCAAGAAGCCACGACCCCTTGGTGGTGATGTGTATTCTGGAAAAATAATAGAGAAGGAAGGAAGGGAGATTTGAGGTGAAGGAGGAGGTGTGCTGAGATGGTTTCCCATTTCTCCCGTTGGAGTAAGGCACCACCCAGTCATTTGTATTGTCTCCCAGGTGGCTCAGAGCTCACGGCAGGTGTGAGGTGAGTTCTCAGAATACCTGTAAGTTGGAACCTTTGAATCTAAACCAGTTTGGCCTGAGCCTGCTGCCAGACTCCATAAATCATTCATCTGAGCAACTGCAGAGCTGGAAGCTGTGCTTCACTCTCTCCAGGTGCTTTACAGACCCTTTGGCCTGCTTTCCTGTTTTGAGGGAGGAGAGGAAGGAGGTCTCGTGCATACCCTCTCCTCCTCCCACCTGTTCCAACTCATACCTCCTTTGGGTGAAGCTTGGTGGGTTTGGTTTCGTTTACCATCACTTCCTTCAGCAACATTGCCTCATTTCCCAACTCGCCTGAAACACTTGGATTTGGAGATTCCTTTGTAAATTATTGGTAATGAGCGTGGGAGTTTGCTGGCCCCATCCGGGAGGTGCAGGAGTGAGCGTGGAAGACAGAAAGCAGTAATGCTGGGGGGAGGCAATCACGGCATCCCGAAGTCTAAAAACACAGTTGAGATTCAGGTTCCCAGACTTGGGCTGATTTGGGCTTTAAACGAAGATGATTTAAGATGGTCCATTCCATCTCAGATGTGGGATATTCCAATTTCTCATTTCAGGAAGAATTTAGTTTCTGTTCCTTTTTAGGTAAGGAAAATGAGCCCCGGTTGTTTGAGCTGGAGATATGCAGCTATAATTTCCTGGATAATTGAGGGCAAAAAAACTCCCTGACCTGCACAAACCTGAGTCTTCTAAAATGATTACTCAGTGTTTATTACGGTTTTCTCGGTGCTGTTGGCCTTCCTGTGTCTATCAGATAGGGAATTAAGAACAGTGGCCTTAGGAAACTAGCCAGCCCACAGGGCCTTTTTTCCACACAGTAAGAATGGCCAAACTCCCTTTAGCATTGGTGTCACCCATCTCATCCCTCCGGACTCTTTGTGGGGAAATTCATTCTCTTTCCAGTCCCCCTTTTAGACTGTGAGCCCAATATTGGGTAGGGACTGTCTCTATATGTTGCCAATTTGTACTTCCCAAGCACTTAGTACAGTGCTCTGCACATAGTAAGCGCTCAATAAATATGATTGATTGATTGATTTCCAGTTCTCTGGAACATATTCATCACCTATTTAAACATAAGTCCCTGGTTTGTGAACAGTGAATTTTATAGAGGCCACATTTCTAGCAGGAATTTTTTAAGAGTGAAGCAAATTTTTTTAAAAAAATTGAAGTTCATGTTCATTTCACCTTCTCCAGTGAGTGTGTGCGTGCGTGTGTGCCTCTATATGTGAGTGTGTGTGTGTGTGTTCTGGGAGCATTTCTTCGCTGCTTGCAAATCAGACATTCTTGTTGGGTTGCATCAGGATCTGGGTGACATGATTGATGCAGAAAGGTTAGAGCGGGATGACGTAGCGGCTCAGGCAAAGTTTACCTGAGAATTATCTCTCGCTGTATACTGCTTAGTGTCTGCGTGACTCATGTGCTGAAGCCCTGCCATCCCCTGTAATTCCGCAGGGCAGGATCACACTTACCTCACCCTGTGTTTCTCTCCCCTTTGGGCCAAATCTGATTAGAGGCACTTTTGTTTTAAGCCTCATATTTTTGAAAACAGTAAATGTGCTTTGGACAGGGGACCGTGGTAAAGAAAGAACAAACTGGGGGGAAGAGCAGGGCTTTGGGTTTATGAGCTGGACGCAAGTAGCCACAGACTACCTCGTGAAGGGGATTTGGTTCTGTTCTTCAGCGGGTCTTAGTTTCCTTGGTTTTGAGTGTGTTCGTTGCCTGCAGGTTTCTCCCCCGCAAAAGAATGTGTATTCCGTTTGGATTTGATTGACTCTTGTGTCTACTGCTGGTCTTTCCCTCCTGGGACAGATTACACCAGAAGAGATCCAAACTTGCCATCATCATCAATATTATTCTTGTTATATAATAATGGTATTTTTAAAAACACTTACTATCTGCCAAGCACTATGCATGGTGCTAGCATAGATACATTACAGTCAAATCGAACATAGACCCTGTCCCAAATGGCACTCACAGACAGGGGGGAAGGAGAATACGAATTAATCCCATTTTATAGATGAAAAAATTGATGCAGGGAAACCAAGTGACTAGTTCAGGATCACATAAGCAAGTAACAGAGACGAGATTAAAACCCAGGTCCTCAACTCTGAGGCCCCTGCGCTTTCCAATAGAATATGCTGCTTCTGACAAAATGTAGCATTAGACTGAAGCAGTTCAACTATTATTGAAAATCAGTAGTAAGGTATTCAGTAAGAGAGAAATGTGATTGGGCTTAAATATTTCACACTAACTGGTGATGATTCGTTTTACCTTTTCTCTCTCTCAAGTAAGACTTAAGTAGGCTTTGAGCCCGTTGTTGGGTAGGGACCGTCTCTATATGTTGCCAACTTGTACTTCCCAAGCACTTAGTACAGTGCTCTGCACACAGTAAGCGCTCAATAAATACGATTGAATGAATGTAAGACTTAGGGATTGTAAGGCAGTGAGAGAAATTGGAGGTGCCTCCAAGGACAACGGCAGCCTATGTCTTGTACTTCCATTGCAAGTTTTTGAGGGTTTTTTGCTGGGGTGAAGAGTGACAGAATGAATGGTATTTGTTAAGCATTTACTCTGTATCAAGCACTGTTCTAGGTGCTGGGGTAGGTACAGATTAATAAGGTTGGGCGTACACCTGGGGCTCACTGTCTAAGTAGGAGGGAGAACAGGTATTGAGAACAGGTCTCACACAGCAGGCAGTTGGCACAGCCAGGATTAGAACCCAGGTCCTCTGGTTCCCAGGTCTGTACTTTATCCACTAGGCCAAGCTGCTTCCCTGGCATTTAGTACCAGATTTTGCAGTGCTCTGACCACAGTTGGAGCTCAGTATATTTATCAGTTTAACCAAAAAATGTATTCAGTTTCCACTGCATATTGTTACGGCTGCCTTCTTCATTCATGTCGGCGCTTCTTTAAGGGCAGGAAAGGTTATTCATTCAGTCAGTCATATTTATTGAGCGCTTATTGTGTGCAGAGCACTATACTAAGCACTTGGGAAGTACAAATTAGCAACATATAGAGACGGTCCCTACCCAATAACGGGCTCACAGTCTGAAAGGGGGAGACAGATAACAAAGCAAGGCAAGTAGACGGGCAAGCTTTGCCAAGCACTTAGTATGGTGCATTATACTCAGTAGATGCTCAGTGAGAATTTACTAGCACCTTCTGCTGTAGTGGAAAGAGCATAATCTGGAAGTCAGAACACCTGGGTTCCGATTCCAGTTCCACAACTTGTCTGCTCTGTGACCTTGGGCAAGTCACTTAACTGGGGATTAAAAGTCCTACTCCCTTTTACTTAGATTGTGCGTGCTTAACAAGTACCATAATTACTAGTGCTACAGTACAGGGCTCTTCCCCTCATTCAATGCTCACCCTAGTGTGCTAGCCACCCCGAGAGCTCAGGGAAGTCTTTTGTCCACAATAGGTTCTTGATTGATGATGAAGATGAGAACAGTAAAATTATTAGGAGACAGAGAAAAGTAATGAACAGTTGGACCAAAATTGGAACCGCCATTGGAGAGATGGAAAAGTTCAGAAGAATAGAGAAGCCGTGGAATTTTGGGAATGGAAGAACTTTGCATCAGTAAAGATGGATCCAAACAAAGCAGTGGGCAGTGGACTGGGTGGGAATATCACAATTATGTCCTGGCAACTGCAAGACGAATATGGAGCGTGTTTTTCCAACCCTGATTTTGATCTCTGTTCTCATCCCTGGGGAAATTTGAGATTCGAGCCTTTCTTGGTAGAGAAGTTGGAAGACAAAGTTTGTGGTTTTACCTCCCCCCACCCTCCCTCCCCAACCTCAAAAATGTTGTTCTCAAAGCGCCGGGGCGCTCTGCTTTTAGTTTGGTGTTTGTTGCAGTTTGCTACTTCAATTAAGAAAGTAAAGCTAAGAACAGATGTTCATGACACTGTCTTAGATCAGGTAATCAAATTAACAATTGTAGCAAGGGAGCCAAAGTAACCAAGCCATTTTAAAGGCTAGAACTATAGTGCATTGTTTTGAGTTATTTGATTACCTAATGCTTAATTTCTGAGCGTGTTTATATTCACCATGCAGGAGGCATCATGAAGAATAAAAATAGCTTTCTTTGTTAAGACTCTGCCCAGGGATTTACTTTCACGTGCAATTTACCCAAAATCTGAAGGGCAGTGTTCCACATTCCAGGGGCTCTTTTTAGCCCCCCAGCTAGCTGGTGATGACTGTCTGAATGCCCGTGCTTGGTGGTCCCTTGGTGATCCTTCTTTGGGCTCCTTGGTGTTGGAAATAAGAAGAAAAAGAACTTCCTGTATCACCTGTAGACACCTGCATCCAGCAGAGACCTGAGTGAAGAGGTTTTGTGGCTCCTCTTCAATGAAACAACGAGAGCCTCCACCTGAGTTCCTGCAATTTCCTGTATGACTTCTGTGACCCTCTGTGGTGGTCCTAAGCATGCAGCCAGAAGTTTTGGCCCATCAGGCAGGACAGTGACCATGTCCTGAGGGGAGGATGCATTATCGGACAACTTAGAGGACCGAGCCTCTGTGATGTGTCCCCAGAGAATATGGCTTGTTGCCTCCCTTTTCCCACTTTCTGCTCTGCGGTGCATGTGAAATAGAGAACAGTGGAAACCGCGATCGCATCGCTGTCACCAGGCTGCAGAAGGCAGCGTGAGAGAGGGAGAGAGAGAGAGAGAAATAGTGGTGCTGGAAGCAAGCACAAGCCCTGCCAGGAGAAACCAACTAGCAGATGCAGCCGGCAATAAAGCACCGAACTGTGAGCCAGACTCTGCCCTCAGTCACGCGCACAGAGCCCTGGAACACAAGTTTGTCCCAGAGTCCGAGCAGAGTCGAGGCACCGGCTTGCAAAAACATGTTTAATGAGAGAGAGTGTGACTGCTAGCCCAAGCAGGTGGCATCAGGCACCTTTCGTGAACCGGCCATCCCTTTAACCTACAAGCCTTAAGGTGGTCTAGCGAAAGACTTGATACGAAGATGTCACAGAAAATTTCAGTTGGGTCTTTGGTTTTTATTGTGCCCACCAGGAGCTGCTTTGGGAGGATGTGCCTGACTCTGCCTTCTTTTCATTTCCAGTGAGGTTAAAGGGTCTTGGGACGAGAGCAGGGGGCTTAGGGGAGTCCGTGAGGACTCTTCCCTCCTCCTTTGAAGTTTGAACTCCTCTTTAGAACCATGGAGGTGACAGGTGATTGTAATTTGTTGTTCTAGTGGGGTATGGTGGCAAGCTATTTCCTAACCCAGACAGCAGGAAATGCTGTTCTGTCAGACATTTCAACTCAGCTGCTTTCCAAGAGCCACTGAGGAAAGGGCTTTCCCAAAGCTTCAGCTGTAAAAGCAGGAGTCCCGTTTCCTCTTCCCCATTGGATCTATTGCCAAGCCTTGCTGTTGGTCCAGTGGAAAAGTCCAGCTCTGGGAATCGGGAGACTTGGGTTCTAGTGCGGCTACAGCAATAGAGGAATGCCCGCTGGGGCCATCCCATCAGTGGCAAAGGTCCCTGACTAAAGAGCCAAGAACACTTCCTGTGTGTTAAACACTGGCATAGGTACAAAAGAACCTAATCAGACACTGTCCCTGTCCCACACTGGGCTCACGGTCCAAGGAGGTGAGAGAACAGGTATTTGATCCTCATTTTACAGATGGGGAACTGAGACACAGAAAACGTAAATGACTTAGCCAAGGTTCCAGAGCAGGCAAATGGTGGATCTGGGATTTGAACCCAGGTCTCCTGACTCCGCATCCTGTGCTCTATCCAGTAGACCACACTGCTCATGTCCAACAGGAACCCTGAAAAATATGCAGCTCGCATGGGTGGCAATCAATCAATGGAATTTATTGAGCACTTACTCTGTGCAGAACACTGTACTAAACGCTTGGGAGAGTAGAGTGTAACAGAATTGGTAGGCATGCTCCCTGCCCACAACAGCATTACAGTCTAGAGGGGGAGACGGACACTGATATAAATAATGGCAACCAAAACAGCTCCCTTTAGGCCCAGTGCCTTGGCATAGCCTGGACATGCTGAGCGTGGTCACCTCAGCTATCAGTGGATCCAACACACGCAAAAGCCTTACGTGCCCTTTCAGTTTTTTAATGGTATTTATTAAGTGATTACTCTGGCTTACGTACCTTTCTAAGTGCTGGGGTGGATACAAGCTAATGCCCTTCTCCGGGAGCTGCCCTCCTCATTGGCTGCGATCCATGGCCCAGCGGGAGCAGGACCGGCAGCGAAGAGAGAGTGGAAATGGTGCTGCACAAACCCCTGTCACCACCCTCACTTTCCCCATGCAGGTTCACTGTCCTGAGGTCTCAGACCTGAGTTTCATCCCTCGTTCTTGTCAGAAGGCGCGACTGAAAGCAACAGCAGCGTTTGGCCTCAGCCCGCTGACACCCATATTACTGTTGCACAGACTCGCCTGACAGAAAAGGCGAAAGAGGAAACAGGAGCCTGCAGCTCACCAACCGTCTCTTCCCAAGATTTCCTTGTGAATTGCCCCGAGAGCATCGCTCTCCAGCTGGTTGCCATGGCTCTCTGTAACCCCGGCTCCTTGAGGCCTCCTTCGCACTAGAGGCCCGGGAGAGGGCTGGCAGCCTAAAGAAAATAACAACAAGTTTGGCACTTGCTTCAAATGAGGTTTTCAGCCTGGCACCTTTATCATGCTAGATAAAATTCCATCAGGAAATCATCCATCAAGTCTTTGCAGGTTATTAATTGCTTGTTGAATATTTTCCAGGAGCAGTTGATGATTAACAAACCACAGTTGTTATCTCCCTGACAGCGAGGCACAGGCTCCACTAGCAGCACAGACAGGAAACAATTCTGCCTCCTTTCCAGTTGAATTAAAAAAAAAAAACATACCAGTGTGAAAAATATGCCACACTTCTCCAGGATCATGCTGTCAGTGCTATGCATGGCAGAGAGCAGCTGGTCCCTGAAGAAATGCTCCAAGTGCTTTTCACACTTTGGAAAAGGCCTTACCTACCCTAGACCACAGTTCTTGTAGGCCTAGTATAATTTTGAGGGATCCCTGGGCACTGACTCTTTTCGAATGTGCATGAATGCGGAAGGTCAGATCAACAGCATCTATTGAATGCTGGTTATGTCCCAGAGCACCATATAGTGGAGATAAATGGCCCCATCACTCCCTTCAAGGAGCATACAGTTTAGCAGCGGAAACAGGCAGGCATCATTTTACCTATAAATTGGAAGCAAAAGGTAGATAAATGAATAAGCAGTAGAATATGTAAATAGGTGTATGCATAATAGAAGGTAACCATAGCCTGTATTGAGCACCGTCTGAATGTGATGCATTGAGTTAGGATGTAAGCTCGTTGTAGACAGGAATGTGTCTGTGATATAGTTATATTGTACTCTCCCAAGCACTTAGTAAGTGCTCTGCACACAGTAAGCACTTAGTAAATACGATTGACTGACCAACTGATTAGGCACTTTGGAAGTTCAAAATAAAGAAATGGCTTGTTCCCTCCCTATAAGGAACTTATACTCTAACAGAGATGATGAACATAAGCCAATTTAGAAATAGAGCCATCAAAATAAATAACTGAATGTACAGTTGAATACACATAAGCTGATGGCAGGGAGACCATGAAGGGACTGATTCAGTAGTCTAGCCATCATGTGCCCAGAGCTTGTACTTGGGTGGAGAGGAAAAGGCGGATCCAGTAGTTGTTGTCTAGGAAAAGCTGATGGGATTTATCTGAAAATTTAATCAGTCGATCAGTGCTTATTATGTGCAGAGCACTGTATTAAGCACTTGGGAGAGTGCAATATACTGGATTTGGTAGACAAGATTCCTACCCACAAGAGTTGAAGGGTATTGTGGAGTCTAGATATCACCAAGGATGTGAGCTTCTGGAGCAGAGAGGATGGTGGTGTGTTCTGCTGAGTTAGGAAAAGCTAGGAGGAAGAGAAGGTTTGGGGGGAAAGGTGGAGCACTGTTGTAGGCATAAGTGCTAAAGATACATAAGAGGGGAAGAGACTTTTGGTATGACACAACTTGGGAGAGTTGGAAATTAATTGGGGACTGCTTCCTGGAGATGGCCAGATTGCAGGAGGGATTTGATTTTGGAGAGAGGTATGGTCCGGTGGGTTTAGGGAGGGTAGGAGCCATGAGCACAGGTCTGGAAATGGGAAAGATGCTCAGGGCAGTGAGATGATGAACTTGAGAGGACTAAAGAGAGAGTGAGCTGGGGTGTAACAGGTGACGAGAGCAGTTGGGTAAAAGAGAGCTGGTGGAAAGCCTTGAAGCCGGTGGTCAGGGATTTTTTTGCTTGATGGGAAAGGAAAAGAGAAATCATTGCAGTTTTTTGAGAATGGGAGAAACCTGTGCTGAATTCAGGGAGGTGATTCAGTGTGGTGTAGACTGAAGAGGTTGGAGTCAGGCAGTTGAGGAGGTGAGCCAGGGAGGTGGCCATCTGGCCAAAAAGGGATGTTTCCAAGAAATATAGGGGAGAAAGGACAGGCAGAATTTAGCAACAGAGTGAATAGGAAGTTTAGAAGGAAACAAGGAGTCAAGGGTGACGGCAAAGTTCCAAGTTTGCGAATCCAAGAGAATGAAGGTGAGAGTGGTTATGTGATGAGGAGCGAGGATGAAGTGGATAACTGAAACCCACAGATAACAAAGAAATCCTCAGTTTATCCAGGGGCTTAAACCTGCTCTTCTGCCAACACATTTCCAGAACTGCTAACAAGAAGTAAGATTGACTGGGTTGAGTTTCATCTCTTCATTTCCCCTGCCCAATGTAGACGGAGGCACCGATGAGCAGTGAAATGGCTGGCAGCCAGAAAGAAGCAAAGCCAGGCCCCTGAATACACAACTCACAACCAGGCTAGAGCCAGCCGCAGTCAGGTGCTGGGTGGCCTCGCTGCTGAGCCAGCGGGCCCTGGAGGCCAGTGGGCCACCAAAACTGTGGAGGGTGAGGAGAGGGAGGGCGATGTCAGATTAAAGGGGGCTCTGAGGGTCGGAATTGAAACCCAGCTGCAGTAGTCATGAAAGGGAAATTTCATTTCTTCTGCCCAGGTTGTGCCTTTTCCCTGGATGAATGAAGCACTTAATTTCCCAAGGCTGTTAATCTGGCACCTGTCATGACCATCAATATTCACACTGGGGAAAAAACAACAACAAACAGTTCAAACAGTGAGGAAGGGGAGAAAAATTCAGCTTGCGAAAATACAGTAGGCCAACACAGATCCTTCCTTTAGGTGAGCTGGACCCAGCTTCCCCTCCTCATTAGGGCAGTGGTCCGGGCACTCTGGCCTTTCATTAGCAAGGTGCATTTCGTCCGCACTACTAGGTGTCTTACTCATTTGCCTCCTAAATGGGCCTCTGATCCAAATTATTTGAAATCAAATTCAGCTTCCTTTCTCGACTGCCTGTGTGGAATGGTTTGTGGTTTCCTCTTTAACATTAATTACCGTTTCTAAAGAAATGACCACTTCCTCTCCTGGTGCAGTTACTGTTTGTTTTGGATTGTCTATGGGTTGTCAGGATACCTGGGAATGTTTTGGAATCTTGAGTATTTTGGAGGTAGAGCCCTGGAATTGGTTCTCATTTTTTTTCTCCTTTTCTCTCTCCTTTTTTATAGGTAAGGCCCATATTGCTGTGCTCTGCTTTGGACGGAATTTTCCTTTCGGTAATGTTTCGCTGTTTTTTCTAAATATGGTAAACTCTTTGTTTTTGCAGTTTCTCCGACAGGATTTTCCCACAGCACTGACGCCCAGTAGTCCTCACACCATTGCACTCATTCATAAAGCCCACCCTCTCCTTGCTTCGCCGCCACCCCCTTCCCCCCCTCCAAAAAAAAAAAATTCAAGGCCAGGTTAAAGTCAAGTATTTATGGTTATGTTGAAAGGTTATAAAGCATAGTTTAAAATAATCTCAGAAAGTTAGAAAGGTACTTTTCCAGCTATATTCCATGAAAATATGCTGTTTCTCAAGAAATTGCCAGTTTTGTGGAAATGGTGTGACGTGGGTGGTTGTCTTACTTCGAGCCACATAATTCTTCATACTGTGTCCTCCTTGAATATGATTCAGTAAAGCAATTTCTAATAAGTTTGGGGAGGCATAGTTCATTCTTCAAAGAATTAAAAGACTCCCATGGAATGGATGGTAATCTTTTTGATTCTGAGGCCACACCCCAGAGATATCAAATTTTTATATGCTTATATCATGCTCTATATTTGGGGGAGGGTATTGAGATTCTCAATGTTGTCAAAGCCTCTGGAACAAACTCAAATTTAAAAAGAGAGGGTAGAGCACATTCTTTTGGATTTTTTTCTGAACGGGAGTAGATTACTTTATGAAATAAAATTAACTTTTGGCAAGTCCCCATGATCATTGTCAGTGGTATTTATTGAGCACTTACTGTGCGCAGAACACTGTACTAAGCCCTTGGGAGAGTACGACACAACAGAGTCGGTAAACACGACTAGGGCTTACTAGTGCCACTGAAAATATTTTTGAGAAGAAAGCACAAATACATTTTCAGTGTCAGACTAGCTGGGGTGAGTGAAAGATTGGGCTGCTCCTTTATAGCCAAGTTTATTGACAATATTATGGGCTCCTGGCTCCTTCCCAGCTGCCTTTTTTGTTTAGTTAAGAAGATAAGATTGTGGGGGATCTAAGTACTTAACCAGAACAAGAAGGTTGATTGAGGTCTTCTTTGTTGCATCCTGGTGACCGTGTTAAGGGCAGGATTTCTGCCCCCTTATCTTGCCCTAAAGAATGTCATTTTCAGCTCCTCCCATCCGCCATGCTGAGTTTAATGCTATCAAAGGTGTAATTCAAACATCATAGAAAACCAAACTTGCCTTTATAAAACTCTCCCGTACTTCTCAATAAGAAGAAACTATAAGAGGGTGCAGAAAAGTGTTTCCATGTTGAAATCAGTACAGTGTTAAATCACCTACCCTGTTAAGTGTAGGTATCTGTCTTGTATTTGACTCTATCTCCCTGTGAAAAACTAATTGGTTTCCTTTGTACATTGGGGCAATGATTATCTGGTATCTACTCCTGCACTTAATATGGTGCCTGGCACATAGTAAGCCCTTAACAAATACCACTATTATTATTATTATTATTTTCATCATTATTATTATTATTAGCATCTTAAATTGCTTTATCCCAACTAAGAGGGCTTTCATTGGGCAGGTATGTGTCATTGGTCAACAGAGATTGATTTGGTTCTTTACCAGGAACAGAATAAGTTTTACTGGGGAAGCAGTGGTGTCTAGTGGAAAGAACATGGCCTGGAAATCAGACTCATGGGCCTGGGTTCTAATTCTGACTCTGCCGCTTGTCTGCTCTGTGATCTTGAACAAATAACTTCTCTGTGACTCAGATTCCTCATCTGCAAAATGAGGATTAAATCCTGAACCCTCCTTCTTAGACCGTGAGCCCCCATATAGGGCGGGGATTGTGACTGACCTGATTATCTTGTATCTACCCCAGTGCTGAGTACAGTGCTTGGCACATAGCAAGTACATAAATGTCATTATTATCATTATTATTATGATTAGTACTATCATTATTATATGAACCCTTATCAAGAATTAAGGGCTTGGGGCTTAGGATCATTCCCAATTAAATCTCTTAGAGAAAGAGAACTTTCTATTTCATGACACATTATTTTTTTCAGTGTAAGTGAATCTGCTCTGGGGATTACATTTATGTTTAAAAGATGTTTCTTTAAAAGGGAAGGAATGATTGATAGAAATGTGTTTTGGGGATCTAGGATGAGTTTGATTAAACCCCAAACGTTTGGAAAAGATTTTCTGGGTGGCCTAGTGGTTTCAGAACCCAAATTTGTTCCTCGAGTACAGCCCGTTTGTATATGCACATTAAAACCACGTGTTTCATTTGTTCTTCCATAAATGATCTTTCAGATTCCACTCTTGCCCGCTCAGATTTTTCCAAAAAGGAGAAAGTTGGTAGAATTCATAGTTTACCAACCACTCAGAACGCCCGCCAACTACTCACAGTGACTCGCACGAGAAGAAATTAATTTTGTATTATTTTTTCCTGGGAATCTCTCCAATGTGCCCATCACTAAAATGAAAAAGCCCAAACCGAACAGAATGTCCTTTGTCTGCTCCAGAAGACCAATTCTTCTAAAGAAAAAGCAAGAATCATATTACAGGCCTTTCTAACTTTAGGGGAAAATTAGGGGCCTTCTGGGTCCATGTGTGACTTTAAAGGAATCAACAACCTTGTTGTAAAGAGAAGGACATCTGGGAATGAGTATGCCCTCCAAAACTGTGGAGGCTCATTATATGTTCTGACTCTGGAGGCAGAATTCATGTGCTCATAGGAAGCCAAATACGATGTTTTAGATACGCGGTTTAGTTTCAACATGGAGGGTTTCCATCGGAAATGTGGCCCCCTCACCACTTCGCCCAGTTGCAAAACAAGTTATTGTGAAGATTGCCAAACGAAAACACCAGAGAGCGTGTTAACAGCAAGCTGAGGTCTTGATTTTTTGATCCAACAAGTATCCTTGTAAAACACTGGGCTCTGTTAGAGAAGGCAAAGAGAGCAGAATGCTCTCACCAGTTGGATCCACAAGCAGATGGAATGCCTTCACCCCGGCGGTTTCCCTGATTGATTCTCCCACCTTCCCAAATGTACCGGGCCAGCAGCCGACTCAGCAATTGTCTTTTCCCTAACTAAGGTCTGGACTTTCTTCTTTGGTGGTCAGACTAATAATAATAATAACAACTGTAGTGCTTGTAAAATGCGTACTATGTGCCAGGTTCGGTACTAAGCACTAGTTACAGGATAATCAGGTTGGTCACAATCTCCCTGTCCCACGTAGGGGTCACAGGCCTCATCCCCATTTTACAAATGAGGGAACTGAGGCACGGGGTAGTTAAGTGACTTCCCCGAGGTCACAAAGCGGACAAGTGGAGTCTTTCTAGACTAAGGGAGTGACATACAATAGCAGACCATGCTACCCCTTATATAGAGAACACAGCGGCCCCATCAATCTAGGGGCGAGGGAAGGGGCGGAAAGCAGAAAGGCTTGCCAAGATGGAAGCTCTCCTTCTCTGCCCTGGACCAAGCCCCGGCTGTAGGATCAGATGCAGGGTGAGGGGAGCTGGGGTCTTCTTCGAATACCCCTGATTTATCTGTTCACTTGGTATTTAATCCCAGGGGGGTCTCATAGTCAGACCTATCCCCTCCATTTTAACAACCGACCTGAAATGCTCTTTAAAGGATCGTGTCTCATAGCTAGTCACGACCCTCTTCTGGCCTGGTGTCGACTAGAAGAGAGTCCAGAGAGAGGGTATCCTTGCCTGCCAATTCAGTAACGGCAGGGTGGCCAGGTCACCTACTGTCATTGAAAAGCATTTGTCCGAGGAAACACATGATAGCCAATACACTCATAATCATTAAGGTACTTGTTAAGCATTTACTATGTACCAATCACTGTCCTAAACGTAGATACAAGTTAATCAGGTTGGACACAGCCCCCTTTTCCACATGAGGCTCCCTGTCAGAGAAGGATGGACTCCTCATTGTACAGATGAGGTAACTGAGGCACAGAGAAGTTAAGTGACTCGCCCAAGGTCACACAGCAGGCACATGGCAGAGCCAGGGTTAGAACCCAGGTCCTCTGACTCCCAGATCTGTGGTCAGAGGTCATGGGTTCAAATTCCGGCGCCGCCAGTTGTCAGCTGTGTGACTTTGGGCAAGTCACTTAACTTCTTTGTGCCCCAGTGACCGCATCTGTAAAATGGGGATTAAGACTGTGAGCCCCCCGTGGGACAACCTGATCACCTTGTAACCTCCCCAGTGCTTAGAGCAGTGCTTTGCACATAGTACGCACTTAATAAACGCCATTATTAGTATTATTATTCCCACTAGGCTACATTGTTTCTCTAGAAGTTAAGTATATACTGTATCTACTTTCTCAAAATTCTTAATAGCTAGTATCAGGATTTCCAATTCTCCCCATGTTCTGGAAATCATTTCCAGGGAAGAGAAGAATGAGGAATGTGGGAAGTGGCATGGCCTCAAGGAAAGATCAAGGAGCTAGGTGTCAGAAGATCTATGTTCCAGTCCCAGCTCTGTCAGTGGCCTGCTGTGTAACCTTGGGAAATTTGCTTAATCTCTTTGGCCTCAGTTTCCTCTTCTGTAAAACTGGGATAAGATAGTTTGTGGAACAGAGACTGTGTCCAGTTTGATTTCCTCGTATCTGCTCAGGACATAGTAGATGCTTAATAAATGCCATACTTTTTATTATTATTAGAGATCTGGTTTTTGAAATTCAAGTCATAGGGCACAGTGACACTGGATTTAGAAACTCAGAATTCACATTTTTTTTTTTATTCAGGACATTTTACACTCCTCCTAAGGCTAGACTCTTCCTCATTTAATAGCTGTGTACATACATCTATATCAACCATTTATAAAGCTGTCCTTGGGTTAATTCATTCATTCAACCTATTTATTGAGTGCTTACTGTGTGCAGAGCACTGTACTAAGCCCTAGGGCCAGTGCAGTGCAACAAATAGTCACATTCCCTACCCATAACAAGCTTACAGTCCAGAGGTGTGGGGTTTGGGGGGGACAGACATCAATACAAATAAATAAAATTACAGATATGTACAGAGTGCTGTGGGGCTGGGAGTGGGGAAGAGCAAAGGGAACAAGTCAGAGTGATTCAGAAGGGAGTGGGAGATGACACTTGGAAGATGGCACTCATTAACAGTTGGAATTTTTTTTATCCATGTGCTGTGCATATGGCCAATAAGACCAATACCTAACTGGTGGTGAATCATGCGTTTATAAAGATTGCATCTTGCTGTGCTCTTTAATTTGTCACCCCCTTTGCCTTGAGAGTTTCCCTTGGTGTTACTATCTTCCAGAAACCTCCATTATTAGGCATTCACTCAAATTCTCATTGCCGTGTGACAGGCTGCTCGGTCCTCTGCTCTGCCAGGTTTTGTTTCATTGTGTCTTTAAAGTGCTCTCTCCACCATATTATATAGGCAAATATAGGTACAGTCAGTTCTCCTGTAATGAGGGTTTACATTTTTAAAACTCCATGTTAGGGAAAGGTCACACTATAATTCTCACTTATTCTAAATGTATGTATTTTAGAGTAGAATGTTAATTTTTCTTTTAAGCATTTGGAATTGAAACTTAAATGAGTTTAGTGATTTGGAGTTGGGGTGGCAGGGTGTGAGGAGGGACTGACTCTGTTTTGGACTCTCCCTACTGGCCTTAGTTTAGCTATTTAGTGAGTCCGGCTCCTTGTTGGAAGGGTTGGAACTGGATCAAGGATAGGTCTGCTTCTCATGGTGAGGAGCCATAGGAATATAATTTGCTGATGCTTTGAGGTCTTTATGTTACTGCGATTTTGGCTGAATATACCTCATTATTATTTTTCCTCTGTATACACCATCATCTGGGAGGTCAGGGAGGAGTTCAATACAATAATAAAGGCAGGATAGGATAAGTGCTTGGATTAACGTGGTAGCAGTTTGGATGGAGAGGAAAGGGCGGATTTTAATGATGTCGTGAAGGTCAAACCAACAGGATTTAGTGATGGCTTGAATATTTGGGTTGAATGAGAGAGACAAGTCAAGGATAATGCCAAGGTTATGAGCCTGTGAGACAGGAAGGATGTTGGTGCTGTCTACAGTGATGGGAAAGTCAGGGGGAGGACAGGGTTTGGGTGGGGAGATAGGGAGTTATGTTTTAGACATTTAAGTTTGAAGTGATGCCAGGACATCCGTGTAGAGATGTCTTGAAGGCAGGAGGAAATGTGAGACTGCACAGTGGGAGAGATTTCAGACTGGAGATATAGATTTGGGGAACGAATGAGTTCTCCAAGGGAGTGAGTGTAGATGGAAAATAAAAAGGGACCCAGAACTGAGCCTGGAGGGACACCTACATTTAGGGGTTGGAGGCAGAGGAGAAGCCCACCAAAGAGCCTGAAAATAAGCTGTCAGAGAGATAGGAGGAGAACCAGGAGAACAGGTGGTTTGAGGAGGAAGTTAAACCACCACTCTCATCACTTTCAAAGCCTTATTAAAATCACATCTCTTCCTTAAGGCCTAGCCTAAGTCCTCATTTCCTCTACCCACTCTCCCCTCTGTGTTGCCTATGCAATCAGATCTGTTCCCCTTAAGCACTTTGATACTCACCCCAGCTTCACAATACTTATGTAAATATTCTTAGACACTCTGTCTTCCCCTGAGGACTGTAAGCTCCTTTTAGGCAGGGATTTGCACCTGCCAACTCTGTTGTATTTTCCCACCTGCAGTGCTGAGCACGCTGTAAATGCTCAGTGAATACCACTGATTGATTGATTGAATAGTAATATTAGTAGTGTCATAATAATAGCAACATTAACAGTAATCATTATACATCTAACTCATCTTGGCTGTTGGTCTACTCAGTCTGAATTTGGTGGTAAATTCCCCAGGGGCAGGGTCCCTTCCATTTCCCCCATTCTGTCAAGCACAACCCAAAGTAGTCCATGTGAAAACTTAATATTGGGAATCGAAAGCATTTTGTCCGCCCGGAAACCATCCTTTGCTCACCACATCCATTAAGCAGGGCATGATTATCCTATTTTACGAATGGGAAAACTGGAGCCCTTAGAACCAAAGCAACTGACTCAGCATGATTCAGCAGATAGATTTGGGGCGGGGCGGGGATCCAACTCCTCTTCCCAGGTCATTGAAACCCAGGGCCCCATATGCAGCCGAAAGTTTCCTTCCCTGCTTAATGGTAGTGCATGCAATTATTGCCATGTAATAGAGGCATCATATGTTACACTTTACAATTAATTCAGAAGAAAAGTCTGTCAACTAAGAAGTACATCATCCTGCTTCTTGCCAAACATGGCCAGGCTTGGGCACAGTGCAGCAGAGGCCTTTAATCGGGCTGCTGTGGGTTTTTAAAGGTCAGCGGTTTGAGACCCAGGCACGGGGTAATTCTGGAGTAGGGCATATGTACCCACTATAGTCCTTCGGAGTTAGAGAATTGCTGATTTTCGTATCTTCTCAGTCAAAATTATGTGTCATTTGGGGACAATGTAAATGGTTTGTTTTTTGAGGTGCAAGAGGAAAAGGAAACCCTTATTGTTTACTGTACCTTCTTTCTCCTTTTGTGTGTTTAAATAGGTTAGAGAAAAAATGAATTGAATAATAATATTGGCTTTTGTTGCATCCTTACCGTGTGCCAGGCACTGAACTAAGCACTGGGATAGATTCAAGCTAATCTGGTCAGATACAGTTTCTGTCCCACATGGAGCACCCTGTCTAAGGAACAGAGAGAATAGAGATCGAATATCCATTTTGTAGATGAAGAAACAGGCACAGGGAAGTTAATTGACTTGCCCAAGGTCGCAGAGCTGGAATTAGAACCCAGGTTCTGAGAAGCAACCTGATCTGTTTAAATGTAACATGGAATTCATGTTTGTGTGAACGATTCATGTTTACCATTGTGTTGAGGATTTTGTGGGACTGCTTTTGTTTCCATTCTTGAAGTAGAAATTCAGGAGTTAATGAAAAACTAATGTTACGTCATCACCATCTATCTTCCTGGTTTATTGGGCTGTACAGGGAAAAGACCCTTCTCCCAGTAACCTATTTATTTCATCCTTTTCTCATTTGAACGCAGTGGTTAGAGTCCAGAGAAAAGTAATGGTTTGAAATCCAAAGCCCAGTGTGATTTTTTTCCATTCCATGTGATTTGATTTTCTGGGCAATGCCTTATCCTCTGCCTGTAATTGCACTAAGCATTAGAACATCAGTAGTTCAGCTTTTTTTCCCCCTTCAGACACCTTATCGTAATCATAAATTTTCATGTAACTTGGAATTAGATTTTTTTAAGCATGGGATTTGTTTATCATACCACCTTGTGACCTTTTTCATTTCAAATGTCTATTCCACCTTCTGCCCTCACTCACTATATTGCTCCCCCCACCCTTTTATTAATTGGATTTTTTTTTACATCTCTCGGCTTAGTGCCTGAAGCAGAAGGGATAGCACATGTAGATTTTTGAAGGTAGCTTATTCATTTTCTGGTTCTGTGGTTTTCTAGCAGGAATTGTGTTTACAGCCGGAAGCGTGGCTCCCAAGTTCAATAGCAAAATCTGCGCAGGTTTATACTGGAGAGTTGTAGTATTTCTCCCATATAATCACAGAGCTTCAAAAAGAATCATTACACAATAGAGCTGTGGCCTTCTGAGTAGAAACATTCTTAGTAACAGAGCACATCATGTACCAGGCTCATCAGTCCTCTGTCAAGATAAGGTTCTTTCAAGGTAATTGCTATTTTTCCCGAGACTGAGAAGGCTGAAGATCTAGGGGCAGGAAACACTAGGTTCAGTGTGGCCTTGGTCCCTGGTTACTCCCAGTTTATACAGAGTATCTTTTGCAAGTTCTGGTGGCTCACATACAAATGAACAACAAGCCACAATCTCTGGGCCAGTCAGTAGGAGTTTGGGTTATAGAGAGGCCAGTGGTACTAATGTAATCACCTGGGTGGCCAGTTTTTAATGGAGAAGTGGAAAACTTCAGTCAATTTGTAAAAAAAGCTGGCAATCCTGTACTTGTCACCGCTTGCAGAAAGCAAGTCATTTTAGCTGCCCCAAGCTACCTTGAGCTCATAGCAGTAGGAGGGAAGCTTAATCATGGTAATACATGCCTTTATTGATTATAGTGATATAGTAGAAGTATTGGTGCCATCCAGTCTAATAGGTGATAACACTACTGGTGGTGAGGGCCCCTCCACCCATGTGAACCACTGTGGAATCGGAACATCCTCCCATGTTGATTTTTCAGTAAAAACTGTCTTGGCACTGCAAGATTGGAGTAGTAATGCTATATGCATTAATGTGGCATTCCCAGCTTAAATGTTCAAAGACCATCCCAGGGCAGTGTATGCCATCTGCCTCAGCTAGGAAAATGGATAGCTGAAGCACGGAAAATCAGAGAACCTGGGCCATACAGGAACTCCATGAACAGTTGTTAGAAAGTCTGTTTTCCTGCTTCCCACCCCAGTGCTCCCAAGACAGGACATTCCTGCCTTTTGTGGGCTTGGTTGCCTTCGCTTCTCCTCCTTGTGAGCAATGATCATGTGGTTAGATATACTGCTCTGCACACAATAAGTGTTCACTGAATACCATTGATTGCCACTGATTTAAGAGGCCTCCCCGATCAATCAATCAACTCAATGGTATTTATCAAGAGGTTACCATGTGCAGGATGTTATATTCAGCACTTGGTCAGGTACGATACAACAGAGTTGGTAGACACGTTTGTTCCTTGCCCACAAGGACTTTACAGTCCAGGCGAAGAGACAGATATTAAAATAAATTACGGGTATGTACGGAAGTACTGTGGGGCTTAGGGTGGGATGTATATCAGGTGCCTAAAGGATAATTAATTAATTAATTAATGATGGCATTTGTTAAGCACCTACTATGTGTGAAGCACTGTACTAAGCACTGGGGAGGGTACAAGGTGATCACGTTGTCCCTCGTGGGGCTCACAGTCTCAATCCCCATTTTATAGATGAGTTCACTGCGGCCCAAAGAAGTGAAGTGACTTGCCCAGGGTCACACAGCAGACTTGTGGGAGAGCCGGGATTTGAACCCATGACCTCTGTCTCCCAAGCCCATGCTCTTTCCACTGAGCCACACTGCTTCTCTGCACAGTTCTAAGTGCATAGGAAAGAGAGTAGGGGAGTAGGGGAAATGAGTGGGCTTAATAGGGGAAGGACTCTTGGAGGAGATGTGATTTTAGGTGTTATCCATGGTCTTTCCTCCCCACCTCAGTTTGTTGTTTTGGCCTTCCAAGACTAGGATCTTAAACTATTATAGCAATAATAATAATAACTGTTGTATTTGTTAAGCACTTACGGTGTGCCAATCACTGTACTAAGCGCAGGGGTAGGTGCAAGATAATTGTGTTGAACACAGTCTGTGTCCCACTTAGGGCTCATAGCCTTAATCCCCATTTTTGAGATGAAGTAACTGAGGCACAGAGGAATGAAGTGACTTGCTGAAGGTCATTCATTCAATCATTCAGTCATATTTATTGAGCACTTACTGTGTGCAGAGCACTGTACTAAGCACTTGGGAAGTACACAGACAAGTGGTGGATCCGGGATTAAAACCCAGGTCATCTGACTCTCAGGCCAATGCTCTTTCCTCTAGGCCACTACTTCTCAGTGAGTTACTTGAAGAGCAAGCTTGTGGCCCAAAGCATTACATTTCGAAGCCTCAGATCCCAAGCCAAGAATCTCATCCCAGATTCTCAGAATCACCAAGGAGGCACATTGGAGAGAGAATTCCTAGATGTTTTATCTTAGCCAAAGGGGAGAGGTGCCAGAAAGACTACAGCCAGGAGGGGAGTTTGTTTTTAGTAATGAGCACTGGGATTTGTGGGAGAATTGTCAGCATGGGGGGCCACATTTCAGAGCCAGGATGTACCTCCAGCTCGGCTTTTGGAAAACACAGGCCCTCAAGTTGAGTGTTTGTAGCAATTCAGTTTTGTTCTGTCTCTCAACATCAACGAAACTGCGACGTGGTGGTTTAGCACCCTTTAGATGCTCAGAATTTTCAGGCGAGGACAGTGAGCGTCTGGTCAGGAGAGACGGCATGCTTTTGGAGTCCATCCTGATCACAGGCGATGCTTATTCTCCTTGTGACCCTTCTAGAAATGTAGGCCACCAAAGCACAGCCTCTTACTAGTGGTATGGTTGCCATAATGGGAAAGGGTAGAATTACACCAACTCTAGAGGTTCTAGGAAACAGCTTGGCCTAGTGAAAAGATCACTGGCCTGGTAATCAGAGGACCTGGGTTCTAATCCTGAATCCCCCACCTGTCTGGTGTGTGACCTTGGGCAAGTGACCTGGGCCTCAGTTCTCATCAGCAAAATGGGGATTCAATACCTGTTCTCCATCCTAGTTAGACTGTGAGCTGCATGTGGGACCTGATTATCTTGTCTCTACCCAGAGCTTAGACCAGTGCTTTGCACATAGGTAAGCACTTACCACATACCGCAATTATCATTATTTTGATTATTAGGCCTCCCGCAGCCAGCCTGCCATTCAGTAGTGGTGGATCTGGCACTGTCCAGGTTGCAATAGGAGAGCTTCACTGTGATCCAGTAGCTGTTGCTAGCATGCCATGGAGCAGTGCGCGGGCCATTGCCGCCACCACCCCTCTCTAACTTCACCTTCCATGCCTCTGCTTTCCAGCTGCCCTCTTGATACAATCTGACCCCTTCGAGACAAACTTTGCTTTCCACATTTCAGAAAGATTTCTGGTTTCCACAAGCAGTCACGGACCATCAGCGAGCATGACTCTTGGACAGTGTTGACCTGTTCTTTAGAGTGGACATTAGGGGAGATTACTTTGTCTCCTGTTAGCCGTGACCGTACTTTCCATTTATCTCGCCGTTGGCCGCAGATGAAGTGAATGTTCCTTTGGCCCGGCGTCGGCCTCTACAGCTGTGTCCGTGGGGGAAGGGATCGGGAGATCCACAGTCGGCAGGCGTCTGAGGATGGATAGATGTTTCCACTGTGCCTGACCCAGCTGTGTGGTGCTAACTTGAAGAGTTAAACTGGCAGGGGTTGGCTTTCCACAGGAGCTCGTCACCAGTCGCCATCCTACGTCCAACTGTCATTGCTCCTCTTTGAAATCACCGATGAGGAAAGGTAAAGGTGGAAAAAGCAGGATGGCGGAACTGGTAAGACCTGAGAAAATTCCAATTGTTGAACAGAAATCTTTGTCTTTCCATGCTTTTTATTTCCTGCAACTCACCATTAGGGACATAAAAACTGAGATCTGCTTCAACATCAGGATAACTGGCTTCTGAGGTAGTCTAGCCTCTTGGGGGTCTTCAATGAATTTTAGTTGTTTTGGCCTCTCACGCTGGTCCCCCTCCCCAGTTATGAGGAAAAGAGATGAGTGATGGATGGAGTGTAGGACTAGAGCGTTGTTCAGCGGTGAAACCTTCCATGCCGATGGGCCTCTGGGGTTTCTCACTTTGCCCATAGCGCTGCCCTCTCGGATGTAGGCTGTTTGCCCCTCCAAGCAACAGCCAACCTTGCAGTAGTTAATTATTTCTACCAGTTTACCCGCCACAAAGTATTGTTCCTTGTTTTGCTACAATGCTTGTCAAAATGCTATGACAACTAGCTGGTTTTCTGCAAACAGAGCCTGGCTCTGAAAAGACAGCATGTCTGAAAAGTCAAACATGGATGGCAGCCATTGGCCTGCAAAGGAGTCAGAAACCACAGATTGTTTTCTCGTTGGATGAACAGCTTAAAGCAACGTAAAGTTAATTGAAGAATTCCTTGAAAGTGAAGTCAGACTAAAAGGAAAGCTCAGTCTATAATTTACTGAATGTGAAAGATCCGTAAGCAGTAGTGAGGCTAGAGGGGTTTGAAAAAGAGAACATTTTTGTAAATACGTCTGGCTTGCATTATGGCCGATCTGTTTTAATTATTTGCTCTAATAATGTAGATTTGCAGAAGAATCTCTAATTAGGTAAAGTTTGATTTATTGAGTTGGCCCCACGTAAACTATGATGTCATGGCATGCTGCAGAAAATTACAGGTCTGGTCTCGCCGCTGAAACTATTACTTTTAACTTGGAATGCCTCAACTCGGCATATCTTAGTTTGGTTTTGTGACCCTAAGTCCCTCTTTGGAGTGTCCTCCACTCCCCTCCTTCCCACCCACCCCTCATCCTGGTAAAATGTATTTATGTTACTGCTGATTGAATGATTTACTCCCCAGAAAAGAACTGGTGGGGACTCAAATAGCCCCAAGTCTTGTTTAAAAAAGCTTCCTGTTGCTTGGAAACTCTGGAGCCTGAAATAGAACCTTCCCATCCAGTCGATTGGCAACCGAAAGAGTCAGATGGGATGCTGGGGCTCATTGCTCTTGAGTCCCGGGGCCACCAGAAGCCCTTCTGTTTCCCAAAGGCCATATTCTCTGAGGCAAGAGTTTCTTCCCAAGCCATTGCAAGGCAAAGGGGCTACTTTCTCTGTGGTATCAATCAATCAATTGTATTAATACTAGTAATAGTAGTGTTGGGTAAGTGATTACTCTGGGCAGAGCACTGTATTTAGAGCTGGGAGGTGACACCCAGATGGGAGTTAGACATGGTCACTGTATCCAGGGGGTTTGAATTGCAATGCCGGAACATTTATCTGCTCCCTCATCACATTGCTGGCCAGCGGGTGTGGAGAGGAATGGAAATGAAGTCTGTCATTTTGCGTGGTACTTGTGTCTGGGTGTCCTGGTCGAAAGTGTATATGTACCCTAAGCAGATTTTAATAGGGTGTTTTCTGATTTATAACTATAAGGTATCTGTCTTGATGTTGACTTAGCCTATAGTTTTAGTGTTACTAATTAACACACATCCCCCCCCCCCCCTTAGTTTTGCTCCTTCAGGTCCTCCTAATGTGAACACTGATCCTATTTTACGGCTAAGGTTTAGTGCAAGGCATGAGATTGATAACTCTGTCCAGGAATACAAATAATTGGATAAGGGAAGTATAAAAAGGGTCTGGTCCGGGGCGGAAGGGTGGTGGAGAGGTCATTCTCTATCCTAGCCATATTTGCAAGATGGCTAAAAGGTGTTCTGCCATTCTATCCTGAATGTCAGCACATTCTAGTCCATTATTCATCTCTTACCCTGTTAATAGCAAGTAAATGTGCTTTCCTCGTTGAGATTTTCGAGAAAAGACAATTTTGTCCAAAAACTTCTGACCGGTCAAGCCTGCTGCCTCGCCCAGTTGGTTAGCTGAGTATGGGAAACTCACATGTGGGAGACGGTACTAGTTCTGCCTCCAGCCACAGTCCCAGAACTCTGACATCACCATGTCAACCTGCTTGGGCACAGAGCATCTTAGCGTTCATCACCCTGCCTCCTCGAGATGCTGTCTCCCCACCTCACTACCAGCTTGCACAGCTGCAGGACCATCTTCAGAGTCATTCATTCATTCAGTTGTATTTATTGAGCGCTTACTATGTGCAGAGCACTGTACTAAGCACTTGAACCACCCCCTGCCTTCACTTCCTCTCCTCCAAATAATAATAATAATAATAATGATGGCATTTGTTAAGTGCTTACTATGTGCAAAGCACTGTTCTAAATCCTTTCTTGACTCCACTCTGACCTCCTCTTACCAAATCTAACAAATTCCCCTCCTCCATGCTAATTGTCTTCGACATCTCAGCTGCCACTGACATTGCGGGCCACTCCCTTCTCCGGGAAGCACTATCTAACCTTGGGTTCTCTGACACAGTCCTCTCCTGGTTCTCCTCCTACATCTCTGGCCATTCCTTTTCAGTCTCTTTTGCGAGCTCTTCTTCTGCCTCCCACTCCTTGTGGGTGTACTTCAAAAGCCCTGTTCTGAGAATTAGCGTGGTCTACTGGAAAGGGCACGTACCAGGGAGACAGGAGACCTGGGTTCTAATTCTGGCTCTGCCACTTGCCTGCTTTGTGATCTTGGGCGAGTCACTTAACTTCTCTGTACTTCAGTTTCCCTATCTTAAAGTAGGGATCTAAATACCCATTCTCCATCGCGCTTAGCCCATGAGCATTATGGGGGACAGGGACTGTGTCTGATCTGCTTACATTGTATCTGCTACAGTGGTTGGCACATGGTAAGCGCTTAACAAATGCCACAATGTTCAGTATTATTGAATATAAATATATATACATATATAGATAGATAAAGATGCTAAGGATAGGTAAAAAAAAAAGTGGCTGTTTTTCCTATCCTTAAGGGTGGCTGTGAGTTAATGTCACTGATGGTTTTAGGAATTTATTGGGGAAGCCTAGCTGGCAGTTTTACTTTTATTTCCATCTTCCATTGTCTTATATGTTAGGATATATTTTTATTAACATTATTATTGCTGTTGTTGGTAGTAGTAATAATAATAATAATAATGATGGCATTTATTAAGCGCTTACTGTGCCAAGCACTGTTCTAAGCGCTAGGGAGGTTACAAGGTGATCAGGTTGTCCCAGGGGGGCTCACAGTCTTAATCCCCATTTTACAGATGAGGGAACTGAGGCACCGAGAAGTGAAGTGACTTGCCCAAAGTCACACAGCTGGCAATTGGCGGAGCCGGGATTTGAACCCATGACCTCTGACTCCAAAGCCCGGGCTCTTTCCATTGAGCCACGCTGCTTCTCAGTATTTTTAAGCACTTACTATGTATCAGCCACTTGAGATTTCTTCATAAATGTGTTGCACCCAAATAATACTTATCCGTGGAAGAGCACTTTTCTGTTATTTTTGGGCCCCATGGTATCCCAAGGAGCAGGTTGAGAAGCCTAGATACGCTCTCCATATTTTAATAGCAGTTTGGAATTTAAGAGCCTTCCCTTGTGAACTTTCTAAATTTTTTCAGTTATTTTCCCATGGATAGACTTTTAAAAATATATACCGTAGAGACCAATACTCCCAGCCTTTGAAACTAGTAAGCTGCTAGGGGTCGTGGGCACAAAAAGGCATATGATTCCCGAAGGAGGCCAGGCATAGCAGTCTCATTGCAGGCAGCCAGTGATCTGGTTTGAGAACTGCTCAACAACTCAGAATCCACGGGACTTCATGATTAATTGGCAAGGAACAGTGAAAGGAGTTCATGATTCCATCAAGATTTGTCCTGGAGGGACAAGAGGATAATGATATGGAAATTAGAGGAGCTGAGGACTTGGAAGGGCAACATTGAGCTCAGATAGAGAAACACCGTGGCCTAGTGGATAGAGCAAGAGCCTGGAAGTCAGAAAGACCTGGGTTCTAATTCTGGCTCTGCCACTTGTCTGCTGTGTGACCTTGAACAAGTCACTTCACTTCTCTGTGCCTCAGGTACCTCATCTGTAAAATGGGGATTAAGACATGGACTATATCCAACCAATCTCCATTTGCTTGTATCCAGTTAATACAGTACCTGGTACATAATAAGCACCTAGCAGGTACCGTTATTATCATCATTATTATTATTATTTTATGGACAGATTAAACTTGATGATGGCTAGACTTCCAGGTATAGAAACATCCCATGTATACAAAGAAATACATAATTAGAAACAAAAGGTCACAGGTGGAAAAACACAATCACATATAAGTAGGTATTGAAACTATGAAAGTGGCTGAAGACCCCAAGTGAGCGAATATTGAGAAAGAAGAGCAGAAGGCCCACAGTTAGAGAGCATGGATAGGTCCAGAAGAATATGAGGAGAACCAGAGGTGTATGGTATTTTTGAAGGCAAGACCAGGGAGACTTCGGAAACTGTTGGATTACAAGAATCAGGTCCAATACATTGCAGGGGTCAGCAAGGGGATTCCATGGGTTTAGGGTTTAATGTCCCCAAGACTTTGTTAAAAAACTCAACCTAGTGCTACCTATGGGAAGTCCAAGGAGAGCGTGGGCATTTTGAGGTTGCTCTCAGCTCCGGACTCTACATCTGATGCATTCTTGAGACTTCAGAAACCTCCCTCTCTCTCTGCTGCCCTTCTCTCCCATCCACCCTCCCCAGCCCTTTATTCCACAAAAAAGGAGACCCCAATCTCCAACATGGCCTTGGATTCCTACCAAAGTTGCTCTACCTTCAGGAGGTGAGTAAGCTACTGGGAAAGAGGGAGGAAGGAAGGAAGGCAGAAAAACTGTTTTCTGTTTCTTTTACTCCTCTGTGAGCTTATGATCCTGTATCTCAAAGGGCCTAATGGAAATTGATGTATATGGGGATTTTCCTAGCCTGACTCTCACTCATTGCTCCCACAGAAAGTTTGCTCGCAAACTCTCCTAGCGTGAAGAAGCCATACTGATGGAGAGCTATTCATCTGTGTGCAAATGTAGCCAAAGAGAGCTTTTGGCTTTGCACAGTTCCTTCCACTGAGCACCCACATAATCATCCTTCGCTCGGTGGTTGTAGCTCTCATTTTGTAGCACCTGCTGCTCTTTCTGATCCTACTCTTTGCTCCCACGATCTCCTTGAGGTCTGGGCTCCGAAAAGTCACTGTTGTCTGTCAGCAGTCAGTAGGCATCCTGGTTTGATGTTGGGCTTCAGGCTTTCCTGTGTTTAGTAGCCCCTCTTCACTGAACTGTGCCGTGGTTATGCGACTTGGTTATGTTTGCTTATGCTATTGCATCCATTTTCCCCAGCGGTAAAGAAATGCCACAGTATTTCAGACACTCTACAGTCATCACTATCTTACAAGAAAACTGACTAGAAAAATGACCATGGCTTCTCACTGCTCCTGGCAAGATCCTAGCCAGAGTACTGGATCAGTTTCTAAAGAATACCGTCTCCCAGAACGATGATATGGTTCTAGATTGCGGTGTGGTGTAACTGACATAGTCTTTGCTGTCTGTCAGATGTAGGAGAATTGTGGGGAATAATAACGACCTCCTCACTGTATTCTTAGAACTCACGAAGGCATTTGATACCATCCGCAGACCAGCACCTTGGCACCCCATTCAGAAGTTTGAGGGTGTGTTGTCTGACCAGTGCCTGAAAAAATATTTTTGTCCCATTCCATTACTCCTAAAAGGTCACACACATTCCTCATTTGTGTGCAAATGAACATAGGAACTGTCAGGTGGGAAAGAAATGTAAATTTGTTTGCATGTTACAGCAACCCCTGTGTGCTTTGTAAGAAAACTTCATTTTAACTCTAGTCATCCTGTCAGGTAATACAATTACTTTTAAAAAAATAAACCCTGCAATACAATCTTATTGGGACAATAATGAGGGAAAAAACCCTCAATTATGGGACTTGGTCATATTCCCATGAGAGCATCAGTAGATTTTGCCGCTATGCAATAACAGGAAAGTTTTTGCCATTTTCAGCCTGAGAGTCCTACCTCTGTGTCTTTCATAGGACAATAAAATGCTTATTCGCACCATAATAGGGGAAGAGAAGCTGTGTTATGTTCTCAATCTGGGGAACGTGCCCTGCTTTGGCAAACCGATAGACTCAATTCCATCTTTTAACAGGCTTAGTCTGTGCGTCCTTTCACATCCATGCCCTGTTTCAGGCAGGCTGCATCCTTGAACTAATCACACTGTCTGAACTTGCCCTCAAAGAATGCTTCCCCTCAGCCCCACTCCTCATCTGACAGCCAGTGAAAACCCCACAGAGACTACAGCGGCAGCAGCTGAGGAGGGTTTCCAGCCCCTATTCTCACGTCCCCTTTGCAATTGGTGGCTCATGGTGGCCTCTGTTGTCTCGCCGAAGGCCAAGACTAATGTTCATGACAGGGAAACACTTTCACCGTGACTGTCTCCTGCAGCAAATCAGCTTCTCTTCTGCACTTCATCACCTCGAAAGCCTATGTATTCCTTGGCCTCTACTCTCTTCCACCATTAAAAAAAACAGTTGAAAAGTTGATGTTGGGAAGTAGGGGTTTGCATTAGTTGATTTAAAAATGGAAAAACTCATCAATCTCATGCAGCAGGTTCTTAATGTGACCTTTAGGACACCAGGTTTTACTGCAGCTGCTAGTATTCAGATGGTGTTAGAGTAATCCCCCAACAAAACCGTATTTTGCCCAGAGTTTTATTTTAGGACCCTGGGGTGAAATACCCCAAATGTGAGTCTCAAAGAAATCATTCCCCTTTTTCTAAAGGTGGATTCAAAGTGCAAAGAATTGGCTGTTTCATGGGTATACGGTACTCAAACTCTGTGTAGCCTTTTCACATACGAATCATGTTACTTGATCCAGATTCCTTTGAAACCACAGGCAGACATTCAGTATGGCTAAACGTTTCAAGAAACCTTCTTTGCTCTTATTCTGTTCCCCACATTGTCTCTTGCCCACATTAATAATCCATTAACACACATATGCAGGAGCAAAACTAAATTTCCATCGTCCTAGAGTGAAATTTACAAGTTTGGATGATGGCCGTTATGGAGACCGTGGGGTGAGATAACTCAGTGATCTGCCTCATTTCCATTTATTTTTCTATCCCCTCTCCCAAGTCTCTTTTGGAAGTCGTGGAATACAAAAGAGCTATAGTCAGGAGACAAATACGTGCTAATGGACTTCTTTTGGTCTTGTGAAATATACATTCATGGCGGTGATCGGGAAGTTGTTTGGTCTGTTCCCTTTACGATGTGTGCCGCATAATATCAGCATGTTGTACACAACCAGGCACGGAGAGGGTTCTTTAGCAATTTAAGACTAGCAGTAGGAAAACTCCAGTTGAGCCATTGATGAGCACAAAATGAGGAATTTCTCCCGAGCCTTGAAATGGGGCCTCCCTTGCCTAGATCCTAGAGAAAACTGTTCTGAGAGTGCTGGTGCCCTGCCTCAATAGGCTGGAAACAGTCCCATGAGCAGAGTTCTTTATCAGTGAAAACTTTAGCAGACACATATTTTTAAAGGCCTTGACAGAAAATGTCTACTATTTAGGTAAGGCAGGGAACTTAGATTTATGGTGGTAAAGCCTCATAATCCAAAATAGACATTCTCGGAAGAATTTTGATAAAATAATTCAATGTGCAGTGTTTTTGAAAGGGGAAAAAATGCCTCCAGACCAAGCTTTTCCAGTAAGGAGGCGGCCTAAATGGAAGAATCTCAGGAGAATTTACATTCTGAAGTCAATGAGCTGCATAAATATTTTTTGCAACAGAGGCTGTCTCAGAGATTTCTCTTGGGCTCTTTCCTTTCCCCGTGACTCTACTGCCGATGCCTCAGTTTACGATGAACTGAAAAGACCTCAAACTGAAAACAAGAAGGAGTCACTGAGTCGTATTATTCCAGAGGCCAAGATGCCCAATTTTCTTGCTTTCTTATTTTTCAATCTTTTTGTCAGGGTTTGAGGTGGATTCTTTGAAAACGGCTGATTTTTAATACTTCAACTGTTTTCAAATGAAAATCCCTTAATTTAGGCAAGGTTGTGTTTGCCAGGGAGCGAGGACCTCATTTTACCCAGTAAACCTTGGGAAATTCCTCATGCCAGAGATGGAAGTGATTTTGTATCTTCATTCAGAAACGAAGATAGAGAAGCAGCATGGCTTAGTGAATAAAGTACGAGTCTGGGAGTCAGAGGACCTGGGTTCTAATCCCAGCTCTGCCACCTGTCCGCTGTGTGACCTTGGGCAAGTCACTTTACTTCTCTGGGCCTCAGTTACTTGAGATTGTGATCCCCATGTGGAAAGGGGACTATCTGATTGTATTGTGTGTACCCCAGCGCTCAGTACAGTGTCTGGCACATAGTAAATGCTTAACAAATACCATAAAAATAAAATGACTGGTGGGTTTCAGAGAGGGGAGGAATCGGGACTCAGATGGGAGAACGCTGCCAGATTTACAGCTTGCCTCCAGCCATGAACATTCTGCAAAAGTCACCCTTACCCTCTGGCTAAAAGCCACCCCCTTGTCTTATACATTTTTAATCTCATTGTACCAATGAGGAAATGGAGACACAAAGAGGGAAAGGACTTGTCCACAATCACACGGGAAACAGTGGTGGTGCTTGGGATAGACTTCGGACTCCCGAACCCAGATTTCTGAGACTGGGACTTCTGGGCCAGATAGGACTTGAAGTCAGGTGACTGCCGTCTCCCGAATTAATCTCTTTGGGACTTTGTGATCCCCATGTGGAACAGGAACTACCTGATTGCATTCCCAGTGCTTAGTACAGTGCCTGGCACATACTAAGCGATTAACAAGTGCCATATAAAAACCAAAAAAATTGAGCTTGTCAGAGGGACAGTGCTGACTATGTGAATGAACACTAGTTCATTCTTCGTCGTTCTAGGCCTGACTTCATTAGGTAGACAGGCCTTCTCCCTTTGGCCCTTATTCTACTCCTCAGTGCTCCTACCAGAAGGTGCAGGCAAGGGTTCATTCATAATGTGGCTGGGGGGAAGTGGGGGAACCTTTGGAGGGGAAAGAGGCTCAGATTACCAGCCAAAATGGAGTTTTTGGTAATGACATTTATCTATATGATCCCTCCCTGACTATCTCCATGCTGCAAAGTTTTATCCTTGGAAGGCTTCCACTGAAAAGAGAAACTGACAGAAGTATAGTATTCTTATTTATTCCTCTAATTATTTTAATGGTCTCCACCAGTAGTATCTATCACTATGTATGAATCACATTAACATGCCTTCTTTTAGCTTGTCTCTAGAGTTCTTTCAGCACATTTGCTGAAACGTGGCTCCTTTTTTTTCCTCTTGAAAGGGTATTTTTTTTTTCCTGTGTGGAAAGTCACACAAGACGATTTGGGAATGGAATGAAGGATATTAGCACTCAGACTGTTACCTCTTCTTCATTCTTGATGGCAGATTTATATTTCTTTGCTGGGAACTGGTTGTCACTTAGAGATAGTCTCTCTACTTTGAAAGTTCACCTATCTTCTGGAAACTTCCCTCCCTCCATCCCAACCCTTTTACCCTCTGCCTCCTCTCTCCTCACTATCATGTCTCTTCCCTCACCCCCTCATTCCAAACTTCTGAGGTACCATTTCTCAATATTCCATCACCATTAGTACAAGGGGATCAGGCTGCAGGGGCCATTGGGCATACAGCATAGGGTTTTGTTGGTCCTGCCAAAGCATCTCTACCAAGTAAAAAATCTCAAGGTTAGCTGCACAGTGTGTTGTATTTCCATCAGTCAGTGTATACTGAGCACCTATGTCATGAAGAGCTCCATACTAAGTGCTTAGTAGAATACAATAGAAGTCATAGGTGAGACTGTTGCTTCAAGAAGTGTCAATCTATTGGGGAAGACAGACACAAAATAATTACAGATAGGAGAAAGAAGGAAGTTGGAGATGTAGGTGAGTGAGTGTTTAAGTAATAGGATATGTAAAAAAGTGCTCCAGAGAAGCAGCATGGCCTAGTAGGAGGAATATGGGCCTGAGGGTCAGAGGACTTGGGTTCTAATCCTGGATCCACCACCTGCCTGCTGTGCAAACTTCGGCAAGTTACTTTTTGTGCTTCAGTTCCCTCATCTGCAAAATGGGGGTTTGGACTGTGAGCCCCACTTGGGAATGGACTGTCTCCAACCTGATTAGCTTGTATCTACCCCAGCGCTTAGGACAGTATCTGGCACATTGTAACCACTTAATACATGTTTTGTTGTCTGTCTCCCCCTTCTAGACCATGAGCCCGTTGTTGGGTAGGGACCGTCTCTATAAGTTGCCGACTTGTACTTCCCAAGCGCTTAGTACAGTGCTCTGCACACAGTAAGCGCTCAGTAAATACGGTTGGATGAATGAATGAGTAAATGTGTAGTTGGCACAGATGTCCTGAAGGAGAACTGATGGGGTGGGGGATCAGACTTGAGGAGCAGAGAAATTAATTGAGGAAGTCCTCCTGGAGGGAGGGATGATTCCAGAAGGGCTATGGAGTTGGGCAGAGTTGTGGTCTGGCACATATGAAGCGGGGAGAGAGAGTTCCAAGCAACAGGAAGGCTGTGAACAAGGCGTTGGATGCAGGAATGGTAGGAGCAAGGCAGAGTAAGCAGCTTAATTCAAATAGATGTTTTGGGGGATTGAGGTCTCTAAATAGAAAGCTTTTCTTGCTGGATATAAGCCATTTTAAGATATCACAGAATTAATTATAGTACTTGCCATTAAACAGGATATTAAGTGTCCATCCTTACTTTCCAGTGATTCTTTTTGAAGGTAGCATGTGAAATATTGCCACCCACATTTTACAGACCTGCAGTGGAACTCTCCCCCTCGGCCCCCCGTCAAGTGACAGTCTCCTCCACCCTTTTCCCCTCTTCCTCTTTCTGTTTACTCTACGATGGGAGACCTTATGATTTGGTGTTTCTACAAGCACTGAGCTGGGTAGTAAAGCATCCATAAGGCAGGAATCCTAGTGCCGTGAGTTACTCAGTGTATTACATCACCCTCAAGAGAGTGAAGATCATTCGCTAATTGGTATGTTCTGTGGTTTTAAGATCAATCCTCATGCAGTCTGCTCCCTATCACAGGTCTCTGCTGGGCCCCCTTTCTCTCTTTAGTCTAATAAAATCTGCTTCTCAGAAGACTCATAAATGATATATTAAAGCGCTCCCCCTAGAGAAGCATATGTATGGTCCCAGTTAATAACACTGGTATTTTAATAAGGAAGAGCCTAGGCTTGACAGTGGTTTGTGAAGCAACTTAGGTAACGTCAAGAAACATCTGGGCAAGTTTCTCCATCGACCTGAGTAACAAATAGGCAGTGATTTGTGTGCCCTTCTCTTCCCACCTCCTTTTCTCTCCAAACCCTTCCCCACACCTACAGTCACACACAATTAGCCAAAAAAGGAGAGTCTGGTTAGCTCGTGCAGTCCTGAAACCAGTGGGGCCTTTTCCTCTTTTCACGGGGCCCTGAGCTTTGAGCAGTGTGAGTCTCCCATAGGGAATGATCAGGAAACCTTAGAGCAGTGGGCCTTGGCGATTCTGGGAGAGGCAGGGCTGAGATCTCTCGGCACCATTAGAGGCCGCAGCCCAAGCGTTTGATGTTTTCCCCAGTTGCAGTATGTCTCAGGGATAGAAAATTTGAGTCAGGGCCTGGCTGGGTATCACCTTTCCCTGCAATCTGGATTAGGTATTTTGGGGAAGCCATCCATTTGCTTTTGTGCTGGGTGCATTCTAGTTACCCGGGAAAATGCCACACGGTTTCTGTTTTCAGCCAGTAAACTGTCCAAGGTCACATTGGGGTAGAGGAGGTCCATTTCATACAGCTCCACTCAAGATAGTCTTTTGCAAAAATAATGAAAATAACCGGTTCTGCCGTGATACACTCCGGCTTTCTCCAAATGCTACAGTGTGAGGGCTGGTTGGCTTGCCCCTTTCATTTTTGTCGTTGGGTTTGGTTTGGTTTTGTTGTTGTTCCACCTCCCCGCTCAGGTGTAAGAAAAGGAAAGAAAATCTAGCAACACACCTCTTCCATTTGGCCCACCTGAAATCACCAGGTTCTGTACCGGATAGATGAGTAATAAATTGCCTAGATGCTGAGTTTTATTTGAGCATGGCATGTTAAGGCCCGTTTACAATCACCTGAAAAAAACAGGATGATGATGGAAACCCTGTGACATCCCATGTTGTAACAAATGAGTTGCAATAGAAGATGAATGTAACATCACGTCCAAAGAACTAAATATTTACTTTCCAGTTGATTTAATGCATCTTTGTTCTCTTCCTCGCTGCGCTTTTCTCTGCATGCAGCACCCCATCCCCAGATTCTTCTTTGCAGCATGGATATATATCAGCATTGTATGATGTTAGAAAAAGCAAAAAAAGTGTGAGGTCAAATTTTCCATTACATACCCCTTCAGGAATGCCAAGGAACCCAGCCAGCTAAGGCTACAAAAAATTACAGGAAAGATGATTCATTAATCAACAATTACTTTACTAGAAAATAGAATGTGTTGTATACATTTGGGCTTCAAGGGTGGGGGGGGGGCACGGATGGACCATTGAGCAGGGGTGAAATGGGGTGAAGGTTGTATGCCTAACCAGCACAGTTTAGACCCCTGAAATTCCTAGGACGTATGAGTGACTGTCTAGATTTCCCGGAACTCTCCCTTCCCTAAAATTACAAGTGTCTACTGTAGTGGGTCAGGCAACATTTTGAAGCGAAGGGTTAAAATGGGGATAAGGAACCGGACAGCCAAGTTGTGCCGGGGTTCCAGGAATGTGGAGTCTGTGTCATCCTAAATCCCTCTCATTCCCTCTTTGAGAGAGAAAAGTTAGGAATGTTAGACAACCCATTTCTATCGTGAGGTTAAGTGTTAGTTTAGCTATCTGTTCTTTGTTTCAGAGAAGCAATGTGGCCTAGAGGATAGGGTACAGGCCTGGGATTCTGAAGGACCTGGGTTCTAATCCTGGCTCTGCCACTTGTCTGCTGTGTGACCTTGGTTAAGTCACTTCACTTCTCTTTGCCTCAGTTACCTCATCTATAAAATGGGGATTAAGACTGTGAGCCCCATATGGAACATGGACTTTGCCCAAACTGATTACCTTGAATCTACCCCAGCACCTCATGCAGAGCCTGGAACATAGTAAGCACTTAAGAAATACCATTAAAAAAACAAAACAAAACAAAGAAAAAAAAGACAACCACCCCCAAGCATCCCGGGGCCAGTGCTGCAGATAGACTACTGACTAAGTTAGATGGACCACTGCTGTTCCCATGGCTTAGTGGATAGAGTATGGGCCTGGGAATCAGAGGATGGGCGTTCTAATCCCAGCTCTGCTACTTGTCCGCTGTGTGACCTTGGGCAAGTCACTTAACTTCTCTGTGCCTTTTACTGTATCTGTAAAATGGGGATTAAGACTGAGCCCCATGTGGGACAGGGACTGTGTCTAACCCTATTAGCTTGTATCTACTGCCGCGCTTAGAACAGCGTTTGACACATAGTAAGGGCTTAATAAAGCCATCATCGTCTTCATAAGGCACTGCTAAATGGTCATATGTTCTTATGAAACAGGAGAGAGAACCCTAGTCAAGGACTTCTTTTCTTCCTGGCTTAGTACCCTCCATTAAAATGTAACCCCCATTTAAGGTGTAATCAATAGTATATTTTGAGCTGTTGCTCTGTGTTGAGCAGTTGGGAGGTTAGAGTTAGACACAATCACTGCCCTCAGGGGGTGTTACAGTCTAGCCAGGGAGGCAGACACTAACACGAAGAGAGCTTCAAAGAGAGTAGTAGTTTGTCAGATGGGAAGGGAAAGGGATTTCGAGGCAGGAGCAAGGATGTGATCAAGAGTTCAATGGAGAGAGGAAAGAATGAGACAAAGTGAGTAGGTTGGCTTTGGAGGGTGAAGTGGGTAAGCTGGGGCGTAAGTAGAAGGGATAGCGCTGATGGAGTGCCTTGAATGACCTGGGACCCGTTGATGTCCCTAAGGAGATTTACAGGCATGGCCGAGCTATATTGTTCAAATGCCTTCACGGAATTTCTCTCCACGGGGAACACCAAAGAACTGTCATGGGTCCTTAATCACCATCTTCAAGAAGAAAGGCGAAGGATTAGATCCTAGCCACCATCTCATCGCCCTTCTCTGCCCAGCAAGATTATAAATAATGATGGTATTTGTTAAGCGCTTACTATGGGCCAAGCACTGTTCTAAGTGCTGATTAGTCTTTTTGGTGATCCTGCTGCAGACTGTAATGAACCAGGCCCACTATCTGAATGGAAAAGAGAGTGAATACACCTTCCCCCCCCACACTGCAGCCAAACAGTCAGAAGCCATAATTCCCAGTTAACAACAACAGAAATGGAAAATTCCTCCTTTTGATGGCACTCTCAGGCCAAGATCCCCTTGATGTTCAGCCCTGGGAAGCTTATCACCCCAGGATGAGATATAAAAGAGAGAAACATAAATTTATTCAAGGCTTTGTGTCTGTCTAATTTTCCCTCATTAGAGTGTAATAACTCCAAGGGCAGGAGCCGATTCACGTTCTGTAATTCTTTCTTCTCCCTCAGTTATCTCTTCCTTCCCCTCCCCACTTGTCCCTTTTTCAGTTACCCGTACATGCACTGTGTGGTTGCCTGAAAAGAAAAAAAAAGAAAAACCAGGATATTGGCCCCAGGGTGAGTGAATTCCTGAGATGTAGAACGATGGTCTGATTAGGCTGGAAGGAGGGTCGCTTGGTTTATTATCCAACACTGCTATTGCCAAAGATGGGAACTTCTCCTTTATTTGGTATAAGAAGTTTTCCCTTCATCTGCCTGCCTTCCCACTCCTCTTTGTCATGATTTCTTTATAAGGCCATCGCCTATAGGAATTAGTGGGGGTTTTTTATTTTTAAATATTCCCCTGATTTATGGAGTTTTGCCAAGGGCCCTGTCTTGAAGGAGAAATGCTCACAGACTCGCTGTGTGGGATGGATAATTTTTTTTTAATGGTATTCGTTTAGCAGTATGTGCCAGGCCCTGAACTAAATCCCGGGGAAGGTACAAAATAATCCCAAATGGGGCTCACAATCTTAATCCCCATTTTTCAGATGAGGAAACTAAGGCACAGAGAAGTTAAGTGATTCACCCAAAGTCACACAACAGACAAGTGGTGGAGCCAGAATTAGAACCCATTTCCTCTGACTCCCAGGCTCCTGCTCTTTCCATTGGGCCACACTGCTTCTCTGTTGCAGTGCAACCACAACCTTATTCCTTACTGCATATTTTATGATTCCAGGGAGCAGAAGGAAACCTGTCAGTGAATGGTTCATGGAAAAGAATGACCCAGTTAGACTCTTGTATAGGAGTCAAGAGTTTTGTTGGGGGTTTTGGTTTTGGTTGTTGTTGCTGTTGTTGGCTTCTGGGGTTTTTTTTGCTAAACTTTCAGAGTCACCCCTTAGGAAATTGATTGTTTCAAACCACTTTTCATGTGTACAGTTGCATTTATTAATAATAATAATAATAATAATAATAATGTTGGCATTTGTTAAGCGCTTACTATGTGCAAAGCACTGTTCTAAGCACTGGGGGGGTACAAAGTGATCAGGTTGTCCCACGTGGGGCTCACATTCTTAATCCCCATTTTGCAGATGAGGTAACTGAGGCTCAGAGAAGTTAAGTGACTTGCCCAAGGTCACACAGCAGACATGTGGCGGAGCCGGGATTCGAACCCATGACCTCTGATTCCAAAGCCCGGGCTCTTTCCACTGAGCCACGCTGCTTATTTCAGGCACATATACATTTTGCATCATCCTGACTCTGTGTGTGTGTGTGTGTGTGTGTGTGTGTGTGCTTTTGTGCTGTTTGTCTCACTGCTGTTGTGAACGATTATCTAGCAACCAGAAGGTTTTCCCACACAGCATGTCATTACAGTTTAGCTCCAGTTCAGACATTGGTGGTGTTCCTTTTTACATCTAAAAAACTCCCACAAAGCATCAATCAATCAATCGTATTTATGGAGCGCTTACTGTGTGCATCAGGAGACATCACTGTCTTATGCAGCAATCTCTCTGGAAGTGGAATCATCTTCCAGTTACTGTGGAGTGTGGAACAAAATCATCCTCTTTGCTTCCCCACTCCCACCATGCTGAAGCATCCCCCGACTCACAGACTGCTTTCCAGAATCAGGGACTGGCAGCCCCCTGCAGTTTCCATCATAAAAGTTGACTTTTGACGGTTAGCCCTTAAATAAATCGCTATTTGAAAATCATGGGGGATCCTCAAGAGGTAAAGAAATGTCTTTGTGGCTGGAGTCAAGTGATTAATTGGCTCATAAAAGCTGTAGGAACATTGTTTGCATATGTATTTTTGTTCTTAAGGATTTCTAAAGGGACTTAACTCAAAACTTTGCTATTAAAGGGTTTGTTTTTACGATGTATTTCTTGGTTCGCACCCTTTTCCCTTTTAAGCGTTTTTTCTCTCAAATTTTCTTTCTGCTTCTCCCCTCCCTGTGTAGCTGAAGTTCAAGATTTGCTTTCCTTTGCCCAGCTGGGTTCTTGTGAAAAGCCTTTCAGGTCTCTCCCAAGCCTCTTCCCTCTCCTCTTATCCCAGCCTGTGACTGCAGAAGGCAATGAGGTTTTGAGAAGCCTACACAGCAGGTTTTATCCCTGTTTCCGAGATGTCAAAGCATCGGATGATTGGCTGTTGGGACTAGTTTTCTTGATGAAGTTGATGCTGATGAGAAGTAGAATGGCCCAGTGGAAAGAACCCTGGCCCGGGGACCTGAGTTCTAATCCTGGCCCTGTCACTTGCCTGACATGGTGGGCAATTTTAAAAAGTGTCAAGTTCTCGCTAAAGCGGCCAGTACTACTTCCATTCTTTGGGTGAAAAAACCGAGACACGAGACACTCGCAGGTCTGCTCCCTTTTTATGGTACGGCTGAAACGCGGTTCCCATTCTCAACACCCACCCCGACCGAACGTCCACTGACCCATCCTGCCCACTCACAATCAGTTAATCAGTGTGTGCAGAGCATTGTACCAAGCACTTGAGAGAGTACGATACAACAGAGTTGCTAGAGCTTACAGTCTAGAGGGGGAGACAGACATTAAAATAAATTACAGTTATGTGCGTAAGTACCGAGTGTGGTTATCCAGTGCATATTGAATTCAGAGCAAAGTGGTAAATGTCAAGTGCATACGCGACGGAGAAGGGAGTTCGGAAAATGAGGGCTTAGGGAAGGCCTCTTGGAGGAGAGTGATTTTAATAAGACTTTGAAGGTAGGGAGAGTGGTAGTCTGTGGAAGTTGCAGGCCAGAAGGAAGACGTGGGCAAGGAGTCGGCGGCAAGATAGACGAGAGCGAGGTACAGTGAGTAAATTGGCTCTGGAGGAGCAAAGTGTGTGGGTTAGGAAATCAGCAGGTAAGATAGGAGCGGGTGAGCTGATCGAGTCCTTTATATTTGATCATAAGGAGTTTCTGTGTGTTGCAAGGTGGATGGGCCATCTTTGGAGGTTTTTAAGGAGTGGGGTGACGTGAACCCAAAGTTATGTATTCATTTTGACAAAAATAATCCGGGCAGCAGTGACATAATGAGTGGAGGGAGGAAAAGACAAGATGTGAAAAGATGCGAGAAGGCCAGTGGAGGATAAATGCCTGTTCTTCCTCCCTCCTTAAACTGTTAGTCCTATTTGAGACAGGTACAGTGTCTGATATGATTATCTTGTATCTACCCCAGTACTTAGTACAGTGCTTGGTATATAGTAAGAACTTTAGAAGTATTGTTATTATCATTGTTATCATTGGTTTCTGGTCTTACGATAACTCATCAAAAAAAAAATGTGGCATTTTTTCCCTGTTCCCTAATCAGCTCAATAGGCCAACTGGGTTCATGTTTTTTTTCTGAACTGAATGTCATAATTTGTAAGATGACTGGTCAACTTTGACAAGGTCTTCTAAATTTAATTTTATAACTTAATGAGGGGAAGGAAATTGTCCTAAGTCTTCAGTAAGGAGCTAATAATAATAATGGTATTTGTTAAGCACTTACTTTGTGCCAAGCACTGGGATAGATGCAGTGTTATCAGGTTGTCCCACGTGGGGCTCACAGTCTTAATCCCCATTTTACAGAAGAGGTAACTGAGGCACGGAGAAGTTAAGTGACTTGCCCAAAGTCACACCGCTGACAAGTGGTGGAGCCGGGATTAGAACCCACGAGGAAGCGGCCTCTGGGAGATGGTACATTTGTTCAGTCCAGTTGAAGCGTTCTGGGCTTTGAGGATGATGGCTAATCATCTGAAGGACACATCCCTGGAAAGTAACACCAGACCCAAGCTCACCACAGGCCAGCCAGGGCCAATTGCGCCTCTGCCAAATCAAACTGACAGTCACTCGTAGAAATAAATGGGCCTCCTGTCGAAAGACTAGGGGCTCAGTGCAGCCTGGAGAGGAAACAGCTCTCCTCAGGCACTTACATGGTTCTGGTGTGAAATGGTTTGACATGAAACTGGGTCTCTCAACTCTGAGAGTAAGGGTAATATTGGGAAGAGGCATCCGTTTTGCCTTTTGAGGTTTTTGCCACCAGTGGAAATGTATTTGCCATCTGTAGTTCTTGAAAGTCAAGGAGCGACCCCCAGACCACTCCAGGAAAGCAGCAGTTTACAGTGTCCCTGCCCCCCAATACACACACACTCCTCCCCCAGATGAGGTTGTGCTCTCCCTCCCCACACGCTCCCTTTAACTAGCTCTTACGAACAACATGGTCTTTTGGAAAGAACACCAACCTGGGAGTCAGGGGACCTGAGTTCTAATTCCGCTCTGCCGTTTGCTTGTTGTATGACCTTGGGGAAGCCACTTAAATTTCCTCATTGGTCAAATGGGGTTAAATACATCTTCTCCTTCCCTTTTGGACTGTGAGCGCTATATGGGACAGGGTTTGTGTCTCATCATCTTTAATCTTCCCCAGCCCTTAACACAGTCGTTGGCACCTAGTAAACAAAAATTGTGTATTATTATTGCATAAGCTCGTTGTGGGCAGGGAATGTGTTTTTTTTATTGTTGTATTGTACTCTCCCAAGCGTTTAGTGCAGTGTTCTGCACACAGTATGTGCTCAATAAGTGCAATTGACTGGCTGACTGAGAATGCCTTAAGATGAAATGTTCTGCAGAGCACATTCCTTCCTTCCTTCCTCTCCCCCTCGTCCCCCTCTCCATCCCCCATCTTAGCTCCTTCCCTTCCCCACAGCACCTGTATATATGTATATATGTTTGTACATATTTATTACTTTATTTATCTTACATGTACATATCTATTCTATTTATTTTATTTTGTTAGTATGTTTGGTTTTGTTCTCTGTCTCCCCCTTCTAGACTGTGAGCCCACTGTTGGGTAGGGACTGTCTCTATGTGTTGCCGACTTGTACTTCCCAAGCGCTTAGTACAGTGCTCTGCACACAGTAAGTGCTCAATAAATACGATTGATTGATTGATTGATTGAATCCAAGGCATCAAGGGCACTAAGTCTAAGCGCTTTTTGTGTGCAGCATGCTCTATTTGGCACCTGAGAGCATGCGGTGAAAGTAGAAGACTTGGTCTTTGCCCTGAAGAAGCTTACAGACTAATTGCATGGCTTTTTTGGAGTTCACCTAGAGGACAACAGCACCCTGGATTTTTCCCTTTTCCCCACCGGGACAGTAGTAGCCATTACAGCCTCCCGGAATACTGGCAGCGAGCAGAAGGGAGTGGGCAGGGGTCCAGCAGCTGAACTTACTGAAAGCAAGCCATTAATGCAGACAGCCTGTTTCTTCAAAGACCCCCATGACCGCAGCCCCCCACAAACTCCTTGGAGAGATTGCTCGCCTCTGTCATGCCAAGAGAGGTGCCAAAGCATCAGAGAGCCACTACCCTATGCTTCCATGGTTGTGATTCGGGGCATCTGGGTTTGACTCCTTAACCAGAGCAGGGTGCCCCCAGGCTACCATGCCAGGGCAGGGTGGGCCTTCCAACTACGCTGCAATGCCATTCTTCCTTTATCCTAGGGATGCTCTTGCGGGTGGGGGGCTTAATAACATTTTCTTTCCATCTTTTCCATCGTTTTCTCTTCCCGTCTTCTTTTTTCATTGGTTTTAAAGTCTCTTTCACCGGAGTGCATGTGGCTCGGCACGTTCTACTGGTCTAATTGTTTAAATATGGCCTTAGACAATTGTTGAAATGCATGTTCTTTTGTGTCATAGAATGAAAGTTACCATAGGCACACAATAGTCTATTTTCGAACTTCAGTGACATGCTGTTTAAAGGGCACAAAAGAAGTGTGAGAAGGAGCCCAATTCCATACCGTTGATTGAGCTGGCTTGCATTTGCTTTAAAAATAATGAGTTTAATGCCCGAGTTCAGTTGGATGGAACTGCAGAATTCAGCCTCCACACTGGTCATCAACCCTCTTGTTCTTTTCATCTCTTTTTCGGCCCTGTGTCTTTATGTCTGAAATCATTTCTTTGGAGACTTGTGCCCCTTCACTGGACTCCCCAGATAAGTCCACTGGCCATACCCCTGCCACCCACAGAGAGAGGCGAATGGGGCAAAGAGGAGTCCGATTGAAGATCCTTGAGCTTGACCTGTGCTTCCCGCCGTTCGATGGTTCCAGAGCCCACTGGGTATAAGAAAACAGGCCTCAAGGCAAAGCCGTCTCAATCCTAAACTTAAAAGAGCTGGGAGGCAGATGGAGGGTGTGTGCCCACAGATGTCACCTCACACCAGTGTGTTTTGGAACAGCGGGTCCCACACACACACCATTCCAGCTTATGAACGCTCCAACAGCATGTCCGGGCTGACCATCGCACACTTAGGCTACCCTAGTAGGACTCTTTTTTGGGTCAGAGCACTTCCTGGGTGGTCTTGAAGTATCCTGGAGAGCATGTGTGTGTCTCTCTCTCCCTCCCTCCCTCCCTCCTTCCCTTAAATATTTCCCCTACTCCCCCGTCTAAAGTAAGATGCCCTAGAATGGAAGGATCTGCACAACACATTGAATCCAGGCCACTCAGACATTACCATTTATTGAGCATCTTCTGGGTGTTTAGCACTTTATTAGGTACCTGAGAGGATACGGTGAAATTAAAAGATCAGAAACAGTCCCATCTCCCACAGGACTCACATTCTAAGAGATAAGGAAAGCAGAAATCTTGTCCCCATTTTACAGATGAAGAAACTGCGGCCCAGGGAGGTAATGATAATCAGAGTGGTATATATTATGCATTTCCTAAGTTCCCTCTGCCTTCCCCGCTACCATTCAGGAGGAGGTTAGTTCAGTCCCAGTCCTGGGGACAGGGTCCTGGCTGGCCTTCTCTCCCTCCACCCCCCTCGCCCCCCACCCCTCCCAAATACGCGCACACACACACACACACACACACACACACACATGCACGCTGAACGGATTCCTGAGGGTGAACGTCAGCTCCCATAGGTTCTCATTTTGATGGGGGGGGTTTACCCCCCCAAAGGACTTACTCAGCCGTGTTTATCCCTCTGAGAAAGGTTAATTATATTAACTGCTACTCTTCTCCCTGGAGGAATTTTAATCTGAGATTGTAAACTTCAACAAGTGTCTCTGGAGGTTATTAAGGCAGGTTGGGACAGAGTCTCCGTAAAGTTCTCTGCGGCGTCTTTGGCCGTATTTCTAGACCCTGCTTCAGAAGGCTGCATTTGGGGCTATTGGGACAGCAGCATTTATGAAGCACCTACTCACTAAACTTTTGGGAACATAATGTTAGTAGAGAAGCAGCGTGGCTCAGTAGAAAGAGCCCGGGCTTTGGAGTCAGAGGTCATGGGTTCAAATGCCGGCTCCGCCACTTATCAGCTGTGTGACTTTGGGCAAGTCACTTAACTTCCTTGGGTCTCAGTTCCCTCATCTGTAAAATGGGGATGAAGACTGTGAGCCCCCCGTGGGACAACCTGATCACCTTGTAACCTCCCCAGCGCTTAGAACAGTGCTTTGCACGTAGTAAGTGCTTAATAAATGCTATCATTATTATTATTTATTATTAATCAATCAATCAATGGTATTGTACACTTACTGTGTGCAGAGCACTGTACTAAGAGCTTGGGAGAGTACTCATTAGGCAATCACTGTGCCAATCACTTTGGAATATACGTGATCAGACACAGTCCTTGCCTCCCACAGGGTTCGCAATCAGAGAGATAGGGAAAACAGATACCTTTTACCAGTTTTACAGATGAGGAAACTTAAGCTCAGGGAGGCAAGAGTTAATCAGAGAAAACCACACGATTTTCCTGACTGTTTGGGACAAACCCAAGTGGTAACAACCTTAAAGCTAAAAGACCCTTTATCCTACCCCTTTGTATCTTAAGGAATTGCTGAAGCATTAGTTCTAATAATAGTATTAAGCACTTTCTGTGTGCTCCAAAAACACTAACCCACAAGTAAAATGGACAGAGCTCTTCCAGACAAAGCCATGCCTCCGTTTCAGTATCCAGATAATTTCCAGGGATTGGTGTGAAACGTTTATTTTATTTGGCAGATTTTTCTTTCTCAAATTATGTGAAACTAACACAAGTTTTAGAACTCTAAAGACACAGAATATGCCCCAATTAATATGAAGTGCTATTTCAGGGCTAAAATTCTGATTAATTCTGCAGCATCAGATTGACAAGGGGCAGTCTTTACTTACGGAGTAGGTGGAATAGAGTGTCAGGCAGGCAAAAGACCTTTTCAGCTACATATGGACTCATGGATAGCCTCTCAGCAGTAGCATCATCTCTTTAACCAAGTATGCACTCACTTTTTAAAATCATTCATTTTCTCTCTCTCTCTCTCTCTGCCCTTGTTGCCGCCAGGGTGTCATCTCGATCCTATCAGTGAATTTGAAAGTGGAAACCCAGGGGGAGAAAGTTCTGTATACACACACTAAACATCATAATCGATTTAGATCTTTATTTGTGTAGCTATAAATTTTGAGACTCTTAGCTCATTATGGGAAAGGAACGTATCAGCTACATTTTGTCTTCTTGTAGGCTCCCAAGCACTTAGTACAGAGCTCTTAGCTCATTATGGGAAAGGAACGTATCAGCTAATTTTGTCTTCTTGTGCTCTCCCAAGCAATTAGTACAGAGCTCTGGACATAGTAAGCACTCTGTAAATACCACTGATGGATTGTGACTCGGCCATCTCACATATACATCAAGCTGTGCTCCAGGGTAAGTGAACTCAATGTTCTTTGCACTCCATGACTCTAGGCATTTGGTGAGCTTGGCTCAAATGCATTCACAGTAGGAGAGATCTGACTAGTAGCAATTGTCCTTCTTTTTCAAGGGTGTAAGCTGAACAGTAGGTCTCTCCTGAGAGAGGGTAATTTGTTCCTCAGCCTTGAATCAGAGCTGAGAGCTGGGAAGCAGATATATCTGTGGCTCAGCTATATCTCGGGCAGGAACGGATGACAGGTGGATGACTCCGTGTTAAGGCCAGCCCTTCTGGAGTCAACATCCCACATTTCAGCTTGTCATTGCATCACTAGGGAAGGAAACCAAACTCCATCTCTAAAGGGAGGTCCCCGCTTGCATCACGCTTGTAAAAGTATACTGAATGCAGTAACTGTAACTCAAGCTTTTTGAGTTGGGGTTTTTTTGATTGTTTTTTTCTTTTAACTTTACATGGCTTGTGTTTCTCCATTTGAACGAAATACATCACTGGGTTTTGGTAAAGTCTTTGGTCTTGCAATCATGGCATGCTCTGTTGTCTGTCTTGTGTGGCCCCGGAGAACAAGAAACATGGCATTATTGACTCTTATGCTTGCTTCTTAAGGCTCCTGGGTTAGTACTACATGTAAGTGGACTCTGAGTAATTAGTGAATAAATCAATAGCTTTTATTGTGCACTTATAGTAATTTCTAGTTAGAAAGGCTTTGAACTAAGGCCTGATTTATAACAATGCAAGGCTTTTCTTTCTTTTTTACAAACTGTGTGCCTGCAGTCTCAAAGTTAATCATTTGAGCACCTCAAATGAAGCAGCGTGGCTCAGTGGAAAGCGCACGGGTTCTGGAGTCAGAGGTCATGGGTTCAAATCCCAGCTCCGCCAATTGTCAGCCATGTGACTTTGGGCAAGTCAGTTCACTTCTCTGTGCCTCAGTTCCCTCATCTGTAAAATGGGGATTAAGACTGCGAGCCCCCTGTGGAACAACCTGATCACCTCGTAACCTCCCCAGTGCTTAGAACAGTGCTTTGCACATAGTAAGCGCTTATTAAATGCCATCATTATTATTATTATTATTATTATTATTATTACCCCAGTGCTTAGTACAGCACCTGACCCATATTAAGCGCTGATCAAATACCAAGTTAAAAAACAATCATGCGCCTACCTCTAGGTATCTGTTCAACTTTTCTCAAGCTTTATAACTCTAATCTGAGCCACTAACCTTTCCCCTTAATAACCCATCATTGACTGCTCACCAGCGAATTTATGGTAAATCTATCATGAAGCTTCCTATGGTAACTAAATCCACATGCTTACCACCAACATGAAGAAATATTCTTTGCTTCTGTTTTAAATCCATCACCTTCAAGCTCCAGTGCATGTCTCTTTGTCCTGGCATCGTGGAGCCTGGTAAATGACAGCTCTGTGTTTGTACTGTCTACACCCTTCGTGATTTTGTAACTCCCTCAGATTTTTGTCTTGGAGACATTGGTTTTACTGCTGTTCTAATATCCCTTCCAGTGTGGTGAGTAGAAACATTCAGGAGTGTACACTACAGCTCCCAAAATGGGCTTTTTCTTTCACTGCTTTTAGGTCAGTATGAAAAATAATTTATCGAAAAACGTATCTCAGTTTTTGATGGGAGTCGCTTGAATCCATTTTTCCGTACTGTCCACAATTGCAAAAATTCTTTATGGGACTGAAATGTTTTGTTTATAAATCCAGTCATTTGTCATGTGGTATGTTTGGAAATAGACTAAATAAATGGCTTGAATAATGATGTCATGCTTAATGTTGATTAAAACAAGGATAAATGTGAAGGGTGTGTTCCCCAAACATAGCATAGAGCAACTCTAGCCCCTGCTCCATAGCTCACAGTTTCATGATATTGGGCAAAGTATTTTGCTTCTCCCCATACTAGAAGCCTGAAAACAGATGGATGCCCTGGTATTTCCAGTTTATATAAATGTCTGGGTAAGGAGCAGTGTGATCTCTCAAGGAATGGCCTCAGTCTTCAAGAATAAATCGTGGCAGATTACATTTTGAAAATCACTTTTGAAACAGGGAACTGCTATGAGCAATGAAGTCTGTTCTGTTCATAGTGTCAGCTTCTGCTTGATTATTTGAGGGGTTCACGATGTCCCTTGTACGTTCTCCAGTTGCTTTGTACTTCTCCCTCCTGCTCTTGCACGTATGGCCGTTGCTTACTGCCCTTCCCACTGAGTATAGGCAGGGGATTGGGGAAGATGAGAAACTCTAGTCTTTTTAGTCAGTTGATCGTATTTACTGAGCACTTACTGTGTGCAGAGTACTGTACTAAATTCCTGGGAGAATACGGTACAACAATAAACTGACGTATTCCCTGCCCACAGTGATAAATGATGGGTTCGTTTAACCTTCCTCAGGTCAATGTCTCACATCACATCAGTCATCTCCATAGCAGCAGCTTGTCCTCTAGCGGTCCTCGAAATTCCGGCATAATGAGTCTGTTTGCTGCTTGGAAGTATTCTACGTGGTACTTTTAATGAGGAAAGGAACTTATCCCAGGGCCCAAACTGTCTTTGCTTGAAGCTGTTGAAAAAAATTTCCTATTTCTAGAGGCATCAAAGACCAGTGCTATTGAAAAGGCCGAGCAGCTAGTTAACCTGCCACCATTTATTGTGTTCCCAGTTTCTGTACTTCCTATTTCCTGTTTGAGTATTTAAAAAGGAAGCACCAATCAGCAGCAGACTGTGATTAACCAGTCCGGCTAAGCAGCCGAGTTGGTCAGGTTACGGTTCAGTGAGCTGTGCCGCTGTTGAGAAGAACGTTTCACAGCTGTCTCGTTCACAATGGGCCCTGTAAACACTAATTTCTTCTTTCCGTGAATTCATTACTTGTTTATTGATCAGAAAAATCTCTTGGCCCCACACCAGTGAAGCAAAATCTTTCAAACAGGCCAGGGAAAGGTGAGGAAGAAATACCAGTTCTCTCCATCACTGCTTTCCCAGCAGAGGGTGATGGATCAGTGGGCTAGTCCGCATTGGACATTCTCCTGGAAACTGCCTTAGGATGTTTTAAGGACCAGTGGCCGAACCACGGGCCAGTCTTATGAAGCACCGAACGTGGTTTATGCTCTGAAGACTTTTGCTTCTTTTTCACAGACGTTAATAGTTTCCTGGCATAGCCTATCGGGAAATGTCGTCATGGTCTGGAGGAACCAATAAAAACACAAGGAACCTGTTTGGACAGACCACTTTCATGCCAAGAGATTTGAGAACTGAGGGAAAAGTAGTCCATTAGCGTGGGTGTAAGCGGCAAAGTAAGATTTGTGGTAGAATGAAGCACTGAATTCTGCTCTGAACATGAGAAATTGGGGGTTCCAAAGATCTCACAATAACTCAAGCAAGTTTGGGCAAACTTAATTTGTAAAGCAGCTTAAACAGCCTATCTGGGCAGGCCTTTATAATTGTATTATTTCTAGCGCACTGGGTGAGTTTTCGATTTTTTGTTAATTTTTCAACTATCAAAAGAACAGTTACAAACAAGAATTCTTTTGGTTCCAGGCTTGTGTTTACCCCTAGTAGAGCACGCTCCCTGGGTGCGTGCTGTAGAACGTTGTCATTAGGGAACGGTCATGCAGAAAAATGGCAGTAGATTAGGTCATTCTTACCAAATGCAATACCGGATGTCTTAAACTTTAATCAGAGCCAAATTAGAAATCAGTGTTGTGAATGAGTAACTGAAGGCGCAATAGAACATCATCTTAAATTAAGACGTAAATAGCATGCCAAAGAAGGAAAGTCCTTTTTCCCTTATACGTTTGAAATAATTTGCCATTTTGGAAAGAATACGTTGGGACATAAAGCTGACTAGAAGCCCCTAAATGCGTGTTGGGCAGTGGCCTCCAGCTTGTTGACAGCTATCCATGGTGGTTCCTGCTACTGTCCAATGCTGGACGGATAGACTGAGGATAGAGGAAAGACTTTCGTGGCCATCACTTATCAGTTGTGGCTCCCTGAGCCCTCGAAGACCACCTGAAGACTCTCTGACCCCCCACCCCCCCCATATCAACCTGGCTTAGTGAATTGAGCACAAGGCTGGGAATCAGAAGGACCTGGGTTCTAATCCCAGCTCTGTCACTTGTCTGCTGGGTGACCCTGGGCAAGTCACTTCACTTCTCTGTGCTTCAGTTACCTCATCTGTACCTTACCTGTATATATGTTTATACGTATTTATTACTCTATTTTTTTATTTATTTACTTGTACATATCTATTCTATTGATTTTATTTTGTTAATATGTTTAGTTTTGTTCTCTGTCTCCCCCTTCTAGACTGTGATCCCACTGTTGGGTAGGGACCGTCTCTATATGTTGCCAACTTCCCAAGCGCTTAGTGCAGTGCTCTGCACACAGTAAGCGCTCAATAAATACAATTGATTGATTGATCTGTAAAATGGGGATTGTGACTGTGAGCCCCACATGGGTCAGGGCCTGTGTCCAACCTGATTTGCTGGTATCCACCCAGTGCTTAGTACAGTGCCTGGCACAAAATAAGCACCTAACAAATAGCACAGTATATATATCCAAGCCACCCCACCACCACCACCACTATTGCAAGCTAAGCGCCTTCACGAGCTCCTAGTGCAGTGCACTGCATTCAATAAACACTACTGCTACTATATTTTCAATGATTCTTCAGGGACCCTGCTCTCTATGTCACCCGAACACAGAACATAGCAGCTGAGCTGGCTGCCCTCCCTTAAAGATGGCTGTGCAGTAAAGCACATTTTCACTTTCAGCCTGATTGTCTGAACGGTTATTAGTCAGCATTCAGATGAATTTTAACTTAACCCAGCACCCGCCTTTATCTTTATTGTGTCTCGTTAAATTGTCCAAGCAGGGAACAGAAAACTACTAACTACCCCGTTCAACTGTGGTGGGAGATTTTTTTTTTTTCCTAATCTTTTTTTGTCCCCCTTTCCACAACTGGAAAAAGTGATGCAGATCCTGTTTACTTATGCTGTAACCTCAAAAGGAGTTGATAGGCTGTTGTCATTAGCAAAGAATCCAGGATTTGTTTACCTCAGATTTAGTACCAGAGCTCTAAATCAAGGACCCCCATCTACTCTTGGCCAGAACTCTGGGTAGATTGAGAAGGAGAATGCTTTGCTGTTCTCAGGAGCTGATTCTGTAGCCCAAAGCAACAACTGCTACTGAATACAGTTGCTGCACTTTGGGGAAAAAGAGGAGAAACCAATGTTACTGTTTCATAAAAACCAGCAGTGGCCTTGATTTCACTCAAGCCGGATATCTGTGTTTTCTCTCCTCCCCTCTATAATATGGCTTAAACATCTCCCCTTCCGTTGCCTGTTCTGTGGGCAGTTAATCCTGTTTCAACAGCCCCGTTGCTCAGTATAGAATCAAGTTGTGAATTCTGCAAATTGAAAAGAAATCTGTTTTCCTGACTCCTGAAGAGAAGTTAAAGACTGTTCAACAGTAAGGAAGGACACACTCCCTCTTGTCCTTTTCAGGTTTTGTTCCTTTCCTCAATTGTCCTTCTTACCCTCCCTGAACAGCAACGCATGAAGTCTACATTAGGAAGTTTGAACTCCTCCGGTTTTATGGCTTTTTATTTTATTGGTCTACGTTAGGAATTAATTTCTGGCGTGGTGATTTATAGCAAAGCCAACTTTTTCCAAGTTTGGCTTCGAGGAGTAGCAGGAGTGTCAAAGCCCGAAAATGACTCTGGCAGTAATTAACGTACATCAACCACTGGCTCGCTCTTTACTAAGATGGTCTGTTCTTTGAAAAATCATAAATCCATAGAGAGTAAAACAGGATATTCACCAAGTGGAGTCACTGCCGGAGTGATACTGATAGCAGAGCTAATGGTAAACTGTTAGCCCACTGGAGGAGAGTCCAAGGATAATGAGTTAGAACTTCAGGTGGAAGGCTTCAGTGTGAAAGACCTTCCCTTCCATAACCCACTTTTCAGTGTATAAGCTTCTATCCTCGGAGAAGTTATAAAAACTATTTCCTGGTAATCAGAAACAAGAGAGGACAGAGGTTAGAGGAGCTCAGGAGTATCCAGGAAACTTAATTGGTGGCAAAAGACCAGAGCTACCCTGAGCTGGCCTTTTGGAGGGAGGGAGAGTGAGTTGGGGCTTGGGATAAGCACTTAGTACAGTGCTCTACTCACAGTAAGCTCTCAATAAATACGATTGAATGAATGAATGAATGAGGTTCAACCAGTCAATCAAAGCAGCGTGGCTCAGTGGAAAGAGCCCGGGCTTTGGAGTCAGAGTTCATGGGTTCGAATCCCGCTCTGCCAATTGTCAGCTGGGTGACTTTGGGCAAGTCACTTCACTTCTCTGTGCTTCAGTTACCTCATCTGTAAAATGGGGATTGAGACTGTGAGCCCCACATGGGACAGGAACTCTGTCCAACCCAATTTGCTTGTATCCACTGCAGCGCTTAGTACAGTGCCTGGCACAGAGTAAGCCTTAATGAATACTATTATTATTATCGTTCCCATTAGGGCTCTTAAGCCGAAGGGAGGTTGATGCTAATGATGGCTGAGCCACTGTGAGTGGTTCAGGGCCCACCCCCATGCAAGAGAGACTACAGTCTGCACCCCCACCCACTCCACCCCCCACTGAAATCCACACGTCGGTGCCCCTCCCTGGACTGTGAATGAGCTGATCCACTGATCATGGACTGTCCCCTTCGATTGGCGCTTAGTGACACTGGGCCTATTACCCTCTCTTAATCAGTTAGTGGTATTTATTGAGGGTTTATTGGGTGCAGGGCACCAGTTGGGAAAGTACAGTATAACAGAGTTGGTAGGCGCAATCCCTACCCACAAAGAGCTGCGAGTCTACTAGGGAGACAGCCATTGAAATAGAAAAGAAATAGCAGGAATAGTAGAGTATAAGAATATTTGTGTAAGTACTGTGGGGCTAGACTGAATAGTAATAATAATAACGGTAAGTATTTATTAAGCACTTCCTGTGCCAAGCACTGTTCTGAGCACAGGAGGAGATACAAGGTAATCAGGTTGTCCCATTTGGAGCTCACAGTCTTAATCCCCATTTTACAGATGAAGGAACTGAGGCACAGAGAAGTTAAGTGGCTTGCCTAAGGTCACACAACAGACAGGTGGCAGAGCTGGGATTAGAACCCATGACCTCTGACTCCCAACCCCACGCTCTTTCCACTGAACCACGAAGGTGCTTAAGGGGCTACACAGACAAGTGCACAGTGAACACAGAGGGGAGAGCGGTTCCGTCCTCCCCTAAAGCTCTTTCACTTCTCCTTTGGAAATCCCCCTAGTGCTCTTCCATTTTGGGAAGAAGGGGTCAAAAAACCCAAGGTAGCAGTACCAATGCTGCCTCTGTTTGTTGGAATCGAGAGTTGCTATCCTGCCCTTGAATGCTGTGACAGTTCCTGCATCTTCCTCTCGCAGACAGCTTGCCATTACCTCTGCACTTGGCCGTCATATCACGCTAATTGAAGCACTTATCAATTTTGACAATTTACTGTCCTCGAGATTTCCTTGAACATTCTTTTCTAGGTTCTACCCTCCCAATGAGTATCAGAGTTTTCATAGTCTATCGAGCCAACCTATATTCTCTGTCCCCCTCCTCCTTCAACACACAAATTTATTTCTCGTCAGTTTGGGTGTAATGTTCTCATAAGCTCTCTCCATCCTTCCTTACTGTTGCCACGGCCCCTACTCTCCTCTCGCCACTTTGTACCAATTTTAATGCGCTCCCTGTTCTTTTCCAGATCATCGGTAATGATGTTTAATAAGATCATTTATTCACATTGGATAATATCCAAGCTTAGTCAACGTTTTATTACTCTGCTCTAGTTTATTGCCTAGGGATGTATCCTGGGCGGATAGACTCTGATGGGGGTTAATATTCAAACTATTGATCAGAGAGGAAGAAATCTCATAAAATCATTTCCTGCCTTGCCTTTGAGAAATCAGAATGACTTTAGCTTTGTTTCACCAGGGAGGTTCTTGGATGAAAGGAGCAAGGCCATTTGGATGAGGTTATCTGAAGAGTATATTCCCCAAACAAAGACTTTTTTGGAGACCAGCTACATATTTTAAAATTACATCCTCGCATGGGCTCTTGGACTTTCTTGTAATGTTTTATTATTTGTTTTCTGGAATTGCGAAGAAATGTGTTAAACAGAGCTGTGACCCATTGTTTGCAGGTAAATGTTAGCAGAAAGACTATGTCCTCTAGATGGAAAGTAATATTTCTTCTCATCTCAGCACTTTTGCATTCCCAACTGCCCATCATACTTTTGTACTTAGTGCTTTACCTTCTCTACTATTTAAATACATTTTTCCACATAAGCTTCCTTCTTTCTGGTCTCTGTTTCCCGCTATCTGTAGGTTATGTGTCTTTTTGCCATGTCTGATTGAAAGTTTTTGAAGGCAGGGAGTGCTCCTTTTACCACTTGTTTTCTCTCCCAAGCTCTTATTATGGTGATAGGTACTCAATAAAAATAGTATTAATTGATAGAAATGGTTGGCATCCACCATCATCCTATCTTTATATGTTTCCCAAAAATTGTTTATTGCTTAACAGCCAAGAAAAGTGGGAGAAAACTTTCCCATCCAGCAATTCTGGCCCTGAAACATGGAGCATTTCCCAAAACTTAGTGGGTGAGAGCGAATTGAGGTTTGTAGCCGTGCTACCAGTGAGCAGACTTGGGGAAAACCAAAAAGAAAGAAGGTCAGATTTAAGAAGAGAATGGGAGATACAATTGAATGTAGCAGTTTATATTTCGGCTCATTCGTGCTCTCCAGTGTAATGTCAGCTATTGCACAACTTATTGAATAATCACTGTAAACCGTATTGAAGTTGCAGTAACTATGGTGGTGACAAGAATCCATTTCAGCCTGACGCCTTTCCATGTCTTAGTGCCCTAAGCAAAGCCCATTTTAAATAATCCACCTTGAATTTTTCAGAGTGACTTTCAATGGGGAATCCTGGGAAACTTTAAAATCACAATCTCATGAGAGTCATAATTTATCCCCAGTGTGAGGAAGGGAAGATTGAGGCAAAGGGAAATACAGTAACTTTCCAGAGTCACTGAGCACATTAGCTGGGATGAGGAAGTGGGAATTCTTGTGCTTTAGCCCAAATGAAAGGTACTGCAAACCCCTCCACCTCCCCAGGCGCAGTGCTTCACTGTGAACTCCTTGTTGTGATCGTCATCCTAAATGTCTCTTAGCTGAGGTGTGGGCATCCTGGGTGCCAGCATTAAAAGAGCACACTGTGGCCCACCTCATTTTTAGTAAACATTTTCCTAAAACGGGAGATGACCATTTGCAAATGGAATGGCCCGGTAGCTCTACTTTGGGTTTTGGGAAAAAATAAGCAGAATCTAGGAGAAGTTGGTTACAACCCTTTCAAAAGGCTCATGAATATGACTAGGGTTGAGAATGCAGTCATGATGAGCTCAAAGCATCCCCATCTATCCAACGGTCACATCGGCCTTCTGCCACTCCCCGTGGCCTCGCCCTGGAACTAAAGCAGGCCCAATCTTTGTCTCCCTGAAAAATTGCTGTGGCGTTTCCTATAAGGCCAAAGGAAGAGTCTTGTGTCCCAGAATCCCCAAACGGATTGTGGCAGGCAGCCAGCAAGCTGCTTCTGGCCTCCCCAGCTGCCTGAGGAAAATCTGGCTGCCGTTTGCACCCTCGCATCCCCTCCCCTCCCCTTCACTCACTTTGCCCCCCTACCGACTGGCGGGGCCTCTGGGGAACCCTTCTGGGGGAGCTTGACAGCTGGCGGAGCACTAAGTTAGGAAAGGAAAGTTGGTGCCCTGCCCTTCCTTTGTCATTGGCATGGAGCACAAGTGTGGAGGAGGCAGTGCTTTGGATCTGTTAGTAATTAGGAAAGTGTGTAATTGCTTGGGCCATATTAGTTCAACTTCCTCTACAGTGGAGCCAGCAATTTTGGAATAGAGGTAAAGTACAAGATATCCTAGCTTGCAGGGGGTCTTACCACTCGAATATTCCCCTAATAAGGTAAGGATCAAGGTTGCTCCTGTTTCAGGGGGTGTGTGTGTGTGTGTGTGTGTGTGTGTGTGTGTGTGTGTGTGTGTGTCACAGTTGCCAAAGCAACCCCCGAAGCAGATGCATAATGTTGATTTGGGTGAACTATAATGAGGCATGCGACTGTAATGCAACCTGACATTTCACTCTGTTTTTGCAAGAATAAGGGGAGCCAAGGTTATTTGTCTGTCAGCAGCCAAAGTGACCTTCATTTGTGTTAGACTTGCTGGTCTCTTAACACAGTGTCCCTGGAGCCCCTTCACAGGGGATCAGAAGCATTGGATCCTAGATCACCCTCTCGCTCATCCGCCCCCTCCTTCCAGGCACGACTCTGTTCCTAAAGATTTCTAGAGGGGGAGATTTGACAGTGTCACTCTCACAGTGACTTGCCCAAGGTCACACAGCAGGCAATTGGCAGAGCCAGAATTGGAACCTCTGTCCTTCGACTCCCAGACTCCAGCTCTCTCCACCAAGCCACGCTGCTTCTAGTACACGACACTTTTGAGGAGTTTGGACAGGAATGGGAAGAGGCCACGAGAAGCAACAAGGCATAGTGGATACAGCAAAGCCCTGGAAGTCAGAAGGAGCTGGGTTCTAATCCTAGTTCTGCCACTTGTCTGCTGTGTGACCTTGGGCAGGTCACTTAACCTCTCTGTGCCACAGTTACCTCATCTGTAAAATGGGGATTAATGCTATGAACCCCGCGTGGGACATGGACTGTGTCTAACCCGACCAACTTATATCTATCCCAGGCTTTAGTAAAGCGCTTGGCCCCTAGTAAGCACTTAACAAATACCATTTAAAAAAGAGAAAGAGGGAGAAAGAGTAATAGCTGGATGGTGCCTTGGGAGACAGAGAAAGTTTTTTAAAATAGCGTACCTGAGGCCATTTATATAAAGGCTGGAACTAGTTGGAGAAGCAGCGTGGCTCAGTGGAAAGAGCACGGGCTTTGGAGTCAGAGTTCATGGGTTCAAATCCCGGCTCCACCAATTGTCAGCTGTGTGACTTTGGGCAAGTCGCTTAACTTCTCTGGGCCTCAGTTACCTCATCTGTAAAATGGGGATTAAGATTGTGAGCCCCCCGTGGGACAACCTGATCACCTTGTAACCTCCCCAGCGCTTAGAACAGTGCTTTGCACATAGTAAGCGCTTAATAAATACCATTGTCATTATTATTAAAGGCAGAAGGGAAGAAGCCATCAGGGGAGGTTGAAGATGGTGGTCTAAGCACTAGTTATGGACCAGACAATAGTAAAAAATGTGGCTTGGTTAAGTTTGGGGGTTGAAGCGAGAACGTGTATCCTGATGTGTAAGCATGTTCAGTTTAATTAAAGACTGTACCCCTTCTTAGGATCATATCTTCTCTTCTATTAGGTACAGAACTCAGTTCTCCATCTGTGCTCAATAAATGCTGAGGAGGAGGATGAAAGAAGCTTTCTAATGAAATTAAGAAATTGGCTATGTTATTAGACAGGTTCAGACTCATTACTTCATATTATGTTACTTAGTAACCAAATTCTCTATTATCATTAGTATTGTATCTCTTTTACATGGAAATTGCACGACCCAGCCCAGCCATCTGAAAGCACACTGTGCCAACTTCCGATTCCCGTTTTGTTTTTAACAAGCTACAGGCTGTTGATGAAGAAGTATTGTATGAATTAGAATCTGTCTTAGCCTTTTAGGATTTGCTGAATCTTTGGAATGGAATTGCAGAATAAAATTATTTTAGTATTTTATTATTCTGGTCCCAATCAGTCGAGAGCGTCAGTGTCGAAATGAGCCCTTATGGGTCCCAACTGTAGGCTATTAGGAACAGAAGGCAATTTTTATTGGCTTTATAACAGACATTCAAGAGTTTAACTTTGTAATAAGTCCTCTTTCGCGTTGCCGGCGTGAAGTGGTTCTCTTGGCTAATCCTACTTAGCGTATATCTACCCGGGCACTTACAACAGTGTTTGTCACATAGTAAGTGCTAAACAAGTGCCATCATTATTATTGTTATTAATATTGACAGAGTCTCAATCCTTATGAGAATTTTGCTCCTTCTGTGTAGAGTGGTCCTGGGCTAACAGGAAATTCAGTTATCCTGTTCGATCTGTATTCACTGCTCTAACCAAGACCCTTCTCCCTTAACAAATGCCACAAAAGGTCTCTCAGGGTGGGGTGCAGTTTCGGTTTTCGTCAGGGAAGCTGATTCTACTTTTCCCCACAGTCCTTTCCCAATTCAACCTATTCCCTATCCTCCCAGACTGGTTCCATCTTTGTTTGATAGCCTCCTTTGAGTCGTGAATTGGGAATTTGGATGGGACAAGGGCAAACGAGAGTGGAGGGTCTAGGTCTCTAATGATCCAGTCACTGGAGAAGGGAGCAAGGCAGACCGATGGAGGCTTGGTTGGGAAATGATGTGACTACCATTTTTGTAATTCCACTCTCTGCGTGCTGAGCCAGACTCATACATTCATTCAGTCACATTTATTGAGCACTTACAGTGCGCAAAGCACTGTACTAAGCACCTGGGAGAGTACAGTATAACAACAAACAGGCACATTCCTGTCCACAACGAGCTCGCAGTGTAGAGGGGAAAATCAGAGTGGATCTGATTGCTTTTAGCAGCATCAGGGGTTTAACCAAGAGTCACCGCTTTAGGAATTATGATTTAATAACTGTAAGGATGGTGAAATTTCTTTTAACTCGGGAGCTTTTAAAGTCAGGGTCCATTGACTAACAGCAGAGGGCTTAGTGTGCCTGGAGAGATATAGATATCCATCCAAGGCACTGAAAATGATGAAATGATTTGTATAGAACCAAAATCCATATCTAAAAGACTTGGTTTTGAAAGGCCTACTGGCAACACTGCTTAGTTGATCAAATGTAAACTTTTTGAGGCCAGGCAATGCCTACTAATTCTGTTGTGCTCTCCCAAGCGCTTAGTATGGCGCCTTACAGTAAGCACACAGTAAATACTGTTGATTGAGAGATTGCTATCGTCACTGAGACAGACATTTCCCCTACCCTCACTTCGGAGAATCTGGGTCAACTGCGGGTCTGAGCTGAATTGGTTATCCCTGGCCCGGCCCACCCTGTCTAGAATCTAACTTCTGTGGCAGCCAAGAAACAAAATGGCCCCTAAGGCCGGAAGGGTGTGGGCGCTGAGCTTTCGAGGGTTCTCCTCAGTTTTCGAACATGCAATCCTCTCCAGGTCTTTCTGAATGCTTTGGAGAGGTTTTCCCTCTGAAAAACGGAAGGAACATCTGCCCATGAGGTCCTCCAGTTTCTAAGGAATTTGGATAGGTTTTCCTGCAGCTGGACCCAGCAACCTTTCTGATCCTCCTCCAGTTTGGCCTGGTGGATCTCTAGTGGCCCTGTTTTAATTTCATCCGTACTGTTTAAGTGCATCTGCTGGTCTCTGTTTACTTTCCTCCTTCCTTCAGCTGTTTCTTTGCTCCACTCATGTGCTAAATAACAAGAAATATGGCCTTTTGGTATGTGACTATTTCAAGCTGCTCACCATTTGCACACTTGGTTTCTTGTCTCAGAGGCTCTGAGAAGATGGTGGCGATGCAGTTTCAGAAATTCAGCAAAATCAATTGCCAGGATGTGGGCGCATGAGCCACACAGACACACACTCTGTTTTGGTGGTTGTGTTCAGGGAACATGTCCTTTTATTGTTATAGAGTACTCTTCCAAACGCTTAGTACAGTGCTGTGCACACAGTAAGCACTCAATAAATGAGTGAAAGTGTTGGGAGTGGGATTGAAAATGATGGGGGAAGAGTCTTTCCAAACTATTGTTGGAGAGAAAGCAACTCCAACTGTGGTGTTGGAATGGCCTTCCGAGTCAACTTGTGATTGTAGTTTCTGACTGTTGCTGCTACTACTCTTTAAAATTCCTTTATTTTTGTAGTGACAAAAAATCAATGCCAAGCATATTGGAGGCATTTTTATTCAGATTTTTTCCTCCAGATAAAATTTAAGATATAATTCTCTAGGAGACCTGGAGTCGAGTAATGGGAAGTAGGATGTACTAGTGGAACGAGCATGGGACTGGAAATCAGGTGACCCGAGTCTTAATCCTAGTTCTGTTCTGTCACTGGCTTGTTGCGTGAACTTGTGCAAGTAATTCTGCACCTCAGCTTCCTCATCTGTTAACTGGGGAGAAGATATCAGCTCACCTTTATCTCTCAGATTGTGAATCCTGAGCACAGCTTTGGGAGTTAAAGGACATGGGTTCTAATCCTGGCTCTACCTGCTGTCACTTGCTGTGTGACCTTGGGCAAGTCACTTAACTCCTTTATTCCTCGGTTCCCTCATCTGCAAAATGGGTATTCAGTATCTGCTCCCCTTCCTGTTTAGGCTGTGAGCCCCAGGTGGAAACTGATTATCTTGTATCTACCCCAGCACTCAGTATAGTACCTGGCACATAGTAAGTGCTTAAAAAATTCCAATAATTATTCCCTCTAGCCTGTAAGCTGTTTGTTGTCAGGGAACCTGCCTACCAACTCTGTTATATTGTTCCCTCTCAAACACTTAGTACAGTGCTCTGCACACAATAAGCACTCAGTAAATACCATCATTGATGATGATACTGATGATGATCTGATCATCTTGAATCTATCCCAACACATAACTCAGTGCTTAGCACGTAATAAACAGTAAGTTTCACAAATAAATGAAAACTGTTTGTAAATATGGTGTCTTTTGCCTTTGTCCTTATATTGAAAGTAACCTGTGTAACAGTGCCTCTTATCTCCTGTCAGTCAGTGGTGTATTTATTGAGTGCTTACTCTGTGCAGAGAACCATCCTAAGCACTTGGGAAAGTACACTCTGATAGAGTTGGTAAGCATGATTCCTGCCCATTAGGAGCTTACAGACAAGTCAGGGATGCAGACATTCAAATAAATTACAGATTGGGGAAATGGCAGAATATAGAGATAAGTACATAAGTGCTGTGGGCCTGAGGGTGAGGTGAATATCAAGTGTTTAAGGGGTCCAGTTTCAAGTGCATAGAAAACACAGAAGGAAGGGCGAAGAGTGGAAAGGCTCCTTGAATGAGATGTGATTCTAAGAGGGCTTTAAAGGTGGGGAAAGTTATCATCTGGTGGGTGAAGTGGAAGGGAGCTCCAGGCCAGAAAAAGGACATGGGCATGGAGTCGGTGACAGTTTAGATGAGATCAAGGTACAGTGACCAGGCTGGAGTCCACTAGACACGGGAGCAAAGTTAAGAGGCTATGCTCCAGACTGCATTAAGGATGACCTAAGGTTAGACTTTCCCCCGAGATTTCCCTACAGGCCACTTCGGCCAGGTCCAGGACGAGACAAGTGTGCCTGCCGCTTTCATTCCATGAAAATCCAGACTTTCATTGTCCCATTCCTACCTACCCCTTGCCCCTGGGGTGGTTATAGCAGAAGTGCTGGGGCTCCTGGGAAATAGAGTGTCCGGGGTAGCCGAATTGGCCTTGGGTTGACTCTTCATATAGTGATGTTTGTGAGACTGAATTATTTCATTGGAATTACCCTGTCCTATCAAGGTTCTGAATTTTTCTTTTTCCTGTAATCCAGCTTCTCGAAATCCATTCCTTTCCCATTCCTTAGACTGTGAGCGCCAGGCGGAACAGGGACTGTGTACATCCTGATTACCATGTCTCTGCCGTCCTGCTTAGCACAATGCTTGGCACATAGGAGGCACTTTACAAATGCCGTTATTATTACTAATAATAGTAAATAGCATTGCCTAGCAGATAAAGCACGGGCCTGGGAGCCAGAAGGACCTGGGTTCTAATCCTGACTTCTCCGCTTGTTTGCTGTGTGACCTTGCACAGGTCACTTCACTTCTGGGTCTCAGTTACCTCATCTGTAAAATGGGGATTAAGACTGTGAGCCCCATGTGGGACAGGGACTGTGTCCAACCTGGTTAGCTTGTACTTATCCCAGGACTTGACAGTGCTTGACACATAATAAGCGCTTAACAAATGCCGTTCATTACTGTTATTACTATCATCATTATTATTATCCAGGTTGTACATATCATTTTTTCCCTTCCCCTCCTTTGAGAGAGGTGCCCAGAGCCCAGAAGAATGAGGAGATATGCAGCAGGATTCCCACTAAAGTTCATTTGCATACACCAGTGTATGCCTCTTTCCAACTTTCTCCAACAGAACATTTTGGCTTTTTTTTTAAATCCTCCCGGCATATGATTTTCACTGAGGCCTGGGCCACGCTCTGCTCTTTGTTAGGTGAGGAGGGCAAGAAGTCAGGAAGAGCTAGGAGGGTGTCTTAATCCCTGCTGAGAGGAGAGAATTGTGTATTTGCAGAGGAAAATGTAAACATCTTCTAAAGCTGAGTAATTTCAATTATCTCCATTTTAGAGGACAGCAGACACAATACTGTTTATCTCAACTAGGAGTGTTTCTGTACATTTACAAAGCTCTCAATTTCGCCCTCATCAGAAATACCCAAAAGCCTTGTATTGACTCCCTCTGAAGTGCATTCTTCACATGAGGTTTTCAGGTCAAGTGGAAGTCAGGATACTTTTAGGCTCTTTTCCTTGGCTGGCAATTGTGTTTCACTGTTTAGCCTAGCATTTGCATGTGTGATATGCTAACAGTTGAAGTAGCCCTTTAACAGTGCTTGAATAATTCATCCATTTCCTTCGCCAGTAAATTATTGTGTGCTTAACCAGTGCTGTTCTTTCACTTGGAAAAATGTCCTCCTGGAGAGGATTGTTTGAATCTTGGATGCACGCTCATGGTTCTCGGAGTCCAGAATGTTTCTAGTGCTTTCAGGGGCTACAGTCGCCTGTATAAAATAAGCGAAGCAGATGGTCTACAGGGGTCTTTCTCATCTAAGTTCAGGCAGAGATAACAGATGTGTTGCCTTTTCACTTCCTCCGGAACTTTTCACAAAGCACCCTTTCTCAGCTCTTGTCAAGTGCCAACAAATTTTCTTTGGGGAAAAAATATAGTATGTGTATCAAATTGTGGACGGGTGTGTGTGCTGTACCCTGACTTAATGTTGCATATTTCAGCAGAGGTTCATAAATTTCCCAAGTTTTCCTTCTTTGTAGGATTTACCCTGTGGGCCTTAGTCTGCCTGGTTTGATTAGATGGAGGTTTTCTGTAGAGACAGCCCAAACCTGTTGTTCCAAGTACTTCATTGGCAGCCAAATTACCTCTGTTATAGCTCTGAGGTTTGATTTATCGTATATGGATGTTTGTGCTCGTGAAATTACAGTGGAGTGCTTTACCGAGGTGTAGGAACAATTTCAGCCTTTCAAGATGCTGTTTGTGCATTTATTAATGTCAAACGTGTGGCAAATGATACCTGTTAGAGTCTACATTCACTTTGGCAATTAAGTGGCATTTTTCTTGGCACCACACAGGAATTTAAGCCCTGGAATTAGCTAGGCAATGTTAAGGGCACTTTTATAGTGTTGCCTACCTAACTCCCTTGCTCCTTATGATTTCTAAATAGCAGCAGCTGGGTCAGCTCAACACCAAGATAACTGTACCTTTCAGCCTTCTGAATCTTCCAAATAGGTAAAGCACAATGAACAAATGTTGAGTTCCATGCTTCACAGAGAAAAAAAAATTGATCCCTCATCATCTGCAGTGACTCACTTTTTCTTGAAAGATGGGTTTTTTTGTTGAGATTTTTCTCTTCAAATTCTGTCCATTTGCCTTTGGGTGCCAAGAGTTCTTTCCTTGTGGATTGTTGGCTCTGGCTGGAGAGGCCCACCAAGAGAGTTAACCAGATTGCTGGCTTCCCCGGCTTGTTACCTGGCAGAGATGGATTGGGTCAGCAGTGATGCTGGGATCGGCCTGTATTCACACAGAAAAGCAGTGCTGAGCAGGCTGGTTCTGAGGCCTGGATATCTGGAGAGTAAAATACTGTGGGACACTGACTTGATATAATTAAGGAGGAAGGCTGGGAGGGTCCAGAGTCCAAGAAGTTACATGTTTCAGCTAGAGATAAGGATGAGCCACGGTGTTGTCAGCCCAGGGCCTTGATGTCATCTGTGTTGCCTAGCGTTCTGGGTGCTGCCAGAATGAACACACTCACCTAGAAGCTGTGGGTTGGGACAGGATGAGACAACTTGAGGCCAGGCCCCCAAGGGGTGATCAATAAATATCCCTCATCATGCTGCCTGGCTTCTCAACTAAAGCAGTGCTGATACCATTTGCCCAGCCTGATGATCGTGATGTGGGTGACAGGCCCAACTAAATAGGACAAGGGTGATGAGGACCAAAGAAGAGTTAAGTCTTGATTTTTCAAAGAAACTCAAACCTAATACAAAAGGGAGAGAAAATGCAGACCTGCTGTCCAGGAAAGAAGTAACCATAAAAGGAATTGTGGATTATAAACTTTTCTCCTTTGGTGCTGGCAATTTTTCTGGCTGTCAGGGAGCAGGAGGGGAAAAAAGAAAACTTCTGCTAACATTTGGTCACTAGACTGTAGGAAAATGAAACACCAGCTGGGCTTTCTGGAGTTGCCAACTAGCCACTCCCTACCTCCTGACGGGTTCATTGTTCAAGGGAGCAAGCCTGTAAAATGGTCTTTGCAGGAGACCTCCCAACCCCATCTCCCCCGTCCCTCACGCCCAAAAGAAGATCAGCTTTGGGGCACAGACACCCACGGGATGTAGAGTGGAGCAGGGCTCAGACTTGAGCTCAGAACTTTGTGCTTCAGCATTTTGGAGCCACATTTTGGACAGTGGCCCGGGCAAGACTTTGGCAGAAACTTAGCTTCTCCTGAAATTGACTAATCAAACCAATTTTAACTAACTTCTGATGTGCAGCCTCTCTAGTTGCACATGAGGATAATTAGGACAACCTGCCTTTGTCTGTCTGGGCAGCATCTCCCTGACAGGTCACCCAGAATGCCAGAAATTCAGAATGTTCAATCGAGACGCCTATTTGATTCTGTCCAAAGGTTACCCTGTATTTTACTTTTCAGGCAAAGGAAATGGTGATGATTTATGGCTGAGGTATTGTTGTTCCTTTGTGGCTAATTTAATTGGGTCAAGAATTAAGTACTTTATTTGGATTTTGCATCCAGCCTGCGCTCTGATTCCATTGATGGTGGTGATTCTTGACCATGTCTCTATCCCTTTCCAGAACTTCAATGAAACACATTTTTGCCTCCCTTCTCCAAAAACATATGCTAGCAAACGTTTCTTTGAGAAAAAGAAAGAGAAACACCAAAAGTGTCTGGACTGAAATTGGAAAAAATATAGGTTGGTGTTTTGAAAGGGTAATTTACAGCTCTCATTCCAATAACACTTGTCATTGATGTAACACTGTAGAAGCAGCATGGCCTAGTTAATAGAACACATCCTGGGAGTCAGAAGGACCTGGGTTCTAATCCCAGGTCTGCCAGTTGTCTGCTGTGTGACCTTGGGCAAGTTGCTTCACTTCTCTGGTCCTCAGTTACCTCATCTGTAAAATTAAGATTAATTAAAATTAAGACTGTGAGCTCCATATGGAACAAGGACCGTGTCCGACCTGATTAGCTTGCATCTACCACAGCGCTTAGAGCAGTGCCTGACAGATGGCTCTTAACAAATACCATCAACTATTGATGAAAATTGGCCGTGCACATTAAAAATACAACTTTTTCAAATGAATCTGTGCAGAACACTAGCACTAGAAACAATTCCTTGATCTGGTGGTTTTGGAGTCAGGTCCAAGGCTCATCCGGGCCTTTGGATGGGCGTACAATAGTTTAATGTGGAGTTACACAATGACCGAAATCATTTCTCATGAACCAAAGCTCTAAACCCACATTATTGCACTTAATGGGTCTGCTATGCTTAATTGTTTGCCACACACAATTGAAATGCCTCATTTCCTTTCTTTTTAACATTTAAACTGTCACGGTATTCTTGGGCCTATGGGAAACATTTTAAAGGATTGCTGCTGTAGAGAAAGTTGTATCAGCTTACATTTAACTCTCAGTATCACTTTTTTTGTTATTCCTCTGTGTACTCTTTTCTTTTTAATGACTATGTATGTCTGAAGGCGTTGATTTTCATCAATCAGTCAATTATCAATCGTATTTATTGAGCACTTACTGTGTGCAGAGCACTGTACTAAGCGCTTGGAAAGTACAAGTTGGCAACATATAGAGACGGCCCCTACCCAACCCGTCTTCCTATTTGTGTCTGTCCCAGTGTTGTGCTGCTTCAGCCTGAATAGCTTCAAGTCACCCTTGGCCATAGTTGAGCCGTGTTTGACTCCTGGCACTGTACCCCGAGGGGTCTTCAGAGCTCCACAGCGGTGCACAGCCATTGAGATCTACCTTGGGAACTCCTGGGAGCCCGCAAGAAGCAGCAAGAGAGGCGAGAGTGTTTGCCTGATCAGTGGAGAACTTTGTGTGGCCCTCTCCTGTGGCCAAAACAAGCCTTCAGCCATTAAAGTGCATGCAGAGCAATTATTTAACATGGAGAGCCCCTTGGATGCCGAGAGGAGCTCTCTCCTAAATAGACAAACAAGACGGATTGCACAAGGCTTTGCATGCCCTTGCTCTCCCACTCTGGAGCCATCTGGTGGGAATCTGGAAACTGCTTGTTTTCAGGGAGCAAAATATACTAGCCGAGGGCGAGACTGTGAGGTTATGGTTATAACTCCCAGTGAGTTATTCCTAAATCCCTGGCATTTTTTTTTTTTGAAGATAAATCCAGATTTGCCTTTTGATCTCCCCCCACCCCGGCGGAAAAAGAATGTGCTCTTTTCTTCACCTAAGCTGCTCTAGGAACTCCCTTTAGGCATCTTCAAATTCAGAGTGTAGGAAGGAACCTTGAGGTCCATTTCGTCCATCCCCTGTCCGCCGCGCCAGATCAATAAATAGATACCAGCAGACCTTATTGTATAAAGTCCACAACCTACTTTGAAAATACAGTCTGTGTTTTCAGTGGCTAAGGGAGAAGTCTGTGCCTCTCACTGTTTTTCTTTCCAAATGCCTGACCATATATGTGATCATAAGCAGGGTTCAGAAGAAGATTATTTAATTTATTTAAGGTTCGGTTACATTTTCCTAATGCTATTATATGTTCACCCACATGCCTAACCATCCAGGAAATTTTCTTAGTTTAACAGTTCTTTCCTGTTGATTAAATTGGCCCCTTTAACCTAAACTGAACCTCTCCTTAGGTTTTGACTTTGTTGTGGCATCAGCTCGACTCAATCATAGGAATTGTGAATTGATTCCAAATTCCACAGAATCTTCCGATAAAAGTGACGTACAATGTGAATTCTGATACAGGGCACTTTGCGTTTGAAAGCTTAAGTCGCAGTTTAAGTAAGTGCCTCGTTCTCCTCAGTGTGCCTCGTTCTCGCCTGTCCCGCGGTCAACCCCCGGGCCACGTTCTCCCCCTGGCCTGGAATGCCCTCCTTGTACATATTTACTTGTACATATTTACTATTCTACTTATTTTATTTTGTTAATATGTTTTGTTTTGTTGTCTGTCTCCCCCTTCTAGACTGTGAGCCTGTTGTTGGATAGGGACCGTCTCTATACGTTGCCAACTTGTACTTCCCAAGTGCTTAGTACAGTGTTCTGCACACAGTAAGCGCTCAATAAATATGATTGAATGAATGAATGAATGAATAAAAATTAGGGACACTCCAGTTTAGCAGCAAAGGTTTTAGAACCTCCCCCAAATGATGTTTAAGACAGTGGCCCTCAGGCTTTTCAGCCTGAGGTCCCCTAGGGTCTCCTCAGATCCTCAAGAGCCCTCCAACCCCCTGCTCTCCAGCAAAGGAAGAAAGGAGATGGTGTCTCATGCCCCAAGTTTAGAACAGGTTTGTGAAGCAGTTAAAATCACACCGGGCATGTGCCTCCTATTGCATGACTGGGAGCGAAGAGGCATTTTCCTCCTGGCAGAGAAGGCCAGACCAACTGGAGTTGCCTTGTGGTCCTCACCTTGAGAAACCCAGGTTTCGACAGACCTTCTGTGATGAAGCCAGTTAACTTTATCTCCTTGTTTTTAGAAAACCACACCTTGACTCTATAGTTTACCAAAGCCAAGGCAGATTCTCCCAACTAGACTTTCTCCTTTTTTCCAGGAGGAATGCTTATCGTTGTGGCTTCGTAGTGCTGTAGGAAACCCAAGCCCCCGTTCCCTTGGGAGTAGGCAAGGAGGGAGATTTTTGGATGTGATTCCTGGGAATCACCAGGAGAGCCTTGCTCAATAGAAACTGTGAGGCCGGACCATGCTGGCCACACGTAATATTGCTCAAGTCTTCCATGTCTGCGGTTACCCACTGGAGTGATTTGCGGAGGGACGGTAGCTTCGCTTCACCGTAGAAACACGCCCGTGATCTCATCCGTTCTCATGCAGCCGATGACAGGAAGGTCTTTGTTTGCATGGGTGCATGATGGCAGATGTTTGGTATTGTCTTTTCAAGAGTCAAATTTAATTGTCCTGCACTACAAGGACTTTAAGATAGGGAAACATTAGCTCACTGTAAAAAGTAATTGAAACCGTCTTTTATAATAATGCACATATGAATTCCATGGGTCTGGGCCTCTATCAGGCTGGCCTTGGATTGTAAGGTGGAAGGTTAACGCTCTGTCTTTTAGTGGCTTCTTCTGGGTAGCTCTTCAGTCACCAGTTTCTGAAATGTCCCCAAAAGCTGGTGTTCTTCCTCTGTTTTTGGTAGTTGGGTTTATGGTGGCCAATCTCTGGATGGGTTTACTGGTATTTGTCACCTCATAGTAGATCCAGGGCATTCTTCTTTCTGCTTCTCATAATGGTTTGTGGAGGGGAAGACCCTCCTCAGCCCCCCACTCACTAGATTGGACCACACTTGGGAAAGCCACTGCCAAGCCACACTTTCCCCTTTTTTAATGGTATTTGTGAAGCACTTACTGTTCTAAGCGCTGGGGTAAGTCCAAGTTAATTAGGTCAGGCACAGTCCCTATCCCACCTGAGGCTCACAGCCTAAGTAGGAGGGAGGACAGGTATCCCCATTTTATAGTTCAGGAAACTGAGGCATGGAGATATTAAATGACTTAGCCAAGGTCACACAACAAGCAATTGGCAGAGCCAGGATTAGAATCCAGGTCCTTCTAACTTCCAGGCACGTTCTCTCTTCACGCTGAAGAATAATGGGCCTCACTGTTTCCTTTTCCATGAAATACAGTTCAGGTTCCCTTTGGCAAAGGCTTTCACCTTTGGTTGTGAACCCCAGAGGGACTGGGACAAAGTCTAATTCCTAACTATGTATTATCTCCCAGGGCTTAATAGAGCACTGTGCACATAGTAAGTGCCATTACTACTACATTGATTGCGTACCTCTCCTTCCTTGAGACAGAACTCCAAGTGAGGGCCGAGGGAAGAGTTGGAGCCTGGTAGTTACCCTTCTAGAGCTCTAATAAACATCCTTCTTAGGAGACCTCTGTGCATCGCTCAGCGGCTATTCTCGTGTGAACTCTCTCTCAGGTTTACTAATGATCTTATAATAAACCTGCCTGCCTTGGGCAGTTGGATGTCTCTTTCTAAGCAAGCCTTCCCCGAGCCAACTGTGCGGCCTCCACGCTGGAGAGTCGAAATTGCATTTTAAGAAATGTTGAACCTGTGCCAGGAGCTACATGTTTGCAAAGGAGCTTTGATTTTCAGGTAACTTTAAACCCGAGGTCATTTGAAAAATTGCTCCCTAAGGACATCACCATTAAACACTCTCCCAGCAAGAGGTTCTTTGGAGATTTCAGATGTGAGCCGCACCATCCCTTAGAGGAAGGTACCAAAAAAAAGCCACCCTGAACTATCAGGATGGTCTGCTTTATAAACTCCAGGATTATATAGTGTTTGCTTGGAAAGACCTGGGGTTTTATAAGGAAGGCAAGGGGATCCAAGTTGAAAGCTAGTGTGTAGCAGAACATTGATTCCTACCATATTACAGAATAATAGGCTTCATAAATTATTCTGTCACTGGAAGAATAAACATGGTCTAACTTCAGTTCCAACTTTACAAAATTTACTGGCTATCTAATTTTCCAACTAATCCTCGCATTTCAACTCACTCAGGTCCCCCGGGTTTCTGTCTTTGCCATCGCTGACAGAGAGGAGATGGAATGGAGAAGAGCTGAGTCGACTTCCACCAGTCGTGCTGGGCAGGAGCTGGGCTCGGTCTAACGGAGTTCCCGGAGGCCATAGGGCATTTCGGGTTTCAGGCCTCTCCAGAAATGTGTGTTCTCCCTTGGCCCCACCTCCCCTTCCCGCTATCCAGAGACAAACATACTCTGATCTCTCTCTTGTAGATTCAGCCTATGAAAGGCAAAATTCCGTAGCCATCTTCCATCCAGGTTCAGGTTTAATGTGCTCATCTTCCCTCTGTAGTTCCTGCCTTTCCCAACCCTGGAGATCTTCAGGTCCCACAAGTTACCCGATTTGACCCACAGGTACCCCCGTCAGAGCATAAGGATTAGGACCCAGGCAAGTGCATGTGAGGCTCCCTGCGCTGGACAGATGTGGGCAAGGAACTGGGTTGGCTCGGGACTATGCCCATCCCACCCTGAGACCATTTGCCATCCACCCCCTCCATCTTTTCTTTTTCCTTCTCCCTCCCTCTCCGGCCAGCAGTGTTAGGAAGCAAACAGGTGGCCACTTTGCCAACTTTCCTAGAGACCTGCGATACCCTGAGTGGAATTGACCCAACTGTCGGTACCCATAGGGCCAGTCAGGGAAATGGAATTATTTTGTGGGTGTGGGTGTAGGTCTTCTCCTGCCGAACGGGTATAGTGCGAAGTGCAGTCCTGCAGGTCTCCATTCAGCACCTGCCCTTCACCTTCTCTGAGGAGGTCCCTGCTCTGCCCAGGAGACTCGTGATCCGTCTCCCCGCATCGCCACTTTTTTTCCTTTGATTTTGTATATACGAAGGGCTGGTGACAGGGTGATCCTACCCATGCAAGTGGGGGCAACTTAATGGACCTCTGTGCCGTCGACAGTCTATTCCATAGCGGGCGCCGGTTGGAGTTTCTCCTTTGCTGTAGTGCCAGGAGCTGCTTTTCAATTCCACCTCTTGGTCTATTTGGAAATCTGGGCGGGTGGAAATCAGTCCCTCCCCGATTGCTACTTGCCAGGCTGATCTGCCTGCCGCCGTCTTCTCCCAGCCAACCACTGGAGTGCCGCATTGTTGTGGGAACGAGGGGGTACATCCCTGGCACTGGGAGGAGGGTTTGGTTCCCAGGTGCTCAGCGTGGTTTTGAGGCCAAGCCAAGGAGAGGCAGAAGGTGTATACTCCAAGGAGGGGTTTGGGACCGTGAACAGCTGGCTGGCTTCCCCCATTCCCCGCTTGGGCATCCGAACCAAGACTTGCTCAGAGCCAGACACCTGAGCATCCTGTAAAGCGTTGGAGGGAAGTTTCTAAGCAAAGAGCAGCTGGCCACCCCCTAATAATAATAATAATAACTGTGGTATTAGGTAAGTGCTTACTAAGTGTCGAGCAGTGTACTAAGTGCCTTGGTAGATACAAGATAATGAGGTCGGACAGTCTCTGTCCCACATGAGGCGCACAGTTATAATTAGGAGAGAGATCAAGTGTGGCTTAGTGGGTAGAACATGGACCCGGGAATTAGAAGGACTCCGCCTGGGCAAATCAGTTACCTCCTCTGTAAAAAGGGTGTTAGTCCCATGTGGGACTGGGACTGACCAACTTGATTGACTTGTATCTACCCCAAGACAGATTAGAGCGGTGCTTGGCACATAGTGAACATTTAACAAGTACCATATTTATTTATTTATTATTTAAGTATTCAATCTCCATTGTACCGATGAGGGAACTGAGGCCTAGAGCAGTTAAGTGACTTGCCCAAGGTCACCCAGCAGTCAAAAGATCGAGCCAGGCCTAGAACCCAGGTCCTCTTACTCCTAGGCCTGTGCTCTTTCCACTAGGCTACACTGCATCTCTCTCTCTCTCTCTCTCTCTCAGTTCCCATGTTCAACAGTGCTTCGTGGAACCGTGACATTGGCATACCTGCTCTTCACCTAAACAAGCAGCTCTTCGATTTTACCACCTAGAGTTGTGTCTGATAAACTTTCTGGGACCCCATTTTCTAGGTCCCCAGGGAAGCATTCATTCATTCAGTTCTATTTATTGAGCACTTGGAAAGTGCACAGGATTGGGAGCCCAGCGACCTGGGTTCTGATCCCAGCTCCACCACTTGCCTGCTGTGTATCCTTGGGCAAGTCACTTGATTTCTCTGAGCCTCAGTTTCCCCATCTATCAATTGGGTCTCACCTGTCTCTTCAGAATAGCCCTTCTGTCTCACCTTTCCTCTCACTCCTCATATCTTCTAGCCTTCAGCCTCCCTCTGTGAACTACAGAGAAGCTATAGGATCTTGTCGGCCCTTCTCTGAAAGGCACTGACCTAGGCCTTCAACGTCGTGCAAGATTGACTTTAAGATTCTTCCAGTCACTGACATCATCACTGTCAACTATTTGTTGAATGGCCCTTGGCTCTGCACCAGGTGCCTCAGTACAAACCCAAACCACTGAGCGGTGGAAGCCATGCTTCCAAAGTTTTGAGGAGCCTTCAGCATGAGGTAGTTGGGCAGAGCCACAAAGCAAACAGTAATCTCCCGAGATTTGTTATTCCAGCCGGGAGAGTGGCGAGTAGACACGGTTATTTAGTGGGGAAACGGGAATGTGGATTCATTTAGTGTGAATGGAAACTCCTTGAAACGGCAGATAAAGAAGAACCGGAATTTTCTGATGCCTGTGAGTGTGAATCCTCACTTTGAAACAGCAAGTTGAGAAGACAGTTACACAGCTGCATTTTCCATTCTTCAGAAAATCCAGGTGGTAAGCCTGGATTACCTCAGTCATTTTTTCAGTGATTACTGTGTGCAGAGCACTGTTCTAAGCACTTGGGAGAGTACATTATAAGAGACACATTCCCTGCCCACAGTGAATTTACAATCTAGAGGGGGAGACAGACAGTAATCAATCAATCAATCATATTTATTGAGTGCTTACTGTATGCAGAGCACTGTACTAAGCGCTTAAAATGGCAATATAATATAAATATAATAAATAATATATATAAGTAATATAAATAAATAAATTACTGATATGTATGTAAGTGCTGTGGGGCTGGAAGAGGGGGTGAATAAAAGAGACTACGTCAGGGTGACACAGAGGGGAGCAGAAGAAAAGGAAAAGAGGGCTTAGGGAAAGCCTCTTGGGGCAGACGTGCCGTCAGTAAGGTTTTGAAGGAGGGGAGAGTAATCGTCTGTAAAATGTGAAGAGGGAGGGCATTCCAGGTCAGAGGCTGAAGCACTCAGTAAGCACTACTGATTGATTGAATGCCCCACTGACTTTCAGGGACTGATGATCTTGGAGTAGAGTAATACTAATAATAGCAACAATAATGGTATTAAGTTTTTAGTAAATGCTGAGCACTATACTAAGTGCTGGGGTAAATACGAGGTCCCCACGTGAGACTTACAGTCTAAGTAGAAGGGAGAAGAGAAATTGAATACCCATTTTGTAGAAGAAGGGAACTGGGACACTGAGAAGTGAAGGGCGCTGTCCGAGTTCACACAGTGGACAAAGTGGTGAGGGCAGGATTAGAACTCAGGTCCCCTGACTACCAGCCAGGGCCATGCTCTTTCCACTAGGCCCCATGCAGCCCATAGAGACCACCTCCTGTAGGAGAGAATCTCGGAAGTGGGCAAAGGAAAACATTTCTCTTGTTCACGCACCATGTAGAAGGTTGAAAGGTGGTCAAAGGTCATTAGTCACTTAACCAGGACAGTAGGAATTGCAAGATTTCAACTTGAGGTATTTTTCAGATCCCCACAGTGGCTGGACTTAAGTGGACCTAGGGAAAGGGTATGGCAAAATAACCCCGAGTCTGTGACTACATTGTCTCCTGGCTCCCAGATAGAATGTTATTGCCAAGTTGTTGACCTTTCTTGCACAGGTTACCCAACAGCAGGAGGAAGGGATACCAGGTTATCTCCTGGAGACCAGAGGGAAAACTGAAACAGGTCAATCAATAAGTACTCAGGTTCATTATGGTGAATAATCATATTAATAATCATGAGCGTTGTGTGTGTGTGTGTGTGTCTGCGGTTGGCGTTGGTATAGTTGTACTGAGTTGATATTGTTAAATTAACTCCTTGGCAGGAGTTACACACTCTACTCCTGCCAAAGGATCTCCAATTATTATTGAAAGGACGGTAATCGACATGATCTGACTTCATAAACAAAGGTGGAAACGTCCGGTGGAAACTACAGGCTATAGAAGAACACTATTCCTGTTTTTACACTATTCCTGCATTTTCATAGGAAATAGTTCTTCCATATACTCACTTTGCACAGATATGAAAATCACTAGCTGGTTTCCTTGACATTTGGCACTGCAAATTAAATTTCAACTCAAAAAAAATGGATGGCTCAGTCCAAGTGTGTGTGTTCTAATGGAGCAATTTCCACTCAAACATTTGTACTAGAAGTTTGAGTTTATCATCTCTATGTATTTGGAATTTCTAGCAGGGGCTGTTCTTCTTTGGTTCGTTGAAGACATTCTGGGCTGTCTTTCCTTAACTCAGTGATTGAACTGATTGTTCAGTGGGTTTGTACATGTTTGGCAATTTCAGAAAATATGTATGTAGTGTGAGTATATTTTGGTGCAGGGACAGAAAAATGTAACTATTTAATTAGCATTCACCTAAAGGAGTCTAACAAGGACTTTTGTTGTTGGTTCCCTAGTAGTCGGGTGAGAAGAAAGATGGCTCTGGAAATTCCTGGGGAATCTCCAATCAGAAATGATGGACAAGCCTCAAACCTGAGACTTTGGACTCTAGACCCTGCACAGTGGAGTTGATTATAGCGCTAATGATTTGTGCAGCATGAGATGCACTCCCTCATCCTCCCTAATAATAATAATGATGGCATTTATTAAGCGCTTACTATGTGCAAAGCACTGTTCTAAGCGCTGGGGAGATTACAAGGTGATCAGGTTGTCCCATGGGGAGTTCACAGTCTTAATCCCCATTTTACAGATGAGGCAACTGAGGCACAGAGAAGTTAAGTGACTTGCCCAAAGTCACACAGCGGGCAATTGGCAGAGCCGGGATTTGAACCCGTGACCTCTGATTCCAAAGCCCGGGCTCTTTCCACTGAGCCACGCTGCTCCCTCACGCCAGTTGTGTTCCCGCTGGGACATGGAATGCAGTGATTCAGCAGGTGGGCAAACTCTAGATTAGTTTAGGGAGCAGGATTATGGCTTTTACATTCAGTTCTTCTTCTATAACATGAGTTTTTGCTTCAGGCTCGGGATAAAATGCTGTTAGGGTTTTAGGCAACAGTCTTCCAGCAAAGCACATATACCTGGATGGAACGCAGCACAGGGTCAGAAGAAATGGGTATGGGCTTCTATATGGCATTGATTGAGTTGTTCACACTATGTATTAATATTTACTGGGGCTAAATCACCATTGGTGATGTTTTCTGGCCAAGAGGAAAGAGTCTGGGCTTGGGAGTCGAGGACTTGGGTTCTAATCCTAGCTCTACCACTTGCCTGTTGTGGGACCTTGGGTAAGTCATGTGACTTCCCTGGGTGTCAGTTACCTCATCTATAAAATGGGGATTCACTCTCTCTGCTCCCTCCCCCTTAAAGTGGGAGCCCTAGGTGGGACAGTGACTGTGTCCAAGCTAATTATCTTGTGTTTTCTCCAGCGCTTAGTACAGTGCCTGGCACACAGTAGGTGCTTAAGAAGTGTCGTTAAAAAAAAACCTAGAGCACCTCGAATAGTCAGCCGCTTCAGCAGGAATCCCCAAAATGGGGAGAGCTAACATGAGCAATGAAGACCATAGTGGCAGCCACTCTGGCACTTACCTACCAGGCAAACAGTCAATCAATCAGTCAATTTAACAAGTATAATTATTATTATTATTATTATTAGAAGAAGAAGAAGAAAGGAAGCAAATCCCGTGCAAGGCCGATGCCGAAGGGAGTGGAAGAGGAAATGAGGAAGGGAAGACCCATTGGATGTGCCTTTAGTAAGGCTCTGAAGGTGGGAAAGATTATTTTCAGTTGGATATAAAGAGGGAAGGCATTCCAGGCCAGCGGCAGAATGTGGGTGAGAGGTCGGCAGTAAGATAGACAAGATCGGGATACAGTGAGCCGGTTGCCATTAGATGAGCCGAGTTTGCGGGCTGGGTTGTCGTGGGAGAGCAGCGAAGTAAGGTTGGAGGGGGCAAGGTGACTGAGGCCCATAGCACTAGGGCCCAGCATTCCCTGCACTTCACAGCATGCCGCAACCTTTCCAGCTTACTCGCTGGCTGCGCCCATTGTCCCGGCTGGGATTTGACTAGCAGGGACTACAGCATGTGAGTGGCACTGCACAAACCACTAGCACTAGAACCAATTCCTTTGCATGGGTCCTCAAACCTGAAGTCTAAGTGACTAGGTCAAGGCTCAGCCATCATTGGCGTTCGTTTCCTCAAGCACATAAATCAGCGTAGCATCCGGTAGGCACGCGATCAGTACGGCCGTTGAAGAGGCAGGGAAAGACACTGAGGGGGCTTATGTGGGGCCAGTGATAGCTTTGAAGTAGCCAAAATATTTTATCCACACCAAGTTTTTCAAAACTTTCTTGCAAGGATGGCCGTTATCTGATGTATCATTTATCCCTGGAGCAGCACTAGTTTACATGGGCAAAGGAAAGGCATTTTGAAAAGTGAGTTATCCTTTTTGGGAGATTCTGGCGTGTTTTTAGAGACTCCTCTTTCAGTGAACAATGCGGCTTTGTAAATGAACCTATTTTCTCGTAAACTGACGCGGCTAAAAAGGGGAATTTGGGGGAATGAAGAGTTGCACACTAAGCGGGGAGGTGCCAAGGGAGAGAATTAGGTTCACTGAGGATGATGAGCCCTGAAGATGATGAATGGAATTTCTAAACACATTTGTTTCCATAACTTTTAAACTGTGCACTGTGACCATTTATAACATTTCCTATGGAAAATCACAGTCAGCAATCCACGTCCAGATTCTTCACTTGAAAATGTTTTTAACAAGTTTGGAGTGGTTTTTGCTTTGTTTTGTTTTGTGTTGTTTTTTTTTTTGTCGTCTTTAGTTTAAGTCCAGAAGCTGAAAACAATCTTAGAATGTATTGTGCCTAGGGTTGTAATTGTATGAGCTTCTCCCAATCCAGCTTCTCCCAATCCAACCCAGCAGTTGGGTTTCCAGAGCAGCCTTTTCCTTCCTGGCTGAGGCCCCGCCTTGGGACTGGATAGAAGTGAGTTGTAGAGAGGCCAAGGGTCAAGAGGCCACCAGCAAGCCGGCTGAGAGGAAAGCCATTTCTGCCCACTCCAATGCCTCCAGGCCTGCCTTCCTGCAGCCCCATTTGCAGATCACTTTGACTTTTGTTGTCTGGGGAGGGCATAAGCATTCTGGATTATCTGGGTCGTCTTGTGGTCAGTGGGAGAAACTTAATGTTTCTGCCATGGGAGCCTGACCGCAATTAGAAACAACTGCTTGGCACTTCTGGTCCCGACTGTCACTTCCCTGCTGCATTACAAACAGCAACTCAGACTTACAGACAGAATGGCCTCAGACTGGACCAATAACAATGGACGTGTTTGTTCCGAAAACAAGTAGCTGGATGAGGAAGACTGTATTTCCCCGTGCAGAAGAAAAGCATCTTTGTGGCTTGGGCACTGGGACCCTTGTCCAGCGATGGTTGAACTTTATGTAATGATGGCTCCCCATAAATAACGACTACCCACACAGTTCTGCCAAGGCTCATGTTATCTTGTTTTATCAGCTGCACAAATGCAGTGGCACATAGCCCAGAGGAAAACTCTGCTTGCCTCTCCTCATTTGCCTGGTGTCCCGGGGTCCCGTTAGCCAGAGTTGCCAGGAATTCTCCGTCTGCACCGGACTAGTAGCCAGAGAACATGGTGGCGGGGAGGCAGGGGGAGAAAAGTGGCACTGCAGTAATGACGCTGTTGCTCTCCCGTTGCCCTCTGCCACAGTCCCCCTCTTGGTTGTTTTCTGAAGAGATCTTCCTTGGAACATTTGGGAAAAAAAAGGCATCGTGTCCGTCGTATTGATCCAGACTATTTAAATATGGTTGCTAGTGGGTGCTTTTAAATTGTAGTCTTACCTCAGTTGCCTCATCTGTAAAATTGGGATTAATACGGTGAGCCTCGTGTGGGCCATGGATTGTGTCCAACCTGATTAGCTTGTATCTACCCCAGCCCTTTGTACAGTGCCTGGCACACAGAGTAAGCATTTAACAGATACCATAAACAAGCAAACAAAAAAGTATTAGCCATTCTCAGCCTTCAGGTTTAATGAGCAGTAACCTAGGGCATTGATAATTTGCGCATGGCTGATTCCCAAAATACAAAAGACATGGGTTGTTGGTCATTTTGATACTTAAGCAGCTCTGGGTCTCCCTCTAACCCCACTGTCATGCTCCAGGGGGAACGTAACTGCAGGGATCAATCAATTAATCATATTTATTAAGTGCTTACTGTGTGCAGAGCACTGTACTAAGCACTTGGGAGACTGCAGTATAACAGAGGTTTCTTGCCCACAATGAGATTGCAGTCTAGAGGGTGAGGGAGTAAAAGCCATAACCGCTATAATCAATTTACTTCGCTCTGGTTCTCCTGCTCCTCGACTTTCGTTCCCCATGGGAGATTTCATGCATGTAGCTTGTAGTAGAGCCAGGACGTATACAGCACCACTATCAAAGGGATTTATCAAATGTTGTGTACAGAGCACTGTACTAAGTGCTTGGAAAAATACAGTATGTTAGGATTTGTGGATATGGTCTCTGTCCACTAGGAGAAGAGATCTGTAGGAACGGCGATCCCAGAAGCCGACGTTTAAACAACCGTGGTCTCCAGTACCATCTTATTTCGGCCCAAATGGGCCCGGATGTTGGCAAGCACTTTCCACACTCCATTTTCCCAACTCTGCAGAGACTCTGGATCCACTGCATACTGTCTAGCTTGTCCGTGCCCAGGACAGAGCACACTTTATGCAGCCACCCTCAGGGCTGGGGACATCAGGGCAGATCGGGTTCTGCTCCCAAAGCAGGTCAGCTATGCGTTGGCCCTTCTAGACTTACATCACGTGGAATAGTGTTCTATTTTAACAGCAGATACAGTATTGCCGTGGATACTCTGGGGATTGCTGCAATGTTCAGTGGCATCTTTTACAAACCTTTTTCCCCTTTAGCAGTATTGGAAAAACACCTGACTATGGTTCCCTGAACTTCCACTTATTTCTCAAATCCAATCCTCTTGTTCCCACCACAGTCATGTGAAATTCCTTCTTTCTCTAGGAGATGTTCAGTAGCAGATAGAATACCTATAACCAGCTCCCTGAGCCTAAACACTGTGGTGCAGTTGCGATTTAGAGGTAGTTCCTGAAAAAAGGAGAAAACGTTCAGCACTTCCTACATTTGATGCCTACCCCATTTGCTTGCCTCTCCGGTAAGGAAAATTGTTCATTCACATCTGGGGTCTGAAATTACTGAATCCTAAGTTCACTACCTGGAGTCAAATAATAATAATGATGATGATGGTATTTTTATGGTATTTATTAAGCTCTTACTTTGTGCCTAGCATTATACAAAACTCTGGGGTAGGTAGGTACAAGCTAATCAGGTTGGACACAGTTCCTGTCCCACATGGGGCTCACACTCTTCATCCCCATTTTCCAGATGAGGTAACTGAGGCCCAGAGAAGTGAAGTGACTTGCCCAAGGTCACACAGCGGACAAGTGGCTGAGCCGGAACTAGAACCCAAGTCCTCATGACTCCCAGGACCGTGCTCTAACCATTAGGCCATGCTTCTTCCCTAAGTCAAAGTCGGGTTGACACCTCAGGCCCTCCTGTGTACTGGACAAGGACAAACTTGTGAGGGCAATGGCATCCCACCAGTCATCCAGCACCATTTTACGGAAGGATGGCAATTTTTCAGTATCCCAAATAGGGGGACCTCTGGACCCATCATTTGCTCCAGACACATGCACTCCTCTCCAAGGTCAGTGTGATATCTGGTGTGACGCCCTGGGAAGATTACCATCTCCGGGCATTCCCCCTGCTCGGCAAACCTGCAGCTCCAGTGCTTGGTACAGTGCTCTGCACAAGTAAGCGCTCAATAAATGCCATTGATTGACTCCAGTGTCAGATCAGGCCTGGCTCCACTGGACCTGAGTCTTTGACGGAGCGTGGAATTTTAGACCAACTCTTTCATCTTGCCACCTTTGACAGCCCGGTTACCAGTCATTGGCCATAGCTGAGTTGGCCCCGCCAGTGTTGGCCAGTAGGACTTGGAGGGCTTTGAACCCTTGTACTTTATCTTTGGCATTCGTGTAACTGTCTCTTGAAAAACAGTTATCACTTTTGGCATGCTGCAGAAACTTGTGGGTTACAAAGGGCTCACTTTGTTCTCTCTCTCACAGCTCTTGATTCTAACTTACTCTTTCCTCCATCTCTCCCTGTTCTTGTTTTCTCTCTCCCCCCGCCCCCCCTCACTATCTCCTTTTGGACTTGGCCCATAGTTCTCACCCTCCTCCACCAGACCTCAGAAAAAGGGGACCTGTCTGGACCCAGGTCAGTTTGACCCATTATCTTTTACTTTTTCTATAGTTTCCCTCCTAATACCCACATTGTTTCAGGCAGAATCTTCAGCAAAACTGACACATGAGATGTATACTTGGGACTTCAGAGTCCTGCAGGCCAAGGAGACATCAGACGTATATAATGAATGCATCCTATGTGTGTGTTTCCCTTTCCCCAAAAGTGAGGTTGGATCTGCCTGACTGGGATATGGCTCTCACATTTGGGACTCACTTATGTTCTAACATAAAAGGGGGTGTTTCACAAACCAGGGGAAGGCTACAATTTACCAACGAGGGAAACCAGTTTCTGTTACTTATAATGAACTGCTTTAGAAAAGTTGGTGGTTTCCACCAGCAAAAAACTCCACTTTCATTAGCAATCTGGGAGAATCCTAAGAGCCTCTCCTGGACATCATAATAATAATAATAATAATAATAATAATATAATAATAATGGTATTTGTTAAGCGCTTATGATGTGTGAAGCACTGCTGTAAGTGCTTGGGGGGGTGGTTACAGGGTGATTAGGTTGTCCTACGAGGAGCTCACAGTCTTAATCCCCCTTTTACAGATGAGGTAACTGAGGCACAGAGAAGCAAAGTGACTTGCCCAAAGTCACACAGCAAACAAGTGGTGGAGCCAGAATTAGAACGCATGACCTCTGGCTCCCAAGCCCATGCTCTTTCCACTGAGCCACGCTGCTTCTCAATAGTCACAATAATAATAATAGTAATAGTAACAATAATAATAATAACAATGGTGTTTATTGAGTGCTTACTATGTGTCAAACACTGTCCTAAGCGCTGGAGTAGATACAAGCAAATCAGGTTGGACACAGTCCCTGTCACACATGGGGCTCACAGCCTGAATCCACATTTTCCAGATGAGGTAACTGAGGCACATAGAAGTTGAGTGACTTGCCCAGGGTCACACAGCAAACAAGTGGTGGAGCCAGAATTAGAACCCAGGTCCTTCTGATTCCCATGCCTGGGCTCTGTCCACTAGGCTATGCAGCTGCCACCTCTGTGTAGACCAGCTCGATAATTCTGGGCCCTGCTGTCAGCTCACCTCAATCTGCTCACCCTGTCTTCCTCCTCACCATTCCCCCCAATTCCTTCCCACTCCCCAGCCAGTAGTACAGCCTCAGAGCATCAACAGTGCCTGCATTCGCAAGCCCTAGTAACACGTTATTCTTAGGAAGCCTCTTCACCCAAGATGATGGATGGTCACGGCTGCTTTTCCAGGTGTTTCAGTTGCTCTGTGGGTTCTGGTGATTTAATGTCTCACTTTGACTGATTAGACAGGGACATCTTGAACTCTTGTCCAATTGAAACTCAGAGGCACAAATTTCAATCCCAGGCCTCCTCTGGAAACATAATTGTAATTCTCTTCCTAATGTCCCCCTTTGAGACTCACTGTCTGAATCAATCTTCTGGAGGATTAAGTAGTGTCAGCATGTAATTTGTTTGTCTAACATTTCCAATCATGGAAAGAAATGTCAGCTTCCCCCAAACCTGCACATATCCAGCTTCAGAACAGGGGTTGATTTCTCGACCTTTGCCCAGAGGTGGTAGTTGCTGAAAAGCTCTGTTTCAAGTAGGTAAAACACCTTTGGCTGTAGGAGTTCCTTCCATTGGAGAACAATGAGGGAAACAAGCAAAGCCTCCTGGTGGGAGACAACCCACAAGGAACCCTGGTTTTCTTCAGTAATATTGAACGTCTCTCTCGGCAGCCTGCTTCTGTTTCAACCAGCGTCTTCAAGAGTAATAGTAACACTGAACCATGGGGACTTGAGCAGCAACTAAGACAGAAATATTAAATAACTGAGTGGATTTTTTTCTCCTCTCCTCTGAGAAATGTGTAGAATTTCTCCAGTTGAAGTGTTTGAAGGGTTTTTTTTAGCAACAATAAGGGGTGGAAATTTCTGCTTTGGATGGTGAAATATATGCAGTTTTTATTCAAACACTATAGTCACAGAAATTCCTCACCTCCCTTTTTTTTTTCTTCTTCATATTTTGGACCAGCCAGGGTAGAAGAGATGAGTCACAGTCTGCTGTCGTGGAGTCCAAAGATGCTGTTCAGCATCCTCAGGCTGAAGTGTTGCTTTAGGAATGGATGATGTTGCAGTGAGGCAGTTCTCTGGCCATATAAACAGACCTTCTCCCCAGGAGCAACAGCCTAAATGCTATCATTCCTCATGGCATTTATACTGGGGGGAAAAGGAGGAACTTCAGTTTTCTGGGATGGCTACTAATTTTGAAGTGTAGAGGCATCTTTGGAGGAGACAGTTCCCCGGGAGAAATTCAGTTCTGGAGCAGACTCACAGAAAATCACCATTGCCCCACCCACTGCAGTTTAGAGGATCTTTGAAAAAGTTTGGCACTCAATGTAAAAACCCCTTCCTTTACAAAAAATTGCACCAGAAAGGTTTCTCTCCCCATTAAGAGTAATAGGTGGAAGTATTTTGGGACCCTTTGTTTAACTTAACAGCCCAAAATAAAACATTTGCTCCCATGGCAGTTCTAGCAACCTATGGATTCATTTCTGGGTCATTAAAACGTTTTGATGGAAAAGAGGACACATTGATATTTCATTTATCAAAACGGGGATAGTATAAGAGATACTTGGGTTTTCACTCTCAGTACATCCCACGTTTTTGAAGTATTGTCTTTTATGGTTAAGTAACCACATTTTTTTAAGCATTTGGTTATTGGTTCCTCCCTATTATTTACAGGAAGGGAAAGGAAAACTTGAAAATAGTGCATCTCAAGCTCCGCAGTCCTGCGGTATAGCTGTTAAAATGCCTTCACGTTGCTCAAAGCCACAGGTGTTTGAACCACATTTAACTGATGCTAAATTCTTCTCTCCTGCAAACCAGTAGGAGGTACTTAGTGGTATCATTTTGTGGGGTTCCGGCCATATAAAATGGAATTGCGCTGCTCTTGTGCTGTTCTGTTTTGGCATCATTTCACCCTATTACATCGGGATAGGTTATGTTTTTCTCAGCATGCAAGCTGTTGGGTGATGTCTCACTGGTCTGTTAATCCAGTAGTTTTCACCTCTCAGATTGGGGGTATATTTCTCCTTGAGTCTCTTATTCAGACCTCTATTGTATATTCCCTCCCCTCCCTTTTTTTTTTTTGGCTTTACTTTAATCTTCCCAATGTAAGGAAAGCTTTACCGTTCCTAGGCTGGCCTATTCTTGTGGGGTTTTTTAATAGTATTTGTTAAGTGCTTATTATGTGTCAATAAATGCTGGGGTAGATACAAGAAAATCAGGCCAGATACATTCCCTGTCCCACATGGGGTTCACAGTCAAATAGGAGGGACAACAGGTTTTGAATTCCCATTTTGCTGTTGAGGAAACTGAGGCACAGAGAAGTTGAGTGACTTGCCCAAGGTCAGACAGTATAATAATAATAATGATAACATTTATTAAGCGCTTACTGTGTGCAAAGCACCATTCTAAGTCTGGGGAGGTTACAGGGTGATCAGGTTGTCCCGTGGGGGGCTCACAGTCTTCATCCCCATTTTACAGATGAGGGAACTGAGGCCCAGAGAAGTGAAGTGACTTGCCCAAAGTCACACGCTGGCAATTGGCAGAGCTTGGGATTTGAACCCATGACCTCAGACTCCAAAGCCCATGCTCTTTACACTGAGCCACGCTCCTTCTCTAGGCAAGTGTAGGCAAGTGACAGAGTCAGAATTAGAATCCAGGTCCTCTGGCTCCCAAACCCAAACTTTATCCACTAGGTCCCAGAGGTTATGTTCAACTCCGGCATTCTCTTGAGGACTCCATCCAATATGAATTCGCAACCACTACATCTTGCTTGCACCTCAGACAAACCTACCCAACTTTCCCACACAGTAGCAGAGCCTTTAGGTAAAGTTCTAAAAAAAAAATCACCCTCAACATTCACCAGAACCATATTCTACAGAGTTTATCAATTTCCATCAGGAACAACTTTTTTCCCCCCGTTATCATTTGATCAAGTTAAACCTACCACATTTTTCCCTCATTGCAACCCATGTGGCTATCACAAAACTGATTAAGTTGCCACATTTATAGAGATGTAAAGTGCTGCTTTGATTTCTTTACTGATCGACCCAGTTATAATTTAGCAGTGTCAATTTAGTATCATGCCTTGCAGTGAAGTAAATTATTACAAGATTTTCCCAGCATCTCTTAGAAGCCTACACAATAGGGTCCATCTTTAGCCGAATCTTGTATCTGAGTCAAGCACATCTGCTCTGAAACAGATGGAAATCGAGTAGAACCCATGTGTACAATGTGATATTTAAGAATCCCATCTGTTGGACTACAAGGGCACAAATCCCCTTCTCCTTCTCTGCCACAACCAGGAAGTTGGAATACAATTTTCTTACCTTCCTTCTGACTGCTATCCCTGGATTTATCTTGGGCAGCTCCTCCTCCTCCGTATTGATTCCCAAGTGGACAAATCCAGGTTCTCGAACCCACCATTCGGACACCCTGTGAAATCTTCCCAGAACTCCCAATCCAGTGGCCTTTTCAGGTGGAGGATCTGTAGGATCTGGAACCACCAGCTCTACTCCCTTCTTTTCCCTCTGCTCACCCCTTCTCTGCTTCGCTTTGGAGAATGGAGGAGCTTCTGCAGCTGAAGCCTCAGTCGATGCCAGAAAATAGTGACAGCAGAGACCCTGATAGGGACAGGCCCCCAGGACTAAATATAGCCGGCACACACTCTTCATACCTTCACGGGAGATGACCTTGTCAGCACAGCGTCCGCTCGTAGTAAATTGGGCTGCAGTTGGAGGGGGCCAGGAAGCAACGGGCCATCTATCAGGAGCAGGCAAGTAGAAGCAGGTATGTCATCTTCAGCTCAGATTAAGAGATACCACTTTATATTTGGAAGCACCCAGCCAGGAAGCGAGGGCCGTAGCAAGGTTCCTTTGGACGGTTCAGCCAAAATCGTAAGCCGAGTCCCCTCTTGTGGCTTCTGTAGTATTTTTGTTTTGTTTTTTATGGTATTTGTTGAGCGCTGACTATGTGCTGGGCACTTTACTAAGCACTAGAATAGATATAAGGTAATCAGACTGGTTGGACCCAGTCTCAATCCCCATTTTACAGATGCTGTAACTGAGGTCCAGAGAAGTTAAGTGACTTGCCTTAGGTGACCCTTCAGACAAGTTGCAGAGCCAGTCCTTCTGTCTCCCAGGACCACACTTTATCCACTAGGCCATGCTGCTTCTCTTCATGATGGTTTGTGAGCTTTAACTGCTTTGTTAAACTCCTACTAAGTGCCAGGAACTGTACAAAGCACGGGGATAGATGCAGCTAGTCAGGTTGGGCACAGTCCATGCACGTGGGGCTCAAACTCTTAGTCCCCATTTTACAGATTAGGTAACTGAGGCCCCGAGAAGTTAGGTGGTTTATCCAAAGATCACTCAGCAGGTAAGTGGCAGAGTCTGGGCTTTTCCCACTAGACCATGCTGCTTCTCTTCATGCCGGCTTGTGAGCTTCAACTGCTCTGTCCACGAAGAATAAATGAGAGCATGACTTCTCTGTGATGGATTTCCAGATGGAGATTATGCAGACTATTATATTGTTCCTTTGAGCTATCTGCTCTTGTAGTATTAATAATAATAATAATAATGATTGTGGTATTTGTTGAGTGCTTACCATGTGCGAAGCACTGTACTGAGCTCAGGGATAGATACAAGATTATCAGGTCCCACATCGGTTCACATTCTAAATAGAAAGTAGAACAGGTATTGAATCCCCAGTTTGCACATGAGGGAACAGAGGCACAGAGGAGTCAAGTGACTTGCCTAAGGACACAAAGCAGGCAAGGGTGGATCTAGGATCTCCTTGACCCGTGCTCTTTCCACTAGATGACGCTTCTTCTGGCCTGATGGAGAGGTGGCTTGAATAAGGAAGGTTTGGAAACGTTGTAACCTGGGGCAGTGTGTGCTGCTTCTTTTGAGGATGGAGTAGGAGGTGGTGACTCAAATGCCTGTTCTCCCCATTCACAGTCCTCAGTCTTCATTTCAGACTTCGTTCCTTTCAGCAACTTAGTGGTGATGCTTGATCTGACTGATAACTGTGTATGTATGTGAGGGAAAACAAGGGATAGCCCTTTTGGAGAGCCCAGTCTTCAATAATCCATGAAGCAGCATGGCCTAGTAGAAGCAGAGTGGCCTAGTGGCTAGATCACAGGCCTGGGAGTTGGAAGGAATTGGATTCTAATCCCGGTTCCACTACTCGTTTGCTGTGTGACCTTGGACAAGTCACTTAACTTCTCTGTGCCTCAGTTACCTCATCTGTGGAATGGGGATTACAACTGTGAGCCCCATGAGGGACATGGGCTGTGTCCAACCCAGTTTGCTTTTATCCATCCAGCGCTTAGTACAGTGCCTGACACATAGTAAGCACTTAACAAATACCACAATTATTATTATTAACATATCCTCATTATTATCCTGAAGAGAGTTAAGATTTCATTAGACATAGGGGGTGAACCCAATGGGATATCTAGATGAAATGTGAAAGATTCTCATCCCCCTCTTCCATCACTGGGAGCTTTCCCATACTTTCAGAAAAGGTTCTGAATCTGCTTCCCTGCTGGTCCCGGGCCTAGTAGTAGAAACATTTATTGAGTGCCGACTTGGTGTGGTGCCCTGGTGCTTGGGAAGTGCAGAATAAAGAAATGATGTGTTCCCAGCCCACAAGAAGCTTAAAAAATAAAATAATTGTAGAATTTTTAAAGCACTTTCTGTGCCAAGTTCTGTGCTAAGCCCTGGGGTAGAAAGAGAGTATTCTCTGTCTCCACTGAGCTCATAGACAAGAACAGAAGAGAGCATAGGCTTTTAATACTGGTTTTACAGGTGAAGAAACTGAGGCACAGAGAAGTTGACTTGCCCAAAGCAACAGAGCCAGCAGGTGGCACAGCTGGAAGTAAAATTCAGGGTCTTTGGCTCCCATCCTGTGCTTTTTTCCCTAGGCCATGCTGCTTCTAGAATTTATCCGGAAAATTGGGGAGAAAACTATAAAATATTTACAACTTGAGTGGTAAAAAGATCGAGTGCACTGCAGCAGGTAGATAGCTGGGGGAGGGCCTTCTGCCCCAAATCTATTTTAGAACACGTTTGGAGTGGTGGCGGGTTGAAATTTGAAGGTTTAAGGATAATAAGTTATAGAGCACATTGCATCCAAGGATCTTGGCCTTTTTTTTGAAGACCACTGGCAGTTTATAATATAAAGGCTTAACAAGGGAGTTCCTGCTGAACTCTTACTGAGAGAAAGAGGGCTAGCCTGTGCCTTCCTTGGCATCCAGTAGTAGCCATTACAGCAGGAGAATAGTTGAACAATACTAATCCCTGGTCTCATTTGCTGGCAACAAGCAGTGCATTCCCCATGATTTATAAAGCCTCTAATGAGCTCTCCGGTGCACCGAACACATAATGACTCTAAACCAGAATGGATGGAGAAGCAGCGTCGCCCAGTTGAAAGAGCACAGGCTTTGGCGTCAGAGGTCATGGGTTCAAATGCCAGCTCTGCCACTTGTCAGTTGTGTGACTTTGGACAAGTCACTTCACTTCTCAGTGCCTCAGTGACCTCATCTGTAAAATGGGGATGAAGACTGTGAGCCCCACGTGGGACAACCTGATTACCTTGTAACCTCCCCAGCACTTAGAACAGTGCTTTGCACATAGTAAGCGCTTAATAAATGCCATGATTATTATTACTATGGAGCTGTGGCTTCCTAGATGCTTGTTCTCATTGTCCCTTTAGACCTATCATCCTAATTTCCCTAAGGGGCAGGAAGTGAAACCCCATGCTTTTTTCAAGTAAATAAATGAATTTTCCATGTTACCACGGCCCCCAGAAGATCTGAGTAAATCAGTGTGTTTATATGTATCGTAACAAATGTCCAAAAAACATCGCAGAGTAAATAGTCTCATTTGTTCATGGGTGATGTTAGAACAGTGAAAATTAAAATTTCAGTCTCCTCCTTTCTGGTCCTTTTTCTAGATGCTGGATGAGGTGGATTGTGCTTTGATTTGTTTGTTGAATGTGAGAAAGCAACAACCCATTTTTTTGAGTTGCTTAAAGCAGGGTCCATTTCATCCGTCGCAATGTGACCGAATGGTCACGGTATCAGCTGTCCCGGCTACAGCACATTCCTGAGGGTGTCTATTTTGGCACCATTATGTAATTCCCACTTCACTGGCTCAAGTGCCACTGAAATAAGTGTTCAAACCCAGCAACCTTGTGCCTCGGTTTCTCTGCTGAGCGCTCTTCCCTCTGTGCGTCTGCGACGCTTCAGCAATAAACTGCGAGGTGAATGGGTTGAAGGGATAGAGATGATCCAGGAATGGTGGTCCCCAGTAGGGCTGGCTGGCACCTTAACTCCTGAATGTTGCCAACTTGTACTTCCCAAGCGCTTAGTACAGTGCTCTGCACACAGTAAGCGCTCAGTAAATACGATTGATTGATTGATTGAATGGGGTCAAAACTGGCCAGCAGAAGAATACAAGCATTAGTTTAGAAGAAACTGCAAAGGGCACAATTTTCTGCCGATGAACCTTACTGACTAAAGGCTTGTTTTCTCTCTGTGCTTGTGAGCTCGTTATGGGCAGTGAATTTGTCCACTAATTCTGTGGCATCGTACTCTCCCAAGCGCTTAGTAGAGTGATCTGCACACAGTAAGTGCTCAATAAATACGACTGACTAAACATTAAGCTTTGCACCATCTCTGATCATCTGAGCAGATTGTTTAAGGGCCGCTTCTGGAGTTAACAGAACTAGATCATGGTTGATATTGGTTCAGATCATCTCAGCTTGACCACGACCCTAACCAGAGTGTTGTTGGATTTCAGCGTGGTGGAACCAGAGTGATGCTGGTTCAGTCTTGTGTAAATATCTTTTCCCATTTTTTTTTCAGAAGTGGGTGAGAGCAATGCCCCATGAGGTGAATGTGCAAGGTTTAAACCATTAGAAATCCTTGATTTCAACCCAAAGCATCTTTAAATGAAATTTCTCTTTCCTTCGTCATTCGGGGATTATTCCGAGCCCAAGCGTACGATTTTGGAACTTTTCACCCTGCAACATCAGCTGTTGTGAACAGGGCCAACTTCAGACACTCAGCCTTGCTGACATGGGGCCAAAACAGCCAACTCCCTAGTTCCACATGACACCATCTTGTTGCAGTGCTCACAGAGCTCTGCATGCTGACATCATTGTATCATGCTGAGAACCCAGTGGAATTTGATAATGTCATCCTCAAGGATAGGAATCGTGCCTACCCACTCTAGCTTATCGTCCTCTCCTAGAAATCGGTGCGGCCTAGCAGATAGCGCCCAGGCCTCGGAGTCATAAGGACCTGGGTTCTCATCCCGGCTCTGCCATGTGTCTGCTGGGTGGAGAAGCAGCGTCAACCTTGGGAAAGTCACTTCACTTCTCTGTGCCTCGGTTAAGTCATCTGTAAAATGGGGATTAAGACTGTGAGTCCCATGTGGGACACGGTCTGTGTCCAACCTGATTAGCTTGATTCTACCCTGGCCCTTAGTACAGTGGCTGGCATAGAGTAAGCGCTTAACCCCATACCATTTAAAAAAGTGACTATTATCGTGCTCTGCAGACTAAACGCTCAATAAATACCATGGATTGATTGATTTGCAGAAGAGCGTTTCTGTGCCTCTGACCCTCAAACAAGCACCCCAGGGAGCTTGGCTCCAAGACTGTTACTTTTACCCCTCCAGCGGCTCACATCTGTTCCATCATCGTCTTTGAGAAGAGAGCAACATCACCATCTTTGGAAATTTTGGGACTACTGCCTCTCCATGGGGTGTTCTCAGTTATTAGCTTACTTTACTAACCGTCCAGCTCTAGTGGCTTTAGTAAGCTGCATAAATGCAAACCCACTGAGAGAACTTCAGGGACCTCCAAACTAATAGTAGTAATAATACTATTGTCAGTCTCACCGCCGACCTCTCGCCCACATTCTGCCTCTGGCCTGGAACATCCTCCCTTCTCATATCCAACAGACAATTATTCTCCCCTACTTCAGAGCCCCGTTGAAGGCACATCTCCTCCAAGAGGCCTTCCCTACCTAAGCCCCCCTTTCCTCTTCTCCCACTCCTTTTTTGCGTGGCCCTTTCCTTGCATCCTTTATTTATCCCTCTTCCCAGCCCCACGGCACTTTTGTATATATCTGTAATTTATTTATTTATATTAATGTCTGTCTCCCCCTGAAGATTGTAAACTCATTGTGGACAGGGAACGTGTCTGTTTATGGTGATATCGTACACTCCCAAGCATTTAGTATGATGCTGTGCACACATTAAGCATTCAGTAAATATGATGGAATGACTATTTATTAAGTGCTTATTGTGTGCAGAGCACTGTACTGTGCAGTTAAGAGAGAAAACAGAGGTAGGAATTAGACATGTTTCCACTCTAGAGCTAGGGATGAGAGGCATCACCCTTGTTGCTTTTATTGTACTTCCCAAGCGCTTAGTACAGTGCTCTTCACACAGCACTCAGTAAATACGATTGAATGAATTCAACAGGCAATCAATGGTGTTTACTGAGTGCTTACTGTGAGCAGAGTACTGTACTAAACGCTTGAGCAAGCACAGTAGAGCTGATAGACCCAATGCCTGCCTATGAAGACCTTACACTCTGGAGCACGGACTCTGTATTTGCAGAATGGCTCCTAATCCCATTAACTAATTGTCTCTCTTTCTCCCCCCTCTCTCCTTTTCCCCTCAAAGCTTTGCCCCAACTTAGCATTAATAGGATACTGAATCAAGCCTCAGGCCCACTGAATCACCCCTGATCCTGACCTGACCCCCTTTGTAGAAAGATTAGCCCAACATCATATCCAAGTGGAAGGTTGCCTGAATTCCTGCCAATTTCCCAAGTTCTTTCCAGTGTGTGAATAGCTTTGAAGAGACTAACTACTACAGGGCTCAAGCTGTGGCAAATCCAGAGAGAGAGGAAGTAGTGGATACCCCCATTCTGCTTCCCTCCCCAAGCTGTCTTATAGCATTAGGTTAACTTTCAAGCAGTCCCCATTGATTTTCACTTAAGGTGGCTGGAGTGCACTGTTGGGTAAAATGAATCCCCGCTTGAAAAAAAGGCAGATCTGCAAAGTGTTATTTAAGAGCATCAGGTTAGAAAAGAGTTTGTTGTTCAAGTTGCTCAAATTGAAAGCACATCTTGGAGACTTTCCCAAACTGAAAGCTCTGAGGGAAAGAAAAAGCATGAGAAATTCCAGCCCACAGAACAACTTTCTGGAAATTGGCTTGCCTAAAAATTGAGTGTTGGATTAGAAAGCTTTTTCTCAGCTGAAGGACAAATTTGTTAGAAGGTCCATTCTCTAACCCTAAGGGTGGATGGGCCATTGGTTTAACATAATAATGATAATGTTGATGGTTTCACATTCTTATCTTATTCTTATGTGAGTGCCGAAGACTGCAATGGCCTCTGGTTCATAATGCCAAGTCACAGGCCCACCATCTTTCTATTAGGCCACGCTCCCTCTCAGTGTGAAGGGAGCCAAGCGGGAAGCCATATCTGTTGTCCTCCATACTTTTCTGTGGAAGGAGTTGATTAAACAGATATTGGTCTGAACATTTCCATCTGTAGGTTTGGAAAAGTACATAAATAGATTAATTTCTTGAAATATTTGTCTTTTCACCGCATAAATAGCTTTGCAATTCCAATTGGCTTTTGGTGGCAGGGAGGTGCTTCCCATATCTGATTCCTCATTCCACTCAAGTTACTTTTCAGATAGGGGAGTGACCTACGATTCCAAGGTGGGTGTACTTCCCTTCTCCCCCCTAAAATTTTAGGCTAGGCCAGGCCCTAAAAGCAATAATTCCTTTTGTGATGCAGTCATTGTGATGGGTCAGGTGATTGTCAGGCTGAACTGTCCTTAAACTGCAACCTGAATCTAATCTGCCCCTCTGTAGGTTGTAGCTCATATGACAGAGCGGTCTAGAATGTATGACTTCAGAGGACAAGGTCAGAAGTTTCCGTTCATCTATCACTTTATGCCAGCTTGCTTTTCTATTTATGTCTTCTGTTCTTGCCCGTGAGCTCTCATGAGAGGCCATTTAGCGAACTCTCCCACGTCTGTGGTTAGGGGTGAAAGAGGAAATGTGGATAAGGGAAACCCACAGGTAATCAAAAAATTTGTATTTTTAAGTACTAACTCCAACCTTTGTCCCCATCATTCCATTTTCGGAGTCTGTAATAAGTGGAACAGAGCCTATGTCTGACCTGATTCTTGTGCATCTACCCCAGCGCTTAGTTCAATTAATAATTTCACAATTGTTATTAGAAGATGGATCGATTTGAATTTAATCTCTTTGACCCTGCCCATTGTCTGGTGGACCTCTGACCTACAGTGAAATGACTCAAAGGTGGTGATGGTGAAGAAGAAAGGTCTGTGGATAATCACCACTAACTAGGGAAGTCAGCCAATTGTAAACTCGGTTTATTATGTGCTAACTAGAGTCGTCCCTCATATTTTCCCCCTGCCCCAATCACTCTTAGGGAAGCTTTCCTGGAGGAGAAAATGGTATCATTGCCTAACTCTTAGCACTGCCCCCAAGGACTTCGGAAGAGAGTTATGTAACTGGGGCACTTGGGGCAACTTTAAAGTTAAGGTGAGGGGAACATAATCTGAAATGTATCCATTTTTTTTTTCTTTCTTCTCCTGACCTCTCTCCCATTCCTCCCCCCCCCCCCCCCCCCCACCGCTTTTCTCTTCCTCTGATCTTTCCTTCTTTACAACCTGTCCTGTTGTCCCTCCTGTCTTTCCATCTGCTGGAGTACAGCTCTTTCTTCCCTTCTGATTCCTGGAGATATTCTCAGCTGATTAATGAGCTAATGAGTGTCACCCGCCTTGATTTCTTTCTACAAATCAGAACAAAGATGACCTTTTGAGTCCCGGGCACATACTCTACCCACTCTGCACTCTCCCAAGTGCTTAGTACAACTCCTTTCCCCTTCTCCCACTTCCTTCTGAGTTACCCTGACTTGCAGCCTTTATTCATCCCGCTCCCAGCCCCACATCACTAATGCACGTAGCTAATTTATTTACACTAATGTCCACGCACTCTAGACTGCAAACTCCTTATGGGCAGGGAATGTGTCTGTTTATTGTTGTATTGTACTTTCCCAAGCGCTTAGTACCATGCTCTTCATACAGTAAGCGCTCCATAAATACGATTGACTGACTGACTGAGCCGCACACAGTAAGCGCTCAATGAATACTATCGATTGATTGACCAATATATCTCCTGATTCTCAGAGCTGTACTGTCCCCTCAGGATCAATAGAAAGACTGGTGTCTTGACTATGTGCATGAAGTGTGGGGGATGTCTAATTATATCAAAAGGAACATGGAAACATTCCAGGGGAAATGTAAAATCTAGGCTTCTGTCTATTACCTGTTTATAAGCTCTGTCTTTAAGACTAGAATTCTCCTTCGGAGTCTGTAATAGCTTTACCAGGTAGTTTCATCTCTCAAGGGAGCCACTTCACTGTATTTAGGGAAACTTAATACTCACAGACTGTTACAGGCAACTGACTTTTCCATGTTTTCATTATTCCTCCATAGAATAATGTTGTCTCTCTTTAGTGTCTTGGATTTATAAAAGTCACTTTTCCAGGGATCCGAACTGAATTCTTTGGATCAGTCTGCAGTTTGCGCGACAGTCTTTTTCTCCACCATTTCTCATTTCATCTTCCTTTTCCTGTGCTGATTGTTTTCCCTGTTTTCTTTTTACCTTTCAAATGGAAACCTGGAGCCATGACTGTGTGCAATTCTGTCTTTATTTTTCTCACACCAGTCCAGTATCTCTTATAAAACTAAACGCTTAACTCGCCGTGTCTCATATTTCTTCAAGTAAATAAACTTCGTACAAATGCTTACACAAACTCCTTAGACAAATGGGTTACCTATTTTCTAAATGCAGGAATGGGTAAACAACTGTTTCTCAAATTTTGTAAACTGAAATGCTGTTGTCTACCTCAATCTGGACAGTCGCATATCAATTACTGTGACACTGCTCAGACCTTGAAATCAAGATCTTCTCTGATTAGACTCTGTCTTCATTTGATCAGTTATAAGACAATTTAGTATCTTCAGAGTGCAGAGAGATCTGAATCGATCCCTTCTTCTTTGACCACAGAGGAGGCGGCAGAAATTGCATATGTGCAGGAGTTCCTATGCACACGTGGGGACTGAAGTCCCAGCAACCCTCTGAAACAACCCCTCCTGGATCTTGTTATTGCTAATAGAAGTACAAAGCAATGGACCTTCTCAATAAATAGTTTTAACTGTAAAATCAGCAGCTCTGCGAGTTACCCTCAAATTACCCAGAAGACTGTATCTATATCCGGAGCCAAATCCAGCCTTTTTCAACAGCTAGTAGAGTTGATAGATATGTTTCTTGCTCACAAGGAGCTCATAGTCTAGGAGACACCATTAAAAGAAATTGCAGTTAGGGGAAATGGCAGAGTAAAAATAGGCTTTCTGTTGGATTGCAGCCTGTCTGAACCCTTAAAACGTCTCCGTCCTTGGGGTTCTGGGTTTCCCAATTACAGCTCCCCATAGCTCAGGCAGGGGAGAAAAGGGGATGATAAGATATTTTGACCCTGGCAGAGAAGGAATTGGAATCCCATCCGCACATCTTTGCATCCAGCGGGTTAGTCTAGAATGCAAAGTGCTAATGTTGTATCTAAGCAATAGAGCATCATGGCTATTTGACAGTTAGCTAATGCCTCCATACAAAAGATATAATCAACAGCGCAGAACGTCTTGGAACCCACCCCATTCACCTAGACACACTCATTTTCTTTCCATTCATAGACCTCTCTGAAACCACAGGAATTTCTGTGCACCTGGAAGGAATATTGAAGGAGTGAAGAGTTATTGAAATGGACTTTTACGAAAAGGTTCTTAATTTATGTTGAGTAGAAATCTTACTTGTCGAAATCTAAATGTCAAAACTATAGTTATGGCTCAGATTAAGATGCTTCAAGGAGCGGAATTTTTGCACTTGGATGTATCTGTCATTTATTCATGTATTTAATGGCCTCCATGTGTTTTTTAACATTCATGCCTCTGCTCTTACTCTTTTACCTGTTGTACGGTTGCACTTTGCGGATGCCTGTGTCTCCCATTAGATTGCAAATTTGAAGGAGATGGACCATGTCTTTTATTTGTATTTTAGGTTGTCATGTGCCCAGTACTTTGTGTCAGGCACATAGCACTAAAAGAGCAGCGTGGCCTCGTGAAAAGAGCACAGTCCCGGAGGTCAGAAGACCTGGGTTCTAATGCCGACTCTACCACTTTGTCTGCTGTGTGACCCTGGACAAGCCACGTAGTAATTAATAATAATAATAATGGCATTTGTTAAGCTCTTATTATGTGCCAAGCACTGTTCTAAGTGCTGAGGTAGATACAAAGTGCTCAGGTTGTCCCACGTGGGGCTCACAGTCTTCATCCCCATTTTACAGATGAAGTAACTGAGGCCCAGAGAAGTGAAGTGACTTGCCCAAAGTCACACAGCTGACAGGTGGTGGAGCCAGGATTTGAACCCATGACCTCTGACTCTTTCCACTAAGCCACACTGCTTCTCTAACTTCTTAACTTCTCCGTGCCTTGCTATTTCTCTAACTTCTCTTCTTAACTTCTCTGTGCTTCGGTTTCCTCATCTGTGTAAAATGGGGATTCAGTTCCTCTTCTTCCCTTCTAGCTGGACTATGAGTCCTGTGTGGGACAGGGATTGTGTCCGACGTGATTAAATTGTACCTACCCCAGCACTTAGTATGGTGCTGTGCTCAGATTAGGCACTTAATAAATTATGGTATTGATGATAATGCCCACAAGGCTCTTCAAGCATGAGAATTCATAGAGCTAACAGGAATTTCCAGATTGTAAGATCCCTGAGAGTAGAGATGGGTCTACCTAGTTTATTTTACTCTCTCAACCACTTAGTGTAGTGCTCTTCACACAGTAAGTGCTCAATAAACACCACTGATTGATTGAACTGCTCATAGATTGTTAGTTCTGAGTGAGACAGGATCTGTGACTCATCTGATTATCTTGATTTTAACCCAGCATTTAGCACGGTGCCTGGTACAGAGCATTTTTTTATGGCATTTAAGCATTTTCTTTGTGCCAGGCACTGTACTAAGCTCTGGGGTAGAGAGAATATGGTTGCCTTAGACACAGTCCCTGTCCCATATAGGGCTCACAGTCTTAATCCCCATTTTTACAGATGAGGTCACTGAGGCACAGATGAGTTAAATGACTTGCCCAAGGTCCACAGCAGACAAGTGGCGGAGGCAGGATTAGAATCCAGGTCCTCTGACTCCCAAACCTGTTGTCTTTCCACCAGGCCACACTGCTTCTCTAATGGCTAAGTGATATGGTTAAGTAAATGCTGTAATGATTATAGAAAAAACTCTTTCGTGAAAACTCTGAAGAACTGGAACACCAAAGGAAAGTTATGGTTCTCCCCAAACTGTGCTGATATTTATACTAATGTCTGTCTCCCCCTGTGGACTGTCAGCTCATTGTGGGCAGGGAATGTGTCGCTTTATTGTTGTATTGTACTCTCCCAACTGCTTAGTACAGTGCTTTGTATACAGTAAGCACTCAATAAATATGATTGAATGAATGAATGCCATTCCTTGCACAAAGGAGGATCTACAAAGAATGTTTAAGTGACTGTCAAGAATCTTGGACTGGGGTCTAGCTCCTAACAAAGGAAAGGTTTCTAGAGGATTTCTTCCTGTCCTTTCATTGCATTCCTTTGCACAGTGCTTGGCACAAAGTAAGCACCTAACCAATATAGTTGTTATTATTATTAATAATAATAATGGCTTTTGTTAAGCACTTGCTATGTGCAAAGCACTGTTCTAAGCACTGGGGGGATACAGGGTGATCAGGTTGTCCCACGTGGGGCTCACGTCTTCATCCCCATTTTACAGGTGAGGTAACTGAGGCCCAGAGAAGTTAAGTGACTTGCCCAAGTTCACACAGCTGACAATTGGCAGAGCCGGGATTTGAACCCGTGACCTCTGACTCCAAAGCCCGTGCTCATTCCTTTGAGCCACGCTGCTGCTTGTTATTATTGTATGTCACCACTATCCTGTCTTCCTGAAGAAAGTGATAATGGTGGGTTTTTTTATTTTTATTGTATTTGTTAAGCATCTATTATGTGCCAGGCTCTGTACTAAGCTCTGGGATAGTATACAAGCTAATCAGGTTGGACACAGCCTATGTCCCACATGGGGTTCACAATATTAATTCCCAATTTACAGATGAGGTAATTGAGACACAGAAAAGTTAGGTGACTTGCCCAAGGCCACACAACAAACACGTGGCAGAGTCAGGATTCGAACCCAGGTCCTTCCGGCTCCCAGGCCCGTGCTCTATCTACAAGGTCACAGGGTTCTCGTGAATTTCCTTAGTAATGCCTATGTTAGAGTCTTCAGGTATCTGAGCAGTACATTCCCTTCCTGCTTCTTGCTGCTTCTTGATGCAGAGAAGCAGCGTGGCTCAGTGGAAAGAGCCCGGGCTTTAGAGTCAGAGGTCATGGGTTCAAATCCTGGCTCTGCCAGTTGTCAGCTGTGTGACTTTGGGCAAGTCACTTCACTTCTCTGGGCCTCAGTTCCCTCATCTGTAAAATGGGGATGAAGACTGTGAGCCCCCCGTGGGACAGCCTGATCACCTTGTAAACTCCCCAGCGCTTAGAACAATGCCTTGCACATAGTAAGCACTTAATAAATGCCATCATTATTATTATTAGTATTCTAGATCTGAACACCATCTGAGCCAGGTGTCTGATTGATTTAGAAACTTTTTTTCCTCCTATTTCAGCACACTCGGCCAGCTATCCATTATTAGCACAGTCTTCTAGACTGTGAGCCCACTGTTGGGTAGGGACCGTCTCTATATGTTGCCAACTTGTACTTCCCAAGCTCTTACTACAGTGCTCTGCACACAGTAAGCGCTCAATAAATATGATTGATTGATTGATTGATTGTTGAGCTTGTGAAAGGGGGGTAATTTTGCTGTGAGAGTGCACCCTTTGGTTTCTTGATTGGGTGGAGGTTTCTGATTGACATCTGCTGCCCGGGGATGCTAGTGGCTTTACTCTCAGCTCAGCTGGATTATCTTCTTTGTGCTCTCAGGGGGATTTCCTTGCGGGTGCTCAGAGGCCAGAGTAGGTGGGAAGTGGCAAAGTCCCAAATGGTGTTTGGCACTAAATCAAGCATGGTTATCACCATCAGAGTTCCCAAAGCAGATTGTGGGGGAAACCAATATCTTGGGGGCCCTAAAAATATTTACATCATCTTGTGGTGCGGATCAGACCTGGCAAGTGTTAATGGCCTAGTCCATAAAGTGAGCGGAAGTAGAGAAAATGTCTTTTGTGACCCCCTACCTGGTGTGGTCATGGGTTGTTGAGCTGGAAGTCAAGCATTTCATAGCCTAGAAACCATCAGTAGAGGCTGAATTTTCTGATGTCCGCGGGGAGACATTTTGTCATCTAATACCCACTGCCATACCTTCACTCCCACTTGACACTCTCATTTCTGGCTGTGGTCAGTCTGTCTGAACTGCGTCTTTGTTGGTTTGGAGGCATTCTCAGCTTTAGTTGAGCTTGTGGGTAAGGTACAGTACTTTCCAGTCTGGAGGCTCTTATCCTCCCTTTCATAGTTCCAACCACTTCAGTTAGGAAATATCTGGGAGCAGCAGGCAGCAGTCTCCAGAAGCATTAAATTTTATTTCATTTATTTCCAATTTCATTAAAGCTCATCCTCACCTACAGCCAAATGTATTTTAGGCCCACTGGTCTGCTGTGACTAAATTTTGAGCTTTCATGGGCCAGGGCTCAGAGGGGAAATGTAAGGGGCCATTTGCTGTAATAATAATAATAATGTTGGTATTTGTTAAGCACTTACTATGTGCCAATCACTGTTCTAAGCGCTGGAGTAGATACAAGGTAAACAGGTTGTCCCACGTGGGGCTCACAGTCTTCCTCCCCATTTTACAGATGAGAGAACTGAGAAGTGAAGTGACTTGCCCAAGGTCACACAGCTGACAAGTGGCGGAGCCGGGATTAGAACCCATGACCTCTGGCTTCCCAGCCCGTGCTCTTTCCCTTGAGCCACGCTGCTTCTCTGTACAACCTGCATTCTCAAGGAAGACCTGTAATTTGGTGACTTGCTTCCCCCCAGCAGTTTCTGCGTGCTCCACTGGCCTCTCTGCTCTTTTGAAAGAAATGAAAGGGAGAGTGTCCACGTGGCCCTGAGGCTCAGCTGTTGTTCAGCCTTGGGGTCACATATTGGGCTTGGGGGGATTGTGTCAGTCGTCTCCTAATTATCCCTGGTGAGAGCTACAAGGCCAGGGCCTCTCACGTTGATCCAGGGCCACAAGCCTCACCGACTTCTTCCCGGCCAAGTTTGACATTCCAGCTCCTTGGGATGATTTATGTCTGCAGAGGGCTTTGGATTTTCAGCACGAAACTCCTCTGCCTTCAGCTTTGTTTCTCCATGTATGTTCTCTTCCCCAGAGAACAGCCAGCCTTCTCCTCCAAGGGTACGAGTCAAGGCCACAAAACAGGAGGAAAACGGCATTGAGCCATGAAGCCGTTCGATTAGTTGGGAACCTCAAAGGGGCCATTTTATCCATCCCCCATTTTCGTACACGTTTTCTTTCTCTTCAGAGCCGGTGGAAGGCACATCCTCCCCCAGGCCCCAATCCCTTTTGTTTCCTGGCTCCTGAGACAGGGGATTCCCATCTCTAGGTGAAAAGTTACACTTCTCAACATCTTCTCTTCTGCCTCTTGTCAAACAGTTGGGCAGCAAGAGGCCCACGTCATTTGTTCACAGCACAGCAGGAGGCATAGGGTAGTGGCAAATTGTTAAGAAACTGGAATAAGAGCTCCATTTGAGGAGACCTTTTCCCTAGGGCCACACCCTACAAGTAACATTTTTTGTTCTTGGTTGGTGTGTCGGTGGATAGGAACTGGGGAGGAAGAAGAGGGACAGTATTTGACTTTACCCCTCATTTCCAGGATAACTGAACTCACACCAACTCCTGCGAAGAAAAATCTTGGTTTTGGGTTTTTTTTTCCCCCACTAGTGGAATTTTCAGGAGGGGGTTGAGGCATTGAGAAGGTGCAGGAAGGCCTAGCCAGATCTCCACCAAATCTGTTGCTGCCGTAGGCGGTTCGGTGAATCTCCTCAATACAGAGCCGACGCAGAGGGTTAAGGGTGAGGGAAGGCTCCTGCCAGATCGTGCACCTTCCTGTGGGGGCTAGACGGCAGCTCAGGAAAAAGAGTTTCCTTTCAGGACTCCCTTAATGGAAATCACAGAGAGAGCATCTTGTCTTCAGAAGAGCAGATTTCCCTGTGGGAACATAAGGGACAATACCCTAGCTCAGGTCCCCCACAGATTTATGGAGGGTGACAGTAAATGGTAATCAGTAAACAGTAATGGGCCTGCTTCAGGTGTTTGTACATTTCAGGTAGAATGTCTTTTAGCATAAAGAAGGGACCACAAACATTTAAATGAAGTGGTTGGGAAATCGGTATAGCCACATTCCTAAAGGTATAAAAACGGTTGACCTTTAAGAACATGTTGTTGTTTTATTTAAACCAGATTGCTTGAATGCAGATTACACTTTCACATGCCAGATTTTGATGAGTTGTGTAGACTTGAGATTAAAAAGAGAAAGCATTGATCGTTTAAAAATATTTCCGGAGATCTGTTTTGACATCACTTTCTTTGAAGACCTTCCTTCCTTTTCATCTCAGTAATTAAACATCAAATTAGGATAAACAAGCCTCCAAATGTGGTTTAGAGTGGCCAGGCTAGAGGACATCAGACCTATAAGGCTGAGGACTGAAACTAATGGTAACAGTCTGAGAAATCCCGTGCCCCAGAAGTTAGTAGAGGGCATGCAAAATCTAGCGCCTGGGTGTCTCTAAAGGGAAGACAGGAAATGGGATGATCAGCCATCCTTCTAGGTGGATGGCCTGCCCTGGTAAAGAGTTTTTAATAATAATAATAATACTAGTGACATTTATTAAGCACTTACTATGTGCAAAGCACTGTTCCAAGCACTGGGGAGGTTACAAGGAGATCAGGTTGTCCCACGGGGGGCTCACAGTCTTAATCCCCATTTTACAAATGAGGGAACTGAGGCACAGAGAAGTTAAGTGACTTGCCCAAAGTCACACAGCTGACAATCGGCAGAGCCAGAAGGAAAGTCTTTAGAACGGAGATTGAAAGACTCAGGTTTGGGCACTCTGTGAAAGGGATAAGCCCACAGGCAAGCTTATGTCATATTTCTTTGGGTGCAAAACCCCATCGCTTTTAGTCCTCCCCTCAGCACCTCTCCCGAGATGAATCGGGGTGTTCTGTGCGTGTATGGGGCAGAAAGAGAAAGATCCTTGCGCCTGCCAGCTGAAGGCCCCACCCTCGGGACAAGGCAACCCATCGACTTTCCATATTCTCTGTGGCCCCTACCGGCTTGCTGTCTCTGAGGCTGATGGTGCTAAGTTTGAGCAGGCTCGCAGGTAGAGCAGCCCTACCAGGTTTCAGGAATGCCACGGTCCCCAGTGTTGTCAACTGAACCCCGTTATTAATGTGCAAGGTAGATGACCCCTTTGGCCCACCGGTTTTTAATATAATGAGAACAGAACAGATTTCTTTTCTTTTCCAACGTGGTTTTTTTTTTCCCATAGGACAGTCAGATGGAGAGGGAAAGGAAGAAGCTACAAGTGAAGCAGAAATGATGCAGCAGGAACCCGAAGAGGCATCTGTCAGGCCTGAGCAGGTAACAGTAACTGTCCAGGAGCTAGAGAAGTTTTACGATTAACTGAAAGGAGTTGATCTCTTCCCCTTAGATGGATGTCAATACTCTCTAGACTTTCCCAGATCCAGGAATCCTCGTGGAGAATCTGTCATGATCATTATTATGATGACGATTACTATTATTATTACATTTGATAAGTCCTCACTATGTGTCGAGCACAGTTCTAAGCGCTGGGATATAAGTTAATCAGGTTAGACACAGTCCCTGTCCCACATGAGGCTCACAGTCTAAGTAGAAGGGAGAACAGATATTGAGTCCGTCTTTTACAGATGAGGAAACTGAAGCTCAGAGAAGTTATATAACTTGCTCAAAGTCGCACAGCAGGCATCTAGCAGAGCCAGGATTAGAACCCAGGACTTCTGATTCCCAGGCCCATGCTGTTTTCACTGGTCCACCCTGCTCCTCTAGTCCAGCTCTCTTGGGGCCCAGCTCTAAGTCCCATTGTCATTCCTCAATGCATGCCTCTCTGCCGTCAAGCTACTGATTCAGCTGAGTTAAAGTACATCACCATTCAATTAGGACCAAATTAGCATCTATTTTGTTTCTCCGAAGACTTGGCCTTCTTCCTGAAATCTTCCTCCAGCTGGTCTTGGCTTTTCGTCCTTCAAATATTCCTTTCAAAATATATGGCAAATTGCCCTTTTCCTCAAACTTTCAGCCCAATCTTTCACCTCTGGCATGTGTCACAGTTTCTTCAAGCTCCCTAACCCCAATCACTGGTATTTATTGAGCACTTGCTGTGTGCAAATGTCTGTAGTATCAAGGCTTTCCAAAAATGCTACTCAGAAAGGCACTGGCTGTGCCTTCTTTTGACTCTTATCCTAGATGCAACCTTATCCTTCAAATGGCTCCACTACCCGATCCTCTGCTGGCCAGCCTCTGCTCCTCACGAGATCAGCGGACCCCAAATCAGTGCCAGAGATATTTGCCATAATTGTCTTCTCACTCCTCCTTCCTCAAACACTGATTCTTCCACCCTTGGGTTTTTCCATATCCTCCTCCCCAGGTTCCAGTCTGGGAATGCAGTCAACTCCCACTCTGGCTTCCCTCTGCTCCTCACTGCTGCTGTTCTCTTTTCTCTGTCCTGACCACTTAAGTCTCAATCTCCTTTCTACACTCCATCCAGCCTCTCCCTTCCATGCTTCCCCTGAGTTGCTTCCTGTAATGGCCGCAGGAATTTTCTCCCTCCCCCCTCCCAGCCCCCAACTCCTCTCCATTTGGAGAGCTGGAGCCATTTGGAATAGTGGAATTGAAATCGGGGATCTCCACCATCTCCAGTGCAGTGCTTAGGCCAGGGGCCCGGTGTTAGAAGCGTTCCTCAGTGGAAATGTTGGGAAGCACTGTTGTGTAGCGTGGTATCTTTCTGAAGAGATGGTTGTCATAACAAATTTCGTCATCCCTGTTTTGAAAGAAGAGCAAACCCATGACGTTGCTTAATTGAACAATAAATCTGCTCTTAAACCAGAGTAAACTCTGACACCCAACTCGACTTTGACACCCATTATTATTCCTTAAGGTCACTCTGCCACCCTTCTTTCTCCTTAATTGTCTGGCTCCATAGTAGTGGATTTTATTATGAAAGTAGCAGAAGGGGCATTGGATAATTTGAATAGGATCTAGCCCTTTGGACATTCGGGGTCATTTCAAGGTCTTGTGGGCCTGGTTGTTTTATAGTCTGCCAGGGGTTAAGTCAGATAGAAGCTGTAAGTCACCCACAGAAGGACCTTGGGATGCATTGGGAGAAGCAGCGTGGCTCAGTGGAAGGAGCACGGGCTTGGGAGTCAGAGGTCATGGGTTCAAATCCTGGCTCCGCCAATTGTCAGCCGTGTGACTTTGAGCAAGTCACTTCACTTCTCTGGGCCTCAGTTACCTCATCTGTAAAACGGGGATTAAGACTTTGAACACCCCGTGGGACAACCTGATCACCTTGATCCTCCCCAGTGTTTAGAACAGTGCTTTGCTCAGAGTAAGGACTTAACAAATGCCATTATTATTATTATTACTATTATCTGAGGGTAGATACAAGATAATCCGGTTGGTCACGGTCCCTGTCCCACATGGGGCTCACAGTCTAACCTCCCTTCAGAGCTTAAACCAACAGTTCAAAAATACGGCTTCCCTGTTTCTTCAGAGGATTTGGTGTGCCCATTTTGCTGTTCTTTCTCAGCGACTTTGTGTTCTCGTAACTGATGTCATTTCCAGATATTTGAATTACATGGGATTGTCTGAGCGCTCTGTCTTCTAGCCTGAAAAGCATCAATTATCTCACACCACACTGAGCCCAGTCATGTAGAGAGACCCCATTCATTAAGCAAGAAAATGGAATTGGCTTTTCCAAGGCCTGATCTCCCTGGACCCGATACTCCAAGATAGTAAAATAGGTCTTAAGCCATCTGTTGATTGGAATCAGGCTTTTTAGCTTAAGGTCACAGGTTGAGGCCTGGCCTATGTTAGTCCTATCAAAAGCCCCACCCTCGTACGACTGACAGTGGCTTCAGCCCAGCTTTAAGGTGGGTCATATCAGCACCTGGAGACAGCTACTGAATCACAACTGGCAATATTCAATCTGAGATTCTACGTTAATGTTAGGAAAAGGAAAAGAAAGCTTAGAATGCCTTTAGTTTTGATAGCATGCATATTTTTACCAAGTATAATCTGAAATTTGATTTCCATTTCCCTTGATTCCTGGTCATTTTCAAACCAATATTATTATTATCATCATTATTATTATCGTTTTAATTGTGGTATTTGTTAAGTGCTTACTTTGTGAAAAGCACTGTACCAGGCACTGGGATAGATACCAGCAAATCAGATTGGACACAGTCCCTGTCCCACAAGGTGCTCACACTCTCAATCCCCATTTTAAAGATGAGGTAACTGAGGCCCAGAGAAGTGAAGTGACTTGCCCAAGGTCACACAGTAGACGTGTGGTGGAACCAGAATTAGAACCCAGGTCCTTCTGACTCCCAGCCCCGTGCTCTATCCACTAAGCAAAACCGCCTCTCTCTTGGCGGATCCAAAATCCAGAAACTCTTTAACCATGTGTGTGGTGACCAGACAGGAAAGCTCTGAATGGATTTATGACCATCTCTAATTTTGATCCATCATCTTCCCTAAGGAGCTCATTTAGTTAGCAGCGAGTTCATCAGTAATGATGAGGCTAGTTTGGTTCGTAAAATCAATCAGATTACTCCTCCTGAGTTATCAGTACTCATACTGAATTCACACCTAGTGGAGTGGGAGTTGAATCAAATAAAAATTAAGCCTGTTTTCATTTTATGTTTTAGAGCTTTCTTGGTAAGTTGTTTTGAAATGTTGCATAAAAAAAAGCAGCACAGGAAACATTTTGTGTTCTGCTTATGATTAATAAACATGGAATTCGAGGCATTCTAGTTTATAAATCAAGGTCTTAGCACAAATTTCCTGTTTTTCTGAAGTTTTTGAAAATGCGGTATAAAAATAGCACAGAATGGGGTAGGGCACTTAAAGGTCAGGTAACAAGCAAGCTATTTTGGGAGCTATTGGTGAGAAGAACTTTCATCACATCTTGAGGCAAAACAGTAAGCTTTTCAGAAATTATAGGTAAGGTTTAATGCAGGCACAAGTAAGCATTTTTGGTGGTGTTTTTTTCTATTCCTGTTTGAAAGAATGCATGGAACAGTCAACATCATTTAGAATAGACATGTTAACGGTGAGTGGCCTTTCATTTCATGTGCTCTTGAGATTTAGTGTTTTTCCATCGGTTATAATTGAGTCTGGAGTTACCTGCAGGCCCAACACAATGCCCAGGCCTGTCCTTTCAGTTATAGTCATTCTTAGATATCATCATTATTATCATTATTATTATTATTATTATTCAGCCTAGCTTCTGGTTGAGGGGAATAGTTTTGTAGTTGGGTGTTCTAGAAACCATTACCATCTTCATAACAAATTTAAATTAAATGTGCTGTATATCACTCAAAGCTTCAACTTTCTGTTTATCGGGAATCCCATCCAGTATGTGACACTATTCTCCAACCAGTATGTGACACTATTCTCTAAACTCCATCAACACCCTGCAACACAGAGAAAGCTCTATCTTCCCCACCTAGGAATTCTCAGTGGAAAACCAGTTCTCCTGTGCGTTTAAGATTCCTAAACCCAGAAGGGAGCGGGTGGCCCAGTGGCTCTCCCACCACTTATACCACAGCCTCCAGCACTGCCTTTTTAATCAAAAGGGCCCAGCCCACCTCCTCCTTGTTATTTGGTCTGAACTCACCCACTTTCCTCCCTTTGCCACCAGTCCCCCGGCCCAAAATATGCCTTGAATTTTTAATCCCTTTGATCCAGAGATTTTCTTCACCATGTTCAGCTGCACCATAATCCATTGTCTAAGGCCTGTAGCTAAGGGGTCCGAGGTAATAACTCGGAGGCCTGAAGTCATCCAGGTTACCAGCTGGGCTTGGATCTGCTTGAAGCCATGGACCAAAATTTCCCATTCTTTTAGGCCCTCGGGTAGTCACAAGATTTCTCCTCTCCAATCTCTCTGTCCTCTCTTGGAACTCTCTTGGAATTTAGAAGCAGCATAGCCTAGTGGAAAGAGCACAGGCCTGAGGGTCAGAGGACCTGGGTTTTAATCCCAGCTCCACCACCTGTCAACTCTGTGACCTGGGCTAGTCACTTAACTTCCCTGTGCCTCAGTTACTCATCTGTAAAATGGGGATTAAGACTGTGAGCCCTATGTGGGACAGGGACTGTGTCCAACCTGATTAGCTTGTATCTACCCTAGCACTTAGTATAGTGCTTGGCACATAGTAAGTGCTTAACAAATACCATTTTAAGAAAAAAAACCCACATTTCCCAAACCTCCCCTAGTTTTCCAGCCTTGCTGCAGATTACTGGCAGGAAGACTTTTTTGGCCAACCCCATAAACCTAGTGTAAAATTCTCCATGCTGGCTTGCCAGCAAAGATGGTCTCCTCCCTATGAGATATGATCCTTTTCTCCTTGGTCACTTTCACTTCCCACCCATGCATGTGTCCTCCATGTGCTGTTGTTCTCCAAATAGCCCATTCCCCCATGGACTGAACTACAGTGCTAGAAAGGCACCTTGGAAGATGTACAGTGGAAAAACTCTCTGAGCAGAAATCAGGTTTTTATGCCTGCCCCTCCTCACCTGACTTTTTGTCCCTTTGTGTTTCCAGCCTAAAGAATGCTTTCTGATTCAGCCAGAGGAGAAGGCAGTGAGTACCCCTCAAGCCAAAAGGAGGCGAAAGGTAGGTACTCTTGGATTTGAATCTCTGCTGGGTTTTCTTTAGGTGCAGCCTCCCTCTCTGAGATTAGGATTGCGCCACAGGTCATGGGGTTGGGAAAATCCACGTCTCACCCAATGTGGGCCACATGCCTGTGGAGACCATGGGAAGTGACATGTTTAGTTGAAGGTGTCTGAAAAATAACAAAAAATGCAATTAGCCTCATGGAGTAAAATGAGTGCATTAACGCGACCAAGGAAAAACAAGGATTTTTAAAGTGATTTTTAAGGTTGCTTATTAAGGGGACTGAGGTCAGAGCTGCCGTAGGGTTAAATGAGCATCTGTTTACTGGCCCCTCGGCCCCTTCCCAAGTTACATTGAGTCCTAGGACCCCCGCCCCCTCCAGTTAAGCAGCCCTGATCTAACTCATCTCCGTGCATCTAGGTGAGAGTGTAGTAACCCCATCCCAGACCAGTGGAAATCCTGGGTTCAAAGATCATCACCTCTTTCTAGAAGCAGCTGTGTGAGAGATGTATAGTCTGCCTAAAAAAACCCCAGCCATTATCTTGGCAAAAGGGTTAGGGATGATATGGCTTCAGGCAGTTACTCTTCAAGTAACACAATTGTCTCTTTGGACCCACTGAAGCTTCATGCGACTCTGGCAAAAGCCTCCTGGCCCCAGAGAAACAAGAGTCATCATTGACTCTCTGGACTTCTGAACTGAGGAAAAGTGGGAGGAGTGTTCTCTACCCCTCAAAGGAGTCTTGACTGCTGCAGGAACTAATAGAGGGAGCCCGCAGAAATGGGATTGGAAGTTGGAGAAAAAGTGGACTCAAACATAGCAAAACACAGAGGGGTGAGAGAGAAGAAATTGCCAAGAAGAAAAATGGGAGATCCCAGGATTGTTGAGATTTGGCACAGTTTAGGAAAAAAGCAAGAATTCACACTCTGCATGGCAGTTCATACACCTTAATGGCCTTCAAAGAAGTGCTGGAGTGTATAGTCATCAAGGCCAGAACCAAAGCCCCACACGGTCAGTGTAAACTGGGTCCCCAGAAGATACATCTTCAATATTCAGTCCTTTTGGCTGCTGCCTTATTCTTGGCTGGGTGAGAGACGATGATGGGATGGTAACAGTTGGAAAGGAGCAGGAGTGGAGACAAGTGGGGTCTAGGAGCAGCTGGAGAGCCTTAGGACTCATTCCTCCATGTTCCCGTCTGCAGAGTGCAGGGAGTCCCCTCCCCAAACTCAGGATCCCAGCCTAGGTCACAGGGTCGTCTTGGCCCACAGGTTCTCCTCTAAAGGATCGTGTGTTTTCCTGCCTTAGAAAGTGGGCTAGGCCTAAAGCAAGGATGGGTAATTAATTCGACTGAAAGGTGACTCATCCTGTTTTGACAAACTGTTGAGGGTCTCGGGGAGCTATCTGGTGTTCACAATTTCTATCAATAAATGTAGTGGCCTTCACTGAATAAAGAGCTTTTAATTTATACCTCTGGACCTGTTGATATGCCTGATACAGATATTCTTCTGGAATGTTTTGCTTTTACTGGACTGGGTAGTGGGCTAGAGGGAATCAACTAATGAGGCTGTATGCTGCCTATGGCTGGCCTTCAGGCCTCAGGACCTTTGGAGGAGTTTCCTTGGGAGCAAGGCAGATTCTTGTCCTGAAAATATCCTGTTGTTAAAGGAAAATCTTCATGCTGCCTCTCAAGGATCAAGGTTCCCTTTCCTCCTTCCTGTTAGATGAGAGTCTGCAAGTCACACTGTGGAATGTCATTATGACAAACTTCTATCAAGTTATTTTTCTTGGATAGTTCATTTATTTGTCCTCATTAACCCCTGGAAAATAACTGAAGGCATGAGCCTCTCTCACTGAATTACAAATTCCACCCCCTCCTTCCCTGCTAAACTCCGTGAGTTGGGCATGACTTAGAAGTCGCTCCTTTCTGATGACGTGGAGAGCTCAGATTCCATTCTAAAGTTCCTATTGCTCTGTTTTTGTCTCCCTCAACCTCCCACCCAAATTTTTAGAAGAAGATTTCTGATGTCCTTGCAAAATCTGAGCCCAAGCCAGGTGCCCCAGAGGACTTGCAGAAGCTGATCAGAGAACACTTCGGCACCAAGCGCTCTGTGATTGAACTAGAAGAACTGATACTTCCAGGTAGGTTGAAGCCACAAGGATGAGACCCTGGCAACCGATGTTCTCGGTTCTGATTTATCGGAGCAAGGTTTGTTTCTTGCTCAAGGACTCAGCTTTGAAATGATGAAGATGTTGGGGACTGAGAAGGAACCCAACACCTTCATGCATACAGAGGAGAGGTTGGTAGGAAAAAGGGATTATCTGATTTTCAAACTATCAAGGGTACAGTGCTAAGTGCTTAGTACCGTGCCCTACACACAGCATTCAGTAAATACCACTGATGGCATGATTGAAATGTAGAATTGTTTTTTCCCCTAGAGACAGTAGGTTTTTTGCATTGCTTCCTGAGTTTTTGACCTTAGACATCAAAGAACTAACCAAATTGAACCTCATCCCAATTGTAACTTGAATCTGGGGCAGACTTTTGGCAAGAGGTCTCATGATTGGCCCAACAGAGGTATTTATAGGAGCATTTGCAAGACCACAAACAATGCCATTTCTGGTTCAGATGAATGGTCCACCCAAGCCCAGTTTTATGTCTCCAGCATTGGCAACAAGAAGCTTTGGGAAACATATTGGCTTCCCACTATGGCATTCAGCCAATGTACAGGAAAATATCAGCTCCCAAGCTGAACTTTTCCCTCTACATCCCTAGCTTTCCTTTTCGCATTATGCAGAGCAGATACCCAAGTGTCGTTCTGCTGCATACTAAGTAAGGGTGGCCCCAAAGGCTACGGAGATTGTGCAATTTATTGATTGGACAAGTTTAGTCCCATCTTTTTTCTCAGACGCGTCTTCAATTCCTTTGTCTCTGAAGTATCTGAGGAAAAATGACCCATTTAGCAAGTCTTGATGATTAAATGATCCACTTTTTTCATTGGAGATTGTTGCTCCCAGTTTGAAAATCTTTACGGGAACCATGATGGGCCAGCTTTCTCTCTCTCTGGATTGTTTTGTCACCTTGTTATGATAATAATAATAATAATGGTATTTGTTAAGCAGTTAATAGTGCCAGGCATTGTACTAAGCTCTGGAGTGGATACAAGCAAATTTGGTTGAACACTGTCCCTGTCCCATGTAGGGCTCACAATCTCAGTCCCCATTTTACAGATGAGGTAACCAAGGCCCAGGAAGTGACTGACCCAAGGTCACACAGCCAACAAGTGGCAGAGCCAGGATTAGAACCCATGACCTTCTGATTCCCAGGCCCATGCTCCATCTGCTTCTCCGTATACACTTGGATTACTGATGATTTGGCCCATTATTTGTACATTTGTTGGTCTCCCCCATTGAATTATAAGATCTTAGGAAGGCAAAGACCATATCTTTTTCAACTTTTGTCTTGTTCCCTCTCAACACTTAGTACAGGGCCTTATACAGAGAGGTCAAGCAATATGGGTGCAGAGTGTAATTCAGAAACCTTGTCTGGAATACTGCAATTGTAACATCAAAGGCAGTGGGGTGCTTTGAGCTTTCAGGAGCTGGAAATTGGGCTTGGAAAAATGTTTTGCCCTAAATCCTGTCCAGGTTGGTAAGTGTGATGTTACGGTGCTTAAGATCTAGCGAGGTCTCTCTTGGTGTTGAGAGTTAGTGCTCAATAAATATGAATGAATGAATGAATATTTATTACTCTAATTTACTTGTACAACTTTATTCTATTTATTTTATTTTGTTAATATGTTTTGTTCTGTCGTCTGTCTCCCCCTTCTAGACTGTGAGCCCACTGGTGGGTAGGGACCGTCTCTAGATGTTGCCAACTTGTACTTCCCAAGCGCTTGGTACAGTGCTCTGCACACAGTAAGCGCTCAATAAATACGAATGAATGAATGAATATTTATTACTCTATTTATTTTACTTGTACAAATTTATTCTATTTATTTTATTTTGTTAATATGTTTTGTTTGGTCGTCTGTCTCCCCCTTCTAGACTGTGAGCCCGCTGTTGGGTAGGGACCATCTCTGTGTGTTGCCAACTTGTACTTCCCAAGCGCTTGGTACAGTGCTCTACACACAGTAAGCACTCAAATGCGAATGAATGAATGAATATTTATTACTCTATTTTACTTGTACAAATTTATTCGATTTATTTGATTTTGTTAATATGTTTTGTCATCTGTCTCCCCCTTCTAGACTGTGAGCCCACTGTTGGGTAGGGACCGTCTCTGTGCGTTGCTGTGTGTTGCCAACTTGTACTTCCGAAGCGCTTGGTACAGTGCTCTGCACACAGTAAGCGCTCAATAAATACGATTGATAATTATGACTCCCAGGCCCGTGCCCCAACCCCATGCAGCAGACAAATGGCAGCAAACCTTGTGAATCCCAGGCCCATGCCCCATCCCTATGCAGCAGAAACCTTGTGACTACCTTTTAGACTGTGAGCCCACTGTTGGGTAGGGACTGTCTCTATATGTTGCCAACTTGGACTTCCCAAGCGCTTAGTACAGTGCTGTGCAAACAGTAAGTGCTCAATAAATACGATTGATGATGATGACTCCCAGGCCTGTGCCCTAACCCCATGCAGTAGACAAATGGCAGCAAACCTTGTGACTCCCAGGCCCATACCCCAACCCTATGCAGCAGACAAATGGCAGCAAACCTTGTGACTCCCAGGCCCATGCCTCGTCCCTATGCAGCAGAAACCTTGTGACTACCTTTTAGACTGTGAGCCCACTGTTGGGTAGGGACTGTCTCTATATGTTGCCAAATTGTACATCCCCAGCACTTAGTACAGTGCTCTGCACACAGTAAGCGCTCAATAAATACGATTGATGATGGTGACTACCAGGCCCGTGCCCTAACCCCATGCAGCAGACAAATGGCAGCAAACCTTGTGACTCCCAGGCCCATGCCCCATCCCTATGCAGCAGAAACCTTGTGACTGCCTTTTAGACTGTGAGCCCACTGTTGGGTAGGGACTGTCTCTATATGTTGCCAACTTGTACTTCCCAAGCGCTTAGTACAGTTCTGTGCACACAGTAAGCGCTCACTAAATATGATTGATGATGATGACTACCAGGCCCGTGCCCCAACCCCATGCAGCAAATGGCAGCAAACCTTGTGACTCCCAGGCCCATGCCCCATCCCTATGCAGCAGAAACCTTGTGACTACCTTTTAGACTGTGAGCCCACTGTTGAGTAAGGACTGTCTCTATATGTTGCCAACTTGTACTCCCCAAGTGCTTAGTACAGTGCTCTGCACACAGTAAGCGCTCAATAAATATGATTGATGATGATGACTACCAGGCCCGTGCCCTAACCCTATGCAGCAGACAAATGGCAGCAAACCTTGTGACTGCCAGGCCCATGCCCCGTCCCTATGCAGCAGAAACCTTGTGACTACATTTTAGAATGTGAGCCCACTGTTGGGTAAGGACTGTCTCTATATGTTGCCAACTTGGACTTCCCAAGCGCTTAGTACAGTGCTCTGCACACAGTAAGCACTCAATAAATACGATTGATGATGATGACTCCCAGGCCTGTGCCCCAACCCTATGCAGCAGACAAATGGCAGCAAACCTTGTGACTCCCAGGCCCATGCCCCGTCCCTATGCAGCAGAAACCTTGTGACTACCTTTTAGACTGTGAGCCCACTGTTGGGTAGGGACTGTCTCTATATGTTGCCAACTTGTACTTCCCAAGCGCTTGGTACAATGTTCTGCACACAGTAAGCGCTCAATAAATACGATTGATGATGATGTCTACCAGGCCCGTGCCCAAACCCCATGCAGCAGACAAATGGCAGCAAACCTTGTGACTCCCAGGCCCATGCCCTGTCCCTATGCAGCAGAAACCTTGTGACTACGTCTTAGACTGTGAGCCCACTGTTGGGTAGGGACTGTCTCTATATGTTGCCAACTTGTACTTCCCAAGCGCTTAGTACAGTGCTCTGCACACAGTAAGCGCTCAATAAATACGATTGATGATGATGACTCCCAGGCCCGTGCCCTAACCCCATGCAGCAGACAAATGGCAGCAAACCTTGTGACTCCCAGGCCCATGCTCCGTCCCTATGCAGCAAAACCTTGTGACTACATTTTAGACTGTGAGCCCACTGTTGGGTAGGGACTGTCTCAATATGTTGCCAACTTGTACTTCCGAAGTGCTTAGTAGAGTGGTCTGCACACAGTAAGCGCTCAATAAATACGATTGATAATGATGACTACCAGGCCCGTGCCCCAACCCTATGCAGCAGACAAATGGCAGCAAACCTTGTGACTACCAGGCCTATGCCCTATCCCTATGCAGCAGAAACCTTTTGAATACCTTTTAGACTGTGAGCCCACTGTTGGGTAGTGACTGTCTCTATATGTTGCCAACTTGTACTTCCCAAGTGCTTAGTACAGTGCTCTGCACACAGTAAGCGCTCAATAGATACGATTGATGATGATGACTACCAGGCCCGTGCCCCAACCCTATGCAGCAGACAAATGGCAGCAAACCTTGTGACTCCCAGGCCCATGCCCCGTCCCTATGCAGCAGAAACCTTGTGACTACCTTTTAGACTGTGAGCCCACTGTTGGGTAAGGACTGTCTCTACATGTTGCCAACTTGTACATCCCCAGCGCTTAGTACAGTGCTCTGCACACAGTAAGCGCTCAATAAATACGATTGATGATGATGACTACCAGGCCCGTGCCCCAACCCTATGCAGCAGACAAATGGCAGCAAACCTTGTGACTCCCAGGCCCATGCCCCGTCCCTATGCAGCAGAAACCTTGTGACTACATTTTAGACTGTGAGCCCACTGTTGGGTAGGGACTGTCTCTATATGTTGCGAACTTGTACTTCCGAAGCGCTTAGTACAGTGCTCTGCACACAGTAAGCACTCAATAAATACGATTGATGATGATGACTACCAGGCCCGTGCCCCAACCCCATGCAGCAGACAAATGGCAGCAAACCTTGTGACTCCCAGGCCCATGCCCCGTCCCTATGCAGCAGAAACCTTGTGACTACCTCTTAGACTGTGAGCCCACTGTTGGGTAGGGACTGTCTCTGTATGTTGCCAACTTGGACTTCCCAAGCGCTTGGTACAGTGCTCTGCACACAGTAAGTGCTCCATAAATACGATTGATGATGATGACTCCCAGGCCCGTGCCCAAACCCCATGCAGCAGACAAATGGCAGCAAACCTTGTGACTGCCAGGCCCATGCCCCGTCCCTATGCAGCAGAAACCTTGTGACTACCTCTTAGACTGTGAGCCCACTGTTGGGTAGGGACTGTCTCGATATGTTGCCAACTTGTACTTCCCCAGCGCTTAGTACAGTGCTCTGCACACAGTAAGCGCTCAATAAACGATTGATGATGATGACTACCAGGCCCGTGCCCTAACCCCATGCAGCAAATGGCAGCAAACCTTGTGACTACCAGGCCCATGCCCCGTCCCTATGCAGCAGAAACCTTTTGACTACCTCTTAGACTGTGAGCCCACTGTTGGGTAGGGACTGTCTCTATATGTTGCCAACTTGTGCATCCCCAGTGCTTAGTACAGTGCTCTGCACACAGTAAGCGCTCAATAAATACTATTGATGATGATGATCCCAGGCAGGAACTATGGTCCCAGCTTTCATCATCACCTCTCACTCTCAAATACACGAAACCATAAACGACATTTAAATTATTCACTTGCTGCTCAGTGTTCTTTCCCAGTAACAATAAGTGTTAACTTTGGGCCAGGCACTGTGCTCGGCTTATACTATATAATCAGATGAGACCCAGTCTCTGTCCCACGTGGGGCTCAGTCTCAGGACTCGGGGGCGAGGAGGGGAGGGAGAACAGGTATTTAACCCCCATTTGATAGATGATAAAACTGAGGCACAGGGAAATTAAGTGACATGCCCAAGGTCACGTAGCAGGTAAGTGATGGAGCCAGGAGTAATCAATCAGTGGAAGCAGTGAGGCTTTAGTGGAAAAAGCCCGGGCTTGGGAGTCAGAAGTCTTGGGTTCTAATTCCGGATCCGCCACTTGTCAGCTGTGTGACTTCGGGCAAGTCACTTGACTTATTTGTGCCTCCGTTACCTCATCTGTAAAATGGGGATTAAGACTGTGAGCCCCTCATGAGACAATCTGGTTACCACAGTGCTTAGCACAGTGCTTGGCACACACTAAGCACTTAACAAATACCATTATTATTATTATTATTTACTTGAAGCAGCATGGCTCAGTGGAAAGAGCATGGGCTTGGGAGTCAAAGGTCAAGGGTTCGAATCCCAGCTCTTCCACTTGTGTGCTGTGTGACTTTGGGCAAGCCATTTAACTTCTCTGTGCCTCAGTTACCTCATCTGTAAAATGGGGATGAAGACTGTGAGCCCCACGTGGGACAATCTGATCACCTTGTATACCCCCAGCGCTTAGAACAGTGCTTTGCACATAGTAAGCGCTTAACAAATGCCATCATTATTATTAGTAGTAGTACTGTATTAAGTGCTTGTGAAAGTACAGTACAGTTGATAGACATGGTCCCTGCCCTCAAGGAACTTACAGTCTAACAGATTAGAACCCAGCTTTCTATTTTGAGATCCCATCAGTTCTAAAGACTTCTAGTTGTGTTGAATTCAGTGTTTTGAAGCTTGACTTTGCACTGAGCTCCCTTAGAGTTGAGAAAAGGCATCTTTCCTAGCCACCTCCATATGTCTCAGCCTATTTACGGCTCAGTTTTAATACGCATATTTCATCTTTAATGATGGTCTTTTGAGTTTGTTTACAGCCAAAATAGGGCTGTTTAGTGGAATTCTGCCCTATTCTCGATCAAGTTTTATTTGCTTGCCTCCCTCCGTCAGGAAATGGTTCTGTCTTCAAGCTTGATTAGTGTAAGTGGCCTGGCCTCAGAATTTTTCGGATTCCCCTATGATGTATGGTTCTTCGAAAAACATGCATTAGATTTGGAGAAATAAGTGTGTGTGTGTGTGTGTGTGTGTAGTCCCCCCACCCCTCTTTTCCGACCTGTCTCCAGCCCAATAAGAAAGAGCTTTAGGCCAGAGGGGCAGCCTATTTCCATATGGATCGGATCTTGTGTTTAACGTGTAGACGTCCAAGTAGCTCCAACAGCTGTCAGAAGTCATTCCCATCGGCCCTCTGGACCCTGCAAAGAGCAGCTCTGACCGGGTTGCTTCATCACATTGAGCAGAAGTAATAAATGCTCCTCCTGGGCTTCAGCTAAGGCCTTTTTTTGGCGGTGACTCCATTTTTTTTCCCCCTCTTTTGAAGTCCTGCTTAAGACTCTACCTACCACATGGGAAGGATTTATGAGATAATAGGGGTAGTTTCTTACTTTCTGCAGCCTTTTGGAAGATGAAAACACGTCATGCTCTCCCATGGTCATTGAAGGTAAAAATGAAACAGAATGTCTGTAGCATTGTTTGAGGTCCGTGATGAGCCCCTGTGTGTCATTTTAATAAAGCAGTCCAAAATGCTTTGGGGAATTAAACAATACAGTCATGAGGGGTGAAACTCGGAAATTAAAACAGAACAGAGGCCTTTGAGCTTGGCTCCAGGGCTTAATCCTGGACCTCTGGCCTTGGCACTTCATTGCCCTGGCACCCTTGGGCTTGGTAGTTCATTTTGAAAGTAAATATAAAATCCATATTTTAGATTTTGTAAACATCGACCGAGCCCTTTAGAAGGCTGCTCTTTTGAATAAATTGTTTTGGGTATGTGCAAAGCAGTTTTATTAGAATGGCAATCATCCCACTGTCTACCCCAAAATCGTTACGAATCTCAAATGGAAGAAGAGTGTCCTGGCGTTCCTTTCATTACAGATTTAAGCACTGCAAGATCTAATCCCCACAGCCATCATGAAGAAGACATTCTCCCAGGTTTGCATAGATGGTGGGGTAAGATCATCTTTCCCCACCAAGCCCGTGTCCCTTACAGAACCTTATAGCTAGGGCAGCAGGGAACCAAATGCAATGAAGTGTGTGGACAACTCTGTTCACTGACGTAATCGATTCAACATGACCACCACTGGCAAATTCAGAGAAAACACAACGGAAGTCACTGTCACCAAATCTGGTTTAGGATTTGCCTTGTGCACATTTTGGTCTTGGTTTGTTTGGTGGGTGTGTTTTGTCTTGTTTTGTTTTTCCTTCCAGTGGTTTATCCCGTGAAAGTCGATCCAGATTTCTCACAGTTCTTCTCAGAGTGGGAGTCACCCGTATGCTTGGGTTGATGGGAGAATAAGTGATTTCAGGTCTTTGTGGAGGCGAGGGAGGTGGGTGGAAACAATTGTGTTGAGCAGCCTGGGCCGGCTCTTTGGTGAAGAGGTGTTTTCATTAATGCTTTCCAGGTACATTAGCTTTCTTCACCGCCAGTTAGAAGCAGTTTGGAGCAGTCCCTTGGGAGAGTCAAGACAAAGCTGGTTTCTTTTTATAATTCAAACAGAACTTAAAAAAAAAAAAGCTGGATGCTGGTGAGCCATGAAATCATGCTGTAAACCAGGCTTTTCACTTGACTTCTTTTAAGTTTTTAAAGATCTCCATGGAGACCCGTCCATCAACATCTAATCCACTCCACTGTTTGGTTGATTGGGTTCTTTCTATGTTTGCAGATTCGTGTTTTCTCCCAGCCAACGACCTGTCTCACAGTTTTTCTTCGTACTTAAAGGAAAGTGAGTAAATGCTTTTGCTTCGCGTTTTTTCTTCGGCCTTCTCAGCTCATTCCAGAAGTAACGTTTGGGGATCATTGGAATCCCGCCTGATTTGATGTATTTTCTCAGTGAGCTAAAAACCTATGCTATGCAAATGCGAAATTAATTTCCTTACATTTTGAAATAAAAGTTTTGAGAAATGACATTTTGACATTGGCTTTTGACTGGCTCACTGCTTGATCATGATGACATAGATGCCAATTTCCTTCGAGTCACACTACTAAGCCGATGATTCTTTTCTCGTCCTTGGCTCATATTTAATTTTTAAAGCCGTTCCACCCTCCTGTTTGTGAAGGATTTTCAAATGGGCCACCTCCTCACCCAAAAGAACATCCTTTTTGAACGGCTTGTTATGTATGATTTTATATCTGCCCAGTCCTTTGATACCTCATGTTTTGGGTATTGTTAAGTTGGTTTTCCTGAGTCTGTGTTTTCCATCCTCAGCCTAGATTAAAGCTTCAGAATATGTAAATACTCCTAACATTATAATTAGTTTTGTGGTATCCTCTGTCCCTGCAACAATTTGGGCTCTAACTAGGGGACCCACTGGTCAGCTCATGATGCCTTTTGAGGATGATTTTCATCTCCTTTTCAACTCTTTTTTCTAGTCCTAGAAAATTCCATTACACACTCAATATGTGCTTGAAAAGAGGTGGGTCTGGAAGAGGGCCTCTTAAAACTACATTTCTAATTGATTTGAGCCAGTAACACTTCTTAAGATGTTTAGAGGTAGAGGTAGAAAAATAAATATCCCTCCAAACAGGGGACCCACTGGTCTGCTCCTGATGCCTTTCGAGGATGATTTTCTGGGCTCTTTTTTGCAGTCTGTCCCAAGTGGGCAAAGCTCCGCAAAAACCACAAGGAGAAGAAATCGGTGCTGATGCTGATCATCTGCAGTTCTGCTCGCCGTGCTTTGGAAGTCATGCGGTGAGCAGTTTTATCCATCTTTTCCAATAAAAGGTGGCTCAGCCATGCGAATGAGGAACATGGATAAATGCAATCTACAGATAACGGCCCCCAAACTTGACTTTAACCCATTAGAGTTTCAACCTTCTGGCCCCATCCTTTTGGAGGGACTCTCAAGCAGCTGGGGCATCTGTGTTGCTGACTTGTACTTCCCAAGCGCTTAGTACAGTGCTCTGCACACAGGAAGCACTCAATAAATACGATTGAATGAATGAATGAGCCTGGATTATCCACCGACTCCATTACAAGCCCCTAAACAGTGGCGCCTTCGTGGTTCATTCACTGCCACTTGATAAGCTTTAATAGAATTAGCTTTAATTCTATTTGTTCTGATGACTTGACACCTGTCCACATGTTTTGTTTTGTTGTCTGTCTCCCCCTTCTAGACTGTGAGCCCGTTGTTGGGTAGGGACCGTCTCTAGGTGTTGTCAACTTGTACTTCCCAACCACTTAGCACAGTGCTCTGCACACTGTAAGCGCTCAATAAGTACGATTGAATGAATGAATGAATAAGTTCTGTTTCTTGGAAGGTCAGAAGGTCAAAAGAAGCCACAGCGTTTCGGGACTGCCAGCGGTTAATAGGCATGCAGACCATGAAACAGACCCATGAATACAGAACTTGAATATGAGGCAGTGTAGCCCAGTGGACTGAAACATCCAAAACCTGTGGCTTAGCAACTCGGTCCTTTTAAACTCAGTCCGAAAAGGCTTCTGCCAGTGAGCGGAGTGGATGTTCTAGCTGTGCCCTTGGAAATGCTCGTGTAAAACAACTCTAGAGTTCTCCTAGTCTTAAAACAGCAAGAGCTTTGCTCTAAAAATTGTTTGTGGTATCAAAACTGCACCACAGCACTGCCATCCACTCACCCTTGCTGGTCTGGCTACGCCAGGGTTCATCTTGACATTTCATTGCTTTGAAAAGAGCATGTTTTCATGTTTTCAACTCTTTTTTTCTATTCCTAGAAAATGCCATTACACACTCAATATGTGCTTGAAAAGAGGTGGGTCTGAAAGAGGGCCTCTTAAAACTACATTTCTAACTGATTTGAGCCAGCAACACTTCTTAAGATGTTTTGAGGGAGAAAAATAAATATCCCTATTGCTCCAAACTGACCAAAATTCCAGTGTTACTTTTTACAAGGTTAGGATCTGACAGGTGATTTTTTTTGTCATTTAGTAGGAGGTTCTTTGGGTTTACAAGTCAAATACTATGCTTCTTCCAGGCATTTGTGCTTGAAAAGCAATGCAACTGGGAACCTGCATGTTGAAAAGTGTTTGCCTGACCCCTTCTATTTTTCTCACTAGGTCAATGGCTCCATTCAAAGGAGACTGCAAGGTTCTAAAGTTGTTTGCAAAGCACATAAAGGTGAGCAAAGATCTATGGTGCCCTGTCTGGACCAGAGGGCTGTTGTTTAGAGGCAGGGAAAACCACTGGGGTCAACCTTAGAGCACATCCACTGCTCCTCAGCTCCATTTCACCAAGGCCTTCTCATCGGCCCATAGCCTGCTGAAGCTGTATTTAACCATCACCTGGAGTTTTATCACTATTATTATTAATAGTAATAGTAGTGGTAGTAATACTGTCAGTAGTTGTAACAAAAATAATAATAATAACATTTGTTAAACACTTTCTATGTGCCGAGCACTATACTAAGTTTTGTAGTAGATACAAGATAATCAGTTTCGAACCCTCCAGTCCCAGGTGGGCCTCACAATCTAAGTAGGAGGAAGAACAGGGGTGAATTGAATCCCTGTTTTACAGATAGGAAAACTGGAGCACAGAGCATTTTCTTTCGGTTCCCATGCCCCTGTTACTTGGGTGTTCAGATTCCCTCACGGTCTAGTTCCATTCCCTCCACAGGGCACTAGCGACCAAGAGGATGTCCGGGGTTCTCAACCTGACCAGAGTTTGAGCCTACATATGCTACACCCGAGACCCTTTCCTCAATACTTTGATTTGGATTATGTTTTGGACTAGCTGGTTTCAACACGCTGACCCTCTCTTTTCTTTCTTCCCTCATGCGTGCATCGTGGATCAGATTCAGGAGCAGGTGAGGTTGCTGGAGAAAAGTGTCATCCATCTAGCAGTGGGAACTCCTGGCAGAATCAAAGCACTGGTTCAGCAAGGTAGGAAAGGAGAGGGTCAACCTTTCTCAGGGCCAGGGAGTTGGACTGAACACACTACAAGAAAAGGAGAGTATAGGAGGGAGAGTGAGGGTCAGGTAATAGAGACTTTCAGTATCACCCTGAAAGTGATACAACTCTTTTGAGCGAGTGGGGAATGAGAAACTCTCAAGCAAAATAATAAAAATAATAATAATTGTGATATTTGTTAAGCCCTTACTAGGTGCCAAGCACTGTATGCTAAGTGCTGGGATGGAAACACGATAATCAGATCCCACATGGGGCTCGCAGTTTAAGTTGAAGGGAGAATAGGTAGGTATTGAATCCCCATGTTGCAGATGAAGGAATGGGGTACTAAGAAGCTAAGTGATTTGCCCAAGTCACACAGCAGGTATGTAGTGGAGTTGGGATTAGAACCCAGGTCATCTGACCCTGAGGCCCACGCTCTTCCCACTAGGCCATGCTGCTTCTCAGGAGCAGAAAGTAGAGGTGTCGAGGGGGAACAAGATGGGATTGTACCCAGAAGAGTCGCCTGTGCTGAGCTCATCGTTCTCAAGTACAGCAGAGCTAAAGATAGAACATTGCTCGAAGTAACCTTGGAAATCATTTATTCCCCTCCCTGGAAAGTAGTTATCCTCCAGGATACCTTCAGGGTTAGTCTTCCTGCTGCATTATCAGGACTTCTCTCTTCCCAGTTCCACATCCAGTTTTTTTGATTTGTTCTGTTTTTTAAATCTACTGAAATTGAACTCATGTATTATGGAAAAAATTTGTAGTGACCTTCTCCCTATAGGAAGCATTTCAGCAGACGATGACTGTTTTTGTAGTAATTGTGCAAATAGTTTGTATTTTGTGGGGCAATGTTGCTTTTCACTACAGTACATGTGCTGTATGAAGCAGATGAAAGGCACTGTACCTCCTATAGGGACGTGAATTTAATGAAGCAAAACATGAGCATGTATCACTCATTCTTTACAATATTTCAGGGCCTTGGGGATCGCTTACAAACAGTAGGAAGTTGATTATCCGATACTGTGGTGGAACTTAATAGGAGCAATCCAACCGTTATGCTAACCAATCTCCATTTTGTAATCATACCTCAGAAAAAGAGACACCAGTTTAGTTCAGCTATATAAGCTTGCTTTTTTTCCAGTTTATCTAGGTTACCTTTGGTTTGGGTGTTCGTTGAGTCAGTTTGGCCAGCTGCAGTTCGGAAAAATCAGTTTTTATTGTACATATTGTTGATGTTCCTTTGAAAGAATGTTGTCAGTTCTCATGAGAGCTGGGATTCATTGTTCATTCTTTATAACTGTGGTAGGCTCTGGGGGAGGTAGGATTTGAGGATGAATTAGTAAATGATAGTGGAGAGTCAACTGATGGTAGAAGTGAATACAGTGGAGGGAACATGGGCAGAGAGGAGACATATGTGGCCGAAAAAGACTCTGGCAGAGGAATAAGGAGACCAACCCCTCCACCCTCACTCCCCTCTCTCCGATTCCAGGACAAGAGCCTGTATGTCAATGGGGATCCCTTACATTTAAGTTGAATTGCCAAAGGGGACAGATGATTACCATGGTCCTAAATGGATTTAGCCTACGGGAGATTTCCCAGTCATCTCCCAGTCCAGATCCATTCTCATGGAGTCTGGCTCATCTCTGCCGAGGTGTAATTCACCAAAACCTACAGAGACTGTAGCTTACCAGTCGTGGCTAGCAGGGAAAATTCAACCCCTGTGGTTTGGGGTCACAGAGGCTCCGGGATGACTGTCTGGCAAGGTTAGGAGCATTTGGCGGGCTTAATGGTAGTGTCTCTGCCTTTGTATTTATCTTCAAATCCCACAGTGGAATTACGTGGTGAGGAAGTTTGAAAGCATGTCGAGTTTGTTTTCTGTCAAGTAAGGAGAGCACTTAATGTTCAGAGATTAGTTGCCTGGAGAGAGGACAGCCAAGTAGGCCAAAGCAACTAAAAGAAAAAATAATAATAATAATTTTGATAAGCCTATGTCATGTGAAAAACCCTCCCTGTCTTTTCAGATGGCCTGAATTTGAACTCCTTAAAATATCTGGTTTTTGATTGGAACTGGAGGGATCAGAAGTTGAGGAGACTGATGGATATTCCCGAGGTACAGTGTAACCCACGATTGTTTTTAATCACGTTGGCTTTAAATTTGAACTTTTGAGTATATGCGTGGTAATAAAGTCCCCGACACCAAGAGCCAGCATATTCTGGCCTTCTAATTGGTTTCTGGCATTTGTTTCTGAGGTAACTGTGAATGTAGAGGGAGGAAGTTAACCCTTTACCCATAATCCTACAAGCTTTTACACTTCTCTTTCTCCTTGATGTTGACTTTTGGTGGTTAGATGGGCTGAAGTGTTTACTTTTCAGTGAGATCCAGGCACCTATGCCCCAGCTGTAAGAGTCAGCTGAAGCAGAAGACCTTAAGTCTGTCACAGATACTTAAAGCTGGAATTTTGTGTGGGTATAGGGTCTTTTGATAGCTCATTGGGTTTCCATATATTGTTTCGGGTCTCTCACACTGCTCACAATCTCTGGGGGAGACACTGACTAATGTTGCGGATCGTCGTGTATCTCAAAGAAATCCAATGTCCAAGGGAGATTCAATGAAAATTTCTTCTGACTCCTTGTGCCAAATATATAATGATTATATTTCATACTTACTGAATGCTTTTCAGGGGCTGATGGGTAAGAAGTGGATTGTTGTAGTATCAGATGTGTTTGCCAGTAATTTCAGGTCATCAGGGCCAACAGCAGTGGCCCTAGTTGGGGAACAGTCGTTCTGGAAGAATCCTAGAAGAATATTTTTGTTCCTAATTCTGTATGGACATCAAATCTAACTGAGCACCTGGACAGTCAGTATTATCCCAATTGTACAATAATATATGGTGACCATATATTTTTATTGTAGGCTATACATATTTTATGGCTATTTAGTAGTAGTGATAAAAGTAATATTATATGTAAACATGTCGTTAGCCTCAACACTGTGACTCAAGGCATAAAAGAGCACAGAAAGCAGCCTTCTAAACTACGTTGCCAAAAGATTTTGAAAACTGTGACTGTAAGCATGGTTTTAATGAAACTCAGAAACCCAGAAAGTTTTCTGGGGCTCCCTCTCCGTTCCTCAAGTCACCACCTCACCTCCAGATCAGATGTGTATTTGGAGAATCTCCCACCGTGACACTGCTTGGAATAACAGCCGGGGAAATAGCAGCAAGGCAGAGAGTTGCTTTTAATGAATGCATTGAAGCACCGCTCAACTTAACCTGGTGTGTGTCCATTTGCTTTGCTCTTGTTCAGATAAGGAAAGACACCATTGAACTTCTGGAAATGAGAGTGATAAAGCTGTGCAGGACAGAATCTTTGAAGCTGGGTCTTTTTTGAAGTCCTGTCCAAATGAAGATTCAAGCTCATCACACATGGGACACTGGGGCCACGGATTCCATCAAGTCTCTAATCTCCAGCATTGAATCACCACCAGTCAGGGCTAATTCTGTTTTTGCTTTATAGGATGCTTAACAGAAAGGAGACATTAGCTTTGTTCCATCTCTTTTTTTTTCTAATAAAATGTAACAATAATAATAATAATAATTAAGGGAATTTGTTAAGCGCTTACTATGCGCCAGGCAAAAATGGTTTTTATTGCGTGTCTGAGAACTTTTAGTTGCCAAACAGCCTGATGCTGCCATTCCTAGTATAACTTGCAGAGAGGCATGGGAACACTGCACTTAGACTCAAAAAGTCACCATCTCTGTCCTGAGAGGATGGATCCAGCTGTGAATTTGAGGGGAATAGCAAAGCAATCATTACTGCCAGCAGCCTGTAAGATCCTTGACCAAATCTTGATTTTAAAACCTCTATTTTAGGGCTGCAGTGGCTGGAGACCCACATAACAGCTCAGTTCTTACTGCTGGACCAGGGCTGAGGGCTCAAAAGAAGGCTGGCAAAGGAAAATCATTTCTGTTCTATCAAGTAATTGAGCTGAATAGACAACTCGGCTGCCCAGGCAGAAACCCCACTCCATTCTGGATTGAAAGTCCATTCAAGGAACTGCTGAGGTACTATAATTTTACTTCTGATTTTTCCCTCTGAGGTAATGAGAGTGACTATGTTTGTCAGCAGGAGGGATTGGCCAGAGAGGTCAACTAGACGACCGATGCTAGCTGAATTCGCCACTTCAGAGTGGGGCTAGAGCTAGGAAGGCACTTGAAAATGTTCATGAGAGGGAATATGAGAGGTGTTTTGAAAGTGAAGGCAAGGAGGATAGAAGATGAAAAAGAGCCCACAGAACTTCAAAAATGTTTCTTTCTGAATTGCCAGAGAGCCTCTTAGGGTGCCCTAAATCACTGTACTGCTGCTGCCGGCAGCCTGTTACATCCAAGTGTGCCTGAATCAGCCAAGGATGGTGTCAGCCCCATGGCTGGGGACCCAGCCAGGGGTACAGATCTTCTCAGCAGAGTAATCCTATGCATGAGGCTCCTTGCCCTTTCTCTGGCTTGAAGGGAGTCTCCCCAGCAACATTTTGTATCATCATATTCTGGGGTTTTTCCAACTCAGAGCATTTTGTACGCTGCCTATACATAGCTGAAGACGGATGCAAGTTGAAAGGGCTGAGCCATGGGGACGAACAGCCAGGTTCTGTCAGGCGGCTCTCTACCCTGCCAGTTGACTCTGTCAACTCTGGGCTTGGACATCCCTGACCAGTCTTTTTCCCTTCTCAAGGAGAAAACTATTCTTCTCATATTACCCTGTAAAGACTTCAGGCCAGCCGTCCCTACTGCACTCTTCGTCGTAGACCACTTCAACTCCTGCTTGTACCCCGTGATTTTCCCTAGAGGTATCCTCAATGCCCCCCGTTAGGTTGTAACACCTAACCCCCACCCCCATTTCACGACTGCCTATCTATACCTAGCAGGTTTCCTCCTCTAGCTCAGTGTTCTTTCATGATTGCAGTGACCACTTAAGTGAGCATTCTTCTGAGCAGAGTTTTCCCAAGGGAAGCGTTACACAATACTGCTCATACCTCCCCGCTCTTCAGATGCCGTTCCCTGAATGTTCCCGAGCTGGAATGTGAAAGGGTGAGAGGGGGATGGAAGCGGGAAGGAGATTCTCTGTGCGTGTATGTGTGTGTTGTTTTTCGAAGAGGGTGGTTCTGCAGAGAGAAAGGCTTGTTTACAGGGGAGAGCAGAGAAACACCAGGGTGAGGAAACGGGGGTGAGGGTAGAACTCCTCTGGGGGAAATTTTAGTCGTAGACAGAGCGGGTGGGGGTTCTCTATAGTGAGTGGGTCCCATGAATTTTTGTCACAGTTTGTCCTGCCTTCACCCAACCTCTCGTCCAGAAGGGCTTGAGCAAACACTGCAAATCAATTGGAAACGTCCGCTGCATTCCTCACATACTGGGGAGGCCAAACCTGAGACCCCAGCCCAGGACTGCCTGCCCCCTCAGCTTCAGCTAGAACGAGGGGTTCCCTGGAGCCCCAGCAGCACCAAGCTGGTTTCCAGTTTGACTCTGCCCTCTAATAACAATACTAATAATTATGGTATTTGTTAAGTGCCCTTTATGGGCCTAATTACTGTTCAATTAGATAAGGCACAGTGCCTGACCTACAGAGGACTCAAAGTCTGAGAGGGAGAGAGGCCGCCTTTAATGCTGGGGTTCCAGACCAGGCGGTTCTGGATTAGAAACAGAAAGCAATACTGCTGCACCCCAGTTTCCAAGCACTCCACAGTCCAGTCAGCCCCACAATATAATAATGTAATACGGCTTGTTGTCATGCCCTAGGATTCCTAAACTCCACCTCTGATGTTATGTTGAATTGCTTAAATCAATTCCCTTCCTGCCCTGCCCTATCTAATTGGCGGCCACGTTTAGCCGACCATTCCGTGCACTCTAACATTATGCCCAGCCGCCGTTGGTAAATGAATTCACTCCGGGTCCACCCTCTCCTATTCCTGGAGGCTTTTCGGGACCCCTCTTGGCCCTCCCTTAACCACACTCTGTGATACCTTTAATTAGAATCAATCATATTTCATTTTTTTTAGCTGTATTTGCTGCTGCAGCAGCTGCCCTTCTCCAACTCCTTTTTCCCATCCATTGCCTTGCAATCCCATTTTCCTGCCGAACTTGGGGCCACGAGAATAGTGGCAGCCATGGGTCTGGATGGGATGGGAGGGAGAATGGTGGCTGGAGCGGGGTCCACTGTCTCCTCATCTCTATCTAGCCCCGATCTAATAAGAATCATTGTACTATTTTAAGCGCTATGTGCCAGCAACTGTACTAAGAGCTGAACAAGGTACAAGCAAATTGAGTTGGACGCAGTCCCTGTTGTACATGGGGCTCACAGTCTTAATCCCCATTTTCCAGATGAGGTAACTGAGGCCCAGAGAAGTGAAGTGACTTGCCCAAGGTCACATAGCAGACAAGTGATGGAGCCGGGATTAGAACCCAGGTCCTTCTCACTCCCAGGCCTGTGCTGTATCCACTAGGCTACGCTGCTTCTCTGTCACTGCCTCTGCCTCTGTGTGCCCAGCTAGGGTGGAGAAATAACTTGAAGCAGGCTTTTTGAATTTTTTATTTTGTTATCGATTTTGGTTTTTAATGTTTTCCAGTGGACTTCCTTCTATAGTGTAGGGTACCAAAATTTAAGGTTAATATTGTGAGGTTATAGTTTGAATTACTCTAGTAATAGTCACGGTATTTAAGTGCCTGCTTTGGGCCAGGCACTGTACTAACTGTTGGGGTAGATACCAGATAATCGGGTCAGACAAAGTCACAGTCTCTAGCAAAGATTAAAGAGTCGGGTAGTGATGTTTAACATATGGTACAGAGAATGTATAATATTATTTGTTAAGTGCTTACTGTGAGCCAAGCACTGTTTTAGGCACTGGGGTGGATGCAAAATGATCGGCTCCCCGGAGCACATGCAGCTCACAGTCTAAGGGGGAGGGAGAGCAGGTATTTTATCCCCATTGCACATATGGAGAAACTGAGGCCCAGAGAAGTTTAGTGGCTTGCTCAAGATCACACAGCAGGCAAGTGGCGGAAGCTGGGTCTAGACCCCAGGTCTCCTGCCTCCCAGTCTAGTGTTCTTTCCGCTTCCTGTGAGATAGTTTTCATCTGCTAGGAGCGATGCTCAGTGGACTAATACGCCCTTTGTAAAAATGGAAACCACCCCATGCAGACCACTTGCCATTATTACAGGGTCGATAATCTCAACAGTGACTTTGCGCCTTTTTCACATCCTCCTCTTTCCCCTTATTGTCTGATAGCCGATGAGCTCACGAGCAGTTCCGCTGCAGGAAGTGAAGGATGCTGGGAAGGCTAATCTGCCAGTGCCAGTACTTGTTCGGTGCTCTGACTACAGGGTTGTCTGGCTAAGATTATAACCTCCTTAAGGGCAGGGATTGTGTCTACCAACTCTGTTGTACTGTACTTTCCCAAATGCTTAGCAGTGCTCTGCATCCAGGGTGCACTCATTGAATACTATTGATTGATTAGTTGATTGACTAGGGGAGGAGGAGAAGGAAACTGGCCTCACTTTGAGGGTGGGGATTATGCATGAACAGAACAACCCGTCCTTCTGTTCCTGACCCCATGGCCAAGGCTGATGGAGTTGGGAATTGATGTCACTGGACAGCCTGTCCATCCCTGCTCTCCCCCACCGGTTTGAATCCTGTTAGGAAGGAAGTTGCCAGGACCCGTCTTCCTCTATGTCGGCTTCAGCCACCGGGACAGAAACACGGCCTTGGGGGCTGGAGTGGTCTTTCTCGCTCACTCTCGAGCCGGTGTTCAGGGGGCGGACTGTCCGGGAAGATGGTGGGAAATCAGGCTTCATGAATGCAGTTTCAGCCGGTGCCTGCAGCTATGCTCCATTACCAGAGTGCAGTTCTCACAGGCTGCTTGCTGACCAGCGGAGTCTGAGGCCGGCAGACAAAGCACCAGCAGGTCCGACCCCCTGAGCCCGACTAAAGGTCACCCAGAGAGGCCGGCGGAGCTGGAGTGGGCCGGCACGCCCTTCCTGAGGTGTGCCAAGCTGAGCCCGGGCCCCAGTGCGTCCCCGGTTAATGAATAACACCAGGAAGTAGCCAGGGGTCAGGAAGCACCAACGAAAAGGTTTCTTGGGCCAGGCAGGTTCCTGCGATACAGGAGCTTTTAGGGAGCGGAGCTTCCTCGTGAATCGGGAGGCCAGGATGAAGGACAAGGCAAGCGGACCCGGTGCCGGGACCCCTACCTCCAAGTGTCCCGAAAACACCGCCCTGAAGCAGCAGCAGTTGCCAGCCTGGAAACCTGTGCTCACAGCCTCGACCGTCCTCTCGGGCTTTTTCACCATCGGCGGGTTCTGTCTGGGCATGGGCATCCTCCTCATCCTCTCCGCGAAGAGTGTCCAGGAAATTGAGGTGTGATCCGCTCGGTGGTGGGTAAAGGGGATCAAGAAGTCGGGGTGGGAGTGAGCCCGCAGCCCTGCAGGGGGGAATTAGATGAGATGGGCAAGGAACTGGAAGAAATGGCTTAGAAGTGGCATGGATAGAGAATGGGCCTGGGAATCAGAAGGACCTGGGTTCTAATCCCAGCCCTGCCACTTGACCTTAGGCAAGTCGCTTCCCTTCTGTGAGCCTCAGTTACCTCATTTGTAAATTGGGGATTAAAATGGGGATTAAGACTGTGAACCCTACGTGGTATAGGGATTGTGTCCAACCTGATTTGCTTGTTTCCACCCCAGGGTTTAGAACAGTACCTGGCACATAGTAAGTGCTTGACAAATACCACAATTCTTTTAATTAAATGGCTGAGGGTGTCGAGCTGAGCGGGAGCCATTTAATTGCCTGCCCACTGACTACCATGGCACTTAACAAATACCTCAATTCTAATTGTTACTGTTGTTATTTAGACACAGGGATAACTTGATGAAGTGCAGGCAGTTTGTTTACCTGATGCCTTAGCATTCGTGTTGTGAGCGTACTGTAGTCAGGGTCACTGTTTCATTAGGAAGCTGACAACTGAGCAAGAAAACCGCAGCTAGATCTAGATATTATATAGATGAGGAAATTGGGGAACAGGAGGAGAAAGTGAGTGGCTTGTTTAGGGTTAATAGCAGAAGCAGCACTTGAGTTCAGACATCTTATTGGCACGCTATGTCTCAGGATGTGGGGAGAGCACTGTTAATAATAGGCTGAGCAAATACTGAATGGGAATTGCACCAGGCCCAGGGGGCATAGGAGTTGCATCTTAGGCAATCCAGTGTGCTCACCCGTTAAATAACAAGTCATCCTTGCTTTGTTTTTCTGCCCAACAGATAAATTACACGGAAATATGCTCAAATTGCTCCAAGTTGCGGGAAAATTCTTCTAACTTTGAGAAAGAGTGCGACTGCTCCATCCCCTTCTCCATTTCAAAGAAAATGAAGGTAAATGGAAATCAAGAATCCCAAACCTTATTTGAGAACTTCCAGGAAGACAGAGCTTCCCCTCCCTAACTCCTTCACAGCCTGACTGCATCCATAGGTATATACCCTGAAGAAAACTAGCCTTGGCCCTTAGTTAATGTACTTTCTGATGACATTTCTACCCTATCATTCACAGTAAACACCCAGCCAATATGACTGACTGACCATCATTCCTAGGTCTCCTAAGTTTCAAGTGTCTCATTTAAATCCATCCCAGGCCTCACAGGTTGAGTGGTCCCTGGTAGACTCCAGCTGTGGAGTCTCTCCATCAGGCTCTGGCAGGAGTGGGCCTGAGCTCTCCCTGTGGCGAATTGCCCCTAGTGAGTCAAGTGCCTCTTGACCAATGGTAATGGTCAAATTTGGTAGCACTGGATGCTTTCTTCCCTCTTCCACAAGCAATATTTCCCATCTCAGTCAGATCTGGGAGAAGGGCAGATGGGGAGAGGATCGATTCTGGAGAACTACGGCCGGGGACCAGTGGGAGGAGAGGGCTGTCCATCCGCGGCAGAGAAGTGACCTTCCCACGGCGAGAGCTCTGCCTCCCAAACAGAGGCTGCCTGCACAGGATGTGTCTCATGACCCGCGAGAGCCTTGGCACCCATTTTCCCCACCGTATGGCCCATCCTGTCCAATAACTAGTTCTCCATTCCTTCCCACAAATCCAACTCCAAGCTGAAGCCAGTATCAGTTGAGAGAGCACATATTCTTCCTTCCTGGTTCAGCTGGCATTCACTATCCCACAGACCTCTTCAGCAGGAGCTCCTGGGATACCTTCAAGGTCAGAAGAAGCAGCGTGGCCTAGAGGAAAGAAAACAGGCCTGGGGGGCAGAGGACCTGGGTTCTAACCCTGGCTCCGCCATTTACCTGCTGTGTGATTTTGGGCAAGTCCCTTAACTTCCCTGTGCCTCATTTCGCTCATCTACAAAATGGGGTTACAATAGCTGTTCTCCCTCCTATTCAGACTACGAGCCCCATGTGGGACCTGAATATCTTGCATCCGTCCCAGCGCTTAGTACGTTGCTTGGCAAATAGTAAGCACTTAGCAGATACCACAGTGATAAGACTGTCAGACCAAGTGGTAATGCAATCCTCTAGTTCTGACCAGTGGTCTATCCAACACAATGTTCAGACTTGGACCGTGGCAACCAAGGATCCATGGAAAAGCCATATATTAGTTGTCTTCCTTGACAGCCACTTTGTGATTGGGCACGTACCATCTCACCCCCGATTTTCCCAGCTAGTGACCCTAGTTACCCTTCTGGAGATTTGTAACACCCCAACCAGAACTTGCAGGAGCTCTTTCCTCAGGAGCATCTCTTGTCTTTTATCCCCTTTGCCTTGTAACAGTCCCAGGGGTGCAGGGGGAGGACGGCAGAAAGTCACATTTCTGAGTTAACAGCAAATTATTCCGACTGAGCCTGCTACTTCCTAAGACACTGAAATCTCAGGCATTCAAGCCAGGTGATGCCCAACAAAAGTCCCCTGATGAAAAAAATCTTTGCTTTTAACACAGAGGGCTTTCTGTTCCTCCCAAATTGCCCCCAAAAGTCAAAATTAGTTCTACTTGAAGAAAAATCCTAAGGGAAATTGGCTGCAGTCACCATCTGAAAGTTCTGTGCTTTTGTAGATCCAGAATCAGATGAAGTGTTACCAGCTGCTAACCATTTCTTGCAAGGAAAAACTTCCCCATAAAACCCAACCAGCTATTTAGGGGAATCACAGGGCATTCAGTGAGCTAATTAGAGTATAGTTCTCGTGGTGGAAAAACCAGCAAGGGAGCAAACCCATGCAAGCCTCCCTGTATTTAAACCAGGAAAAACTGCCTTGAGCGCCAGTGGATTTAAAGAGGGGAAGCTCCATAAAGCTCACCTGCCACCAGCGATAGTTAGAGAAGTGATTGTTGTGAAGGCCTTTTCTGACCTTAATCTTGGGGAAAAGGGATCAGCGGAGACATGCTATTACAGCACCTCCGTCCCTAGTATGGCGTGTCCTCTGCCTCTTTATTTTCCCATTTATACGGCCCCCAAACTTGGATTAAAGAGCACCCCTAGTCCAGCTTCCAAAGAAAACGTAAAGTCTGTCCCATCATCTGGATGTTGGGCCAGCAGTAAACGACCCCCCTGTTTATATATTCAAAAGAGCGTATGACGTTTTTCGGGTGAGCTGATGAGAGGAGTCAGCAGTTTAGGTGGGAAGCAGGAAGGTTCTACCCTCTGACCTTGGCTTCCTAACCTTCCCACTCAGCAATTTCTATTTGCTGTGGGTCAGGTGAGCCCGGGACTGGATACTACTCCCGTTTACTGACCCCAGAATCCCAGGAGGTTCAGGATACGGAGGTGGAATGTCTCTCAAGGCAAGGGGAGGAAGTGGTGCTGCTCTTCTGGGACAGGGGATGGGGAGGGAGTGGGAATTAGGAAAGGGAGATGAACACTCAGGGTCTGGACACTCCTTCAGCCCAGTTGGTTCCAGCTCTTCAGGCTACTGGGGAATCAATCAGTCGGTCAATTTTTATGGATTTATGGAGTACTTACTTGGGCAAGTACAGTGCAATAGAGTTGGTAGGCATGACCCCAGACCACAATAATAATAATAATAATAATGGCATTTATTAAGCGCTTACTATGTGCAAAGCACTGTTTTAAGCCCTGGGGAGGTTACAAGGTGATCGGGTTGTCCCATGGGGGGCTCACAGTCTTAATCCCCATTTTTACAGATGAGGTAACTGAGGTCCGGAGAAGTGAAGTGACTTGCCCAAAGTCACACAGCTGACAATTGGCGGAGCCGGGACTTGAACCCATGAACTCCGACTCCAAAGCCCGGGCTCTTTCCACTGAGCCACGCTGCTTCCCATAGCAAGGAGCTTATAGTCCAGAGAATAAGTATGCAGCCCGCCCCTGCTCAAAGCCATCACCTGGCTGCATCCAGGTAATGGAGTCCTTTTGATCCAAGGCCAAATCACACTGCTTGGGAAAGCAGGCCATGGGTCGTTATGGTCCTTCCAGCCTCCAGTTTGGACACATTGAGACAATTAGGGGGTCAGCTTTCTCTTTTCTGTTGGGGTGCTGAATCAGAGGCTTTCACCCCCAGGAATAATGACCATCCTACACTCTTGCACCCTAAATAATAATAATAATAATGAAGGCATTTATTAAGCACTTACTATGTGCAAGGCACTGTTCTAAGCACTGGGGAGGTTACAAGGTGATCAGGTTGTCCCACGGGGGGCTCACAGTCTTAATCCTCATTTCACAGATGAGGTAACTGAAGCACAGAGAAGTTAAGTGACTTGCCCAAAGTCACGCAGCTGACAATTGGCAGAGCCAGGATTTGAACCCATGACCTCTGGCTCCAAAGCCCGGGCTCTTTTCCACTGAGCCACGCTACTTCTCATGTACCTGCACTGGCATCCTAAGGGCTGTTTTCTGATTTGTTTAGAAAAATCCATGGCTTTAGACAGAAGCTTGCTGTTGGTGTTTGGAAATGGGGAAAATGAAATCTGGATGTGAAAAATGCACAGGATAAGAGAGAAAGCCGAAAGTAGCGGGGCAGTCCTCACACTAGCACAAGGAGGGTAATTTAGCAGTTTAAGACCTGCTGGCTACCCTGGGATTTGACAACTCACCCTGGCCGGTTATTGGGAGATCCATTGGATGGAAAGGGTCTTTTATTTCCTCAGTTAGTTCCTTGCCATCATATCATTCTTGTTCATACTCACTAATGCCTCACTTTTATCTTCTTATTCCCTGTTCCGTGTGTCTTTCTTCCCTCCAGGGTAACGTTTTCTTGTACTACAAACTGCACAACTTCTATCAGAACCATCGTCGATATGTCATATCCAGAAGCGACGCCCAGCTATTGGGAGAAAACGTGAAGGTAAGCCTGCATTGTTTCCACTGGATTGTTGGTGGGCATTTGTGTGTATATGTACATATGATTATCGAGGTATTAAGCACTATGTGCCAAGTACTCTGCCAAGCACTGAGGGTAGATACAAGATAGACAATGCTAATAATAAGTCATAATTATGATACTCGTTAAGCACTTACTATGTGCCCAGCACTGTACTAAGCTACTAAACAGAGGCATAGGTACAAGATAATTAGCTCAGCAACAGTCCCTTTCCCAAGTGGAACTCATGTTCTAAGTGGGACGGAGAACAGGTATGGCCTGCCCATTTTACAGATGAGGAAACTGAGCTCCAGTGAAGTTAAATGACTTGCCCTTGGTGACACAGCAGGGAAATGGTAAAGCCAGTATTAGAACCCAGGTCCTCTGACTCCTGAGTCCTTGCTCTTTCCATAGGTCATGTTGTTTCTCCCAGGACGGTGTCCTTGTCCTGTACTTGACTGGCCAGGGAGAGCACTCAGGGCTGGGATTATGGAAGAATTGGGAATATACCTGTATATATGTTTGTACAGATTTATTACTGTATTTATTTTACTTGTATATATTTACTCTTCTATTTATTTTGTTAATGATGTGCATCTAGTTTTCTTTCTATTTATTCTGATGACTTGACACCTGTCCACATGTTTTGTTTTGTTGTCTCTCTCCCCCTTCTAGACTGTGAGCCCGTTGTTGGGTAGGGACCGTCTCTATATGTTGCCAGCTTGTACTTCCCAAGCGCTTAGTACAGTGCTCTGCACACAGTAAGCGCTCAATAAATACGATTGAATGAATGAATGGGATCTTTCCCCACCAATAGGCATGGGGTGAACAGCATGCTGTTTGGACCGTGGCTTTGATATTCTGTGAAATGGGCATCTCACCGAGGAAAAGCGGTCATGCCATGAATCCACCTATACCTATCCAACTGTCCAGGCAGTTATGCCACAAATCCCACCCTGCCCTTCTTTTACTTCCCTTTCTTTTGCTCAGCAGTACTCCCCTTCTCCCCGCACCCCAAACTCGTCACCCCCACAGGTGTCTCCTCTGCCCTATCCTCTCTGTACTTCAGCACCCCCTTAATTTCCCTGCTTTAACTCTGAGCCACCACTGCTGCTCCCCACCTCACCCTAGCTTGCAGCCCCACTATCTCTTTTTTAGAAATACCCATCTGCCCCACATATGGGAGAGGACTAGAAAAGTTGTCCCCCAAAATGATCTGCCTCACCAAAATTAAACTCAACTAACCAGTCGACTGTGCCTGGAGAGCTCACCCTTGTGGGTGAGAACAAATAGAGACAAGGAGGCAAAAGTGAAAACAGTTCCTGGCCTTTTTTGCAAACACGATAGCATACAGCCAAGGACCGACCGTCTGCATTTATGCACGGGACACAGAACTTAAGCTCGTTGCTAGTGATACCTCACTGGACAAGTGTGCATTGCTCAATCTGAGGCCCATTCTCACTGGAAGCTTTGAGCCGTTTCGGGGTTAAGCCATTTTGCTCTTGAGAAAATTGGACTCCCTGCCAAGGAAAGCCTTGTGGCAGCTCTTCCTGGACGTGAGCCATAGGCTGTAGTCATGTGAAAATGATGACCGCGTGGCCTTCTTCACCCGTTCTGGAAGAGCACTTCCCTGGGGACGGCCCTCTGGGTGTGATATTTAACCCCATCGGTCCTGTCTTGAAGTCTTCCCTATTCAGAGACAATTGGCACGCTCCATTGTGCTCACACGAAGCAATCCAAACCTCAGGAAATTCCCTATTCAAAAATAAGCCCCAAATTTCAAAAACAGACAGCATTCCCCAGTCTCAGTCATTGCCAGTATTCTCGCCCCCATCGTTCAGATTGAGCAGACGAAAGGCAGGCTTCACCTTTGTGTCATCTTGAATCCAGAAGGTCGAGAGCACCTGTGCCCCCTTCACAGCGTATGCCAATGGGACCCCCATCTCTCCTTGTGGTGCCATCGCCAACAGCATGTTCAACGGTAAGTTTCTTTTAAAGCCCAAGCCTTTTCCTGGAGCGTCAGCTGTTTAACTGTGCAGATGGCCACCCGAGCAGCCCAGCTGTAGCCTGGGTTTATTCCCTTTTCCAGAATACACCTGGCCACAGGGTTTGGAAATTAAACATGAAGACCAATACCAGGGTCCTTAAAAGTCCAAGGTGGAAGACTCCACCCAGTCAAACAGTACTCACCAGGATGGGAATAGAGCAGAATTCACCTGTTTCTACGTGAATGGCCTTTTTCTCCTAACGTTTATGATGTATTGCCATTGTCCGAAATCTCCTCCCATTATTTCTTTAGCTCAGAGGTTTGGGTGGCTGTTTCAGTTTCCCAGGGGTCACAAGGTAACCTGCCCCTAAAGGTGATTTGCTTACAGACACCATCCTACTCTTCTACCACCCCAACGACTCCACCCGTATCACAGTCCCATTGCTGAAGAGTGGAATTACATGGTGGACCGATAAGCACGTGAAGTTCCAAAACCCCAAGTCCAGAAACCTGTCCGCTGCCTTTGCAGGTAACACTCTTTACCCTGACAGAATGGTTTGGATCTGTTTTCGAGAGGATGGGTGGGGGGAGGCATCTCCATCACCCAATTTGGTTCTCAGGTTCTTCCAGGTTATCATTTAGGGGAGGAGCATCTCCATCTTCTTCCCGTTGGCCCTTTAACTTATGGGAGATTTAGGATGCTGGGCGAAGGATGAGTCCATCTGGAGCTGTCAGCATGCTAGAAGAGTCCACTCTGGGGCCAGGCTCAGTCAGGGGGAAAGGAAATTCCAGTCTTCTTTTCCTCCCCTCACATAACTTTAGGAAAGTGAATATCCCACAGAGCCCACACTTAGTAGTGAGCATTCAGTCTTCCTAAACACAAGGTTGCATTCTCGTTAAGAAGAGCGTGCATTGTAGTGTCGGTGTATCATGGCCAACATCGTGTTACAGCCTTGCCTGAAAGATGTGTGTTATCAGAAAACATTCTCTGATTTCCTAACCCCATTTTATCCAAAATATGTAGTGAGAACTGAGTATTCCTTTTCGGTAGAATGGCTCTAATAATGATGATGATGATAGTGTCTAAGTGCTTACTTTGTGCCAAGTTCTGCAGTAAGCACTCTAGTAAATACAGGATGATGCCGTCGTATTTATTGAGCACTTATTGTGTGCAGAGCACTGTACTAAGCGCTTGAGAAAGTACAATACAGCAATACAATACAGCTCTCAACCTTCTGGATTCAAGATGACACAACAGTGAAGCCTGCCTTTTGTCTGCTCAACTTGAACAGTGGGAGCAAGAATACTGGCAATGGCTGGGAATGGGGATCCTGTCTGTTTGGGAAATTTTGGGCTCATTTTTGAATAGGGAATTTCCTGAGGTTTGAATTTCTTCCAGATCAGATCGGAGACAGTCCCAGCCGAAGCTCACAGTCTAGGAGGGAGAGCAGATATTTAATTGCCATTTTTCAAGTGAGGAAACTGAGGCCCAGAGGTGTTAGGTGACTTGCCAAAGGTCACACATCCAGCAAGCTCTCAGTGTAAAACCTATCTAAAAGGTGGCCTGCTTCATAGAGGCAGCTGCCTAAAATATAAAATATTCTCAGACAGATTTTAGACTAAAAACCCTAGAAGGTTCCCTAAGCTAAAGTCTCTTTTCTGAGGACGAAAAGTAGGGGTACACTGTCTTTGAGGATTTTTCAATCCCACAAATGGGTTTTCTATTGAGAATGTTCAAGGGGACCAGGCCCCCTCTTTTAGAGAAGTAGTGTGGCTTAATGGAAAGAGCCCGGGCTTGGGAGTCAGAGGTCGTGGGTTCTAATTCTGACTCTGCCACTTGTCAGGTGTGTGACTTTGGCACTGAACTTCTCTGTGCCTGTTACTTCATCTGTAAAGTGGAAATTAAGACTGTGAGCCCCACGTAAGACAACCTGATTACCTTGTATCCACGCCAGTGCTTAGAACAGTGCTTCACACATAGTAAGCGCTTAACAAATACCATTATTATTATTATTATTATTATTATTATTATTATTATTATTTTGGAGGAGGTGTTGTGGGCCTGGGGAAAGTTGTATCTTGCTAAAAACGGCAACAGTGTTCTACAAAACGGCATGCTGTTACCTAAACATCCCTTCAGCTGTTCGCTAGAATTTTGGCATGTGAAACAGATTTAGTCACAGAGAAATCTGGCCCCTTTTCCAAAAGACCCCCATCTTGGGAGATGAGGCTGGATCATTATTGCAATTTTGAGAGCACAAGCAGAGTTGTAATTATTTTAGTAATTCCTCCAAGGAGAAGTCCTAATGGTCTTTCTCTTTTAGATGATGAGAGGGTCCCTTAGTGAAACCATGTGTTCTGTACAGAGATGAATTGGGAACCCGCAGCCAGTGCGAGAGGCAGTGGAACTCAGTGCCTCATTTTCCTCAACTGTAAAATGGGGACACCTGTTCTCCCTCTTTTTTATACTGTGAGCCCCATACAGGACAGGGACTGTGGGGATGACCTAATTGTGAACCCATTGTTGGATAGGGACTGTCTCTATATGTTGCCAGCCTGTACTTCCCAAGCGCTTAGTACAGTGCTCGGCACACAGTAAGCGCTCAATAAATACGATTGATTGATTGAATGAATGAATGAATGAACTAGACTCCAGAAACTCTTAGCATAAAGCCCCCTGCCTTTCACTTTAAGCAGCAAAGATGTTGGTGGCTTAAAGGAATCTCCGTCCGTACTTCGGGAGTTCGTGACCATTCCACAGCTGACTGGCTGCTCCCCAAAGGAAGCAACAGACGAGTCAGGAGCTGTGGGGAGCTGGGAAGAGACTGGTTTCTCCTCCAAGCTCCCCAGGATGACCTTTTTCATTTGATCGGGTTTGACGTTCAGCTTCCCTGTTAGAGTGTAAGCTTCTTGTGGGCAGGGAATGTGTTGCTTATTTGTTCTGTACTTCCCTAGAATGGCATCTTGCACCAAGAGGGCACTCAGTACATGCTACTATTGCTACAATTGTGAACAAGTAATAATGCAGTTATCAACCTGAGTCCTTTGAGATCTCTTCTTCATTAAAATTCATTAAAAGAATTGTGGTATTTGTTAAGCACTTACTATGTGCCAGGTACTGTTCTAAACGCTGGGGTGGAAACAAGCAAATCAGGTTGGACACAATCCCTTTGACTCCTTTCTATTTCACTTTCCCTAGCTGCAGAATGAACAGGTAATATTCATTATTTACCTGTCCCCTAAGGGTGTTGGAAAGTGATGTAAGATGATGTCTTTACAGTGTTTTTTAGCTTCTTGGACAAATGTGCTCTGCGTAGAACAGATTTGGTAACATGACTACTTGTATCTTATGCCAACTATAATAATAAAAATAATTATGGTATTTATTGAGTATTTACCAGGTGCCAAACCACAGAGCTAAGCACCGGCATAGATACAAGATGATCAGGTTAGAAGGGTAAGGGTAACTTGCGGTTGTTTTTACTGGGAACGGAGACTAGCCGTGCGTGTGCGTTTGTGCTGTTCACCCTGTAGACTCTGGGCCTCCATATTCCAGTAGCATCGGTTTCTACCCTACTATACTGTATTGGGCTCTCCCAACGCACTTGGTACGGGGCTCTGCACACAGTAAGTGCTCAATAAATACTTTTGATCTTTGTGTTCTTTCTTCTTGTATTCCTTTAAGAACACAGGAAAGCTGCCACTCGTGTTCAGCCCGTCACGGGGCTAGGCACAACTTGACTGATGACTTGACCGCTCTTCTCCTCCCTCCTCACTTCCGTCCCCCTACAGGGACGGCTAGGCCTCCTTACTGGAACAAGCCCATCTACGAGCTGGATGAGAAGGACTGGAAAAACAACGGCTTCACCAACGACGACTTCATTGTCTGGATGCGAGTGGCGGCCTTCCCCACCTTCAAAAACCTCTACCGCCGCCTCAGCCGAATCCAACAGTTTGCTGAGGGCCTTCCTGCTGGGAATTACAGCTTCACCATATCCTACAGTATCCTTTTGCCTTGCCTTGGCCTTCCTTATAGTTGTGACATTTTGTCAAGCGCTTACTATGGGCAAGCACAGTACTAGGCGCCGGGGTGAACAAGAGGTAAGCAGATGGGACCCAGTCTCCACCCTACTTAGGGCTTGTGGTCTAATCGGGGGAGAGAACAGTTATTTTTTTCCCCATTTTGCACAGAGAACTATGAACAAGATTAGAACCCAGGTCTCCTGACGCCTAGTCCTGTGCTCTGTCCTCTAGGCCATACTGCTTTCATGGACACCGCTAAAACCAGGAGGACTTTGAGGGCAACCTCATTTGATCAGGGCTGTGGCCAATGTGTTTGTGCTTGAGTAAGCATTACAGAAAACCTCTCATTCATGAAGAGGCCTGATATCCCTCCTATGAGCGGGGCATCAGTGATGGTGACATCAGTGTATAACGCCTGAGAGAAAGAAAAACCCTCACAGGCAGGTAAACAGAGAGAAGGCCTGAGGGCCAGTGGGTCTAAAGAAAAATCAAGGCTGATTTCCAGTAAAGTCCCCTGGAGTCTTTGAATACTATGTTGCCAAGGGACTTGAAGCCTTTCAAGAGTTTTGCTGGGAAATGCTGCTTTCTCCCATGCCGTTGCTATGTGACGCCTTTGTTTGTTTATTATTTTGGTTTACAAAAACCACCAGATGTTGAAAATCCCCAGGCCTTATGTACAATTAACATGACATCATTAAAATGCTAATGATAGAAGACCCCACTTCAAACACTCCCCCCAGGGCGGCTGCTTGCCTTTTGAAGAGCTGTACTGATTGCACTCTCTTCTGGGGTTCCCACCACAAAAAAAAAAAAAAAAAAGTTCATCGCTTTATCGAGTTTTCCAGGCTCATTGGTTGTAGTAAAGCACCCCAAAGCCGTCTCAGGGGAAGAGGGTCTCCTTGGGAGGGGAGCCCAGCATGCCCAGGTGCTCCCGAGTGGGTGTCCCAGGGTTGGTGCCCTCAGCCTTTGGCACCCAAGAGAGAGCGAAGCACGATGGGGATGGGAGCATGGGTATCGGGGGTCCTCAATACCATATTTCCCTTAAACAGTGGCTCAGATTTCCCCGTCACCAGGTTCAAGGGGGAGAAAGGGGTGCTCCTGTCCACGGTAACCTGGAGCGGCGGAAGCAACATCTTCTTAGGCGTGGCCTACATCACGACAGGAGCGGCGACTCTGTTGGCAGGCTCGACCATGCTGGCCATCCACTTGAAGCTGAAAAAGAGAAAAACCCACTATCAGCGCTAAGGGGACCGAGGAGCTCTTTCAACTCCTAAGAAAGGCAGGACAGAGATGCCTGCAGCAACCTGTCAGAGCCCCGGGCCTTTGAGGGCAGACCTCTGGCTGGGTGCCCTGACCAAAGTGACCTGGAGTCTCAGCAACAAAGGACAGTGCTAGCGGGATCGGGAAGCGGGGGGCGGGTATAAACCAACACTGAGCAGCTTGATTACTTGAGTCTAGTGATGATGGCACAGGCCCAGGGGAATGAACTGCTCTGGGGAGAAAAGAGTGAGTTGCATCAACTCTCAAGGGAAGATATGCACAGAAGAACCCAGAAGAGTTTATTCACTTCACAAGAGTCAGCGCCTGACCTGGAAAGATGCCTTTTCTGGCTCCCCGAAAATTTCAGTTTCCTCCGCGTCCTTCTTCACCAGAGGACCTGGCCCATAATAAGTGCCTTTAAGGTGGAGCCAAAATTGTTCTCAGATGTGAATAGCTTCTAACGCACAGAGGTGACTTGGTGTATTCAGAATAATGCGTGCAATAGCTGGGGCCGATCTGATCATGGGGAGTGCCAACCCATGTTTCCAGAGGAGCTAGGACCCCCCTTAAAATCCTGGGAGCCCCCCACCAGGGCATCCTCTCTCCTGTGGAACTGAATAACCCCTAACCAGTCATCGTGAATCAAAGTTCATCAATTCAACTCATAAAAGCCCCAGGGGGGCACCAGTCTAGCCTGGCTGGAGAACATTTATTCCAATTTCTGACCCTGAACTGACCCAGCAATTGTGAGTTCGGGAAGTGAATGTTTGTGGGTGCCCTCCACCCTAAAACTTGACAAGAGAAAGAAAATTATGGAGGTGCTGGGTATTTTTCTCCACAAAGTTGGATTGCCCCGCTTCGGGATTAAATGACAATAAGGTCCTCAAGTCCCTCTAACCTTCTGATATTTATCATTGAATCTCTTTTCCACCTTTCTATTTCCATCTAAAAAGAGAGCACCCCATCTTAGATCTTGTGAGATTCCTCCCCTCCTGCATAGCTCACCTTCTATCTCCCATTTCACATGACTTTAAGTGTGTCTGCCTATTATCAGTTCTCCAGACTGGCCTGTTTGCCAGTCTGAACTGGAATCAGAAAAGCTTCCCTGCCATACGTAAAAGTGAATCCTTTGATATTCTATCCCTGGGTACCTGTAAATTTCCAGAAATGGCCAAGCAAAGACCAGGCTTTTGAGGAGCGATGATTGCCTAACTCCCTCACTGTTGTCTGGTCACTTATCTAAAGCAGCATCCCTACCCATCCATGCCCTTTGGGATTCTCTCCTAAATTAAACTCTTGGGAAGGCCTTATTCTGGAGTCTGAGTATTTGGAGAATGTTCTTCTGAGATCATCAGGCAAACAAGAAATGAATCTGCTTTAAACTGAAGAGTTCAAGAAAATGAGGCTATATAATAGAGTACTTCTTGAGGGCTGCTGTGGGATTGCTAGCTCCAAGTCAGCAAGAGAAATCTATTCATCTGGTAAGAATTCTCTCTCTTTCTCTCACTCTCTCTCTCTCCCTCTTCCCCCCTTACTCCACTTTCCCTCTCTTTCTCTCCCCCTTTCTCTCTATCTTCCTTTCTCTGTGTCTCACACTCGCACATACACACTGTAAACTCCCATGAAGAGAAGCAGCATGGCCTAGTGGAAAAAGCAGAGGCCTGGGAGTAAGGAGACATGAGTTCTAATCTGTACTCTGCCACTTTCCTTTCTTTTTGCCTTTGGAACAGTCACTTAATTCTCTGTGCCTCAATTTCCTCATCTGTAAAATGGGGATACCTGTCATCCCTCCCCCTTACACTGTGAGCCCCACGTGGAACAGGGAATATGTCCGATCTGATTATTTTGCCTCTATTCCCCAGTGTTTAGGAAACTACTTGATGTAGTAAGTGTAAGTGTTTAACAAATATTATTATTATTATAAAAAACCTTCCCTTCTAAAGGTTACAAAGCACCCTTCACCCATCTCATCCTCATTTGATTCCTTTGTAATTTTCCTCTCACTCCTCTACTGCCCTTTTTCCAACATTTTTCTCGTATTCCTGTCTCTTCTGCTACCGATGACTTAGACAATAATAATAATAATAATAATAATAGTATTTGTTAAGCACTTACTATGTGCCAGGCACTGTTCTAAACACTGGGGGAGATAGAAGGTAATCAGGTTGTTCCACATGGGGCTCACAGTCTTCATCCCCATTTTACAGATGAGGTAGCTGAGGCACAGAGAAGTTAAGTGACTTGCCCAAAGTCACGCAGCTGACAAGTGGCGGAGGCAGGATTAGAACCCACAACCTCTGGACTCCCAAGCCCAGGCTCTTTCCACTAAGCCAAGCTGCTTCTCTAGATGGCCAAGGAGAAATCCTCCTGAAAGGGAGGCTCAGTTTGGAAGAAGAGAAAAGCGGGGAGGGACCAGCCAAACCCTCAGGCAGTCAGATGTTTCCCCAGCCTGGGGCACATTTTGCTGTCAGAACTCCCTCTCTCCCCTCAAAGGTGGTCTGATCCTTCTTACCTCTTTATTGTCATTAATTAATTAATTCATTCAATCGTATTTATTGAGCACTTACTGTGTGCAGAGCTCTGTACTAAGCGCTTGGGAAGTACAAGTTGGCAACATATAGTAACGGTCCCTACCCAACAATGGGCTCACAGTCTAGAGGGGGGAGACAGACAACAAAACAAAACATGTAAGCAGTTGTCAAAATCGTCAGAACAAATAGAATTCTAGCCATATGCACATCATTAACAAAATTAATAGAATTTCATTCAATTGTATTTATTGAGCACTTACTGTGTGCAGAGCACTGTACTAAGTGCTTGGGAAGTACAAGTCGGCAGCATAGAGAGGCGGTCCTTACCCAACAACAGGCTCACAGTCTAGAAAAATAGTAAATATGTACAAGTAAAAGAAATAGAGTAATAAATCTGTACAAACATATATACAGGTGGTGTGGGAAGGGGAAGGAGGTAGGGTGGGGGAAGGGGAGGAGGAGAGGAAAAAGGGGGCTGAGTCTGGGAAGGCCTCCTGGAGGAGGTGAGCTCTCAGTAGGGCTTTGAAGGGAGGAAGAGAGCCAACTTGGCGGATGTGTGGAGGGAGGGCATTCCGGGCCGGAAGGACGTGGGCCGGGGGTTGACAGCGGCATTAATACCATCACTGTCTTGATTCTTTTAACATCCTCAGTGCCCGTGATGCCAGGTAAAACCTCGATGCTGTTGTGGCCCCAGGACAGGAGGCTTGCCATATTAACTGTGAAAAAGCGAGGCCCACTAGATAAAACACGGGTGTGGGTGTCAGAAGGACCTGGGTTCTCATCCTGGCTCTGCCAGTTGTCTGCTCTGAGACCCGGGGCAAATCATCTCACTTCTCTGTGCCCCCGTTCCCTCATCCGTAAAATGGGAGTGAAGATGGGGAGCCCCATGTGGGACAACCTGATTACCTTCCCCAGCTTCTATCTTCCCCAGTGCTTAGTACAGTGCCTGGCACATGGTCAGTACTTAACCAATACCGTATTTAAAAAACAACAACAAAAAACTGCCTTGTTGCAGAAAAGGTGGAATGAAGGCAAGAAGTCCTTTGTTGGATCCCTGGGGCACTGATCATGAAAGGAGGCTGGCCTTTTTTTTGGCATTTATTAAGCGCTTACTATATGCAAAGCACTGTTCTAAGCACTGGGGAGGTTACAAGGTGATCAGGTTGTCCCATGTGAGGCTCACAGTCTTCATCCCCATTTTACAGATGAGGGAACTGAGGCACAGAGAAGTTCAGTGACTTGCCCAAAGTCACACAGCTGACAAGTGGCGGAGTCGGGATTTGAACCCATGACCTCTGCCTCCAAAGCCCGGGCTCCTTCCAGTGAGCCACACTGCTTCTCGGCCTCGATAGGGATTGCCCGCCAGGAGCCTTAGAGATGGGGTGACCACTCAATGGACCTTAGTTGAGCGCTTAGTACAGTGCTCTACTCATAATAAGCGCTCAGTAAATACGATTGAATGAATGAACATCATGCATAAAAGGGAAAGGCTGATCCCATTTGCTTTCGGTAGGAGCTGTCGGGCAGGCTGGGGAATGGTTTCTGTCTCCTATCTCCCCCCAACCCCAGGGAGGGCAATTTGGAAAGAGGAGATGTACTGAGGGTTTTGGAACATGTCAATTGCCGTGGAGGGCAAGTGAAAATTACGGCGACAAAGCTTTACTGGGTGAATGAACTTCTTGAACCTATTTCCAAGCACCAACCGTGGCATAATGGATAGAGCACGGGCTTGGGAGACAGAAGGTCATGGGTTCTAATCCCGGCTCCTCCACTAATCTTCTGTGTGACCTTGGACAAGTCACTTTTCTTCTCTGTGCCTCAGTTACCTCATCTGTAAAATGGGGATTGAGACTGAGAGCCCTACGTGGAACAGGGACTGTGTCCAACCTGATTTGCTTGTATTCATTCAATCATATTTATTGAGCACTGACTGTGTGCAGAGCACTGGACTAAGCGCTTGGGAAGGACAAGTTGGCAACATCTAGAGACGGTCCCTACCCAACAGCAGGCTCACAGTCTAGAAGGGGGAGACAGACAACAAAATAAAACATATTAACAAAATAAAATAAATAGAATAGTAAATATGTACAAGTAAAATAAATAGACTAATAAATCTGTACAAACATATATACAGGTGCTGTGGGGAGGGGAAGGAGGTAGGGTGGGGAGGATGAAGAGGGGAAGGAAGGGGAGAGGAAGGAGGGGGCTGAGTCTGGGAAGGCCTCCTGGAGGAGGTGAGCTCTCAGTAGGGCTTTGAAGGGAGGAAGAGAGCTACCTTGGCGGATGTGCTTAGTACAGTGCTCTGCACACAGTAAGCGCTCAATAAATACGATTGAATGAATGAATGAATGTGCAAAGGGAGGGCATTCCAGGCCAGGTAAAGGACGGGGGTCGATGGCGAGACACGCAAGGACGAGGCACAGTGAGCTTGTATGTACCCCAGCGCTTAGTACAGCGCCTTGCACATAGTAAGTGCTTAACAAATACCATTATTATTGGAGAAGCAGCGTGGCTCAGTGGAAAGAGCACAGACTTTGGAGTCAGAGGTCATGTGTTCAAATCCCGACTCCACCACTTAGCTGTGTGACTTTGGGCAAGTCACTTCAATTCTCTGGACCTCAGTTCCCTCATCTGTAAAATGGGGATGAAGACTGTGAGCCCCCCATGGGACAACTTGATCACCTTGTAACCTCCCCAGCGCTTAGAACAGTGCTTTGCACATAGTAAGTGCTTAATAAATGCCGTCATCATCATCATCAGTATCTTTTATTCAAGATTGTTAATTGACCTTGTGGCTTATTTACAGCGATTGATCAGTAATACTTATTGAGTGCTTACCATGGGCAGAGCACTGCACTAAGTGGTCGGGAAAGTGCATTCTGAGTTGGTAACAATCTAGAAGTTTATAGGAAAGGCTTCGTTAAGCAATCATTGGTATTTATTGAGCACTTAGTAGAGCTCTCTACTAAGCACTTGGGAGCATCCAGTGCAACAGAATTAGGAGATACATTCCCTTCTCATAACGAGCTTTCAGTCTAGAGGATTGGGTGTTAGTTGAGGAAATCCAGTAGCAGGTAGGGGCAATTCATTTTCTTGGAGTAGAACTACAGAATCCCTCAATGCTCCAACCTGGAGGTGTCTGAAATTTTACCAAAATGGTGGGGACAGGTAGGGATTCCTGTTTCGTGCTTTTGTTATAAAGCAGTCTTATTCTTCCTTACACTGCTGAGCACAGAGAAGAGGGGCATCTGTCCACCCACTCTCCACTCCTGTAGCCAGAAAATGCACCCAAGGCAGGGGATTCTGTCTGGAAGGTCCTCGGCATACCATCTGATGTGCTTGGTGGGGTGGACACCCGATCGTTCTTGGCTCCTAACGTCCTGGTCACTTTCTTTATCTGAGCCAAGTATGCGCTTTCTACCGTGTAGCAACGCGCCATTTAAGGTAAGAATACGGCCTGTTTTATTTCTTCCAAACAGGAATCAGTGGAAATGTTCCATGAAGGGGGAAGAAGAGAGAGGTGAACTAGCAAGACTTGTGATTTGGTGAGTCAAGGTGCAGCAAAACTGACCTGTTTAGAACACATCCCTCCCTCTCCAGAAAGACCCTGTAAACATCCCGATTCTAATCCTTTGGCTGTCCAAGGGACGGATTGAGACGTTGCAGAAAATGTACGGAGGCTCAGGAGCAAGTCAGATGATGATTTTTCTTCTTTCGATTTGTCCCCGCCACCCCATGCCTGCTGCTTCCAGAGAAAGTGGGAGTCGGTTTGCTGTCTCATTTTTACGGCATTTGGGAAGGAAGTACTGAAGCCATTGCCTTGCTGGCAAGAAGCTTCATGTGGCTTTCCTCTAGAGCCAGCTGTCAGCATGGCTCTTCAGCAGGTGCCCAGCCTGGGTTTCTGCTTTTTCCTGTAAATTTTGGGAAAGTTTTAAAATGACCCTCTCGGGGAACTGCATGGCTTAAAGGCTGTGGATTGGGCTGGCGGACTGCCTGTGGCCTCCGCAATGCAAACCCTTCTTCGGGCTGGAGATGAGTTGAGTTTCGAGGAATTTCATTCAGGCTTTCCCGAGAGAAAGCCCACCCGCTCCAGGCCCCATGAATTAACTTGAGGAGGGAGAATGACAATAACAAAGGTGCTTATGAAGCACTTACTATGTGCCAAACACCAGAAACAAGGACACAGTCCCTGTCATACATGCAGCTCACGGTAGTAGAGGGAGGGCCACGGCGTCTTATCCCCATTTCACTCCTGAGGAATATGAGTCATAGAGAAGTTAGGAGACTCATCCAAAGTCAGGCAGCAGTCAAATGGTGGAGCTGGGTTCAGAACGTGGCCTTCCTGACTCCTTGGGATGGTCAATATAGGGGACACTAGGGTAAGCCTGTATTTTCCTCATGATAAAGTTTCACTAGGTGGCAATTACTGAACCCCATCTGTGGCAACTGTCTATCGGATTGGAGAAGCAGTGTGGCTTAGTGGCAAGAGCAGACTCTTGGGAGTCCAAATTCATGGGTTCTAATCCCGTCTCTGCCACTTATCAGCTGTGTGACTTTGGGCCAGTCACTTAACTTCTCCGTGCCTCAGTGATCTGTAAAATGGGGATTAAGACTGTGAGCCCCACGTGGGTTAACCTGGTTACCTTGTATCTACCCCAGCGCTTGGAACAGTTCTTAGCACATAGTAAGCACTTAACAAATACCATTATTACTACTATTATTATTTGAGTCTTGGGGGATCACCACTGGTTGGGGAGCTCTTCACTTATATAAAAGTGTAAAAAGCACATGAGCCCTAGCCAGCATTTTTAAACCAATCTTCTCTCCCCTGTGAAAGTTCAGAAGCAGAAAAATGAGCGAAATCATCATTTCTTCCTGCACATCCAGAAATGATTGCTCTTCACCCTCGGTAAGTAGATAAGAGACCATTTCCAAGGTTTCACTCTGACCTGGAAATCCTCAACTAAAGGTTTAATAATGTGGCACTTACTGGATTTCTAGATTTTTATGGTATTTGTTAAGCTTACTATGTAATAGGCGTCGGGATAGATACTAGCTAATCAGGTTGGACAAGTCCATGTCGCACATGGGACTCACAGTCTTAATAACCATTTTACAGATGAGGTCACCAAGGAAACGAGAAGTGAAGCGACTTGCCCAAGGTCACACAGCAGACAAGTGGTGGAGCCTGGGATTAGAACCCAGGTCCTTTTGACACTCAGGCTCATACTCTATCCACTAAGCCATGCTGCTTCTCTATATAGGTATACCCTCTTTCAGGTTTACAACCCATAGATTTTAACTTCACAACACTAGATTCTTGTACTCTCTTAAGTGCTTAGTTCATGCCCTGCACACACCAACAGCTCAGTAAATGCCATTGATTGATTTTATGGCACAGACTCCGGGAACATGGGACAGGGGGTGAATGGAAGCCGTGGGGTAATGAGAAAATATTTTTTTAAAGCCTTAGTGGGAGTGGCGGGGTAATAAACTGAGGGGAAAATTTAGAAAGGGTGAGGGTATACACCAGAAGAGACCTGAGAGGGGCGATTGGGGAAAATGATTTGCTTACCAGACAGAGTCTTTGGGTACAGTTGACAAGTCCATTTTACTTCTGATGAAATACAAGTTGGCTTCCCTGTTGGGGAAGCTCTTTGACTCAATATAAATACGGTGTTGTGCCTATTCTACCGATTTATAATTGAGGGCACAAATTATGGGTACTTACAATTAAAAAAGAGTAGTGGACCTTGATTCAGGAGCCAATCCCCCATTTGTGGCATTGTTCCAATGAGAAAATTGGTTCCAATAATAATAATCATGGTATTTGTTAAGCGCTTACTATGTGCAAAACACTGTTCTAAGTGCTGGGGAGGTTACAAGGTGATCAGGTTGTCCCACAGGGGCTCACACAATGCCTAGATTTAAGATGCGGTTTTTAGGTACCAGCTGTGAGGACTGCCTGTTTCTTTTAAAATGTTGGGTCTGGAACAGCAAATCAGTGGAGGGTTATTTTGGGCTTCTGTAGGATTCATTCATTCATTCAGTCGTGTTTATTGAGCGCTTACTGTGTGCAGAGCACTGTACTAAGTGCTTGGGAAGAGCAAGTTGACAGTATATGGAGATGGTCCCTACCCAACAATGGGCTCACAGTCTGGAAGGGGGAGACAGACAACAAAACAAAACATGTGGACAGGTGTCAAGTCGTCAGAACAAATAGAATTAAAGCTAAATGCACATCATTAACAAAATAAATAGAATAGTAAATATGTGGCTCCAGGCCCACAAAACACCCCCAAAACGATAGGAGGTACCCCCTTTCCTCCTCTGTTCCCAATCTAGGCTCCCATTGGCCCTGCTCTATCCCGTAGCTGAACTTGCTCCCACTTAGCAAACATTTAAATACCAGGAAAATAACAAGCTGTAAGGAATTTGGGGAGAAGAAAGAAACTAAGAGGCTGAAAACGAATAGTGAAGAGCCAAACCAACCAGGCACACGTGCAGCAGAAAGTAAATCTGACAAATCAAATATTAGCTTGGTGGAATCAGATTGCCGTTGATCATCTTCTTCTTGTAAAGTGATTAGAATTCATTCATTTCAGTGGTCAGTATTTTGTTAAAAAAAAAAGCATTCCCCCCATGCCTATTCCTTTTGGCTTTCTCCTTGAGCTGCAATGTGATTCATCTTTAGCAGACATGAAAACGAATGAACGCTGCCAGTGACAACCAGGAAAGCTTTAGAGCACATGCTGATTTCAGGACCTGCCGTGATAAATCGGTTGCGGTACTCTGCAGCTTTCAGTTTAATATCCCTCAAGTCCACTGCCACCCAAGACCTGAGGATAATACTGTAAAGCTACTTTGTTGGGAGTCCCTGAAGACCTAGTCAAAGGAACCACCCCTGGAGGGATTGGCCCAGTTCCCTCTTTAGGAAAATGTGTGATTGCCACCCAGAAAACTTTGGCTGTAGCCGAAGAAAAATCGGTTTATGTCCCAGGGAAGAGGTATCTTCAGACTAGCCAAATGTTAACATTTAACATTTTAAATGTTAAAATTTAACATTTTGGCATTCACCTTGAATGCAAGTTCAGAGGACAAATGTTGCAGTAAAATTATTTTATGAATTGGAATTCTTCTCTGATCTTAGTCCTCTGAAACATACAGTTTTAAAGTTGAAATTGGTGCAGCCATGCAGATTGCACAAACTCACAAAGAGCCTCAGAAATTAGGTTCCCATGCAGTCCCTGTCCCACATGGGGGCTCACACTCTTATCCCCATTTTATAGATGAGGGAGCCAAGGCACAGAGAAGTTAAATGACTTGCCAGAGGTCACACAGCAGACATGCGGTGTAACCGGGATTAGAACCCACGTCCTTCCAACTCCTGGGCCCGTTCTCTATCCAGAGCCATGCAGGAATACCATGCAGACAGTGATGTTCAACTCCGATGCCTTTTTGTCCAAAAAGAGAGTTGGGGCAGAAGGCTGGCCCAATTTGAACAAGTCCCAAATGCCCTAAACCCAGTACCAGTACTAACCACCATCCCCTAAATCAGCAGGGTGACCCCATTGAAGAATCTGCCCGCCCTTGCATCATCCTACACAATCTACACAATTGTGAGCATTTCATTACCACAAAGAACCGATTCTTTGGTCCACACATTGGTGGTCTCATGCAGTCAACTCGCCTGTGACCTCTTTGAAACTGGTGCCACACTACCCAAGCTCAGAAGGGGATAACTCTCAGCTGCACTGATTCTTTGGAACTCTGGTTCTCAGAAAAACTCAAGGGGAAAAAAAAAAATCATCCAAAGTCCCAAAATAGAATCATCCACATACCATGCACGCTAGATAATGTGTGATCGGGCTGAGGTTTTAAGAAAGGAAGACAGATAATCTCGGGCTCTCTTCAACATGATGTATCCGTTTCCACAGCCTCGAGGGACCCTCGGAACAATAAAATAATTCACCATGTGCCTATTAGGCTATTTGGGGCAAAGAATCAATTAGTCAACTCAGTGCCCACAGCAGAAAAGGAAGCGGAAAATAGTCTACCTCTGGGCCTTATACCCTCTTGGACTGTTCCAACCCCTCAGACAAAAGTAGAGACAGAGTTTCCACTGTCTAAGGAATCTGGCCTTTGTCCCCCTGGATCATGCATCCTCTTTATGTGAAATCATGGGCTGATAGTGGAATAATTATATATGGCCTGAGTGGATATCTCCAATAATAGTGCAGAGTGGCAGGGGATTCTCTGTGAGGATTGAACTTAGTCCTAGGGTCCTTTGGACAGCTGCTCCCTATTTAGCCTCATAGACGTTTGCCATGAATCTCCTCGTGCTGAGCCCATCCTATGAAGGTTGGCCACAGCCCATCTGAGCAGTTTGGCTACTACTTCAACCTCTCCGGAGACCATTGGAGGAGGCTTTGGAAGCAATAACTCAGGCAGAAAAAGGCCCTCTGAGAATGCCTCTCTTCACCAGTCAGTGAAGGCCTGATTTGGGACAGGGCTGTATGGGAATGCATTGGCGTCAGGCACTTTGGCCAAGAGGACAGGAATTCCAGTTCTGCTGGGTTAAATATCTTCCATTAAACTGAAAAAATAAAAGAGAGAACAGATTGGCTGGCTTGAGGAAAGGAGTTTATGCTTGAGGCTATGCCCAGGGGCCTTTTCACAATAGCACATCCTCCACTTCCCTACGCCCACCTTCCCTTGTGTGTCTCTTGGACAGTATCATTTTCCAGGACTTGACAAGCTTTGCTAGTCAGCAGCCCGAGCTGGACTCACAAAGCCACAGCGGACATTTACTCTGCAAAAAGTCCTCGATCCGGAGCCGCAGTGAAGTAGAGATTGCCCCTGTGGGGAAAAAGGCCCACTGGCAACTCTTTTCTCCTACGTTCATTTTAAACAAATCAACCTCCTCTCATTTCCCTCCTTCCCTGCTATCTGTCTCTGTCTCTGTCTCTCTCCCCCGAATATGCTTTGGAATCTTCCCACTTAAATTTCCAGCATTCAAAGGTGAACTTCTGGCTTTAGCATTGAAAGCTCACAACACCCAAAAGAAGGCTCAGAAGGAGGTTGGAAAGTGACGAACGTCCCTTTTGCCATAAGCGAATATTTTTTTTTCTGCTTTATAAGTCCGTCTTGGTTTTTCCCCACTTGATCCTTGTTCTAGGATTTAGTGTGTTCTTTCTTCACTAGGAGGAAAGCGGTTGATAGCAATCCATTAGGTGTCTGGGGAATGTGATTTTAGGGTCTGTGTTAGCCTGATAATAAAATCGTGGAAATTACCACATGCTTAAAGGAAGTGTGCTCATATGTTGGCTTCTCCTAGGAGCAAGGGATTGTATTTGAACTCTGGGAAGTCTTGGCTATAAAAATTGCTTATCTTCTCCTAGCTGGCAACTGTGGAGTGAGTCTACACGGGGACCTTGAAGTTACGTGTTTTGCTCAGCTATCTACGATACTAGTAATAACAGTATTTATTGAGCGTTTACTATTTGCAGAGCACTGAGCTGAGCTCTGAGGAATAATACACAGGTCCCTAACCCTCCAGGGTCTCACAACCTAAAATCTATGAAGTCAAAAGGAGTCTCTAGAGTGAAAAGCACTGGAGTTTCATCCACAAAGGATGGGTTTTGATTCAGTTTGGTTATAGAAAGGTGGAGTGACTAGGGGTATGAAATATGTGATGATGAAGTCTATCCAAATGTTTTGCTCAAGATAACAGATCCAAGTAGCCACGTCCATCTGGGTCATGCGTATGCTTCAGAGCAGCCTGGCCTTTCAATCTGATAGGAAACAATTGGAATACTTGCAAGGAATGAAAATCCTCTGGCAGCACTAGTTCCTTTTTTTTTTTCCAGATCCTGTGAAAAGTCCAGATATCTTTCAGGGTATCTTTCGCCCCGATTCATGAACAAATGATCTAGTTGTGAACTGAATAATGTGGAGGGTTGGGAAGATAATCAATCCGTTAATCAATGGTATTTACTGAGTGTTTACTGTACAAAGAGCACTCTACTAAGTGCTTGGGAAAGAACACTACAATAGAATTAATAGATAGGATCATTGATATTCAGATCAGTTTGGTAGGGTAGAACCAGCCCAGCAAGCTGTATTACTAATTGAAGTCTGAGACTGGGCCTTTTTTGGCATTCACCTTTAACATAAGTACGGGAGGGGGGAATGTTTTTTGTAAAAGGATCTTCTTAGGAGTAGGAATTTTTTCTTGACCTTAGACATCACTTTTAAACACATGCAAGAGATGATACTTTAATGACAAAAACTGATGCATTTACATGTTGTGGCCAGCCCCCATCAGGTTTGAGTTACATTAATGGGAGAACTTGTATAAAGTGGAAACACATTGGGATAATTCTGCATCAGTGGAAGTAGTGTATGCTAACAGTGTCGTCGAGTACCCTAGAGATCCAATACCACTTGGCATTTGTGCCCTAAAAGTCTGAAAATGCTCTACAACTGATCATCCCATTCTTCCCTACAGAACATGAATGGTTACTTGACATCACCGAGAGTGGTAGTGGAAGTGAAAATTCTTGAAGTTAGGGACCCCAACTGAGTTATCGTTCCACCCACAGACGATCACTCTCCCCACCTGCGAAACCTTATTCAAAGCACATCTCCTCCAAGAGGCCTTACCCGACTAAGCCCTCATTTCCTCTTGCACTTCCTTCTGTCGCCCTTGCACTTGGATTTTGCACCCTTTATTCACCCCTCCCTCAGCCCTATAGCAAAGAGCCATAATTTACTTGTTTATATTCATCTCTGAATCCCCCTCTAGACTGTAAGCTCGTTGTGGGCAGGGACTTTCCCAAGTGCATAGTGCAGTGCTCTGCACACAGTAATCAATAAATATGAATGATTAATTGATTGGTAGCCAATACAGTAAGTTGATTCCCTGGACAAGAGGTTGTCCAGAAGGTGAGTTGCTTTATATTTCCATTGCAGGTCGTGGTTTCAAGTCCGGCTGGTAGCCAAGGGCACGGGTCCAAATAGAATCTCAATCAGTCAATCATTCTTATTTATTTATTGGGACAATATGATCTAAAAGAGAACAGCCTTTTCTCCCTTTTTAGTGTTTAATGGGTTATAAAATTTCAGTAAACATTGAAGCAGATTATTGACAGAATACTTTAAATAGGTCCAACTCCCAAGTCTAGGAGTTATAGTTTAAACAAGGTCTTCTTATGTCCAATAGAAGCTAGCCACCAACGCCTCCTTTGTGTGCCTGAACTGAGTATGGGACTGAAAAGAAGGAATTCCCAAATCTAATCATAATTCCTTAAATTTGTTTAGCACTTAATTTTTTTTTTCCGAAGGGTTTTCAACTCAGCTCTCTTCCTTTGTCTTCAGAATATCACAGGTGAGGAAACAGAGGCACAGAAAGGTGACCAGTAGGCCAACAGCAGAATTGGAACTACAATGCTGAATTCCTGAGTCCAAACTTGTGCTCTTTCCATTAGACCACACTGCCTACTTTGACTGCCTGGCTTAACCTTTCATCCAGAGCTTAGAACAGTGCGTTGCACGTAGTAAGCGCTCAACAAGTACCGTCATTATTATTATTTACGATGAACCGTTAGGTAACTCACGAGGGATGGATTTTCCAGTTTATATAGTGGGATTTACAATGATTACTCATTCAGTCGCATTTATTGAGTGCTTAATGTGTGCAGAGCACTGTACTAAGCGCTTATCCCAGTCGTGGTTCAGGATGTAATGAGGAGCCTAATGATAAAGGTAATTTCTCAAAAAAGGCACTTATGCGCTTATCAAGATGGTTTTGGATAGATTCATGGACAAGAGTTTCTGATGAACTCTGACTCTGGAGGAAAAGTTGGATGTCAAAGGAAAAATTAAAGTGGCTAAATGGTCCAGCCCTAAACATTAAAGTGGACCTGCAGTCATTCCTCTTAACCGCTGTTGGATCTGGGGCTGATTGGCCCATTGATCTCACCCCAATCACGGTCTTAGCTTCGCCAGCTCTATAGGGCTGCCTCTCAACTCAAAAGATCCCAACAGAAATGCATATTCCAAAATTACCTGAACCTCTTGGAATCTCAAAAGTGGTTTGAAACTAGAGCTTGGTTGAAGCAGCATGGCTCAGTGGAAAGAGCACAGATTTTGGAGTCACAGGTCATGAGTTCAAATCCTGGCTCTGCCAATTGTCAGCTGTGTGACTTTGGGCAAGTCACTTAACTTCTCTGTGCCTCAGTTCCCTCATCTGTAAAATGGGGATTAAGACTGTGAGCCCCCTGTGGGACAACCTGATCACCTTGTAACCTCCGCAGCGCTTAGAACAGTGCTCTGCACATAGTAAGCGCTTAATAAATGCTGTTAAAAAAAAGTGTAGGGGGACGATTCCATTTTGCTTAAAGGAGGGGAAGCTTTCACATCACACATTAAATGCTGTTACTTATGTCCAGGGTTTTTTCCTTTGTGTGTATTCAGAGCAGATTTGATTCATGTTAATAAGGCTCTTTCATGTTTTCTTCCCTTTGCTCCATCAGCCTATCCTCACTCATTCAAGTAATTTCTGGGCCCAAGAGAAATTCTTAGGGTAGATAATCCCCTTCTGAAATGACCATAGACATTTGATTACGAATAAGGAGATTCTCAGAGTAATTAGGTTTCTTTGTGTGATCCCATTGACCATTTTTCATGAACTCCTTTGAGGGTTGACCTCCTCATTTCTCCCTAATCCTCTTTAAGGACTTGCTTAAGAAGATTTTGAAGGGAAGGTGTCGGAATTTTAGGTTCTTCATTTTCTGAATGAAAGCATGAATTAAGAGCCGGAACAAAACTGGGGTGAAGCTGAAGGAGACAGGACATTCAGTCAATCGAACGACGGTATTTATTTCACGCTTTAATGTGTGCTGAGCACTGTACTGACCACCCCCCACCTCTTGTGCATTCAGTTCCCAGGCCCCAAAAACACAGACACCCTGCCCAAACCGAGGAACTCGGTGGCAGGAGCCAAGCCGGAGGGAAGCTGAGGGCCTAAAATAAAACCACCAAACACAAAGGAGTCCAGTGCCAGACGAGAATGGCGGAAAACCGGACTGTTTAGCCTAAAGCCAGGTGAATGGCCACAAGAAGACGAGGTCCTTTCCGGTCCCTCCCGTCCTAGACCGGAACCAGGAACCGGATCCCTTTTTGGTAACTGGAGCAGCAGAAGCCTGTTGCTTGTCCATTTTCCTCCCACTCCTGGAAGTGGCGAGCAGGCCGTAGGTAGCACTGGGCCAGGAGAGATTTAACCTGTCATCCTCATTGCCCTTGGTTCGTTTCTACTCCTTTTTTGTGGTTGCAAACTTGAGGGAATCGAATATTGGGGAGTGACATCAACTGGTCTGGTACTGAAGTGCTCCTAGGCCCAGAAACGCCATGATCAAAAGAGGAACTCTGCTTCTCTTCTGTGAAACAAAATTCTTTCATTCATTCATTCAATCGTATTTATTGAGCGCTTGCTGTGTGCAGAGCACTGTACTAAGCACTTGGGAAGTACAGGTCGGCAACATATAGAGACAGCCCCTACCCAACAACGGGCTCACGGTCTAGAAGGGGGAGACAGAGAACAAAACAAAACATGTAGACAGGTGTCAAAACCGTCAGAATAAATAGAATTACAGCCATATGCATATCATTAACAAAATAGAGTAGCAAATATGTACAAGTAAAATAAATCATCAATCAATCGTATTTATTGAGCGCTTACTGTGTGCAGAGCACTGTACTAAGCGCTTGGGAAGTACAAGTTGGCAACATATAGAGACAGTCCCTACCCAACAGTGGGCTCACAGTCTAAAAGAATAAGAATAAATAAATAGAGTAATAAATCTGTACAAACATATATACAAGTGCTGTGGGGAGGGGAAGGGGGTAGGGTGGGGGGATGGGGAGGGGGGGAGGAAAAAGGGGGCTCAGTCTGGGAAGGCCTTCTGGAGGAGGTGAGCTCTCAGTAGGGCTTTGAAGGGAGGAAGAGGCTAGCTTGGCAGATGTGCGGAGGGAGGGCATTCCAGGCCAGGGGGAGGACGTGGGCCAGGGGTCGAACGGTGGGACAGGCGAGAACGAGGCCCAGTGAGGAGGTTAGCGGCTGAGGAGCGGAGGGTGCGGGCTGGGCTGTAGAAGGAGAGAAGGGAGGTGAGGTAGGAGGGGGCGAGGGATGGACAGCCTTGAAGCCGAGGGTGAGGAGTTTTTGCTTGATTCATAGGTTGACAGGCAGCCACTGGAGATTTTTCTGTCCTGCAAGAACCCTGGAGTTCTGTGCCCAGCAGTGAAGCTTCCACCTCTCCATTAGAGCCGCCGCAGCACCATCTAGTGTTGTCCTGTTCGCCGGTGGCCTCCAGTCCACCAGGAATGGGATTCCTACTAACTAGACGTAAGTTCAGAGGCCTGGGAGGTGGAGTCATCATCATCATCAATCGTATTTATTGAGCGCTTACTGTGTGCAGAGCACTGTACTAAGCGCTTGGGAAGTACAAATCGGCGACATAGAGACAGTCCCTACCCAACAGTGGGCTCACAGTCTAAAAGGTAGTCACAAGGTTTCTGCTCCATAGGTATAGAACATGGGCCTGGGAGTCACAAGGTTTGCTGCCATTTGTCTGCTGCATGGGGTTAGGGCACGGGCCTGGGAGTCATCATCATCAATCGTATTTATTGAGCGCTTACTGTGTGCAGAGCACTGTACTAAGCACTTGGGAAGTACAAGTTGGCAACATATAGAGACAGTCCCTACCCAACAGTGGGCTCACAGTCTAAAAGGTAGTCACAAGGTTTCTGCTGCATAGGGACAGGGCATGGGCCTGGGAGTCACAAGGTTTGCTGCCATTTGTCTGCTTCATGGGGTTGGGGCACGGGCCTGGTAGTCATCATCATCAATTGTATTTATTGAGCGCTTACTGTGTGCAGAGCACTGTACTAAGCACTTGAGAAGTACAAGGTGGCAACATATCGAGACAGTCCCTACCCAACAGTGGGCTCACACTCTAAAAGGTAGTCACAAGGTTTCTGCTGCATAGGGACGGGGCACGGGCCTGGGAGTCACAAGGTTTGCTGCCATTTGTCTGCTGCATGGGGTTAGGGCACGGGCCTGGTAGTCATCCTCATCAATCGTATTTATTGAGCGCTTACTGTGTGCAGAGCACTGTACTAAGCGCTTGGGAAGTCCAAGTTGGCAACATATTGAGACAGTCCCTACCCAACAGTGGGATCACAGTCTAAAAGGTAGTCACAAGGTTTCTGCTGCATAGGGACGGGGCACGGGCCTGGGAGTCACAAGGTTTGCTGCCATTTGTCTGCTGCATGGGGTTAGGGCACGGGCCTGGTAGTCATCCTCATCAATCGTATTTATTGAGCGCTTACTGTGTGCAGAGCACTGTACTAAGCGCTTGGGAAGTCCAAGTTGGCAACATATTGAGACAGTCCCTACCCAACAGTGGGCTCACAATCTAAAAGGTAGTCACAAGGTTTCTGCTGCATAGGGACGGGGCATGGGCCTGGGAGTCACAAGGTTTGCTGCCATTTGTCTGCTGCATGGGGTTAGGGCACGAGCCTGGTAGTCATCATCATCAATCGTATTTAGTGAGCGCTTACTATGTGCAGAGCACTGTACTAAGCACTTGGGAAGTACAAGTTGGCAACATATAGAGACAGTCCCTACCCAACAGTGGGCTCACAGTCTAAAAGGTAGTCACAAGGTTTCTGCTGCATAGGGATGGGGCATGGGCCTGGGAGTCACAAGGTTTGCTGCCATTTGTCTGCTTCATGGGGTTGGGGCACGGGCCTGGTAGTCATCATCATCAATCGTATTTATTGAGCGCTTACTGTGTGCAGAGCACTGTACTAAGCACTTGAGAAGTACAAGGTGGCAACATATCGAGACAGTCCCTACCCAACAGTGGGCTCACAGTCTAAAAGGTAGTCACAAGGTTTCTGCTGCATAGGGACGGGGCACGGGCCTGGGAGTCACAAGGTTTGCTGCGATTTGTCTGCTGCATGGGGTTAGGGCACGGGCCTGGTAGTCATCCTCATCAATCGTATTTATTGAGCGCTTACCGTGTGCAGAGCACTGTACTAAGCGCTTGGGAAGTCCAAGTTGGCAACATATTGAGACAGTCCCTACCCAACAGTGGGCTCACAGTCTAAAAGGTAGTCACAAGGTTTCTGCTGCATAGGGACGGGGCATGGGCCTGGGAGTCACAAGGTTTGCTGCCATTTGTCTGCTGCATGGGGTTAGGGCACAAGCCTGGTAGTCATCATCATCAATCGTATTTAGTGAGCGCTTACTATGTGCAGAGCACTGTACTAAGCACTTGGGAAGTACAAGTTGGCAACATATAGAGACAGTCCCTACCCAACAGTGGGCTCACAGTCTAAAAGGTAGTCACAAGGTTTCTGCTGCATATGGACGGGGCACGGGCCTGGGAGTCACAAGGTTTGCTGCCATTTGTCTGCTGCGTGGGGTTAGGGCACGGGCCTGGTAGTCATCCTCATCAATCGTATTTATTGAGCGCTTACTGTGTGCAGAGCACTGTACTAAGCGCTTGGGAAGTACAAGTTGGCAACAGATATTACTGTAACATGGTTACTATCATCACTGTTATTATTATTGCTAATAAATAACACATCCTCCTTCCCCATTCCATTTTCTTCCACCCACTAATGCGGCCCAATTCATAGCCACAAAACTCAGTTGCTACTTTGCTGTTGAAGGGAAATGGATAATTATGACTAAAAGCATCTGATTTTTGTCACTCTCACAGGTTTTGGGGCACACGCAGCTCATAGCTTTTCAGCACGTCTGACTGACAGCCTGCCTGGATTTGAGACTCGAGCAACCACCTGCAGTTGTCAGGAAAGCAGGTTTGTTCATGGTATTCGTAAAGCATTTAATGTGTGCCGGGCGCTGTACTAAGTGCTGGGGTATATACGGTGTAATCAGGTTGAATATAGTCGCCGCACGTGGGACTCACAGTCTCAATCCCCATTTTACTAATGAGGGAACCAAGAACCAGGGAAGTGAAATGACTTGTGAGGAGGATTAGAACCCAGTTCCTTCTTGACTCCCGGGCCTTGCTGTCTCCGCTAGGCCATGCTGCTTCTCAGTTGGACAAATCCTGCTTAAGCCACTGGGAAGACACTGGAAAAGAATCCAGAAGGTTAATGGAGTCCAGGTTCTTTCTTCCTCTCCTCTCCCCTCCAGACTCCACATTAGCTGGCGTTCCCGAGAATTTGTAAAGGGGCCATTCCGAAAGCCTGGGGATCGGCCAAACCGGTGATCTCACCAGCTGACGGAGGCATGGGCGCCGTGCGCTGAGGCAAAGCCCTGAACTATGACCCGGAGGATGAAATTAGAGAGGAGGCTCATTAAACCTGCAGATGTGAGGTCAGGGAAGAAGTAGAGAATGTGGTCTTGGCAAGCACTTTGGAGACTGTGACCCAAATATGTATAAAAAGCCTCAGGAATCACGGGCAGTCATGATGTCATGCCAACACAGGTGCCTCCCTTCTCCTCCCCCACCCCCAGCAAAGGATTTGAGGGAAGGGGGATTGGTTTTTGACACCTCCTGAATCAATCAGCAGTATTTATTGAGTGTGCACTGTGTGCAGAGCACTGAGGTAAGCTCTGGGGTGGGAGGGATTTGGCTAATGTTTACTTTTCACCTGGGAGAGCAGCTCAGAATTCCAAAAAACTCTGGCACAGTAGCTTGGAAAAAGTGGTTGGAAACAAATGGAAGGAGGTTCCACAAAGGGTAGTGTGGGGTCTCTGGCAGTCTTCTAGACTGTGAGTCCACTGTTGGGTAGGGACTATCTCTATATGTTGCCAACTTGTACTTCCCAAGCGCTTAGTCCAGTGCTCTGCACACAGTAAGCACTCAATAAATATGATTGAATGAATGAATGAATGAAATACCAGAGGTAAGCCTTTGTACCTCTCTTCCCCTGCCTCAACTTTTCCCATCTTTTGCCGGGGAATCAGGTTGAAGACAGGGGAAAGGCACCAGGCTGGCCTCTACTTCCACCATTGCCACTCAAAGGAGTGGAGTGAGGGAATTGTGTGGGAAGGAGGAAAAGGGGACCGGACACTCCAACCATTAGGAGATTGGGCAGCACACACTAATAATAATAATGTACATAATATAAAATATGATTATTTCCCCAAGGTCCTTCGGCTTAGAATATTTTTCATAATTTGCCCAATTTGAAATAGAGACAAGCCCGTCAAAAAGCCGGTGGCTGCATAAACCGCTGCTTTTGAACATGAGAAACCCCAGATCTTTTCCAGAGACCCCGTCAGACGGTCTCCAGAGCAACCCCCAGCCAAATGACCCAGAAGGGCCATGTGTATATTTCCGCATATTTTTTGCAGAGTTTGTGTCTGTCTGGGCACCCATATGGTGCAGGCTTGAAGTTTTTTTTTGGCTGTTTGGTCTCTTCAGAGATTTTTTGCCCAGATACCCATACGGTGCAGGCTTGAAGTTTTTTTTTTGGCTGTTTGGTCTCTTCAGAGATTTTTTGCCCAGATACCCATACGGTGCAGGCTTGAAGTTTTCTTTTTTGGCTATTTGGTCTCATCAGAGATTTCTTGCCCAGATGCTGGTATGGATAAGGAGAAAACCGAGGACAGAAATTACAGAGAAGGAAACCAGGCCCTTTCCAACCAAGATCTTGAATGGGTGGTTACCATGGTTTTGGTGGCTAGAGGAGGGACTGGTGAGTGATATTCCAAATCCCTCCTTCCCCTCCCATCCTGGCAGCGGACTGGAGAAAGCATTGGGATCTGGGGATCTGGGGATATGTTGCTTAGTCCAGCGCTTAGTCCAGGGCTCTGCACACAGAAGCAGCGTGGCTCAGTGGAAAGAGCCCGGCCTTTGGAGTCGGAGGTCATGGGTTCAAATCCCGGCTCTGCCACTTGTCAGCTGTGTGACTTTGGGCAAGTCACTTACCTTCTCTGGGCCTCAGTTCCCTCATCTGTAAAATGGGGATTGAGACTGTGTGCCCCACGTGGGACAACCTGATCACCTTGTATCTACTCCAGCGCTTAGAACAGTGCTTTGTACACAGTAAGCGCTTAACAAATGCCATCATTATTATTATTCATTCATTCAATCGTATTGATTGAGCACTTCCTGTGTGCAGAGCACTGTACTAAGTGCTTGGGAAGTACAAGTTGGCAACATATAGAGACGGTCCCTACCCAACCACGGGCTCACAGGCTAGAGACATTATTATTAGTAGTAAGTGCTCCATAGATAGAATTGAATCTTCTAGACTGTGAGCCTGCTGTTGGGTAGGGACCATCTGTAGAAGTTACCACCTTGTACTTCCCAAGTGCTTAGTACAGTGCTCTGCACACAGCACTCAATAAATACGATTGAATGAATGAATAGACATTATTATTAGTAGTAAGTGCTCAATAAATAGGATTGAATCTTCTAGACAACGGGCTTACAGTCTAGAGACATTATTAGTAGTAGTAAGTGCTCAATAAATAGGATTGAATCTTCTAGACTGTGAGCCCACTGTTGGGTAGGGACTGTCTCTGTATGTTGCCAACTTGGACTTCCCAAGCGCTCAGTCCAGTGCTCTGCACACAGTAAGTGCTCAATAAACACGACTGAATGAATGAATGGAGACATTGTTATTAGTAGTAAGTGCTCAATAAATAGGTTTGAATCTTCTAGACTGTGAGCCCGTTGTTGGGTAGGGACCGTCTCTAGATGTTGCCAACTTGGACATCCCAAGCGCTTAGTAAAGTGCCCTGCACATAGTAAGCGCTCAACAAATACTATTGAATGAATGAATGAATGGAGACATTATTATTAGTAGTAAGTGCTCAATAAATAGGATTGACTCTTCTAGACAACGGGCTCACAGTCTAGAGACATTATTAGTAGTAGTAAGTGCTCAATAAATAGGATTGAATCTTCTAGACTGTGAGCCCGCTGTTGGGTAGGGACCTTCTCTAGATGTTGCCAACTTGTCCTTCCCCAGCGCTTAGTCCAGTGCTGTGCACACAGTAAGCGCTCAATAAATATGATTGAATGAATGAATGATGAGTATTCTCCTCAGCGGTCCAGGCGCAATGTCTCCAGCGGGACAGCAGGGGGCAGGGGAGAGCGCCAGGCCTCGAGAACGGGGTGGGCGTGGCCGTCCCCCTTCTCCGCCAATCAGGGCGTGGGAAGGGGGAGGCAGCTGGCCAATCAGCGCCTCCCGGCCTCGGCGCGGCGGCCAATAGGAGGAGGAGCGGCCCGGGTTTGAATGAGCGGAACGGGAGAGCGGCGGAGGCGGGCGGGTGGGTAAGTTCATTCATTCATTCATTCAGCCAATCAATCAGTCGTATTTATTGAGCGCTTACTGTGTGCAGAGCACTGGACTAAGCGCTTGGGAAGTCCAAGTTGGCAACATCTAGAGACGGTCCCTACCCAACAGCGGGCTCACAGTCTAGAAGGGGGAGACAAAGAACAATAATGGCATTTTTTTTCATTAAGCGCTTACTATGTGCAGAGCACTGTTCTAAGCGCTGGGGAGTTTACAAGGCGATCAGGTTGTCCCCCGTGGGGCCCACAGTGTTAATCCCCATTTTACAGACGAGGTAACTGAGGGCCAGAGAAGTTAAGTGACTTGCCCAAAGTCACGCAGCTGATGAGTGGTGGAGCCGGGATTTGAACCCATGACCTCTGACTCCAAAGCCCGGGCTCTTTCCACTGAGCCACGCTGCTCTTCAAAACAAAACATATTAACAAAATAAAATAGATAGAATAAATATGTACAAATAAATAAATAGAATTAGAAATACGTACATATATACATATATACAGGTGCTTTGGGGAGGGGAAGGAGGTAAGGCGGGGGGATGGGGAGGGAGGAGAGGAAGGAGGGGGCTCAGTCTGGGAGTAAGTAAGTGTGTGACTGTGTGTGTGTGGAGGGGGGGTGCCGATAATAATAATAATCGTAATGATGGCATTTATAAAGCACTTACTACGTGCAAAGCATTGTTCTAAGCGCTGGGGAGGATAAAAGCTGATCAGGTTGTCCCTTGGGGGGCTCACAGTCTTCATCCCCATTTTCCAGATGAGGCCCAGAGAAGTGAAGTGACTACTCTGGATGATGATGATGGTATTTGTTAAGTGCTTACTACATGCAAAGCACTGTTCTAAGCGCGCCTGAGGTCATACAGCAGACATGTTGGGGAGCTGGGATTCAAACCCATGACCTTAGTACAGTGCTCTGCACACAGTAAGCGCTCAATAAATACAGCTGAATGAATGAACAACCTCTGACTCCAAAGCCCGGGCTCTTTCCACTGAGCCACGCTGCTTCTCCAGATAGAAACGATCCCTCCCCAACACCAGGCTCCCAGGATTAAAATACCTATAAAATAACAAATACCATAGTTATTATTAATAGTTGTACTTCCCAAGCGCTTAGTACAGTGCTCTGCACACAGTAAGCGCTCAATAAATACGATTGAGTGAATGAATGAATGAATGAATTTGCCCAAAGTCACCCAGCTGACAATTGGCGGAGCCGGGATTTGAACCTATGACCTCTGACTCCAAAGCCCGGGCTCTTTCCACTGAGCCTTGCTGATCCAGCGCTTAGAACAGTGCTTTGCACATAGTAAGCACTTAACAAATACCATCATCATCATCCGGAGTAGTCTCCCCACAAATAATAACAATAATGATAGTGGTATTTGTTAAGCGCCCACTATGTGCCAAGCCCTGTTCTAAGCGCAAAGCTTCCATGTCCCTCTCATGTAACCACATGTAGAACAATAAAATAATGATGGCTTGTTCAGTGCTCACTATGTGCCAAGCCCTGTTCTAAAGCTTCCATGTCCCACACATATAACCCATGTAACTCATGTAACCAGCGTGGCTCAGTGGAAAGAGCCCGGGCTTTGGAGTCAGAAGCCATGGGTTCAAATCCCGGCTCCGCCATTTGTCAGCTGTGTGACTTTGGGCAAGTCACTTCACTTCTCTGGACCTCAGTTCCCTCATCTGTAAAATGGGGATGACGACTGTGAGCCCCTCGTGGGACAAACTGATTACCTTGTATCTACCCCAGTGCTTAGAACAGTGCTTTGCACATAGTAAGCGCTTAACAAACACCAATATTATTATTCTGTAACCACATGGAGAATAATAAAATAATGATGGCATTAAGCTTCCATGTCCCACACATGTAACCCATATAACGCATGTAACCACATGTAGAATAATAAAATAATGATGGCATTTGTTCAGCGCTCACTATGTGCCAAGCCCTGCTCTAAGTGCAAAGCTGCCATGTCCAGCACATTTAACCACATATAGAGTAATAAAATAATGATGGCATTTGTTCAGCACTCACTATGTGCCAAGCCCTGTTCTAAGTGCTAAGCTTCCATGTAATGCATGTAACCACATGTAGAATAATAAAATAATGATGGCATTTGTTCAGCGCTCAATATGTGCCAAGCCCTGCTCTAAGTGCAAAGCTGCCATGCCCAGCACATTTAACCACATATAGAATAAAAAAAAAATGATGGCATTTGTTCAGTGCTATGTGCCAAGCACTGTTACAAGCGCAAAGATTCCATGTCCCGCACATGTAACCACATGTAGAATAATAAAATAAAGATGGCATTTGTTCAGCGCTCACTAATAGTAATAATAATAGTGACATTTTATTAAGCGCTTACTATGTGCAAAGCACTGTTCGAAGCACTGGGGAGGTTACAAGGTGATCATGTTGTCCCACGGGGGGCTCACAGTCTTAATCCCCATTTTACAGATGTACTGAGGCACAGAGAAGTTAAGTGACTTGCCTAAAGTCACCCAGCTGACAATTGGTAGAGCCGGGATTTGAACCCATGACCTCTGACTCCAAAGCCCGGGCTGCTTCTCATGTAACCACATGTAGAATAATAAAATAATGATGGCATTTGTTCAGCGCTCACCATGTGCCAAGCCCTGTTCTAAGCTCAAAGCTTCCGTATCCCGCACATGTAACCCATGTAACTCATGTATCCACATGGAGAATAATCAATCAATCATATCTATTGAGCGCTTTCTGTGTGCAGAGCACTGTACTAAGCGCTTGGGAAGTACAAGTTGGCAACATATAGAGACAGTCCCTACCCAACAGTGGGCTCACAATCTAAAAGGGGGAGACAGAGAACAAAAAAATAATAAAATAATGATGGCATTAAGCTTCCATGTCCCGCCCATGTAACCCATGTAACCACATGTAGAATAATAAAATAATGATGGCATTTGTTAAGCGCTTACTATGTGCCAAGCACTGTTTTAAGCACAAAGCTTCCAAAGGTGAGAATGAGGTACAGTGAGGAGGTTAGCAGTGGCATAGGAGCCAGGAAATATGTGGGCTGGGCTGGAGAAGAAGAGAAGGGAGGAGGGGGCGAAGGGATGGAGAGCCCTTCTAGACTGTGAGCCCGCTGTTGGGTAGGGACTGTCTCTATTTGTTGCCAACTTGTACTTCCCAAGCGCTTAGTACAGTGCTCTGCACACAGTAAGCGCTCAATAAATACGATTGAAGCCGAGAGTGAGGAGTTTTTGCTTGATCCGTAGGTTGACAGGCACTACACTGGGAGGTGGGAAGTTCAGTTGGTGGCGTTAATTCAGTTTCCCATTTTTTGAGATCTCGTCTGTAAAGTACTAGCAATACATTTAGGCCTGATTTCTCTCCATTTGGAGTAAGTAGTAATTTGTGTGTGTGTGGAGCTCTTTAAAGAGGGACCCCGTTGCCCTTTGGTGTCAGCACTGAGACTCAATTTTCTTTCATTTTAGGAACCTAAGGTCCAAGGAAAGCCACCATGGCATCTGTCAGAGGACCACATCTGGACTGGACGCCGTCCCAGTTGCCACTGCAGACGGCGCCCAAGTGTCCGGGGGCGGCACCCCAACAAGCCAAGCCGGCATCGCCAGAGGACGCAGAGACCGCCAGCACAGCATGTGATGGAGGGGACCGGCATGCAGAACATCGGGGAAGGAGAAGAGGACGGGTGTCACAGAATGGAAGCAGAGAAGAGCCTCAAGGGCCTGCCTCTCCGTTACTTCTGTCTCCTGGGACTAGAGACAAGGTATTGTCACCGCCATCAAAATTTCTCCCACCGGCCCTGGCAGGAGGTCATTCATGGCCAACCAGCATCCAGCTGTTTCTTAGGCTTCTCTCCTTCTACTGCCCAGCCCGCAACCTCCGCTCCTCCACCGCTAATCTCCTCACTGTACCTCGTTCTCGCCTGTCCCGCCGTCGACCCCCGGCCCACGTCATCCCCCGGGCCTGGAATGCCCTCCCTCTGCCCCTCCGCCAAGCTAGCTCTCTTCCTCCCTTCAAGGCCCTGCTGAGAGCTCACCTCCTCCAGGAGGCCTTCCCAGACTGAGCCCCTTCCTTCCTCTCCCCCTCGTCCCCCTCTCCATCCCCCCATCTTACCTCCTTCCCTTCCCCATAGCACCTGTATATATGTATATATGGTTGTACATATTTATTACTCTATTTATCTATTTATTTATTTATTTATTTTACTTGTACATTTCTATCCTATTTTATTTTGTTGGTATGTTTGGTTCTGTTCTCTGTCTCCCCCTTTTAGACTGTGAGCCCACTGTTGGGTAGGGACTGTCTCTATGTGTTGCCAATTTGTACTTCCCAAGCGCTTAGTACAGTGCTCTGCACATAGTAAGCGCTCAATAAATACGATTAATTGATTGATTGATTAGGCGCTTGAATATGGGGCAGACCTAAATGATTTGCATGCTTAAAGCAAAGTACCCATTGAGAGATAGAGACAAAACACATTCATAGGCCCCACATGGCTCTAGCCCTTTCTGGCTTGTTCTCTTGGGCTCATTTCTCTTGAATATCATGACCCTGAAGAGTTGTGTTTCCTCTCATCAGACTGGGAAGACTGATTTTTTTTTTCCCCCTCTCTCACTTACATTGATCCCACATTCTTGATATTGGGACCTTCTCATCCAGGATTGGTTTCTTATATAGCTCATCCTTAATTTTATTTGAATAATAATAATTGCGGCATTTTTAAAATACCGGGCACTGTACTAAGCGCTGGGGTGGATGTGAGCAAATCAGGGTGGACACCGTCCCTGTCCCATGTGGGGCTCACAGTCTCAAGCCCCATTTTACAGACGAGGTAACTGAGGCACAGAGAAGTGATGTGGTTTGCCCAAGGTCACCCAGCAGACTAGTGGCAGAGCTGGGATCTGTTGCCAACTTGTACTTCCCAAGCGCTTAGTACAGTGCTCTACACACAGTAAGCGCTCGATTGAATGAATGAATGTATGAACCCTGACCATCTGATTCCCAGGTCCATGCTCTATCCGGCACTTAGAACAGTGCTTTGCACATAGTAAGCGCTTATTAAATGCCATTATTATTAAATGCTGTTATTATTATTATCCACTACACCATGCTGCTGCCCTACTAGATTTGACCTACTAGAAAGACCCAAACAGGAGCTTCAAGAGGCTCTCCACCAGGCTCCTCTTCCTTCCCACATTAACCACGCCGACTTGAGATCCCAGTTTAGCGGCTGGCTACTTTTTGGTACAGAAGAACCAAGCGGAACTGGGGTGTAACGTGATGACATCTTTACACTGTGCCCCTAAGCCACAGCTGCTTCATAGCAACAGCTGTGGCTACCGAATGGGCTACCTCTGTCGTGTCTCCCCACCCCCAACCCTGGTCTGCCCTTGTCTCCAGGGCTGGGGTTGAGACGACAGAGAAGGGAGGGAGGAGAAAGGGGCACAGGGGAGTGAAGTCGCTTTGCGGGAGAGGAGTCTGCCCTCGCTATGGAGTGGATCCATCGGTGGTTACGTGTTCCTATCGATCCCTTCCTACCCCGCAGAAATCATGGAAGAGTCCAGTCCCAATATGAAATTACCTTCTATCTTCTCAGGAAAGACGATAAGAGGGAAATGAATGTCCGCATCAGTGGTTACGTGTTCCTATCGATCCCTTCCTACCCCACAGAAATCATGGAAGAGTCCAATCCCAGTATGAAATTACCTTCTATCTTCTCAGGAAGGATGAGAAGAGGGAAGTGAATGTCCACATCAGTAGTTATGTTTTCCTATTGATCCCCTTCTACCCCGCAGAAATCATGGAAGAGTCCAGTCCCAGTATGAAATTACCTTCTATCTTCTTAGGAAAGACGAAAAGAGGGAAGTGAATGTCCACATTAGTAGTTAGGTTTTCCTATCGATCCCTTCCTACCCCGCAGAAATCACGGAAGAGTCCAGTCCCAATATGAAATTACCTTCTATTTTCTCAGGAAAGACAAAAAGAGGGAAGCGAATGTCCACATCAGTAGTTACGTTTTCCTATCGATCCATTCCTACCCCACAGAAATCATGGAAGAGTCCAGTCCCAATATGAAATTACCTTCGATCTTCTCAGGAAGGACGAAAAGAGGGAAATGAATGTCCGCATCAGTGGTTACGTGTTCTTATCGATCCCTTCCTACCCCGCAGAAATCATGGAAGAGTCCAGTCCCAATATGAAATTACCTTCTATCTTCTCAGGAAAGACGAAAAGAGGGAAGTGAATTCCCACATCAGTGGTTACGTGTTCCTATCGATCCCTTCCTGCCCCGCAGAAATTGTGGAAGAGCCCATTCCCAATATGAAATTACCTTCTATCTTCTCAGGAAAGACGAAAAGAGGGACGTGAATGTCCGAGTCGCCTCCTGAAACTTGAACATAGCACCGCTTCCTCTACAAAGAAAAGATTAAGCGAGATGACTTTCCATGGCAAGTATTTCGGTACCTAGACTGGTCAACTCCAGCCAAGTTGGAAAACAGTGCTACCCAGTTGTAGTTTAAGATGATAAGCTTTCCACTAAAGCTGAAAAAAAGTGTGGCCTTTTGTACAGACTCCCATGGGCTTGGGTTCAAATCCTGACTCTGCCACTTGTTTTCTGTGTAACCTTGGGCAAGTCACTTAACTTCTCTGGGCCACAGTGACTACATCTGTAAAATGGAGATGAAGACTGTGAGCACTATGTGGGACAGGGACTTTGTCCAACTTGGTTAGCTTGTATTTACTCCAGCGTGTAATACAGTGCCTGGCACATAGTAAGTGCCTAATAAATCCATGGCTCATTGGAAGAGCACGGGCTTTGGAGTCAGAGGTCACGGGTTCAAATCCAGCCTCTGCCAATTGCCTGCTGTGTGACTTCGGGCAAGTCACTTAACTTCTCTGGGCCTCAGTGACCTCACCTGGAAAATGGGGATGAAGACTGTGAGCCTCCCGTGGGACAACCTGATCACCTTGTAACCTCCCCAGCGCTTAGAACAGTGCTTTGCACATAGTAAGCACTTAATAAATGCTATCACTATTATTATTATTAATAAATGCCATAAAAAAAAGCTGAGGCTGATTTCCAGAGCAGCTCATGGCAGTCCCAACAGCCTCTGCAGGAAGTTCGAACGGAGTCTACCTCAGTCTCTGTCCCTGTGCCTGGGCCATATTTGCTGTACCTTTGTATTACCCCCAAGAGAAGCAGCAGGCAGCAGTGAGCCCAACTGGATTTAGGGGAAGAGACGCAGTGGGTAAATCAATCAATCGTATTTATTGAGCGCTTACTGTGTGCAGAGCACTGTACTAAGCGCTTGGGAAGTACAAGTTGGCAACATATAGAGACAGTCCCTACCCAACAGTGGGCTCACAGTCTAAAAGGGGGTAAATGACTGATACTACTGCATCTCCCTTTCATTCATTTATTCAGTCGTATTTATTGAGCACTTTGTGCAGAGCACTGTACTAAGCGCTTGGGAAGCACAGGTTGGCAACATATAGAGACGGTCCCTACCCAACAACCGGCTCACAATCTAGAGGGGGGAGACAGACAACAAAACAAAACATGTGGACAGGTGTCAAGTCACCAGAATAAGTAAAAATAAAGCTAGATGCACATCATTAACAAAATAAATAGAATAGTAAATAAACAGTAAATAGTAAAAATAGTAAATAGTAATATAGTAAAGCTAGATCATCATCATCAATCGTATTTATTGAACGCTTACTGTGTGCAGAGCACTGTACTAAGCGCTTGGGAAGTACAAGTTGGCAACACATAGAGACAGTCCCTACCCAACAGTGGGCTCACAGTCTAAAAGGGGGAGACAGACAACAAAACAAAACATGTGGACAGGTGTCAAGTCACCAGAATAAATAAAAATAAAGCTAGATGCACATCATTAACAAAATCAATAGAATAGTAAATAAATAGTAAATAGTAATATAGTAAAGCTAGATGCACATCATTAACAAAATGAATAGAATAGTAAATATGTACAAGTAAAATAAATAGAGTAATAAATCTGTACAAACATATATACAGGTGCTGTGGGGAGGGGAAGGAGGTAGGGCGGTGGGGATGGGGAGGAGGAGAGGGAAAAGGGGGCTCAGTCTGGGAAGGCCTCTTGGAGGAGGTGAGCTCCCACTGTATAAACAACCCCCGTTGTATCTGAGGGATGATTCACATCGCCCAAGTGCTTAATATTGCGTTCTGCACACAGCACTCCGTAAATACCAGTGGTTGATTAATCTTCCTTCACTTCTGATTTTTCCTTCCCTTCTCCCCTCCCCTCAGCATACCTTCCTCCTTCAAGGCGGCCGTGTGTATTTTAGTCCCATCCCCACTGTTCTACCCCATCATTCTAGTTCTGGTTCTACCTGTTAGCTAACTAATGTAGGCAAAGGCTGCACATTCACTGCGCAATGTGCTCTGCACCCCTGACCGCCCTCCCACTCTCCCCTTACACTCCGGGACTCAGGCCCGAGGCCCACCCGTTTGCCTTAAAGGATGCCACCTCCAATCAGTTGATGGCCAACTTGACGTAGAAAGACATTTGGCGTCTGTCAGCTGTGTGACTTTGGACAAGTCACTTGACTTCTCTGTGCCTCTGTTTCCTCATCTGTAAAATGGGGATTAAGACTGTGAGCCCCGCCTGGGACAACCTTGATTACCTTGTATCCTCCCCAGCGCTTAGAACAGTGCTTGGCACGTAGTAAGCGCTTAACAAATACCAACATTATCATTATTTTAATGTTGCTACTTTTCAAAAGCTACCTTTTATCTCCAGGATTGGGTGACGTGAATGTCTCTGGGATTCTTGGCAAGATGCAAGATTACCAGCCACATGTCGAAGATGTGACGTTTCTTAAACGACTGAAAAATCAGAAAGAGGCTGAGACATTAAAGGTAAGGTAAATCCATTCTTCACTCTCTGTAAAGCCCCTTGCTCTTTCCTCTTTACCTCTCCCTCACACCCAAGAACAACCAGAGTTCGGTAACCTGGAAGTGGTAGGACTGGTTTTGGGGCGTTTTTAATAGTATTTGTTAAGCGCTTACTATGTGCCAGGCACATACTAAGCACCGAGAAGCAGCATGCCTCGGAAGAAAGAGCACGGGCTTTGAAGTTAGAGGTCATGGGTTCGAATTCCGGCTCCGCCACATGTCTGCTGTGTGACCGTGGGCAAGTCACTTAACTTCTCTGAGCCTCAGTTACCTCATCTGTAAAACGGGGATTAAGACTGTGATCCCCACGTGGGACAACTTAATCACCTTGTATCCCCCCCAGCGCTTAGAACCGTGCTTTGCACATAGTAAGCGCTTAACAAATGCCAACATTATTATTAGATACGGGCTAATCAGGTTGGACACAGTCCCTGTCCCACAAGGGGCTCACAGTCTTAATCCCCATTTTACAGATGAGGGGACTGAGGCCTAGAGAAGTCAAGTGACTTGCCCAAGGTCACACAGCAAACAAGTGCGTGGCTCAGTAGAAAGAGCACGGGCTTTGGAGTCAGAGGTCATGGGTTCAAATCCCGGCTCCGCCAATTGTCAGCTGTGTGACTTTGGGCAAGTCACTTGACTTCTCTGGGTTTTAGTTCCCTCATCTGTAAAATGGGGATTAAGACTGTGAGCCCCGCATGGGACAACTTGATCACCTTGTAACCTCCCCAGCGCTTAGAACAGTGCTTTGCACATCGTAAGCACTTAATAAATGCCATCATTATTATTATTATTAAGTGGCGGTGCCAGGATGAGAACCCAGGTCCTTCTGACTCTCAGGCCTGTGCATTATCCATTAGGCCACGCTGCCTCTCTTTGGGGTGTGAACATTATCCTCAAGATTTAAGGAGCTGTAATGTTGTTCTGTATTCTCCCAACCACTTAGTACAGTGCTCTGCACACATTAAGCGCTCAATAATTACGATTGAATGAACTACTGGATAGTCAAGAACCTAGGTGTTGGCTAACATATCGCATGTCAGGATGGGCACTGTACTGTGCTTAGGAACTCATTATTTAACGTTAAACTGCTTGTGACATTTGTGATGGGAGGGGGAAAATCCCTGCCTCCCAGCCGTCTCCTAAGTCAAATAATTAGAATTATGCTTTTTGGTAAGCGCTTCCTATGTGCCAAACACTGTACTAAGCGTTACCTGTCACCCCAAGGTGGTGGTTCTTTCACCCCTCCAGGTCACTGTGCCCTGGTGTCCCCTTTGGGTTGTCCTTCATTTCCATGATGATTCCCTCAACTTCCTTCTCTTCTCTCCCTCTCAACCCCATCCTGTTTTCTCTCGCACGTGGCCCTGCTGGTGTCTCCCTAGTGATCATCATTAGCAGCATTATTGAACTAGATTAATAATAATTATGGTATTTGTTAAGTACTTACTATGTTACAAGCACTGTTCTAAGCACTGGGTAGATACAAGTAAATCAGATTGGGCAGTGCCTTTCCCACATAGGGCTTCCAGTCTAAGTAGGAGGGAGAACTAGTATTGAATCCCCATTTTAGAGGTGAAGAGACTGAGGTACAGAGAAGTGACTTGCCCTAGGTCACACTGCAGACAAGTGACAGAGCCGTGATTACAACCCAGGTTCTCGGACTTCTAGGCCCGTGTTCTTTCTACTGGTCCAGGCTGCTTTTGGGGGAACATATGAAAGAAATCAAAGATGCAATCCCTGCCTCTGAGACGTTTATAGGCCAAGGGCATCACCCTTTCTCTTGTCTTTCATGTCTTCACTCCATATTACCTCTTTCCCCTTTTCCCTTTCTGCTTTCAGCGTGTGACCCTGCAGATCTAGAACTTCAGCGGACAAATGCTATCAATTGCTAGTTGCTAGGAGGATTGATCTGTTTTGCTTTGTTGTAGCCACAGGTACAGGTTGACGATGCTGATGATAGTGATTTTCAAATCACCATTTGGGGAGACGTCCTTGTCTTTTCTATCTCATTTTCTAGATATGAAGAACTTTATGCTGAGCGTAGTCCTTCAAGATAAGGAATATTTTAGGTTGGACTAAATTAAGCCCTCTTCTTTTATAGGCCAAATATTTACAATTACAAAAGAAGGCGAATGCAATGAGTCAAAGAAAAGATCTTCTTGTTGAGCAAAAGGAGAAAATTCAACGGGAAATTCAAAACATGGTAACTAATTAATTTTGCTGGTCTGACGTGATTTCTGCAAATGGTTAGTTTCTTTCCATTTTGGACCATTGCAGTTTTAATGCACTTTATCCTTCTCCATTCTCTATGTTTCTGTCCCCCATCCCCTCGCCCTCTTTTGGCAAAAAAAAAATCTTCATTTTGTCATGGACAAAGCATTAGCAAAATGTTGAACTCCATGATCAAGTGCGTTAATAGTTCAAGACTGTGATGAGTTTTCTGTTTGACTCATAGTTGGGAGAGGAGTTTTTGTTTGTTGCTTAGGGAAAAATAGGTGTTGAGATCTCTGAAAAGGTGCATTTAAGCACTGGTAGTCAACATTCTGAAACTCTTTTCTGTTTCTAAAGAAACAGAAATGCCCATTTTTTTCAGAGTTACAGGAGGATATTCCCATCTTACTCACTGTTTTTTCCCCTCCCTCTGGCCCTCTCTGTTTTGGAGTATTCTCTCATAAAATTTTATAACACGTAACTTCCAAATTAGTCTTCCCCCATTCACAACCCCATGATTTCTTTTGCACCGACCTTCCTTCTGAAAGGCAATTCAGCTCCGGTCCCTTTGAGCCCACCTGAGATATGTGCAACATCCCCATTCACGTGCTGGATCGTTCGGTGCGTGGGGGTTGAGGGGAGCTAGTTGAAGCCTCTGCCCCTTTCCTCTTGCTCACATACTTAGAGGGGCAGGGGAAGGGATGGGAGGAGTTGAGTCTTTCAGGGTGAAGTTTAGGGCCCGCTACCTGCCAGGGCAGAGCTCAGGGCCGCCATCTCAGACGAGTGAGCCAGGGGTGGCCGAGGTCCTATCTAGTGCCAAAGTGGAGGCTGCTCTGGCCCTGACAGTGGTGAATTTCAGAAAATACCTTACGAGAGGGCAGTCCAGCTCGGAAGAGCTTTCCTGGCCAAGAAAACGAACCCTGCCTCGGTAGACAAGTTAGCAGCACGGGCCGTCCTGGAGCAGCTGGATCCAGTGGTCCTACAGCACTTCCAGGAGGAGCCAACGGCTCAACTCCAAGATCAGCGTCAGGCCCGGAACCAACTGAGGAGAAAACCGTCCTCCTCGCTGGGCCGCTCTCAGCCGCACCGGGAGAAAATCAGGTGGGAAAATCTTGCCTATTCATTCATTCAGTTGTATTTATTGAGCACTTACTGGGTGCAGAGGACTGTACTAAGCACTTGGGAGAGTACAACAGAACAATGAACACACACATTCCCTACCCACAACGAGGTTCTTCTACCTCTAAGGATCTAGGGTCTCACGAGCAATGTTACTGTGCTGGAAACAGACACCAAAGAACTTAACATGAAGGAGGTTTTATTAGAGCCTAGTCCAGTACAGGCAGGTTGGTTCCTTGCAATCCTTTTTTTAATAAAAAACGGTATTTGTTAAATGCTTACTATGTGTCAAGCACTGGGGTAGATACAAGTTAATCAGGCCGGAAACAGTTCCTGTCCCACGTGGGGCTAAAACTCAAGTAGGAAGGAGAACAGCTATTGAGTCTCCATTTTTGCAGTTGAGGAAACTGAGGCACAGAGAAGTTAAGGGACATATCCAAGGTCACACAGCAGGCTAGGGGTGGAGCTGGGATTAAAACTCAGGTTCTCTGGCTCTCAGGCCTGTGCTTTATCCACCAGGCCAAGCTGGTTCTCTAGAAGTCTTTATAATATTCTTAAAATATAGAATTCATAGAGATGAATCAGGAAACCTACTGGCTGGGCACTATAAATATCAGTTCAATTTAATAAACATAAACTCTAGTCTATTTTATTATGAATGGGGAAAATTCTTGGGCTCTCCACAAGTAGTAATAATGGTGATGTGCTGTCTCTCTTCTTGTAAGGTGTGTAATATTTTGTTGAGGGAGGGTTTCTTGGACTCTCTGTAAGTAGCAATAATGGTGATGTGCTGTCTATCTTCTCATAGGGTATGTAATATTTTGTTGAAGGAGGGTTTCTTGGACTCTCCACAAATAGCAATAATGGTGTGCTGTCTATATTTTCATTCGTTCATTTGATCATATTTATTGAGCACTTATTGTGTGCAGAGCACTGTAATAATCCCTTGGGATGTACAAGTCGGCAACATATAGAGACGGTCCCTACCCAACAACGGGCTCACAGTCTAGAAGGGGGAGACAGACAACAAAACAAAACATGTAGACAGTTGTCAAAACCATTAGAATAAATAGAATTATAGCTATATGAATAAATAGAATCATAGCTATGTGAAATAGAATTATGGCTGTGTGAAATAGAATTATAACTATCTTCTTGTAGGGTGTGTAATATTTTGTAGAGGGAGGGTTCAGAGTAGTCCCAGATTATATGATTCTTAGGTTTTGATGGACCCATTAAAACCTTTGCAAATAATGTTCTCCAAACACCAAAGTAATAATAATAATGATTACTCTCCTAGCTCCTTGACAACCTGTGTTGGTTTCGATAAGAAAATTACAGTACATCATTAAGCATTTTTGTAGGTATATCTCTAGTAATGTTTAAATAGTTAATTAGCCTGCAGAGCTAAGAAATTTTATAGACAAGTCCCAAAGATATGCTTGTAAAATCCACCCGAACGATGTGTGAGAGAGTTATTTTCTTTCCCCCTTAGGTTGGAAAGAGAAATTTGCCAACAGCAGATTGAGAAGGCCGAAATCCAGTTACAGCAAGCACAAGTAAGTTCATTTGGGTGCATATCGATGAGTTTCAAGTGCTTAGTACAGTGCTCTGCACACAGTAAGCACTCAATAAATACAGTTGACTGATTTTCAGTTTGAGTTGGCTTGGGCCGCGGCTGGGGAGGAGCAGATTTATAAAGAGCTAATAGGTCAGATTCAATTTTAAGTCATTTCAGCTCTTCTTGGAAATCTCTTCACCCTTTCCAGCCTTGTCGGAAGCTCTCAAGTCTCATCCAAACACAGGGATGAGTAAACTGAGAATCCAGCTCAAAAAACTGTAGAACATTTCCCCGATCCCCTAAGGAGACCATTTCCTCCTTTGCTTCCATAGCGTACACAGTAGGCATGTAATGTGCATTTTCATTCTTGAACAATCCCACATTAAGGGAAACTGGCATTCCTCTAGACCGTAAGCTCCTTGTGAGTAGGGATCACGTCTACCAACTTGGTTGTATTGTCCTTTCCCAAGGGCCGAGTACGGTGCTCCGCACACAGTGGGTGCTCAAGGAATGATGCTAATGGATTGATTTTTTAGCCCTCAAAGAGCTACCACGTCTGTTGTGCACAATCAATCAATCAGTTGTATTTATTGAGCACTTACTGTGTGCAGAGCACTGTACTAAGCGCTTGGGAAGTACAAGTTGGCAACATATAGAGACAGTCCCTACCCAACAGTGGGCTCACAGTCTAAAAGTCTAAAGGAACAGTCTAAAGGAACTCCAGTTCCTTTCAACACCACCTCACTTTTTGTCCAGAAGAACCTTCCCAAATTCTGTCATCTCGCTCCTTTTTATGGTATATTTATTCATTCAATCGTATTTATTGAGCGCTTACTGTGTGCAGAGCACCATACTAAGTGCTTGGAAAGTACAAGTCAGCAACATATAGAGACAGCCCCTACCCAACAACGGGCTCACAGTCTTGCTTACTATATCCTAGACACGTTACTAAGTGCTGGAATAGATACAAGATTGGACAGACCATGTCCCATATGGGGTTCACAGTCTTACTCCCCGTTTTACAGATGAGGTAACTGAGGCTTGGAGAAGGGAAATGGCTTGTCCAAGGTCACGCACTCTATCCAAAATGCAAAATTATTTGGATTTGGGCCCTCTTGCAGCCCAAGCCACCCTCTCGAGCAGATCACGGTCAGCACGGGCCTGGGAATCAGAAGGATTTGGACCTGGAAGCTCCACCGCTTGTCTGTTGTGTGACCTTGGGCAAGTCACTTCACTTCTCTGTGCCTCAGTTCCCTCGTCTGTAAAATGGGGTTGAAGAATGCGAGCCCCAAGCGAATGCGAGCGGGGATTTGAAATCTAGATTTGTATCTACCCCAGTGCTTAATACATTGCCTGGTTCTGAGTAAGCACTAACAAATACCATTAAAAACCAAAATCTTAATGGTCCCTATGCTTTCCTTCAAATCATTCCACTTGGATGTGCTTGTCTTGGGCTTCTGAAGGCACTTTTTGGTCCTAATGCCTCTAAAGTCAAAGTGAATTTTCATTTACAAGTGAGGAAACCTTTCCAAATAACACTGTTTGGTCCCAATTAGTGTCCTTAGTAACGACCCAACTTCAGTATCACTGGGGATCCAGGGCCTCATTGTGAGAAATACAGTCATGGAAAAATAAATCCTCTTAGGGGACAGCTAGCTCCAAATTGCTATCTATTACAAAATGCAAAAACAGGGTGGGCAGTTCCCCTGGACTCTGAACTTCTTTCCTCGGCAACTGCTTTTCATAAAAGACCAGGCCCTATTCTAATCAAGGAGGAGTACTTAAAGTGATGTCTGATTTTACCAAATGTCAGAAAGTAGTGGTTTCTAAACTTCAGGTTGGCGATATTTAGAATCTTGGTCGGTCTACAGAACTTTTGTTTTTCTTTTTAGGAAGAGGTGGATGATCTTAAACGTAAAGTAGAAGAAGTTCAAAGCCAAGTAAAGACAGTACAGGTTTGTCAAGATTGTCGTGTACTCTGTTTCTTTTTCCATTTTGGTGAAGTAGAGGAGCACAGCTCTGATTCGTGCTTATTTCAAGAACAACTAATGACAGAGCAGGCTTTTAAACCCATTCGTGCCTGCCGCCAGGTAAGCAGGATACTTAATCAAAAAAGCTAAGGTTTTTGTTTTGTCTTTTTTGTCCCAATCAGATTTTTCAGGTTGATAATTTTAAAAGTGCAGGGTGATGAAACTGCTATTTGTGTGCACAGTATATATAGGTCATCACTCAGAACTGAGCTCTACATTAGTTCAGTGGTGGGCAAAGGCTGGATACTGGAATTGACGTAGGTCTCCATTAAGTTTCCCTTGCTGGACTCCAGCTCCCGCGAAGTTTAGCTGAATCCTTTTCAAGCCCATCGTGGAATTCTTTCCGCTGAGCGGTATGAGAAGGCCTATATGAGCCCATTTGAGAAGAAGGACATCAACACTGCTGAACCCCAGTTTGCTCTCCTAGTTGATTCCATGGAAATAGGGTGTTAGGCTAAAGCACTGAAACAAGGTATATTTTCCCCTAGGAAATGATATAAAATGCATTACTCTGTACAGCCCGGCTCCAAAAAAATTGACTAAGATGAGATAATTATATTGAAAAGCACAACAAATATGTTACTTGAGCAAATAGAAATGCAAGCATGTACCATTAAATTAATTAATAATGGCATTTGTTAAGCACTTACTATGTGCAAGGCGCTGTTCTAAGCGCTGGGGAGGATACAAGGTGATCAGGTTGTCCCCGTGGGGCTCACCGTCTTAATCCCCATTTTACAGATGAGGGAACTGAGGCACAGAGAAGCGAAGTGACTTGCCCAAAGTCACACAGCTGACAAGTGGCGGAGTCGGGATTAGAACCCATGGCCTCTGACTCCCAAGCCCGGGCTCTTTCCACAGAGCCATGCTGCTTCCCCATTAAAGTAGTATTTTGAAATTTGATGTTTTTCGTGCGTACCTACTATAAGTAAATACTGTACTTAGTTATCTAGTCTGCAGAAAAGCACACTGTTAATATGTCTGCATTATCTAGGCTAATTAGACATAATCATTTAATGCTAAATTCTAGTGGATTTAATCCCTCTATCAAGTACTTCCCAGAGGGTGGTAGGGACTGTCTCTATATGTTTCCAACTTGTACTTCCCAAGCGCTTAGTACAGTGCTCTGCACACAGTAAGTGCTCAATAAATACGGTTGATTGATTGATTGATTGACGGGAGAGGCTTAAGCCAGAGGAAACTTTGCAATGAAAGGGCTGTAATTCCTGTTAGAATTCAGGAGCACTCTCTCCCCACTTCCTATTTCACTCATCTCCCACAACAATCCAGCTGCGCTTGATTCCTCTAATAATATAATAATAAGCAGCGAGGCTAGGAGAAGCAGCGTGGCTCAGTGGAAAGAGCCCGGGCTTTGGAGTCAGAGGTCGTGGGTTCGAATCCCGCTCCGCCAATTGTCAGCTGTGTGACTTTGGGCAAGTCACTTCACTTCTCTGTGCCCCAGTTCCCTCATCTGTAAAATGGGATTAAGATTGTGAGTCCCCCGTGGGACAACCTGATAACCTTGTTACCTCCCCAGCGCTTAGAACAGTGCTTTGCACACAGTAAGTGCTTAATAAATGCTATCATTATTATTATTATTACAAGTTGGCAACATATAGAGATGGTCCCTACCCAACAGCGGGCTCACAGCCTGCTCCTCCAGGAAGCCTTCCCTAACTGATCTCTCATCTCCCCCGCCTTATTTTCCTTCCCTAGGGGAGCCCTGCTCTCCCTACTCCCCACGCCACTAATGTACATATCCTTACTGTCTCTTGCTTACCCTACCCGTAATTCATTTTAGTCGGTGAGCCCCTTGAGGTCAGGGATTTTGTCTGTTAATTCTGGGGCACTCTCCCTAGTGTGTGCCCTGAACACAGTAAGAGCTCAAGAAATGAGCACTTCAGCAGGGGTGGCTCCAGATGTTTTGATCAGATTCTTGCATCTCAGAAGACAGGGTAAGCCAAACTTTAATCCATCCTTCTCTGTTACCTGCCTTAATGCCGCGGTGTGTTTTTCTTCCCTAGGTATGCTTGAATAATACGAAAGCTCAAATAAGCCATTTGTTGGCCCTAAAGGAGAGGGCAGAAGCTTCTCTGTCAGCCGATAATGAACAAGAGGTCGATGAAGACCGTCTACAGAGAAGACTAAAGCGCATTTTACATCGGAAAGAAGTCTTTTTAGCAAGGGAAAGAATAATACAAAAACTAGAGAAGTGAAGGTTTTTTCCCCCCTGCAGGACTTCAGAATATCAGTGGTTTTGAAACCATTTCAAGAATACCTCAAGTGATTCAAGGAAAGCAGAGACAGCTGAAAGATACGCTCACGTCTGGTGGATCCAGGGTTTGGATATCCTTTTTCGAAACCATGTAGAAATGGAAAGAACTAGGAGAAGATATTCTTTTCTGCTAGAATATGAGTTTTAACTTCCATGTTCTAGCTAGAAGGCGCCGGCGGCGTTCTTAGAACAACACAAGCCTATTTGAGTTCCGTGCAGCGCAGTGTCAGAAGAAACAGTCGTGACACGCGCTTGATGTTGAACATCAACATCAGTTGTGCGACACACATTTTCCCCTGCAAGGGATTCTACAAGAACACAGCTCCTGTGTTATGAGAGAAGTGGTATTTAATGAGGGTCTACTGAATGCAGCTCACTTTTTGAAGCGCTCTGGCAAGCACAATGGAGGCAAAACGTGTTCCTTGCCCATAAGGAGCTAAAAGGGGAAGGTGAGATCAAAAGAATATAAATAGCAGGAGCAGGTGGGAGAGTAGAGGTCAGATCTGCTAGGATGAAATATCCAAATTAAGTATTGGGTGTACAGTTACATTGTAATGAAGGGTCCAGTCTCACCCTTCATCCCACCTCCTCAGCTCTAGAACTTCAGATTTTTGTTTGTATTTATTCCTCGTATTTAATGACTTGTAATGTGACAGTCAGTGCTTCCCGCCTCAGAAGAGGTATTCTGAATAAACGTTTTAATATTCTGCAGAGTATAAGGGGCTGCTGCCTCTGTCACTTTAACCGTTCTACCGTTCACGATTAGCATTTTTGTTGTAGAAAATTATCTTCAAACCCCTGTCCATTGAAGGAATTTGGGGAATAGAGCTTTTTTGGCTTCATTTTTGGTCCATGCTTAGAGTTTGTATCACTTCATTTTGCATGCCTTTAATATAAATTTGCGGCATGCCTAAAGCAGCTGTGCAGAACGCTATAGGCCGTAAAGAAATTAGCCTTTTGGTAAAAATATATTAGTAATCATGAGTGGCCCAGCACTATTTTATGACTTCCTTTATTTAGCATTAATTATATCCTAGCAAACTGTGGGGCATTCTGCACCGCGAGAAAGGGATTGTGTGGACCGGACTGTACAAGTCTCTCCTCAAGTCATTTTTCACGCATCAAAGATTAGGTGTTTGGGTGATTTGGCATGGAGGATGGCACCATCCGTAGTGCCATCTTCACTTAGGAAGGACAACTAATAGTAACTTAATGGAGAAATGAAGTTGCTCGCTCTTCTCGGCAAGCTGCTTTATCATTTTTAAATGAATGGAAAACAGATGTGAAAGTCTCAGCCAACCGTTCGCTTGCCAGATATGGGAGAGGATAGAATTGGCTGTGCTCATCACTAAACTAATTTTGGGGCTGACCATGTATGAAAATGTAGGTCTCGGTAGGTTTTCTTAGAAGAAATTTTTCGGGGGGGTAATAAACAAATTTTATTTTCAAAAAGCAGGACGAATATCTAGAAAGGCTTAGATTCTTGGACTCATCCAAGGACATTTTGAATAGACTAGACGAGTCGGGCCTAATGTATTACAGAGTGTATACCTCCGAATGAGTTACTCAGCTGCCCATTTTTCATACTTGTTGAAGCAAAAGCTATCAGTGTAAGCCTAAATACTTGCTGCTTTACTCTTTTAACTCCCGGTTTGGTTTGACATCATTTCAGGTGCGCCCAGTGATCCTGGGTATCGACATTTAAAAAAAAAATTGCTGAGCATATGTGGCCTGGCTACTGGATGCTGCATGCTGGGTCTTTTTCATAAGCGCTTAGTACAGTGCTCTGCACATAGTAAGCGCTCAATAAATACGATTGAATGAATGAATTTGGAAGAAGCCCCCTGAAGCCATGTGGAGAGTTCACCCCTACTCCCCCGTGGACTTTTGACTGGGGGCAAAGTATGAGAAGGGGCCTAGAATTTGCTCTTTATACTGTCGATGTTCTTCTGATTGAAAAATAATTCCCAATCTAGATCATCTTCCATTTGAAGGTGTTAATGCTCCCAAGTTCCTTTGCACCTTCCCAAGCACTTAGTGCAGTGCTCTGCACTGCACTAAGTGCTCAATCAACCCGATTGAATTTGTACCTATCTATTCTATTTATTTTATTTTGTTAGTATGTTTGGTTTTGTTCTTTGTCTCCCCCTTCTAGACTGTGAGCCCACTGTTGCGTAGGGACCGTCTCTATATGTTGCCAACTTGGACTTCCCAAACGCTTAGTACAGTGCTCTGCACACAGTAAGCACTCAATAAATATGATTGATTGATTGATCTTTTAGACTGTGAACCCACTGTTGGGTAGGGACTGTCTCTATATGTTGCCAACTTGTACTTCCCAAGCGCTTAGTACAGTGCTCTGCACACAGTAAGCGCTCAATAAATACGATTGATTGATCTTTTGGACTGTGAACCCATTGTTGGGTAGGGACTGTCTCTATACGTTGCCAACTTTTACGTCCCGAGCGCTTAGTACAGTGCTCTGCACACAGTAAGCGCTCAATAAATACGATTGATTGATTATCAATGTATTGTATATATGTATATATGTTTGTACATATTTATTACTCTATTTATTTATTTATTTTACTTGTATATATCTATTCTATTTATTTTGTTTTGTTAGTATGTTTGGTTTTGTTCTCTGTCTCCCCCTTTTAGACTGTGAGCCCACCGTTGGGTAGGGACCGTCTCTATATGTTGCCAATTTGTACTTCCCAAGCGCTTAGTACAGTGCTCTGCACACAGTAAGCGCTCAATAAATACGATTGATGATGATGATGATATTTATTACTCTATTTATTTATTTATTTTACTTGTATATATCTATTCTATTTATTTTGTTTTGTTAGTATGTTTGGTTTTGTTCTCTGTCTCCCCCTTTTAGACTGTGAGCCCACTGTTGGGTAGGGACCGTCTCTATATGTTGCCAATTTGTACTTCCCAAGCGCTTAGTACAGTGCTCTGCACACAGTAAGCGCTCAATAAATACGATTGATGATGATGATGATATTTATTACTCTATTTATTTATTTATTTTACTTGTATATATCTATTCTATTTGTTTTGTTAGTATGTTTGGTTTTGTTCTCTGTCTCCCCCTTTTAGACTGTGAGCCCACTGTTGGGTAGGGACCGTCTCTATATGTTGCCAATTTGTACTTCCCAAGCGCTTAGTACAGTGCTCTGCACACAGTAAGCGCTCAATAAATACGATTGATGATGAATGAGTGAATGAATGAATGAGTCGTTGGCCCCGCCCCCCTTCGCCAGCTGGGCCGGACGCGAGGCGCCCGCCGCGTTGCTCGCTGGGAAGTGTAGTTTGGCGGGCCGCCGCGGTGCCCGCTGGGAAATGTAGTCGGGCGGGCGGTGGGGGTGGCGACGCCGCGCGCGCGCGCTGCCCGCTGGGAAATGTAGTCGGGCGTCGTGACGTCACGCGCTCTTTTTACGACGTCGCGGGCGCGCTTTCCGGCCCCGTGACGTGGACGGCCCCAGCGATGGCTGAGGGGGAAGGAGCGGCGCCATCGTCGTCGTCGCCGCTGTCGTTGTCGTCGTCCTCCTCCTCAGCGCCGCCGCCGCCATCGCTGCTGTCGTCGTTGTCGCCGCCGCCGGCGGAGGGTCCGAGCGGCGACAGCTGGTGAGTGTGAGGGGGAGCGGCCCGAGCCTCCCTCGGCCCCCCGGGAAAGCCACCATTCATCAGCCTCATCGTCAGCATCATCATCGTCGTCATGGCATTGATTATTCATTCATTCATTCAATCGTATTTATCGGGCGCCTACTGTGTGCAGAGCACTGGACTAAGCGCTGGGGAAGGACGAGTTGGCAACATTTATTAAGCGCTTACTACGTGCCAAGCACTGCTTTAAGCACGAGGGGATCAGCTGGGCTCACAGGCTTCGTCCCCACTTTACAGATGAGGGAACTGAGGCCCAGAGACTAATAATAATAACGATGAGGGTATTGGTTGAGTGCTTACTATGTGGTAAGCGCTGGGGAGGTGACAAGGTGATCAGGTGGTCCCGCGGGGGGCTCACAGTCTTCATCCCCATTTTACAGATGAGGCAACTGAGGCCCAGAGACTAATAATAGTAACAGTGAGGGTATTGGTTAAGCGCTTACTATGTGCTAAGCGCCGGGGAGGTGACAAGGTGATCAGGTGGTCCCACGGGGGGCTCTCAGGCTTCATCCCCATTTTACAGATGAGGGAACTGAGGCCCAGAGACTAATAATAATAACGATGAGGGTATTGGTTAAGTGCTTACTGGTGTGCTAAGCACTGGGGAGGTTACAAGGTGATCAGGTTGTCCCACAGGGGGTTCGCAGTCTTCATCCCCATTTTACAGATGAGGGAACTGAGGCCCAGAGAAGAAGAATAGTAACGATGATGGTATTTGTTAAGCGCTTACTGTGTGCTAAGCACTGGGGAGGTTACAAGGTGATCAGGTTGGCCCATGGGGGGCTCACAGGCTTCGTCCCCATTTTACAGATGAGGGAACTGAGACCCAGAGACTAATAATAACAACGATGAGGGTATTGGTTAAGCGCTTACTATGTGCTAAGCGCTGGGGAGGTGACAAGGTGATCAAGTGGTCCCACTGGGGGCTCACAGTCTTCATCCCCATTTTACAGATGAGAGAACTGAGGCCCAGAGGCTAGGGTATTGGTTAAGCGTTTACTATGTGCTAAGCGCTGGGGAGGTGACAAGGGGATCAGGTGGTCCCGCGGGGGGCTCACAGGCTTCATCCCCATTTTACAGATGAGGGAACTGAGGCCCAGAGACTAATAATAATAACAATGAGGGTATTGGTTAAGTGCTTACTATGTGCTAAGCGCTGGGGAGGTGACAAGGTGATCAGGTGGTCCCGCGGGGGGCTCACAGGCTTCATCCCCATTTTACAGATGAGGGAACTGAGGCCCAGAGACTAATAATAATGACAATGAGGGTATTGGTTAAGTGCTTACTATGTGCTAAGCGCTGGGGAGGTTACAAGGTGATCAGGTGGCCCCGCGGGGGGCTCACAGTCTTCATCCCCATTTTACAGATGAGGGAACTGAGGCCTAGAGAATAATAATAATAACGATGGTGGTATTTAAGTGCTTACTACGTGCCAAGCGCTGGGGAGGTTACAAGGTGATCAGGTTGTCCCACGGGGGGCTCACAGTCTTCATCCCCATTTTACAGATGAGGGAACTGAGGCCCAGAGAATAATAATAATAACGATGATGGTATTTAAGTGCTTACTACGTGCCAAGCGTTGGGGAGGTTACAAGGTGATCAGGTTGTCCCACGGGGGGCTCACAGGCTTCATCCCTATTTTACAGATGAGAGAACTGAGGCCTAGAGAATAATAATAATGATGATGGTATTGGTTAAGCGCTTACTATGTGCTAAGCGCTGGGGAGGTTACGAGGTGAGCAGGTGGTCCCGCGGGGGGCTCACAGTCTTCATCCCCATTTTACAGATGAGGGAACTGAGGCCCAGAGAAGAAGAAGAATAATGATGATGGTATTTGTTAAGTGCTTACTGTGTGCTAAGCACTGGGGAGGTTACAAGGTGATCAGGTTGTCCCACAGGGGGTTCGCAGTCTTCATCCCCATTTTACGGATGAGGGAACTGAAGGCCCAGAGAATAATAATAATAACGGTGAGGGTATTGGTTAAGCGCTTACTATATGCCAAGCACTGTTCTAAGCACTGGGGAGGTTACAAGGTGATCAGGTTGTCCCACGGGGCCACAGGCTTCATCCTCGTTTTACAGATGAGGGAACTGAGTCCCCGAGAATAATAAAAATAACGGTGATGGTATTTGTTAAGCGCTTACCATGTGCCAAGCACTGTTGTAAGCGTTGGAGAGGTTCCAAGGTGATCAGGTTGTCCCACGGGGGGCTTACAGGCTTCATCCCCATTTTACAGAGAGGGAACTGAGGCCCAGAGAATTATAATAATGATAATAACGATGATGGTATTTGTTAAGTGCTTACTATGTGCCAAGCACTGTTCTAAGCGCTGGGGAGGTTACAAGGTGATCAGGTTGTCCCACAGGGGGCTCACAGACTTCCCCCCCATTTTACAGATGAGGTCACTGAGGCCCAGAGAAGTGAAGTGACTTGCCCAGAGTCACCCAGCTGACAAGTGGCGGAGCCGGGATTTGAACCCATGACCTCCGACTCCATAGCCCGGGCTCTTTCCACTGAGCCGCGCTGCTTCTCTGAGAATGTGTGTGCATTCAGCTATAGGCTGTAGATAAGGGGTTCTGACCCACAGGTGTCCAGGAGCTTTGGGGACACCTTTTCAGCGTGAGGATTTTAAGATATTCACCCAGTTGTCTTATGTAGGGGCTGATACTCTTCCTGTGCCTTCCGCACGCGTGCTCGCGAACCATTTGTTCCGACTCTCTGCGCAATTATAGCTTTAATTCTATTTGTTCTGAAGATTTTGACCCCTGTCTACATGTTTTATTTTGTTGTCTGTCTCCCCCTTCTAGAGTGGGAGCCCGTTGTTGGGTAGGGACCGCCTCTATACGTTGCCGACTTGCACTTCCCAAGCGCTTAGTCCAGTGATCTGCACACAGTAAGCGCTCAATAAATACGACTGAACGAATGAATGCGTCTTGCACGCTGTTTTCAGATGAGCATTATCAGAACGGCTTCCGATCGTGCCATCACATGCTGTCCAACCTGCATCCTGAAACTTTTAACGAAACAGTCAGTTGCAGCAGAACTGAGTATAATTGTCCGTTGCGGTTGATACGTTGCGACCCGTTCCGTTTTAAACCCCGGACAGCTATTTTGTAACGATTCAGTGTGGCGGATTCATTTTGATTTGTTTTCCAGTGTTTCACTTTGCAGGAAGTGAAAAATCTAAACGAGCTTTCAGAAAATTGTGAGAAATCTCCTGTGATTTAGAGAAGCTCCTATTAGGGCTAATGAGAGTTGAGTAGATTTACGGTCTTGAGAACAATAAGCCATCCCCCCAAAAAAATTGCTGAAGCATTTGGCAAATGCAGCACAGGGGATTTAATTCACATTTCAGAATCTTTGGATTATGTAGGAGGCAGGATTCAAAATGTCATTTGAAGAAACTCTAATTGTAATTATGACTGTGAACTTCTCAAGATATTTACTGTGAAAAGGGAGTGGCGGGAGGGGAACTCAAAGCAAATCTAGAAAACTGGGGGAAGAAATGACACCCGAAAACTTGGTGAAGTAATGACCATTCATAGGCAGAAAGGGTGAAAATTGTGTTCCACTGAAGGAAGTTAGGGTTCTGTTTGTTTTTCTCCTGGAGTGTAGCTGAAACATTGGCCTGGTGGGTCTCATTTTTAACAATCTATAATCACTGGAATAATTTTGTTAATAATAATGTTGGTATTTAAGCACTTACTATGTGCCAAAACACTGTTCTAAGCACTGGGGTAAATACAAGATAATCAGGTTGTCCCATGTGGGGCGCACAGTCTTAATCTCCATTTTACAGATGAGGTAACTGAGGCACAGAGAAGTGAAGTGACTTGCCCAAAGTCACACAGCTGACAAGTGGCGGAGCCAGGATTAGAACCCATGACCTCCAACTCCCAAGCCTGGGCTCTTTCCACTAAGCCACGCTGCTTCTCGTAAATGTAACAGCTTCCTGCCCACCATGTAATTTAATTCAAGGGAATCTTATCTTACCAGAGTATTTTGGAGTTTTACATTTGTAGACCCAGACTATCAAAATGATATCTTGAGTCTGATGTACAACTTTCTGCATAATAGCCATTCACCTATTAAGCTGATCATTTTAAAAAAAAGCTTTTGAGAGGTATAGAGAAATGTCCAGCTACTCCTTAAACACTGAATTGAATTGAAGCTTTCACTGCTAGAATCTTAAATAATGGTATTGTACTCTCCCAAGCACTTAGTATGTGCAGAGCACATAGTAAACGCTCAATAAATACCATTGATTGGTGTTTATGTCCTCAGAAATATAGTCCTGATTTTAAATGCCCAGGAGAATTGTTTTTCCACCCTATCCGAGCAATCCATCAGTGGTATTTATTGAATGCTTACAGTACGTGGAACACTAACCTAAGCGCTTGGAAGAGTGAAATACAACAGAGTTGGTAGACAAATTCCCTGGCCACGGGGATTTTACAATCCAGAGGATCTTCGTCTCTTCGAAAGTAATGTTGGAATGTGTTTATCAACCTCATTAACTGGGACATTAAGTTTTAGATTGAGACTTTGCTTTTGGGTGTGGATGAAACTCAGAGAGGGTTTGAATTTGACAAAGCTTTCTAATTCCAGTCCAATGGGTTACAGAATAGAAATGACTTATTTTGTGGCTAAACGTTTAAATCTGCTCTAGAGCAAGCTTTTTATCTTCCAATCCCAGACGTCTGACAATGTTTCCAGAGTGATTTATGAAGACCTGGGTGCCCATTTTATTCAGATATTTGCGTTTTATACTAAACCTAGTTGGCATGGCATAAATCCCTTTTCTGCTTGTCAGGTTACAAATGGACCCTAGTTTTGTATTTTAGTAAGGTAATAGTTCCTTGTAAATTAGCAGTAAGGTTTTACTTCTCTGATGTCTTTATATGAACACTCTCATTTCCATGAGTATGCGGTCCCCCCAACCCCCCTCAAAATCCTGGGGATGAAGGAAAGCATACTTCTGCTCCTGCTGGCCCCAGGAATAGGGGTCAGCATCTTAGGGCTGTTTTAGAAGAGGTAGGCAGGTATTTAGTGAGCATATGTTTTCAGAACACTGTACTCAGCTCTTGGGAGAGTACAGTACAATAGAGTTGGTAAAAACATTACCTGCCCACAGTGAGCTTACAGTCTAGAAGGGGAGATAGACATTAAATAAATTACGGATATGTATATAAGTGCCGTGGGGCTGAGGAAGGGGTGAATAAAAGGAACAAATCCTTCATTTGTAGCGGGAGTGTGTGGAGTTTATTTTGGGAGGAATGTGTGTTTGGTAGAGATGGTGGAAGGTAATGACAGTAGTGAGAACCAAGAGGCAAAGAAAGGGGCTGAGGGAGGTATCTCTTAGTACAGTGCTTTACATATCAGTAAGCACTAAATAAATGCTAATGAGTGAACAAATACAAGGAGCCAGTCCTTCATTTGTAGAGAGTATGTGGAGTTTATTCTGGGGGGAATATGTGTTTGGTAGAGATGGTGTAAGGTAATGGCAGCAGTGAGAACCAAAAAGGAAATAACGGGATCCTGAGGTCGATCTCAGAATATGCACAGAATTCAGCTGCATAAGGCTGCCAGGAAGTGAATTCAGGGGCCCATTTCTCTCTGTGGTAATCATCCCCAGATGAAAGGCAGAGCCGGACCCCACTGTCCCCAACAGTAGCGACCCTTCCCACTGCTTGGGGTCACTGGGGGGGTCTGTCTGGCTTCCTGACTACCCAGTGAAGTGGTCAACCTTGGGGGGTTGTTGCATTCCATGCCAGGCAGCAACTCCCACATCTTGTCACTTCCAGAACTGTGTATGAAAGTACTTCTGTCCACTGGGTGATTCAAATGCAAATAAGCTGTCCTTTGTCTTAAAGGAGGAGAGTAGGGTGCAATTTTCTGGCCTGGCACAGTTGAATGAAACCCATGTCATGTTGTGAGGGAATGATTGGAACCTTGTAGGGTGTGTTTGTGTGTATATGTGGGTGTGTTTTGTCTTCCTCTTCCCTTAAGTCTCCCAAACTACTTTGATCTATTATTTTCAAGTCTACAATGTGGTTCCTCATGGAACTTCTTGAATTTGAACGAAGTGAAGTCATTTCCTAGAACTTCCCTCGGCTTCACCGGCAGCCGTTTTATCCCTATCCCAGTTTTACTGATTGCATTCCAGAGCTTAGTCACTTTGCAACAGTCTGCAGTCAGTTTATCGCCATATTTTAGGATCACCTCATCCTGCACTGGATCGATCAACCATTTGAAGTAGGAACGTGGCAGCCCTTGACAGTTGATGTGCCAAACCCCTCCTGCCACCAGAAGTTTTTTGTGGTGTGCTAGCATCAGAGTTTCCAGCAGGCCACAGTCCAAAGGACCATCTATTGGCCAGTGTGGCATCAGGGGGGATGGGGAAGGGCGGTGGTGGCCCCCACTGAACAGATCAGGATGCTTGGAGGAACTCTGGGATTCGCCCATCCCAATAGAGGTGACCTTGGAGAGCTCATGGCTCCAGGGTAGTTGTAACCTTGACATCTCCCTCCCTCTCCCCCATCACCTCCCACCAAAAAAAAAAAAATCCCCTAAACCCTCCTGGGAATCCTGGAGGCGGGGCAGACAATTTGCACTGCCAGCACTCCACTGGCTCCCGTGTTTTTAGTAGTGAAAGCATTCGCTGCCGAAAGAAACCATGGCTGGGTGGTTTGTTGGCTTTGCAGATTTGACAGCCACGGGCAATCTCTCAAGTAGCATAGTGTGAAAAGTTACGTAGGTCAGAAACTGAAGAAGATTTTTAAATCTGTGATATTTACATAAACCTCTACCATATTAATGTAGCAAATACATCAACCTGCAGGTAGTTGTGGTCCATTTAAGGGCTGGGGGAAATGTTGACCTACAGGATCTTGGGGAAGTGGTTGGGATCTGGGAAGAGTCCTATCTGGACCCTTTATTGGCCACCCTGAAATGACCAGCACATTCTCCAGGTCCTTCTCTTCCCACTCCATCCCCTTTCCATCCTCCTTATTTGACAGGGCCCCTAGGCTGGTATATTTATCCCAGTTGGAATTTGTCCAGTTCTAAGATGTAGTTCTCAGATACTATTGATACATTTTTCAAGAAATTTTTTCCCACAGTGTCTCAAGTATTTTGGACTCTTGGGTTTGGAGAGAAAGCTTTCCTGGAGTTAAATATCTCCAAGTGATGGTAGACTTTTGGGGTGGATCTTTGTTTTTTGATTTAGCAAGTAGCTTAGTTAACTTCTCATTTCTTGTTCCCCATTATAGATGAGTGTGTTTTCTTTCTAAGTCAGTCAGCCTCTTCCCTGGGCTATATTGAGCAGTACTAATAGATTAAAAAAAGTCTTCTGAATTTTCTGAGTTAATTTAGCTCTTTGCCTTATTTAGGTCCCAATCACCAGGTCAGTTCATATTACTCCAATTCTCTTCCTTCTTAGAGCATATAGACTTGTAGGCATTTATTTTCCTGTTGCATAAGCATCTTTTGCATGCTGATGCTCCCTGGAAATATAGAATATCCTATAGAGACAAAATACAAATTGCTAAGTATGTTCTGAGAAAGATGCCCAGTCACAAGCAGAAAAGCAGAGTTGTTTAGGTTGCAAAATTGATGGGTCCTGGTATTACAAAGAACAGTGCTTTCCCTTTCTATGGAGTATAATATTTTATATTTTTCATTATCTTCCTCCAGTAACGTATATCACTGAAAATGGTAATAAGAGCTCTGGAACCTATCTTAATGGGAGAGACGGTCTCCAGAATAAAAGTATTAGGGATGAGTTTATCCATTCAAACTGAAAAGAGAACCAGAACAAATTTCTGCCTTGTGGGGTTATAAGACCAAGTGATTGCTCTTGAAAATTCAGTTACATTCTCTCCAGCTCTAAGCACAGTGATCTACACAAGTAAGGACTCAGTGTGTTCTAGTCTTTGATTAGTTTGCTGCCTCTGCTTTCTTTCACAGTTTTAGTCAGTGCCAGAGCAATAATTCAGTGAATGAATGCAGGGATTGTGTTTTTAATGTCTGGGCATCAGTGCAAGGACAGTAAGTTAACCGTCAATTAAAGGATATAGAGTTTCAGAGAGCCTGTACTCACCTCAGTGAATTTAGTATCCATTGAGGCTGAGTTCCAACTAGCTGGATTTAGAAGAGGGGAGGGGGTGGAGGGGGTGACCCAGTAATCCACGCTAAGATAGTGACTGCTAAACAAATCATTTGCTTTAAAGCTTCAGCTGTTCTTTTGCAGGGATTGGAAAAAGCCTTATCCCTCCTAGCCCCAAATCAGATATAATGTTTCATGCTTAATCAGTCATTGCAGTAGTAGTCTGCTCCCTTCCCCAGTGGCTTATAGATCTCCAGTACGGAAATTATTTTATTTTCTTCTCAAAAACCGGTGGGGAATTTCTGCGATGGAGACAGTTATGAAAGTAAATGTTTAATTGAATATTGTTCTTCTGGGTGACTGTCTGAAGGGATTTTTCTGAATGTATTGAACTCTAGTAAGCATGTCTTTCAAATACTTGTTGGAATCAACAAAAGGGCTAGTTTTTGCAGGGGCTTTTTTGTTTGCAATTTTGTGACAAAGTGGAAAGTTCAGTGAATTATTCGTAAAAAGTGATGTATTTGGAAAGGAGCAAGAGAAGTCATTCCAAGGAGCTCTGTGTTTTTCTAGCATGCTCTGGACACCTTGAATTCGAGCTTGATAATTGAAGTGCATTTGAGCTGTAAGAGTAAGATCGTGAGCCTAATGCTGTAAGAGAAAATCGATTGAGTCGCTGAAGTAGTTGCACCCGTGAAGAAAGATTATACCTTCAGTAGCCGTCCTAGACCAAATGAAGAATGGATTTGTTGAACTTCGCTCTGCTTGGAGCCAGACCTCGAGTCTAGTAGGTTTCAAGCCCTTGGGGCCGGGCTGGGTAAGCACCCGCCCAAACTCCAGAGGCTCACCACAGCCCTCTTGCTCCCGATGCTCAAGTCCCACTGGCACTGGGCAGTCAGGGTAGGAGAGGAAAGGACACGAGGTGCACAGTTCCCTAAAATGAAAGGAGTGGAGAGCACTGAAATCGGTGCCTTCTTGACACTAAGACAAAGTGCATACCCATTTTTGTGAATTAATACCCGATTCTGATTTTCTGACATGATTATCTGTGTCACAACACTAGCCTTCTCTAAGCCACTAACTCGTATACGGGAGGTTGCTATAATACGGTAGTTGGTGGGGCGACAGCCAGCCCGGCCATCAGGTCGACTCCCTATTTACACCCACCTCCCTCCCACCCCTTAGTGCCACTTCTGGAGTCTCCTCTTGGCTTCGTGGACGGGTCAGCCCCCTTTCTCCTCGTAACCCACTGGCTGGGACCACCATGGAGATTGGGCCAGCTGGGGTTAAGGGGTGGCCGGAGAGGCCAGTAGCCACTAGGACCAGGTTGGGGCTAGGCTGCCTCCCCTCCTCCCCGTCTGGACCCTGCTTGGTTCCCACGGCTTTTGCGGTCCCGGGGTGGGAGGGTGTCTGTGAATGGGGAAAGGGCCAACCTGCCCAGGGAAGAGGTACGTTTCCAAAAAAAAAAAATTCCTAAAGCAGCGCCCCAGATTAGGGAGGAAAAGTGGTGGGCCTTTATATGTCTTTATGTATCAGCCCTGCCACAGGCAGATTTTGAGGAGCCCAGACATTTGCGCTAAGACCCCAAAATCTGGCCGGGGCAGAGCTCCATGGCTTTGTATCTCCTCCTCCCTCTTTTATTTTTTTTCCAGCCTCTTGCTCTCTCTAGGCCAACCGACCATTTTTTCTCCGCTTTTACTTTTATCCTTTCCACATTTCATAGGCAGGGATGGTATCTCCCTTCTAAGCCAAATCACTCCCATTTCCTCTTTAAATTCTTCTTAGAAAATTGCCTTTCATAGTCCCCAATGAAGATTGCCCTTTTTACATCCTCTCAGAAAAGCCAAAGAATCCTGCCCTTTTTAACTACCTCTCAGGGTGTTTTGTGTTCCAAAAGGTGGGCATTCAGAGGAGTGGTTCTCCTGCCATCTGTGTGTCTTGAGCTTGGGGTACTAAGGAGTACTCCAAAGTGAATACCGGGATGAATAAATAAAGCAGACCAACATGCTGCATTGCTTTTAAGCCTCATACCTCAGTTAGATAATAAGACCTAATGAATGGTTTCTGTGTCTAGTTAAGCAAACAAATATTTGACATCTTTGTGGGTGAAACCTTATTTTTGAAGACATTCTTTACTTACTCAGTATGTGCCAGGCCGTGTACTAAGTGCTGGGGTGTTATTATCAGTGTTACCACTATTATTATGGTATTTATTAACAGTGCCATAATAATAATCTGTGCCAGGCACTGTACTAACCTCTGAGGTAGTTACAAGCTAGTCAGGTTGGACACAGTCCATGTCCCACATGAGGCTCACAGTCTTAATCCCCATTTTACAGATGAGGTAACCAAGGCCCAGAGTTGTTAAGTGACTTGCCCAAGGTCACACAGCAGACAAGTAGCAGAGCCGGGAGTAGAACCCAGATCCTTCTTACTCCCAGGCTCGTGTTCTAGCCACTAGGCCATGCTGCTTAATTATATGGAAGTTCTTACTTAGTAGCCAGAAAGGCTTGTGCACTTCATTGATCTCCATCAGTAACCCAGGGCTGGAGTGGGTGGTTTGGATAACTACCCCAGACCTCTTACTTAGAGTGGCCCAGTAGATAGCAGCGCCTCTCCAAAGCGCCTAGCACAGTGCTCTGCATTTAGGAAGTGTTCAGTAAATACCACTGATGTTTTGTGTTGCTGCCAGCCATATCCTTGGCCAGCCTGGGCCAGGATCCTGCCAGGGAGTCGATCTGCTCTCTGAGAGGTGGGGAGAGGGAGGGAGACACCTCCTACGCCCCAGCGGGCGGCTTCAACCCAGCGCCTCCAGCTCCAGGGAATTCTGCCTCCCAGCAGGATCACTTAGCCTAGACTGGAACAGTCTGGAAGATGGGAGGAAAAACGTGATGGCGGCGTGGACCAGCGGGCCAGATGCAGTACACTCTAGAACGCACAGGTTCATCACCATAGTTTGTTACTGTGGTGTCACAGTGCGACCCTGAGTCTTCCCCTACCCTGCCCTGGCAAGCTCCAGCAGGCTGAGTTACATACTCACTTGAAGAGAAATTAGATTAATCAGGAGATCTAGACCCAGTTCTACCACAAGTTTGGGTATGATTGAGTTTGTCACCCGCCTCCTCCTATTCCCTGACTTATATGATAAAATTGAGAGGATTGTTCCATTTGTAAAGTGGCTAAAGATGCATCGGTGCTCTGTAGGTCTGATGGGGGGGGAAAGGGCGGGATGAAATTTCTACCTTCTCCTCTAAATTCCATTGAGCTCTGCTAAATACCTAAGATGACGGTGGACGCTGAAGTCTGTCCATTGGCAAAGTTAGTGGGAGGTGGCGGATTGCACTGGTTCAGTGACTTTGCCCTGAATCTCCTTCATCCCTCTCCCTCTAGGGCATTGCATCTTTTCAAGCCCAAGAGTTCAGAGCTAGGCAAGATGGCCCAGTGACTTGGATCACTTTCCATTTCTGGCCTGCGTGATGCTAAGGCTTGAAGTGTTTTTTACTGCTTTATTTTTTAACCTTCCCCCTGCCACCGCCCCCACAAATAGTAATGCAATTCTGATGGACATTTATATTCCACCCCCTGTCTTCAAAGTACGGTTTACTTTGTAGCTCCAGAATCAGCCGTATCACTTGCAGATGATGATGATGTCATTAAATAATGGACGAGCTTCAGTTCAATCACAAAAGCTGTTCGAAAGGATTGACTATGGAGCAAGGAGTTTGTCCGGTAACTTCTTTTCCATCAGCCCGGTCAGTCATGTTCCTCTGGTGACAGCAGGTGCAACAAGGAAATGGGCAGGCATGGCTGCAGCACAAGGAGAAATACACAATAATTGTATGTACAAAGCCCATTTATGGCCAAGGTGTCTACTGCAGAGCACTAATGCCTTAGTGCATTAGGTGTTCAATCAATTAGTGGTATTTATTGAGCGCTTACTGTGTGCTGAGCAGTCTGCTAAACACTTGGGAGAGTACAATTTACCAGTGTTGGTAGACACGTTCCCTGTCCACAATGCATTTGCAGTCTAGAGGGGGAGACAGATATTAATATAAATTATGGATATGTGCATAAGTGCTGTGGGGCTGAGGGAAGGGTGAATAAAGAGAGCAAATCCAGCTGCGAGGGTGACACAGAAAGGAGGGGAGAAGAGGCTCCTCTGGTTTTTGCTATTCCTGTGAGCTGATTATTTTCAGGATTCCTGCTGAGACAGTCCATCCCACCAGACATCCTACGTTAGAAACCTTCACTCCTCATGGCATAGCCCCAGCCTGGCATTTCCCTCTTTCTGGTGATTTCCCACCCCTTGCCCCCACAGCCCTGAGGTGTGAGTCAGACTCTGGGGGGCTTCAAGCAAGCAGTGACTAAAAAATGTGTTTCCACACAAAGAGAAGAAACCTAAAAGCCTCTAGGAGAATTAAAGTCCAGTGACTTTAAGTTAAAGATTAGTCACCTTCAAATTTAGGGCTGTGTTTTGAACTCTCATCTTAGCCCTGGAGTAAAAGTGATTACCAAGATAAGAGCAGTCAATTAGGGTTTATAATCAGTCTGTGGTATTTATTGGAATAGATGGGATAAGACTCCATCTAAACGTCTGGGAGAATTGAGCAGCAACAAGGCACATGATTCCTGCCCTTAAGGAACTTGCAACCTAATGGGAAGTGACAAGAAAAATGTACTTACAAATAACCAGGGGAGAAAGAGGAAGAAAAAGGCATAACAGGAAGTAGTCCTGATGAAATAGCTGATTAAATGATTTTATATACATTTGTATATAAATTCTGTGTAAGGGACACCTGTCTACATGTCCTGTTTTGTTGTCTGTCTCCCCCCTCTAGACTATGAGCCCGTTGTTGGGTAGAGACCATCTCTATATGTTGCTGACTTGTACTTCCCAAACGCTTAGTACAGTGCTCTGCACACAGCTCTCAATAAATACGATTGAATGAATGAATGAAATAGCAGGGGTAACAGTATTAAGCGCTTATTTTGTGTGAGCACTGTATTAAGTGCTGAGAAGTGTATGCCAGTGGGAATTAAAGATGGACCCTGACCCTTTGAGGGACTCACAGTGTATGAATGTAGGTGGTGGAGGAGGCCAGGACTGGAGACAGACTCATCTGGAGCATTGAACAATTAAAACACCCTAAGGGACAAGTACCTAGTGCCAAATGAGGCGGAGGAAGTGATGCACCTACTGGGGCTGTAATTTCATCAGGAAGCCCCCTTGGCCGAGATGGGATCTGGGGAGGGCTTTTGAGGTGTCCCCGGCTGAGAGAGAAACATGAACAAAGGGTGAGTTGCATTATAGGTGTGTCCTCGTGTCTTTAGCCTACACTGGGTGTGCCTCGCCATAGTATCCTTAACTGGGTAGGGTGTCATCTGTAGGGAACTATATGTCACTTTTATAATTCACCCCATTTAAACCCACCTTCCTTTTTCCTCGGTTCCACCCCTGTGTTTTGTCATTCCCTCCTCATGGTCCATCCTGTGCTTAATTTGCATCGGGAGAGGTAATAAAGCTTGGCAAGCTAGCATGGTGGCACTTACCCCAATGATAGAGCAATCTTCCCCCCAGGAAGTTTGAGAGTGGTAGTGGGGAAATGGAAGATGGGAGAATGAAAAGCAGAAGTACTGTGCCTCTTAAGGATATTCCGTTCCTATTCAGCTTCCTACGGTCACAGACCAGGCCAGTACCACCCCCTCTAGATTATAAACTTGTCGTGGGAAGGAAATGTGTCCATTAATTGTTATATCGTACTCCCCCAAGTGCTTAATACAATGCTCTGCACACGGTAAGCGCTCAGTAAATATGATTGACGGAAAGGTCCTGGAGCACTGGAAAAATACCAGAGCTTTGCCCTGAGGGTCCTGGAATGGAGTGATGGCAAACCCTGGCACAAGTTCAGCTTTGCTTCCCTCTCATCTTCCCCCACCATCAGTCGGGGGAAAGATTGGGTGGAATGCAGCTTCCTTTTCTAAATGATCCGTTCAGTGATTTGCACAAGGTCCAATCAACAATAGGAACTTGAGACCTTTACATTTCCAGAATAAGCCTCAGAGTAGGAAGCCTGAAACAGTGCTAGGCTTTTTTGTTCCATGGAGAGTCAGCATTTTTCTCCTGGGTGGTGTCGGGGGGTGACGGGGAGGAGGTGCCTTTGTGGGTGTCATCCTGAAATTCACATCCCCCTTTAGCCAGTGTCAGAATTCTTTCATGTTTAACGACCGCCTCTGAAACTTGTACACTGAATTCATTCCATCTTTTTTGTATCTATCTCCTGGTGATAGCATGGGGCAGGGCCGGAAGCTGCAGTTCCCTTGTGTAATGTCAGATTACCCAACCAAGATGCCACTGGGGACTGAAATGGTGTGAAAGGAGCAAATGGTTTTGAAACCTTTGGGCCCAGATTGCCACCAGAATCGGTCAGCGCACCATCTTTCTCATCTCTCTCTCTCACCTTCTCTTTCTCACTTGGGTTGCTGTCTAGTTTCCCTGCAGAGTCAGCAGGAGAGCTTGAGTGCTTTTTGAAAACCGTGTTTTTTCATGCCATAAGGCTGGTGGCTAAATCCCTCCCTATCTTTTAAAGTGTCCAGTAGGTTGATGCTATTTGAAACTGCAGGTTAAAAGGAGTCCTTAAGTAAAAGAAGTGGCTACGCTTCTTAAGTATGGTATTTAATGGTAATTAAATATGGTATCTTCACTTCCTACATCTAACAAAGTCACTGTTGCACCTGCGGTTCACAGGGGTAACATGAAAGGCACAGGCAGCAGCTGTAACAACAGAGGTGAGGCCATCCTGGGTTCTCAGTTCCACGTAGTTCTTTGGCAGCTTGCCCCTAAACGCTGGCTTTGGTGCCTGGATGGGAAGTCATTGGGTACAAGCGCTACAGAGAAAGAGGTCAAGAGAACAAGGAATTCACTGTAAAACTGAAAAATGAAATTCCTCTTGTTTTTCATTTTATTGAAAAACTTTAAGAATCTCTCTTTAAAAACGGCAGCTTCGGTACAGCATGTCTGCTGTGGGAACAAGGCACTTTTTTATGGCACTAAACGTTTACTATGTGTCAGGCACTGTACAGAGTGCTGGGGTAGATACACGCTAATCAGTTTGGACACAGTCCATGTTCCACATGGGACTCAAAGTCTTGATCTCCATTTACAGATGAGGTAACCGAGACATGGAGAAGTTAAGTGACCAAGGTCATTCACCGGACCAGCTTAATGCTAACCTACGCACTATAATGCCAACCCTCATTTCCTCCTCTTCTACTCCCTTCTGCATCTGCGTCGCACTTGGCTTGCACCCTTTATTCACCCCTCCCTCAGATGCAGACTTTTCAGACTTTTTGTTTGAAAGTAGTAGTAGTGACAGTATTTATGAGTGCCTACTAAGTATAATCAATCAATCGTATTTATTGAGCGCTTACTATGTGCAGAGCACTGTACTAAGCGCTTAAAGTATAATGCACTGAACTAAGGACTTGGGAAAGGATAACAGGAGCAAAAGACGCATTCACTGTCCACCATTCATTCAATCGTATTTATTGAGCACTTACTGTGTGCAGAGCACTGTACTAAGCGATTGGGACGTACAAATCAGCAACAGATAGAGACGGTCCGTACCCAAGAACAGGCTCACAGTTTAGAAGGGGGAGACAGACAACAAAACATGTTGGCAGGTGTCAAGCCATCAGAATAAATAGAAATAAAGCTAGATGCACATCATTAACAAAATAAATAGAATAGTAAATATGTACAAGTAAAATAAATAGAGTGATAAATCTGTACAAACATATATACAGGTGCTGTGGGGAGGGGAAGGAGGTAGGGCGGGAGGATTGGGAGGAGGAGAGGAAAAAGGAGGCTCAGTCTGGGAAGGCCTCCTGGAGGAGGTGAGCTCTCAGTAGGGCTTTGAAGGGAGGAAGTTGTGCGGATGTGTGGAGGGAGGGCATTCAATCAATCGTATTTATTGAGCGCTTACTATGTGCAGAGCACATTCCAGGCCAGGGGGAGGACGTGGGCCATCAGGAACTTAACTTTTCCAATACGAGGCATACTTCACTACAGTTCATTAGTTAGCTGGCCTGGAAAGTGTTCTTTATTTTTAAAGTACATTTAATCTAGTTTTAAATTAATTTGGAAACTGCTTGCCCTTTTGATCTTTTTCTGGACCTTTGGAAAATATCAGGTGTGCTAATAAGACACTGAACACCAAGGAAATAATAATAGTAACTATGGTATTAAGTGCTTACTACGTGCCAGGCACTATACTAAATTATTTTTCTCCAAAAGAACATTGCCGTCATCACATCATAGGATGAGCGCAGTACAGTGCTTTCCTGATTAGATCAATGAATCAGTAATATGTGGGCAAGGACTGTGTCTGTCAACTCTGTTATATTGTACCCTCCCAAGCACTTGGTACAGTGCTTTGCACACAGTAGGTGCTCAACAAATACGATTGATTATTTATTGAGCACCTACTGTGTGCAGAGTACTGTACTAAGCACTTGGGGGAGTACAGGCCCAGCCCCACAGCACTTAGGTAAGTATCCTATTATTTCCTCTGTCCGTAACTTGTTTTAATTGTCTGTCTCTCTCGGTAGACTGTAAGACTGTATGAAAATGATCTACAATAAAAATGTATCTTGTTGACAGGACTTTTTTTTTTGGTAGGGAAAAAGATCTGGGAGAAGCTCTAGAAGCAGGAGGATGTGACCTTGAAACTCTGAGAAGCATAATTCAAGGGCGACCAGTACCTGCTGACCTCAGGGCAAAGGTTTGGAAGGTGGGCTTGCAAGAAAAAAACAGTATGTAGTTTTAAAGCAATTTCAGGATAATACTAAATTAAGTTTTATGTTTGTCTGATTTTACTGGTCTGTCCTCATGGGTTTTCTGAACATATTTGCAAGCAGTTCATGAATCCAAGAAGGTGGATATTGAATTCCTTCCTCTTTGGCCAGTTGGTAGTGAATGGAGCTGGAAATCAGGAAGCCTGGGTTCTAGTCGCAGCTCTGACCTCCTTGAACCTCACTGGAAAGTGAGGCTAATACTGCTTGCCTCCCTTGACCCCAGAGGGGTGTTTTGAGGATAAAATGAGGTAATTGATGTTAAAGCACTTCAAAAAAAACAAAAACGCAATACAAATTCAAGGTGGTATTCTTGGTATTTTTTGTGGAAATAACCAAACCTTAGGGCACAGAGTTGAGTTCTGAGACAAAACTTCAGATACTACGCCATGTGTAAGCCACTCAAGTTGCAATAGGAAAAATAATTATAGGAAGTAGTAAAGCCAAAGTTTCACACCAAGAATGACTTGTAGAAACATGATGTCAGCAAAAGCACATAAAATAAATCCATCTGTCTTCTGATTTCTGAAATATTGTGTACCTCTCCCAAGTTAAGTGATAGAATGTTTTCTAAGTATAAGGAATTACCTTTGGGAGACGTTTTCAAACAAACTTTCTGGGTGTCTTTTTTTTTTTTCTTCCAGATTGCTCTAAATGTTGCGGGGAAAGGTGACAGTTTAGCCTCTTGGGATGGTAATTTAGATTTACCTGAACAGATCACAATTCACAAGGATTGTCAAGAACTCATTGGTAGGTTTGCAGATTGTTTTCAGTATTCCTTTCTTAAGTTTTGTGATGATTGAATTTATCGTTAGAGGCCTCGTTTTCTGTAGAATTGTCTCAACAGTTTGGTTTTATTTTAATAGTTCCAAGTTGATAGTGGGCATTTTTGAATGAAGATACATTTTAGAATTCTTTAAAGAAGTGTTTGCATGAAAATGGAAAATCTTTTAGGGATTTCCAGGAAGGGTGAGTGATTCATGTTTTAGACACTCCTTGAAGATTATAGTGAGTTATTCCTGTTTAATGCATACCCAATTTTGCCACCATTAATTATGTTTGTGTTTCTGTTGCTACTGAATCCTTGACACACATTAGTGCTTCTTAAGTTGACAGCCATTGTGTTTTCTTTTTCTCTTTCAACCCATATCTCGCTTAAAGTGGAGACCAATAATTGAAGTTAGTGTTAAATTTCCAGTCTTGGTTTTCAGACCTTTAACCTAAGAGCAACTCTTGCCAAAGTTGGCCAACTTTTAAGGAAAATGTACTCACCTATCTTTAAAAATAGTCTTTAGGCTCTTTATGTCACCCTTTACAGTAGCAAAGAGTGGCACTAGGTTTCTCGAATATTGCGTAGACAGTTATTAGCCAACTCTCTTCCTCTGAAAGTAACTCACATTATCTTGATATGTATCATTTTTCAGACCAGCTTTCAGTGCCAGAGGAGAAGACATCAGTATTACTTTTAGATATTGAATCCGTTATTACTTTTTATTGTAAATCGCGTAATGTTAAATATAGTACCTGCCTTGGCTGGATACATCTGCTCAAGCCACTGGTGAATCTTCATCTTCCTCGCTGTGATTTATACAACTGCTTTTATGCCATCATGAATAAGTACATTCCCAGGTAAAAAAAATAGTTTGCATGCTAAGTACAATCTTGAAAGCCTTCAATGAATATATGTTTGCCTAAAAATGCCTTTTTCAAGGAACCTTGCCTTTATTTTTTACTTTAGCATCCAGTCTTTTAAAAAATTACAGAGTTGTGTGTTTTTACACATATTTCCTTAAATCAGTGCAAAATGGGAGGTACAATATAGATGTTTCTAAACCCACTGGCCATTATTGAAGATTAAAAATCTCTTTAGTTAGAATGAGATTTTTTTAATGAAGTCAGAGGGATTGACCTTTTTAAAATCAAAATTAGTATTCTTCAACTTATGCGTCTCTTATTCCAGACTCAGCCGTGTTTCTTGAGAGCTTATTGTGTGCAGAGCGCTGTACTAAGTTCTTAGGAGAGTACAATATAACTGTATATGTTGCCGACTTGTACTTCCCAAGCGCTTAGTACAGTGCTCTGCACACAGTAAGCGCTCAATAAATACGACTGAATTGAATGAATGAATAACAGAGTTGATAGACATGTTTCTTACCCACAAGGAGCTTACAGTCTAAAGGGAATAGACAATATATTCCTGGAGAAAAAATATCTTTATAGTAAAGTTATGGTGAAGCACTTCAAAGAAAATTTCATAAGGAGTTTAATGTTTTCATATATTGATTAGTGCTACTTTCTATATTTTTGTTTAAAAATCAGTGGTATTTATTGAGTGCTTACTGTGCTTACTTAGCTCTGTACTAAGTGAGCATTTGGGAGTGGAAGACATTATCCCTGGCCTCAAGGAGCTTGCACCGTAGAGAGGAGCTTACAATCTAGTTTACGTTCTTGACATCTTAATGTAAATGGAGTGATAGCACTGTGGCCACCTACCATTGTTAAATTAAAGAATCATCCTGCGTGTAAGGAAGAGCCCACTGTTGGGTAGGGACTGTCTCTATATGTTGCCAATTTGTACTTCCCAAGCGCTTAGTACAGTGCTCTGCACACAGTAAGCGCTCAATAAATACGATTGATGATGATGAGGGAGACAGTTATGATAGTTATCTTTCAGAAAGGACTGTGGTGTGGGTATTTACAAAAAGTAGACTCCCTAACTTCTTTAAAAAAGATTTGGAAATTTAGTGATTATAGGAACCATCATTCAGTGGTGATAATGGTTTTATCAATTTCTGCTTTCATCTCTTTTGAGAAGCAGAAGGGCTTAAATGGAAAAAGCACGGGTCCGGGAGTCCAAGGACGTGGATTCTAATCCTGGCTCCGCCTCATATCTGTCTCTTAACTTCTCTGTGCCTCAGTTACCTCATCTGTAAATTGGGGATTAACGCTGTGAGCCCCATATGGAACAGAGACTGGGTCCAACCTGATTATCTTGAATCGATCCCAGCACTCAACAGTGTTTGGCATATAGTGCTTAACAAATACCACAATTATTATTATTATTATTATTATTATTATGCCCTCCATTTCTCAGCTCTCCCTCAGTTGTGTTTTTAACCAAGTATAGTCTTTTGTAAAGAAAATCTTTCGGGTCCTCCTTCTATTATTTGCTGATTATTGTTTCTCAGCTGTTGAGAATTTTCTGCAGGAGAAATAAAAGGCCACCCTTAAGAAAAATATCCTTAATGAATTAAGTGGGACTGATCTTGGAACAGTTTAAAAGTTTTGCCAATAAAGAAATGCTTTATTTCTTCAGCTTAATAACTTATTTAAAAAAGTCTTAAAACTACAGGTTTGTTTTTTAGAACTGCCATAGAACAGTAAAAACATTTTCTTCTAGTGAATGGGATTCAGACTTAGCCTTTTCTATCAGACCGCTAATATTCAAGCATCTGCCTTGCGCCTTTGTGAAGCTCTTTCTACAGCCGGTTTCTGTTCCCTCCTAATGAAGAGGAAGTGAAAACAGATGAGCAACAGTGAAATATTTGAACTTCACAAAGTAGAAGTCTCTGTGTCCCAACTAAACTCAAAGAATAAGCCAAGGCACTGAAACATGTTCACAATTAGGTGTTTATTGAGGTTCAGATGTTGGGTACAAAAATAGTGAAGCTGAATCTGGACTACTCCAGTCTGTGGATAGCACATAATGTAGAATTCAGTCCTCCCCACTTAGCTCAGCACAGCAAAGGTATCTGTGTCCTGGGTGGTAGACCAGAATCAATCAATGGTTTCCACCAAGCGCCAACTTTGTGCAGAGCACTGTACTAAGCACTTGGGAGAGTGCATGCCACAGAGTTGGTAAACACGATCCCTGCCTTCTTGAGAAACCAGTCTCTCTCCCGCACTTCCTATGTTCTCGTTGTCCAGGAGTTGGAGTCTCCTACTTTGCATTGCTTTCCCCTCCCAGCAACAGGTATATTCTCTCCCTGCCAGGTACTGTGGAAGCAGTAACGGTGGCCATCCCCATGTGTTCCTGGATGGCTCTGGCCTTTTCGTTGAGGATGAATCCTTAGAAATGGTTTTCCAAATATTAGTTCTACTTAATAGAAAACAAGCCCTTTGAAAATAATATCAACATCTCTTTCAAGTTAAAAAGTCATGAGATTTGCACTTCATTACATTTTCACATGGAAACTTTCCCCCCTTCACTGTAGCCTTCATTATAATCGCTAAAGAGGAAAGCACTCTTAATGAAGTGCCACTAAATGTTAAAATAAACTCCATTCACAGTGGGTTTTTTTTTTAAGCATTGGTTCAAGTGATTGTTAACTCCATTGCATCTGTATTGGTTTCCACTTGATAAAGATGTATACCAGTATTTCTTAGCTAATCGGGTATTTGGGATTTTTTTTTCTTTTCCATCAGGTAACTGTTGATTTACATAGTGTTACTCTCAAGTGTCTGTTGAAATTGTTTGTGTGTGTGTGTGTGTTACAGAGAGAGAAAGAGAGACTGACTCAGTGTATTATTCTGGTGGAAACCTTGTCCCACTTGCTTTTCTAGGGATTGTTTCCTGAAAGGGAGACCATTTCATCTCTTTCGATTGCTCATCCAGTACCATGAGCCTGAACTATGCTCCTTTCTTGATACAAAGAAGATGACTCCAGACTCCTATGCACTCAACTGGGTAATTAAGTGAAAGTAGGGATACTTAATGAAATAAAGATATCTGTAAAGCTAGAGTAGTAGTGTGGAAAGGGGAAGAAAAAAAATTCTGTCCACTGTGGGCCTACCAAAACTGAAGGGATTTAGAAATGGCAATGGGCATTTTAAGTACCTTTTCGTGCTCATACCCTGAATCAGTAAACTCAGAAGAAATTTTTTTGGGGGGAGTGGGTAGGGGGTGGGCGGTAGTAGAATTTTTTGAAGTTCTACATATGCCAGATCAACAGTAAGATTTAGGAATGGTTGATTTAACCGTTGAATGTACCCAGTAAAACTGTTGATATTTCATCACAAAGTAGTGTCAAATGTGCCTAGTACTAAAAGTTAGAAATGGTTACTAAGTGCATTGCCAAAATACATAGCTGGCCATCTTTTCAGGGATTTGTGAATAGAAATTTAATTAAAGCAGGGTCATTCCAAGAGGTAAAATTTATTTATACAGAACTTTGTATCTTTTGACCAAAGTCTGAAAACTTGTGAAAATGATCGGTATTGGAAGTATATATATACCATATACATATATATAAAGACAATCATATTGACTAAATTTTTCCCTTCATTTTTCTCCTAAAAGGGAAATGATACCTTAGAAAGAGCTTTTCTTTTAGAATGGAAGTATTGTAATCCCTCAGCTCCATTTTGAGAATTTTTCTATCTACACATCAGACGTCACGTCTTTTACTAATATGTACATATGGTTCTAAGCTTAGAACTGAATATGTGAACTGACAGTCACATAGCTCCTAGAAATTATGCATCTTTCCTTATCTTAGGACACACACATGCTGTCATGATGTGTTTGCATAGTATATTAAAGTTGTGGGGATTTCAGTATACGTAAAGACCAAAGGAATCACTTATTCAGCTTTTGAAATACTTGTTTCACATCATTCTTGGGTGTGGGGAGAAATAATTTATCAATCTGACCTCTTTTTTAAAAAAAATCTTCTCAATGTTTCTCTAGCTCAGGTCAGATAAATAATAATGGTGGTATTTGTTAAGTGCTTACTAAGTGCCAAGCACTGTGGTAAGCACTGGGGTAGGTACAGTATGTGCAGATGGAACCCAATCCCTCCCACATGGGGCCCACAGTCTAAATATGAGAGAGCAGGTATTTAAATCCTCATTTTATAGATGAGGAAACTGAGGTCCAGACAACTAAAGTGACTTGCCAAAAGTCACCCCTCAGGGAGGATGTAGAGTCAGGATTAGAATCCAGGTCCTTTGACTCCCAGGGCCCTGCTCTTTCCACCAAACCACACTGCCTCCCAGGTGTTCAGTGTAGGAGCGCTTTCAGTTCTTGGATGGAGGTATCTTTGGTGACTTGGCTTTCCTCTCTTGCCTCTTTGAGTTTAACCTAGTCTGAAGCCATTGTAGAAGTTGGTTCCAGTCAGTCAGTCATATTTATTGAATGCTTATCTAGCCGCAGGGAGAGCCGGAACAGGGGTGGAGATGGGGTGAGGGAGCGCCCAGGGAGGGAAACTAGGCTAGCGCTCCTAAAATGTAGCAACTTTTCTCAAGTTTTCATTGCTTGGCTATCAAAAGCACCACCAGTTAAAACATATCAATTGGATCTCTGGGCTCACTTTTCTCCTGTAGCTCTTGCTGCTGCCCTTGGAAACTCCAAATGCTTGGGAATTGTTCTTGTGGCATGCAGGGCTATATCACATTAGTTGTGAATACCAGTCCTACATTTCTGGCTACCAGGAGACTGCTGATGACAGGAAGAGTAGTCTGGGTCCTGCAGATGAATAGGGGTTGAAATCTCTTTAATGAGTTCTCTTAAATTTAACGAAGCCCTGTTTTCTATCAGTGATCTACTTACGGTTCAAAAAGACGGTAGCAGGGACGTATGCTGTTTGTTTTTATTTCCCTTATTTTATTTCCCTCATTAAACCTTTTTAAAAGTAATTGTTGCCACTTCCCATATTGCTTAAGGCCGAGGCTGGGCTGATCTTAGAAGTTTAATAGGTTTTTATTTTCTTTCGTTTTAGAGGGTTGGCGGGAGGTGGCGAGGAGTGACGTTGAATAGCTTGGCAGCACTCACCTTTGCAGTAGTATTTTCCAAGAAGAGAGCTTTCAGTAGCATCCCACTCTCCTGAAGAGCTCTTTAAACGCCATTTCCAATGTAAAAAGAAAACAATATGGAAAGAGTAGTCCGACCTGTAATGTGGTATTTCAGTGAAAGTTAAATACTTTTAAATTATGACTGAGAAGATGCTACCTGCAACATATATAGCGAGACTGTGAAAGGGCTTCAAGTATTAGCTAATGTGTGTGTTTTGGAGGATTGCAGTTAAAACCAGTTCACCTTTGTGGCCTGCACAGAGTAGGAAGGTCACGTGAGTAAGAGTGCATGCACATCCATCCACTTTGTACTGGCACTTCTGTCCTGCAGCTTATAAGATAATCCATGTTGAATATTGATCAATGTTGGGTAAAGTTCTCTTGTATTTGGTCACTAAAACTCAATTCTGTATGATCACCCCCCAACACTGCGTGATTCTGTCTCACATCAGTAGGCACTAAGTACTTATCGATGCTTCTTAGCTTGGTGACATAGGTTTTTATCCTTTTACTTTAGTTTATTTGTCTGTTAGAAATTCTGAGGCCCTGTTAAAATATTTCCTAACTGTTTGCTTTCTCTCATCACATTTCCTGACTGCAGCTTGGAAGCCTTTTTGCATGTTACTGCTCAGTTGAAGTCACTCAGGCAATATGGGATGGATACCTACAGCAAGCAGATCCATTCTTTATTTATTTTCTCATGTTAATCATCCTTGTAAATGCAAAGTGAGTAGCAATTGGTTTCATATTTTAGTGTTTTCCGTTCCTCCCCTCCAAAATGCCAATCGCTTCTGCTTGTTAACTTGGCTAATTTGTATTCTTTTCCCAGAGAAGTTATTTTAGCCCAAGAGTCAGACAGCAAAGAAGAAGTCATTGGTAAGTACCATTCAGTATATAGAAACATTGAACATAATTCCCAGTAAAGTGGTGGAATTTAGTGAGCGCATATTGTCTGCAGAGCATACAGCATTAAGCGCTTGGGAGAGTACAATAGAATAGAATAGGTTGACATGTTCCCTGCCCAAGGGGGATTAACAGCCTTTAATTGCCAGTTTAAAGTACAACATTAAATGTTCAGAAAAATGTATGTGTGTGCATGCTTTCTCTCTCCTTCTTTCCCTCTCTCCCCACCCCATCCTTCTCTCAGGGTGTCGGGTCAAAATTAGTGGCTCCAAATGAGCAAAACATATATTATTTGTGTATTCTGATTATCACCCTCTCGCCTTCTTCCTTCTCTTCAGCTCCCAAAAATACACATGAGGGAGGTATAGTGAATTCTACAATGTGGGTTCTATATTCATGAACCTCACATTAGAAAAACACATGCTGTAGTCCTCATGTCCAAAGTCACGAGCATGAATTTCATGTTCCATCCTTGATGAGTAGTGAAAATCCATATTGTGGTAGAAATCCATTTGCCACTTGTCAAATGTTAATCACAAATGTTGAAACTCTTTCACTGTCCAAAGTTTAGGTGTAGTTAAGAGAGATGGAGCGTATGTACAGGAAGCAGCATGGCCTAGTGGAAAGAGCTCGGGCCAGGGAGTTGGAGGACCTGGGTTTGTTCATTCATTCATTCGATCGTATTTATTGAGCGCTTACTGTGTGCAGAGCACTGTACTAAGCGCTTGGAAAGTATAATTCAGCAATGAAGAGAAACAATCCCTCCCACACCGGACTCACAGTCTAGAAGAGGGGAGGCGGACATCAAAACAAGTAAACAGGCATCAATATAAATAAATAGAATTATAGCTCTATACACAGCAAAACAATTAAACAGGCAGTAATGTAAATAAATAGAATTATAGATATGTACATATATTACCCTAGTGCCGTTGGGCGGGGAGGAGGGGTGGAGCAAAGAGAGCGAATTGGGGTGACGAAGGGGAGGGGGAGCTGAGGAAAAGGGGGGACTTAATCTGGAAGTCCTTGGAGGCCTTCTCCAGTCTGCTGTAGGACTCTGGGCAAGTCACTTCACTTCCCTGGGCCTCAGTTCCCTCATCGGTAAAATGAGGATTAAGACTGAGTGCCCCATGTGGGACGTAGACTATGTCCAACCTGATTAACTTGATTCTTCCCCTGTGCTTACTCTAGTGTCTGGCGTACATCGTAAGCACTTAACAAGTACCGTTTGAAAAAAGTGCAGACAAAAAGTTAATTCCTCAGTGCACAATTTATAAGTACTAGGTGTAATTTGAAACGGGAGTTGAGTACCCCCCCCTTTCTTTTAAAAGTTATGTTCTTAATTTACTTGTGTTCCAGAGTTCTTGGAAAATACCCCATCCAGTTTGGATCTAGAAGACATAGAGGATCTTTTCTCTCTGGCACAGTATTATTACAGCAAAACTCCAGCTTCTTTTAGAAAGGTATTGGTTGCAAACCTAACTCAGCACTTCAGTACATTTTCCAAGTCTGCAGCCGTGTTAGGCATTTGTCAGCATTTTGTAAATTTATTGGGAGTCTCCTTTGGAGGTTTTTGTTTTGTTTTTTGCCCCCTTTGAGCTAAGATGTGAATGAAATGTGTTTTATTGGTGCAGAGGGGTTGAGGTGCCGTTCCAAGTAAAGAAGGTAATATCTGCAACCAGGATTGTGGTGAAATTGGTTGTGCATAACTTGTGTTTCTTCTCACCTTCTTCCCAACAGGATAACCTCAGTCTCTTTGGCAGCAGCTTGTTGGGAATCAAGGATGAAGATTCAGATGTCAGTCAGGCCCTTTGTCTGGCCATTTCAGTAGCTGAGATTCTTCAAGCAAATCAGCAGCAGGGGGTCAGTACTTGAAAGAAAGAAGTGATTTTTCTCTTTCAGAATGCAAGGAGCGAAATTTCCAGGCATTCTTCCAAAGCCTGATAGCCCAAGATATTCCTCATTGATTAGAGGTTCATTCAAATGTTTAAATCTGCTGGTAGTTGAATACTTATTGTGAATTGTCCTGCTGCTAAAGCTTGGAGGGGTCATATCAAGGTGAACATTTTTTTTAAGTATTGTCAAATGAATAATGGTACATCAGTGAGTACGTGTACATGGACTCATGTAGAATGGTGAAAAATCTAAGGAAGACTGAAGTTAAATTGTTTTCCCCTTTAGTGGGCCTTGGCTCCAATGGACAACAAAATGAAGGAGTTTAACAGTGTAGGAGATGGTACACCAGCCCTCTTATCCTCTTTCCTTTGCCCTCTTTTCTCTTCTGACCTCCATCTCTTCCACCCATGTTCTTTGCCCCCTCAGTTCTCTGACCCCAGTTGACCTCCAGGCTCAAAATGAGAAATTGACACCCCTCCAGTAGCTTAGATTTCCAATTCCTAGTGCCAGAGGGGGTGCTTTGGGATGCCAAGGGACATACTTGTTTCCGTATCATTTTTTATATTTGAAACAATTCCCAGCTTAGAGGCTGTCATTTTTATTTAATGTGTCATCTCAAATTTGTCTTCAAGCATTGTATTAGACTCCAGACTATAAACTCCTCCTCTAGACTAAGCTCTTTGTTGGCAAGGGCCTTGCCTAGCAACTCTGTTGTACTCTCCCAAGTGTTTATTACAGTGCCTTGCCCATAGTAAGTGCTCCATAAATACCATTGATTGATTGATTGTGTTAGAACAATAGTTTCTTTGCCAGAATGAGTTGTACAATTTGAAACCAACAGTGAACATTTTCAATTGGCAAACCCCTGACGCTTTTAATCTTCCCTCCCAGCTAGGAGTGCGGTTCTTTGTGGTGGATTGTCGTCCCGCAGAACAGTATAACGCTGGACATTTATCAACAGCTTTTCACTTGGACTCAGACCTGGTTAGTATAAATCTTGAGTGAAACTGGCAAAGGAAGAGGCAGAGCATTTTTTTTCTTATTTCTTGCAGCCCCAAAGAAAAAAATATGATCCCAGTTGTGACTGCACTCTCACAGTTATTGATTTCTTTTTAAAGTGTATTGATATATGCGAAGCAGGTTCTTGAAGAACTCTCTTCCCATGTAATTCTTCTCAAAATGATTCACCCAGCCTTTACGGGATGTAAAGAGCACAGTTCAATAGCCTGAAAATTTGTAATTGTCAAGAGCTGTTTCTCAGCACAAATAAAAGAAAAATGGTAGCTGAGAATTAAATATTTGGCTACATTTCTAAGGTGATTGTGGTGTTCTCCGACTCTTTAAAAGCAAAAATGTAGTATCTTGGGAGTGAGAATATCTCTAACTATGAGCTGATCAAATATCCTAAGACACAGTTTAATCTTCCAAGAGATTTGGCGAGGCCAAAGAGATATTTTGAATAGGTCTGAAACATGCACAATTGGAAAACCCAGGAAAATTCAGTGTACTTTAGGAATTTGGTATTGATCACTAGCTCTTTCTGTCAAAGTTATTAGAAAATTAATTCTCTGAAGTGGTCTGGATTCCCAAAACCCAACCTATACCAGCAGGGGCTCAAAGATGTGCTTCTTAGCAAGGTTGATCCAGCCAAAGTTAGGTGCCTTGGTTATCCGGTGTCCCACCAAACCCATTTCAATTTTAAGTTTCATTTGCAATTTATATGTGTACTGTGATATAGATGTTATTCTTTCAACTTTTGAAAGTATACTTTTTATGTATTCTGTTTACTATGAAGTATATTGAGTGTATTTTACAAACTACCATTTGTTACTGGCCTGTTTTTTTCCAATATTTGCTGTGTTGTTAGATTCATGCACTAGCTTTTTTGGTTGCTCATTCCTTGGATTTTTATGCATTTGAATGTTTGTTTAACACTTTAAGATATTTTAACAATTTATCTGTCTTTGTTATTACAAGACTTCTGTCAATCAGATATAGTTCTGCTTCAAAAATATTTTGATACTTTTTTCTTTTACCCTTACAGTGTGCCCCACAACATACTGAAACAATTCTAAAGTAGTTTTGAATTGCCAAAGCCAGTGGTATAAAATGGTCATAGAAGTACAGCATTATTAACAAGTTGATAACCCCCCAGTAAAAACAGCAAATGAAATAACAAATATAGTGACTGAGGGAAAAAAGAAATAAGACAAATTGGGAAGTACAGAAGTACATGTAAATATCACTGAACTCAAATCAAGTAAAATACATAAAACCTTCAGACTCAACTATAAATGAATGCGTATGTAGCATAAAAATATAAAGGCACAAAAGATGAATCAAATCTGCAATCGTCCTTTTTTCTAGTACCCCGAACTTGGGGTGCACCTACCTCTCCATTGCTAAATTGCCACAAAGGCACCCTCTAATAGCTGTTATAAGCTGTTTATAAGTACTGCAGTTTCCCAGGTTAAATTTCAAAAAGGAGATTGGAACCTCATGATATTTAGAGGCAAAGGACAATGTATTTTTCCATTTATATGGATCTTAGAGAAGTCAACATTTTTGCAGGTATAAATATAATTAAATGTTAGATCTTGGAAACAAATTATATTATTCAAATCTCTGTCCTTTTAAAGTTCGATCTTAACAAAGTAATAAATCAGTATCTTTCAGCATGCTTCAAATCTTTAATATTTGACCTTTTATAGCAGTATAGCCTATAGCCTCACTTTTATCCCATATTAATAACTTCTCTGCTTCCACCATGTTCTTTTTTCATTTCTCTTATTAACGGCCTATATTAGAACTGATGAAGCAGATGTATTTTCACAGGAAAGTAGTGATTCGCCTTCTCAGTTATTTTGGCTATTTTACCTTTGGAGCTCCTTCTGGTAAGATGCCTATCAGATACCCGAAAATATACGGCAGTGTAATCGTTTGTCTTTTTTCTTTAGATGCTTCAGAATCCATCAGAGTTTGCCCAGTCTGTAAAATCCCTGTTAGAGGCTCAGAAACAGTCTATTGAATCGGGTTCTGTTGCTGGTGGGGAACACCTGTGCTTCATGGGAAGTGGCAGGGAAGAAGAAGACATGTATATGAACATGGTCCTCGCACACTTTTTGCAGGTATGATTATGCAGGCCATCCCCCTTTTGGGGACAAGTGTAGCTTTTCTAGCGGTTCCCCTTTTCTGGCTCCTGGTGATTTCTCCCCAAGTCTAACGCCAAAGGAACTGCACCCCAGGTGATTGGGTGGCTCAGGTGGGCTTGACCTATGGTAGTTTGTGGTCTTCCTGCCACTTGGGAAGAAATTTAACTCTGCACCCTTTTCTTCAGAAAATACTTTTATCCTCTATTGCATTAGAGTGGGGTTTTAACAGGCAAGTGCTTAATGTCCGTTCTGCTTGAAAAATAACATTCCCCAACAGGTTTCCCTTACAGAAAGAATAATCCACATAGGTGAGCAAGTGGAGGAAGGTTCCCAAACGGGCTGTTCAGAATGTATGATTTTCTAAGAAAGAAGTTGCACTATTGATATTATTATTAAATTGGCTGTGTTAGGGTTGGACTTAAAATTCTAATTGAATACTATTGCTACGCATACCCCACCCTCCCTGATATAAAGGACATCACTCAAGCTGTTACCATCTTTTATGGCCCCCTAAATTCTTAGTGATAACAATCTAGTGTCGTCAGATATAACTTGACAGGTAATGGAGCCGCTTTGGGTCAGAAACGACTCGACATCATAAGGCAAATTGGCTAGGCAAGTTTTGTAGTATCTTAAACGGTAGATGCTGGGACAGCAATAAGCAAGAAGGGCAGTTGCTTCACCGAGGGTGGTGGGGCAGACTCAGAATGGAAAGGAGCACCTTTTTAACTGGAAATCAAATAGGGGAACACAGTGGTTCTGTAGCAAGACAAGCTAGCTCATGGTCCCCCGGAAAAATGTAGATACGCTCTAGGGCCCCGGGCCCTTGTGGGGCCAACAGGAAATTTTTCCTGCATAAGGGCAGCCAAGTAAATATGGCAAGCCCAGCCTTAATAAGATGTAGGTGCTAATATCTTGGAAGGCACAGCAGAGTCCGAAGTGCAGCCGTCAGGAATGCCGTAGCTTTTGTCGAGGAGACAGAGCCGAGTAAAATGCCCTGTGCCGAAAGAGGCCCTTGCCGTTGCAAATGAAAGGGCAGTTTTACCTAAAGTTGTAGTTTGCAAACAGCAGTGTGGAGTGAATCAGTTCAGAACAAATTATCTCGCATCTACCCCGGCCCTTAGTACAGTGCCTGGCACACAGTAAGTGCTTAACAGATACCAACGTTATTGTTACTGTAGAGCATGTACCTTAGTCCACGCTGTGAGCATACAAACAACCATTTCTTCCACACCACATCACCTTTGCCATCAGACCCTTTAGATTCTGAGTCACGTGGGCTCTGTTTCGCCATAGCCTCGAGCGTTTAGTACAGTGTCTGGCACATAGTAAGCGCTTAACAAATACCATAATTATTATTATTTCTGTATATATGACTGTCCTTGACTTTTATGTTTTGTTTTTATTGTTTCATGTATCACCTCCACCCTCATCCTTCTATCCAGATCCGCTTGAGAATGAGAGAACTTGATTAATCCTCAACCAAGTTTTTTTTTTTGCAGCACTTAGTACAGTGTCTTGTGCCTAGTAGATATTTAGTAATTTAAGTAGTAAATTCTTTTACTGTTGCTACTATCAGATAGACATGCTTTGTTGACCAGTCTTTCTGTAATTCCATGACAACATTTTTTCCAAAATGCAAAGTAAAAACATGCATTATGAAGGAACTGAGTGAATAGCTCAGAACTCTCCCTGTGCAAAGTAAATTCCAAGTATTCAAAAATATTTATTTATTTATTGTAATGGTTTTTTGTTATAAATTTACTATGTGCCAGGCACAGAAGCACTGGGGTAGATTCAAGCTAATAATAATAATAATCATGATGATGGTATTTAAGCACTTATATGTGCCAAGCACTGTTCTAAGTGCTGGGGGGGATACAAGTTGATCACGTTGTCCCATGTGGGGCTCACAGTATTAATCCCCATTTTACTGATGAGGTAACGGAGGCCCAGAGAAGTTAAGTAACTTGCCCATAGTCGCCCAGCAGACAAGTGGCAGAGCTGGGATTGGAACTCAGGTCCTTCTGAGTGCCAGGCCCATGCTCTATTCATTCATTCATTCATTCATATTTATTGAGCGCTTACTGTGTGCAGAGCACTGTACTAAGCGTTTGGGAAGTACAAGTTGGCAACATATAGAAACGGCCCTACCCAACAGTGGGCTCATAGCTCTGTCCACTAGGCCACACTGCTCCTCATTTATGTTTTACTCTAGTCCAAACAAATGTTTAGAGCGTGCAAGCCTGGTAGTTGAGTGCACAGTGGGAAAGAGGCAGTCACACCACAAGCTTCTCTCTCTCTCTCTCTCTCTCTATCTCTCTGAGAATTTTGTATATTTCCGTGCTAGTCTCACTTTCGGGCCAAAAGAAGTTGTTCCCTTAAAAAGTATAGAAATGTCAAATCCTAAAGTAAGTGCCCCATGGCCTTATTTTTAAAATCAGTGAGTTTTGAGAGTAATTGCAACTTTATTTCTAATTTCAGAAAAACAAAGAATACGTCAGCATTGCCAGTGGAGGATTTATGGGTAAGGCTGTAGTCAGTAACCCCTTTTACTGTTATCCCATCAAGTAAAAGAACCTTGATGTTTTGACCATTAATTCTGGATCTGGGGTGAGCGTATTATCATCAGTGGCATTTATTCATTCATTCAATCGTATTGAGCGCTTCCTGTGTGCAGAGCACTGTACTAAGCGCTTGGGAAGTACAAGTCGGCAACATATAGAGACGGTTCCTACCCAACAACGGGCTCCATTTATTGAGTGCTTACTGTGTGAAGAGTACTGTACTAAGTGCTTGGGAGAGTACAATACAATAGAGTTGGTAGGCATCTTCAGTACCCACAGTGAGCTTACAGTCTTACAAGTGGATGGAGTTTGTCTTCATTCCTTAAGAAAGTGAACTGTGCAGTTACAGTACTGATTGGAAAACAAGTTGGAATAATAGATTTGTTGAAAAGCTAGAGGGGCACCAAACTACTGGGGCCCTGAATAAATTGTGTTCTGTGATACAGAAAGAAATGAGCAGGTCAAGGTCTCTAGGCTCAACACCACGCAGTCCACTCTAAGGTATGATGGTGAAGATCACCTCTGAGACACCGTGGAAGTTTAGGGAGATGCCTCAAGCCTGGAAAAGGGCCAATATCATGCTTACATTTTAGGAAAATGAGAAGCAGCATGGCTCAGTGGAAAGAGCATGGACCTGGGGAGGCAGAGGACCTGGGTTCTAATCCCGGCTCTGCCAATTGCTCGGTGTGCGACTTTGGGCAGATCACTTAACCTCTCTGTGCCTTATTTCTCCTGTTCTCCCTCCTATTTAGACTGCATCCCAAGCAGGACAGGGACTGTGTCCAACCTAATTAACATATATCTCCCCCAGCTCCTAGAACAGTGTTTGACACATAGTAAGCGCTTAACCAGTACCATAAAAAAGGAAATGGAAAAGGAGTGGCCTTGTAAAATATAGGTTAATAATATGATTTCCTCCCAGAAACACTCGAGAAAAAGAACAAGGGTACTAGATGACAAGTAAGGAATTGGTGAAGAACAAGTTCTGCCCGAAGAGCTTCTGGTCAATCAGTCAGTCACTCAATCAGTGGTATTTATTGAGCGCTCACTTTGTGTAGGGCACTGTACTAAGCGCTTGGGAAGCAGCATGGAGTAGTGGCTAGAGCACGGTTCTGGGAGTCGGAAGGTCATGGGTTCTAATCCTGACTCTGTCACTTGTCTGCTTTGTGACCTTGGGCAAGTCACGTTGCTTCTCTGGGCCTCAGTTACCTCAACTGTAAAATGAGGATTGAGATTGTGATCCCCGCATGGGACAGGGACTGTGTGCAACCTAATTTGCTAGTGTTCATCCCAGTGCTTAATACAGTGCTTGGCACATAGTAAGCGCTTAATAAAGACCATAATTATTATTATTATCTGGATGGACGGGACTCAGAGCTGCGTAAGACCTGCTTCTGCCACTCGCCACAGGCTGGAGAGAGTCACTCTGTGTGCCATACTTTGCCGACCCCCGATATAGGTCGTACAGCCGTTTAGTAGGTTTTAAACAGCTAAAAGGTTGCGCCCAGTAAAGGGTTATGAGAAGCAGCTCATGCCAACCTGTGGGTCGTAAGTGGAGTTCGACAGGGGCCATTTCAAGTCCCAAGGTGGTTATGTTATTATTGTCGGTCTGTGTGGGGAATAGAATTTCTAAATATTGCCAAGCTTGAAATGGGAGGGATGGACAGCATGTTGCAAAGCAGGATAAGGCTTCAGAAGGAATGGGGTACACTGGAGAAGGGGTGAGACAGAAGAAAGTTCTGTAGAGACCAGGGCTAGGTAACAGAGCAGGAAAAACTGCTGCAGTCCCCGAGGGAAAGTTAATCTCTGTTTCTGCTTTTTCTCCCTAGCACTTCAGCAGCATTTAGCAGACATCAATGTGGATGGACCGGAAAATGGATATGGCCACTGGATTGCTAGTACCTCAGGGTCAAGGAGCAGCATAAACTCATCTTTTGATGTAAGTGTAGATTTGTACATGTAAAATCTGGCTTGATATGTTCCAGAAGCTGGGGGATTTGTGGCAGGGGACAGGGAGCTAAAGGAATTGTCTTAATTTGGTTCTAGGAAGCTAGAATTTTTCTCATCCAGTTCCCCACAGACAAAAGCGGCAAATTGGATCATTGATTTTTTTAAAAAAAATCTTTCTCACTTCTTATTTCCATAGCCTAAATGAAAACCTTCCAAATTATAAGTACCCTTTAAACTGTACTGGTTTTGCAGGTGTTTTTCTCGCTTGCTGTCTGTAAGAAGCTTCAGAGAAAGTGTAAGGAGAGGTAAAAAGCTGTGTTGTCTTAGGTTTAAAATCTTTCCACCTGCCATAGTGTTCAATTATGCTTTCTTTCACAAGTGTAGGCTTTTTAAGCAGTCAGGTAGCGAGTGGGATTCTGTGAATTCAGAATCCCTAGAATATCTGATTTACTATGGTTGGAAACCAAATCAGCTCTCTCTACTGGAATTGGAGGAAGATCCTTTCTATCTTCAACAGCAAGAAGGGTTGCGGGGGACTGGTGCTTGCTCCTGCTCCCTTACACCTAATTTAAAGGTTGAAATATGTTGTTGTTGAGAGTTTATTTTTAACTGCTCTCAAATCTTTCGAAGTTTAACTCAGCCAGTTCCCTATTGGTAAGGACCACAATAGCTCCTAAGCGTGGTCTGAGCCTCCGATCACACCAGCTTCTGTGAGAGGGCTGCCCAGCGTCAGGAAACCCTTCACCTGGTTGAGAGGCAGGTTTTGGGGGAAAAAAACAAAAAACAGCCCACTAGCAGACTGGAATTATGTCTTATCAAGGAAAGAAATCAATCCCTAGCTCCCAATGAAGAATATGCTATAGCATTCTGACCCGTCTCATATTCCTCAGTTCTGCCTCCGCCAGCTTCACTTGGAGCCCCCTCCGCGTGTATTTTTGGAGTAATTGGTCAGCCCCCACACCGGTAGCGACGGCTGGGTCTTGGTCCTGAGACTCGAGGATTGAAAACTATGGCAGAGGAGTTGATTCTAGTGCTAGCAATTGTTGGGGTGCTCCCCGTACCCGTCTGTCACTCACGTTGCCGCTGGCTCTCGGAGCGCAACCGGCGAGCAGGGGTGCAGCACGTCACGAAGCTCATGTGTGGTCTTCACCCTGGTTAGCCAGCTACGGACAGAACTGGGGCTAGAACCCAGGGCTCCCCGATTCTCTTTCCTCTGGAACAACAGCGGAATTGGGAGCAATTAATCCTTAGCTCCAGTATTTCTCTTTCAGGGCGATTCTCCTAACGGCTCTGCCGAAGGGAAAGGAATGAAGTCTCTGGTCAACAAAATGACCGTGGCTTTGAAGACAAAATCCGTCAATGTGAAAGAGAAGGTTATCAGCTTCATTGAAAATACATCTACTCCCGTGGACAGGTGGGTCATCTTCAGAGCACCGAGATTAACGGTGGATGGTTTCTAGTGTCAACGTGAAGATTTGTGAGGCGTATCCTCTTTGTTTTAGGTTGTGCATTAGTTTCCCCGGGGATGGAAACTTCTCTTTCAGGGAGCCAATTGTCAGGAGCCGCGGGGAATTGGGGAAACAGTTTTAAAGCAGCATTGGGTGGTGGGGTAAGGGGGGAAGCTTGAAATGGGGAGTGGGGTGCAGAGCAAGAGGAGGAGGGCAACTTCCGATGAAGTAAGCCGGCTACCCTTTCATAGACCCTCTCTGACTCAGTCGGAATCCATTCGTTTGGTGCACAATTCCTATAGGTAATCTTGGAAAAAAAAATTGGGATCGGATCTTGATTCAGGTACCGAGCTCCCATCTATAACCTGCTTTCTATGAGAGAACTGGCTTTGATTTACAGGGCTTTGACTCAAGATGCAGTTTTCGGAAGTCAGTGGCATTGAAAATCGGGGGACGTACTGCATTTGCCTAACACAGAAATTCTTCTTCTCTAAATAGCACATCACACTTTTTTAAATAATTCCTTTTTAGAGAACATTTTCGTGTGTTTCCTACTTGAATGTTTTCTTTCAAACGTTGAATAGATTGATTGTACCAAAAACTTATTTTGTAGCTAGGATTTTAATTTTTTATAATCATCTTGTCCTGTCCTCTGCCCCCAACTTGATATAGAATGTCTTTCAATCTTCCTTGGCCAGACAGAACAAGCACAGAGCGGTAAGCGAATGAGTAGAGCAGTCCGACTAAACCACATGTCTCTTTTTAGCATGACTTCCTACTGTTTGTAAGCATTACCTACACTGACATAACCTGAGATTCCATATTGCGGTTAAAGGGCTAAGCTTTGCATTGGCCTTTGTTTCCTTCGGCCGTTTTTAACCATTTCTATTTGCAGTGCTGCTTGTTGGGCTGTGCTCATATTTTTGCCTTGGTGTCTTTCATTTCTCATGTGCCTTTGTCTCTTGGATTTGATTCTCTCAATTTTCCATCTCTGCCGATCCTTTTCTTTTTTTTTGGGGGGGGGGGGGTTGCATTTGTTTTCTGATTTAGAATGAAAAGGAATTCCATAAAGCAAAAAGCACTCATCTCATGAGATTTCCCGAAGCTTATAGTGTCCTTAACATATCAAAATTGTCCGTGCTTTATAAACAAGATTGTGCTGTAGAAGATGGTGTCAATTTTTCATAGAAACTTTCCTAACTTGAATTTTTAATCATGATGTCATTTATTGATCTCTGTGTATCCGTAGAGTCCAGCCGAACATGAGTACAGCCCTCCCGCGTGACATTTTTAATGCTGTTTTGTGAGAGCACTATTGTATTTCTTAACACACTCCCTCACTTTGAGATCGTGTGGTAAAGTTTACTTTGGTTTAAACATTTCCCTTCCTCTCCTCTCCTTTCATTGAAGGGTTTTGACTGCATTAGAGTGATTAAAACCCATTTCAATTTAGAGTTAGATGATGGTGCAGCTCTTGTCCATTAGGACAAAGCATTCTCTGGCTAAATAGGATGTGGAAGAACACTTTGAAAATATGTATTTAAGTAAACACAACAAAAAATACTTCTGTTGCTTTTTGATCATGTAACTATTATGTGTTCTATCACTTTAAAATATGTAGTCTAGGTCAATTATTTGGATCTTGAGTGCATTAAATCCCTTCCAGTGGGAAACAGTACATAGTTGGATGTTCTTTCATTTAGAACATCCTATTATCAGGGATTATCAGGGATTCAATTAAGATCTAATTATATATGTATGCATATATATATATATATCCTATCTATGGTAGGATCATTACTTTTGTCAAATCCCACACTTAATGTAGTGGGTTGTTTTTTTTATTGTACTCCAGTTCTAAGGTTATTGTTCATATGACCATTCTCCTCGTCCCACTTTGCTCCATGTAATTTAGGGGGGAATATGTCATAGGACCCATGGCATGAGCTGCTAGCTTTAAATAAGTGTTAAGTACCCAGGTAGGAATTCCATCTGCAAACTGCTCCATAAAAGTAGGGGGCAGTTTTGGCCCAACGAATGGTAAATAAGGCTGGGTTTTTTAAAACGCTTGCTATGGGATTTTGGAAATTAGAAATAATTTGTGCACAAGAGATCATTAGCTTAGCACCACTCTATCAGATACCCACAGAGTTCTACTCTTCATTTTTATCTGCGAAACTATGACTCCCGACAGTTCAGATCCCTCAATGAAGATTAGCTATCTTTGGATTGTCATTGTTATTCATGCTTGTTTTCCTGTTAGGTCATTCATTCAAGCATTCTTTTTCTAGCTTTTTCTGGCCGTGGTAGTTTTTTATTTAACAACATTTAAGAGATCTGTGTCACTTTCCTGTAGTGTTTTGTGATCACAGAAAACTTGTATTAGCCTTGCTTAGAAGTCTGTTTCTGGCATTAGCACTACGTTTTTGTTCTGTAAAAAAACTGAACCCTTTGAATCTAGATTTTCAAAGGTGTGCCCATCATTCGTCCAGCAGCAAAAACTCTGGAATGTGTAATGTTTTCCTATTGGCTTCCTGGTGCTGATAAAACTTTATAAATGCACTGGGAAATTAAAGGAGGGATTTGATTTGACTTTTTTTAATGCTTGATGGTCTTTAAGGAATCTGTGATGCATCCACAATTTATATAGTTCACTGAGGCTCTGTCAACCGATTCTTAAATGGACTCTACATACAGTTGATCTGTGGTTTATGACTGCAAAACCAGGCCTTCAATAGGGATACGTAATGTATCTTGAATAGATTCCCCTTAGCTGTTCCCTTAGGCTCTCATGAGAACTTTGTGGGGGAAAAAACCTATTTTGAGCCTTTCCCATCTCGTAGTAGGCCCAAGAGATGGCAAAATAGCCTTGGTGGTTAGTATTTGGTATGTTTGTGCACGGTGGGTGGGATCCCAGCCCATGAATCCATTTCAGAGAGGGCCATCACCACTCGTGGCTCAAGTGCGCATGTTCCAGGTTACTGATTTAAGACCGATGAACTGACCCCATCGCCCCCGGGATTTAATCTCTTGGGCCCCTCGTGTATGGCCGGGAGTTGGCTTTAGAGTGAATAATGCCTTCAGGTTTCATTCTTACAGGTTTGAGAGCATTCTGCCTAGCAAATAACCCCATGCTCCCCTTTCACTAACTTGATGGTTTGCTTAGCTGTTTTCAATTTCCTTGACCAAGCTCTTGTACGAATTCATGTTTCTCTTGGGTGGGCCCCAACATTCACATTGGTTTGCATGGGGGTTGCTAAAATGGTGCTCGAGAGAAGCCTCTCGATATCTTATTGCTGACTCTGTTCATCACCCTTGAATTCCAACCGCTACAGGCACGTGAGCAGCAGCGATCGCGTGGGCAAGCCCTACCGGGGGGTGAAACCTGTGTTTAGTATTGGGGACGAAGAGGAATACGACACAGGTTTGAATTCTGTATATTTGGGGTGTCGGTGGGCCTGACTTTTGTCTGCTCTCTGTGTAGTCATTGTGGTCCACAGCCATCGTGTTGGCGTGAGCTCCTTGTGTGTCTGCTTCATGGGATGGAGCAAAATGAACCAGGGGAGGAAAGGGACTCACACTGTGCTAATCATTCGTCCAGTCCTCTCATCTACGCTTGTTCATCCGAATGATGTGATAAGATTTCTAGAAGCAGCGTAGCTCAGTGGAAAGAGCACAAGCTTGGGAGTCAGAGGTCATGGGTTCAAATTCCGGCTCCGCCGCTTGTCAGCTGTGTGACTTTGGGCAAGTCACTTCACTTCTCTGTGCCTCAGTTACCTCATCTGGAAAATGGGGATTAAGACTGTGAACCCCCCCATGGGACAACCTGATCACCTTGTATCCTGCCCAGAGCTTAGAACAGTGCTTTGCACATAGTAAGTGCTTAACAAATACCAAGATTATTATTATTATTATTAATTTCTGAAGCAAAAAAGTAGACCCAAAACAGGGAATTTCAATAGCGCCTTAAATTTGAGGGTCACTTACTGGCCGGAGAAATGTTGACTGGATCTCTCAACATATAATGACAATAATAATAATAATAATGATAGCAGTGCTAATAATCAATGGTATTTATCGAGCCCTTGCTGTATGCAGAGCACTGAACTTAGTGGTCGGGGAAAGTACAACAGAGATGAGAGAGACGATCCCCGCCTGCAAGTCGAGGTCTGTTAGGTGAGTTGATTCATACGGGTCCGTTCTAGCGAGATCCAGGTCGTAGGGTGGAGGTCCTCTTTGGGATTGGGACTGCAAGTTGCTGTTTCTCCACGGCCCGATTCCCCCGTACCCCCTCAAGTAGCGGGGACCCTGCCGTCGGCGCATGGATGCCCACGTCCAACTCGGCCTCTCGCCCTGAGATTCTTTGATTCACTCAGGATCCTCCTGACCCTCCTCAGGCCGCTAATGGGGAAACGTGGCAACGAGAGCAAGCTTTAAAGCCCACAAGGATCCTTTTTTAAAGAGGTGGTTGAGATAGGAGAGATGGCTTTACTCATCTTTTCCTCGAGACTTTCCCACCTCAGCCAGTAACATCTTCCCAAGCCCAGAAGCCAGCAACCACAGGGTCTTCCTGGACTCCTCTCACTCTCTTTCAACTCTCACGCTCAGCTTACTGCCAAACCTACTGTTTCCCACAGAATATCTCCTGCACCCTCCCCTTCTTCTCCATACAAATAGCTGTGGTTATATTGTGGCTAGAATGGTCTGTGAACCTCTCCAGTGGTCTCCCCACCTCTAGTTTCGCCGCCTCCCTTCTCTACTGCCTGCTCCTTCCCGGATCGTCCTCGCTGAAGCATCCATCTGCACACATCTCCGCTCCTCAGAGCCCTCCACTAGCTGCCCGTGTTTCTCCACATCAAGCAAAGAGACTGTTTGCCACAATTCACTCTGCTTTACGTAGCCGCTCTCTCTCCCCCCACTCCTGCTCAACCAACTGACTTCATTCCTTCCATAGGCACAGGATCTGTGCATAATTCCCAGCGGTGCCCTCTTTCCCAGCACCGAATACAGTGCTCTGCACATAGTCAGCACTTCATAAATACTGTTGCTGCTGCTACTACTCCCAAGCTAACCTTCCTACTATTACCTCAGACTTAAGTCTCCCACCTCCGTCCCCTCACTCCCGTTGCCCCGCCTCTGCTCAGCTTGGAACTCCCTTCCTTCCCAAATCCAACAGACTGCAGCCCTTTCCGATATTCATCATCAATCGTATTTATTGAGCGCTTACTATGTGCAGAGCACTGTACTAAGCGCTTGGGAAGTACAAGTTGGCAACATCTAGAGACAGTCCCTACCCAACAGCGGGCTCACAGTCTAAAAGGGGGAGACAGAGAACAAAACCAAACATACTAACCTTTCTGCTGACTTTATTCCCAGGATCCCAAGTCCTATAAGTCCATCAGTCATCTCTAGCACTTATCTGTGGATGTAGCTATACTCATGTTTGCTTTCATTCAACTGGACATTCAATTCTTTATTTTGATTACACTGGAAATATGTTTTTTCTGCTCCCTCCACCCCCTGCATTAGAGAATAAGCTCCTCATGGTCAGGGGCTATTGTTGCTTCTTTTGTACTAACTGCTTTGTACAGGGCTGAGTGGGTATTCATTCATTCATTCAATCGTATTGAGCGCTTACGGTGTGCAAAGCACTGTACTAAGCTCTGGGAGGTGCAAGTTTGCAACATATAGAGATGGTCCCTACCCAACAGTGGGCTCACAGTCTAGAAGAGGGAGACAGACAACAAAACAAAACATATAAACCAAATAAAATAAATAGAATAAATATGTACAAGTAAAATAAATAGAGTAATAAATCTGTACAAAGATATATACAGGTTCTGTGAGGAGGGGAAGGAGGTAAGGCGGGGGGGAATGGGGAGGGGGAGTAGGGGGAGAGGAAGGAGGGGGCTCAGTCTGGGTATCCAGTGAGTGCTCAATCAATGTTCTTACCACTACAACAATCTGCTTTACGCCCGTATAGATGAAATCGACAGCTCCTCAATATCAGATGACGACCGAAAAGAAGTTGTGAACATTCAGACTTGGATCAACAAGCCAGACGTCAAGCATCATTTTCCTTGCAATGAAGTGAAAGAAAATGGGCACATGTTTCCGAGGTACGGTTCGTCGCCTCCCCTCGTCCTGAAACGAAACGTAGATTTGCCCAAGTGACTGTCGTGCAGCTAAACTTACCTGGTTTTCTGGGAGTTCCGTAGGCGGGCAGCGGAGTCAGCTGTGGGTGACTCATTTTACCCCCTGTTCCTTCTGGTGTCAGTAAGGGACCGTCAGGGTTATTACTGGGAAATAGTCCCGCAGGTGTCTAATTGGAGAGGGCGGGGATAGGGGCTGGGGGGCGTTCAGTGGTGGGCTCCGAGCGCTTTTCAGGGTCCTCACCGACTCATACAAGCAAGGTGCGAGTTCCTCCGGTTACCTAGAAGCGGTTACTTTAAGCCATCTGAATGTATGGGGCCTCTCAAAGGGTCTCTTGGTTTTTACCAAGAATCATTCACCACAGAAAGTCCCCTCCGTAGTCTTAAGAATTCAACACATTCACCTCGTGCAAATGCCTCGGGCAAACTGCCGTTAACCACGTACAAATTTCCAGTGGTGTGTGATTTGGGCGGTTTGTACGGGCGCTTCATTTCCGGCATTGAATACTGTCCCGCTGACTATTGTAATATTCTTTGCCTTCAAGTCACCTTTTGGTAACCGCCACCCACATGTACTGTTTGCGGGAGATCCCGTCGCGGAAGGGGTTGGCCTACATTCAGTCTCGTCAGGCACTGAACTCCGTAGTAAAAATCACATCGAAGAAGAAGCACCCCGAGCTCATCACTTTCAAGTACGGAAACAGCAGTGCTGCCGGCATAGAAATCCTGGCAGTTGAAAGGTGAGTCGATCTTTTCTGGCTTATCTTGTACCTGTCCATCCCAGTGCTGGGCGCGCAATGAGCCCTTAACTAATAACGGGGATTATTATTAATTAACTCTAATGGAATGCTACGTCATATCGTCTCTCGGCGACTATTGAAAACTGAGTCGGGAAGCAGTGGTGTACTGGTCAATTCATTTCTCTCCAGCAAACCCCGGTATCGCTAATGTGCACCGAAGTGCTGATGATTATTTAAAACCGGTCAGCGGTATCGGATTCCACTCTGTCAGCTTCCAGGTCAGGGTGTCTCTTCGGTATTCACCTGCATCCAGCAAGAAGAGTAGCGAGATGCTTTAAGCTCCCGTTTAGTTCAGCTCTCTGGGTATGCAGCATTTCCAAAAAAAAGATGTACACAGTGAAATCCTTTGTTAGGTTGCGTTGTGCGTTTATACTGACATTTCATTCAGGCTGTGCTTTGTCTTTTCAAAGACCAGTGGATTTGAGTCAGTAGTATTGAGCGCTTATGAGCAAAGCACTGTTCTAAGCGCTTGGGAGAGCACAGTGTACCAGTAAACAGACACATTCCCTGCCCACAGCGAGCTTACAAGTGGTGTGTGCTCAGCGAGGATTGTCGGTAGTCCAGTTCACCCGGGGGGCACAAACGGTCACCGTCCTCCGTTGTGCCGTTCTGCCTGGTTTTCTGTTGCGCTGTTCCACTTTCACCTCTCCATCTCATTGATCCTGATGGTTTTCAGACTATCGGATTGCTCCCAAACTAACGCGACCCCATGAATTGACAGTGGTACCGTCCTTCATTGTGATGTTCTGCCTGGTTTTCTGTTGTGCTGTTCCACTTTCACCTCTCCATCTCATTGATCCTGATGGTTTTCAGACTATCGGATTGCTCCCAAACTAACGCGACCCCGTGAATTGACAGTGGTACCGTCCTTCGTTGTGCCGTTCTGCCTGGTTTTCTGTTGCGCTGTTCCACATTCACCTCTCCATCTCATTGATCCTGATGGTTTTCAGACTATCGGATTGCTCCCAAACTAACGCGACCCCGTGAATTGACAGTGGTACCGACCTAACCAGTGAGTAGGTTTGCCGGAGAGCAGTGAAGAGTCCCAGCTGGGATAATGTCCTTAGTGTTTATCTCCCGAGCATCAGGCCCTGGATTAAAACAGAAAAATTTGAAAGTGATACCCCAATGACTAGAACAGAGGAATCCCTTTCTCTTCCCTCTGTTTTCTCGTTTGAAAAGGTGTGAGTTCTCTGAGTTTTATCCCGAAGGGGGCAGGCGAGGAGTAAGCCTAGTTGTGGTGTGTCCCTGTATTGATACAAACTTCTTTTCTTGCAGGTATTTGATCCCAGATGCCGGGGATGCTACCAAAGCCATAAAGCAACAGATCATGAAGGTGCTGGATGCCTTGGAGAGTTAATAACTAAAGACTGGAACAACTGGAGAAGGTTGAGATGACCCCCTTCCCCTCCTCTCCCCCCGAGGGAGATGTGGACACACCTGTCTTGACAATACTAACCCATCGTGACTGTGCTTGAACAACAGGCTTTTTTGAGAGGTTAAATGATTCAAGTCCATTTCTGGATCGTTCTTTTTAAATTTTGTATTTCCTTTGCGTTTTCAGTCGTGTACAAGTGACATACTGGTGTTATAAAGATCAGTTTTAAGTGGCTTTAGGGTAACCAACCTGTACCCTAGCGGGAACTGGAAGGCAGAATACAAGTTCAGTTTGAGTGGTTAAGTGATCGTGCGGCACTTTCAGATATATGTGTGTGCGTGTGTGCGCGGGCACACCATCTGAGCTCATAGTTCAACTGTGAGCCATCGGAAGAAACGTTTTCAGAGTCTTTATTGCCAGGACATCTGGTTTTACCCATTGAGAAGTATCAGATTGAAAACATGACTCGGCTGAGTAAAAGACTTACCGTACTTTGTTCTTAAAAGGGTTGGAGTCCAAGTGGCCAACAACTGATCGTGGAGACTCCAGCTGTCATTAATGCAGCCACAGTGAGAAACCACAAGCCGTTTGTCTTTTCTGTGCCACCTGAGTGCTTCCCCGTACAGGAGCGGGGACAGATGGAGGCTTTTGAAATACTCAATACCGAGTTCCTGCGGGGCAATTACATGTTATACATGTTTAGTAGCTTGAAAGCCTGTAACGAGTAGGTGAGCATATGGGACGCTCAGTCGAGGCCTCGAGGGGCGACGGCGGCGCGTGGGAGTCTTCGCTTACCATTTATATGGGATGTGCTGAAACGCAATATGTAGAGATCATGTCATTCGAGGCCGCGGTTCTGCGACGAGACTGATGGTACCTTTTTTTAAGTGAAAGTCGAGGAATGTGAGTGCTGCACCGTGACCTTGCCGGCCCTTTTATGAGTTCTGTGTGTCGCGTGCTTGTTCCTTTTGAAAGCTCAAGCGGTTTTGGGTTGTTGTTTTTTGTTTTTCTGTAGAAAAGCCATCGTCCCCCATGTCGCCACAAAATCGAAAAGAGACCGGCCGCGTCTCACAGCTCTTGGTTTTAGCCCCGCTGGAGAAGAGGGAGCCCGAAATTACGGTTTAGGCCTCGGCTTCTCTGGGTCGAAGCCAGGCTGTAGTTCCGGAGGCCGCGGCCTGAAACCGATGTACTTTACGGGATGGGGTGGAAATAGCTACAGTGATCTTTATACCGGTTAGCTCCTAAGTTATTTTGGTAGGAATCGAGTGATGACGAAGCACCTTAATCCCGGGAACGATTTCCTTTTCCTAGGTAACTCAAAACCGACGGACTGGGAAGGTAGAGGACATTGGTCCGCGAGCCGGGGCCCGGCCCCGCCGGGGGCTTTTTCGTTTTCTTTTTCCGACCGCTGCTGTAAATCCGTCCGTGTCCCCGTTTATAAAGGACCGTGTAAAGAAAGACGTGGACTTTATTCCCCGGGGGCCGGTGTGTGTGTGTGTGTGTGTGTGTGTGTGTGTGTGTGTGTGTGTGTGTGTGTGTGTGTGTGTGTGTGTGTGTGTGTGTGTGTGTGTGTGTGTGTGTGTGTGTGTGTGTGTGTGTGTGTGTGTGTGTGTGTGTGTGTGTGTGTGTGTGTGTGTGTGTGTGTGTGTGTGTGTGTGTGTGTGTGTGTGTGTGTGTGTGTGTGTGTGTGTGTGTGTGTGTGTGTGTGTTTGGGGGGGCTGAGGACTACATTTCCCGGCGCGCCCCGCGCGGCGCTTCCGGCTCCTCGTGGCGAAGGCGGCGGCGGCACTTCCGGTCCCCGTGCGCCCGGCTCAGCGTACGGCAACGCCATGGCCAGTGAGTCTCACCTCGTCCCCCCCGGGACGGGACCGGGGACCCGCGGTATGGCCGGGGAAAGGGTTGGGGGGAGCGGGGGGGGGGGAGCGGATTGATTAGGAGAGCGCGGTATAGCGGGGGACGGTGGTGGTAGGGGAGCGCGGTGTAACCGGGGAGGGGAGCGCGGTATAGCGGGGGACGGGGTTGTTAGGGGAGCGCGGTATAGCGGGGAACGGTGTTTGTTAGGGGAGCGCGGTATAGCGGGGGACGGGGTTGTTAGGGGAGCGCGGTATAGTGGGGGACGGTATTTGTTAGGGGAGCGCGGTATAGCGGGGGACGGGGTTGTTAGGGGAGCGCGGTATAGCGGGGGACGGGTGTTTGTTAGGGGAGCGCGGTATAGCGGGGGACGGTATTTGTTAGGGGAGCGCGGTATAGTGGGGGACGGTATTTGTTAGGGGAGCGCGGTATAGTGGGGGACGGGGTTGTTAGGGGAGCGCGGTATAGCGGGGGACGGGTGTTTGTTAGGGGAGCGCGGTATAGCGGGGGACGGTATTTGTTAGGGGAGCGCGGTATAGTGGGGGACGGTATTTGTTAGGGGAGCGCGGTATAGTGGGGGACGGGAGCGCGGTATAGCGGGGGACGGGGTTGTTGGGGGAGCGCGGTATAGCGGGGGACGGGGTTGTTAGGGGAGCGCGGTATAGCGGGGGACGGGGTTGTTAGGGGAGCGCGGTGTAACGGGGGACGGGGTTGTTAGGGGAGCGCGGTATAGCGGGGGACGGGGTTGTTAGGGGAGCGCGGTATAGCGGGGGACGGGGTTGTTGGGGAGCGCGGTATAGCGGGGGACGGGGTTGTTAGGGGAGCGCGGTGTAACTGGGGATAGGGGAGCGCGGTATAGCGGGGGACGGGGTTAGGGGAGCGCGGTGTAACCGGGGAGGGGATTGAGGGAGGGCGGTGTAGCGGGGGACGGGGTTAGGGGAGCGCGGTGTAGACGGGGAGGGGATTGGGGGAGCGCGGTGTAACCGGGGAGGGGATTGAGGGAGGGCGGTATAGCGGGGAAGGGGTTGGGGGGGGGGGGGAGGGGTTGGGGGAGCGCGGTGTAGGCGGGGAGGCGGTCGGGGGGAACGTAGTGTAGCGGGGGACGGGCCGCTGGCCGGCCGGCCGGCCGGCCTCTTAGCACTTCAAAAAGAGCGGTGATGGATAGTCGTTCATTCAGTCGTATTTATTGAGCACTTACTCTGTGTGTGTGTGCAGAGCACTGGACTAAGCGCTTGGGAAGGACAAGTTGGCAAGATAACGGTAATAGTGATAAAGGCGGTATTAAGCGCTTACTACGCGCCAAGCACCGCGTTGCTCGGGGGGCTGATTCCAGCCAAGCCACCGCTCGCCCTCGCCCGCCCCGGTCTCTGCCAACCCTCTGCGACGCCCCCGGCCCAGTCAAAGTTCATTCATTCATTCATTCAGTCGTACTTATTGAGCGCTTACTGTGTGCAGAACACTGGACTAAGCGCTTGGGAAGGACAAGTCGGCAACACCTAGAGACAGTCCCTCCCCAACGGTGGGCTCACAGGGTGGTAGGGGGAGAATTTCAGGGGGCAGAGCCTCTGGGCCACCAACTTCTCACCCCGGCCGGCGGCGGGAGGCCCAAAGTCCAGGGGCCCCGGACAAATCAACACACTGCCCTCACCCCCACCCGCCTTTCAGAAAACACCCCTTATTAATTTCCCCCTCCCAGCCTACCAGGAATTTTAGTAGAGAAGGTGTTTTCCGAGCTGCCGGTTAACTTTTAACCTCGGCCGGTGCCGGGAGGCCCAAAGTCCGGGTTCGGGGACAAATCAGGACGCTGCCCTGACCCCTGGCCGCCTTTCAGAAGAGCTCCTTATTTATTTTCCCCTCCCACCCCTCCAAAGACCCTTAGTAGAGAAGGTGTTTTCAAAGCTGCCGAACATATTCGGAGGAAAGGCCCAGCCCGTGGACGAGGAATAGCTTCACCCGATCAATCAGTGGCACCTATTGACCGCTTGTTCATTCATTCAGTCCTATTCATTGAGCGCTTACTGTGTGCAGAGCACTGGGCTAAGCGCTTGGGAAGTCCAAGTTGGCAACATATAGAGACAGTCCGTGCCCAACAGCAGGCTCACAGTCTCCCCCCACATCTTACCTCCCCTTCCCCACAGCACCTGTATATATGTTTGTACATATTTATTACTCTATTTTACTTGTACATATCTATTCTACTTATTTTATTTTGTTAGTATGTTTGGTTTTGTTCTCCGTCTCCCCCTTCTAGACTGTGAGCCCACTGTTGGGTAGGGACTGTCACTATGTGTTGCCGACTTGTACTTCCCAAGCGCTTAGTACAGTGCTCTGCACACAGTAAGCACTCACTACATACAATTGATTGATTGATTAGAAGGAGGAGACGGCTTGTGGCGTGCCAAGCACTGTGCTACACGCTTGGGGAGAGTACAGTACAGTGAGTAGGCAGGATCCTGTTCGTACCACTTGATTCTCAGTATCCCACTCATTCATTCAATCATTCAATCGTATTTATTGAGCGCTTTGACCTCATCAAGCCAGCCCTTTAAATCAGCCTCCTGCCCCGTTGTGAAAGGAGCAGCGTAAATCATTCCTGACCCCTTTTCCGGAAGAATCGTCTTTAAATACTCCCTGTTAAGTTTTCGCGGGACTTCCCGAAACCGTGGAGGTGAGAGAGACTTTAAGAACATTTAATCGATCCTAAACCAAGAGAGATTAAGCGCTTAGTACAGTGCTCTGCACACAGTAAGTGCTCAATAAATACGATTGATTGATTGATTGCTTGGCAGCCTCCCCCTCATAGCTCCTAGAATCAGAATCTCTCCCGGTTGTCTCCCCTAAACTACCCCTCGCCTCTCAGAGCCCCATTCGTTCATTTCAATTGTATTTATTGAGCGCTTACAGTGTGCAGAGCACTGGACTAAGCGCTTGGGAAGTCCAAGTCGGCAACATCTAGAGATGGTCATCATCATCGTCAATCGTATTTATTGAGCGCTTACGGTGTGCAGAGCACTGTACTAAGCGCTTGGGAAGTCCAAGTCGGCAACATCTAGAGATGGTCATCATCATCATCAATCGTATTTATTGAGCGCTTACTGTGTGCAGAGCACTGTACTAAGCGCTTGGGAAGTTCAAGTTGGCAACATCTAGAGACAGTCTTCATCATCATCATCAATCGTATTTATTGAGCGCTTACAGTGTGCAGAGCACTGTACTAAGCGCTTGGAAAGTACAAGTTGGCAACATATAGAGATGGTCCCTACCCGATAATGGGCTCACGTGAAGTCTAGAAGACTGGGCCCCCGAGGAGGAGGGTGTAGGGTGTCTTCCAAAGCGGGCATCACTTCCAGCCCAAGTCAAGGGGCTTCTCAGCCGGGTTCCTTGGCCAAAAAAAAAAAAAGTTAAATCCACCTGTAGTATTAATTCATTCATTCAGTCGTATTTATTGAGCGCTTACTGTGTGCAGAGCACTGGACTGAGCGCTTGGGAAGTCCAAGTTGGCAACGTATAGAGACGGTCCCAACCCAACAGAGGTCTAGAAGGGGGAGACGGACAACAGAACATATTAACAAGATAAAACGAATACTTTCCGTCATTTTAAGCGTCCGCCGCGTCTCCATCTTCCGTCATCAATCATCAATCAATCGTATTTATTGAGCGCTTACTATGCGCAGAGCACTGTACTAAGCGCTTGGGAAGTACAAATTGGCAACATATAGAGACAGTCCCTACCCAACAGTGGGCTCACAGTCTAGAAGGGGGAGACAGAGAACAAAACCAAACATACTAACAAAATAAAATAAATAGAATAGATATGTACAAGTAAAATAAATAAATAAATAGAGTAATAAATCTGTACAAACATATATCCATATATACAGGTGCTGTGGGGAAGGGAAGGAGGTAAGATGGGGGGGATGGAGAGGGGGACGAGGGGGAGAGGAAGGAAGGGGCTCAGTCTGGGAAGGCCTCCTGGAGGAGGTGAGCTCTCAGCAGGGCCTTGAAGGGAGGAAGAGAGTGAGCTTGGCGGGTGGGCGGAGGGACTGGGGGCATTCCAGGCCCGGGGGAGGACGTGGGCCGGGGGTCGATGGCGGGACGGGCGAGAATGAGGCCTAACGGTGAGGAGATGAGCGGCGGAGGAGCGGAGGGTGCAGGCTGGGAGGGAGAAGGACAGAAGGGAGGTGAGGTAGGAGGGGGCGAGGGGATGGAGAGACTTGAAGCCCAGGGGGAGGAGTTCCAGACACGCTCAGATCAGTTTAGATCCGCTACCTCTTGCCCAAACGCGTTTGCCGGAGCAGCGGCTCCGTACTCGCCCGTGCTGCTTTTTGCCCACGATCCAAACCTGCCCTTCGCGCAAGGCCAGGACGGTGAAAGCTGGCGGGCGAGGAGCCGGGCGGGTTGAAGAAGCTGGGGGTCGGAGGCGTCCACTCCCGGCTCCTTTCCTTCTCCTCTCTGCCCGTAGCCTTCCGCCTGGCGCTCATCCAGCTGCGAGTTTCGTCAGTCAAGGCGGAAAACCTGGCCCGAGCCACTGGGTTGATAAGGGAGGCGGCAGCCCAAGGAGCCCAGGTTGTGTCTCTGCCGGTAAGTGGGGAGGACCCTTGTCCGCCCGTCTGTCCGTCCGTCCGTCCGTCCATCAGATGTAATAATAACGATGGCGCTTATGAAGCCGAGCCCTGTTCTAAGCGCCAGGGAGGTTATAAGGTGCTCAGGTTGTTCCCATTTGACAGATGAGGGAACTGAGGCCCGGAGAAGTGACTTGCCCAAAGTCGCCCAGCTGACAAGTGGCGGAGCCGGGATTTGAACCCGTGACCTCGGACTCCAAAGTCCACTGAGCCACGCTGCTTCTCCACACAGCACACGCGCTCCCCACCGCGCGTGCGCACGTTTCCACACATTGAGCTCTTGATGCGCTCAAAGCACCGTGTACTAGAGAAGCGGCGTGGCTCAGCGGAAAGAGCCCGGGCTTTGGAGTCAGAGGTCGTGGGTTCGAATCCCGACTCGGCCACATGTCTGCTGTGTGATCTTGGGCAAGTCACTTAACTACTCTGGGCCTCAGTCACCTCCTCTGTAAAATGGGGATTAAGACTGTGAGCCCCACGTGGGACAACCTGATCACCCGATATCCTCCCCAGCGCTTAGAACAGTGCTTTGCACATAGTAAGTGCTTAACAAATGACAATTATTATGATTATCATTATTATTATTATTATTATCATTACTTTGGCGAGCGAGAGAGCCCGTCCCTTCGGAGGTGGCAGAAGAGAAGCAGCGTGGCTCAGCGGAAAGAGCCCGGGCTTTGGAGTCCGAGGTCATGGGTTCAAATCCCGGCTCCACCAGTTGTCAGCTGGGTGACTTTGGGCAAGTCACTGTCTCTATATAGAGACAATAATACATAATATATATACATATATAATATATATTGTATATAATATATATTGCTATCTTGTACTTCCCAAACGCTTAGTACAGTGCTCTGCACACAGTAAGCGCTCAATAAATACGATTGATTGATTCATTGATTGGGCCTCAGTTCCCTCAATCTGTAAAATGGGGGTGAAGACCGTGAGCCCCCCGTGCGACAACCTAATTTGTTCATTCATGCAGTCGTATTAATTGAGCGCTCACTGTGTGCAGTAAGCGCTTGGGAGGTACAAGTCGGCAACAGAGAGAGACGGTCCCTACCCCACGACGGGCTCACAGTCTGGAAGGGGGAGACAGACGATAAAACAAAACATGTGGACGGGTGTCAGGTCATCAGAACAAGCAGAAGTAAAGCTAGATGCACATCAGTAACAAAGTAAATAGAAAATATAAAAGTAAATAGTAAATATAAATTAAATAGTAAATATGTAAATATGTATGAGTACAATAGAGTAATAAATCTGCACAAAAATTCAGTCGTATTAATTGAGTGCTTACTGTGTGCAGAGCACTGTACTAAGCGTTTGGGAATCAATCAATCAATCGTATTTATTGAGCGCTTACTGTGTGCAGAGCACTGGACTAAGCGCTTGGGAAGTACAAGTTGGCAACATATAGAGACGGTCCCTACCCAACAGTGGGCTCACAGTCTAAAAGGGGGAGATGGCAACCTGATCACCTTGTAACCTCCCCAGCGCTTAGAACGGTGCTTTGCACATAGTAAGCGCTTAATAAATACCATCGTTATTATTATTATTATTGTATCCCCCCCAGCGCTTAGAACGGTGCTTTGCACATAGTAAGCGCTTAACAAATACCATCGTTGTTATTATTATTGTATCCCCCCAGCGCTTAGAACGGTGCTTTGCACATAGGAAGCGCTTAACAAATACCATCGTTATTATTATTATTATTGTATCCCCCCCAGCGCTTAGAACGGTGCTTTGCACATAGTAAGCGCTTAACAGATACCATCATCATCATCTCTGCCCACAAGGAGAAGGGGAGAGGGACATTTAAACAACGTGAATGAAAGATACACATCCAAGGGAAAGGGCAACGCCAAAGAGAGCGGGAAGAGGGGAAATGAGGGCTTAAGGAAGAGCTCTTGGAGGAGGTGGGATTTTAATGAGGCTTTGGACTGTGGTGGGCTGTCAGACGGGAAGCGGGAGGGATTGAAGGGCCAGAAGCAGGATGTGGGCGAGGGGCTGCTGGGGAGACAGACGAGATGGAGGTATAATAATAATAATGGCATTTATTAAGCGCTTACTGTGTGCAAAGCACTGTTCTAAGCGCTGCTAAGAAGTAGGTTGGGGTTAGAGGAGCGAAGCGTGGGGGCCCGGTTGGAGTAGGAGAGCAGCGAGATGAGGTAGGAGGGGGCAAGGTGCTTCGAAGCCGACGGTAAGGATTTTCTGTGTGATGCGGAGGTGGGGGTTTTTGTGGAGAAGGAAGACGTGGACTGAAGCCGTTCTTAGAAAAGAGGGCCGGAGTAGGGAGAAGCCAGAGGCAGGGAGGTTAGGGAGGCGGCTGATGCGGGACTCGGGGCGCGATGGGCTGAGCGCTTAGATGGGCAGAGTAGCAGTTTGGATGGAGAGGGAGGGAGGGAGGGAGAGAGGGATTTTTAGCGGCGACACGGAGGGAGATTCAACGGGTTTTGGTGACAGGTTGATTGTGTGGCGTGGTTAGCTTGGGAGACAGGGAAGGATGGTGGAGCTGCCTGCGGTGGGGGGAGAATGGTCATGGGCCATCACGCATTTGGTAGGTGTGTCCCCATGTTTTGTTCCCTGTCTCCCCCTTTTAGACTGTGAGCCCACTGTTGGGTAGGGACTGTCTCTAGATGTTGCCAACTTGGACTTCCCAAGCGCTTAGTCCAGTGCTCTGCACACAGTAAGTGCTCAATAAATACGATCGATTGATTGATTCTAGGCAAGTCACCCCGAGTCGGTGACGGTCCCGACGGGCGAGCTGCCACTCGCCCGTCCATCCGTCCCTCGGGCTGTGGCCAGGGTGGACGCTGCAGCCCTGCCGCTCTCCTCCCCTCTTTCCCTTTCCTTTTTCGCTTAAGCAGCGGTATTTATTGAACGCTTACTGCACGCAGGGCACCGTACTGAGCGCTTGGGAGAGGCAAGTCCACTACAGTTGGTCGTCCTGATCCTTGCCGTCAAGCGCTCCCCGACCTCATTGAGGAAACCCCGTTCTGCCCGCCCGACTTACCGTCTGGGAGGCAGCGAGGGCCACAGAGGGACTGCGTTACTCTGACCCTTCCAGTGGTTCTCTGAAGCTGCAGCAGGGGAGGTGATGTTTTAAAATTCAACTAGCACTCCGGACCGTATAATAATAATAATTGTGGTATTTGCTAAGCGCTTAATATGTGCCAAGCAACGAACAAAACGCTCAGGTCGGTAAAAGGCAGATCCCATGTGAGGCTCACGGCCTAAGCGGTAGTAATAATAACAGTAATTTTATGATTGTTGTTAGGGCATTAAGTGCTTACTATGTGCCAAGCACTGTTCTAAACACTGAGGTAGATAGAAGGTTATCGGGCTGGACGTAGTCCCTGTCCCGCGTGGGGCTCACAGTGTAGATAGGAAGGAGTTAGATCTAATCCCCATTTTACAAATGAGGAGCTTGAGGCACAGAGAAGTTAAGCGACTTGCCCAGAGTTACTCAGCCAACATGTGGCAGAGGCAGGATTAGGATCCAGAATCCTCTTAACCCCGGGCCTGTGCTCTTTCCACTAAAGTCACGCTGCTTCTCCAACAGGTATTGAGTCCTCATTTTGCGGATGAGGGAACTTAGCCACAGAGAAGTTGTTTTATTTTATTCATGTTATTTTATGGTATTTGTTAAGCGTTTACTCTGTGCCAGGCACTGTACTAACCGCTGGGGTAGATGCAAGCTAATCAGGTTGGACCTGGTCCATGTCCCACGTTCATTCATTCATTCAATCGTATTTATTGAGCGCTTACTGTGTGCAGAGCACTGGACTAAGCGCTTGGGACGGTACAAGTTGGCAACATCTAGAGACGGTCCCTACCCAACAGCGGGCTCACAGTCTAGAAGGGGGAGACAGACGACCAAACATATTAACAATGGGGCTCATAGCTTTAATCCCCACTTTACAGATGAGGTAATTGAGGCACGGAGAGGTGACGTGACTTGCCCCAGGGCACCCAGCAGACAAGTGGCAGAGCCCGGGCTTCGGAGTCAGAGGTCACGGATTCGAATCCCGGCTCCGCACTTGGCAGCTGGGTGACTTGGGGCAAGTCACTTAACTTCTCTGTGCCTGAGTGACCTCATCTGTGAAATGGGGATTAAGTCTGTGAGCCCCACCTGGGACAACTTGATTACCTTGTGTCTACCCCAGCACTTAGAACGGCGCTTTTGCACACAGTAAGCGCTTAATAAATGCCGTTATCATTATTATTATTAAAGTGGCAGAACCAGGATTAGAACCCAGGTCCTTGCTGCTTCACTGCGTGATCACGGCTGGTGTTTTCTCCCACGGGGAAACGGGAACAACCAGGGCCGGGGGGCCGCTGCTCCCTTTCCCTCTGCCCTTCCTTTTCCCTCCGCCCTTCCCTCGTCCTCTCCCCCCTTCCCTTTCCCTCTTCCCCTTCCCTGCTCGGGCTGGGACAACACGACAGAAGTAGCCGGCAAACTGGCAATCCCAGCTATTGCTCTAAAAAAGCTGGGATTTCGGGTAGGGTGGGATGCAACGATGTCGTCGTAGCGGTGCCCGCCCGGGACGTTGTCATTTTGTAAGGCTGTAGGTGTCCTCGGAATAACTGCATCACCACACAAATGCTCGTGTTGACTACATGTTGGTTACACGGCGATTTCAGGCCCCCAGTTACAAAAACAGAGGTTGTGTCACATGTGCCCCAGTGCTTCATCATTCATTGTCGGATTTACTGAGCGCTTACTGTGTGCAGAGCACCGTACTGAGCGCTTGGAAAGCACAGTCGGCCACATGTAGCGACGGCCCCTTCCCGACAATGGGCTCACAGTCTGCAAGACCGTCCTATGGCTTTGGCTCTTCTAGGTAATAGAACTACAGTGCCCAATTTGACACCGCGTCCCTGGTTGAAGCCTTAAAATAAAGATAAATTCAGTTGGGGATTCGTAAGTGAGGCCTAACATTATCTTTAGGCAGAATCCAGGTTGACGTGTTTTGTTAAAACTAGAAAGTCTGTGCACACAACATATATGGCAAATGAGTACTGCTCTAAAGAACAGCTTCCTACAAATACTCTATTTTCTAAGCATTGATTGTGTGACGGAAACTGTACCAGACGCTCACGGCCTTAGCAAGGGACTGTGGACATTTCAAACTTCAAAATTTGTAGTGATTCTCGGGGTTTATTCCTGAATTGAAGAGGGTCTTCAGTGAAAAAGTTTGCAAGAAAAACTTGATCTTGCCCTTAACGGAAGGTTATGTAAAACTGTTGTGTTTTTTCTGTGGCTCTTTATTTTTTCTTCTCAATTCTAGGAGTGCTTCAATTCTCCCTATGGCACTAAGTACTTTCAGCAATATGCAGAGAAAATTCCCGGGGAATCCACACAAAAGCTTTCTGAAGTAGCAAAGGAGTGCGGCATTTATCTCATTGGAGGTAGCTGTCTGAGATCTGTGTTTCTGGGTTTGAGTGGGTAAATGTATACGTTTATATTTTTAAAATCATAGAGAGGAGATATGTATATAGGCCAGTATTTGAGTGCTTACTGTATGCGGAGCACTTGGGAGAGAACAGTACAACACAATTGATAGATACATTCCCTGCCCATATGTGTGTTTGTGTAAAAAAGTGTGTGTACGTAAAAGTTTAATAACCCATCATCCTGTTTACGGCTCTCCCACCCAGTAGTTGGGGTATTGGTTAAGCGCTATGTGCCAGGCACCGCACTAAGCACCGAGATGGATAGATACAAGCAAATGGGGTGGGACGTAGTCCCACAGTCTTAATCCGGTGTTTTACAGATGAGGGAACTGAGGCCAAACGAAGTGACTTGCCCGAGGTCACACACAGAAAGCGTCAGAGCTGGGATTAAAACCCAAGTCCCTCAATGAAGCAGGGCATATCAATTCCATCACTGTGAACTCAGAGTAGAAACTGTTGGCAGCTGTAAACTCTTAGAGATCGTACCCAGTTTCCCTGGTCGAGGCTGATTTTTCTGGGAGAACGTTTGCAAACAGCAAAGAATGGTATTTTAGTTCTGTTGTTCATTCAATGCTTCAGAGCTGGGATTAAAACCCAAGTCCCTCAGTGAAGCAGGGCATATAAATTCCATCACTGCGAACTCAGAGTAGAAACTGTTGGCAACTGTAAACTCTTAGAGATCGTACCCAGTTTCCCTGGTCGAGGCCGATTTTTCTGGGAGAACGTTTGCAAACAGCAAGAATGGTATTTTAGTTCTGTTGTTCATTCGGTGCTTCCTCTGTCTCAAACACTGCATTTGGGTAGAGACAAGCTAATCGGATCAGACCTAGTCGCTGACCCATGTAGGGTTTACAGTCCAAGAGGTAGGGAGAACAGGGGATCTCCAGGAAAAAACAAGGGCAGTGAGAGGCCAAGTTTACTTGCTTTAAGGTCACACAAGGCCAGGGGCAGAACTGGGATTAAAACTCGGGTCTCTTCTTTCTCTCAGCTCCTTTCCCCTAGGCCAAGCACCCTGTGGGTAAAAGCCAAGTACTTTTGTGCCTGTCAGAAATGGCTATGCCGCCCTGCCTTCTAACAGAGGGAGCTGAAACACACCTACCGAGAGACCTTCCTTTAGTTTGGGAGGAAGACAGTGCCAGTCGGGAAGCTGTAGTTTTCTTCTTTTTGAAGGTTTATTTTCTGATATAGGGTATTTTGGAGGAGGGCAACTGTTTATCCTGCTTAAGAAAAAAAAAACCTCTTAAAATGTGATATTGTGAGGCGGTTTCCCCCATTGTACCAGTGATTCGGCTACCTTAAAATATCAGCCATAAAGCAAGCTTCATTCTCATCCCTCTTCCAGTGTAGACCCAGATTTCTGCGGGAGTGGATTCGGGCATCATCCTGCTCCAGTGGAGCGCCCATTGGGGACAGAGCACTGTACTGTGCTCTCGGGAATACAGTAGGAGTGGTAGACATGATCCCCGCCCTCAAGTTTTATGATCTGGTGGGGGAGATGGACCCCGAATTATCCTTGACGCTTCTTCCCCGATGGCTGGAGAAGTCTGTCAGCTCTCCCGGGCTGAGATTCGGAAGTCAGTCAGTCGTATTTTTTGAGCGCTTACCATGTGCAGAGCACTGGACTAAGTGCTTGGGAGAACGATATAACAGACGCATTCCTTGTCCGGATCGAGCTCGTGTGAGTCAAAGTTGGTCTCCCAGCTGGGCCGGCTAAGCTTGTCTCTCCCCAAGCTCTGTGTAGAAGACTTTATTTCCATTCCAGAGGTGAAGTATTTTCGAACAAATGACAATGCAATCAGTACAGGCTGCCAAACTAGACCGAGTCCCGCAAAGTCACGTAACCTCTCCGGGCTTCGGTTTCAACTGTAAAGGAGGGGCGAGCGAGTGTAAGCCTCACGTGGGGCAGGCCCGTATCTGATCGGATAATCTTGTATCTGTTCCAGGGTCTAGTACACAGCAAGTGCTTAATTGATGCCCTAATTCCATGCTTTCGTGTAGAGTTCAGATTTTGGAGAAATTGGCTGTTTTAGCTAGTTGTTTCACATACCCTGAGGAGATTGCTGGCAGATGAAATCTAGAGCTCTCCCCCTTTTAGACTGTGAGCCCACTGCTGGGTAGGGACTGTCTCTATATGTTGCCAACTTGTACTTCCCAAGCGCTTAGTACAGTGTTCTGCGCACAGTAAGCGCCCAATAAATACGATTGATTGATTGATAACATGTTCACCTGTCCTTTAGACTCTAAGCTTGTTGTGGGTAGGGAATGTGTCTGTTTATTGTTCTGTTGTACTCTCCCAAAAGTTTAGGGCTGTGCCCACAGTAAGCACTCAATAAGTACAATTGAATGAATGAATGAATCCTGATGAGTGAATTATTTACTGTCATCGTAATAATAATAATAACGATGGCATTTATCAAGCGCTTACTATGTGCAAAGCACGGTCCTAAGCGCTGGGGAGGTTACTGTGTGGTGAAGCTTTATCAAGTCGTTTTTTTTTTTAACTTCCGTGTTCAAATACGTATTTTCTTCTCCCCCCTCCCCACCCGCAATGAAAGGTTCGATTCCTGAAGAGGATGCCGGGAAACTGTACAACACGTGCACCGTGTTTGGTCCCGACGGGTCTCTTCTGGTGAAGCACAGGAAGGTGAGGAAAGTAGCGAGCCCAGCGAAGGGGGCTGCCCGCCCACCCCACCTCCCTCCGCTGTCCCAGCTTACGGGTGGCAGAAGAAACGTGGCGGCCCCTGGGCTTTCTTGTTCAACTCAAACGTAATTTGGGGGCATTATCCCGCAGGGCAGCAACAATCAATCAATCATCTTTATCGAGCACTTACTGTGTGCAGAGCGCTGTGTACTGAGCGCATGGGAGAGCACAATACGGCACGGTTGGTAGGCTCATTCGCTGCCGCTCGAGTATTGAGTTTTAGCTCAGAAACAGGCATGAAAAGCCCCAGAGGTGTTGACTGGTGCCAGCCCACCCAGCATCAATCAACCGTATTTATTGAGCGCTTACTGTGTGCAGAGCACTGCACTAAGCGCTTGGGAAGTACAAGTTCCCAAGACAGTCCCTACCCAACCGTGGGCTCGCAGTCTAGAAGGGGGAGACAGAGAACAAAACCAAACATGCTAACAAAATAAAATAAGTAGAATAGATATGTACAAGTAAAATAGAGTAATAAATATGTCCATACATATATACAGGTGCTGTGGGGAAGGGAAGGAGGTAAGATGGGGGGTGGGGATGGAGAGGGGGAGAGGAAGGAAGGGGCTCAGTCTGGGAAGGCCTCCTGGAGGAGGTGAGCTCTCAATAGGGCCTTGAAGGGAGGAAGAAATTCCCTTCTCTGCCACGAATCTGTCGGATTATGTTATCCTGATACCCGATTACCCTGCCTGCCCCAGCACTTTAACACAATGCTTGACACATAGTAAGCGCTGAGAAGCCCCATTATGCCTGAGCTCTGCCGGGGCGTTCACGAGGTCCCTGGGACTGGAGCTCTCTGCTCCGCCTTGGCTGTGCTATGCACCGGTCCGGGGAGACAGTGAGCATTAAGGAAACTGTCGGGGTTTGTGACTCTTCTGAATGTTCCTAGGATGTGGAGCAGTTAGGGTAGGTATTGGCACCTTGGTTGCATTTTGTCCCCGTTGGGAAAAGGTATCTTTGGGACAGCGTCGGGGGGCTGCTCGCCAAAGTGGGAACCCCGTCTTCCTTTCCCACCCCGGAGGGACAGGTTGAACAAAAGTGACTACTAAGCGGCTGCCTGGAGGCTCTCAGAGGGAATTCCCCTTTCACCCTGTCAGTAACTTCCCTGAAAGCCAAAACCCTGGAAGAGAATGGTAGTTTTTTTGCCTTCTTAAAAAGACCTTTCCCAGAAAAAATCATTGGTGTAGGCCAGTGGAGACACCTTTAGAATGGTCTTTAAAAGTCTTAGAAAGCATTGGCAGATTTTCTAGCCAAAAAACAAAATCCAAATCAATTGAGGAATGTTTTATGTTTCACGCAGTAGCTGTTTTCTGTGGCAGGGAGCTGTAGAAAGAGGAATTGATGAGATGGGGCAGGGGTTCCGGATAGGCCACTCCTCCCATTCCAGGCAGGGAGATTTATTGAGCGCCTTCATGACCCCCTGCCCATAAGCTTCCAGGCCGGCGGAGTGCGGTTGTAATTCCTGGGAGGCTTCCTCCGAAAGCGTAAACCGTGTTAATTATTTTGGAAACAGATTCACTTGTTTGACATTGATGTTCCTGGAAAGATTCGCTTCCAAGAATCGGAAACGCTGAGCCCCGGAGACAGTCTGTCTACGTTTGATACACGTAGGTACAGGGGCCTCCTGGAGCTCTTCCTTGCTTGCCCTTTCATTATTAGCATCCCCTTCAACATCCCCACGCCCCCTCGCAGTGCTGCTCATGTTTCTGCATGCCTTCTCCATCCCTCTATCTGCTTTTTTTATAATGGCATTTATTAAGCGCTTACTAAGCGCTGTTCTAAGCACTGGGGAGGTTACAAGGTGATCGGGGGGCAGGGAACTGTGGATCACACGGTGTGACTTCTTCCGTAGTCCATCCTGGCAGTCTGATGCCGGAGGGAAGTATTCCACCCTGAAAGCTTTGAACGACATTGGCCTCCTTTTAACTTCCCGTGTAGCCCGGGGTTGAGGCGGCCCGCTTGGAAACGTCGGGAAGCGGCTAGCCAGGGAATCCGCAGGGCTGATCTCGGTTTCTCCTGCCGGGTCTTGGGGCCTAAGAGTTTGTGCATTTTCTCTCCGTGCAACAGCTTACTGCAAAGTGGGACTGGGGATCTGCTATGACATCCGCTTTGCTGAGCTCGCTCAGATCTACACCCAGAGAGGTGAGTGGATGTGACTCCGAGGCTCGCTTGAGTGACTGTCGCAGCTCCCCCCACCCCCAGTCTCCGGTCCCCTTGTGATTTTGACTTGAAAAGAGCTGAGGACATCCCTCTTGGTGAGTTCTAGCCAGGGAAAGGCTACAGACTTGATGTGGGCTCCCTCCTCTCTCTGTCCAGCAGAGGACAAACATGTCCAGGATGGTGTTGGAGAAGAGTGAGAATAAACAGAGCCCAAAGGACTCTCTCAAATGACATGATTTTCCTTTTGCCCCCAATCAATTCAACTTAATAATGGCATTTATTAGGTGCTTACTATTGTGCAAAGCACTGTTCTAAGCGCTGGAGAGGTTTCAAGGTGATCAGGCTGTCACGTAGGGCTCACAGTCTTCATCCCCATTTTTAGACTGTGAGCCCACTCTTTTAGACTGTGAGCCCGCTGTTGGGTAGGGACTGTCTCTATATGTTGCCAGCTTGTACTTCCCAAGCGCTTAGTACAGTGCTCTGCACACAGTAAGCGCTCAATAAATACGATCGATTGATTTACAGATGAGGTCACTGAGGCCCAGAGAAGTTAAGTGACTTGCCCAAAGTCACCCAGCTGACAAGTGGCGGAGCCGGGATTTGAACCCATGACCTGTGACTCCACATCCCGTGCTCATTCCACTGAGCCACGCTGCTTCTCTTGTTGGGGACTCCCTGCCCGGGGCCGCCCCCGAATGGCACCCGTAAGGATCGGGGCGGGAAAGCAGCGCAAAGGGACAGAGGATGGAGGGGGGCCGGTTGGCTTGGACGGAGACTGCGTCCAACCCGATTTGCTTGTATCCACCCCGGCGCTTAGTAAAGTGCCTGGCACATAGTAGGCGCTTAGCCAATACCATCATTATTAATTCTTCTTCTTCCTCTTTGGCTCAGGATGCCAGCTGTTGGTATACCCGGGTGCTTTTAACATGACGACGGGACCGGCCCACTGGGAGCTGCTGCAGCGGGGCCGGTAAGAACTGGGCCATTTGCGGGTGGGCAATCAGTGGCATTTAAGGGGGCTTACTGCGTGCAGAGTGCTGTACTAAATGCATGGGAGAGGACAGAACTACAGAATTAGAGTGCTCATGCAGTGGTGGTCAATCAGTGAATAGTATTTCTTGAGCGCTTTCTAAGTTCAGAGCACTAAGCGCAAAACCTAAATATTCTCTTTTTGGACTATGCTGTTGGGATGTGTCTTTCTGCCCCTCTTCCGCCCTAGGGCAGGCCCAGACTCACACGACAAGTCTTGTTTCCACCCGCTTCCTATTCTCTGACACAGGCAGAAGGTGGCTAGGGAGTTGATAGTCACCCATAAAGTCCTTTTATTATTAATAATAATAATAATGATAATGGCATTTGTTAAGCGCTTACTGTGTGCAAAGCACTGTTCTAAGCGCTGAGGGAATACAAGGTGATCAGGCTCACAGTTGTAAGCTTACAGGTGAGGTAACTGAGGCTCAGAGAAGTCGGAGGCGGGATGCGAACCCATGACCTCTGACTCCAAAGCCTGTGCTCTTTCCACTGAGCCACGCTGCTTCTTTTAGCCAATTGGGGAACAGTAAGCTTGTTGTGGGCAGGGAATGTGCCTGTAATTGTTTTATTGTACTCTCCCAAACTGCTCAGTACAGTGTTTTGCACAGTAAGCACTCCGTAAATGATTGACTGAGTGTGATTTGGTTGCTGGGTGTCCTGGGGTATATTCTTTCCCACCTAGAAAGGACAGTGCTATTACTACGAAGACATTTGGGATTTTTAAGGCAGTGTCAACTTTGCCTTGTTTCCATCTCTTCCCCACAGCACCTGTATATATGTATATATGTTTGTACATATTTATTACTCTATTTTACTTGTACCTATCCTATTTATTTTATTTTGTTAGTATGTTTGGTTTTGTTCTCTGTCTCCCCCTTTTAGACTGTGAGCCCACTATTGGGTAGGGACTGTCTCTATATGTTGCCAGCTTGTACTTCCCAAGCGCTTAGTACAGTGCTCTGCTTAGTAAGCGCTCAATAAATACGATTGATTGATTGACCTCCAGAGAGACTCCTCTCAGAGCTTAGATGGGTGAGTTTTGTGCTGAAGGGGAGAGTTGCAATGAGATATTGACTTTCTCTGTCACGCTTGTCCTCCTCTCCCCCTCCCCGCCATCCCCACATGCAGGGCCGTTGACAACCAGCTGTACGTGGCCACAACCTCTCCTGCTCGAGATGAAAAGGCTTCTTACGTGGCGTGGGGACACAGCACCGTGGTAGGCCCCTGGTGAGTAGAGACAAGCCGGGGGAAAGGGGGGCGTCTGGTACAGTGTGTATGTTAGCCCCGAGGCCAGCGGGGAGGGAGGAGGGTAGAGGGGGCAAGCTTCACCGCCCTTTTAGTGCCATACCGGGACCGGACTGGACCGGAGGGGTCAGAAGGGCGGGCCAGGGGAGCAGCAGCAGTTTCCCTCCCCGTCTTGGCCCCGCTGGCTGGCTGGTGACTGAGCCCATGCCCCCCTAAGAGGGTGATTTCATTCATTCATTCATTCATTCATTCAATCGTATTTATTGAGCGCTTACTGTGTGCAGAGCACTGGACTATTTCAGAGTCCTGCTGGGCTTTTGTCGCCACCCCAAAGCCCCTAAACCCATACTATTTTTTCCTCTGATGGGATCACTACGTAGGGCAGGTGCGGTCTAGTTTTGAACCTTCTTCTGAGCCCCAGGAAGGCAGGGGAGATTTCTCTTTCAGCCAAGCTGAAAGAGCCAAGCTCTTCCTTCCCCCAGCTGATGAACCTGGCCTCGACCAGCATCATTTTCCAGAGGCCACACCGCCACCGCTACCTGCTGCTACCCCACTCCCGGATTTCCGCAAGGCTCACACTTGGGATTTCTTTGCAGGGGAGATGTCCTAGCCAAAGCTGGCCCGGAGGAAACGGTTCTTCACACAGACATAGGTAAGACTTGCCTTTACTAGCTCAGCTGTCTCTTTGGGACTCCCTCCGCACTGCTGTGGATGCGGCGGGCTTTCTTCCTCCCCCACCCCACCCCCACTACCATTTAGCGTAATTTGGTCTTCCTTGCTGCTTTACAGATCTCAAAAAGGTGGCTGAAGTCCGCCAGCAGATACCCATTCTTAGCCAGCGGCGCCCTGATGTCTACGCCAAAGAAGCAAAGAAGTTTTGAGCTGGTGTCTCCCAGTCACAAGGGAGGTGTGATGCTGGGGAATTGTTCGGGTCTGCTGGTATACCTTTGTTTTCTCCTCCCACCTTTAACGAAGCCCCTGAGCCAGAGCAGCAGACGGTATTTACTCCCAACTCAGCACCATGCTTCCTTCCTCACCCCGGAGGTGTCGCGTGATCCAAAAACCGGAATGATTATTTTCAAGTGCCTTAAGCTAAATGAGCCTCGTGGTACGGCCAACTGGATCCTAACAAGGCCAGTGAGCTAGACTCCACCACTTCAGCCTGCAGTTTAGGGTAAGGATGCCTTGTACATGGGAAAGTTCCTCTGGTCCAAGTGTGAGCGAGAGACTTCGGCTCTTCTCCTGACTCTGTCACCAGTTCCCCACCGTGTCTTTCTCAAGGAAAGCAGGTGGTGGAAGAAGAAAGCGGTTCCACCTGTCTTCCCTTTCCTGAGACTTGATTCCAGACCTTCTATTAGCCACAGGGTCTGCTGCCCTTGAGCTTGGAGCCTTGTGAGGGGAAGCTGGGTTAGGTACAGGGAGCCACAGACTAGGGAAATGAGCCGATCGCTTCCACTGAGGCAAGCAATCCGCTTCCTCACAAATCAACCTCCCACTTGGATTCAAGGCCAAGGTGAAGGGAGAAAAGAAAGATGCAAAGTTATTAAGGCTACCTAAACCCTTTTCCTTTCCTGTGCGGGATTACTGTTAACTCTTTGTCACGAGTCACAAGAGCAAGAGCAAGAGCAATTTTCTTTAACAAAATTGTTACCAGGTCCTGATTTCTCCAACAGCCTACGCTGTGGGCCCAGGGTCCGTTCTGGACGTATCCCCGGAGCCCAGCTGGTTGGTTCAGCACACGAAGCAATGCTACAGTGGACTGATCATCAGCTTCTCAATTTAAAATTGTGGTAATCAGTCACTGAGCACTTACTGTTCGCAGAGCCCCGGACGAAGTGGTCGGGAGAGGACGGAACAACCAAATAATGTCTGTGATGTCTTCCCCAAACATTCAGGTGCCATCACTAAACAGTCCTTAGGGAAGGAGAGATGTAAAAAATCAATTTGTGGTGGATGTTCTGTCCCCGTTCTCTGCTAAGTAAGTGTTTAAAAGTATCTACTTTCAGCAGAGGATTTAGTCTGTGTTTGGGAAAAGTGCCAAGGGTCAGTCTTGGGCTGTGCAATCACCCAGATAGATCATTCTCCAACACCTGATGCCAGAAGCAGAAGGAAGTTGGGGGCAAATGGGGACAGTTCTGATATTAAGGGTAAGGAGGCTGCTACACTTCTGGCTCTCTCATCACAACAATTGAAAGACCTTGATGTGAAAAGCTAAGTGTGTATAGGAACTGCAAAGGTGACAGGCCATACAAATGTAAAATTGAAGGGTTACTGCAAAGCAAAGTTACTTCCCTCCTTCCTAGTTTTTTGCAGAGCACCTTTGGCTAACAACCCCAAGTCTACTTTCTCCTCTGGTAACAAATTCAGCAAGGAGGAGTAGTGGACAGCAGGGTGGTTAGGTTAAGATGCCTGCATTGCTTGTTTTTTCCTTACATTAATGGGGGTAATATTAGGAAGAGGGGGTAGGTTATTAAGCTACAGGAGGGCAGAGGGTTGCACCCTCTACTTTTAGTCTGCTTCCAATCACCATGTTCCCTCAATAAATGCTGACGTCTGATCATTTTGCCTTTTTGTCTCATTCAGCTGAATACCCATGCTTTTAGAACAGGATTCCACACTTGGGTGTTTTTTTTGCTCTGAGCACTGAGGACCCGTCTCCTTTCAATCTCATTCTTCCCAAGGCAAGTCGTGCCCAGGTTTCCACGCTCCTGACTTTGTTGAGGGACTGAGAAAAGCCAGGTGCCCACTGGGGTGGCCTAACATCTCTCTCCTCTACTGCTACCCTCTCTCCTTCCCTCGACACCCAAGGTTTGGCCCTGGAGGACAACAGTGACCCAGTCTCGTGAAAATAGCTCTATGGCCCACGGGGACCAACAGCTTACACCGTGCAAGAAGAAAAACAAGCGTCACTTACCCCTTCTGCACTCTCTGACGTGACGTGACGTAGGTCTGACGTGGCCTGGACTATCCAAGACAGAAAGGTGGCAAATAGAGGCCCCTCTTTCTAAGCCCTGCAAGAGGCTGGGGGGAACTGGAAAGGGCCGAGGTGATCCTGCTTGGGGCCTATCCCCACCTCTTCTTTCCCCGTCCCAAGAAGAGGTGTAACAGTGACCCTCCCCACCGCCCCCCCAACTTGGGCTTTTTAGGAGAAAGATCCTGGGGCTACCTGGGAGCAGATACAGAGTTGGTTAGTAGAACGTCCTTTATTCCTATTCAGTTTTACACAGATTAAATTCCCCAAAGGGCACGGTTCTGAGTATGTTTTGTTTACATTCCACTCCTTTCCCAATATTTCATTTTATTCTCCAACTCCTTATGAGTTAGGTGTTGTTATCCCTTGTTTTCAGATAAGAAAGGTGAAGCAACATGCCTGAGGTCACAGAAGGCCAGAGGCAGTGCTCAGCCTGAAACCCAGGACTCCTGACTCTCAAATTCCCACACCAGGCCTCCATTATTAGCATTCTAAAGTAGCAACATTAGGTCCCTCTCAAAACCTTGTGCGCTGAATCCACAGGAGAAAGAAATATCCACAAAACCAATTTCCCATCCTTAACACCCTAATTTACTAGTCCAGAGGGGTTTTAAAGATAAATCAAACCCCCAACACATAAAGCATTCGAGTTTACCAAGTAAAACTCACTTTCCTGTCACACCTATGCCAATCATCCAGTGAGGTGCCACTATGGCCCCTTGTCCAGACCATTTTTCTGTTAACTTCTGCACGGATGCCCATACCTAACTTACATTAAAAAAGAAAAATGAACATACCTAGCTCAATGCTAAATTTCCAACAGAGTCACCAAAGGATGCTTGGAGGATACAACAGGTGATCAATTTTTGGAGGGGAAAAACTCCAGGCTCTGTCTGCCCAGACCTCTTAAAAGTCTGTTGGGCCCCTTTTCTCCTCCAAGCACTGGCCGAATCAGTTGGTATGTGTGTTTCTCTCTCCGGGGCTGACCAGCTGAAAATAAGTAGAAATATACTTGACTGTAATATTTATTTGGTGAATTTACAGGTGAGGTCATTTGCAAAAGAAAACAGATTAGCTTTCGGTGCAGTTTCAAATATTTTAAGAACTGGTTTGTGATGGTTTGGAATGGTCATAATTGAATGGCACATGCTTCTTTTCCTTCCCCCATCCACCCAGGGGAGAGGAAGGGGGTTGAGGGTAAGAAAATTATAATGTCAGTGTCAATGGAAATAAGGCCATGCAAAAACAAAACAAAAGCACCCTTTAGAGAATCAGGGGTTTCAGGAAGATTGAGATGAGTGGACCGTTCCTGAACTCTGACAAACGGCTTGTCACGTGGAATAGCGACAGCCTTTACATTTTAACACTCCCAACTATTTCGTGTCACCTTCCTCCCTGGTAAACTCAAAACCCTCCCGCTGGCATTAAGGCCATGTTAATTATCCCATGTAATTTTTGCAGCAAAGCATCCAAAGAACACTGCCCCTTCTAGAGAGGGCTGCCTCCATAAATGGAGAGGATTTCGGGTCCAACAAAAGCCAATTGCACTCGGCAACTCTTCATTTTTCCTTCTTAGAGGTTCTAAAAGATAGAAATCTCCTCTTTAAGACACAGGTTCGTCTACCCAAAATGGCAACCCGAAGAAATGGGCTGGGGTGCGGTGCGGAGAGACAATAAGCTGCAAAGTTCCCACTGAGAAGAGAGGGACATCTCCTTAATTAGAAATACCTGTAGATTGAGGGGCAAGGTCACATAATAGAGGATTTTAAACAACAGTATCCCCTGTAAGTAATCCTGGAGTCACTTCCACTAGCTTTCATTAGCATGCACAACCGTAAGAGTCTTCAGCAACACACATCTGACAAGCTAGGTTTACGGCAACAAGCCCTAGCCAGCTCTAAGGAGCTAATTCAGTAATCACCCTCACCTTCGTCTTTACTTCGGCCGCCCCCGTGGCCAACGTTTTGGAAATTTGCTTTCAAAAACATGCCCTGTGAAATAAGAAGGACTACCGAATGCAGAAAATGTCTCAGGCTTGAACGGCCTTAAGTTCATAACGCACACAATGCAAACACACACTTCATCTTACCTTGTCTGGGCCACTCTCCCATAGGTTGGGATACTACTGAGTTCTTTTCCTAAATCTCTCCAACGTGCAAACATGCTCAGGACAGTTTTCCCCCTTCTGCTTAAGGTACTGCGGAGAAACGGTTGCTTTGGACTTGAGGACAAGATAGTTAGTATCCTCCCTTGGAGCCATGGTAAAAAAATGGATGCGTGGCTGCCTCCCCGCCTTCCCAGACCAGCTAAGCAGCGGGTTATGCATGCCCACTAAATTGGTTCTCTCCCAACTGGACTTTTTTTAAGAAACAAAAAACAAACCACACCCATAAGCATCAATTACGTACCAAAGAAATCTCTTACAGCACTCACTATATTTTAAAACCAGCATGCTGTAAAATTTTCATATATTACGTATATACAAAAAGAAAAACAAGCCCCATCTCACACCCTGCCTCCTCCCCCCTGCCCCACACAAAAAAAAAAGCCCACCAAGAGAAATCTGGTTTTATTTGCATGGCCAAAAGAGATCCTTTGCTCCCTGTGCAAATAGATTCGCTAACCTCCACAGGCACCCAGCCGCATGGGAGGGAAAACTGCAACACCGCAAACTTCCTTGACAGCCACTCCCACAACACCTAAACACTGAACAGATGTAACAAATGACAACACCACAAACGGAAAAACTGAAGTTCCACCATTCAACAGAGTTTGCGATACGGGTCTTTAGGGCTCGGACGACGAGGAGGTAAACTACAAGAGGGTCGTATTTCTTTCCAATGATTTTTACAACGTCGGTGGTTTCAATCCATATTTCTTAGCAACTTCCGTCTGGGCATAAGCAGCATCACAAAGGGAATACAGGTGGGCCATCTCCATTTCGGACTTGGCCAGGTTAATCGCTTTGTTGAACATGTCGATGGCCTTATCCATGTTTCCCCTGAAAGGAGGAAAAAAAAAAGAAAAGGGAACAGATGGGTCACTCTCTAAACGACCATTTCCTAACTACGCTTTGGAGTACCAAGTGACTGGCGCGGCTGGAACCCGCTGAATTGGACCTACTAACTAAAGTTTCTAACTTTTCACAGATTCTAACACTGCATCCACACAACACAACATCATACTTTTGGGTCAGTTTCTTCCTTTTAGTGAAGAAGCCAGAGGATCATCAAGGAGAGTTGCTGGGAGGGTAGTTTTGAAGATAATCCAAGTCATTTCTTAACAGTATTATTTGGAAAAATAGGAGTAAACATACTGACCCATTAAAGTGCTCCCTGAAGTAAATAAAATATGGAAAAATCGAGACAAGCCCAAGCTTTTATACTATTAAGTGGCTCACACTACTATTTTACTCATCAAGTGAATGGCAGTAAATAGAACAAATTTCACAAGACAGTAATTTAATAATCTCTACCTCCATCAGAACAGAAGAGTGAATAAGTATTTAAATAAGCAATTAACATCAATGGTATTTACTTGGCACTAATTATTATTGTGCGTAGAGGGAGAACAGGTTAATTCCCATTTTACAGATGAAACACACAAGTTAAATCAATCGCATTTATTGAGCGTTTACTGTGTGCAGAGCACTGTACTAAGCGCTTATCAATCAATCGTATTTATTGAGCGCTTACTGTGTGCAGAACACTGTACTAACCGCTTAAAGCGTAAGGTCACAAAACCTATAAGTGGCAAAACTGGGATTGGCAGGATAAGCCATTGGCAAGTTCCACTGACATCTCATAAAAACCTCGACTCACTTCTGGATCCTTTATCTGAAGTGACTGTAATATTAAAAGCTGCTAAGCCTGAGTTTTGAAAATTTCAAGTTCCGCTAAATCGCAGTGTGAAACTTCATTATCCCCCAGGGGTAAACATAAACTTGCACATGTGTGGGTTGTGAGTCTCAGTGGAGCCCTGGGTGGAATTTAAATCAGGTAAAGCTTTGCCATAAAGTTATGTTTAATGATCAAATAGAAAGGAAGAATAGAAAGAATAGAAATAGAAATGTAAACAATGCTGGGTGCATTGATTTTAAAAGTACCTTTCGTATCATATCCAGCAAAGTCATCTTTTATTAACTAAAGATCATAATCTAATCAATCAATCAATAGCATTTACTGAGTGCTTACTATGTGGAGAGCACTTCTGATGCCAAATAGAGATGTCAGCCATCGCAATGGGGGGCAATTGATCTTTACGCCACAGCACTTTTGTACAGATCTGTAATTTATTTTAAAGTCTGTCTCTGCCTCTAGGCTGTTAGCTCCTTGTGGGCAGGAACCAACTCTGCTGTCCTCATTCATTCAATGGTATTTACTGACTGCTTACTGTGGGCAAAGCACTGTACTAAGCGGTTGGGAGGGTACAACAATAAACAGACACACTCCTCTCACAAGGGTTTAGTGCAGTGCTCTGCAAACAATAAGCACTCAAATACCACTGATCGATTAATCTCGCTCTTCAAGTCGGTTAAAAAATTTCAAATGCTGAAGAGGGAAGACAGTTAAGAGGAGGGATGTGTCTGAGTCACTTCAGGCCCTTAAGATTCAAGACAATGTTGAAAGAACTCTAAAAACAAACAGCAGTGCAACATTTTAGACTGTGAGACCACTTTTAGACTGTGAGCCCACTGCTGGGTAAGGACTGTCTCTATATGTTGCCAATTTGTACTTCCCAAGCGCTTAGTACAGTGCTCTGCACATAGTAAGCGCTCAATAAATACGATTGATGGTGATAAGCAGCATGGCCTACTGGAAAGAGCATAGAGTCAGAAGACCTGAGTTCTAATCCTGCCTCTGCCACTTGCCTGCTGCATGACCTTGGCCAAGTCACTTCACTTTTATGGGCCTCAGTTCCCTCATTGTAAAATGGAGATTTAATACCTGTTGTCCCTCCTAGTTACAATGTGAGATACAAATCTCTACCCCAGCGCATAGAAGACAAATTATTATTATTATTATTATTATTATTATTATTATTATTATTAACAACAGGGGATTCCTGAACTGTAGCAGTTTGAAGGGGAAAACTAATGATAAAGCTTCTACGGAACAGAGTGAAGATCTCATTTTTACCTTTGCACTTCAATAGTTCCCATTGTTTCATACGCAAAGTCGCATTTGTTATCAATTTCAATGGCTTTACTGATAAGCTCCAATCCTTTATCTAGGTCTTGCTTCCACTGAAGTTGAAGTAAACTGCAAAATAACATTCAGATTAACTGTGGTTCCTTCTGGCAACTTTACAGAACATTCTAGCCCACCTGAAGAAAAATGGACTAATAAGAACTGAGTGTTTTAAACTGGCACTATGACAGTTTCAGAAGTTGAATTGGTCTTGTCAGGTAGCATTTAAGTGCCCAAATGGGCAAGGAGTTTAACATTAAAAAAAAAGAATTCTCAGTGTCTGTAATTACAGGAAGTGATAAAATGAAGATTCCCTAACTCCCAATTCCTCTTCAATGGGAGCATCTACAGTGCTATGCTACATGCATGGGTCATTAATGACTAAAAGTATCACATTTATAAAAATTATTCTCTACTGGTTGGGGACCGGTAATTGATTGATTTTTTTTTTTTTTAACTGTACAAATGATTAGCTCTTTGGGTTTCAAATGCCCTTTTCACCTTAGGGAGAGAAACATACAACAATACAAACCAACCCCTTGTGGGAAAAACGGCTCTGGAACCAAAATTATATACTCAGTTATCGATCAATCGTATTTTGAGCACTTGCTGTGTGCAGAGCACTCTACTGAGCATACAACAGAGTTGATAGATGTATTCTCTGCTCACAAGGAGTTATATATGAGCAATAAAATGACATTAATGCATTTTATCTGAAATTAAAGAGGAAAGTGGATGTGCTGATCCTCTCTGCCCTTCAGCCTCCCCAACCACACCCTCCCACCCTTCTTTAATCTTTCCCTCTTCCCTCCACTTTGGCTACATTTAAAACAGTGCTAAAGGCACCCACTCCCCTGCAGTCCCTGTACCCGCAGGCCCTTCATTGTCCCGTTAACCCCGCCCTGGGAACTAGGCCGAAAATGCAACTAAATGCAAGATTGAAACCGGTGTCGTTGTACAGCTGAGAGTAAATTTACAAGGGTTGAAAAGTTTTGCCCTAACTTGAAAGGGCAACTCAAAGATTGGCCAAACTGCTACGGTACGGTCATCAGGAAAGAGAGCTGTACAACCAAGTCGCATGCAGGAATTTCACTCTTTGAATGCAAGGATGAGGACGATGACATACCCTGCACTTACCCTTTATGAACATAAGTAGTGGCGTTGTCAGGTTCCAAGACAATACATTTATCATACATTTCATCTGCCTTTCCAAACTGTTGCTGATCTGTTAATGCCTGAGGGAAGAGATATTTCGGTTGAATTAAATTTGGCAGACCATCAAGGCCATTACCCCTAAGCTTTCCTGTGACGGGTACAATTTTCATATCAATCACTGGTATTTAAAAGTGCTTACTGTGCGTAAAGCACTGTATAAAGGACTTGGGAGGAAATGTCAGATCAGGCTTCTAACTCTCCACACTCAGGGTGGTTTACATGCTGAAATCCTCCCCCTTCCTTTTAGGCCATAGGCTCACCAACATTTTGCCTAAGGACCCCCCACACCCGGCCCCGAGCAACAATGTAAGTGGAGTAATGACAATCATACAGAAATTGGCAGGCACCCGCTGGGACGATGCAAAAAACCCAAGATGATGGGCTTCCCGGAATAAAGGTTGCAAGGATGTTTCACCTGTCTACATGTTTTGTTGTCTGTCTCCCCCTTCTAGACTGTGAGCCCCTTGATGGGTAGGGACCGTCACTATATGTTGCCAACTTGTACTTCCCAAGAGCTTAGTACAGTGCTCTGCACACAGTAAGTGCTCAATAAATACGATTCAATGAATAAATGAAGGCACTAAAGGAGGAAAAATGAAAAGCCAGACACAGTGCAAGTTACATGATGCAGCAGGGCCAGAGACTTAGCATCCCAAGCTAAGGGGAAAAAACCAACCCAGAAAACAAGGACCTAAAAGACTTTTAATGTGGCTTCAGGAACATAACACCCAAGTTCCCAATCTTTCACTTAACATTTTCGCTTTCTGGTTTTAGAGTCCTCAAGTCACACAGCTTCAGCGGACTTCAGAGGGAACTCTTAGCTGGTTGAATAAATCAGAATACCTAGTGTCTGCTAACACTACTTGGGGAGGCAGAGATGGCTCAACTTTACCATCCTTCCAAACCCCCTTAGAGGTGCACTCATTGCTAGTTTTACCTCAGGTTACATTTACAGCCTCTCAAAGGTGAGGGGGGGGATTTAATAATAGTAAAAATAATGATAATAGTGGTATTTGTTAAGCGCTGACTACATATATCAAGCACCACACTAAGCACTGGAGTAGATACAAGATAATTGGGCCTGAAACCAGCCCCCGTCCCATATGGGAATCACAATTTAAATAGGTCTTGAGCCCTCTCTTTACAGATGAGGAAATGAAGCAGAAAAGTGAAGTGACTTGCCCAAACCACTTGGGCACTTGCCCGCACAGCAGGCAAGTGGCACAGCCAGGGTAAGAACCCAGGTCGTCTCACTCCCAAGCCTGTGCTCCTTCCACTAGACCACACTGCTTCCGTGAGTAAGGCCAAGGAACTTAGGTGGGATGTGTTTCCTTACCCATCAGTAGTTAAATGGAGATGAATTTGCCAAGGGTTCCACCAAGCTCAAGGCCCAGACAGAAGCTGGTAGCCAGGAGAGTTGGGGGTCTTCCTCACATTGAAAGGGATTTGAGTTCCCACAGAAGTCACCCAAATTAAACCAGAAATGAACCTCGATATACGTTTGGCGTCACAAGCTGCAACCAAGTCGGTCATTTAAACAACCCGGGTTGCCCCCCATAGTGGAATTCTAGTCCTCCTCCCCAATTTTTAACCTTTGCTTCTTTGCACAGGGCCTAAAATGGCATTTTCACTCACCTGGGCGAACAAAGCATAGCCTTCCGCACATCTTGGAAATCTGTTAATGACCTCTTCAAAGCCTTGCATAGCTGCCTGGACTTGTGAAGAATTGTTCCCTGTGTAAGCCTGGCGATACTGTCCAAAAAACGAAAACGAAAAAATCAAAACACCAATCACTCCACGCTCAGTTATAACCCGCCGCTCAAACTCAATGAAGCTGGGGGACAAGTTCACAATGAACTTGGAGAGGACAAGTTATCTTGAAAGGCCCTGCTGAAGAATGATTTTCTGGGGAGGGAATTCCAGAAGCTTGATTTGGTCAGTTCTATCAAAAGGTACTTATTCCCAGCCACTTGGTGACTTTGCTCCAAAGAGCGTTTAGTGCCATTACCATGAAATCGCCCTGACAATCTGACGAGGGCACATTCCAATCAACACACAAGACTTCTTTTGGAATTGGAGGGATTGGCAAAGATTTTCCACGGCCCTTACCAGTGCCATAACCACACTGCATCTGATGGCACTGAACATACAGAAAGCCCCCTCACTTTTCCCCACTTTAAAGCGTCTGTGAATAAGATGGATTCAGTTTTCTACAAGGATGATCCATTAACAGTGAAATCTGGTCTCAAAACCTACCAAGGCAAAACACTTCTGAGCTTGTGCCAGGGCAGAATCAGGACGTAACCGAATACATTCGTCAAAATCTGCCACGGCTTCTTCCACTTGATCAAGCAGGATTTTCAGCTAAAGAGAGAACAGAGAAACCACAGGCTGACTCCTCATTAAACATTTACTGTGTGTTAAATATCCACCAGGCTCTAATGAAAACCAAACATGCCATTATATTTTAAAAGTGGAAAACTGGGAGGTTCTGATTGACTAGGCTGCAGTCACTACTGAGTATTATGCCAAGAAAAAAAAACTCTGGAAATGTAATGTCATCGTTCAAATTAGGAACGTGTAAAAATTCAATCTGGTTTGCATCACTGCTGAAATCAGGTACTCTTACGATCAGTTATGGATTCTCACCCCAAATCACCTCTTAAATTCACATGTACCCTCATGTTCAAATGGATTTACCTGAGTTCTCTTCCTATAGTTGTGATTGCTTTGAGACAATCATGACTGCCGCTCACTTTTGCAGGAGATGTGCCGAACGCACACGTTTCCCCTGCCCTCCTCTCGTCCCTAATTCCTTCCCCTTCCTTGAATTTAAGGTGTGGGGAAGTGCTCTAACCGCTCCTGAAATGCTCAGTCCCCTGAGCTCACCCTCTGCACGGACAATAAGGCCAGGAGTGTGCCCTCGGTGTGCACAATAAGCCTTGGAGTGTACCCATGCAGGAAACACAGTGGGGAAGTTGCTCAAACCTAAAAGTATGCTACCAAAGAAAGCCCTGTTTTCAAACGCTTCCTGTACGTCCCAATCTATACTACAGATTTTCCGGACCAACGGGAGAGGCTGGGTTCGTCCAAGTTCCTGTGGTCGGCAAGACCAAAAGATTATTATGAAATAGAGACGGGAAGTGTTCCACTTCACAGGGGTGAAATTCAAGGTGTGTGGAAAACAAGCAAACAAAATCCTTAGCCACTGCCAAGCAGGTTGGGCTGTGGCTTCAGATTCTCCAGCCTCAGTAGTTCATTAGCATTACCTTGGAAACAGCAACAACAGTGAGCTTCGGGCAGTTACAATTAATGCTAATGAACTGCTGATACAAAGGCAGGAAATACGCCAGGCTGCCAGGTTCAGCCGGCTTGAGATGACAGATGTTGGCTATGAATAACAAGGGCCAGTCAAACAGAGTGGCCACTGAAAATTATAGTCGGTGGTTGGCCGGGGAAACCGGAGACTGGTTTGGTCTTCCAGTGGCAAATGACAGTATCTAATAATGAGGTGTGCGTGGACCTATGGATTTGGAAGCCCTTTAAGCTGTTATGGTCCGTAGCCTAGGAGACACTGGCTAGCAACTGTAGTCCTCACCTGTCCTCGGTGGTGGTAGACATCGGCATTCTGGGGGTCGGTGTCAGCAGCCATGTTGAAGTCCTGGGTGGACAGCAGAGGCTGCTGCTGTTGCATATACATACTGCCTCGTTTGATCAGGGCATTTGCACGAAGCTGTTTCCCCCAAGAAAAAGCAAATGTGACTGTTAACGACTTGCTGGACTGCTGGTTCTCATCGGTTCCCCTTATTCTAGACAAGCGCAGATGCTTTGATTAGGGGTTTCTGGAAGCTATTCGACGCCGGGGCAACCGTGCGTGTTCTGCACCTAGTTGTCCCCCAGCCATCTGTATTTGATCCCCCTCCATTTTGGTCTAGCTGCTCGTTGTTCACTGGGTGTATTATGTTTGGCATAATACACCCATGATACATAGGTGTGTGGCACAACATACCCATAATTCCCTCTAGACTATAAACTCATTGAGGGCAGTGAACACATCTTCCAACTCCATTATACTCTCCCAAGCGCTCGGTATAGTGCTCTGCACACAGTAAACGTTCAATAAATACGACTGACTGATTGTGGTCTTACCTCTTGTTTATTGTGGGCAGTTAACCTGCTGTTTTGCACTGAGTCGTCGTGATCCCCCCCGGCCCCACCCCTTTCTGGTTAATTCTCTTTTTGTTTTATGGTTTGTACTGCAATCTTCTATTTCTTATATTCACTCCTACCCTTCTCTTCAATACCCTGACGTGAGATTTGGATTGTCCACTTGGTAATAGACAACCTGCTTCCATGCGCAGACATCAGAGCATTCTGGCGTTGGGGCAGACTTGGTGTGACCGGAGGGACCGTGTGGATCTCGCTCAAACTAATAAGTAGCGGGCGGCAGGAGTAAGTCACAAGCCTAAGAAGAGCCAGTGTAAAGCCAAATACGACTGAACCTGGCTTCATCACATTCATCCATTTTGGGGGTTTCTTTTAAACCACCTAAGGCCATCAAACCAAAGCACTACCTTTTACCTAAGGCAACCGGAGCAAAAATTTAGAAAAATGTTTTTACCTTGACACTAGCATCTTGCAAACTGATGACGTGATCCAGATCTGGCTTGGCAGCGTTGGCGTTGCCGATGAGCAGGTAGAATGTTGCTCGCAAAAGCAGTGCTTCTGCCATATATTTACCGTGCGTGTCGATCTCTTTTGTGCACTCGCTTATGATTTTGTCGTAATTTTCTTCTTCCATGTATTGCTTAGCCTTTAAATACCCAGAGCTAGAAATAAATCAGAGCAAAAGGAGGTGTTTATTGAGGGAAAAGGCTGGTAACGTGCGTCGCGCCTCAAAATGAAAACTTGGGCGGGGGCCAATTTCTACTCTGTAAGTGCTCTATAAATTCCATTGACCGTCTCTGAGGTTCCTAGAGCAGCAAACCTAGCTCATACCACACTCTAACCAGACTTGCTTTCCAACATTGGTTAAGTGACTGTTCCACTGTGGGGCTTTCCAGGCACAGAGTGTTGCCTAGTAAAAGATGTCTGATGGTAGTGCTGGGGGGTCTAGGAGGAAACAGCATGGCCAACCCGCTTCTCCACAGGACCAACTGCCATACAAAGTAGCAGCACAGCCCGCTTGGCTCAGTGAGAACAGGTGTCTGCCCACTCCAGCGGGGTGGGGGAAGGCCTCCCACAGCTTTCTGAGATGACAAGACCTGAGAGTTTCCAATCGTGGCTGAAAAGACCAAAAATGGTGGCTTTCTGGCCTATTAGCTTGTTGCAGTCAATCGTATTTTTTGAGCACTCACTGTGTGCAGAGCACTGTACTAAGCGATTGGGAGAATACGATACAACACACAGACACATTCCCTGCCCATAATGAGCTAGAGGGGGAGACAGACATTAATATATATAAATTACAGGTATGTACACAAGTGCTGTGGGGCTGGGGGCGAATAAAGGGAGCAAGTCAGGGCGACACAGAAGGGAGTGGGAGAAGAGGAAAAGAGGGCTTAGTCAGAGAAGGCCTCTTGGAGGAGATGTACCTTCAATAAGGCTTTGAAAGTGGGGAGAGTTATCCTGTGTCTTTCCTGTCCTCATCCCTCCCCTCATAAAATCCCTGGGCCCCTTCGCCCCCAACCTCAAAATGGTAAGTTGGGACCCCTACGGTCAGATTCCTGCCACTCAGGGAAAAGTTATGAGCAGTAAGTGGTCCATCCCTACCCTAAGTAATGGAAGTCAAGGAAGACAGCCCACACAGCTCTTCAGAGTGGCCTGTTGCCATTGGAGATGGGACACCCAGTCCACTGATCGGGCCCAATAATAGTCTTTATGTCCTCGTAATGCCAGTACTCTATCCAGTCTCTCTACCAGAAAGGAAAGCCGGGGTGAGTGGGCTGACTCACTTTTCTTTTACTTCTAAAGCTTCTCCCTCTTTGTCTTTATCTTCATCAGACTTCTCCCCTTTGAGGAGTGGCTGGGATATAATGTCATCGGTGAAGGAACTGAAGTACGATTTGATAAACTGCGGTGATGGCATCAGAGGCTCCCGGTTCTGGAAGAGACCAAACGGCATTCATCAGTCAATCCCACGGCTCACCAACATGACTCTGATGCCAAATATGAGAACAAGGAAGCATATTTAAAAGCTAGTGTGAGAGTGACAAAGGCCAGACCAAATCTAAAGCGTTTCATTTTCAGATTGGTCAGAACAGTTCAAGGTTCGGGCGCTCCGGATGGAAAGTGTGAATGGAGAGGAAGGAAGGATGGATTTAAAAGGAGTGCCCCCCTGATCCTGCCGGGCACTGTGGACAATGAACCCCGGACACCGCAGGAGTGGATGGAGGGCAGGGAGATGGCCCTGGTCACGCAATCCGGTTTTCCTCCCAGAGGCTCCAAGGGCTGGGGCTTCCTGGATAACATCATGGCTCACACAGGAGCGAGGGTGAGCAAAAACCCCTACCTCTCATTTGTTCTACCACGTGTCCTCCCAATTTAGACCAAGAGCTCTTCCTAGGCCAGGAATCAAGGCTGAATCAACTGTCATATAATCATCTTGGCATTTAATAGAGGCAATCAATAGCACTAATAATCATCATCATCACCACCACCCTGGGAACTGCTAGAGCTTATTCTCACTAAAGGTCTTCAGTAAGGATCCAGAAAAACCCAGACGAACATGGCTAAATTTGAAAGTTGGGTCTGCATCTTTTCCACATCACAGAAATCAGGGATGGGGGTGGGGGGCACAAACTCAGCAGCTGCTCAAATGTTGAGGACCACATTTACTTGAAGGGAAAAATTCTACCACCTGTAAGCACTCAAGGGAAAGATTTTATTTTTTTTTAAAAGGACGAATAGTAACCCTGTAACTACACACACACACCTCAGGGTGTGTGTGTGTATGTGTGTGTGTGGGGGGCCAAACTGCAAGAGTTTGGTGCCACATGGGAAGAGGCCAAAAAGCTCTTTTCCACCACCACTTACACAGAAGAGCACGAGACGAGAAGGGTAGAAAAACTCTCGGTCGTGAAACGAATTGGAGGGGTAAAATCCAGGAGGAGTGAGGTCCAGTTATCGGACCGCCTAGCCTCGAAAACTGAAACCTGAACCTTCCCGGGTCATTATGCAGCCCTACCTTGTATTTATCTTTGGCCTTTTCTTTTCCGAGGAGTTTAAGAACTTTATCAGCTAACAACATACTTTGCTGATTCTGGAAACCTTCTAATATGCAGACTGCTGTGACATCTAGGAACAGAGGAAAAACCAAAGTGATATTAACTGTGCCAACGATCATCAGAAGGAATCCTCCTACCCACAGAAACCCAAATGAAATACTTACAGGAGATGTGAACACTCCTGTGCATACTATTCACACACACTCGGTTGCAATCTAATGCTTTAAGAAGCCACAAGCTTAGCTGGATGTTTAAAACGGCCTTCCCCACAATTTCTGCCCCTTGGTTTGACAGACAGGGCAGCGGGGGACACGGGAAATAAACTTCCAGCGGCAAACTGAGACGGGGTCTACTAACTAGGGTCCTGGTGAAGAAAACAGGGTCCAATCTGGTTGGAAAAATCCTGGGTCATTAGCTCAAGCGGAGGAGCCAGAGGATGATTCAGGGATGAGGCCTAAGGTAGAGCTGATCCCGAGGTCTTTCCGCTCTGGGAGAATGTTAAATATGAGCTTGGGAAATGCTCTCTCCTTTCAAAGTGGGCAACATGGGTTTGGTTTTAGTCTACAGATCCCACTAAGCTCCTCGGGGGCAGTGATCACGTCTGCAGACTCTAAACTGTAAACTCATTGTGGGCAGGGAATGTGTCTGTTTATTGTTGTATCGTACTCTCCCAAGCGTGCTCTGCACACATTAAGGGCACAATAAATAAAATCGACTGACTGACGTCTGTTGTACTCTCTCAAGGGCTCACGAAAATGCTCTGCTCAGGGTTCAAGATAAAAAAGGATTGCTATTTCACTGTTACGATTCATGACATTTTCTGAGACTGGAGAACAGTTTTCTCATTGAGCAGGAAGCAGGTGGGCTTTTTATAACTTTTTTCTACTGCTCTGAGTGTTCTGAAGCTGAACTCAGTCAGGAAACCCAGCCTGGAAATTCAAACCTGATTTAACTAGTGCTGCTTCAGTATTGGATCTCCAAATTTTCAGATGCTGCAGCACCCATTTTAAGGAAAGCAATTCTCTGGGTCCTACGTCTGACTAGCAATTTACCTTCCTAACAACTTCCACTTTGTTCTCCCAAGCCATGGTCTGTTTAAAATACAAACAAACAAAAAACTGTTTTAGGCACCGCACCAGCTCATTCCTCCTGCTTGTAGCATTTTACCACCTCGGCCACCTAGAGCCATTTCTTTGATATAAAAAACAAGAGTGAATGGAAGAGGAAGTTCACTGGAACCTAACAAGGGACAAGGTCACCAAGGTCACTGGCTCGAAAGTGCTGCACAATGATTCAAGGTCTAAAACTACGTCAGTTTCCAGTTTAGCAAAAAGCCCCTCCAAGACTTCTCTGATTCCACGTACGTGATTTGGCTAAAATTGGGCCGTAACGCGATGTCACAGTTTCACTGAAAAGAAAACGCTCCATTACTGCCAGAGAGGCAGTAGTCCCCCAATTTCTTCAAAATCCCTTTAGTATGTGACCAAGTTGCTGACCTCCACCCCTCTTTCACACCCAAAAGCCCAGCGCTTCAGTTTTGGGGTCCACGAATGGGAATACTGCGTTAGAAGCCTTCTGGCCAGTTTACGATGCCTAGTTTTAATCAAAAGCCTAAAGCAGTTATCATGAACTCAAGGAGGAAAAAATAAGTTTTGACCTTGAAATCTGCTACATAAAAAACAGGCTACTCACCTTCTAAACATTCCTTCTTATTGTCTAGTTTCTCATGGGCTTTTGCACGCCTAAAGAGCGCTTTCACATATCTGGGATTAAGCTCAACGGCCTTAGTGCAGTCTTGAGCCACCTCCTTCCATTTTTGCTGAAAATGAAAAGCACTTCTGATGAGCCCAAAAAGTGCAAGACTTAATCTACCCACCCCACAGTTTCACAATAACTACGGCCAAGTCGGTTGTTAGCTTTAATCGTATTAAAACATATCTTGATTTCAGAAAACACAGTGTGCACTAAAGAAACACAAATGTGGATTCAGGGCTCTTACCAACTGTTCAAAGGCAGCAGCTCTGTTTTGGTAGAATGTAGAAAGGTCCACTTTTTTCTCCATAGGGCACAAACTGATAGCCTCTGTGTAGCACTGAATGGCCTGCTCATACTTTCCTGCTTTGAAGTATTTGTTGCCTTTGTTCTTCGCTGCCTGAGCTCTATCCAGAGGGCTCTGAGAAGGAGAGAAAGATTGCTGATTTTTTTGGAGGACAGATACAGTAAACAATTCATGGTGAGCAATGAGGACGCATGGTTTTCAAATGACAGCACATGCAAACCTTGAAAAGACGGTTTGGCAGCTGATTCCTTTTTAACGGCTCTAAGAAATGAGTTTCCTTAACCTTCTAGAAAACCAAAATGCATTCCTAAATCAAGAGATTGCACAACAGGCCCTTACATATTTCCCAGTTTTTAATACACCGGCCAAAGAAAGGAAGCTATTCTCCCAATCGAAGTCGATGTATTAAAATGGGAATTTTGGATAACGGCTGGTTTATTAAATATTAAAAGAGCAATATAAGATGCAAGGAGTATGACCAACGTAAAAATGGTGGTCTGAAATGCCGCATTACCAGCTAATTTGAAGATGGTTTCTGTTATAGGATGTAGGCCCTTACAAAAATACTTGCCTCTAGCACCTAATTACTACATCACCCAACACCCAAAGGCTGAAAAATAGCCCAGAATAAGATGAGTGCACGTGTAAGCTGAGGTTCGGGCAACATGATTGGTAGTGGTTCTGTTCCTCGGGAGGACCTTGTTTCTTATTCTAAGTATACATTAAATAACCTGGATCCACGTTGGCTACATCACTGTGCTATCAGAGAGAGGCCAGCAGCCAGCAAAGTCTAGCAAACTGGAGCACAGGCCCGGGAGTCAAAAGATGTGGGTTTCTAATCCCGACTCTGCCACATATCCGCTGCGTGACCTTGGGCAAGTCGCTTAACTTCTCTGTGCCTCAGTCACCTCATCTGCAAAATAGGGATCAAGACTGTAAGCCCCATGTGGGACGGTGGCTGTGTCCAACCTGATTACCGCGTAGCCACCCCAGTGCTTAGAACAGGGTTTGACGTACAGTAAGTGCTTAACAGTGCTTGGCACACAGTAAGCGCTTAATAAATGCCATCATTATTATTAACAAATACCACAATTACCATTATTAGTAATGAAATGACTGCTTTTTACATCTTCAATCTGGATCCTAAAGCCAAATTTAAATTTCCGATTCTGAGTTTATTGGACATGATCACAGAGTGCCTGCCAAGGCAGTGAAATTCACTGACAGTGTTCACCTTTATCTAATTTTTTGTGTGAGGGGCTCCGGAGGCAGGTTCGTAAGCTATCTTTTTCAGAGCCCTTGTAATTTCCTGGTTCTTTGCCGATTCTGCGACGGTAATTCAGAATCATGCCAATATACTGCATTACTGGAAGTGAGCCTCACACACGTGGACTTAATGTGTGCAGAGCACGCTTGGGAGAGTACGATACAACAATAAACAGACACATTCCCTTTTTGGGTAGGGACCATCTCTATACGTTGCCAACTTGTACTTCCCAAGCACTTGGTACAGTGCTCTGCACACAGTAAGTGCTCAATAAATACAATTGAAGGAATGAATGAATTAATTAATCCCCATCTTCTAGAAGATGTGTGGAAACCGCAGAAACTAGTGGGATTTCACTGTTTTCCTTTTCCGGCAACAGGAGGGCAGTGAACCATTTCTCTTTTTGGGTCCTTCCACTGGCCTAACCCAGAAACGGGAGCTTGTGAGGAAGTGGCCAAGGGGACCAGGTAAGGATGGGAATTTGTCTCCCATAAAGCCCGGTACATGGGTTGGACGGCTATGGAGTTGACATCACAGCCCTGGGCAAGGCTGTATGGCCTAAAGAAGGATGGCACACGGGGACAGAATCTGGATGCACCTTCTTTCGAAGACATCTTTTCTGGTCGAGGTGGTAGCTGATGGTGGGTTTTTTTTTTACTTTGATGGTACTTGCTAAGTGCTTACTACGTGCCAGGGACTGTATTGAGCGCTTGGATATATACATGTTAATCAGATTAGAGGCGAGAAGCAGTGTGGCTTAGTGGAAAGAGCACGGTCTTTGGAGGTCAGAGGTCTTGGGTTCAAATCCCAGCTCCGCCAACTGTCAGCTGTGTGACTTGGGCAAGTCACTTAACTTCTCTGTGCCTCAGTTACCTCATCTGTAAAATGGGGATTAAAACTGTGAGCCCCCCGTGGGACAACCTGATCACCTTGTAACCTCCCCAGCGCTCAGAACAGCACTTTGCATAGTAAGCGCTTAACAAATACCATTATTATTATTATTATTATTGGACTCAGTCCATATCCCTCATGGGGCTCAAAGTCCCATTTTACAGATGCGGTAACTGACGCACAGAGTGCAGCAGACAAGTGGCGGACACCTAAGCCCGGGCTCTTCCCGTTAAGCCCTGCTGCTACCCAGAGTTGCTGGGATCGGAGAGAACTCTGTTGATGCCGCCACTGTCCGTCAAAACTGGCACCGCTGCCTGCCTGAGCCCTGCCGGGATGCTCGGGTTGGCCACGTTTGCCTGTTCTGCTCTGTCCGGTTGCCTTCTGTACGACTATTATCTTTGTGGCTGTCGGCTGTGGGGGTTTGGGCCTTTTTGCTTTTCCTTTTGTTTTTCCAAGAAAATGTGGGGGGAAGTGCCATCACGAGTATCGTAAGCTGGCTAACCCAAATGGGTTGGGGCGCATGGGCTCTCCTACCGCTGCTGCTGGCTGTTGCTGAGGTCTAGGCGACGGTAGCCTGTTCGGCGGCTCCACGCCACATTTATTTTCCTTTCCAGCCGTCTCACAACACGTGTCGCGGGGGGAAAGCCGGGTGGGCAGGACGGTGTGACTGGCTCAGCACAAACTCTCACCATGACTGGAAAAGCCTCCCGCATGAGACCATCCCGTTCCCCTCTTAACCACTGAAGTCTTAGCTGAGCTCACCCAAATGACAAGGGACCAGAAGATGGGCACTACGCTTATTTTGGGGGACACAGCACAAGAGATTCGCTCTCAGACCCCCTCAGCTCCCTGCTGGCGGCATCCTCTTTCAACTGAAGGAAAGCTCTGGTGGTGTGCTTCCAGGCTGAATGACCGATTTAGGGACTCTTCATGCACGAGTTCCTGGGCGGCCCAGGCCCCATGAGCTTGAACAATAGATTTGCTATGCTTGCACAAAAGCTCGTTTTACTTCATTGGGTGAAAGAGAAACTCTCCAATAAGGAAATGATCCAAATGAGCACATCTGGCCAGGGTACTGTGGAAGAGCATCGGAATGCTGATAAACACTGCCTATCCACACTTGTTTAGTCCCTACCAACGGCCAGTAACGATCTACAATGATTTACTAATTATCTACAAATGCTGCAGAACAACCTGGATATTGCTCTTAACGTTCATCTGGAGTGCAAAAACGATCACGTTTGCCAAACCAAGACACAGTCTAAAGTGACAATGTAATTCTCTGGCAGTGAGTACCTGATTAGCGATATTTTTCAGGAGTCGGTCCAGAGAGACTCTAGCTACTTGCCGGAAAAGGAAAACAGTGAAATCCCACTAGTTTCTGCTGTTTCTACACATATTCTAGAAGGTGGGGATTAATCCATTCATTCATTCAACTGTATTTATTGAGCACTTACTGTGTGCAGAGCACTGTACTAAGAGCTTGGGAAGTACAAGTTGGCAACAGACAGAGACAGCCCCTACCCAACAATGGGCTCGCAATCTAGAACGCGGAACCGTGGGGTTAACTTGAGTTTCTGGATGTTGAGGAAATATCTGTACAGGTGTCGGTCTGAGGGGTACATTCCCCTCCTTGCTTGGGTCTGGGCAGGTATCACCATTGATCAAACTGCCATGGTAACGTCCTCAAAAGTAAGAAGCAGCAGTAACTTGAGAAGCGGAGTGACTTAGCAGATAGATCCCAGGCCTGAGAGTCCAAAGCACCCGGGTTCTAATCCCAGCTCTGCCGCTTGCCTGCTGTGTGACCTTGGGAAAGTCAGTCACACTTCAATTCTCTCTGCCTTGGCTCCCTCATTTGTAAAATGGGGATTAAGACTGAGCCCCTTGTGGGATATGGACTGTCTCTAACCTGGTTAGCTTGACCCCCAGCACTTAATACAGTGCCTGACACGCTGTAAGCAAATACACCTCCCCTTCCACCCTCCAAAAAAATGGAAACCTAAAATCTAGAGCAGAGCCTCTGGGTTTTCAATGAGGGAGGGGGATGAAGAAGATCACCTCTTCCCAGTCTGGAAGATGAGCTGGGGAGAGGTGTGGGGGCCTAAAGACTCTCCACAGGTGTATGGACAGCCAATACAAAATATTTATTCGACTGGAAAACCATTTACAGTTTGAAAGACTTTAAAGCCTCCCTGCCTGGCCACACTTTAAAAAAAGAACACAAAAACAACAAAAGAACCTTGAAAACAACCATCGGCTGAGCCAGGCCCCTCAGAGGCATGATCAGGGAAGGTGAAGGGGAGAGCCAATTCCTTGAGTTTGTGATGTTTTAATTGGCTGAGAGCCCTATGACTCTGCCTGCAGACAACTTACTCCTAGAAGCAATATTTGAAATAGCCACCGGAGTAAAAGCTGAATCAGCACTTCATTATTAAATCATAATAATTCCAAGAGTTTACTCAATGACTCCAGGATTGATGCTTGGAGTGTTTCAATTAGGTAGGATGATTAATTTCCACACAAGTGAGCTTCAAATGCACCCTTGAACTGCTTAACCAGGTTTAAATTAAGGTGGGAAGATATGGAATTGTCACGGTATTTGTTAAGCACCAATCACCGTATTAGGTGTTTAAATACAAGAAAATCAGATCAGACCCTGAACCACACAGAGTTCCTCATATTCCCACCCAAACCCTGTCCTTCCTGTGACTTTCCCACCACTGTCGAAGGCACCACTAACCTCCCTGTCTCACAAGCCCGTAACCTCGGTGTTATTCTTGACTCATCTCTCATTCGACCCACGTATTCAATGTCACCTAATCCTGTCGGCTCAACCTTCAAAACATCGCTGAAGTCTGGGGCCCTTTCCTCTCCATCCAAACTTCTACCATGTTATTCTGACCACTTACTCTGCCTTGATTACTCCATCAGCCTCCTTGCTGACCTCCTTGCCTCCTGTCTCTCCCCACTTCAGTCTGCTGCCCGGATCATTTTTCTAAAAAACAGTTTAGTCCATGTTTCTCCACTCAAGAACCTCCAGAGGTTGCGCATCCACCGCCACATAAAGCAGAAACTCCCTAACACAGGCTTTAAACCACTTAATCACCTTGCCCCTCTCCTACCTTACTACATATCAGCCCATCCACTTTACTCCTCTGATGCCACCCTACTCACTGGACCTCAATATCAACTATCCCATCACCAACCTTTCGCCCACTTCATGACCTCTGATCTGGAACTTCCTCCCCCTTCACATCCCACAAACGATCTCTCTCCCCGCTTTCACAGCCCTATTAAAAGCACATCTCCTCCAAGAGGCCTTCCCCGACTAAGCCCTCATTGCCTATTTTCCCACTCCCTTCTACTTGTATCTGGATTTGCATCCTTTATTCACTCCTCCCTCAGCCCCAAAGCACTTACGTGTATATCCATAACTTATTTATTTCTATTACTGTCTGCCTCCCCCTCTAGACCATAAGCTCGATTTGGGCATGTATTGTTCTATCGACTCTATTATACCATGCGGTGCTCTGCACTCAGTAAGCACTCAACAAATACAATCCACTGATTGGAGCTCACAATGTGAAGGGAGAACAGAAATAGAATTCCCATTTGATGGGTGAGGAAACTGAGGCACAGAAGAGTTACCTGGCCATGGTCCCATGGCAGTTAAATGGTGGAGCCACGTTTAGAACCCAAGTCCTCTGATTCCCAGGTCCGTGCTCCTTCCACTAAGCCATGCTGAATCCTAGATGTAATTTGTTGGAGACTTTGGGCACTAAAAATAAGGACTTGGTTCAGGGCCAAGAAAAGCGCTCACCTTTTGGAGGTGAATTTCCTCCTCCTGGTCATGAGTTGAAATAATTTACTAAAATTGTATTCTGTTGCCATGGAAGTGCTAGCTAGCGCTCTGAACTGCTTCGTGGGATGAAATCTGTTTTATCATAATTGACCACTCTAAAGCTTAAGTGCTTCCAACCAAGGAAAGACTCTGTGTTTTTAAAGGCTTCCATTATTTTGAAATGTTTACCGCATTTCCAACATACATAATTGACAGATACAAAGCTACAGCATGACTCAAGTCGATATGCGCGCACAGCGATGCCTGGGTTTTATGACTGAGCAACTGACAGTCACGTCGGTGTGGGTGCCAGGAGGGCTGAGAGGATCAACTCTGAGTCAACTCACCCCTCCGCAGCATCTCCACAAAGACCACCGTTCGGTCTGTGGCCGCAGCGGCTACGTCCTCGGACTCCTGCTCTTCCAAACCATTTTTGAACCCTACCTCTGACATCCCTATCCCCGCCCACTCCAAGCTGGACTCGGGGCATTTCTGCGGCACCCCCCCAGCTGGCAGCTGCCTCACTTCAGATAACTATGCACAAGCTGTGGCCGAGGACCCGTCCATTCTCCGTACGGGCGTCCAGTCACGCCGTGCAGTGGCAACCATCATTTCTGTGATGGTAACCTAACTGCAACCATTCTCCTCCTCCTCAAGTCGACAAGGGCCAAGGAGATAAAAGAACAAAATTACACGCTTTGAGAGCGCTACAGATGAGTTGCCAGTGTTTCTGGCAAGGAAGGGTGCAAATGTACTGGCCGCAGGGATAGAAATGGAGAGATTATCTATTCTCAGAAGCCCAACTGCGCTCCACAATATCATTTCCAAAGCCCTAGATGACTTGCATATTGGTAGGGCAGATGGTCCAACAACAGCTGCAGAATTGAGCAGTTAGTGCTCTCCTGAAAGCCAATGGCTGACTAGAAGCAATTCAACACCTTCTTGGACACCAGTGAAGTGGCAATTCATTTGGTCCATGGGCTGAGCCCCCCGGGTGGGTGGGGGGAGTATGGTAGACTCCCCCAATCTCTGTGAATGACTTTTTCCCTGGGAAAGTAGCCGAGAATCAGGTAGGCTCGCTCTGCCCACCTCCACCTTGGTATCAGTTCATTTTGAGAATTAGGAAAAACTAAAGGGAAGGTGGAAGCATCTGCCTATATCGGATCTCTGCATGGATCCAGTTTTGGCTTCTATCGATCAGAGTACTGTATTAAGTGCCTAACAACGATAATGATAATAATAATGGCGGCATTTGCCAAGCACTGTACTAAACACTGGGGTAGACGCAAGGCCCTACATGGGCTCACAGCCTCAGGAGAGAGCACAGGTAACGGAATCCCCATTTTGCAGATGAGGGAACCGAGGCACAGAAAAGTTAAGTGACTAGCCCAAGGTCGCAAGGCAGACAAAGGGAGGAGACAGGATTAGAACTCAGGTGCTCTAACTCCTAGGCCCGTGCTGCTTCTAAATCTTGGGAGTCAGCTGCCCTGCTCTGTTTCACTTTTTCCCCAGCCACCCCTCCTTTGTGAGTGTTCCCGGGTGTCATGATGAACTTGGGGGGGAAAAAGCGGAACACACAGTATTTACGGAAAACAACACTTTCATAAAAAATGAACACGTACAATGATGACGCCGACGTGGAAGGTCCTACACAGCGGCTAAATCTTACTGATATTTTATACAGTTTAACTAAAAAAGCTTTGTCACGAGTATGCTTTCTTCTTTCACTGCGACATTTCTGAGCACGTCAAAGGGGCTAAATACACACACCAGATCTCAAACAGCGGCATCTCATGTCCTGCATCTGGAGCCCCGGTCACCAGAGAGAGGAACCCAGGTAGGGAGGAAGAGGAAGATGGGATCCAAGTCACCAGTGGGCACCTGAGGAGCAAGGGCGCTGAGGAGGCCCAGCACAGTGGAAGAGAACAGCCAACCCTGACCATCAATCAGGAGGATTTATTGAGCTCTTACTGTGTGCACAGCACTGTACTAAGCGGTTGGGAGAGTATAATTAAACAGAGTGGGTAGACACATTCCCCGCCCACTGTGAGCTTAGAGTCTCTCATCTCAGAGGCAAGCGGGTGGTCTTTTAGACCCTGGGCCCGAGATCCACTGCCCACTGCCTGGTCTGTGCCGGGCCCATCTAGGAGAGCCTGGGAACAACGGCTCCCGGGAGAAGGAACGGGGGTGCAGGGGAACACTTCCAAGCACAGCGGCTACTATGAACTCAGTTCCAACTGCCCACGGAAACCCAGGGGAGCAGACGAATTTGCCACACCTTTCGATGGTGCCTGAGTTTGGCACTGTTGCTGGCCCTCAGGAGAATGCTAAGAGGCAAGGTCCCTGCCCTGGAGCTCGCAATCTAGGGAGCGATTCTGTCCTTACCTGGCAGTCCCTTCGACTCTCCTCTTCCCTCCCCCCCATTTTGATGGTGAAACCTAGCCTTTCAACTGGCTTCTGCTGACTCCTGTAAAATCCATATTTTAGGAGAACTTAAAACAAAACAAAATCCCACCTACTTTCCCGCACTCCCCACTGCCCGCTATTTAAAGGAAATATTACACCCGTTCTGGCCGAAGGAGTTGGGGCCACCTACCTCGACAAGAAAATTCTGTCTTCTTATGGCCCCAGAGAACGGGGGCTGAAAATGATCTGAAAATCAGGACTGAGATGGCAGTCATCCCAAAGTTTGATCCGATGGCAACTTCTTTGGAGAACAATTAAGTAAAAAAGAAAAAATGAAATGATTTCTCAAAGAATTTGCCACACTCTGAGAGTAAATCTAACATGAAGCAAGCATCAAATTGAGCTTGACCCAACTACAAAATTCCGTAAGGTCTAGTTTTGGATCACTTTGATTAGCTAACTGGATCATTTTTACTCACTTCACTTAAGTCCCAAAGGCACAAGGAGGTAACTATAACTTTCGGCAAGTTAGGCGACCCAGGGCAATCCCTTCTGCTTAGTGGTACAACGTGCACTGATATAATCGGTGATATTCACTGAGTGCCATGCTCTTACACTAAGCACCTGAAAGAATAAACACAAATAAAACTCACAATCTGTGCCCACCAGGAGTTCATACACAAGTGCAGACACACCAGAGCATTTAAAATGTCAGGGGCAGGAAGAATAATCCTTGCAGTGCAAATATATCCAGATGAAATAGCTCAATAAATAATTGAACCTACAAAACAAAATATGGTTGTCTATAAGCATATATGCGTAGTTGATAGAGCAGGGGCCTGGGCGTCAAAAGGCCATGGGTTCTAATCCCTGTTCCGCCACTTGTCTGCTGCGTGACTTTAGTCAAGTCATTTCACTTCTCTGTGCCTCAGTTCTCTCATCTGTAAAAGGGGGATCAAGACTGTGAGCCCCAAGTGACACAGGGACCGTGTCCAACTCGATTTGATGGCATCCACCCTAGCGCTTAGTACAGTGCCTGGCACACAGCACACACTTCATACCATAAATATTATTTTGATTATTAGGGCTGAGGACAGGAATAAAAACACCTAAGGGATAAGGGTGGAGGTTGGGGTTGACATGATGGAGGTGCTGTGAATGACTCGGGGAAGGCTTCCTGGGGGAGGTGGGATTTTTGATGGCTTGGAAGAGAGGGAGAGCTGTGGTCTGGCAGATCCCAGGGAGAAGGAATGAGGTGCGGGAAGCTGAGGTCAGAATGGATGGGAGTTGGGGCCGGGAGGCTCTTACGGTGAGATAGTCAAAGGATGGGCAAAGAGTGTAAACTGGAGAGAGTCAGAAAAATCAGGAATGAAGCGGAATTCATTAAAATTCTGGTCTGGTGACTCCCCGCCTTTGGAGACCCAGGATGAATATTACATTAACACCTATGGGTTTGGGGGCTGGGAATCACCAAATGATTAGGCGGTGCGGAAGGGCTGAAGGGGTGAGATTACAAGGTAATCTAGGAAGACCTCCTGAAGGAGCTGTGGGCTTTGAAGACGGGGAGAGCCGTGGTCTGCCTACGAGGTGGTGGGTCAATGAGAAAGGACAGGGCAGAGGCAGACCCAGCACGGAACAGGCTGTGCGTGAGATGTCGAAGGCGGGAGAGCCAGAGTGGAGGGGCACAGCAGAGCAGGTTTAACTTGACAGGAACAAACCTTGTGAGCTGGGGCTCGGTGAGACAAGAAAGAATGCATGGGAGGGAGAGAGCTGCTTACGAACTTTAAAGACAACGGACAGGAGCTTCTGCTTGACACGGAGGGGAAGGGTTTTAAGGAGGAGGAGGAGGAGGCTTGCAGTTAGGACAGATAAGAAAGATATCCTGAGCAGCAGAGTGAAGGAGGGACTAGAGAGGAGAGCGACTGGAGACGGCTGCCCACATCGTTTCTCTAAAAAAGGGACCTGTCCGTGTCACCCCACTCCCCGAGAACCTCCAGTGGTTGTCCATCCACCTCTGCATCAAACAGAAATTTCTCACCATCGGCTTTAAAGCACTCAATCACCTTGTCCTCTCCGAGCTGACCTCACTGATTTCCTGCTACGATGGAGCACATGCACTTTGCTCCTCTAACACCAACCTACCCGCTGTGCCTTGATTTCTCCTCTCTCGCCCCTAACCCCTTGTTCGTATCCTTCCTCTGGTCTGGAACTCCCTACGCCTTCGTATCCAACAGCCTATTAAAAACCACGTCTCCTCCAAAAGCCCTCATCTCCCCTACTCCCTCTCCTTTCTGCTTCACTCTTGCACTCGCAACTTTTATTAACCCCATTCATTCATTAATTCAATCATATTTCTGGAGCACTTACTGTTTGTGGTCCACAAGGACCTTACAGCCTGGGAGTGGGGGGCGAGACAAACATCAACAAGAACGTGTCTTAAGCACTTAATACAGTGGTCTGCAAAGTAAGCACTCAATAAATACAGAAGCGGTATGGCCTAGTGAATAGAGCACGAGAGGCAAAGGGCCTAGGTTCTCATTCTGGCTCTGCCACTTGTCTGCTGTGGGACCCTGGACAAGTCACTTAACTTTTCTGTGCCTCAGTTATCTCATCTGTAAAATGGGGATTTAGACTATTGTGGGACATGGGCTGTGTCCAACCCGATAAGCTTGCACCGGTCCCGGCGCTTAATAAAGTGCATCGCACGTAGTAAATGCTTAACAAATACCATAAAAAAATTGGCTGGTTGCAGTCGAGCCACGATATGACAAGCTCCAAGACCACGGTGATGGCCGTCTGGATGGAGGGTACGGGGATGACGGACTGAGTGCGAGCGCTGAGTGAGAAGTCGAAGAGAATGTCCTGATTATGGAGTTGAGACACACGGAAAATGGGAAGGTTGGTGGAGGAGAGGGAAGGGAAGATGAGGAATTCACTTCTGGACAGAAAACTCGAGGTTGAGGCACACGCGGAGCATCTCTTCGGAGAAGCTCCATGGGATGGAAAAATGTAACATTGCAGAGGACAGGGATTGGGGCTAGCCAAGTAGATTTGGAAGTCGGCTGCATAGAAGTGGTAGCAGATGAACTTCCCAAAGAATGAGAATCAATCATATTTATTGAGTGCTTCCTATCATTTATTATTACTGCAACCTCCCCAGCGCTTAGAACAGTGCCGTGGCACATAGTAAGCGCTTAATAATAATAATAATTATTATTCTCTGTGCCTCAGTTCCCTCATCCGCAAAATGGGGATGAAGCCTGTGAGCCCCCGGTGGGACCAACTGACCGCCTTGACACCTCCCAGGCGCTTACAACAGTGCGTGGCACATAGTAAGCGCTTAATACCATCACTATGATTGTTATTATTATAACCTCCTTAGTGCTTACAACAGTGCGTGGCACATAATAAACACTTACTAAATATTATTATTATTATTCTCTGTGCCTCAGTGACCTCATCTGAAAAATGGGGATGAAGCCTGTGGGCCCCCCGTGAGACCACCTGATCGCCTTGACACCTCCGAGGCGCTTACAACAGTGCGTGGCACATACTAAGCGCTTAATAAACATTATTACTATTATGAATTTCTGGGCCTCAGTTCCCTCATCCGCAAAATGGGGATGAAGCCTGAGAGCCCCCCATGGGACCACCTGATTGCCTTGACACCCCCGAGGCGCTTACAACAGTGCGTGGCAAGTAATAAACGCTTAATAAATATTATTATTATTATTCTCTGTGCCTCAGTTCCCTCATCCGCAAAACGGGGATGAAGCCTGAGACCCCCCCGTGGGACCACCTGGTCGCCTTGACACCTCCGAGGCGCTTACAACAGTGCGTGGCGCGTAATAAACACTTAATAAATATTATTATTATTATTATTGTTCTGTGCCTCAGTTCCCTCATCCGCAAAATGGGGATGAAGCCTGGGAGCCCCCCATGAGACCACCTGGTCGCCCTGACACCTCCGAGGCGCTTACAACAGCACGTGGCGCGTAATAAACGCTTAAGAAACATTATTATTATCCTGTGCCTCAGTTCCCTCATCTGCAAAAGGGGGATGAAGACCGTAAGCGCGCCGTGGGACCACCTGATCGCCTTGACACCTCCGAGGCGTTTACAAGAGTGCGTGGCACATAATAAACGCTTAATAAATATTATTATTACTATTCTGTGCGTCAGTTCCCTCATCTGCAAAATGGGGATGAAGCCTGAGAGCCCCCCGTGGGACCACCTGGTCGCCTTGACACCTCCGAGGCACTTACAACAGCACGTGGCGCGTAATAAACGCTTAATAAATATTATTATTATTATTCTGTGCCTCAGTTCCCTCATCTGCAAAATGGGATGACACCTGTGAGCCCCCCGTGGAACCACCTGATCGCCATGACACCTCCCAGGCGCTTAAAACAGCGCGTGGCATGTAATAAACGCTTAATAAACATTATTATTATTCTCTGTGCCTCAGTTCCCTCATCTGCAAAATGGGGATGAAACCTGTGAGCCCCCCGTGGGACCACCTGATCGCCTTGACACCTCCAAGGCGCTTACAACAGTACGTGGAACATAGTAAGCACTTAATAAACATTACTATTATTATGATTTTCTGGGCCTCAGTTCCCTCATCCGCAAAATGGGGATGAAGCCTGTGAGCCCCACGTGAAACCACCTGATCGCCTTGACACCTCCCAGGCGCTTACAACAGCGTGTGGCACATACTAAACGCTTAATAAATATTATTATTATCCTGTGCCTCAGTTCCCTCATCCGCAAAATGGGGTTGAAGCCTGAGAGCCCCCCGTGGAACCACCTGATCGCCATGACACCTCCGAGGCGCTTACAACAGCGTGTGGCGCGTAATAAACGCTTAATAAACATTATTATTATTCTCTGTGCCTCAGTTCCCTCATCCGCAAAATGGGGATGAAGCCTGTGAGCCCCCCGTGGGACCACCTGATCGCCTTGACACCTCCGAGGCGCTTACAACAGCGCGTGGCGCGTAATAAACGCTTAATATTATTATTATTATTCTGTGCCTCAGTTCCCTCATCCGCAAAATGGGGATGTCGCCTTGACACCTCCGAGGCGCTTACAACAGCGCGTGGCACATAGTAAGCGCTTAATAAATGCCATTATTAGTATACTAAGCGCTTAATAAGCATTATTATCATTATTATTCTCTGCGCCTCAGTTCTCTCACCTGCAAAATGGGGATGAAGCCTGAGAGCCCCCGTGAAACCACCTGGTCGCCTTGACACCTCCGAGGCGCTTACAACAATGAATCAATCAATCAATCGTATTTATTGAGCGCTTACTATGTGCAGAGCACTGTACTAAGCGCTTGGGAAGTACAAATTGGCATCACAACAGCGCTTGGCGCATAATAAACGCTTAATAAATATTATTATTATTAACCTGTGCCTCAGTTCCCTCATCCGCAAAATGGGGATGTCGCCTTGACGCCTCCGAGGCGCTTACAACAGCACGTGGCACACAGTAAGCGCTTAATAAATGCCATTATTAGTATACTAAACGCTTAATAAACGTTATTATTATTCTCTGTGCCTCAGTTCCCTCATTCGCAAAATGGGGATGAAGCCTGAGAGCCCCCCGTGAAACCACCTGGTCGCCTTGACACCCCCGAGGTGCTTACAGCAGTGCGTGGCACGTAATAAACGCTTAATAAATATTACTATTATTATTCTGTGCCTCAGTTCCCTCATCCGCAAAATGGGGATGAAGACTGAGAGCCCCCCGTGGGACCACCTGATCGCCTTGACACCTCCGAGGCACTTACAACAGTGCATGGCACATAATAAACACTAAATAAATATTATTATTATTATTCTGTGCCTCAGTTCCCTCATCCACAAAATGGGGATGTCGCCTTGACACCTCCGAGGCGCTTACAACAGCACGTGGCACATAGGAAGCGCTTAATAAATGTCATTATTAGTATACTAAGCGCTTAATAAACATCATTATTGTTATTATTCTCTGTGCCTCAGTTCCCTCATCCACAAAATGGGGATGAAGCCTGTGAGCCCCCCGTGAAACCACCTGATCGCCTTGACACCTCCGAGGCGCTTACAACAGTGTGGCGCGTAATAAACGCTTAATAAATATTATTATTATTACCCTGTGCCTCAGTTCCCTCATCCGCAAAATGGGGATGAAGCCTGAGAGCCCCCCGTGGGATCACCTGGTCGCCTTGACACCTCCGAGGCGCTTACAACAGTGCGTGGCGCGTAATAAACGCTTAATAAATATTATTATTATTATCCTGTGCCTCAGTTCCCTCATCCACAAAATGGGGATGAAGCCTGTGAGCCCTCCGTGAAACCACCTGATCGCCTTGACACCTCCGAGGCGCTTACAACAGCGAGTGGCACATAATAAACGCTTAATAAATATTATTATTATTATCCTGTGCCTCAGTTCCCTCATCCACAAAATGGGGATGAAGCCTGAGAGCCCCCCGTGGGACCGCCTGGTCGCCTTGAAACCTCCGAGGCACTTACAACAGCGCGTGGCACATACTAAGCACTTAATAAATGCCATTATTAGTATGCTAAGCGCTTAATAACTATTATTATTATTATTCTCTGTGCCTCAGTTCCCTCATCTGCAAAATGGGGATGAAGCCTGTGAGCCCCCCGTGAAACCACCTAGTCACCTTGACACCTCCGAGGCGCTTACAACAGTGCGTGGCGCGTAATAAACGCTTACTAAATATTATTAATTATTCTGTGCCTCAGTTCCCTCATCCGCAAAATGGGGATGTCGCCTTGACACCTCTGAGGCGCTTACAACAGTGCGTGGCACATAGTAAGCTCTTAATAAATGCCATTATTACTATACTAAGCGCTTAACATTATTATTCCCTGTGCCTCAGTTCCCTCACCTGCAAAATGGGGATGAAGCCTGTGAGCCCCCCGTGAAACCACCTGATCGCCTTGACACCCCCGAGGCGCTGACAACAGTGCGTGGCACGTAATAAACCGTTAATAAAAATTATTATTATTATTATTCTGTGCCTCAGTTCCCTCATCCGCAAAATGGGGATGACGCCTGAGAGCCCCCCGTGGGACCGCCTGGTCGCCTTGACACCTCCAAGGCGCTTACAACAGCGCGTGGCACATAGTAAGCGCTTAATAAACATTATTATTATTATGATTGGGCCTCAGTTCCCTCATCCGCAAAATGGGGTGACTCCTGAGAGCCCCCCGTGAAACCACCTGATCGCCCTGGCACCCCCGAGGCGCTTACAACAGCGCGTGGCACATAATAAACGCTTAATAAATATTATTATTATTACTCTGTGCCTCAGTTCCCTCATCCGCAAAATGGGGATGAAGCCTGTGAGCCCCCCGTGGGACCACCTGGTCGCCTTGACACCTCTGAGGCGCTTACAACAGTGCGTGGCACGTAGTAAGCGCTTAATAAATGCCATTATTAGTATACTAAGCGCTTAATAAGCATTATTATTATTATTATTATTCTCTGTGCCTCAGTTCCCTCACCTGCAAAATGGGGATGAAGCCTGTGAGCCCCCCGTGAGACCACCTGGTCGCCTTGACGCTTCCGAGGCGCTTACAACAGCGCGTGGCGCATAATAAACGCTTAACAAATATTATTATTATTGTTCTGTGCCTCAGTTCCCTCATCCGCAAAATGGGGATGTCGCCTTGACGCCTCCGAGGCGCTTACAACAGCGCGTGGCACATAGTAAGCGCTTAATAAATGCCATTACTCGTATACTAAGCGCTTAGTAAACATTATTATTATTCTCTGTGCCTCAGTTCCCTCACCTGCAAAATGGGGATGAAGCCTGTGAGCCCCCCGTGAGACCACCTGATCGCCTTGACACCTCCGAGGCGCTTACAACAGCGCGTGGCGCGTAATAAACTATTAATAAATATTATTATTATTAACCTGTGCCTCAGTTCCCTCATCTGCAAAATGGGGATGACGCCTGAGAGCCCCCCGTGGGACCACCTGGTCGCCTTGACACCTCCGAGGCGCTTACAACAGTACGTGGAACATAGTAAGCGCTTAATAAACATTATTATTATTATGATTGGGCCTCAGTTCCCTCATCCGCAAAATGGGGTGACTCCTGAGAGCCCCCCGTGAAACCACCTGATCGCCCTGACACCCCCGAGGCGCTTACAACAGCGCGTGGCACATAATAAACGCTTAATAAATATTATTATTATTACTCTGTGCCTCAGTTCCCTCATCCGCAAAATGGGGATGAAGCCTGTGAGCCCCCCGTGGGACCACCTGGTCGCCTTGACACCTCCGAGGCGCTTACAACAGCGCGTGGCACGTAGTAAGCGCTTAATAAATGCCATTATTAGTATACTAAGCGCTTAATAAGCATTATTATTATTACTATTCTCTGTGCCTCAGTTCCCTCACCTGCAAAATGGGGATGAAGCCTGTGAGCCCCCCGTGAGACCACCTGGTCGCCTTGACGCCTCCGAGGCGCTTACAACAGCGCGTGGCGCATAATAAACGCTTAACAAATATTATTATTATTGTTCTGTGCCTCAGTTCCCTCATCCGCAAAATGGGGATGTCGCCTTGACGCCTCCGAGGCGCTTACAACAGCGCGTGGCACATAGTAAGCGCTTAATAAATGCCATTACTCGTATACTAAGCGCTTAGTAAACATTATTATTATTCTCTGTGCCTCAGTTCCCTCACCTGCAAAATGGGGATGAAGCCTGTGAGCCCCCCGTGAGACCACCTGATCGCCTTGACACCTCCGAGGCGCTTACAACAGCGCGTGGCGCGTAATAAACTATTAATAAATATTATTATTATTAACCTGTGCCTCAGTTCCCTCACCTGCAAAATGGGGATGAAGCCTGTGAGCCCCCCGTGAAGCCACCTGATCGCCTTGACACCTCCGAGGCGCTTACAACAGCGTGTGGCATGTAATAAACGCTTAAAAATATTATTATTATTATTCTGTGCCTCAGTTCCCTCATCCGCAAAATGGGGATGACGCCTGAGAGCCCCCCGTGGGACCGCCTGGTCACCTTGACACCTCCGAGGCGCTTACAACAGCGCGTGGCACATAATAAACGCTTAATACGTATTATTATTATTATTATTCTGTGCCTCAGTTCCTTCATCCACAAAATGGGGATGAAGCCTGTGAGCCCCCCGTGAAACCACCTGATCGCCTTGACACCCCCGAGGCGCTTACAACAGTGCGTGGCACATAATAAACGCTTAATAAATATTATTATTATTATTCTGTGCCTCAGTTCCCTCATCCGCAAAATGGGGATGAAGCCTGGGAGCCCCCCGTGGGACCACCTGGTCGCCTTGACACCTCCGAGGCGCTTACAACAGTACGTGGAACATAGTAAGCGCTTAATAAACATTATTATTATGATTGGGCCTCAGTTCCCTCATCCGCAAAATGGGGATGAAGCCTGTGAGCCCCCCGTGGGACCGCCTGGTCGCCTTGACACCTCCGAGGCGCTTACAACAGTGCGTGGCGCGTAATAAACGCTTAATAACTATTATTATTATTATTCTGTGCCTCAGTTCCCTCACCTGCAAAATGGGGATGAAGCCTGTGAGCCCCCCGTGGGACCGCCTGGTCGCCTTGACACCTCCGAGGCGCTCACAACAGCGCGTGGCGCGTAATAAACGCTTAATAAATATTATTATTATTAACCTGTGCCTCAGTTCCCTCATCTGCAAAATGGGGATGACGCCTGAGAGCCCCCCGTGGGACCGCCTGGTCGCCTTGACACCTCTGAGGCGCTTACAACAGCGCGGGGCGCGTAGTAGGCGCTTAACAAATGCCGTTAAAAAAAAAAAAAAGTTGAACGGCTGCCGTCGAGCCTCGCGGCGCGCGCATGCGCAGGAGACGCGCACGAGACGACCGCCCTGGGGGGCGCGCGCGTGTGCGCCTGCGCACGAGCCTCTCCCCCCCCCCCCACGCCCCCGGCCAGGGCGCGCGCCCCCGCGCATGCGCCCCCGCAGACCGTGTCGTCGGGGCGCTCCTCGGGGTCTTGTCCTCGGGCGTTGGGGGCGGCGGGGCTGTCCCGGCCCTCGGGGGTCTTCCGCTCTCCGGGCCGCTGGGCGCCGTCCGCCCCCCGCCGCGTTGGCCGCCTTGGCCGCCGCCGGCTGCGGCTCCACAGGTACACGGCGCCCGCGCCCAGCAGCAGCGGGGCCCCCACCGCCACGGCCAGCTGCCAGCGGGGCAGCCCGCCCGGCGCGCCCGCCTCCGCCGCCTTCGACGCCGCCATGCCGCCCGCCTCAGGACCGACGCCGCCGGAAGCGCGGGGCACGACGGGAGGGGGCGCTTCCGGTCCCCGGGCGCGCGCGGGCCCCTTCCGGGGGAGGGAGCGCGGTCACCCGCCCCGCGCGGGGAGGGGGGGGCGCGCGCGCGCGCCAAGCAACGTCATTGGCTGCCGGAGGAGAAGGCCGGCTCCCGATTGGACGGCCGCGGCCGGCCCGCTGGGTGACGTCACGCCCTCCCCCGGCGCGTGCGCAGAGCGGTGGGCGGGGCCTCGCTTATGAGGGCGGACGACCGTTCATTCATTCATTCATTAATCGCATTTATTAAGCGCTGACTGTGGGCGGGGCACTGTACTAAGCGCTTGGGAAGGACAAGTTCATTCATTCAATCGTATTTAGTGAGCGCTGACTGTGGGCAGGGCACTGTACTAAGCGCTTGGGAAGGACAAGTTCATTCATTCATTCATCCAATCGTATTTATTGAGTGCTGACTGTGGGCGGTGCACTGTACTGAGCGCTTGGGAAGTACAAGTTCATTCATTCAATCGTATTAAGCGCTGACTGAGCAGAGCACTGTACTAAGCGCTTGGGAAGGACAAGTTCATTCATTCATTCAATCGTATTTAGTGAGCGCTGACTGGGCAGGGCACTGTACTAAGCGCTTGGGAAGGACAAGTTCATTCATTCAATCGTATTTAGTGAGCGCTGACTGTGGGCAGGGCACTGTACTAAGCGCTTGGGAAGGACAAGTTCATTCATTCATTCATCCAATCGTATTTATTGAGTGCTGACTGTGCGCGGCGCACTGTACTGAGCGCTTGGGAAGTACAAGTTCATTCATTCATTCAATCGTATTAAGCGCTGACTGGGCAAAACACTGTACTAAGCGCTTGGGAAGTACAAGTTCATTCATTCATTCATTCAATCGTATTAAGCGCTGACTGGGCAGGGCACTGTACTGAGCGCTTGGGAAGCACAAGTTCATTCATTCATTCAATCGTATTTATTGAGCGCTGACTGTGGGCGGAGCACTGTACTAAGCGCTTGGGAAGTACAAGTTCATTCATTCAATCGTATTAAGCGCTGACTGAGCAGAGCACTGTACTAAGCGCTTGGGAAGGACAAGTTCGTTCATTCATTCATTCATTCGTATTTATTAAGCAATGACTGTGGGCGGAGCACTGTACTAAGCGCTTGGGAAGTACAAGTTCATTCATTCATTCAATCGTATTTATTAAGCGCTGACTGTGGGCAGAACACTGTACTAAGCGCTTGAGAAGTACAAGTTCATTCATTCATTCAATCGTATTTATTAAGCGCTGACTGTGGGCGGAGCACTGTACTAAGCACTTGGGAAGTATAAGGGCATTCATTCAATCGTATTTAGTGAGCGCTAACTGTGGGCAGGGCACTGTGCTAATCGCTTGGGAAGGACAAGTTCATCTCATTCAATCGTATTAAGCGCTGACTGAGCAGAGCACTGTACTAAGCGCTTGGGAAGTACAAGTTCATTCATTCATTCGTATTTATTAAGCGCTGACTGTGGGCGGAGCACTGTACTAAGCGCTTGGAAAGTACAAGTTCATTCAATCGTATTAAGCGCTGACTGTGGGCGGAGCACTGTAGTAAGCGCTTGGGAAGGACAAGTTCATTCATTCGTGTTTATTAAGCGCTGACTGTGGGTGGAGCACTGTACTAAGCGCTTGGGAAGTACAAGTTCATTCATTCAATCGTATTTAGTGAGCACTGACTGTGGGCAGGGCACTGTACTAAGCGCTTGGGAAGTACAAGTTCATTCATTCATTCAATCGTATTTAGTGAGCGCTGACTGTGGGCAGGGCACTGTACTAAGCGCTTGAGAAGTACAAGTTCATTCATTCATTCAATCGTATTTATTAAGCGCTGACTGTGGGCGGAGCACTGTACTAAGCACTTGGGAAGTACAAGGGCATTCATTCAATCGTATTTAGTGAGCGCTGACTGTGGGCAGGGCACTATACTAAGCGCTTGGGAAGGACAAGTTCATTCATTCAATCGTATTAAGCGCTGACTGTGGGCAGAGCACTGTACTAAGCGCTTGGGAAGGACAAGTTCATTCATTCAATCGTATTTAGTGAGCGCTGACTGGGCGGGGCACTGTACTAAGAGCTTGGGAAGTACAAGTTCATTTATTCATTCATTCAGTCGTATTTAGTGAGCGCTACTGTGGGCGGAGCACTGTACTAAGCGCTTGGGAAGTACAAGTTCATTCATTCATTCATTCAATTGTATTTATTGAGCGCTTACTGTGTGCACAGCACTATACTAAGCGCTTGGGAAGTACAAGTCGGCAACATAGAGAGACGGTCCCTACCCAACAGCGGGCTCCCAGTCTAGAAGGGGGAGACAGACAACAAAACAAAACATATTAACAAAATAAAATAAATAGAATAAATATTCATTCATTCAATCGTATTTATTGAGCGCTTACTGTGGGCAGAGCACTGTACTAAGCACTTGGGAAGTACAAGTCGGCAACATAAAGAGACGGTCCCTACTCAACAACGGGCTCCCAGTCTAGAAGGGGGAGACAGACAACAAAACAAAGCATATTAATAAAATAAATAGAATAAATATTCATTCATTCACTCAATCATATTTATTGAGCGCTTACTGTGGGCAGAGCACTATACTAAGCACTTGGGAAGTCCAAGTTGGCAACATCTAGAGACGGTCCCGACCCAACAGCGGGCTCCCAGTCTAGAAGGGGGAGACAGACAACAAAACAAAACATATTAACAAAATAAAATAAATAGAATAAACATTCATTCATTCAATAGTATTTATTGAGGGCTTACTGTGTGCAGAGCACTGGACTAAGCGCTTGGGAAGTACAAGTTGGCAACATAGAGAGACGGTCCCTACCCAACAGTGGGCTCCCAGTCTAGAAGGGGGAGACAGACAACAAAACCAAACATACTAACAAAATAAAATAAATAGAATAGATATGTACAAGTAAAATAAATAAATAGAGTAATAAATATGTACAAACACATATACATATATGCAGGTGGTAACATCAGGGGTCACCAACGACCAAATCCCGAAGCCAAGTCAATCTCCCGGCATTGAAGCTACGCTCTCCTCAACACCGCTGCACTGGGTAGGACGCGTGAGGAGAACGGATAATAATAATAATGATGGCATTTATTAAGCGCTTACTACTATTTATTTTATTTATTTATTTATTTTATTTTGTTAATATGTTTGGTTTTGTTGTCTGTCTGTCTCCCCCTTCTAGACTGTGAGCCCACTGTTGGGTAGGGACTGTCTCTAGATGTTGCCAACCTGTACTTCCCAAGCGCTTAGTACAGTGCTCTGCACACTGTAAGCGCTCAATAAATACGGTTGATTGATTGATTGATGCGCAAGGCACTGTTCTAAGCGCTGGGGAGGTGACAAGGTGATCAGGTTGTCCCACGCGGGGCTCACAGTCTTAATCCCCATTTTCCAGATGAGGTCACTGAGGCACAGAGAAGTGAGGTGACTTGTCCAAAGTCACATAGCTGACAGTTGGCAGAGCCGGGATTTGAATAATAATAATAATAATAATGGCATTTATTAAGCGCTTACTATGTGCACGGCACTGTTCTAAGCGCTGGGGAGGTGACAAGGTGATCAGGTTGTCCCACGCGGGGCTCACAGCCTTCATCCCCATTTTCCAGATGAGGTCACTGAGGCACAGAGAAGTGAGGTGACTTGCCCAAAGTCACACAGCTGACAGTTGGCGGAGCCGGGATTTGAACCCATGACCTCTGACTCCAAAGCCCGGGCTCTTGACACTGAGCCACGCTGCTCCTCCAGATGACAGCAGGCTACCCAAACTTCTGAAAAATAGGGAGCTGAAAGCAAGTAGAACAGGAAAAATGCTTCAATCGGTGCCGCATCCCAGCGAATTAATTAACTGGGAGTTCATTTTCCCAGACCGACCCACTTTTTTGAGCAGAAAACAGCACCAGGGGCGGAAAACGGTGATCATGACAACACAGGAGACTGTCTCGGTGTCTGCAAGGTGTGCTCGGGACGGAAATTCCCGCTTGGGTACAGTGCTCTGCACACAGTAAGCGCTCAATAAATAGGATTGATTGATTGATTGGGTCTAACCCCTCACCTCAGAGCCTTCTTTTTCAAATACAAAGGACAACTATCTATATCAGCTGTAGACTGAAAGCTCCTTGTGGGCAGGGACCGTGTCTGCCAACCCTGTGTACTCTCCCAAGTGCTCAGTTCACTGCTCTGCACAGAGCGCTCAATAAATATCACTGATGGATTGAAATATAGCTTTATGTTTTAGGCATCTTTATTCATGTCTGTAGGTTTGCATTGATTTCGATTTTGATTTTGTCTTCCCCATTTGGCTTCAAACTCTTTGAGGACAGGGACTGGATCCCTTTCCCCCTTTTCCCCCTTTTAGACTGTGAGCCCACTGTTGGGTAGGGACTGTCTCTATATGTTGCCAATTTGTACTTCCCAAGCGCTTAGTTCAGTGCTCTGCACACAGTAAGCGCTCAATAAATACGATTGATGATGATGATGATGATCCGGTCCTTACTGGCTGGCTAATTTTTATTTTTTAGCCTCCCTGGGACAGTTAGCTCGTTCTTTACTCTTTCTTTTTTATCATCTCCTTTTTTGCGGGGGGCGGGAGGTGATTTGCCCCTGGAGTAGTCCATTTTCCCATTTCCCATAATAGGATAATGAGACAGCAGAAAGGAACATTCACTGAATCTATTTCAATGTGATTCCAGTTTAATTGATCAATGCCGTTGGAGCCCTTCATCTCGGGCTTCAATTGCAAACCCTTGGCTCTTTGCGGTACTTAAAAGAGAGAGCCGACCTCCGATGACAGTGGATTAAAGCAGATCTAAATGCTTTAAAGTGCAATATGTACCTCTTCCATGGAGCTAAACATGAAATTGAGTTGAAATGTAATCCAGTGGGATGGTCTATTCCTGTCCCTGGGCCAAGCTGACCCATTCCTGAATGTTCTCCCATCTGCCCTCAGTGTGTCTGATGAATTTACATCATAAATTTACATGAACCGCCAGCTGTAGTTTCATCACAAGTTCCTAATTTCTTTGAACCATTTTGAAAAGAAACAGAACAAAAAGAGGTCAAAGACCGGTTTTCAAAAACAAAGCTACCTTCCCTAAATAACAAGATTCTTTACCACAGGAGACAAAATTCTTCTTGACGTCGTGATTGAACCTAGCGTTTTTCCGAGCTTTGATACAAACCCTGACTCTCTCAACAGTGATGGGTAGAAAAAAAAACGCATGGAAATATTCACTCAGAATTCAGAACAGTTCAGCAGTTCCAGATTCACTATTGTGGTACAGGAAAGATTACTGCTCTCTCACAAATCCATACAAGCCCACAGACCCTAAGGGAGTTAGATCCTGTGAAAAAGAAATTGGGTTGAGAGCAAGCAAGAAATAGAATAAGAATTTGAAACATGACCCCATCCCACCCCCCAGTTTTGCGCTGTCATTAGATTCATCCTAGATTTGACCTTGACCAGTGTTAGTGATTGTTTGGGTTTGCAGGGTGCCAAACTCTTTAAATGGATGAATAAGGTCGATCTTCAGATAGATTCACCAGGCTGGAAAGGACCTTAAAAAACAAACAAACAAAATCAACCATTTCCACACCCACCTCTACACCTAATCTAGCTCTGACATAAGAATCTACAATGTCTTGCTTTTTAAAGCTCTCCCAAAAAGCATTTTTCTTAATAATCCACTCTGAGGCTTAACCAGCCTCACTACCACGACCTCCTTCCTTATGCTTCATCTAAATTCCTCACACTGCAATTTAAGCTCATTTCTTCTTGAGCCGCCCTTGGTAGAGAAAGAGAACGGCAGATCACCCTTCACTACATCTGTTATCCTGCTAATTCTTCCGCAGTTTCGTGCTTTAAGCCTTCAGACCCTCTGTCAACTCCTTTGTGTCAACCTCGCTACAATTTTCAAAAAGAGGAACTCTGCCTTCCACCCCTGGGCCCCAGGTCAGATTCTCCTTTAACCTTTAAACCTGACTGCTGTTTATCAGAATTCAGTTTTGCATTAGACAGCATCCTTTCCCTTTCACTCTCAGGAGGGAGAGCAGCATTGGGTATCTTTTCCTGGTGCCTGGTGACCGCCTTTTACGGCTGGGTCTCTCAGACCACCGTGAATATGTCCACCGCTGTCTTTCCAAAGTGGCCCCGTTTCAAAATGTTCCCTGGGCCTTGCAGGCATGTCACGGAGGGCAGCCCTCCACCGTTATCGACAGCTAGAGATGCACAGATCTGCAAAGTTCATGCTAAACTAGGCAACTCAGGGTAGCCGCCCTCTAACAGCGTGGCATGAGCTATCCTGGGATGGATAGCTGTAGAGGACTGGCATATAAATAGACATTTCCTGAAGCTGTCTGATGGAGCATATGGTTATTTTATCAATATTGCGCGCTCTCTCTCTCTCTCTCTCTGATCAGATTAACAGGCTCCGTTTGGCCAGGACACCGCTTTGCCCTTTAGTTGGGTGAGGGTGGCCCGTGGGCGACCATTGCTCTCGTCGGTTCGTGAGAAGGCTCCCCCCTTTTTTAACTGAATGAGCATGGACCATGAGGACGACGATGATGTTTGCTTCGCCAAATGGATGAGCAGCTTCTGGGGCCACAGCTGGATGGATGAGCGAGAAGGGCGAGCCCATCGGAGATGCCGCTCCCAAAGCCTCAGTGACAGAAGGGCCTCTCTGCCCTCCCCGGTAAGTTCTCACCTGAGAGAGGACCCTGGGGAAACGTTAGGAAGACCCTCTGCCTCTGGTGGTTTTTAATGCTGGTGGCCTGGTCCAGTTTTCCAGAGCGGGAATGGATTTAATCTACCTGCAATCCTTCAGCACTTCTGAGTTCTCGCGGAGGAAAGATAGGCTGAAGGCATGTTCTTCCTCATTTTCATTATGGGACTCCATTCCTTGATAGGCCTTCGCCCCCCCAGATTGGCAGGTTCAAGCGATGCAGGATTTAGCTCGTGGAGTCCGATCCTGAGCTGAGCATGAGGACGGAAAAATATTCCTGGAGGGAAAAGGAGAGACTCCTAGATTTGAAAGGAAGCTCAGCAGTCTCCTAGTCATCCCTTCCATCCCCTTGTCCCTGTCCGTCAAAAACACACAAACACACACACACACCCTGCATTGCTCATTGTGGGTAGGGAATACGCCTACCAACTTGGTTACATTGTACTCTTCCAAGTGTTCCGCACATAGTAAGTGCTCAATAAATGACTGGATTTTTTTACAATGGTGTTTGTTAAGCTCTTTCTTTGTGCCAGGCACTGTATTAAACCCTGGACTAGATACCAGCTAATCAGGTTGGACACAGTCCAATGGGGCTCACTGTCTTAATCCCCATTTTACTGATGAGGCAACTGAAGCACAGAGAAGTGACGTGACTTGTCCAAGGTCACACAGCAGACAAGTTGGCAGAGCCTATGGAAATTAACAACCAAGACCAGTGATTCTGACAACAAAAAAACACCCCCCAAAAAACAAACAAATTTTGGTACCCCTTGCAAACTTTAAATAGACATAATTTTATCCTGTTCAGGTCACAGGCATAGCAGCTGCAGCTTTTCTTAAAGCATATGACCATTGATAAATGAAATTCTTGTATGCTCAATAATAGGTGTCCTGTTCGACACATTCCTGGGCTGTCTTGACTATACACAGAATTCTCTCCCTGCAATACCAGACACAAATGAAGATCCCACTTTAGCCATTTGCTAACTAAAGTATTTATTGTCTGGGATTTTCTGAGGGGATGTAAAACACAGAGAGCCTTTGTTTTTAAAAAGTTAACCAAGGAAAACCATGGAATACAATGCACAGTGAGCTCTCGTTACCACATACTTTATCAATATAGAATTCATGATCATTTGGGCCTTTGCTTCCTTTTTTTTACCCCTTTCCTTGCTGCCAAAAGGAATTCTGTTTTCCACTATTAGAGAAAGTAGTGTTTGTATCGTAGCAGGTGGTTTACAAAGCCTCGGAAAATCTGCAAGCCAGCAAGAGATACGCGGGAGCCTGGAGCAGTCAGCAAAGAGAAGAGCATTCCGTGAATCTCCAGAAGCTGCCGTAAATTGAGTTGAGACAGCCAGAGAAAGGCAGGCCAGTAAAGACACCTGGAAACTAAACCTTCCAGGCACGTCACAGAAAAACAGAGACACAGTCCTGAAGTAGACAGTGAGAAGCAGTGTTGTCTAGTGGATAGAGCACAGAACTGGGAATCAAAAAGACCTGTGTCCTAAAACCAGCTCCACCACTTATATGCTGGGTGACCTTGGGCAAATCACTTCTCTGTGTGTGCCTTATTTTACCACATCTGTAAAATGGGGATTAAGACCATGAGCTTTCTGTGGCAAGACATCTCCCCCAGCTCTTTTTTTTAAAACTGGCTGTGCCTGGAAGATGAGGATGATGATGATGATGATGTTTGCTTTGCCAAATGGATGGAGCCGCTTCTGAGCCCCCTCCTTCCTCTCCCCCTCCTCCCCCTCTCCATGCCCCCCGCCTTACCTCCTTCCCTTTCCCACAGCATATATGTATATATATGTATATATGTTTGTACGTATTTATTACTCTATTCATTTATTTATTTTACTTGTACATTTTTATTCTATTTATTTTATTCTGTTAATATGTTTTCTTTGGTTCTCTGTCTCCCCCTTCTAGACTGTGAGGCCACTGTTGGGTAGGGACCGTCTCTATATGTTGCCAACTTGTACTTCCCAAGCGCTTAGTACAGTGCTGTGCACACAGGAAGCGCTCAATAAATACAACTGAATGAATACCCCAGTGCTAAATACAGTGCCTGGCACATAGTTCAGTGCTTAACAAATACCATAAAAAAGTAAAACTGCACTTTAAAAATATACAATTCAGACATTTCAGTCATTCAGACGATTCTCCCTCCCTTTTTGTTCTAAATTAATTAATGAGGTTTTGCTGCTCAAAGTACCGTTAAAAAAAAAACCCATACATTTTACGCTTACCGTTGTCATCATCTGTTTAGAGACGGATCAGAATACCATAAAGAAGGTTCATTAATTAATAAAAAGGGTATGGAATGGCTGTCAGAAAGTTTGGATTCCAGTCCTGCATCTACCACGAAGTTCCTCAATTTGGGCAACTCAGCCAGTTGGTTTCTCAATTCCCCACCTTCAAAACAGAGGTGATAATTCTTGCCTTCCAACAATGCGAGAACAAATCGGATCAAATGTGCCGACTCCTTGGAAGAAGAAACTAAAAGACCCTCAAATTTTCAGTGTCATTTTCAATTTTTTCCTTCCCTACCTCAATTTGAAGCCATTAGATTATAAACTCCATAGGGGCAGGGATTATGACTTCTACCAACAGAGACACATTCTTCCAAGCACTTGATAAATGCTCTGCACACAGTGGGCATTCAGTAAACTCTATTGATTGATTTAAATGGTATGCCCCTTATGGAGAGAGAAGAAAGAATGCTGTAGTTAGATGGTCCATGGCAGTTTAACAACCACACCTACATTTACCAGGCTGTATGAGCCTAGGGACCCAAGGTTAAATCAGTGAAATGGATTAAGCCTAAAAGAACAAGGGGCGGTTACAAAGTTCAAGGGATAGGGATCGGCCAGCCCAAAGGAAAACTATTCTCAGGCTGGGTTCTTGAAATGTGTAATCTTGATGCAAACAAAGAAATATGGCTTCAATGCCCAGGTGAACTTTATGGAGAACAGTAGGGTGTAAAAGGTTAAGAGAATCAGGCGTCGTCAAATAAAACCCCCTCAGACTGCCTTCTTTGCTCACCACCGGACTGATGAATTTAGAGGATCCAAAAAAGAAAAAGAAATGTCCATTTGCCTTCTTCCCTCCGGCTCAATCATCCATTACTAGGCTCTCTAGCCTCCACCCCTTAAAGGTACATTACAAGCCCGGAATCCGCTCCGCATCGACTGTGGTTCTTGGCTCTAGAAAGGTGGTACATTAAGCCAGTGGGAAATTTCTGTTGGTGGTGGAAACACTGAACTCCTTATCCTCTACCATTTGGCCAGTTAAGCAGTACCGTTTCTCACTTACAGTAGCAGAACTGGGACGGGGGAGGTGGGGAGGAGAAAGTGGTGAGTTGCACTAGGTGCAGAGGAGGAAGAAGATCAGATTGAGGCCTGATTCAACCCTTCTTCCACCACCTCTGTTGGGCTTTGGATCAAGATCCTTCTTTTTCCTCCCTCTGGGCCTCCCACCTCTTCTTGGGCTGCCACAGAAGCAGAGAGAGAGAGAGAGTAAGGCAGTATTGAGGTTTTGAAATAGCTTCGACAGTCATCTACCCGTCCATAGGTGGTATTTATTGAGTACTTACTGGGTGCAGAGCACTCTGCTAAGTGCTTGGAAGAGTACAATAAAGTCATTGCAATCTTGCTCTCAAGGCACTTGCAATCTAGCCAGGAGACACGCATCAAAAGAAACTGCAGGTAGGATATGGCTAGGAAAGCGGGACCGTCTCTATATGTTGCCAACTTGTACTTCCCCAGCGCTTAGTACAGTGCTCTGCACACAGTAAGCGCTCAATAAATATGATTGATTGATTGATTGACCTACCAGAAACTGCTTCTGGGACAATTTCATCAGCATTGCCAACCGGACACATTCAAAAATCAAATGCAAGATCACCTGCATTGAAGTACTAGAACCCAGTTGGTCTTTCAACTTCAAAGCGCTGCTTTTCACCGCAGAACTCTTCTGGGTGGAAAATGAGAGAAGAATGGTTGTTAACAGGATATCCAAGCAGCATTCCTTATCCCCCATAGGCGCTCAGCTTGATTCCCCATTTTATGGATGAGGTAACTGAGGCCTAGAGAAGTGAAGTGATTTGCCCTACTGAGAGCTCACCTCCTCCAGGAGGCCTTCCCAAACTGAGCCCCTTCCTTCCTCTCCCTCTCGTCCCCCTCTCCATCCCCCCCATCTTACCTCCTTCCCTTCCCCACAGCACCTGTATATATGTATATATGTTTGTACATATTTGTTACTCTATTTATTTATTTATTTATTTTACTTCTACATATCTATTCTATTTATTTTATTTTGTTAGTATGTTTGGTTTTGTTCTCTGTCTCCCCCTTTTAGACTGTGAGCCCACTGTTGGGTAGGGACTGTCTATATGTTGCCAACTTGTACTTCCCAAGCGCTTAGTACAGTGCTCTGCACACAGTAAGCGCTCAATAAATACGATTGATGATGATGATGATTTGCCCAAAGTCACACAGCAGACAAATGACAGAGCAAGGAGGACCATGCTCTTTCCACTAGGCCAAGCTGTTTCTCAAGGGTTGCCGGATTTAAAAGTCGGGTTTCAATGATCAAAAAAGAGGCTCTCCCTAACCAATTGAGGCAACAATTCCCAGCCTCTTGGCCGTATGTCTGCCCAAACAAGGTATTCGATCCGGTTCTCCCAGAGTCCTCTTCAGGACTTGGCAACTTGGTTGCTGCCCAGGAAGGCAAAAATTTATTAGCTAGACTCTTGCAGTGAAATACCACCCAACGTAAGGGTTACGGAACACGTCCACAACCCAGTGGCCGAGAAGTGGGCAGTGGCAGTTTTTAACTGTCCAGCTCGGTTCACGCACCGCTGGGCAAGCTTGGCAGTGGAACCCAGACCTGGGGTTGGCCTGGCCATCTGATGGAAAAGTCGTTTAGCTCAGCTCCGCTAGCATCGTTCCCTTTTCGTACTGACGCAGAACCCACGTGTTTATTTTGGGGCAGGCCCAGCTTTCCATCCTCCATACACCCAGGCTCCCGGGGTCCTCCAGAACCCCATCTTCTGGCCAGCTCCGACGGCACTCTCAGGAGGATCAGGAATTTCGGAGCCGCCGTCCCGGAAAAGCCTGCAGAACGTGTCCACCGACTGGTTCGTTCCAGGAGCCACGAGGATACGGTGGGCGATCCTATTCCATCCAGGAATTTTCAGAGTCCTCTGAGCGGCAGCTCTGCGTTAGAGCCAAGCGCTCTGTCTCTCTGGTAGGTAACAAAGCGGCATGGGCCGTTTCTGTGTAACCACCTAAGAAATGCTGCTTCTTTTCACCCAGAGCCGGCCCGTTGCTGACAACCTCCAAGGGCCTTTCGCAGAGTCACTTAGGATCCCTTAGGATTCCGGAAAAAGGTCCTTTCCTCCCCCCAAAGCCTGAACTATTCTTTTTAAGGAACTGCCTCGATTTTGTTGTCCATCTCCCCCTTCTAGACTGTGAGCCCGTTGTTGGGTAGGGACCGTCCCTATATGTTGCCGATTTGTAATAATAATAATAATATTGATAATGATAGCATTTATTAAGCGCTTACTATGTGCAAAGCACTGTTCTAAGCGCTGGAGAGGTTACAAGGTGATCAGGTTGTCCCACAGGGGGCTTACGGTTTTAATCCCCATTTTACAGAAGATGAGGTAACTGAGGCACAGAGAAGTGAAGTGACTTGCCCAAGGTCACGCAGCTGACAATTGGCGGAGCCTGGATTAGAACCCATGACCTCTGACTCCCAAGCCCGGGCTCTTCCCGCTGAGCCACGCTGTTGGTAGTGACGTTCCCTGCCCGCAGTGAGCTTACAATCACTGTACACGCTCGCTTAGCGCGAGTGCTGTGCACGCAGTAAGCACTCAATAAATCCCACTGCCTGACGCAGTCTTGTCCCGGGGTGGTTCTGGGGAAACGGTAAGGTTAGAAAAAGCCCGGGGATATGGTGGGTGTTTCATTTTCTAGAGGGAACTTACTACTTCCCAAGCGCTTAGTACAGTGCTCTGCACACAGTAAGCGCTCAATAAATATGATTGAAAGAATGAATGATGATCACTCTAAATGCTCTAACAATAATAATAATAATTATGGTATTTATGTACTTACGATGTGCCAGCGCTTAGAACAGTGCTTTGCACATAGTAAGCGCTTAACAAATGCCATTATTATTATTATTATTATTACCAAGCCCTGTTCTAAGCGCTGAGGTAGATGCAAGGTGATCAGGTTAGACGCAGCCACCGTCCCAATGGAGCTCACAATCTTAATCTCCATTTCACAGGCCCGGAGAAGTGAAATGATCTGCTCAAGGTCACACAGCTGACAAGTGGTGGAGCTGGAATTAGAACCCAAGTCCGTCTGATTCCCAGGCCCGGGCTCCATCCACTACGCCACACTGCACTTGCAGAAAGGAAAGGAGGGGACCAGATGCCCAATGCTTAGGTGAAAAGCAGCGTGGCTCAGTGGAAAGAGCCCGGGCTTTGGAGTCAGAGGTCATGGGTTCAAATCCCAGCTCCGCCACTTGTCAGCTGTGTGACTTTGGGCAAGTCACTTCACTACTCTGGGCCTCAGTGACCTCATCTGGAAAATGGAGAAAAAGATTGTGAGCCCCATGTGGGACAACCTGATCACCTTGTAACCTCCCCAGCGTTTAGAACAGTGCTTTGCACATAGTAAGTGCTTAATAAATGCCATTATTATTATTATTATTAAAAGAAACTGGGGTTCCTTTCCTAGCTCTGCTACGGAAACAGTGAGGGTACCTAGGCCAATGGCCTATTTTTTTTTTAAATGATATTTCTTAAGCTCTTACTATGTGTTGCGCACTGTTCTAAGCGCTAGGGTAGCTACAAAGTAATCGGTTTGGAAGCAGTCCAGGTCCCCACATGGGGCTCACATTCATTCAATAATTCAATCGTATTTATTGAGCGCTCACTGTGTGCAGAGCACTGTACTGAGCGCTTGGGAAGTACAAGCTGGCAACATACAGAGACGGTCCCGACCCAACAGTGGGCTCACAGTCTAGAAGAGTGGGCTTGAGTCCCCATTTTACAGATGAGGGAACTGAGGCCCAGAGAAGTGAAGTGACTTGCCCAGGGTCACACAGCAAACAGGTGGCAGAGCAGGGATTAGAATTTAGGTCCCAGGCCCTGCTCTCTTCATTAGCCCACAGTGCTTCTCATCTCACGGCACCTCCATTTCTACCTATAGAACAAGTCATGCTTGTATATATGTATATATGTTTGTACATATTTATTGCTCTATTTATTTATTTATTTATTTTACTTGTACATATCTATTCTATTTATTTTATTTTGTTAGGATGTTTGGTTTTGTTCTCTGTCTCCCCCTTTTAGACTGTGAGCCCACTGTTCGGTAGGGACTGTCTCTATATGTTGCCACCTTGTACTTCCCAAGCGCTTAGTACAGTGCTCTGCACACAGTAAGCGCTCAATAAATACGATTGATTGATTGATTGATTCTCCCCGCAGATACTGTGGGTAGGGAACCGCCTGTCTGGCAAAAAAGGAGTCATAGACTCCTGTTGAGGATAAGAGGAACTTCAGACATCAGATGGAGGGGAGATGGATGGGGAACCAATAATGGAACAGAGCTACCCTAATCCCGGCTCCACTGCTTGTCTGCTGTGCGGCCTTGGAGAAGTCACTTCACTTCTCTGTGCTTTAGTTACCTCATCTGCAAAATGGGGATGAAGACTGTGAGCACCAGGAGGGGCAGGGTCTGTGTCCAACCCAATTTACTTGCATTCACCCCAGCACTTGGTACGCAATGCCTGGCACCTAGTAAGCGCTTAATAAATACCAAAGTTATTATTAACTAAACGTAAGATAACGCCAGGCTGACTCGACAGGAAGCAAAGTCCAGCAACACTCCACGCTGTTTTATTGCCATAAAACCCCAAGCGTTGCCAGTTCTTGGAATTCCTTTCGGCTCCTTCTCTTTCAGGAACCCGAAGGCGGGAAGGCGAGGAAGGAGAGAGAAGGGCTGAGGACCAAGCCGAGATCCCACAAGAGAGTCGGGGAGAGGAAGGGATTCGAGAAAGAGGGAGAGGCGAGCGTGGCCTTCCCAGCCGAAAAGAGCGATGAAGAGCTCGGCAGCCGTACGGTCCGGGTTAGTGCGGAGTGAAATTAGGTCAAGTTCAATGTGGGAAGCAGGATGAAGGGGTCCCCGGCCCCTCTCCCCTAAAACCAGCATTCTTGCACTCCCCTTAACATCTTAGTCGAACAAATGTCATTTCCTTCATGGTTCTTTTAGTGGAAGACAGGGTAGAACAATCCTGGAAAAGCAAACTAGACACATAAAGGACTTACAAATACCTCCGCCCTCTCCTTTAATCCCGAATAAAACTCATTTGTATGATACCTCTCGGGCTGTGGGTTATCTTCTGATTTGATTTCATTCCCCCCCAGAGGAATGTTTTATGGACGTTGCAGTGGGTGCGATAACGTGAGGACAGCAGAGGGGTGATTGTGTGCATGAAACTGGGTGGAGCTATTATTAAAAGTGTTAATTAGATGGCGATGACTAGTGTCTGTGCGTGGAACCTGGGCTCTGAGTGTCTTATGATGCTAGAGAGGCATGCCACTTGCTTATCACTATGAATCAATTAGTTGTATTCAGAGAAGCAGCACGGCCTAATGGATAGAGCAAAGGCCTGGCAGTATGAAGGACTTGAGTTCTAATCGCGGCTCTGTCACTTGTCTGCTGTGTGACCTTGGGCAAAACGCTTCACTTCTCTATGCTTCAGTTACCTCCTCTGTTAAATGGGGATTAATAATAACGATGGTATTTGTTAAGCACTTACTATGTGTAAAGCACTGTTCTAGGCACTGGGGGGGGATACAATAATAATAATAATGATGGCATTTATTAAGCGCTTACTATGTGCAAAGCACTGTTCTAAGCGCAGGGGGGGATACAAGGTGATCAGGTTGTCCCACGTGGGGCTCGCAGGCTTCATCCCCATTTTACAGATGAGGGAACTGAGGCCCAGAGAAGTTAAGTGATATGCCCTAGGTCACACAGCTGACAGGTGGCTGAGGCAGAATTCGAACCCATGACTTCTGACTCCCAAGCCCGCCCTCTTTCCACTGAGCCATGCTGCTTCTTTAAACAGGGATTAAGACTGTGAGCCCCATGTGGGACGGGGGCTGTGTCCAACCTGATTAGCTTGTAACTACCCTAGCGCTTAGTACAGTGTCTGGCATAAAGCAAGCACATAAATGTGCTTAAAAAAATTTATTGAATGCTTATCTGTGCAGAGAACTGTTCCAAGTATTGGGAGAGTACCATATAACAGAGTTGGTAGAACATTCCCTGCCCAAAACGAGCTTGCAGTCTAGAGGGGGAGACAGACGTTAATACAAATAAATTATAGTTATGTAAATAAATTGGAGCTGACCGAAGGGTGAATAAAGGGAGCAAATCCAAGTGCACTAGAACCATATTATGCATCCTGGAACATCCCCACTGCCAAACACAGCAGAAATAAGACTCACGAGTGAAGAGAAAGGGAGAAGGAGAGTGAAAACTGAAAAATAATTAGAAGACAGCGTGGCTCAGTGGAAAGAACTCGGGCTTTGGAGTCAGAGGTCATGGGTTCAAATCCCGACAGCCACTTGTCAGCTGTGGGGCTTTGGGCAAGTTCACTTAACTTCCCTGGGCCTCAGTTACCTCATCTGTAAAATGGAGATTAAGGCTGTGAGCCCCCCGTGGGACAACCTGATCACCCTGTGACCTCCCCAGCGCTTAGAACAGTGCTTTGCACATAGTAAGCGCTTAATAAATGCCATCATTATTATTAAGACATGCCAGCCACCCAGTCTAGCAATAATACATTTTAAAAAAAAAAATATGCAGTCAGGAGCACAACTTCCCAAGCTCTTAGGACAGTGCTCTGCACACAGTAAGTGCTCAATAAATACAATTGAATCATCATCATCATCAATCTTATTGAGTGCTTACTGTGTGCAGAACACTGTACTAAGCGCTTGGGAAGTACAAGTTGATTGAATGAATAAATGAAAGGAGCCCAGTCTCTCCCTTCTGTGGCAGAGACTATGGGAGTTCTTTGGTGGCAGAGGGGGAAGCAGGGCTGAGCCTTTAGAAAAGCTAAGGGAAGAACATGCAGTCACGCAGGCTTAATAATAATGATAATAGTAATAATTGTGGTATTTGTTAGGTGCTAACTACGTGCCAAGCACTGTACTAAACACTGGGGTTAGACACAGAATCAGGTCCCACGGTCTAAGTAGGTGGGAGAACAGGTTTTGAATCACCGCTTTGCAGATGAGGGAACTAAGGCTCAGAGAAGTTAAGTAACTTGGTCAGGGTCACACAGCAGGCAAGTCTAGGAGGAGGGATTAGAACCCACGTCCTCCCAGGTTGATGGTCTTTCCACTGTCACACTGCTTCCCACTACCTCCCTGGGCCCTTCCATAGGGACTCCCCAATTGGCCCTTATCTCTTCCCAATTTGAAACTGAGCCAGGGATGATTATTTATTTTACTTGTACATCTTTACTCTTCCATTTATTTTGTTAATGAGGTGCATCTGGCTTTATTTCTATTTATTCTGATGACTTGCCCCCTGTCCACATGTTTTGTTTTGTTGTCCCCCTTCCAGACTGTGAGCCCGCTGTTGGGTAGGGACCGTCTCTACATGTTGCCAACTTCTACTTCCCAAGCGCTTAGTACAGTGCTCTGCATACAGTGAGCGCTCAATAAATATGAGTGAATGAATGAATGAATGATTTACCCATTAACCACTTGCCTTCTAAAGCTAGCCACACCCTAGTGTGGGCATGCAATTTCTGTATAAACAATCCCTCTCCTCTGAGCTCTCTGTCACGTAGGACTACTAGATCATTTCCAGTAAAGACGTGGGGCACATATTTGCATATCATTTAGGTTAACTAGGTTTACTTCCATAATAAATCTTCGTTATCATGTTCAAAAAGCCCCAACTCGAAGTATGTAAATGTATGTAACAAACCGGCCCAGAACTTACTGGAAGATGTGGGACAGTTAGTTAGTACTTGGATAGGGGCCGATTCCCCCAAATAAGAGCCAGTTCTAGGGGCACAGTGAAGCTGGGAAATAGAGGATTTTGTGTTTAATACAGGAAGGGGCAGGGAACATAGCTACCAGCTCTGTTATATTGTACACTTCTAGCAGAGTGCAGAACCAAATGGGAGAGTCCAATATAGCACAGAGTAGTAGAGAGCTTTGCACACAGTAAGTGCTCAATAAACACAATCGACTGGTAATCCACTTGGTTTTCCACGGCATTTTTCTGTGTGGCCGGGTTTTTTGGCTTTATCAGTACGATTCACCAGAGAGCAGATGTGAACCTGGAAGTCATTCATTCATTCACCAGCATGACCAATCAATACTACTACTACTACTACTACTACTACTAATAATAATAATGGCATTTGTTAAGCGCTTCCTATGTGCGAAGCACTATTCTAAGCGCTGGGGAAATACAAGGTGATCAGGTTGTCCCACGTGGGGCTCACAGTCTTAATCCCCATTTTACAGATGAGGTAACTGAGGCTCAGAGAAGTTAAGTGACGTGCCTAAGGTCACACGGCAGACATGTGGTGGAGCTGGGATTCGAACCCATGACCTCTGACTCCAAAGCCCGGGCTCTTTCCACTGAGCCACGCTGCTTCTCAGCGATTTAAGTAAGATCAAGTCACCGAATAGCGAAGGGTTACATACTTAACCCTGGAAGAGTTGTGTTTTTTATTCATTTTTTTTTTTTAGTTTTTTATTTTATTAATAATAATGTTGGTATTTGTTAAGCGCTTACTATGTGCCAAGCACGGCTGTAAGCGCTGGAGGGGATACAAGGTAATCAGGGTTGTCCCACGTGGGGCTCGCAGCCAATCCCCATTTTACAGATGAGGTGACTGAGGCCCAGAGAAGTGAAGTGACTTGTCCAAAGTCACACAACTGACAAGTGGCGGAGCCGAGATTTGAACCCATGACCTCTGACTCCTAAGCCCGGGCTCTTTCCACTGAGCCAGGCTGCTTCTGAATGATATTTATTGAGTGTTTACCGTGTGCAGAACACTCTACTAAGGCGCTAGGGAACGGACAATACAAGAGTTGGTAGCCACGATTTCTGCCCACAAGGAATTTAGAGTCTAGAGGACCGTGATACGTGAATAAGCACAGAGTCTCTGCTGTGCAGAAGCTCAAACTCTAACGCGGGAAGCACTAAGGGCTGGGGAAGGGATCATAATTGGACGTCAGAAGACCTCAGTTTGGGTCCCAGCTCCGCCACGGTCCTTGCTGTGTGACCTTGGGTGAGTCACTTAAACCTCTCTCAGCCTCAGGATTCACATTTGCAAAATGGGGATGAGATAGATTTTTGAGCCTGCTGTAGGACAGAGTCGACATCTGATCTGCTTACCTTGAATAGTAATAATAATCTTGGTATTTGTTAAGCACTTACTATGTGCAAAGCACTGTTCTAAGTGCTGGGGTGATCAGGTTGTTCCATGTAAGGATCACCGTCTTAATCCCCATTTTACAGGTGAGGTAACTGAGGCACCGAGAAGTGAAGTGACTTGCTCAAAGTAACACAGCTGACTAGTGGCAGAGCCGGGATTTGAACCCGTGAACTCTGACCCCCAAGCCCGTGCTCTTTCCACTGAGCCACGCTGCTTCTCTAACCTACCCTGGTAATTAGCACATAGTAAGCGCTTAATAATTGAATAATTATTGTTATTATGTGGGAGAGAGGCATGGTACAATTGGGTAGCCAGTGCCCCACATCACACGGCTGACAATTGGAGGAGCCAGGATTTGAACCCATGACCTCTGAGCCACTGAGCCACGCTGCTTCTCAACGATTCCTGAATGATTATCAAGTTATGATTCCTTAATGTTTAATTACCGCTGCGCCCAGAGCTCACGGCCTCGGCCCTCGCGGTTCTGCAATCTACCCCTCAATGAGATGAAGACAAAAGAATGGATTCATAGAAGGGAGGAGCAGAGAACCCAAGGAGGGTGTGGAGTAAGGAGGGGGAGAATGAAAAACCACCAGAATTGGTTGTTAATTAGTCTTCTGTGATGCCATATCTTCCTCAGGCAAGAGTTGGAAGGTGGTGATGATGATGACGGCATTTATTAAGCACTTACTATGTGCAAAGCACTCTTCTAAGCGCTGGGGAGGTTACAAGGTGATGAGGTTGTCCCACAGTGGGGCTCAAAGTCTGCATCCCCCTTTGACAGATGAGGGAACTGAGGCACAGAGAATAATAATAATAATAATTATAATGATGATGGGATTTGTTTAGCGCTTACTACGTGCCCAGCACTGTTGGGTTTTATGTTTTATGTTTGGTTTTGTTCTCTGTCTCCCCCTTTTAGACTGTGAGCCCACTGTTGGGTAGGGACTGTCTCTAGATGTTGCCAATTTGTACTTCCCAAGCGCTTAGTACAGTGCTCTGCACATAGTAAGCTCTCAATAAATACGATTGATGATGATGATGATGGGGAGGTTACAAGGTGATCAGGTTGTCCCACGGGGGCAGGGGGGGCTCACAGTCTTAATCCCCATTTTACAGATGAGGTAACTGAGGCACAGAGAAGTTAAGTGACTTGCCCAAAGTCACCCAGCTGACAATTGACAGAGCCGGGATTTGAACCTCTGACTCCAAAGCCCGGGTTCCTTCCACTGAGCCACGCTGCTTCCAAGAACATAGTAAGCGCTTGACAAATACCATCATTATTATTATTATTATTATTCTCCGTGACCTCATCTGTAAAATAGGGATTATGATTGTAAGCCCCACGTGGGACAACCTGATCACCTTTGCAGTGCTTTGCACATAGTAAGCACTTGACGAATACCATCATTATTATTATTTTCCGTGACCTCATCTGTAAAATAGGGATTAAGATTGTAAACCCCACGTCACCTTTGCAGTGCTTTGCACATAGTAAGTGCTTGACAAATACCATCATTATTATTATTCTCCGTGACCTCATCTGTAAAATAGGGATTAAGATTGTAAACCCCACGTGGGACAACCTGATCACCTTTGCAGTATTTTGCACATAGTAAGCGCTTGATAAATACCATCATTATTATTATTCTCCGTGACCTCATCAGTAAAATTGGGATTAAGATTGTAAACCCCACGTGGGACAACCTGATCACCTTTGCAGTGCTTTGCACATAGTAAGCGCTTGACAAATACCATCATCATTATTATTATTATTCTCCGTGACCTCATCTGTAAAATAAGGATTAAGATTGTAAACCCCATGTGGGACAACCTGATCACCTTTCACATTGTAAGCCCTTGACATATACCATCATCATTATTATTATTATTATTCTCTGTGACCTCATCTGTAAAATAGGGATTAAAATTGTAAGCCCCACGTGGGACAACCTGATCACCTTTGCAGTGCTTTGCACATAGTAAGTTCTTGACAAATACCATCATTATTATTATTCTCCGTGACCTCATCTGTAAAATAGTGATTAAGATTGTAAACCCCACGTCACCTTTGCAGTGCTTTGCACATAGTAAGCGCTTGACAAATACCATCATTATTATTATTCTCCGTGACCTCATCTGTAAAATAGGGATTAAGATTGTAAAACCCATGTGGGACAACCTGATCACCTTTGCAGTGCTTTGCACATAGTAAGCGCTTGACAAATACCATCATTATTGTTATTCTCTGTGACCTCATCTGTAAAATAGGGATTAAGATTATAAACCCCACGTCACCTTTATAGTGCTTTGCACATAGTAAGCACTTGACAAATACCATCATTATTATTATTCTCCGTGACCTCATCTGTAAAATTGGGATTAAGATTGTAAACCCCACGTGGGACAACCTGATCACCTTTGCAGTGCTTTGCACATAGTAAGCGCTTGACAAATACCACCATTATTATTATTATTATTGTTATTCTCTGTGACCTCATCTGTAAAATGGGGATGAAGACCGCGAGCCCCCCGTGGGACAACCTGATCACCTCATATCCCCCCAGCGCTTAGAACAGTGCTTTACACATAGTAAGCGCTTGACAAATGCCACCATCGTCATCATCATTTTGGCATTTTCCTCAATGTTCAACACAGGCAGCGTTTCAAGGGATAGGCCAGAGGCGGTATATGACGATAGGAAAAAAATAAGTGAAGGGGGTTCGAATCTGGACTCCGCCACTTACCTGCTGTGTGACCTTGGGCAAGTGACTTAACTTTTCTGAGCCTTGGTTTCCCCATCTGTAGAAGGGGGATTCAATCCTCCTCTTTCTGACTTGGACCGTGAGCCCCATCCAGGACCTGATGACCTTCTTTGTACAGCACTGAGCACGGTACTTGGTATCTAGTGAGCGCTTAAAGAGAAGCAGAGAAGAGAAGAAGAGTGGTCTAGTGGATAGAGCCCGGGCCTGGGAGTTAGAAAGGCCTGGTTCCTAACCCAGGCTCCGCCACTTGCCTGCTGTGTGACTCTGGGCAAGTCACTTCACTTCTCTGGGCCTGTTACCTCATCTGGAAAAAGGGGATGAAAATCGTGAGCCCCATGTGGGACATGAACTGTGTCCAACCTGATGACTTTATACCTACCCCAGTGCTTAAAACAGTGCTTGGCACATGGTAAGCGCTTAACAAATACCGTAATTATAAATTACTTCACTTCTCTGTGCCTCAGTTTCCTCCTCTGCAAAATGAGGATGAAAACCGTGAGCCCCACGCGGGCACGGACTGGGCCAAACCGATTAGCTTGCGCCCACCCCGACGCTCCGTACAGTGTCTGGCACATGGCATGAGCTTAACAAAGCCAACAATTATCAAGTCACCTCACTGGGCCTCAGTTTCCTCATCTGTAAAACGAGGATGAAAACCGTGAGCCCCACATGGGCACGGACTGGGCCAAACTGATTAGCCCGCCTCCACCCCGACGCTTTGTCTGGCACATGCTATGAGCTTAACAAATCCAACAATTATCAAGTCACTTCCCCGGGCCTCAGTTTCCTCATCTGTAAAACGAGGATGAAAACCGTGAGCCCCACGCGGGCAAGGACTGGGCCAAAATTATTAGCCTGCGCCTACCCTGGCGCTTTGTACAGTGTCCAGCACATGGTATGAGCTTAACAAATACCACAATTATCAAGTCCCTTCACTTCTCTGGCCATTACCTCATCTGTAAAAAGGGGATGAAAACTCTGAGCCTCATGTGGGACAAGGACTGTGTCCAACCTGATTACACAAATAACGTAATTATAGTCACTTCACTGGGCCTCAGTTTCCTCATCTGTAAAATGAGGATGAAAACCATGAGCCCCACGCGGGCACAGACTGGGCCAAACTGATTAGCTTGCGTCCACCCCGGCGCTTTGGACAGTGTCTGGCACATGGTAGGAGCTTAACAAATCCAACAATTATCAAGTCACTTCCCCAGGCCTCAGTTTCCTCATCTGTAAAACGAGGATGGAAACCGTGAGCCCCACGCGGGCAGGGACTGGGCCAAACTGATTAGCTTGCGCCTACCCTGGCGCATTGTAGAGTGTCTTTGACACCTGTCTACATGTTTTGTTTTGTTGTCTGTCTTCCTCTTCTAGACTGTGAGCCCCTTGTTGGGTAGGGACCGTCTCTATATGTTGCCAACTTGTACTTCCCAAGCCCTTTGTACAGTGCTCAATAAAGACGATTGAGTGAATGAATGTCTGGTACATGGTATGAGCTGAACAAATCCAGCCACCTCCCAGGACCTCAGTTTCCTCATCTGTAAAACGATGATGAAAACCGCGAGCCCCACGCGGGCAAGGACTGGGCCAAACTGATTAGCTCGCGCCCACCCCGGCCCTTTGTACAGTGCTTGGCACATAGTAAAAGCTTAATACCATTACAAAACCCCATAAATATCACAGTTATCATGTTAAAGGTGCCCAGATTCCAAGTTGCTGAGGAAAGGCCCTCTAGGCCACTTTGGGGACAGGGTGCGAGTTATGTGACGTCCTCGCAAGAGGGAAGGAAGAGGTCCAGCACCCTCTGACCCAGGTGAGTGCCCAACAAAGAACACGGTGGTAGCGTGGTTCAGTGGAAAGAGCCCGGGCTTGGGAGTCAGAGGTCACGGGTTCAAATCCCGGCTCTGCCACTTGTCAGCTGTGTGTGACTTTGGGCATGTCACTTCACTTCTCTGACCCTCAGTGACCTCTTCTGTCAAATGGGGATGAAGACTGTGAGCCCCCTGTGGGACAACCTGATCACCTTGTAACCTCCCCAGGGCTTAGAACAGTGCTTTGCACATAGTAAGCGCTTAATAAATGCCATCATCACTATTATTATTCTCTGTGCCTCAGTTCCCTCAGCTGTCAAATGGGGATGAAGACTGTGAGCCCCCTGTGGGACAAGCTTGGATCGCCCCCAGCGCTTAGAATGGTGCTTGGCACATAGTAAGTGCTTAACAAATGTCATTATTGTTATTATTATTCTCTGTGCCTCAGTTCCCTCAGCTGTCAAATGGGGATGAAGACTGTGAGCCCCCTGAGGGACAACCTTGGGTCCCCCCCCCACCGCTTAGAATGGTGCTTGGCACATAGTAAGCACTTCATAAATGCCATCATCATTATTATTATTATTCTCTGTGCCTCAGTTCCCTCAGCTGTCAAATGGGGATGAAGACTGCGAGCCCCCTGTGGGACAACCTTGGATCCCCACCCGCCCAGCGCTTAGAACGGTGCTTGGCACATAGTAAGCGCTTAATAAATGTCATCATCATCATTATTATTATTCTCTGTGCCTCAGTTCCCTCCTTATTCTCTGTGCCTCAGTTCCCTCAGCTGTCAAATGGGGATGAAGACTGTGAGCCCCCTGTGGGACAACCTTGGATCCCCACCCGCCCAGCGCTTAGAACGTTGCTTGGCACATAGTAAGCAATTAATAAATGGCATTATTATTGTAATTATTATTAATAAGTGGGCAGGGATAGAAGGCGTCCCCACGGGCCGCCATCGCGCCCGGGCCTCGCCTTCCCCTCAGTGCCACATCACGGCCCGCGCTGCAGCGCCCCCGCGCCCCCGCTAGGGGGCGGCGGGGGGCGGGGCCGGGAGGGATGACGGACAGGGAGGCGGACCAATCAGCGCGCAGAGCGCAGCGGCGTCCGCCAATGAGATTGGGCCGCTGCCAGGCCCCGCGGAGCCCCAGCTGGACCAGCTGTGGGCCTGCTCCGCCCTGCTGCTGTTGCTGCTGCTGCTGCTGCAGCTGCAGCTGCATCCCAAGGAAATCCATTGCATTTCTCTCCTTTTGATCCTTTTCTTTTCCTCCTTCAAGTCCCCGAGACTCCAGGCGGCAAACTTGGCCTCGGCATCAAACCCACTCGACCGCAGAGCAACAAGTAACAACCAGAGTGGCAACCAAGTTGCAACTCCAGACTTCTGCTTTGAATGTGCCAAAGTGCCCCAAAGACAACGGTGCCTAGGATCAGAGGTGGGTAATAAAAATAATAATAATAATAATAATGGCATTTGTTCTCAGCATCAAACCCATTTGACTCCCAGGGGCTCCCAGAGCAACAAGTAACAACCAGAGTGGCAACCAAGTTGCAACTCCAGACTTCTGCTTTGAATGTACCAAAGTGCCCCAAAGACAGTGGTGACTAGGAGCAGAGGGGGGTAAAGTGTTTATTATTATTATTAATAATAATAATAATAATGGCATTTGTTCTCAGCATCAAACTCATTTGACTCCCAGGGGCTCCCGGAGCAACAAGTAACAACCAGAGTGGCAACCAAGTTGCAACTCCAGACGTCTGCTTTGAATGTGCCAAAGTGCCCCAAAGACAGCGGTGACTCGGGGCAGAGGTGGGAAAAGTGTTTAATAATAATGCTAATAATAATAATAATGGCGTTTGTTCTCAGCATCAAACCCATTTGACTCCCAGGGGCTCCCGGAGCAACAAGTAATAACCAGAGTGGCAACCAAATTGCAGCTCCAGACTTCTGCTTTGAATGTGCCAAAGTGCCCCAAAGACAGCGGTGACTAGGGGCAGAGGTGGGAAAAGTGTTTCATAATAATGATAATAATAGTAATAATAATGGCATTTGTTCTCAGCATCAAACCCATTTGACTCCCATGGGCTCCCGGAGCAACAAGTAACAACCAGAGTGGCAACCAAGTTGCAACTCCAGACTTCTGCTTTGAATGTGCCAAAGTGCCCCAAAGACAGCGGTGCCTAGGAGCAGAGGTGGGTAAAGTGTTTATTATTAATAATAATAATGGCATTTGTTCTCAGCATCAAACCCATTTTTAGACTGTGAGCCCACTGTTGGGTAGGGACCATCTCTATATGTTGCCAACTTGTACTTCCCCAGCGCTTAGTCCAGTGCTCTGCACACAGTAAGCGCTCAATAAATACGATGGAATGAATGAATATTTATTCTATTTATTTTATTTTGTTAATATGTTTTGTTTTGTTGTCTGTCTCCCCCTTCTAGACTGTGAGCCCGCTGTTGGGTAGGGACCGTCTCTAGATGTTGCCAACCTGTACTTCCCAAACGCTTAGTCCAGTGCTCTGCACACAGTAAGCGCTCAATAACTACGATTGAATGAATTCATGAATGTTGGGTAGGGACAGTCTCTAGATGTTGCCAACTTGGACTTCCCAAGCGCTTAGTCCAGTGCTCTGCACACAGTAAGTGCTCAATAAATATGATTGAATGAATGAATGAATAGACTGTGAGCCCGTTGTTGGGTAAGGACAGTCTCTATATGTTGCCAACTTGTAATAATAATCATAATGATGGCATTTCTTAAGCGCTTACTAGGTGCAAAGCACTGTTGTAAGCACTGGGGAGGTTACAAGGTGATCAGGTTGTCCCACAGGGGGCTCGCAATCTTCATCCCCATTTGACAGATGAGGTAACTGAGGCCCAGAGAACAATAATAATAATAATAATAATAATGGCATTTATTGAGCGCTTAGTAGGTGCAAAGCACTGTTCTAAGTGCTGGGGAGGTTACAAGGTGATCAGGTTGTCCCACAGGGGGCTCACAGTCTTCATCCGCATTTTACAGATGAGGGAACTGAGGCACAGAGAAGTCAAGTGATTTGCCCAAAGTCACACAGCTAATTGGCGAAGCCAGGATTTGAACCCATGACCTCCGACTCCAATGCCCGGGCTCTTTTCCACTGAACCACGCTGCTTCTCTGCTTCTCTTGTACTTCCCAAGCGCTTAATACAGTGCTCTGCACAAAGTAAGTGCTCCATAAATACGATTGAATGAATGAATTTTGCTGTTTTGTACACTCCCAAACAATTAGTACAGTGCCCTGCACACAGCAAGCGCTCAATAAATACCATTTATTGATGGAATCGTTCCCTGTATTGATCTACCTTAGTTCAACCCTCTGTCCGTCAAAGCCCTGAGGGCTGAGTGGCTGAAAAAAACAAAAACAAAATTTCTGCAAGTAGCAACTTTTTATCTGCAACCTGCATACGGTCCTAGCTCCGTCTGCTTGGCAAAAACCCATTTAGGCCCTTCATTTCACCCCTCCCTGCCCCCAGAACTTATGTTCCTATCTGTGGAGAAGCAGCGTGGCCCAATGGAAAGAGCCTGGGCTTTGGAGTCAGAGGTCACGGGTTCAAATGCCGCCTCTGCCAATTGTCAGCTGTGGGACTTTGGACAAGTCACTTCACTTCTCTGGGCCTCCGTGACCTCATCTGTAAAATGGGGATGAAGACTGCGAGCCCTCCGTGGGACAACCTGATCACCTTGTAACCTCCCCAGTGCTTAGAACAGTGCTTTGCGCATAGTAAGCGCTTAATAAATGCCATCATTATTATGGGTGGCGGAAAAAAACAAAAATAAAACTTCTGCAAGTAGCAACTCTTTATCTGCAACCTCCATACCGTCCTAGTTCAGTCTGCTTGGCAAAAACCCATTTAGGCCTTTCGTCTTTTCACCCCTCCCTGACCCACAGCACTTGTGTTCACATCTGTAATTTTATTTATTTATACCGCCTCTCCCCCTCTAGACTATAAGCTCGTGGTGGGCAGGAAATGTGACTGTTATGCTGCTATATTGTCCACTCCCAGGCGCTCAGTACAGCGCTCTGCACACAGCAAGTGCTTAATAAATACAATTAACTGCCTTTTTCTAAATGTTTGGTGGCAAGGGGCAAGAATTGTATTAGCATCCCCATGACAATAATCTAACTGGAAGTTGTCCCACTTCTCCCTTGTTTTCTCTCACTGAGAGAAGAGGGGTTCATTTTTGGACTCAGGGTGTCATCCGCTACACTATAAGCTCGTTGTGAACAGAGAATGTGTCTATTATAATAATAATAATAATAATGATGGCATTTGTTAAGCGCTTACTATGTGCAAAGCACTGTTCTAAGCGCTGGGGAGGAAACAAGGTGATGAGGTTGTCCCACGTGGGGCTCACAGTCTTCATCCCCATTTTCCAGATGAGGGAACTGAGGCCCAGAGAAGTGAAGTGACTTGCCCAAGGTCACACAGCTGACAAGTGGTGGAGCCGGAATTCGAACCCATGACCTCTGACTCCCAAGCCCGGGTTCTTTCCACTGAGCCACGCTGCTTCTCTATACTCTTCCAAGTCCCTACAGTAAAGCACTCAGATACAATTGATTGATTTTCATTTCCCTACCCATTCTTTCACAGATGCCCAAGGCCTTTCCCGCTTTGTAGGGGGTTTTTTATTTGTTTTATTTACAACGACGTGTTGATGCCACATAAGAGTGATTAGTGTTAAAAATATAATCTTGGATTCGCTGAATAATAGTCGGTCATAGCAATTGATGTGGGGAACATCAGTTGGGGCTCAAAGACCTTAAATCCCAAGTTTGGAAAAAGCAGTGGAAGATAACACTCCCATTGAAATGAGCCCAAAGCATGCAAGATTGTCCCTTTTTTCAGACAAACCTTAGTTTCCTAAACCTTTACTAGGCTAGGGCATCTATCCCCATTCAATCTTTGATTTCAGTGTTTATATATGTTTGTACATATTTATTCCTCTATTTATTTTACTTGTACATATCTATTCTATTTATTTTGTTTTGTTAATATGTTTGGTTTTGTTCTCTGTCTCCCCCTTCTATAATATAATAATAATAATGATAATGGCATTTGTTAAGCGCTTACTATGTGCAGAGCACTGTTCTAAGCACTGGGGGGGATACAAGGTGATTAAATCGTCCCACGTAGGGCTCACAGTCTTATCCCCATTTTCCAGATGAGGTAACTGAGGCTCAGAGAAGTGAAGTGACTTGCCTAAGGTCACACAGCAGACATGTGGCGGAGCCGGGATTCGAACCCATGACCTCTGACTCCAAAGCCCGGGCTCTTTTCCACTGAACCACGCTGCTTCTAGACTGTGAGCCCACTGTTGGGTAGGGACTGTCTCTATATGTTGCCAACTTGTACTTCCCAAGCGCTTAGTACAGTGCTCTACACACAGTAAGCGCTCAATAAATACTATTGATTGATTGATAAAGAAGTAATGGGAACTTTGTTCTCTTCTTTGGTTTTTAATTTTAAGAGTAATGGGACTAAGATGAAGCAGCCTAGTGGTCCTGGGAGTCAGAGGACTTGGGTTCTAATCCTGCCTCCACTACTTGTCTGCTCTGTGACCTTGGACAAGTAATTTAACTTCAGTGTACCTCAGTTTGCTCATCTGTAAAATGGGGATGAAATCCCTGTTCTCTTTCATTTTTAAGATGAACACCATGTGAGACAAGGACTGTGTCTGATTACCTCGTGTCTACCCCATTGCTTAGCACATAGTAAGCACTTCATACCACACAGAAAAGAAAATGGAGAGCAATGACTCAAAGATAAACTCCTCCTTTGAAATGTTTAACTTTTTACACTTTGTCCAAATAATGTGGATTTCTTTGAAGGATCTGGATTGCTATGTTGGGAAAAATTGGCCAGTTTTACAGTTATGCAAGTGATCTGTACATGACTGCAAAATTCGCCAATTTTACCCTTCTCTTTGTGTTGGGGGGGGCCCCTCTGATTGTTAAATTATTACAAATTGTTCTCTCCGAAGTGCGTAGTACTGTGTTCTGCACACAGTAAGCATTCGAAAATAAAATTACAACAAATTCAGTTGTTGCTTGTAAAATGACATTAGGCTCTATGAAGACCCAATCCTCGAACTGAACTCTGGCAATTTATCCCCTACAGTAAAGACACCCGCAAAGAAAATATCCAGCAGTGACTATCCGCCTTGATAAATAATAATAATCCTGGTATTTGTTAAATATAGTAGTTTTTCTGAGGAATAGGCGAGAGAGCGAGCGAGAGAGAAGATTCATTCAATCATATTTATTGAGTGCTTACTGTGTGCAGAGCGCTGTACTAAGTGCTTGGGAAGTACAAGTTGGCAACATATAGAGGTGGTCCCTACCCAACAGTGGGCTCACAGTCTAGAAGATAATAATAATAATATATAATAATAGTGGTATTAATTAATCAATCATATTTATTGAGCGCTTACTGTGTGCAGAGCACTGTACTAAGCACTTGAGAAGTACAAGTTGGCAACATATAGAGACGGTCCCTACCCAACGGTGGGCTCACAGTCTAGAAGATAATAATAATAATATTAATATTAAGATAATAATAATAGTGGTATTAATCAATCAATTGTATTTATTGAGTGCTTACTGTGTGCAGAGCACTGTACTAAGTGCTTGGGAAGTGCAAGTTGGCAACATATACAGACGGTCCCTACCCAACAGTGGGCTCACAGTCTGGAAGGGGGAGACAGACAACAAACCAAAACAAGTGGACAGGTGTCAAGACATCAGAACAAATAGAACTAAAGCTAAATGCACATCATTAACAAAACAAATAGAATAGTAAATATGTACAAGTAAAATAAATAGAGTAATAAATCTGTACAAACATAGATACAGGTGCTGTGGGGAGGGGAAGGAGGTAGGGCCAGGGGGATGGGGAAGAGGAGAGGAAAAAGGGGGCTCAGCCTGGGAAGGCCTCTTGGAGGAGGTGAGCTCTCAGTAGGGCTTTGTACTAAGTGCTGAGGTAGACACAAGCTAATCAGGTTGGGCACAGTCCCCATCCCACATAGGCTCACAGTCTTAACGTCCATTTACAGATAGGTGACCGAGGCGCAGAGAAGTGAAGTGACTTGTCCAAGGCCACACAGAGAAGTTAAGTGACTTGCCCAAGGTCTGCAGACCTTGCTCAGAGTTCAAGCGGGACTAGAAGGCTTTCTCTCCATTTAAATTGATACCATCCCAGTACAACCTTGTCCTAATTACGTAAACTCGGGCCCAAGCTGCTCGAGAAATCCTTGAAAACCTGGGTTTAACTTGGTGGCCCATCAGAAACACCTCTGCCTTAGTTAACCCCCACTAGCCTTCTCTTTTTATCTCAACTGTAGCTCAGATAGAGAAATAACTTACCACTCGCAAAGGAGCAAGCTTTAAGTCTCTCCAACCAGGACTCAAGTCTCTCCAAACAGGACTCAATCTCATTCCCAGGTCCCAGTGAAAGAACCTTCTCCCCTAACAGAGCTTCTTAACTTACTGGCCCAAGAACCACCCCCTCCGCAGATGATTCCTAACACCCTGGAAGGGGGCAAGATAGGATTGTGCCAGTCTAGTGACCACTTGTGACTTTTCTAACTGACCTAGCTCTGCCTATGCCTCTGTTCCCTTCTCAGCCGGCCTTTTCTCCCAATAACCAGTTGTTATTCTCCAGTTTTCCTACAAGAACCAGTTCAGTTATTCTCCAATTTTCCTACAAGAACCAGTTCAGTTATTCTCCAATTTTCCTAAAAGCTCCAGAGTCTCTGGGCGGAACCTTCCTGCTTTCTTAGCTCCTTCCTTTCTCCTTCTTCCTCCCCTCTACTCTTCCTCTTGCTTGCCTTCCTGTGGTTCTTGCTCCTGCCTTTCTCCCGGGCTCAGCCGTCCCAGCCAGTCACCACCAGGAGTTGTTCCTGAACCAAACAAAGCTCGCAGGAGTAACACACACGGAGACAATTTTTCATTATATATGTGTACGTGGAGCAAACGAGTCCTTTTTTCTTTACTGACACGGAGGTTAACTAGTGGAGTCTAGTAATGACTTTAATTCCCTCATTTCCACAATTAGCTAATAAGCAATAGTGGCCTGAGCCTTGTAGTTGTCTCTCTGTGTCTCAGGAGAAGGCTAGCCATTTCCTAGCAGCCAACCTGGGATAGTAGGAATAGCATTTTTTATGTGCATACTTTGTGCAGAGCCCTATAATAATAATGATGATGATGGCATTTATTAAGCACTTACTATGTGCAATGCACTGTTCTAAGCTCTGGGGAGGTTACAAGGTGATCAGGTTCTCCGGGGCGGGGGGGGGGGGCAGGGGCTCACAGTCTTAATCCCCATCTTACAGATGAGGGAACTGAGGCACAGAAAAGTTAAGTGACTTGCCCAAAGTCACCCAGCTGACAATTGGCAGAGCCGGGATTTGAACCCATGAACTCTGACTCCAAAGCCCGGGCTCTTTCCACTGAGCCACGCTCCTTCTCTATACTAAGCCCTAGGAAAGAATTAAGAGTTGGAACCCGTTCCTTGAGTTCCCAGGTTGCCTCAGGCTTTGGCTACTTCTCTGATTTCCCTGAGCTGTCATTCCCCTTTGTATTTTGATTTTTCCAAGTACATTGCTCTCCTGGTACACAGGAATACGAGGAGGATGCTATGTCTGTGAAAGAATGAGAAACTACCCTGCTTGTTTTCTCTTGAGAATCACGTAAGTCGGTTTCCTCATCTGCAAAATGGGGACTCAATACCTCTTCTCCCTCTTACTTTGACTTTTGAACCCCAAGTGAGACCTGATTATCTTGTATCTACCCCACTGTTTAGTTCAGTGCTTGGCTCATAGTAAACACCTAATAAATACCACCATTATCATTATCATTATTATTTCCCTAAGGCCAATAGCAACCAAGTGTACTGATTTATTAGGGGGGAGTTTGAAGGGGAGACAATATATCTAAGGTAATGCTGAGTCTGGGGGGGTGAATGAGGGAGGAAATGTGTTTCCCTGTCTATTCCTTTGGGGAGCAAGGAAACCTTTTCAGGGTGTAAAAACCCCTCTTTCTCTTGCTCAAAAGGGGTTCCTGTCCTCTGGAAAAGGAACATGTCTACCAACTCTACTGTCTTGTACTCCCTCGAGTGCTAAGGACAATGCTTTGCACACGGTAGGGCTCAATAAATACCACTGATTGAAAAACCCAGTCCACTGTCTCAATCCCTGAATTGAACTTGGAACTTTCCACTGCAAGCTGGATCTGATTCTTCTGTCACTTCTTTGTAATAATTATAATGGCATTTGTTAAGCACTTACTCTGTGCAAAGCACTGTTCTAAGCTCTGGGGGGGATACAAGGTGATCAGATTGTCCCACGAGGGGCTCCTCACAGTCTTAATCCCCATTTTACAGATGAGGTAACTGAGGCCCAGAGAAGTTAAGTGACTTGCCCAAAGTCACACAGCTGATAAGTGGCAGAGCCGGAATTAGAACCCATGACCTCTGGCTCCCAAGCCCGGACTCTTTCCACGGAGCCACGCTGCTTCTCTACTTGTAGTCCATTCTCTGCTTGTAGGCCATTCAGTAGTTTTAAGAAAATAACAATGACACTTCTGTCAATAGGGGAAGCCCCAACTGTACATTAGTGCTTGAAAAAGGTTGTTTCAAGGAGACAAGTATCTGGGAAAAAAGGCGGTTGGAGGAAGTTTTTAAAGTCCTGCTATTTTCTGGCCTCCTCCAAACTGTGTTCCCCACTAGCCCCTGTCCCCAACCAGCTCCAGTTTTCTAGATCAACATGATTGAGATATCTTAAGGAATCTTATTTTTCTCCCAACTTTCTTCTTCCTCCTCCCCCAAGAAGAACCTAAAGTCCATTTAGGACTATTTTTTTTAAGCAGGGCCAGGGAGAGCTGGGAAAGCAGTGCTAATAAGAGACCTAGAAATACTCAGATTTGAGTTCTCCCCTTGGGAGAGCATTCAGAGGTGGGTAAAGAAATGACTGCCCCCATTCTGAAAAGGTACCATCCTAATTCGTCAAGTAGAGTTAACATTTAATTTTCATGATGCTTCGTTTTCCTTGACTCCCCTCTCACCTTCGAGGCGTGCTCCAAACCTGCTGATAACTTCTGGGTGTTTGGATGAATCAGCTGCTTAAGATTTCTTTGGTTCTTTCTGATGTCATTGAAAAATAATTTCGTAAAGTCTACAGTAGGGTGGCGTGGCCCAACCTGAAATTCTCCCAGCAAGCCTCTGATCTGTCAGGTCTTATTTCTTGTGCAAAAAGGCAGTTTGGGCCGGGGGAGGCTGGCTAAATGCACAGTTGCCGAGGGCCCCTTCCACCCGTAACTAGTTGAGTCACCTCTCTTCTCGCAAGGAAAAACCAAGTCGTCACGTGTGGGCTTGAGGGGACAACTGAGTTCTGAGTCATGGTCCTTGGGTGGACTCAACTAGATCTTCTCCCCCTGGCAGGGGCGGTGCTTTCTTGTCCTCCAGGAGCCAAGCTAGTCAAATGCCAGGGTTTGCACGTCTCGGGACTATAATCATTGACATCACTAGCCAGGTGATGTCATTTGAATAAGGCCAGGTAGTAGGTGTTGGCCATTGGAGTGGAGTACTACACCCAGAGAGAACGATGTGAGTGGGAGGCGGGCAAGACGTTTCCTCCACGCTGTTGCAAGGGTGATGCTTTGGCAATTTCCCCATTGTTCCAGAAGATCTAGCACCTGCTTCAATGCACATCCTGTGGCCGGCGACTTGAGTGAACTTTCAATTGAGTGACCAGGCTCCCGGGGGAAGTTGGGAGGCCAGTGGGGCAGGTGAGTCTCCATCTCGCGTTGGCTCGCTCTCCGGCCAGATTGAGAGGCCCCGATGTCTTAGGGGCAGCCGGTTGACTCTACCGTGTTAGAAGGTTTTAGTTTTGGAAGAGGTGGACGTCGAGGGTTCCCGCCTTCACCCTCTCACTCCGGTTCCTGTCTCCACGCGGCTTACTTTTTGCTCGTATTGAAGTCAAGGGGAGAACGAGACCTCAGGTTCTGGGGTTAATTCATTCATGTTTCTCAGGGGTGGTTTCTGCTGTCTCCCTTGCTCCTGTTGACTTGTGGGGGAATTGATAGGAAATGGAGTTGGGTGGTCGAAGAAGGAATGGGCAGATGTGGGTTTCTGCAGCACTAAGGACAGCCTTCGGTTGGTGTTGGGAAATCCATGTTAACGTGGAAACGTTGCTGCTCCTACCCATGTCTGTCAGGACACTGAAACAGACTCTCTCCTTTCTTTTTCTTCCTGCCTGTGGCCAACGGAGACAGCCCAGCGCAAGCTAGTGATAGTAATCGCATTTATTGACTGCTTACTGTGTGCAGAGCACTGTACTAAGCGCTGGGAGGAAATACCCAGGTGGGAATTAGAGGTGATTGCAACCTCAGTGAAAATAGAGCCGGACATTTTAGAAACGACAGGATCCCTCCTCCCCCAGTTAAAAGCGAAGGGAGCCTTTTCTCTCAGTGGCCATCCCTAGATGCCAGATCCTTCCAAAAATGGGATTTAGCAATTCTGGATTTGGAATTCTGGATTCTCAGTCCCGCGAGCTTCTCTCTGGTATTGAGGCCAGGCTTGGGAGAAGTGTGTGGTTTTTGTTAAGTACTTGCTACATGTCAGACATACAGTATATGAGCCCCAATTGGGCCAGGGACTGTATCTGACCTGATTATCTGGTATCAACCCTAGTATTGAGTATGCAGTACTACTATCACGTATACCCATCTTTGGTGACTTTCTGGTGATGACAGTCATTCATTGTCAATCAGTCAATCGTATTTATTGAGTGCTTACTGTGTGCAGAGCACTGTACTAAGTGCTTGGGAAGTACAAGTTTGCAACATATAGAGACAGTCCCTACCCAACAGTGGGCTCACAGTCTAAAAGGGGGAGACAGAGAACAAAACCAAGCATACTAACAAAATAAAATAGAATAGATATGTACAAGTAAAATAAATAAATAGAGTAATAAATATGTACAAACATATATACATATATACAGGTGCTGTGGGGAAGGGAAGGAGGTAAGATGGGGGGATGGAGAGGGGAGGGGATGCACTTGGAAGAGTATAATGCAACAATAAACAGACACATTCCCTGCCCACAATGCACTTAGAGTCTAGAGGACTGTAAGTGCTTAGCAAATAGAGCTATTATTATTATTATTTAACATGCTGGTGCCTGTTAATGAAAAATGATGACCGGAATTTTTCAGTTTGTTTCTGCACGGTGGTTAAGGGGAGCAACAACATTCTTCCCGTTCTTCCCTGAGGAATAGGGTTTAGCTTTGTAAAATGAGGAGTTTGCCCTCTCCGGAGGTTGCCTGTTGTCTCTCAGGGAACTAGAGGATTAGGAAAAGGAATGGAAGGAGGCAATTTGGGCGCTGTTTGCCAAAGGTGGCGTGGAGCACAGAACTCTAGTTGTCCAGCAATGTGGAGTTCTGGCTGCAGGTTCTCTTCTGGAGTGTATCTACATGGAAGTAAAAGTCAGCTCTCTATCCTTCACTTGAATTTGGGATTGATTTGAATTGATTGATTGAATTGATTGATTTGAGTTTGGGAAGAACACATGGACTGAAGGTGGAATAGACTTATTCAAGTTGCCTTTTCTCTCTTCCTTACTCTTAAAACAGGCTTTATTTTTTTTTTGTATGTTTTCTTTGCATATACTTGAGAGCAGAGGTATGTGCCTGTATTTGTATTGGGGGAAAAAGAATAAACATACAAGGGTAAACTTAGAGAAAACATGTTGCGGAGGCTAGAAACCCCCGCACCCCTATATTTAAGGCAGGTATGAACCTAGGGAGGATGATGAGAACACACTCCATGGGAATTTGTGATACTGTAATGCAGAAGAAAGGGGTAGAGGGCATTCATTATTCATCCATTCAATCATTTTTGAGTGCTTACTGTGTGCAGAGCACTGTAGTAAGTGCTTCTAATGCAGAAGGAAGGGGTAGAGGGCATTCATTATTCATCCATTCAATCATTTTTGAGTGCTTACTGTGTGCAGAGCACCGTAGTAAGTGCTTGGGGAAGCACAATAAAACAATAAATACATTCCCTGCCCACAGCAAGCTTACAGACTAGAGGGGGAGACAGACATTCAATATTCATAAATTAATTACAGATATGAATGTAAGTGCTGTGGGGCTGGGAGGGTGGATGAATCAAGTGAGCAAATCAGATAGACACAGAGGGGAATGGGAGGACAGGTGTGAGAAGCAGCGTGGCTCAGTGGAAAGAGGCCGGGCTTGGGAGTCAGAGGTCATGGGTTCTAATCCCGGCTCCGCCACTTATCGGCTGAGTGACTTTGGGCAAGTCACTTAACGTCTCTGCGCCTCAGTTACCTCATCTGCAAAATGGGGATTAAGATTGTGAGCCCCACATGGGACAACCTGATTACCTTGTATCTACTCCAGTGCTTAGAACAGTGCTTGGCTAGCTTGGCGGATGCGTTGAGGGAGGACGATTAGAATGAAAGCTCCTTGTGGGCAGGGAGTGTGTCTGTTTATTTTTATATTATACTCTCCCAAGCACTTAGTACAGTGCTGTGCACACAATAAGCGCCCAATCAATGTCGTTGATTGATTGATTGGAGCAGAGAGCTTTTCCAAGAGGGGAATCACATCCTATGCATTTGATGGCAGTTTGAGTAGTTTGGTATTATTGGTTTTAGAACCTTCAGCAAGTGTATCTGGGGGGGAGGCATCACCATCATCATCATCATCATCATCAATCATATTTATTGAGCGCTTACTGTGTGCAGAGCACTGTATTAAGCGCTTGGGAAGTACAAGTTGGCAACATATAGAGACAGTCCCTGCCCAACAGTGGGCTCACAGTCAAAAAGAGGGAGACAGAGAACAAAAACAAACATACTAACAAAATAAAATAAATAGAATAGATATGTACAAGCAAAATAAATAAATAAATAAATAGAGTAATAAATATGTACAAACATATATACATATATACAGGTGCTGTGGGGAAGGGAAGGAGGTATCCTCCTTGATTGGTAAGAAGGGAGAAGAGGGACCAGAACCCAGGACAAGAATTTAGGTTTGGTGTGGCTTTAACGCTGGCAGAGGAGATTGGCCTGGCTCCAGTTCCCCGACGTTGAGGGAGAACTGGGTTAAAGCCCACAGTTAGAGAGGTGATAATAATTGTGGTATTTATTAAGCGCCTACTATGTGCCAAGCAGTGTCCGAAACTCTGAGGTAGGTACAAGATCATCGGGTTCCACACGGGGCTTACATTCTAAGTAGGTAGGAGAACAGGTGTCAAATCCCCGTTTTGTAGATAAGAGAACGGAACCACAGAGAACTGAAGCGACTCGCCCAAGGTAACACAGAAGGCAAGTGGCGGAGCCAGAATTCGAACCCAGGTCTTCTAGACTCCCAGGCTTGTGCTCTTTCCACTAAGCTGCACTGCTTCAAAGCCCTTGCTGTGTCCCTTCTTCAGGACTCTGTAAAATGGCCAAGTTTTCAAAGAGGCGGTGTGGGGTCGGGAAGCATTTCAGTTAAGATTTTAGTACACCGAGCATCTGTCCTGGGTTCAAGGCTCAGGGCCAACACATGATTCACTCTGCTGAGGTTTCCCACAATCCCAGTGCTTAGTGAATGAATGAATTTCCCACTGGCAACAGTCAACCCTCATGCCATCGGAAATCCCCCCACTGCTAAAGGATGATTCCAGCTATTGGCCGCCCCTGGTCGGTTATGCTTCCAGACTTAAATTCCTTCTCTTTCTTTGTGATAGGGCGCGATGGGGAGTTTCAGAGGCCATGCCCTCCCTGGGAGCTTTTTCCTTTTGATGGGCTTTTGGTGGAATATAAAGTTCACCCTGAAATACGTCTGCAAGAAGAACAAGCGGGCGTGTTATCTTGGATCCAAAGCGGGATTTCGACGAGTGGAAATTATTGAGGGAGCAGTGAAAGTCTCCATGGCGCTAATTGGTGAGCGATCTGTTGTCCACCTTATTCTTCCCCTTTCCTTCCTCTCTTCCCTCACTTTCATCTTTACCCCTCCCTCCCTGCCCCCCCGCCCCCAAAATTCATAACTACAGATTCTGTTCGTTTTAAAGGCTCCAAACTGAGAGGTGACTCCACTCTGGAAGGTGGATTAAAAACAAAACCCAAAACGTTTTATAGCTCTTAAATCAGAAAGACACAAACCATCTCTAGTTTCTAATTCCCTAGCTTTTCTATGGGAGCTTAATCAGCCTTCCCCTCGAAATGGTAAAATCGTGGTGTAATCTGTTCAGTCGTACTCTTCAATCATTCAGTCGTATCTATTGAGCGTTTAACTGTGCGCAGAGCACTGTACTAAGTGCTTGGAAAGTACAATTCGGCAACAGATAGAGACAATCCCTACCCAACACCGGGCTCACAGTCTAGAAGGGGGAGACAGACAACAAAACAAGTAGGCATCAATAGCATCAAAATAGACAAAGAGAATTATGGCTATATATACATCATTAATAAAATAAAAAGGATAATAATTAATACGTAAAAACGGTGGAGGTCCAGTGAGAAGATTGGCATTAGAGGAGCGAAGTGTGGAGTGAGGATTGTGGCTCTCCACTTCCCCTTTGGCAGATGGGGTTCTAGAAAGGACAGCTAATCGCTTTCACGGATCCCCTTGTAGATGAGGGTCTAGAAAGGACTGCTGTTTTCAGCGATCCCCTTTGGAAAATGGGGTTCTAGAGAGGGTGTCTCGTCATTTTCATCGATCCCTTGCAGGCATGACGGCAGAGCAGTTTGTTCCAGATGGACCCCACATGAACCTGTATAACTATGAGGAGAAACACTGGGATCACCTAATGAGCTGGCAGCACGCCACGATGTATTTCTTCTTCGGCATCTCCGGCCTGGTAGACATCCTGTGCCTCACGACCAACATGCTGCCTCTTTCCTTGAACAAGCTGATGCTGTCAAATGCCTTCTTTGTGGAAAGTAAGTCTGTCAATCAGCAGTATTTATTGAGTGCTTACTGGGTGCTGGGGAGAGGACAGTACAATAGAGTTGGCTGACACGTTCTCCGTCCACAAGGAGCTCACAGCTTAGAAGTCAAAAGGGTGGCTGTTTTGTCCCCTTCACCTTTTTGTTATTATTATGATTAATAATTCCTATTGTTGTTTTTTACTTATGAGCCACTCGTTTCTCACATGACCGAGCAGTAGGGTCATGGTTTTAGAGCTGTAGTGAAATGGGTTCGAAATTTGCGGGTATAGTGCCTGTCCAACTGATCCTTTTCTGGTTGCCTCTTATAGTAGCCCTGCCTAAACCAGTTTGTTATGCTAGCTTGCCTGCATTCACACTGGGAGATGTCTCCCTTTTTGGTTTGGCTAGAGGTTTAGAATGGGGAGAGAAGAGGGTGTGAAATCAGCCTTCTACCTTTGAGCAGATTGGATCAACTCTTCATTATGCTTACTTATTTTTTGGATTGAAATACTTGACCCTCTCACCTTTATGTCATCATCATCATCAATCGTATTGAGCGCTTACTATGTGCAGAGCACTGTACTAAGCGCTTTATGTCACTTTATGAAGTGGGTTTGGCTGTGAGACTGTTACTTATCCCTTTTTTCAGCCGATAAAATGGAAGCACAGTTAACCACTTGTCTCAGTTCAGCAAATAGATTCAGCTAGAAAGCTCCCAGAATCCTAACCCACAGGCTGTGCTAACTCTCTTTTATTCCAGTTGTTTGAAGTGAAACATGGCATCTTGCCTGCTGATGGGAGGAAAAAAGCACTGCACTCTTTGGCCATGGGCTATTTCTGTTGGTGTTTGGTTAAATAAAACAGAAAAATAGCTGACATTTTACTGATTAGCGGAGGAGAGAGGAGGGGTAGCATTGAATTTCAAAGATATGGAAGCTTTCTCTTAGTTGGGTGGATCGGTGGAATGAATGAGACCCTCCAGGGCTTGGAAAATAGGTAGAAAGCGTGGTGAGGAGGAGGAGGAGTGTGTGTTAAGCACTTACTATGTGCAAAGCACTGTAGTACTAGCTAGGTAAGAAATACAAGGTGAGGAATAGAGCAACAATCAATCAATCGTATTTATTGAGCGCTTACTGTGTGCAGAGCAGACACGTAAGGAAAGGTAAAGGAAAATAAAGACGACAAAGATGATGTTGATTAGCATGAAAGGAGCAGTAGGGTTTCAGACTTTTCACAGTATGGAATTTATGGTTTTTTGTGGTATTTAAGTGCTTACTATGTGCCAGGCACTGTACTAAGCACTGGGGCAGGTGCAAGCTCATCAGGTTGGACACGGTCCCTGTCCCACATGGGGCTCACAGTATTAATCCGCATGAGGTAACCGAGGCTCAGAGAAGTCAAGCGACTTTCCCAAAGTCACACCGTGGACAAGTGACAGAGCCAGGATTAGAACCCAGGCCCTTCTGTCCCCCTAGGCTTGCGCTCAATCCACTAGATCACGGTACTGTTCAGACCGTCAGTCACAGAAGTTTGAGAAGGTTTAATCCGTTTCATGCAGGGGTAAGACCAAGTTTCTTGTGAGAGGTTTCGGCCGAGAAGCAGCGTGGGTCAGTGGAAAGGGCCCGGGCTTGGGAGTCAGAGGTCATGGGTTCTAATCCAGCTCCGCCACTTGTCTGCTGTGTGACTTTGGGCAAGTCTCTTAACCTCTCTGTGCCTCAGTTCCCTCATCTGTAAAATGGGGATTAAGACTGTGAGCCCCACGTGGGACAACCTAATCACCTTGTATCACCCCCCAGCGCTTAGAACAGTGCTTCACACATAGTAAGGGCTTAACAAATACCATTAATATTATTATTATAATGAGTACGTGAATTTTATGCGTGGCTGGAAACCCTTAAGAGCACACTCGGCTTGAGTTGCATTTAGAAAGACCAAGTTCCTTTTCCGTCCCCAGGTTTCATCTTTTTCTTCCACACACACGGGCGAGCTATGCTGGACGTTTACATCCATCAGCTGCTGGTGCTGTCTGTCGTGGGCGCGGCGTTCATTACGTTCCTGGAGTTCTTCTTCCGGAGCAATATCGGTCTGGAGCTCCTCCGGGTCAGCTTCTGTCTGCTGCAAGGTAGCTGGTTCTGGCAGGTGAGTCGACCTCATCTCTGCGCCTCCTCGTTCTCCTAAACCTGCATTCATTCCCCCCTGTTTCCTGTCCCGTTCTGGGACACAGGGATTTGGCTGTGGATCGGGTTACTGATGGAGCGCTTACTGTGTGCAGAGCACTGGACTGAGCGCTTGGGAGAGTACAGTACCACAGAGTTGGCAGACACGTTCCCTGCCCACAACGAGCTTACAGTCTAGTGGGGCTTTGTCAGATCAACTAGAGGCAGGTAACTCGCTCTCTTCCTCCCTTCAAAGCCCTACTGAGAGCTCACCTCCTCCGGGAGGCCTTCCCCCTTTTTCCTCTCCTCCTCCCCATCCCCCCCCCCGCCCTACCTCCTTCCCCTCCCCACAGCACCTGTATATATATATTTGTACAGATTTATGACTCTATTTATTTTACTTGTACATATTTACTATCCTATTTATTTTGTTAACAATGTGCACTTAGCTTTAATTCTGTTCGTTCTGACGACTTGACACCTGTCCACCTGTTTTGTTTTGTTGTCTGTCTCCCCCCCTTCTAGACTGTGAGCCCGCTGTTGGGTAGGGACCGCCTCTAGATGTTGCCAACTTGGACTTCCCAAGCGCTTAGTACAGTGCCCTGCACACAGTCAGCGCTCAATAAATACGATTGAATGAATGAATGAATGAAAAGCTTCGCCTTGGTGGGGCCTGGGGAGGAGTTTGACCCCTGCATGACCCAATATCAATTCCTGGCTACCATCGTTCATTCATTCAATCGTAGTTATTGAGCACTTACTGTGTGCAGAGCACTGTACTAAGCGCTTGGGAAGTGCAAGTTACCATCGACCCCATTTCCATAGGTCGGGGCGAAGCCAGCTGGGACTGGATCCCTTCCCTCCTCATTAGGTCATTTTGGGGTGCAGGGTGGCAGCAGGCATCTAGTCAGTCGATCATATTTATTGAGTGCTTATGATGTGCAGAGGGCTCTACTAAGTGCTTGGGGGAGAGTATAACAATATATAACATATAACATAAAATATAACAATATATAACATATATATATAGTTATATATATATAACTATATAACAATAAACAGACACATTCCCTGCATGCAATGAGCTTACAATCTACGAGGGGAGACAGACATTAATATAAACAAATATATCTGTATATTTGTCGCATCTGGGCAGCTGTACCGATGGGCACCTAAGACTTTAAGTCCCATTGATGATGATGATAACTGTGGTTCCTGTTAAGTGCTTACTATATGCCAAGCACTGTTCTAAGCGGTGGAGAAAATGCAAAGTCATCTGGTCCCACCTGAGGCTCACATTCTAAGTAGGAGGGAGAACCAGGGATTGAATCCCCATTTTGTCGATGAAGGCACTGAGGCACAGAGAAGTAAAGTGACTTGCCCAAGGTCACACAGCAGAACCTCTGATTCCCGGGCCCGGGCTCTCTCCACTAGGCCATGCTGCTTCTCGGTGGTCTTTTGAGACCCTTAAACAGGTGCCAAAAACATCTCACGGGATGGCGGCACTACCCGCATGATGATGATATTTGTAAGTGCTTACAGTGAGCCAGGCACTGAGAAGCAGCGGGGCTCCGGGGAAAGAGTCACTGAGTCACTGAATGCAGGTTTAGGAGAACGAGGAGGTGTAGAGATGAGAGTCAGTGGCTTTGGAGTGAGAGGTCACGGGTTCAAATCCCGGCTCCACCAACTGTCAGCTGGGTGACTTTGGGCAAGGCATTTAACTTCTCTGGGCTTCAGTTACCTCATCTGGAAAATGGGGGTGAAAACTGTGAAACTGTGAGCCCCCCCCGTGGGACAACCTGATCCTCTTGTAACTTCCTCAGCGCTTAACAAATACCATCATTATTATCATTATTATTACTAAGCCCTGGGGTGGGTACAAGCAAATCGAGTTGGAAACAGTTGCCGTCCCACAAGGAGCTTACGATCTTAATACCCATTTTACCAAGGAGGGAACTGACGCCCAGAGAAGTGAAGCGACTTGCTCAGGGTCGCACAGCAGGCAAGCGACGGAGCCAGGATTAGAGCCCAGGTCCTTCTGAGTGTCACACATGTGACACCTGTCCGGTTTGGCCCATTTCCTGTTCCAGTGGCAATTAGGTGCCTGGGAAGGGCATGGAATTAGAGGAATTAGGAGAGGGAAGAGAAACAGAGGAGAGAGAGGAGACAGGGGAAAGGGAGAGAGGTCTGAGTAGCTCTCCCATGCTTCCTTTGTCCCTGTCTCCTTTGCTGCTAATGTCTAGCAAAATTATAATCCAGGACAGGCCATATGCCGTGGATCTGGAGCTTGTGGTATTGATAGAAGTGATTTATGTTAGGCGCTTACTATGTTCTAAGCGCTGGGTTGTTGCAACATAATCAGGTCAAACACAACCCCCTTCTTACACAGGGCTCACACAGCTGGTAGAAGAGAGACTAGATATTGAACCCCCATTTTACAAACAAGGAAACTGAGGCCCAGAGAAGCTGAGGGACTCGTCCCAAGTCACACAGCAGAGGAGGGGCAGATTCAGGATTAGAACCCAGGTCTGCGCTCCTGCCACCAGGCCACACTTGCAGGGACTCTTCCCCTGTCTCCGCGACTCCTTCCCCTTCCTGAGGTTCATGTACCAGTGCTTAGAACAGTGCTTTGCACATAGTAAGCGCTTCACAAATACCAACATTATTATGTACTCTTTGGTAGGTTCTTCAGAACTGTCACATGTCGCTGTGGGTGTCTGTCTTCTGTAAAACCAAGCTGGGCAGGCCTGGCTCTGAAATTCCCAGCCACAATTCCCGCCACACAGGGATATCATAGATCGGAGTGGAATCTAAAATGGAACCAGGCTCAGAGGGAACGTACATTTTTGCTCCTTTTCTTTAAGGAAATAATGATTATCTTTTATTGTAGTTGGTCATTCATTTTGAATGGAGTAACATAGCTACTAAAAATCTCGCTCGAGTTGTTTGTCACTTGTTTTGTAGGCAGAGGATAAAAGGCTTTTAGTCTGTAAGCTGCTTGAGGGCAGGGAACATGTCTAACAACTCTGTTATATTGTCCTGTCCCAAGAGCTTAGTACAGTGCTCTGCACTTAATAGATTCCAATTTGATCCAAGCTGACACTTCCATTTCCTTAACCACTGCCTCCTGGTTGTGAGGGAACAGGAATTCTAGGGCAACAGTACTTAAGTCCTAACTTGGAGCTGATGTTAATATTTCTTTTCTTTCACTACTATGTCTAGACTGGTTTCCCTTTTTACCTGCTGGCCAGACCAAATGCTTTAAAAATGTCTGGAATTTTATAAAAAGCCCTGAACATTCAGTCCCAAAGCAAGCAAACACACACAAACACACAGAGACAGAGAGAGAAAGATAGAGAAATGAAACCTTCTACAGTGATATTTTCCAATATTTGCCTTGGGAAAAATGTTCACTGCCTCAGAAGTATTTATTGCTGTTTTTCTTGGTACATTTTCCACCTGATGCTTATGAATGTTTTACAGCAGAACGCTTATAGAACCAATGAAAGGGCTGTCCTGTGTTCTCTGATTTATGCTGAGAATGTATCTTAAGATATGTTCTTGGTATATTATTCCTACTACTCTTGGTAGTTAATTGGATAGCCTTGCTTATATATAAACTATAAAAAAAAATGTCCATGTGTATAAACTGGGTGGAAAGAGCACGGGCCTGAGAATCAGAGGACCTGGGTTCTAATCCTGACTCTGCAATTCGTCTGCTGTGTGACCTTGGTTAAATCACTTAACTTCTCTGTGCCTCGGTCACCTCATTGGTAAAATGGGGATTAAATCTTACTCCCTTGTATTTAGACTGTGAGCTCCCTGTGGGACAGGGACAGTGTCCAACCCGATTACCTTGTGTATACTCCAGTGCTTAGTACAGTGGTTGGAACATTAAGTGCTTAGCAAGTACTAAAAAAACCAAACAAACTAGGCAGCGTAGCCTAATGGAAAGAGCCCAGGATTAGGAGACTTGGGTTCTAAATTCCAGCTCTGCTATTTGTCTGCTGTGTGACCTTGGGCCAATCACTTAATTTTACTGGGCCTCAGTTTCCTGTCAAAAGGGGATAAGACACCTGATCCCCCTCCCTTTAACACTGAGAGTGCTATATAGGCAGGGACTCTGTCCAATCTGATTATTTTGGATTGACTCCAGCGTTTAACACAGTGCTCGGCACCCGAGTGCTTAATACATACCCTCATCATTCTCCTTTTTATAGGGTGGCCACATGACTAATTTTATACCGAGCAGTCTGGTTTTCGGCTGATCTGTCCACTGACGGGTACTGATACAGAGCTGGATGCTCTGGGGTCCAGCTTTTTTTATTTTCAGGAGTGATCCCCCCCCGGACTTGCTGCTGCTGAGTTCCAGCGCTTAGAACAGTGCTTTGCATATAGTAAGGGCTTAACAAATATTATTATTATTATTATTATTATTATTATTATTATTATAGCTGTGGTGCAAGTTCTGTCCAGAGTTCTTTTGGGCCAGGGAGGGAAATGCAAAAGCTTTGGAGCAAGTTTGGGGGAAGATTCAGGCATCGCCCTGGAAAAATCCTCTAGGATCATGAAAAATTGGTTAACTTTTGCAAAATGGCCCAAATTAATGCCGATGGTATTTTTTATGGCATTTGTTAAGCGCTTACTATGTGTCAAACACTTTTCTAAGCACTGGGGTAGATATAAGTCAATCAGGTTGGGCATTGTCCCTGTCCCACATGGGGCTCACAGTTTAAGTAGGAGGGAGTAGGATTTAATCCCCATTTTACAGATGAGGAAACTGAGGCCCAGATAAGTGAAGTGACTTGCCAGAGGTCACACAGCAGACAGGTGGCAGTGCAGGGATTAGAACTCGGGTTTTTCTGATTCCCAGGCCTGTTCTCCATCCATTATGCCCCACTGCTTCTCATGATGATGATGATGATGGCATTTATTAAGCGCTTACTATGTGCAAGGCACTGTTCTAAGCGCTGGGGAGGTTACAAGGTGATCAAGCTGTCCCACGGGGGGCTCACAGTCCTAATCCCCATTTTACAGATGAGGGAAACTGAGGCACAGAGAAGTTAAGTGACTTGCCCAAAGTCACACAGCTGTCGACAATTGGCAGTCGGAATTTGAACCCATGACCTCTGACTCCAAAGCCCGTGCTCTTTCCACTAAGCCATGCTTCTCCTCTCATGTGTATATATATATACATATATATATATATATATAGTTGTTAATATGCATATAACATATGTGATAGAGAAGCAGTGTGACTCAGTGGAAAGAGCACGGGCTTTGGAGTCAGAGTTCATGGGTTTGAATCCCGACTCCGCCACATGTCTGCTGTGTGACCTTGGGCAAGTCACTTAACTTCTCTGAGCCTCAGTTACCTCATCTGTAAAATGGGGATTAAGACTGTGAGCCCCACATGGGACAACTTGATCACCCTGTATCCCCCCCAGCGCTTAGAACAGTGCTCTGCATATAGTAAGTGCTTAACAAATGCCATCATTATTATTATCATTATATATTCATTCATTAATTCAATCGTATTTATTGAGTGCTTACTGTGTGCAGAGCACTGTATTAAGCATTTGGGAAGTGCAAGTTGGCAACATACAGAGACAGTCCCTAATAATAATAATAATAATGATAGCATTTATTAAGTGCTTACTGTGTGCAAAGCACTGTTCTAAGCGCTACCCAACAATGGGCTCACAGTGTAGAAGGGGGAGACAGACAAGAAAACAAAACATGTGGACAGGTGTCAAGTCGTCAGAACAAATAGAATTAAAGCTAAATGCACATCATTAACGAAATAGAATAGTAAATCTGTACAAGTGAAATAGAGTAATAAATCTGTACAAACATATATACAGGTGCTGTGGGGAGATGGGGAAGAGGAGAGGAAAAAGGAGGCTCAGTCTGGGAAGGCCTCTTGGAGGAGGTGAGCTCTCAGTAGGGCTTTGAAGGGAGGAAGAGAGCTAGCTTGGCGGATGTGCGGAGGGAGGGCATTCCAACGAGGCCCAGTGAGGAGATTAGCGGCGGAGGAGCGGAGGGTGCGGGGTGGGCTGGAGAAGGAGATAAGGGATGCATATATTTGGTATATATAGTTGAAGTGGGCCTAAGGGTAATTGACCCATCTACCAATTCTCTCCAGCCAAAAGGCAGAAAATTTAGACAATTTTCTAAGTTGTACTTTAGGCAAAAATGATTTTTCCCTGGATTACCCAGATTAGCTCTAATTCTTCAGAGCGAATAGACTATTGGACAGATTGAATTATTGACCTGTATCATTCATTCATTCGTTGGTATTTATTGAGCGCTTACTATGTGCAGAGCACTGTACTAAGCGCTTGGGAAGTACAAGTTGGCAACATATAGAGGCGGTCCCTACCCAACAGTGGACTCACAGTCTAGATCTCTTCAGCTAACATGAAAACAGTTCATGTTAGCTCCCCATTCCCCCACCTTACCTCCTTCCCCTCCCCACACCACCTGTATATATATATATATATATATATGTGTATATATATATATATATGTGTGTATGTGTGTGTTTGTACGTATTTATTACTCTATTTTATTTGTACATATTCTATTTATTTTCTTTTGCTAATATGTTTTGTTTTGTTGTCTGTCTCCCCCTTCTAGGCTGTGAGCCCGCTGTTGGGTAGGGACTGTCTCTCTATGTTGCCAACTTGTACTTCCCAAGCACTTAGTACAGTGCTCTGCACACAGTAAGTGCTCAATAAATACGATTGAATGAATGAATGAAAACAGGTTTTTTTAGGGTTTCTTTACCAGTTGTTCGGACAACGTAACAAGGTACTATTATCGTTGTTGATGATGGTCATTATAATTATGGAATTTGTTTAAACACTCACTGTGCGCTAAAGCGCTGGGGTAGATACAAGCTAAACATATTGGACGGAGTCCCTGCGTCAAACAGTGCTCCCATTTGGAGGGGGAGGAAGAACAGGTATTTAATCCCCATTTTACAAGTGAGGAAACAGGCACGGAGAAGTTAAGTGACCTGCCCAGGGTCACACTACAGGCAAGCGGCGGAGCCAGAATTAGAAGTGAGATCTGCCGACTCGAAGCAATCAATCAGTCAGTCCATCGCAGGCCAGTGCTCTTTCAATTTAGGTCTTTAATTTCTCTTTGATTACTCTTTAATTCTCTTTAATTACTCTATTTATTTATTTATTTTGCTTGTACATATCTATTCTATTTATTTTACTTTGTTAGTATGTTTGGTTCTTTTTCTCTGTCTCCCCCTTTTAGACTGTGAGCCCACTGTTGGGTAGGGACTGTCTCTATATGTTGCCAATTTGTACTTCCCAAGCGCTTAGTACAGTGCTCTGCACATAGTAAGCGCTCAATAAATACGATTGATTGATTGATTTGGCCGCGGACTCGTATCGTATAAGTCTGAAACAGTCAGTCTACAGTTGATGTGGCTAAGAGGGTACAGATAATTTAAGTCTGGCTCACCAGCGTTCAGTACTGCCTCCGTAATGGATCCGTAAATCACTCAGGGGTACTTCTTGTGATTTTTGACTTCCTCTTTCAGATCGGCTTTGTCCTCTATCCCCCCAACGACGGTCCGGAGTGGAACCAGTCGGACCACGGAAACATGCTGTTCCTGACTATATGCTTCTGCTGGCACTACGCTTTCACGTTCCTAATCTTGGGCGTGAATTTTGCTCTTATCACCTGGTAAGTTTCCTTCGGGTTGGTCGCGAGGCGTCCGTTCCTTGAAGCAGGGTGTCCATAGGAGCTCTTGGCTCTGAGTTTTCCCTGACAGCATCTTCCGAGGAAAAGGGTAGTTGGTTTTGAAGTTCTCTTAGACACAGACCCTACCCAGGGTTTTAATGAGCGTTCCTTTGGTTTTCTTTAAACCCTCTCTGCTTGGGATTATAACCATGAATCACCCGTAGGGAAATGAGATTCTTAAATCTACTGGCTTAAATGAAGGGCCCTGCACATCCCTGGAAAGATAGCATCTTCTTGTGCATTTACATGGTCATTGTGGTATTTATTTAGAGTTTATTATGAGCTAGGCACTGGGCTAGATATAAAGATTATCAGACTGGCTGTAATCCCTGGCCCATACTAGGCTCTCAAAATCTCACCTCCCTTTTATAGATGAAGAAACCGAGGCCCAGAGAGGGCCAGGCAGGGCTGGGGCCTGAGCCAAGGTCTCCTGACTTCCAATTCTGTGCTCCTTCCCTTAAGCCATTTTGCCTCCCCATGCTAGTAAGAGAAGACGAGCAGCAGTGGAAACATCACGGGGCCTGAGAGTAAGAGGAACCGGGTTCTAATCCTGCTTCCGCCTCTTGTCTGCTGGATGACTGTGGTTCTCACTTACCTTTTTTTATGGTATTAAGTGCTTACTATGTACCAGGCACTGTACTAAGCACTGGGGTACACACAAGGAAATCAGGCTGGACACAGTCCCTGTCTCATGGGAGGCTCACAGTCTTAATCCCCATTTTACAGATGAGGTAACTGAGGCACAGAAAAGTTAAGTGACTTGCCGAGGGTCACACAGCAAACAAGTGGCAAAGCCAGGATTAGAACCGAGGTTCTCCGAATCCCAGGCCTGGACTCTTTCCAGTAGGCCATGCTGCTTCTTCTGTTGTCAGAAGAATTTCCCCTAATTCCCAACAGCACTCTAACCTCAACACAAAGCGATGATTCACATTCTGGGACAACTGACATCATTCTGAAGGGTAATATAGTCAGTGTGGTGGTTCTTTGCTCCATTTACAGCCACATGACAATGGGGTTTCCCTCACCGCCTGCCATTATATGTTTGTCTATTAGCATTTCTGAACATCCCCCCCATCCAATTCTTCCTGTTGATAATGTACAGCCCTGTCCTCACCCCTTGTTAGATATGTGCCACCCACAAACCTGCGCCTTAGCTTAATTTTTTTTAAAAAAGTGTTCCCTTACACCCATTTCTGCTGGTCCAACTCTCTTGCAAACTGCCGTGATTGTACAGGAAAATCAACCACTTTGTTGGTTTTCTTTCTTTCTTTCTTTTTTCTTCTTTCTTTCTTTCTTTCTTTCTTTCTTTCTTTCTTTCTTTCTCTATTTCTCTCTTTCTCTCTCTCTTTCTTTCTTTCTCTATTTCTCTCTTTCTCTCTCTCTCTCTCTCTCTCTCTTTCTTTCTTTCTTTCTTTCTTTCTTTCTTTCTTTCTTTCTCTCTTTCTCTCTTTCTCTCTTTCTTTCTTTCTGACCTTCTGACTCCCAGGCCCGTGCCCCGTCCCTATGCAGCGGACAAATGGCAGCAAACCTTGTGACTCCCAGGCCCGTGCTCTGTCCCTATGCAGCAGACAAATGGCAATCAATCAATCAATCAATAGTATTTATTGAGCGCTTACTGTGTGCAGAGCACTATACTAAGCGCTTGAGAAGTACAAGTTGGCAACATATAGAGACAGTTCCTACCCAACAGTGGGCTCACAGTCTGCAGCAAACCTTGTGATTCCCAGGCCCGCGCTCTATCCCTATGCAGCAGACAAATGGCAATCAATCAGTCAATCAACCAACAGTATTTATTGAGTGCTGACTGTGTGCAGAGCACTGTACTAAGCGCTTGGGAAATACAAGTTGGCAACATATAGAGACAGTTCCTACCCAACAGTGGGCTCACAGTCTGCAGCAAACCTTCTGACTCCCAGGCCCGTGCCCTGTCCCTATGCAGCGGACAAATGGCAGCAAACCTTCTGACTCCCAGGCCCGTGCTCCGTCCCTATGCAACAGACAAATGGCAATCAATCAATCAATCAATCAACAGTATTTATTGAGCGCTTACTGTGTGCAGAGCACTCTACTAAGTGCTTGGGAAGTAAAAGTTGGCAACATATAGAGACAGTTCCTACCCAACAGTGGGCTCACAGTCTGCAGCAAACCTTGTGACTCCCAGGCCCGTGCCCCGTCCCTATGCAGCATACAAATGGCAGCAAACCTTCTGACTCCCAGGCCCGTGCCCTGTCCCTATGCAGCGGACAAATGGCAGCAAACCTTCTGACTCCCAGGCCCGTGCTCCGTCCCTATGCAACAGACAAATGGCAATCAATCAATCAATCAATCAACAGTATTTATTGAGCACTTACTGTGTGCAGAGCACTCTACTAAGTGCTTGGGAAGTAAAAGTTGGCAACATATAGAGACAGTTCCTACCCAACAGTGGGCTCACAGTCTGCAGCAAACCTTGTGACTCCCAGGCCCGTGCCCCGTCCCTATGCAGCATACAAATGGCAGCAAACCTTGTGACTCCCAGGCCCGTGCCCTGTCCCTATGCAGCAGACAAATGGCAATCAATCAATCAACAGTATTTATTGAGCGCTTACTGTGTGCAGAGCACTGTACTAAGCGCTTGGGAAGTACAAGTTGGCAACATATAGAGACAGTTCCTACCCAACAGTGGGCTCACAGTCTGCAGCAAACCTTCTGACTCCCAGGCCCCTGCCCTAACCCTATGCAGCAGACAAATGGCAGCAAACCTTGTGACTCCCAGGCCCGTGCTCTATCCCTAGGCAGCAGACAAATGGCAATCAATCAATCAATCAATCAATCAATCAACAGCATTTATTGAGCACTTACTGTGTGCAGAGCACTGTACTAAGTGCTTGGGAAGTAAAAGTTGGCAACATATAGAGACAATTCCTACCGAACAGTGGGCTCACAGTCTGCAGCAAACCTTCTGACTCCCAGGCCCATGCCCCGTCCCTATGCAGCGGACAAATGGCAGCAAACCTTGTGACTCCCAGGCCCGTGCTCTGTCCCTATGCAGCAGACAAATGGCAATCAATCAATCAATCAGTCAATAGTATTTATTGAGTGCTTACTGTGTGCAGAGCACTATACTAAGCGCTTGAGAAGTACAAGTTGGCAACATATAGAGACAGTTCCTACCCAACAGTGGGCTCACAGTCTGCAACAAACCTTGTGACTCCCAGGCCCGCGCTCTATCCCTATGCAGCAGACAAATGGCAATCAATCAATCAATCAACCAACAGTATTTATTGAGTGCTGACTGTGTGCAGAGCACTGTACTAAGCGCTTGGGAAGTATACTTTGGCAACATATAGAGACAGTTCCTACCCAACAGTGGGCTCACAGTCTGCAGCAAACCTTGTGACTCCCAGGCCCGTGCCCCGTCCCCATGCAGCGGACAAATGGCAGCAAACCTTGTGACTCCCAGGCCCGTGCTCTATCCCTATGCAGCAGACAAATGGCAATCAATCAATCAATCAATCAACAGTATTTATTGAGCGCTTACTGTGTGCAGAGCACTGTACTAAGCTCTTGGGAAGTACAAGTTGGCAACATATAGAGACAGTTCCTACTCAACAGTGGGCTCACAGTCTGCAGCAAACCTTCTGACTCCCAGGCCCCTGCCCTAACCCTATGCAGCAGACAAATGGCAGCAAACCTTGTGACTCCCAGGCCCGTGCTCTATCCCTATGCAACAGACAAATGGCAATCAATCAATCAATCAATCAATCAACAGTATTTATTGAACACTTACTGTGTGCAGAGCACTGTACTAAGCGCTTGGGAAGTATACGTTGGCAACATATAGAGACAGTTCCTACCCAACAGTGGGCTCACAGTCTGCAGCAAACCTTGTGACTCCCAGGCCCGTGCCCTGTCCCCATGCAGCGGACAAATGGCAGCAAACCTTGTGACTCCCAGGCCCGTGCTCTATCCCTATGCAGCAGACAAATGGCAATCAATCAATCAATCAATAAATCAATCAACAGTATTTATTGAGCGCTTACTGTGTGCAGAGCACTGTACTAAGCTCTTGGGAAGTACAAGTTGGCAACATTTAGAGACAGTTCCTACCCAACAGTGGGCTCACAGTCTGCAGCAAACCTTCTGACTCCCAGGCCCCTGCCCTAACCCTATGCAGCAGACAAATGGCAATCATTCAATCAATCAATCATATTTATTGAGTGCTTACTGTGTGCAGAGCACTGTACTAAGTGCTTGGGAAGTACAAGTTGGCAACATATAGAGACAGTAACTACCAAACAGTGGGCTCACAGTCTGCAGCAAACCTTGTGACTCCCAGGCCCGTGCCCCGTCCCTATGCAGCGGACAAATGGCAGCAAACCCCGTGACTCCCAGGTCCGTGCTCTATCTCTATGCAGCAGACAAATGGCAATCAATGAATCAGTCAATCAACAGAATTCATCGAGCGCTTACTGTGTGCAGAGCACTGTACTAAGCGCTTGGGAAGTACAAGTTGGCAACAAATAGAGACAGTTCCTACCCAACAGTGGGCTCACAGTCCGCAGCAAACCTTCTGACTCCCAGGCCCGTGCCCCGTCCCTATGCAGCAGACAAATGGCAGCAAACCTTGTGACTCCCAGGCCCGTGCTCTATCCCTATGCCATGCTGCTTATCTAGCGATGGTTATCGATTGATCTCTGTTATGTACTGAGCGCTCGCTTGCTTTGGGGAGAGCCCTGTACAAAACGCTTGGGAGGGTCCACTCCAACAGAGTTGGTAGATGGGACCCTCCCTTCAAGGCCCTACTGAGAGCTCACTTCCTCCAGGAGGCCTTCCCAGACTGAGCCCCTTCCGTCCTGTCCCAGTCTCCATCCCCCTTATCTTATCTCCTTCCCTTCCCCACGGCACCTGTATATATGTATAGATGTTTGTACGTATTTATTACTCTATGCATTTTACTTGTACATATCTATTTTATTTATTTTATTTTGTTAGTATGTTTGGTTTTGTTCTCTGTCTCCCCCTTTTAGACTGTGAGCCCGCTGTTGGGTAGGGACTGTCTCTATATGTTGCCAACTTGGACTTCCCAAGTGCTTAGTACAGTGCTCTGCACACAGTAAGCGCTCAATAAATACGATTGATGATGATGATGATGACCCTCCCTTCAAGGCCCTACTGAGAGCTCACCTCCTCCAGGAGGCCTTCCCAGACTGAGCCCCTTCCTTCCTCTCCTCCTTGTCCCCCTCTCTATCACCCCCCATCTTAGCTCCTTCCCTTCCCCACAGCACCTGTATATATGTATATATGTTTGTACATATTTATTACTCTATTTATTTATTTATTTTACTTGTATATATCTATTCTATTTATTTTATTTTGTTAGTATGTTTTGTTTTGTTCTCTGTCTCCCCCTTTTAGACTGTGAGCACACTGTTGGGTAGGGACTGTCTCTACATGTTTCCAACTTGTACATCCCAAGCGCTTAGTACAGTGCTCTGCACACAGTAAGCGCTCAATAAATACGATTGATGATGATGATGATGACTCCCAGGCCCGTGCTCTAACCCTATGCAGCAGACAAATGGCAGCAAACCTTGTGACTCCCAGGCCCGCGCTCTGTCCCTATGCAGCAGACAAATGGCAATCAATCAATCAATCAATCAACAGTATTCATTGAGCGCTTACTGTGTGCAGAGCACTGTACTAAGCGCTTGGGAAGTACAAGTTGGCAACATATAGAGACAGTTCCTACCCAATAGTGGGCTCACAGTCTGCGGCAAACCTTGTGACTCCCAGGCCCGTGCCCCGTCCCTATGCAGCAGACAAATGGCAGCAAACTTTGTGACTCCCAGGCCCGTGCCCTGTCCCTATGCAGCAGCCAAATGGCAATCAATCAATCAATCAATAGTATTTATTGAGTGCTTACTGTGTGCAGAGCACTGTACTAAGCGCTTGGGAAGTACAAGTTGGCAACATATAGAGACAGTTCCTACCCAACAGTGGGCTCACAGTCTGCAGCAAACCTTGTGACTCCCAGGCCCGTGCCCTGTCCCCATGCAGCAGACAAATGGCAGTAAAGCTTGTGACTCCCAGGCCCGTGCTCTATCCCTATGAAGCAGACAAATGGCAATCAATCAATCAACGGTATTTATTGAGCGCTTACTGTGTGCAGAGCACTGTACTAAGCACTTGGGAAGTACAAGTTGGCAACATATAGAAACAGTTCCTACCCAACAGTGGGCTCACAGTCTGCAGCAAACCTTGTGACTCCCAGGCCCCTGCCCCGTCCCTATGCCGCAGACACATGGCAGCAAACCTTGTGACTCCCAGGCCCGTGCTCTATCCCTATGCAGCAGACAAATGGCAATCAATCAATCAATCAATCAACAGTATTTATTGAGCGCTTACTGTGTGCAGAGCACTGTACTAAGCGCTTGGGAAGTACAAGTTGGCAACATATAGAGACAGTTCCTACCCAACAGTGGGCTCACAGTCTGCAGCAAACCTTGTGACTCCCAGGCCCGTGCCCCGTCCCTATGCAGCGGACAAATGGCAGAAAACCTTGCGACTCCCAGGCCCGTGCTCTATCCCTATGCAGCAGACAAATGGCAATCAATCAATCAATCAATCAATCAACAATATTTATTGAGCGCTTACTGTGTGCAGAGTACTGTACTAAGCGCTTGGGAAGTACAAGTTGGCAACATATAGAGACAGTTCCCACCCAACAGTGGGCTCACAGTCTGCGGCAAACCTTGTGACTCCCAGGCCCATGCCCCGTCCCCATGCAGCGGACAAATGGCAGCAAACCTTGTGACTCCCAGGCCCGTGTTCTATCCCTATGCAGCAGCCAAATGGCAATCAATCAATCAATCAACAGTATTTATTGAGTGCTTACTGTGTGCAGAGCACTGTACTAAGCGCCTGGGAAGTACAAGTTGGCAACATATAGAAACAGTTCCTACCCAACAGTGGGCTCACAGTCTGCAGCAAACCTTGTGACTCCCAGGCCCGTGCCCCATCCCTATGCCGCAGACACATGGCAGCAAACCTTGTGACTCCCAGACCCGTGCTCTATCCCTATGCAGCAGACATATGGCAATCAATCAATCAATCAATCAATCAACAGTATTCATTGAGCGCTTACTGTGTGCAGAACACTGTACTAAGCGCTTGGGAAGTACAAGTTGGCAACATATAGAGACAGTTCCTACCCAACAGTGGGCTCACAGTCTGCGGCAAACCTTCTGACTCCCAGGCCCCTGCCCTAACCCTATGCAGCAGACAAATGGCAGCACACCTTGTGACTCCCAGGCCCGTGCTCTATCCCTATGCAGCAGACAAATGGCAATCAATCGATCAATTGCCTCTCCCCCTCGTCCCCTCTCCCCCTCGTTCCCCTCTCCATCCCCCCCATATTACCTCCTTCCCTTCCCCACAGCACCTGTATATATGTATATATGTCTCTCTCTCTCTCTTTCTCTCTCTCTCTCTCTCTCTTTCTTTCTTTCTTTCTTTCTTTCTTCTTCTTTCTTTCTTTCTTCTTTCTTTTTCTTTCTTTCCTTCTTCCTGGGAAGCTTTGTATTGTAAGAAATCTCATCCCTAGCTCCAGGTCTCCCCCTTGTGGCGTGAAGGAGCATGTGCACGTCTCCAAAATGACCCATTTATCCCCATTTTTCTCCAGGCATCAGTAGTAATTTGTTGAGTGCTTCCTCTGTGCAGAATACCCTACGAGGTGTCTGGGAGAGTACAACAGAGTTAGTAGATATGATCTCTGACCTAAAGGAATTCACAATCTAGCTGGGGAGACAAACGTGAATATAAATTACATTCATTCATTCATTCATGCAGTCGTATTTATTGAGCGCTTACTGTGTGCAGAGCACTGGACTAAGCACTTTGGAAGTACAGGTAGGCAGCATATAGAGACGGTCCCCTCCCAACAACGGGCTCACAGTCTAGAAGGGGGAGACAGACAACAAAACTTAACAGGTAGACGGGTGTCAAAATCATCAGAACAAATAGAATTAAAGCTATATGTAATCATTAACAAAACAGAGTAGTAAATATGTACAATTAAAATAGAGTACATCTGTTCAAATATATACAAGTGCTGTGGGGAGGGGAAGGAGGTAGGGCTGGGGGGGATGGGGAGGAAGAGAGGGAAAAGGGGGCTCAATCTGGGAAGGCTTCCTGGAGGAGGTGAGCTCTCAGTAGGGCTTTGAAGGGAGGAAGAGAGCTAGTTTGGCGGATGTGTGGAGGGAGGGCATTCCAGGCCAGGGGAAGGACGTGGGCCAGAGGTTGACGGCGGGACAGGTGACAACAAGTCACAGTGAGGAGGTTAGCGGCAGAGGAGCGAAGGGTGCGGGCTGGGCTGGAGAAGGAGAGAAGGGAGGTGAAGTAGGAGGGGGCGAGGGGATGGACAGCCTTGAAGCCAAGAGTGAGGAGTTTTTGCTTGAGTCGTAGGTTGACAGGCAACCACTGGAGATTTCTGAGGACGGGAGTGACATGCCCAGAGCATTTCCATACAAGGATTATCCGGGCGGCAGAGTGAAGTATAGACTGAAGCGGGGAGAGACAGGAGGATGGGAGATCAGAGAGAAGGTTACCTCAGCATAACAAAGTTGTGAGTTCTAATCACACTTGTGGAATTAGGATCTTTTTAAGATCCCAACTCCAGAGCCAGGAGTAGAACCCAGGCCTCCAGCCTCTCGGGGCTGTTACTTTTCCTCTAGGCTTCGGCAGCCCTCTCACGGGAAGGCTTCCTTCAACCTATTTCAAGCAGAGGAGAAAGAAAGAAGGAAGGAGAAGAAGGAATTTGCAGACAGCGCAGCTTCTCCTTTCCTCACAGTTTCCCCCCCAAACTCCCCAACAATGGCTTCTCCAGTAAGAATGGGTGTATAAAAACCCGACAGGTTGACTGCTATACTCTGCCCCACACTTAACACTGGACTCAAGAGAGCCTCACAGCCGTCAGTACTCCTGGGGCCTGAGATACCCAGCAAGACTGCAGACTGGACAGAAATCTGTTTTCATCTTTGTTGGGTGTTTTTGCCCGACATAGGAACGATTACACCATCCTCTTTTGAGGTTTGGGAGGAGGGAAGGTGGATGGCAGGATGGTGTAACCGTCCCAATGTTGCATGATGAAACTAAAGATGAGGCAGTGGGGCAAATCCATAGTCCTTCCTTGCTTTTTCCTGTTCGGGGGTGGGTGGGGATGGGGTGTGTGTGTTTATGTGTGTGTTTTGTTTTTGTTTTTTTTGCCTGGGAGAGGGAGGGAAGTCAGGCTGGGGCATGAAGAAGTGTCCAAAGCCAAAATTAATTAGCTATTTTCCCCATAGATTCTCACCTCTTTCTCCCTTCTCTGTCTTTTAGCCCCAGGAAACTTGGAGGGAAAAACATCCCCTTTAGCTTTTGTGCCAGCCAGTGCTGTAACAGACTAAGGATCTCCTGTTCCCCTTTCCGCTTTCATTCATTCAGTCATATTTATTGAACACTTATTGCATGCAAAGAACTGTACTAAGCACTTGGGAGAGTACAACAACAAACTGACACATTCCCTGCCCACTTAAGGTTTCCTCCACCCGGGGAAACTTTCCAGTTGAGCAGCTGTAATCACGACTGGCAGTGGGTTTGTCAGGGAATTTTCACCTTAAATCAATCGTGAAATCATTCAGAAAGGGCACTGTGGAGTTGCAGTAACCAACCGGTTGTGTCTGAGCCCTTACTGGGTGCAGAGCACTGTACTAAGCACTTGGGAGAATATAATTTGATAGAGAAAGTAGAGGTGATCCCTGCCCACAAGAGAGGTTGGCAGCAAAATGAGGGTGATGTAGAATCTTTTCTAAGGGGTTATTGTCCATCTTTAGTCAGCGAGATGCAGGTTTGATAGTGCCAAATGTTGAAGACTTAGGCGATAGGTCAGGAGGTGGTGAGCTTTAAAAGTTCAGCTTCCTAAGTTGCTTTACAACTCAGTGTTCTCCGTTTCTAAAACTAGAACCGAATTGATAATATCCATTTCAGGCCTTATTAAGGAGGATTACTATGGCTATCATCCCAGAATGAATTATAAACACATTCATCTAATCACACGGTGTGTTTTTGTGCCCTTCTCCAAAGGTTGATTAGGTCGAGAGTCAAGCAGATCTATCCTGCCGAGATGGGTTTATTGAAAACAGCCGAACGTGACCAAGAATCTGAAGAAGAAATGTAACTTTATTAAGGACTCCGGCTTCACCAGTCAATCCTTGTCTGTGGTTAGGTTAACCATTGCTTCGATTTTGCTGAGGGGGCCTGCTTTGTCTTGATCTGTGGTTTTATTCGTGTCTTTATGTGATTCCATCAGCTGTAGCCTCCCAACCTGTCGACTGATCAGTCTTTAGATATGTTGGTTTAGGCCTGGTTTCTCGCATGACATCCAGCAGGCTTCAAGCCCAGTCCCCTGAGGTTCGGTATGGCACGGGAAGTGTCATGTCTCGCTTTTCCCGAGTAGGGCTCAGGTTATCCAAACTATCCTTGTGAAAATGGATTCCACCTTGAACCTGGAGTTCCACATTCTCATCCCAACGCTGTCTGTCCGCATCTTGGACCGTTACCTCAAACCCCAACCTCAGTAGAGTTTGGAAGAGGTTTTATTAGGGGTAGGAGGGCAGTCGGAGGAACAGGTAAACGTAGCGAGTGCTTGGGACGTTATTTTTAGTGGGTTTCTGTGCACGGGACAGGGCCCCCATGGGTGAAAGCCAGTAGCCCCCAGACACTGGAAATCTGAGTTCTTCCCTGCCTCTTTCTTGTCTCCCTACCTGCCCGTCCTGATTGCAGCTCCTCGTTGTGGGCAGGGAATGTGTGTCTGTTTATTGTTATACTCTCCCAAGTGCTTAGTACAGTGCTCTGCACACAGTAAGCGCTCAATAAATATGATCGACTGACAGTGTGCGGGACATCGCAGGGCAGGTGGAGCCAGTGTCTTCTCCGTTCAGTCTTGGGAGAGGAAAATTCAAGGAGGGGAACTACTGCAGCAGCAACTAGTTTCACTCTCGAAATCCTTCTCTCATCCCTGCCCTCCATTCCCGCCACCCCTTCTCCTCCAGACCAGGCCCGGGGCTGCCCATTGGAGGCTTTTCTGTGGTTTCCAGACGCTTAGCCCCGGCCCTGTTCTGGCGAGATGAGTGCGTATTCCTTCGGTCCAAACTGAGAGCCCGGGAGCAAAAACAAGGCTACATTTGGGGCCCCTGATGGGGCAGGGGGAATGGGAATGACAGGACTTCTGGGATCGTGGCTCGCGTTTAAGGTGAGATAGGGAAAAGAGATGTTGTTGCATCATCCCCTGCACGTTTTGACACTGAGCCGACAGATTGAAAGGACCACAGGGTGAGTCTGCTGCCGTTCTGGTTTTGTTACATCCTGGGAGATGCAGAGCTAACATCACAGAGAAGGCGAGAGGCAGGCCTTGAAGATGAGAGGCTTAGCCTTGACTTCGGCCTAATGTTGAGCTCAAGGGTATGGAATGGTGGACAGTCTTACCTGGCAAGGAAGCTGCTCTCCTTTGCTTTGTGTCTAGCTATCTTGTCGTTCCCAGAGAACAGGATTCTGTAAAACGAGGGTGCTGGGTGGGAGAAACCCGTGAAGACAGACTTCACCCTGGGGGGAAGGAGAGAGAGGCTTCTAGAGAGTTTGAAGCAGTCTGAGCCTTTCAACCACCCCCCAGCATCCAGAACCATTGACAAATCCGACGGTGAATACCAGATTGAACAGTCAGGAGGGTTGGTGAAAGGACGCTTCGAAACTTCACACAGGCAAGACACATTTTCAAACGTGCTTATGGTTCAGAAAGAAACAGGCACCTCAGTCGAGGGGGTATTTCATTCCATTACATGGGATCGATGCATTTCCAAAAACGAATTGCTCAGCAGGTTCCAGGCAATGATAAAACCCCCTGTCGTCTATCACTTAGGACGCTCAGCTCATGTCACATTTCCACCCCAGTTTTGCCCCGTGTCTCCACACTGTTCTCTTTTGCAGTGAATTTTCACAAGCCCGGAGGGGGTGACTTGGTTAAACAGGTCTCAGTCGGAGGCACAGACAGACAGACAGATGATGTCCATGTCTGTAAGAATTCTTATTATCGGCTTTATCAGTGGTGGAATCTCATGTGGAGATGGCCAGCTATTCCAACAGGGAGCCTTTGGGAGCGGTCGGAAGTTTCCCCCGCCACAGAAATGATCTCTGAAGGAGATGGCCCATAATGGATTTCTAGCACAGCTGGGCAGGTAAAGACCTTGGTGCTATCTGAATACTGTCTTTCAAACAGTGTCTTTCAAATGAGCAGGTACTGTCATTACTGTCATGATTTTATCACTGCATTGGACTTTTTTTTGTAAACAAGGACATCATGTTATGAAGTAACATGGTTAATAAATGTATTGCAAACATGAGTTGGAATGACAAATTGGTGTTTTCTTAGCTGAAATGCTGAAAACATATTCTGTTGGAGTTCTGCTTTCTGCACTGCTCTTGAGACTGTTTCCTTCCATGACCTTGGGAGGTGTCTTATTAAGAGGTTTTAAAAATATTTATAAGGAAATAGTTTTTAAAGAAATAGTAGAGCATGAAAGGTACCTTACAACAGAAAATGGAAGTTCTTTAATCAATGGTATTTATTGTTTACTGTGAGCAGAGCACCAAACTAAGCACTTGGGAGAGTACAATTCAACTGAGTTGGTAGACACCTTCCCTGCCCACAACAAACTTACAGTCTTGAAAATGAAAGGTAGGTTGAGGATGGGGGTTGGAAGGAGAGTTTGTATCACTGGTTTGGGGCAAACTTCTTATGAAAAGAGATCTGATAAAATAATCCTGGACATCCTGTGCCCCGTGCTTTAATTAGCTGGGTTTTTCTTGGAAAGTTCCTGCAAATACAGGCTGCTTTCTACAATTTCCTCAAGTGTATATCCTGAACTGTTTATTTCTTCCCTGGGAGAAGTTGTTAGGAAATCAAGCTTTAAGTTTGGATGTTTTCTTTTTGGGAACTACCTATTCTGAAGATGCTTTGGTGTCAATTGGTGTAAGTAGACTCCAAACTCCAGTCCCCCTTTTTACCACTTCAGTAAAATGGGGATTAAGTCTGTAAGCCCCCTGTGGGACAGGGACTGTGTTCAACCTGGACAGCTTGTATCTACCTCAGTGTTTAGAACAGTGCTGACCCATAAGCATTTAATAATAACAACAACAATGATGATATTTGTTATTAGTACCCTGTAGAATTTGTAAGATTCTTGAGGGCAGGCATCTTACCTACCAACTCTAGTATATTGTACTTTCCCAAGCTCTTAGTACAATGAGAAGGTAGTATCTTGAATGGTTTATATCCATGTGTCAATATACATGTGATACATTCATTTATATACCCTTTAAGGAGGACCCCTGCATATTTTTTTCTACTAGCAGCATGGCCTAGTGGAAAGAGCATATGCTTGGGAGTCAGAGGACCTGGGTTCCAAATCTGGCTCTGCCACTAGTCTGCTGTGTGACCCAGGCAAGTCACTTAACTTCTCTGTGCCTCAGTTCCCTCATCTGAAAAATGGAAATTCAATTCTTCATTCATTCATTCAACCATATTTATTGAGCGCTTACTGTGTGCAGAGCACTGTAGTAAGCGCTTAGGAAGTACAAGTTTTCCTTGTCTTCCCTCCTACTTAAACTGTGAGCCCCACATGGGGCTGATCACAGCCTGTGATCAGGTTGACCCGTGTGGGGCTCACAATCTTAATCCCCATTTGACAGATGAGGTCACCGAGGCCCAGAGAAGTTAAGCGACTCGCCCAAAGTCACAGAGCTGACAAGCGGCGGAGCAGACCTCTGACTCCCAAGCCTGGGTTCTTTCCACGGAGCCGAGGTAGGTCTCCTGAAAGGATGTGAGATCCTTAAATCAACTAATTTCATTTTCCCCAGCTAAGAGAGAAAAAGGCCCATCTGGAGAAGACGGCTAATCTGCTGTGGCTGTAGAAAGGCTGGCAGGCTTCACGTGGGCCTTGGCTGCCGAAAACTGTCTCAGCTGCCCCATGTGAAGCAGTGTGCTCTAATGGCTATAGCTTGGGTATAGGAGTCAAGAATCTAGGGTCTAAATCCCAAATCAGCCACTTGCCTGCTCACTAACCTTGAGGAAGTCAATACGCCTCAATTTCCTCATCTGTTCTCCCTCCCCTTTAGACTGTGAGCACTTTGGATGATGAGAACTAATGTCTGATCTGATTGCATTATATCTGAGTGCTTCCCACATAATTATTACCACTTCGTATGACAAGAACTATGTCTGATCTGATTGCATTATATCTGAGTGCTTCCCACATAATTATTACCACTTCGTATGACAAGAACTATGTCTGATCTGATTGCATTGTATCTGAGTGCTTCCCACGTAATTATTACCACTTCATATTCAATCGTATTTGTTGAGCGCTTACTGTATGCAGAGCACTGCACTAAGCGCTTGGGAAGTACAAGTTGGCAACATATAGAGACGGTCCCTACCCAACAGTGGGATCACAGTCTAGACTGTGAGCACTTCATATGACAAGACCTATGTCTGATCTGATTGCATTATATCTGAATGCTTCCCACATAATTATTACCACTTCGTACGACAAGAACTATGTCTGATCTGATTGCATTATATCTGAGTGCTTCCCACATAATTATTACCACTTCGTATTCAGTCGTATTTGAGTGCTTACTGTGTGCAGAGCACTGCACTAAGCGCTTGGGAAGTACAAGTTGGCAACATATAGAGACGGTCCCTACCCAACAGTGGGCTCACAGTCTAGAAGCTGTCTAGACTATGACAAGAACTATGTCTGATCTGATTGCATTATATCTGAGTGCTTCCCACATAATTATAACCACTTCGTATTCAATCGTATTTATTGAGCGCTTACTGTGTGCAGAGCACTGCACTAAGCGCTTGGGAAGTACAAGTTGGCAACATATAGAGACGGCCCCTACCCAACAGTGGGCTCACAGTCTAGAAGCCGTCTAGACTATGACAAGAACTATGTCTGATCTGATTGCATTATATCTGAGTGCTTCCCACATAATTATTATGACTTCGTATGACAAGAACTATGTCTGATCTGATTGCAGTATATCTGAGTGCTTCCCACATAATTATTACCACCACCTAACTTATTGCTGTCCCTGAGTTTTAGTGGGCATTAGGCAATAAGGAATGTGTAGGTCAGGGAAGACAACAGCAGAGACTCTCAGTAATGAATAAAAGTGGATGTTTTGGCAATGTTACTCTACTCTGAATTTACAGGAAGCAGCGTGGCTCAGTGGAAAGAGCACGGGCTTTGGAGTCAGAGGTCATGGGTTCAAATCCCGGCTCCGTCAATTGTCAGCTGTGTGACTTTGGGCAAGTCACTTAATTTCTCTGGGCCTCAGTTCCCTCATCTGTAAAATGGGGATGAAGACGGTGAGCCCCCCCGTGGGACAGCCTGATCACCTTGTAACCTCCCCAGCGCTTAGAACAGTGCTTTGCACATAGTAAGTGCTTAACAAATGACATTATTATTATTATTATTATTATTATTATGAGAAGCAGCGTGGCTTAGTGGAAACAGCAGGGGCTTTGGAGTCAGAGGTCATGGGTTCGAATCCTGACTCCACCACATGTCTGCTGTGTGACCTTGGGCAAGTCACTTAACTTCTTGGAGCCTTAGTTACCTCATCTGTAAAATGGGGATTAAGATTGTGAGCCCCACTAGGACAACCCAATTACCTTGTATCACCCCCCCCCGCCGCGCTTAGAACAGTGCTTTGCACATAGCACTTAACAAATGCCATCATCATCATTATTATTATATACAATTCATTTTACTCAAAAAAACCCCACCCAAAAACTTAAAGGCAATACATTTGAAAAAAAAATCTATGACTTTCCTCTTTGTTACTTCCAGGCTTGTCTTGCAAGGGAAAAGCTGTCAAGAAGTTTGTTCCAAATGTTAGAAGGTCCCCACCTTTATATGGTGTCTTTCTTTTAAAGAGTTATCCTGCTCTTTGCACTCCACTCCTCCCAATAAGAGGGGAGATGGAGTGGAGATGGAGATGGAGGGGAGAGAAGGGCAGGGCAGGAGGAAGGAGGAGGAGAAGGTTTCTCCATACAAAGCAAATTAGGGGGCCATTAATGGTGTAATGAGTTGCCACAGTTTAATTGTAGGGACAAGGCAGAGGAGCTGAACTGCTGCTGCCAGGGTAAGATAAAGCAGCTTTCTGCATGTAGTATTGATTTCTGGAGGGCACCAATCTAGTGACCAGAGACTAAAAAGTGTTTCAGACACAAATTAAGAGTAATAAAATAGCTTTATCTCCGGTTCAGAAAGAGAGGAACTCAAGATTGCAAGACTGTAAACCCCTGCATTTCTCAATAAACCTGTTAATTATTTGGCAGTGCTTATGATGGCCTTAAAGGCAAGGATGTTGTCTTAGACATTAACAAATGAATGACCTCTTGCGAGAGAGGTTCGTGCCTTAGACATTAAGAAATAAATATCCTGTTGCACATGAAATTAAAAGGCCAGCCTCTCCCTGCTTTGCTAACTGGAGGCGGGTAAGAAAATACCAGGGAACATCAGTCAGACCCTATGGGTTCCTCTCTTTTCCCTGGACGGAATCATCTGGGCCTCCAAATTTGGTTTGTCTTCCGTTGAGAAAGGGAAGTGAGAGCTCACCTCCCCTACTGAGAGCTCACCTCCTCCAGGAGGCCTTCCCAGACTGAGCCCCCTTTTTCCTCTCCTCCTCCCCATCCCCCTCTGCCCTACCTCCTTCCCCTCCCCGCAGCACCTGTATATATGTTTGTACAGATTTATTATTACTCTATTTTACTTGTACATATTTACTATTCTATTTATTTTGTTAATGATGTGCATCGAGCTTTATTTATTTTTTCTGATGACCTGACACCTGTCCACATGTTTTGTTTTGTTGTCTGTCTCCCCCTTCTAGACTGTGATCCCAGTTGTTGGGTAGGGACCGTCTCTCTATGTTGCCAACTTGTACTTCCCAAGCCCTTAGTACAGTGCTCTGCACATAGTAAGCACTCAATAAATGATTGAATGAATGAATGAATGAAGGAGCTGGGTGGTAGAGACCCACTTCTTGCTGCTGCGTGACCTTGGGCAAGTCACTGAACTTCTCTGGGCCACAGTTCCCTCATCTGAGAAGCAGCGTGGCCCAGTGGAAACAGCAGGGGATGAGGGGACCTGGGTTCTAATCCCGACTCCATCACTTGTCTACTGTGTGACTTTGGGCCAATCACTTAACGTCTCTGCACCTCAGTTCCCTCACCCGCAAAAAGGGGATTCAATATCTGTTCTGCCTTCTATTTAGACCATGAGTCCTGTTTATCTTGCATCTACCCCAGCGTTTAGAACCGTGATCGGCACAAAGTAAGTGCTTAACAAATATTATTATTGGTTACTACCTGTAAAATGGGGTGAAATACCCATTCTTCTTCCTCTTTAAATTGTGCACCTCATGTGACTGTGAGCCCGCTGTTGGGTAGGGACTGTCTCTATATGTTGCCAACTTGTACTTCCCAAGCGCTTAGTACAGTGCTCTGCACACAGTAAGCACTCAATAAATATGATTGATTGATTGTGGGGCAAGGATCTGATTATCCTGTGTGTGCCCCGATATAAGCACATAGTACATTACTCTGCACATGATAATTGCATAACAAATAGCGTTATTATTCCTCTGGGTCCAAGTTTTCCATTTCGCAGAAGCATGGGAGCAAAGGGATTCTTCAAGCCAACTGCCCCTTCCCACAGCACCTGTATATATGTACATATATTTATTACTCTATTTTATTTGTACATACTTATTCTATTTATTTTATTTTGTTAATATGTTTTGTTCTCTGTCTCCCCCTTCTAGACTGTGAGCCCACTGTTGGGTAGGGACCATCTCTAGATGTTGCCAACTTGTACTTCCCAAGCACTTAGTACAGTGCTCTGCACACAGTAAGCGCTCAATCAGTACGACTGATTGAATGAATGAATGGCTTAAGATACATGTTCAATTACACCCATTCTCCCCACCCTCAAGTAATTTACAATCTGGCCTAATAGAAGAGCACAGACTTGGGAGTCAGAAGGACCTGAGTTCTAATGCTGACTCTGCCGCTAGTCTACTGTGTGACCTGGGACAAATCACTTGACTTCTCTGTGCCTCAGTTACCTCATCTGTAAACTGGGGATTAAAACCGTGAGTCATATGTGGGACCTAATTATCTTGTATTTATCCCAGCGCTTATCACAGTGACTGGTACGTAGTAAGCGCTTAACAAATACCATTAAAAGAAATGTACAAGGAGAGACCACTGATTTCACAGCTATTATAAGAATGCTTGGAGTGGGCGAGATAGGTTCATGATGATGCTTGAGGGTTGAAAACTTGATCGGTTTAACCAGAGAGAACCTTCTGGAGGAGGTAGAATTTATGTTTCTTCCCTATCACACACTTCTTTCTCACCCTTTCTATTCTCTCCTTCCTTGGCAATACTCTTCTATCCTTCAAATTTCTCTCCTTTTTTCCTATTCTTTCTCCTTCCCTCCCCTCTTTTAGTTCACCTCATCAGCCAGCCTCTCAAGCGCTTAGTGCAGTGCAGAACCAAGAACCTTGGTTCTTGGAGGCGTTTCATAGTCTAGGGGTCACTGTTTGAGTACTTAGGAGGGAGGTCCTGGCCTTGGCTTGTGTAATCTGGGGGGAAAAAATTACAAATCACAAACAAACCATTTTGTTACTCTGGGCCTCTGTTTCTCCATTTTAAAACAGGGGTGACAATAGCATCTCACCCAATTACTTATCCAACATAGCTTTGGGATACATATGAGAATGACTTCTTGAAGGCCAAATCTTAAGTCAGGAATCTGATAGATCAGGGCCTGTAGCGGTGGCTTCTGGCTAGATAAATGGCTTATGAATGACCTGTGAAGAGATGTGTCTTGATTGAAGGTTTTTGTTAAAATAGGGAAGTTTAAAGTTGTGTACTCTGCTAATTCTGTCAGACTTCTGCAGTGTAATAGTCATTTGCTTCTCTTGTTATTTTTGTGATTTTTTTGATGATTTCAGAATCTTGCCTTATTCATATGCTTTTTAAAATAAAGGTGTCAAGCATATGAGGAAACTGGGCAGCCTTGGCTTAGATTACTGGTTCAGCTTCCTCTTTAAATGTCTTGGGGGAAAAATCTACAGTTTGGACATCCTGTCTGTGGGTCAGAAAAAGTCAGCATGAGTTGGGTATCGAGGCCTGAATGTGAGTGTAAGTACAGCCAGATTTGCAGGGATCAAGCATTTTGGGGAATTATGAGGTGAGTTTTTTCTAACCTTAAGCTATGTGAAACAAAATGGAACTTGGACTCCAGTCCCCACAACAGATAACACTGTAATTTATTTTAATGTCTGTCTCCCCCATTAGACTGTAAATTCCTTGAGAGCTGGGATCGTGTCTCCTAGCTCTACTGTAACCTCCCAAGCCCTTAGTTCGGTTCTTTGCACAAAATAAAGTGCTCAGTAAATACTGCAGATTGAGAGATCGATTGATTAATAGTAGCCACAGCCCAACGGGACGAGTAAGCCTTCCGAAAGCAAGCAATTAGAACTTGCCACTCATTTATTCCTTATTCTGGATAATGTTTGATCATTTTACCATTAACCAATTAGATTCTACTTTCCAAGGCCCTTGTTGTTTCTTACCCCAAGCAGCTTGTGATTTTCATAGAAAATTTGAAGTTATATCCCCTTCTACTCCAAAGCCCCCAGTCTGGTTCCCTTGATCCTCCCCACCACTGCCCGCCCTCTCTGCCTGCCCTCCTGATTCTGCTTCTCTCTGTATTTTTCCCTCCCAATTTTTCCCAGGCCACCCTGTTCTGGCTTGCTTTCTCCCCTCCCCTCCTCTGGTCCCAGTGACCTCTGTCCATATTATTATCCCTCTTCATGCCCACTCCAGCTGCTTGCTGACACTTGCACCATGCCTGCCTGATGTTTTCGGTGTCCACTGGAGGATGGAGGGAAAGAAAGGTGGGAGAGAGAGATAGAAACAGAGGTAAAGCGAAAGAGACCAAAATAAAGCCTTCTCCCAAGAGAGAGACAGAGCCCCTCTGCTTCACTCTCTTTCCAATTCTCTCTCATCAGTCTCATTCCTCCCACTTTACCATTTTATCCCACTCCCTCCACACCCTGGCCTTACTCCCTTCTCACCACATCACCTCCCGCATGTGTCTCAGCCACCCCACACTTTCCACCTCCTCTACGCAGGTGAAGTGCGATGGTGAGGGAGGGGAGAGAAGGGGAACCAGACTTGGACATCCTCCTTATACTCAATTCGCCTGAGAACTCACAGCTCCTAAAATATGTCCAGCATCTTCCAAAGGCAAACATCACAAACCAAAAAGAAAGAGGGCAGAAAACCAGAAGTTACAAGGAGAACGAAGCTGTGGGTTAGCAGATGGTGTGCTAAGCTATTAAGCCAAAAATCGTGGGTTCGCATCCAAGCATATTTCCTGCCTCATCTAATGAGCTGTGTTTGCTTCCCTCTGGGTCTGTTTTACCACTTATCAAATGTGTGAAAATATTTGTCCACATCTTCAATGTAGTTAATGTTCATCATTCCAAGTGCTTGAACACAGCTAGCGCTTTGAGGAAAATTCCAAATAGGAAGCAGAAATATGGTGAAATATGGAAGTGGAAATATGAACTCATGATTTCCGTCCCTGTCTCCAATCCCCCTCCCTGATACAGGAGCAGTAGCAGCCGCAACTCACCCACAAAGCAGTGTGGCTTAGTGGGTAGAGCATGGGCCTGGGTTCTAATCCCAGCTCCACCACTTATCGGCTGTGTGACTTTGGGTAAATAATAATAATAATAATAATAATAATAATAATGGCATTTATTAAGCGCTTACTATGTACAAGGCACTGTTCTAAGCGCTGGGGAGGTTACAAGGTGATCAAGTGGTCCCAAGGGGGCTCACAATCTTAATCCCCATTTTACAGATGAGGGAATTGAGGCCCAGAGAAGTGAAGTGACTTGCCCAAAGTCACACGGCTGACAAGTGGCGGAGCCGGGATTTGAACCCATGACCTCTGACTCCAAAGTCCGTGCTCTTTCCATTGAGCCACGCTGCTTCCCTGTAATAAGGATGGTATTTCTTAAGCGCTTACTATGTGCAAAGCACTGTTCTAAGCGCTGGGGAGGTTACAAGGTGATCAAGCTGTCCCACGGGGGGCCTCGCAGTTTTTAATCCCCATTTTACTGATGAGGGAACTGAGGCCCAGAGAAGTGAAGGGACTTGCCCAAAGTCACACAGCTGACAATTGGCAGAGGCGGGATTTGAACCCATGACCTCTGACTCCAAAGCCCGGGCTCTTTCCACTGAGCCACGCTGCTTCTCTCACTTCACTTCTCTATGCCTCAGTTACCTCATCTGTTAATTGGGGATTAAGATTGGGAACCCCATGTGGGCCAGGGACTGTGTCCAACCTGATTAGTTTGTATCCACCCCAGCGCTTAGAACAGTGCCTGGCATATAGTAACATAGTACATGTTAATATTACAATATTACAAGCACATAGAAATCCCAGCAGAGCCGGGATTAGAATTCCCGACCTCTGAATCCCAAACCCGTGGTCATTCCACTAAGCCACGCTGCTTCTCTAAAGAATTCACTATCCATATTTTAGTTAGGCAGTGCGTTGACATACAGAAATCCCTAAATTGATGAGCTACGTCAAGTATGACACGGCAATACACTGCATGCCACATGGCATATGGAACCCTTCATTGCATCAGACAAGAAATTGGGTGGGGTTGTGAAGAGAGTTATTTTCTGTCTTGTGTCTTTCCTTCTTTTCCTCTCCACCCCACACTTGGATGAAGGGAAAAGCGAACCACAATGCCAAGCTATGTAATTAAGCCCATATATCTCTGGAAATTTTGGAGTATTCCTAAACCTCCATTACAGACATTGGTTTCTGATGAGTCCCCACTCATCGTGAATAGCAATATATTTAGTTTCAGTTGGAAAAGCAGGATAGCTGCGTCCAAATTAGCCTCTGACAGCATTTTAAAACTCATTATGATAGAGCTAGATTCTCCCTTGGAGAATTTGCTTCTTAACAAGAAATGGAGTGCAGCAAATGGCAGAATGAACAGAGAAGCTGAGCTAGCACCAGATCAGACCTTAGCTTTGCAGATTTTTTAAATTTTTGTTTCCTATTTGCTGGGCACATTTGGAAAACTACACTGCCAAAACACGAATCTAGCCTTAAAAGACTTCCACATGTGAAATCGCTTATCATCTGTGCTTCTCTAAGTCCAATCCTTATCTACCTTATTTAATGGAGAATTTGGTACACGTGGAAGGAAGATAATCCTTTTCTGAACTTTGATATTCTCGGCCATGTAAACCACAGCTATGATTGTCGCCCGTAACCTAGGCATCATCCTGATTAACTTGTATCTTCCTCAGCGCTTAGTACAGTAATTGGCATACAGCAAGCACGTAACAAGTACGACAGTAATAATAGATATCCTCAATTCACCTCTTTCATTCAACCCACGTATTCAGTGTCACGAAATCTTGTCGGTTTTACCTTCACAACATTGCTAAAACCCGCCCTTTCCTTTCCATCCAAATTGCCACTACCTTGATCCTAGTACATCTCCTATCCCGCCTTGACTACTGACCTCCCTGCCTCCCGTCTCTCTCCACTTAATTCCATACTTCACTCTGCTTTCCGGATCACTTTCCAAAAAAAATCTTCAGTGCACATCTCCCCACTCCCCCAAAATCTCTACTGGTTGCTCATCCACCTCCCATCAGGAGAGGACAGGGAAGAGAGTCTTTGCCCATTCAAAATGACTGGGAGAAGGAAGAGAGAGAACACTTGGCTGGCAAGAAGATCCCAGAGATAACTACTTGCTGCTTCCAAAAACCTGTGGCATTCAGGAGTCACCAGTGGTCCACTATTTTGGATTCCTGTCTGCATCACTGGGGCTCACTTTCAGTGTTCCCCACCTCAAAATTGGGGAACCCGCTGAAAGAGGGGAGGGCACCATTGGTTCAATGGTAAATTAAATTACCACTGAACTGTAAAACCGTAAATTTTACATTTACATTTACATTGAATTAAATGGTAAATTAAATTACCATTCAATGAATGGTAAATTCATTCAATCGTATTTATTGAGTGTTTACTGTGTGCAGAGAGCTGTACTAAGCAGTTGCTCATTGGAATAAACATGTCCACACTATGTTTTGGTGTACTAATGACATTGCCAACACCCCTATTTTAGCCTGATTTGTACCACTGCCCAGTTCACACTGTGAACACATGGCTACTTAGTGAATGCTTTTTGATGACAGTGACCGTCGCTTGACAATCTTTTCTCAGAAGTGGTTTCCTCTCCCACTCCCTTCCACCTCACCCATGGACTTGGATTCGCACCCTCTGGTCACCCCACCCTCAGCCATAAATGAATCCGTAATTATTTATTTTAACGTCTGTCTCCCCAGCTAGGCTGTAAGCTTGTTTTGGGCAGGGAACGTGTCTACCAACTCTGTTATAATGCACTCTCCCAGGTGCTTAGCGCAGAGGTTTGCACAAAGTAAGCACTCAATAAAAATGATTCACTGGGAGGAGAGAGTTGTTGCTGAACTGGGGTAAAAGAAGGGCCCAGAGAAGCAACAACCTTTGGGATGTATGGATATTGGGAAGAATCGGAGATTTCGGGTCAAAGGTGAAGGTTGGCATACTCTCCAGCACTACAGGAGTGTCTCCTCGATGCTTTTATCAGTCTCTGGTTCTGAATCAACTGAGCTCTCACCGCTTCTTGCAGAGCTCTGATTCTTAGTGTTGGTGGGGATTGACTTTGGAAGGATTGGCCCAGGCTCCCTGTACCTTGAAGGGTTTTACAGATTACCGGGTGGGAGATGGGATGAAGATTAGCGCGCAGACCTTATTGCAGAAAATGTACGTCCCGGAGAGTCCAAAACATCCAATGCCAAATGAACAGTTAGAATGTCCAAGGAAAGCTGCAAGTAATGCAGCTTTCATCATCATCATCATCAATCATATTTATTGAGCGCTTACTATGTGCAGAGCACTGTACTAAACACTTGGGAAGTACAAATTGGCAACATATAGAGACAGTCCCTACCCAACAGTGGGCTCACTGTCTAAAAGGGGGAGACAGAGAACAAGACCAAACATACTAACAAAATAAAATAAATAGAATAGATATGTATAAGTAAAATAGAGTAATAAATATGTACAAACATATATACATATATACAGGTGCTGTGGGGAAGGGAAGGAGGTAAGATGGGGGGATGGAGAGGGGGACAGGAAGGAAGGGGCTCAGTCTGGGAAGGCCTCCTGGAGGAGGTGAGCTCTCAGTAGGGCCTTGAAGCACATAGTAGGCGTTTAATAAATCCCATCATTAGTATTATTATTTTAACTAAAGCGAAATGAGGTGAGCAGAAGTGGAGGGAGCGGTGGGCCCGAGCAAGGCCCGGACCCTGGTGAGGGGAGGTGCCGGCACCTGCTCCCCTCGGGAAAGGGGGGTGAAGGGGCCTGCTTCAGTGTGGCTAGCGCTGGCTTCATCTCCCCTCCCAGGCCCACAGCACTTAGTACGTATCTGTAATTTATGCATTTACATTAGTGTCTGTCTCCCCCTCTAGACTGTAAACTCGTTGTGGGTAGGGAATGTGTCTTGTTTATTATTATAACGTACTCTCCCAAGTACTTAGTGCAGTGCTCTGCACACAGTAAGCGCTCAATAAATAAGAATGAATGGAAAATCCGTTGCACTGGAGGGTCATTTCTTTGAGACAAGTGATGGACCCTTTTGTCCGAGATGCTTCGGGAACTCACCAAACAGTGGGCAGAGGACTGCCTCATCTTTGACCTCGTCTTTGGGAAGCAGCAGGGGCCTTGAAGTCAGAGGACCAGGGTTCTAATTCTGACTCCGCCACTTACCTGCCGTGTGACCTTGGGCAATCACTTAACTTCTCTGTGCCTCAGTTCCCTCATCTGCCAACTGGGGACTCAATACCTGTTCTCTCTCCTCCTTAGACTGCGAGCCCCAGGTGGGACCTTATCATGACTCCAAACCAGCGCTTAGAACAGAGCTTGGCACATAGTAAGCGCTTAACAAATACCAATATTATTATTATTATTATTAAGACCCTGTATCCTTTATTACCTTGTATCTACCCCAGTGCTTAGAACAGTTCTTGGCACATAGTAAATGCTGAAAAAATACCATTATCATTATTATTATTAAGACCCTGTACCCCTTATTACCTTCTATCTACCCCAAAGCTTAGAACAGTGCTTGGCGCATAGTAAGCGCTTAACAGATACCATTGTTATTATTATTAATAATAAGACCCTGTATCCCTTATTACCTTGTATCCACCCCAGCGCTTAGAACAGTGCTCGGCACATAGTAAGCGCTTGACAAATACCATGGTTATTGTTATTATTATTAATAAGACCCTGTATCCCTTATTACCTTGTCTCTACCCCAGCGCTTAGAACAGTGCTTGGCACATAGTAAGCGCTTAACAAATACCATCATCATCATTATTATTATTGAGACCCTGATATCCCTTATTACCTTATATCTACCTCAGCGCTTAGAACAGTGCTTGGCACACAGTAAGCGCTTAACAAATGCCATTATTATTATTATTGTTATTAATAAGACCCTGTATCCCTTATTACCTTGTATCTACCCCAGCACTTAGAACAGTGTTTGGCATGTAGTAAACGCTTAACAAATAACATAAGTATTATTATTATTATTGAGACCCTGTATCCCTTATTACCTTATATCTACACCAGTTCTTAGAACAGTGCTTGGCACATACTAAGCACTTGACAAATACCATCATTATTTATTATTATTATTAAGTCTCTGATATCCCTTATTACCTTATATCTCCCCCAGCACTTAGAACAGTGCTTGACACATAGTAAGTGCTTATCTAATACCATTATTATTATTATTAAGACCCTGTATTCCTTATTACCTTGTATCTACCCCAGCGCTTAGAACAGTGCTCGGCACATAATAATCGCTTGACAAATACCATCGTTATTATTATTATTATTAATCATAAGACCCTGTATCCCTTATTACAACTCCCCCAGCGCTTAGAACAGTGCTTGGCACATAGTAAGTGCTTAACAAATACTATCGTTATTATTATTATTATTATTATTATTATTATTATTATTGAGACCCTGTATCCCTTATTACATTATATCTACCCCAGCGCTTAGAACAGTGCTTGGCACATAGTAAGCGCTTGACAAATACTATCGTTATTATTATTATTATTATTATTAAGACCCTGTATCCCTTATTACATTATATCTACCCCAGCGCTTAGAACAGTGCTTGGCACATAGTAAGCGCTTGACAAATACTATCGTTATTATTATTATTATTATTATTATTAAGACCCTGTATCCCTCATTACATTATATCTACCCTAGTGCTTAGAACAGTGCTTGGCACATAGTAAGCGCTTGACAAATACCATTGTTATTATTATTATTATTATCATTATTATTATTATTGCTATCCCTCCACTGCATTATATCTATCCTAGTGCTTAGAACAGTGCTTGGCACATAGTAAGCGCTTGACAAATACCATTATTATTATTATCATTATTATTATTATTGCTATCCCCCCACTGCATTATATCTACCCTAGTGCTTAGAGCAGTGCTTGGCACATAGTAAGCGCTTCACAAATACCATTATTATTATTATTATTATCATTATTATTATTATTATTGCTATCCCTCCACTGCATTATATCTATCCTAGTGCTTAGAACAGTGCTTGGCACATAGTAAGCGCTTGACAAATACCATTATTATTATTATCATTATTATTATTATTGCTATCCCTCCACTGCATTATATCTACCCTAGTGCTTAGAACAGTGCTTGGCACATAGTAAGCGCTTGACAAATACCATTATTATTATTATCATTCTTATTATTATTGCTATCCCTCCACTGCATTACATCTACCCTAGTGCGTAGAACAGTGCTTGGCACATACTAAGCGCTTGACAAATACCATTATTATTATTATTATTATTATTATTATTATTGCTATCCCCCCACTGCGCAGGCGCGAACTCCAGCCCCGCCTCGGCCGGCCTCTCGCGCATGCGCCCTATCGACCTGCCTCGGATTTCGGAACGCCGAATGAATGAATGAACATAGGCGGGGCTGCCGCCCCCCCCCCTACCGCGCATGCGTCATGCGTGGTCGGGAGAGGCGCAGCCTGCCACGTACGGGGGTGGGCGCGCTCGCGCATGCGCGCGCTGGGCGGTTTGATTGGCTGGGGCGGGCACGAGGGCGTGCGTGAGGGTCGTCGCCGGCCGTGAGGAGGGACGTCGTCGTCGTGAGGAGGGCGGTCGGCGGCTGTGAGGAGGGACGTCGCCCGCCGTGAGCGCCTCGGCCACGAAGGCCCGGTGGTGGCGAGGAGGTAAAGATGTCGCCCCTCACGGTCCCGAGGAACCGGGGACCCCCCCCCACCCCCCGCCCGGTCCCATTCCCCCTTCGCCCTTGTGGCGGGGGAGGGGTCGGCGGCGCGAGCTCGGGCCCGGGTGCGCGCGACGCGCGGCCCCGCGGGGGGCGGAGGGGGCCGCGGCTGTTTCAAGGCCCCCCCCTCCCGCCATTGGGGAAACTCATTCATTCAGTCGTATTTATTGAGCGCCTACTACTGCTGCCGCTCGTCAGCCGTGCGACCTTGGGCAAGTCACTTCCCTTCCCCGGGCCTCAGTTCCCTCTACTCATCAATCGTCATCAATCGTATTTATTGAGCGCTTACTCTGTGCAGAGCACTGTACTAAGCGCTTGGGAAGTACAAATTGGCAACATCTAGAGACGGTCCCTACCCAACAGTGGGCTCACAGTCTAAAAGGGCAGAACAGAACCAAACATACTAATAAAATAAATAGAATAGATATGTACAAATAAAGTAAATAAATAGAGTAAAAAAATGTACAAACATATATACATATATACAGGTGCTGTGGGGAAGGGAGGGAGGTAAGATGGGGGGATGGAGAGGGGGACGAGGGGGAGAGGAAGGAAGGGGCTCAGTCTGGGAAGGCCTCTACTAATAGAGAAGCAGCGTGAATCAATCCATCAATCGTATTTATCGAGCGCTTACTGTGTGCAGAGCACTGGACTAAGCGCTTGGGAAGTACCAGCTCAGTGGACAGAGCCCGGGCTTTGGAGTCAATCAATCAATCAATCAATCGTATTGAGCGCTTACTGTGTGCAGAGCACTGGACTAAGCACTTGGGAAGTACAAGCTGGCAACATATAGAGACAGTCCCTATCACCATCATCATCATTATCATTCGTATTTATTGAGCGCTTACTGTGTGCAGAGCACTGTATTAAGTGCTTGGGAAGTCCAAGTTGGCAACATGTAGAGACAGTCCCTACCCAACAGTGGGCTCACAGGCTAAAAGGGGGAGACAGAGAACAAAACCAAACATACTAGCAAAATAAAATAAATAGAATAGATACGTACAAGTAAAATAAATAAATAAATAGGGTAATACATATGTACAAACATATATACAGGTATATGCAGGTGCTGTGGGGAACGGAAGGAGGTAAGATGGGGGGATGGAGGGGGGACGAGGGGGAGAGGAAGGAAGGGGCTCAGTAGAGTATCATTAGACCCTACCAAAAATCACGTCAATCATCATCATCATCAATCGTATTTATTGAGCGCTTACTATGTGCAGAGCACTGTACTAAGCGCTTGGGAAGTACAAATTGGCAACATCTAGAGACAGTCCCTACCCAACAGTGGGCTCACAGTCTGAAAGGGGGAGACAGAGAACAAAACCAAACATACTCACAAAATAAAATAAATAGAATAGATATGTACATGTAAAATAAATAAATGAATAGAGTAATAAATATGTACAAGCATATATACAGGTGCTGTGGGGAAGGGAAGGAGGTAAGATGGGGGGGATGGAGGGGGGACGAGGGGGAGAGGAAGGAAGGGGCTCAGGCTGGGAAGGTCATGGGTCCAAATGCCGCCTCCGCCGCTTGTCGGCTGGGTGACTTTGGGCAAGTCACTTCACTTCTCTGGGCCTCAGTTCCCTCATCTGGAAAATGGGGATTAAGGCTGTGAACCCCCCGTGGGGCAACCTCATCACCTTGTAACCTCCCCAGCCCTTAGAACGGTGTTTTGCACATAGGAAGCCCTTAATAAATGTCAGTATTATTAATAATTATTAAGGCAATAATCAGTAATAATTATAATCATAATAATAAGATAATAAATGATAGTAATAATAATGATGGTATTTGTTAAGCGTTTCCCCCTCCTTCCTCTCCCCCCCATTCCCCCTCCCTACCTCCTTCCCCTCCCCACCGCACCTGTATATATGTTTGTACAGATTTATTACTCTATTTATTTTACTTGCACATATTTAATCTATTTTATTTTGTTAATATGCTTTGTTTAGTTGTCCATCTCCCCCTTCTAGACTGTGAGCCCGCTATTGGGTAGGGACCGTCTCTACGTGTCGCCAACTTTCCATTCATTCATTGTCGTATTTATTGAGGGCTTACTGTGTGCAGAGCACTGGACTAAGCGCTTGGGAAGGACAAGTTGGCAACGTCTAGAGATGGTCCCTACCCAACAGCGGGCTCGCAGTCTAGAAGGGGGAGACAAGACAACGAAACAAAACATGTGAATAAAATAAATAGAATAAATATGTACAAGTAAAATAAGTAGAGTAATAAATATGTACAAACAGATATATGTATATGTATATGTATGTATATATATATATATATATATATATATATGAAGGTGCTGTGGGGAGGGGAAGGAGGTAAGGTGGGCGGATGGGGAGGGGAAGGAGGGGGCTCAGTGTGGGAAGGCCTCCTGGAGGAGGCGAGCTCTCAGTAGGGCTTTGAAGGGAGGAAGAGAGCTAGCTTGGCGGATGTCCGATATTATTGATGGTATTAATAATAATTAACCCAGACTGAGCCCCCCCGCCTTACCTCCTTCCCCGCCCCACAGCACCTGTATATGTTTGTACAGATTTCATTCATTCAATCGTATTTATTGAGCGCCTGCTGTGTACAGAGCACTGGACTGGTGACAATAATCATCATCATAATAATAGTACTTCGTTAAGAGCTCTTAGAACAGTGCTTGGCACAGAGGCAGTGCTTAACAAATACCATTATTATTATTTTTATTACTATTATTAGTACCATAATTAGTACCATTAAAAATAAACTCAGACTGAACCCCCTCCTTCCTCTCCCACTCCATCCTCCCTGCCTTACCTCCTTCCCCTCCCCGCAGCACCTGTATATATGTTTGTACAGATTTCATTCATTCATTCATTCATTCAATCGTATTTATTGAGTGCTTACTGTGTGCAGAGCACTGGACTAAGCGCTTGGGAAGTACAAGTTGGAAACATAGGGACAGTCCCTACCCAATAGCGGGCTCACATTCTAGAAGGGGGAGACAGACAACTAAGATTTATTACTCTGTTTATTTTGCTTGTACATATTTACTATTCTATTTATTTTATTTTGTTAATATGTTTTGTTTTGTTCTCTGTCTCCCCCTTCTAGACTGTGAGCGCGCTGTTGGGTAGGGACCATCTCTAGATGTTGCCAACTTGTACTTCCCAAGTGCTTAGTACAGTGCTCTGCACACAGTAAGCGCTCACTAAATACGATTGAATGAATGAGTGTTGGGTAGGGACTGTCTATATATGTTGCCAACTTGTACTTCCCAAGCGCCTAGTACAGTGCTCTGCACACAGTAAGTGCTCAATAAATACGATTGAGTGAATAATAATGGCAGTCTTGGGTTCAAATCCCGGCTCTGCCAATTGTCAGCCGTGTGACGTTGGGCAAGTCACTTAGCTTCTGTGTGCCTGTTACCTCATCTGTAAAATGGGGATTGAGCCCCCTGTGGGACAACCTGATCACCCTGTCACCTCCCCAGCGCTTAGAACAGTGCTTTGCATGTAGTAAGCGCTTAGTAAATGCCAACATTATTATTTATTAAGCGCTTCCTATGTACCAAGCACTGTTCTAAGCCCCGGGAGAGATACAAGGTGATCAGGTTGTCCCACATGGGGCTCACAGACGTAATCCCCATTTTACGGAGGAGGGAACTGAGGCCCAGAGAAGTGAAGTGACTTGCCCATAGTCACATAGCTGACAGTTGGTGGGGTTGGGATTTGAACCCATGACCTCGGACTCCCAAGCCCGGGCTCTTTCTGCTGAGCCACGCTGCTTCTCTTGGGATTATCAGCCTCATAATCATAATAATGGTATCTCATTAACAATCAGCGCTTAGAACAGTGCTTGGCACATAGGAAGTGCTTAACAAATACCATTATTATTATCGTTATTGTTTGTTAAGCACTCACACTCTGGGGTGGCCTCTTTAGGGAAATGAGTGAGTGCAAACAATAATAATAATGGTATCTCATTAACAATCAGTGCTTAGAACAGTGCTTGGCACATAGAAGCGCTTAAATACCATTATTACTATTGTTTAAGTGCTCACGCTCTGGGAAGGCCTCTTTGGGGAAATGAGTGAGCGAAAATAGTAATAATAGTAATGGTATCTCATTAGCCGTCAGTGCTTAGAACAGTGCTTGGCACATAGGAAGCACTTAACAAATACTGTTGTATTATTGTTAAACGTTCATGCTCTGGGGAGGCACCTTGGGGAAATCGTCATAATAATAGTATCTCATTAGCGGTTAGCGCTTAGAACAGTGCTTGGCACATAGGAAGTGCTTAACAAATACCATTATATCATTATTATTGTCTGTTAAGCGCTCACTCTCCGTGGGGCTCTTTGGGGAAATGAGTGAGGGAAAATAATAATAATGGTACCCCAGCAGTCAGCGCTTAGAGCAGTGCTTGGCACATAAGATGCGCTTAACAAATACCATTATATTATTATTATTATGGTTAAGCGCTCACTCTCAGCGGGGGCTCTCTGGGGAAATGAGTGAGCAAAAATAATAATAATGGTATCATTAACAATCAGTGCTTAGAGCAGTGCCTGACACATAGGAAGCGCTTAACAAATGCCATTATATTATTATTACTGTTTGTTAAGCGCTCACGCTCTGCCGGAAGGACGCTCCTTGGGAAATGAGTGAGGGAAAATAATAGTCATAATAATTATATCATTAACAATCAGTGCTTAGAACAGTGCTTGGCACATAGCACTTAAGAAGTACCATTATCACTTTATTGTTAAACGCTCACGCTTTGTGGGGGGCTCCTCAGGGAAATGAGTGAGCGAAAATAATGTTCATTCATTTATTCAATCGTATTTATTGAGTGTTTACTGTGTGCAGAGCACTGCACAAAGAGCTTTAATAATCATAATAATGGTATCTCAGCAGTCAGTGCTTAGAACAGTGCTTGGCACATAGGAAGCGCTTAACAAATACCATCGTGTTATATTATTACTGTTAAGCGCTCATGCTTTGCGGGGGCTCCTCGGGGAAATGAGTGAGCGAAAATAATAATAATGGTATCTCATTAACAATCAGCGCTTAGAACAGTGCCTGGCACATAGTAAGCACTTATCATATACCATTATTATTATTAAGCATTCACGCTCTTGGGGGGGCCTCTCTGGGGAAATGAGTGCAAATAATAATAATAATGGTATCTATTAAAAGTCAGTGCTTAGAACAGTGTTTGGCACATAGTAAGTGCGTAAATACAGTTACTATTTGTTAAGTGCTCATGCTGTGGGAGGGCCTTAGGAAATGAGTGAGCGAAAATAGTAATAATAGTATCATTAACAATCAATGCTTAGAGCAGTGCTTGGCATCTAGTAAGTGCTTAACAAAGACCATCATTATTATTATTATTGTTTGTTAAGTGCTTACGCTCCTGGAGGGGCTCTTTGTGGAAATGAGTGAGCGAAAATAATGAAAAGGATGGTATTAAGTGCTCACTATGTGTCAGGTACTGTACTAAGCGCTGGGATGGATCCAAGCAAATCGGGTTGGACGTGGTCCATGTCCTATGAGGGGCTCACGGCTCACAGTCTCATTCATTCATTCAGTCGTATTTATTAAGCGCTTACTGTGTGCAGAGCACTGCACTAAATGCTTGAGAAAGGACCATACATCAATAAAGAGTGACAACCCGTGCCCACAAAGAGCTTACAGTCTGCGGGGAGGGGGAGACGGGGGTGAAGCAGACATCAAAACAAATGTGCAGACACCAATATAAATAAATAAAAGGACATATATGTAGTCCTATGGGGGAGGAGGGGAAGAACAAAGGAAGCAAGTCAGGGTGACGCAGAAGGGTGTGGGAGATGAGGAAAAGTAGGGGTTAGTCTGGGAAGGCCTCTTGGAGGAGATATGCCTTCAGTAAGGCTCTGAAGCCCATTTTCTAGAGGAGGGGACTGAGGCAGTGAAATGACTTGCCCAGGGTCACACAGCAGAGAAGTGGCAGAGCGGGGATTAGAACCCATGACCGTCTGATTCCAAAGCCCATGCTCTGTCCACTGTGCCATGCTGCTTCTCAATCAGTGGTATTTATTGAGCACGTACTGCGTGCAGAGCACTGTTCCTAACTCTTGGGATAGTACAATGCAGTAGAGTAGGCCTGTTCCGGGAAATAAGTGCATGAAAATCAATCAGTGGTATTTATTGAGCGCTTACTCTGTGCAGAGTTCCTGCCCAAGCTTACAGTCTTGGAGGGGAGACAGACATTAATATAAATAATTACAGAGATGGATGTAAAGGCTGTGGGGCTGAGGGAGGGGTGAATAAAGGGAGCAAATCCAAGTTCAAGGGGGACGGAGAAGGGAGAGGGAGAAGAATGAGGACTTAGTCGGGGGAAGCTTCTTGGAGGAGATGGGCTTTTAATAAGATTGTGAAGGTGGGGAGAAGCCCCAGGGACCCCAAAGATAGTCCCTCCTGTGCCTTTCCTCCTTCGCTGGCCCTGGGATCGGGGCCAGAGGGAGAGGCCATGGCTGCTGGATGGTGGTCTTGGAACTTGTCTTCAGTCCTCCGAGATGAGCTCATTATGAGTCTGCCACATCCATTGTGCTATACTCTCCCAAATGCTTAGAATGGTGCTGTGCACATAGCTCAGTAAATACTATTCATGATGATAATGGTGACATATTATACTCTCTCCAAGCATTTAGTACGGGGCTGTGTGCATGGTAAGCGCTTTATAAACGGTGCTTATGAGATGTTGTGCCCTAATCCGGTCCCTAGCTCCAGGGCCCTGATTACTCCAGGTATGGCTGAGGAGACCTGGGGAGGGGATAAAGGGATGCAGAAGTGCTAACTCTGGTAATGAAGAGCTCTAAAGCAATGCCGGCCATTCACTGAGCAGCCAAGTGAGTGGTGTTCATGCTTATCTCTTGCTTCTGAGTCATGGGGAGATTGGACGAGGTTTCTTGCCCCTGAACGGGGTGCAGGGTTTTGAAATCATTGACAGCCATGTTGGTGCTGTCCCAAGATGGTTCCCTTGGGAAAATGAAATTGTTTGGAGAAATTCGGCACCATGTAATCTGTTGTTTGTAGCAACTCTGAATTAGATTCTCTTGGGCTGGTGGGAAGGTTTTGTGTTTAATATGACAAATGAAATTGTGGATGGTATTTGTAAAGTCATCTTGGCCGTGAAAGACCATGGAGTAAGATTAAATTAGACCAGGGTTAAAAAACAATTCAGGAAGATGGGAGAATATCACATTGACCTCCCATTACCCTCTTTGGAGTAGGTTCCTGACAGTTCTGAACTACACACCCACAGGATTTGATGATGTGCAATGAATCCAAGGATAATGCCAAGGTTGTGGGTTCGTGAAGTGGGGAGGATAGTGGTGTTGTGTACAGAAATGGGAAAGACGGGATGGACAACGTTTGGGTGGGAAGATAAAGAGTTCTGGTTTGGACCTGTTTAGTTAGAGATGTCTGCGGAACTGCAGGGCATCTGCCGGAGGAGCTGCAAGACTGCAGAGAGGAGAGAGGTCAGGACCGGAGAGGTGGATTTGGGATTCATTGGCATAGAGTTGCCGTGGTTGTCATTGGGGAGGAGAAGGACTGATCTGGCTTGGTGCCCTGCCTGGAAGGGTGGAGGAGGATGAGTCCTCAGGACTGACTGTGCTTGTCATGTTGGTGCATTCCTGTTGGGCCCTGTGGACTGCTGGGACTTGAAGTTCCAGTCCCGGCCTAATCCCAGCCCCCCTTTTTATGACCCAGTCAGGACTCTGTACCCTGTCTGGACCAGTAGGAGAATCTCCCCTTTGCCTCCTATCGCCAGTCCTGCCTTTGCCCCCAGCATAATTGATCTAGGTGTTTACAAAGTTCTCTACAACTGCATGCTGACAATGAGGGTGATTGTATTTTGTCATGGGTACTGAGTTCGTTGGAGGGCAGATTGTAAATGCAAAATCCAAGCACACATCCCCCGTTCATAAATGGAATCCTTTTTATGTGGGATAGGCAGTCTCAATCTATACTTCAGCAAAAATTTAAACATTTAAGTTGGAAGACTTTGATCGTAAAACTTGTTACAGTGTTTATGGAGAAACCTTTCTTGTCGGGGTGCCTGCACGTTTGGCTGAAGGTGTTGCCGTCGATTATCAAATGGCTTTGCTAAAATTAAAACATTCATTTCCTCAGAATGGAAGAAAAGTTACTTTAAAAGCATAGGCAAGTTCAGCTTTGAAATTTGTGTCATCTCAGGATTGCTTATACTTTAACTGAACTTGTGTTTGATTGCGTCTGCTTTGCATTCATAATAGAGGCTCAGAGTGAGGCTGTAGGTGAGCTTATTTATTTTTAGGGATTTGATCCGGGCAAACCACTGCAAGGCAAAGTATGGCAAGTGTGCCTTTTAGATATGGCAGTTTGGCATGTGGCAACTTTAGTGAACAATTGTGTTACTTCTATGCCCATCTCCCCTTCTAGACTATAAGCTCAGAGTGGCCAGAGATCAAGTTTGCTACCTGTCTTATTATACTCTTCCAAACGCTCAGTACAGTGCTGTGCACATAGTAAGCACTCAATAAATGCCATTGATTGATTCTGATGTGGTTAGCATGGGATCATCTCCAGACCAGCCTTCTGTTAGGGCTTTTCTGGTTAAGGGACCAGCAAGACAGGAGGTCCAGGAAGGCTGCCTCTCAATAATATTTATCGAGTACTTACTCTGTAAATAGCATTTGCTGGCCTTTAGTAGTAGTAGCATTTTTTAAGTGCCCATTTGGTGCAGTGCATCATACCAGGAGCTTGGAAAGTACAGAATAACACTCTCATCGGGGAGACAAAAGTATTTACTAGAGAAGTCAAAGATAAAGTGGACATAGATAATGAGTGCTTAAGGAAGGCATAAATAAATTCAGAATCGCCACAGTAGGCATACTAAGGCTTAGGGAGCTGGGCAATTAATCGATTAGGAGGGTGGGATTTTGAAAGGATTTGAATCTGGGAAGAACTATGGTTTACCCGATGCTGGAAGGAAGGGACAACCAAGCCGGAGAAACAGAGTGAAAGAGGGTATGGAGGCAGGAAAGTTGAGGGCCAGATTTTATTAGAAGCCTGACTTGGAAGGAACGAAGGCAGCAAATTGGGGATTAGAAAGGGAAGGGAGAAGTTAGGTATGTTGGGGCCAAGTGGTGGGGAATCTTGAAGCCAACTGTGAACAGTTTTTGTTTTATGTGAGGAAACTCAAGCAGAGAGTGTAGGGTTCTTCGGAGAGATGTGGACTGAGTGATGCTTCAGGAAGATGATCTGTGCAGGAGCATGAAGTGTAGTAGATTGGAGTGGGGAGAGGCTGGAAGACCAGCAAGGGGAGCCAGTGCAGTGGCCTAGTTTTGCAAGACCAGAGCATGTATTAGGATGGTAGAGAGGAAGGGATGGATTGGAGAAATGTTGGTCAGGAAAAACCAGTAGACTTTGACACTGCACCAGATATGGGAGTTGAGCGACAGCTAAGAGTCAAGAAGGATATTGAGGTTTTGGGCTTCAGGGACCGAGAGGATGGTGTCGTCTGAGTTGGCAAAGACGGGTAGGGAACGGGTTTAGTGGGAACCATTGAGGAGTTTATCTCTTGACATACTGAGTTTGAGGTGTCAGCAGGACAGTCAAGTGAAGGTGCTCTGGCGGCACAGGAGATGTGGGACTGGAGTTCGGAGTAGCAGGGAGGGCTAGAGAGATACATTTGGTAGTCATCCACATAGGGATGGTAGTCGAAGCCATGTGAGGGAATGAGCTCCTTGAGAAAAGTGGGTGTAAGAGCAGAGGATCTGGGAGAGTGCCATGGCCATAGCCTAGGGAAGAGGCTGAGAGACAGAGGAGGAGGAGCCAGCAAACAAAACAGGAGTGATACAAGAGTCAGGAGGAAAATCAGGCTAATGCTGTGTCAGCAGAACTGAAGTCCGATAATGTTTCCTGGAGGAGGAAGGGATTGCTGGCATCCAGAGCAGTGGAGAGACCAAGAAAGATCAGGATGGAGTATAGTCCTTTGGACTTGGCTGTAATGATGACCTCGGAGAGAGCAGTTTTGGTGAAGCGGGGGGATCAGTCAGTCATATTTACTGAGCGCTTACTGTGTGTAGAGCACTGTACTAAGTGCTTGGGAAGAGTACAATATAACAGTATAACAGGCACATTCCCTGCGTACAACGATCTACAGTGGGGGAGGCAGATGTTAATATAAATAAAATTACCGATATGTACATAAGTGCTGTAGGGCAGGGAAGGGGGGATGAATAAAGGGAGCAAGTCAAAGCGATACAGAAGGTAGTGGGAGAAAAGGAAAGGAGGGCTTAGTCAGGGAAGGCTCTTGGTGATGTGCCTTGGATAAGGCTTTGAAGGAGGGGAGAGTCATTTTCTGTTGGATATGAAGAGGGAGGGCATTCCAGGCCAGAGGCTGGACATGGGCGAGAGGTCATGGACGAGATAGGGTTGGGGAGAGTTGGTGAAAAGAAATTGAAGGCCGTGGCTGTGTATGGATAGGAGTGGGAGGAGGGAGATGGGGCATTAGCTGTAGCGCTATAGGCTCAATAGAGGACTTCTTTAAATGGGGATTTGTGTGTGCTTGAAGGTAGAGGAAGGTGACAGTGAGAGGTGGGAGGAGAGTAGGAGGTGGGGGGATAGGGTCAGAGGTGCAGGTAGTGGTGATCAATTATGGGAGCTTTATTGAGCACTTTCTGTGTGCAGAGCACTGTTCTGAGCACTTGGGAACGAATCGTAAAGTAGATACGACTCCTGCCCTAAGGATCTTTCGACGTAGCAGAGGTGAAAGATCGGAGGAGTTATTGCGGGTTGTTGGTATGTGAATCAGAGGGAGGAAGAGAAGAGTTTAAGTAGGAGTGTGAATATGTAGTGGTGAAGTCCACCCGGAGCCTACATTTCCACCATCCACATTCAGCTGTGTGAATGCATAAAATGGACCATGGTAGTGATTTAGGTCTGTGGGTCTCAAGTACGAGAGCGATGGTGTATAGGAGGTCGAGGGAATTGATGAGGGTGGACTTAAAGGGTGGGGTACTTCCGATGATGGAACTGAGACATAGACGAGAGAGATGATTCGCTCAATCGGGTACCCATGCTGGTGAGTGGTCAAAGTGGGTGTAATAAGAGGTCAGCGGAGGAGAAGCAGCAAGTGGCTAGGGAGTCGGTGAGATTGTTAATGTGGAGATTGAAGTCCCCAGGGACTAGGATGAGAGCACGAAGGTGAGAGAACAGCACCAAAACCAGAAACAGATGGGGAAGCGGGACCAGGAAAGCATAGTTGACAGCAAGTAGAGCCAGTTTACCGTAATTCACTTCCTTCAGCCTGAGGGAGGGGATCATATTTACCTTTCCTCCTTCCCTACAGTTTTCCAGCCTGGTCCTGTTCCCCTTCTGATCACAAAAGAAGTGCTGACAGAGAATTTTGGCAGGGCTGGTGAGCATGGGGCGTGGAAACTGGATGTTGGTGGCAGATTTAGCATATAAAGAAGTGGTCTTGATTCTTTAGATTGTGAGACAGGGACTTTGTCCAGTCTCATTATCTCATGTCTGCCCCAGCACTTAGCAGAGTTGCTTTGCCACTTATGGCCTAATGAAAATTGCACGGCCTGAGAGTCGGAAGACCTGGGTTATAATCCCGGGTTTGCCACTTCTCTATTTTGTGTCCTTGGGTAAGTCACTTAAACTTCTCTGTGTCTCAGTTCCATCATCTGTAAAATAGGGATTAAATCCTACTCCCTCCTACTTAAACTGCCCCACAATAATAATAATGATGATGGTATTTGTTAAGCGCTTACTACATGCTAAGCACTGTTCTAAACAATGGAGGAGATACAAGGTTATCAGGTTGTCCCAGGTGGGGCTCACAGTCTTAATCCCCATTTTGCAGTTGAGGAAACTGAGGCACAGAGCAGTTAAGTGAGTTGCCCAAAGTCACACACCTGACAAGTGGCAGGGCGGGGATTAGAACCCGCAACCTCTGACTCTAGACTGTGAGCTCGTTTTGGGCAGAGATTGTTTGTCTTTATTGCTGTATTGTATTTTCCAAGTTCTTAGTACAGTGCTCTGCACACAGTAAGCACTCAATAAATATATGAATGAATGACTCCCAAGCCTGTGCACTTCCCACTAAGTCACACTGCTTGCTCCCCATGTGGGACAGGGACTGTTTGACCTAATTATCTTGTATCTATTCCAGCGCTTAGAACAGTTCTTGATACATAGTAAGCACTTAACAAATGTAATAATAATAATAATAATAATCTTGGTCTGGATCCTAAATTTGAGCAAGTTTGATCTTTGACTTGACACTGGACAAGTCGGGAAGAAGCGTGGCTTAGTGGTTAAAGATTGGGCCTGGGAGTAAGAGGGACCTAGGCTCTAATCCTGGCTCTGCCACTTGACTGCTTTGTGACCTTAGGCAGGTCGCTTAACTTCTCTGTGCCTGTAACCTCATCTGTAAAGTGGGGAATAAGACTGTGAGCCCTATGTGGGACATGGACTGTGTCTAACCTGTATCTACTCTAGTGTTTAGAACAGTCCCTGGCACATAGTAAGTGCTTAACAAACACCATTAAAAAAAAAGCTACTTCTGTCAACCCTAATTGTCCTTTTATAAAATGGATTAGTAATGTTTGCTTTCAGTCTTAACAAGAATATTGTAGGGACTAAGGATTGACTGCCGAGTTAATTTCTGATTCTGAAAGGAAGATACCATCCATATCAACTTAAAATACTTTTTAAAAAAGTCCACTGTCTGTTTTTAGTTAGAAATCCTGATCCTAACAGAAGCCAAATTTAAAAATTAATTTTAGGACTGTTCACATTTATAAGAATGGCAAGTCAGAAGAGAATTAAATATGGCATGGTATTCTTGATATCATCAATCACACTCTTTCTCTTGTCATTTAAGTATTCCTCTGAAGAAGACATTAGCAGTTTGATGTGTGTGTCTCTAATCTGTGTTCTTAAAATTGTTAAACTCTGGCGAATAATTAAAATGAGATATTTACCTTTCTGGCCTAATATTCAAACTTTGTTTTCTCCCAGACAGAGTTTTTTCCAGTTGTTGGGCTGGTTACTGCTGTCACGGGTAGAAAGAACAAAGGAAAATGCTCATTTGTCAGCATCCCCTTCCCCTTCTCTCCTGCCCACAGGAGGCCTAAGGGAGTTGGAAAGTGCCTGGTTTACTTTATTTCATGGGTCTACTCAGAACCTGGGGAGTGAGTAATGAAATTAAAGGTAGTGGCTCCCTAAAATTCTCTGGATCTGTTGAAAGGTTCAGTGGTTCAATTATGGTTCATTGGTTAGAAACCATTGCACACTCAAAATGTAGGACTGATCTTTATAATTGCTGGTTTCTCTTTTATGCCCACAGTTTTTTGTTTTGTTTTGCTTTTGTTGGTATTTGTTAAGCACTTACTTTGTGCCAGGCAATGTCCTTCATAAGGCTCACAGTCTTAATCCCCAGTTTTATAGATGAAGTAACAGAGGCACAGAAGTGTAGTGATTTTCCTGAGTTTTTGCAAGGTTACGCCGCAGGCAGGTGTCGGGCAGGATTAGAACACAGGTCCTCGGACTCCCAGGCTTGTGCTCTTTCCTCTAGGCCTGCTTCTCTCAATATTTAGTAATTTTATGTGCCCGGAAACGCATTGTAAAATGATTTTCTCTTTGTGTTTTGGCAGTACGGTAGAACAACCTGGAGTCCACCATGAACGGACAGTTAGACCTAAGCGGAAAGCTAATTATTAAAGCTCAACTTGGGGAGGATATTCGGAGAATTCCCATTCATAATGAGGATATCACCTATGATGAGCTTGTGCTGATGATGCAGAGAGTTTTTCGAGGAAAACTTTTGAGCAACGATGAAGTTACAATAAAGTATAAAGATGAAGGTAAGGATTCTTTTTAATGGTACTGGAGAAGACAGAAATACTAATCCTTTAAATTGGCAGTAAGCAAAGGTCTACAATTTGTCTTTAACATGCAGTATTTTCCAATCAGCTTTCATGTACTGTGCCACTCTAGAACAACTGCTAGTGTATGTGCATTCTTCTAGTAACTCCAGTTTTGTTAATTTACTGTTATTTACAAATGAGAAAAGTGTCACTGTTTGGCATCATTAAAGGACTTAAATGAATCAATGTAAAACCAGGCATGCAGCCTAGCCTCAATGGGGCCAGATGCTGAAGCGGTGAGTCTGGATCTAAGAGAAATAAAGTCCTTCTTTCTCCCTTGGACAAGTCAAGATTGCTGCCAAGTACAATCTGGCCAGTTAGAATTTTCGGTTTTGGGAAAATGTTTCAAAAAGCCTCTGGATCAGAAACATCACGACTTTTTTTCTTGTTTTGTTTGGATATTTAATGGTAGGCCCCAGATGTGCGCTTTCTTTTCTCTGGGTTGAATCCAAACTGATTTTAAGGGTTAAGGGCCATGAAACTTGGGTGAAACCTCTGCCTTTAAATCAGTCTCAAGTGCTCCTCATTCATTCATTCAGTCATATCTATTGAGTGCTTTACTCTGTGCAGAGCACTGTACTAAGTGCTTGGGAGAGTACAATACATCAATAAACAGACACATTCAATAAACAGACATATTACCTACTCGATTTGTGAACTGGATTTCTGAAACACCATATCAGTTGAGTACTGCAGTACTGGTTGGGTCGGAAGATGATCTCAGCAGAATGTCGTTTTACAAATGATTTGGGTTTGAAAGCTTCAAAATCCACAGGCTGTCCAAGCTTTTAAGTCTCATGTCAAATCCAGTTTTACAGGATTGGATGGGAGGAGGCTGGATAAGGAATTGGTCTTTCCAGTTTACTTGTATTATTGTATTCAGTGCTTATTATGTGTCGAGCACTATTCTAAACGCTGTGCTGGATAGAAGCTAATCGGGTTGGACATAGTCCCTGTCCCACTTGGGGCTCTCAGTCTAAGTAGGTGGGAACACAGGTATTTTATTCCCATTTTACAGATGAGGGAAATGGAGGCACAGAGAAGTTAAGGGTTTTGCCCAAGGTAACATAGCAAGCAGTTGGCAAGCAGAGCAGAGCAGAACCCAGGCCTCCAGACTCCCAGCCCATACTCTTTCCACTAGGCCATGCTGTAATTTATCATGGCAAATACCTGCGAGAATTTAGTATATCAGCAAGACTCCACAGTATCTTTTTTCACTTGAGTGCAGGCCTCAAAGGAGTCCAAGTATTTACTTGGAATTACTATTTGGGATTTGAGGGCTGGAATCCCCTTGCATGGCCCTAGGAGTTCCCTGAAAAAACTGGGAAATCCCCTCACTGGATGCCCTTGGGAGGGTGGAGAGGAGATTTCCTTTCCTTCAGCCTTGTATGGGACCAAAGATTTTCTTTCAATCCCATGAGTTGCTGGAAATGTCCTTTCTTCCCTGAATCCCTATTTGGGTTACATTGCCTTGAAGCAGGGTGCCGTAGGATGTAGTCTTATTGCCAGGGGGAGGCTCTGATTGAAGTTCCTTCTTCCAAACTACTTTTGATTTGAGGTTTTCCACTCCCCTCCCCATATTGTTCGCCAGTTCTAGGAAGGCATTAAAAGGAGTGTGAACCTTAGCACTTAGTGTGTAACGCATAGCAAGTACATAATACTTTTTTACATTTAATCTGATTCATTGCCTAATAAGATAGTTGCCCAGAATGGAAACTTCTCAGCACAGCAGAAGCATTACTTGTGATGAAAGCCAAAGAGTGAATAAAGGCAGAAATGATTTGGACATTATTCGCCTGTTTATTTCTGCCAATTTTTTTTTTTGTTGCTGTGAAGACACAAGCTTAATCCCTCTCTTTATCATATGCATTGTTTTGACAGTTTAGTGAAGTGCCATTTTAGTTCATGTGCTTCTGGGATTTTCCAGTTTGTAGTAAAGGGACATGCATTCCAGCGGGTAGTAGTGGGCAAAATCAAACTGGCTTTATTTTGGATCAGTGAACATAGGCTCACATCGAGTTGCTGACTTGTACTTCTCAAGTGCTTAGTACAGTGCTCTGCACACAGTAAGCACTCAATAAATACGATTGAATGAATAGGCCAGATCCCTAATTTGCAGTTCCAGTAAAACTTCCCTGGATGGAATCTTCCACCTTTAAGTGATGGATGAGCCTCAGTCTAGTGACCAGGATCTGAGGACTGAGGATTTGTGCCCAGGAATTAATTGTAATACTAGTGGGTTGCAATTTGCCATTTGCCCTCTGCTCATTGTTGCCAGGCATGTTCCCACTGGTGCAGTAAGTAGGCGGGCAGGGGCAGGCATTCTTGTGTGAGGCAAGAATTTTCAATGCACACCTATTTGTCCCCAAAGTGACTACAGCGCAGTGAACTGTAGTGCTGTAATAATAATAGTCATAATTGTGGTATTTAAGTACTTGCTTTGTGCTGTGCCCTGTACTAAGCACTGGGGTAGATGAAAGATGATCAGGTAGGGTTCACAGTCTAAATAGAAGGGAGAACAGGTGTGGAATCCCCACCTTGCAGATGAGGGAATTGAGGCCCAGAGAACTTAAGTAACTTGCTCAGGGTCACACAGCAGACAAGTGGTGGAGCTGAGATTATCAATCAGTGGACTATATTGAGTGCTTACTATGTGCCAAGCTCTGCATTAAGCACTCGGGAGAGTACAATACACCAGAGTTAGCAAGCACATTCATTCATTCATTCAATCGTATTTATTGAGCGCTTACTGTGTGCAGAGCACTGTACTAAGCGCTTGGGAAGTACAAGTTGGCAACATATAGAGACGGTCCGTACCCAACAGCGGGCTCACAGCCTGGAAGGGGGAGACAGACAACAAAACAAAACATATTAACAAAATAACCAGTATGACCTTAGTCTTGGGTTATTTCAACACTGTTGATTTTGGGGGCAGGTAGAGGGGCATAAAAAGTAGTAAGGAAGCAGTTTAATTTGGATTGAGAAAAATCTAGGTCTTTCCTTTCTCTCCCTCCCACAAGATTAGGTATTCAAATACAAATATCTACAAAGATACACATATAAAAACTACAGGCAAGCAAATAGATAGATATCCCTGCCCATAACAAGCGTACAGTCTAGAGATTTTCTGACAGCTATGATTCTGATGGTATTTAAGTGCTCATTGTGTGTCAAGCACTGTTCTAAGCACTGGAGTAGATACAAGCTAATCAGGTTGGGCACAGTCTCTGTCCCACCTGGGGCTCACAGTCTTAATCCCCATTTTACAGCTGAGATAACTGAGTTCAGAGAAGCGAAGTGACTTGCCCAAGGTCACACAGCAGACAAGCCTGGTCCTTCTGATTCCCAGGCACATGCTTGATCCACTAGGCCACACTACTCTGTATTCTCTGGATCTGAATTAAAGAGGTTTCAACTGTATAAAATTTTTATTTTGGTTTCCTGTTAAATGGAGCTAAGGAAAAGCTCTTAAAGTAGAATCCATGCTCTTACTCTGTCAACTTGAATTTTAAGGATTAGTTCTATTTTACTGCTGGTTAATATATAACGGATAGTTTTTAAATATTTGCAGATGGCGATCTTATCACTATTTTCGACAGCTCAGATCTTTCCTTTGCGATTCAATGCAGTAGGATCCTGAAACTGACACTGTTCGGTAAGTGTGGAAAAACTCATCTGCAGTTAACCAAGTTATTTATCCTATTTTGTTGTTGTGTGTGTGTGTGTGTGATTCATTCCTTAGTGTGGCTATTCTCACTGTGATGGGCAAGGATCTGCCCAGTGGTTCATGGGACAAGATTGTGTTGCTCAAATGCATTTACATCTCAGTAAAGTAATCCAGGTGCTGAAATAGCTACTGGTCACAATGCAAACCGATGGCCTTGCCTAACATGGCACAGACAATCTCATTTAACAGGACGCTGCTGTTCTGCAAATCGAGGGGCAGGGAGGCAAAGGCCTGGATGAAGAGGGGAAAATTAAACTCATGATGAGGCAGGTGGGACAAATTGGTAGTGAGCTTGAGGGGCCCAAGGGATAATAATGGAAGAACCAGGTTGAGAGGTAGGAGAGAGTTTTTATTTTCTTATCTTGACAAGCAGAGTAGATGGGAAAATGTTCGTTCACAGGCAGGGTTCAAACTTTTGCTCTGTGGAAGCCGTCTGTGGACCAAGATGGAGACTCACTGCATCTACTGCCTTTCAGTCAGTCAGTCACATTTATTCAGCTCTTACTATGTGCAGAGCACTGTACTAGGAGCTTGGGAGAGTACAGACTGTGAGCCCGCTGTTGGGTAGGGACCATCTCTATATGTTGCCAACTTGTACTTCCCAAGCACTTAGCACAGTGCTCTGCACCCAGTAAGCGCTCAATAAATACGATTGAATGAATGAATGAATGAACAATATAACAGATACATTTTGATCTCTGTTTTAATTTTCTTGAAAGAGCTGATGTTTTTCATAATACCTGGGAATAATCAGGAAGATTTTAAGTATCTTCGTAGAATAGAAACTCATAAATCCAAAGGGTTGAAAAAAAGCATTTAACTGTTTACATTGGTGGAGGATTGCATCTCTTATACCCCTCTTGTACACTTCCAAGCACTTTTCGCCTAGGTGCTTCATAAATACTACTGATTGATATCATGATACTTAGTTCTCAGAACCCATGTACTCACTCAGTGTCCTGGATATAAGGTGACGGCAAGATTAGGGAAACTTCTTCTATCAGTTATCTGACAGACAGTTACTCTCCCCTGCCGCCTCCCCACCCATGGCTTCAAAGCCTTATTGAAGCCACATTTTCTCCAAGAGGCCTTCCCTAACTTAGCCCTCCTTTCCTCTTCTTCCACTCCCTTCTGTGTTGCCCAGCCCCGCACCACTTATGTACCTATCTATAACTTATATTAATGTTTGTCTCCTCCTCTAGACTGTAAGCTAGGCTGTGGGCAGGGATTGTCTGTTTACTGTTATATTGTATTCTTCCAAGCACTTAGTGTATAGTGCTCTGCACACAGTAAGCACTCAGTAAATACGATTGACTGGCTGATTTAGTATCAGCCTGTGTCTGTCCAGATACAGGGGAAGATTACAAGGTTCAGGGGAGACATTTCCTGAATCTGTCCATCAGTGGTTTTAGTTCAGTGCTTACTGTGGGCAAAACTGTGTGTTAAATGTGTGGGAGAGTACAATCCGATAGAGTTCTAGGCATGATCCCTGCCCATGGGGATTTTACAGTCCTAGAGGACCAAAATTCCTATGCATTTGGTGATTGCACTGGGGAACTGGGGTGAACATAGGGTCAGTGCCCTGACCTGAGGAAGTTGTTTGTGGCTTCTTCATGTGAGTCCCCACTTCACGCGACATGGACCCTGGAGCTGCTGACATTTGATTAAAAAAGACTGTACGAGTATAACATAGTTTAAAGTTTTTGACCTGACTGTTTCTGGGCCTTGACCTTATAGTAGAGAAGCAGTGTGGATCAGTGGAAGGAGCCCGGGCTTTGGAGTCAGAGGTCATGGGTTCAAATCCCAGCCCCGCCAATTGTGAGCTGTGCGACTTTGGGCAAGTCAGTTAACTTCTCTGTGCCTCAGTGACCTCATATGTAAAATGGGGATTAAGACTGTGAGCCCCACGTGGGACAACCTGATCACCTTGTAACCTTCCCAGCGCTTAGAACAGTGCTTTTCACTTAGTGCTTAATAAATGCCATTTATTATCATTATTATTATTATTATTATCTATACAGTTCTTTCTCAGGTTGAGGAGAGGAAGGAAGTTGTTTAAGCAGCAGCAAACTGTGGGCAAGCTGTATTCAAGTGAGGGAGTGCTGCATTACCCACATTAAAATTAAAGAGGATCACAAAAAGGAAAGCATTAAGTTGGGATGGCTCTAAAATTTACTTAGAGAACTGCAGTTTTTTCTTCTTACATATGCTTGGAAAATTGGGAGATATTAATCTGTATTATACCTTATCCTGTAGGATAATAATAATGATGGTATTTAAGCGCTTACTACGTGCCAAGCGCTTTCCTAAGCGCTGGGGTGGATACAGGGTAATCAGGTTGTCCCACATGGGGCTCACGGTCTTAATCCCCATTTTCCAGATGCAGTAACTGAGACACAGAGAAGTGAAGTGACTTCCCCAAAGTCACACAGCTGGCAAGTGGCGGAGCCAGGATTAGAACCCACAACCCCTGACTCCCAAGCCTGTGCTCTTCCCACGAAGCCACACTGCTTCACTGGATATCTGTCTGGATATCTGCTTTGCTGGATATCTATCCAGCAAAAGTAGGTCGTTTCTTGAGGGACCCTTCCCCTTCCCACTTTCCTTTCCACCCTGTCGCGCGCCTAGTTTCTCCCACTTCAAAGCCGACATGAGTGCAGATGTCGTGGAGCTGGAATGGGCTCCTTGGCCCTGTTAGGAAATGGAGTTGGAGACAAAGTGAAGGATGTACCTTTGTCTTCTCTTCCCCAGGAGTCAAGTCATTTCATCAGCAGTGAACATCGAGTCAGCGTCTGTCATATTAGCACCGAATTAATAAGGGGCACTAGAAATTTAGAAATGATCCGTGGCAGCCTGACTACAGCGGATGCCTCTTGATTGTGAAAAAACATTCCTTCATAACTATGAGAAACAAGTTAGCCGTTTGTACGTATTAAGCATAATGTGCAAAGCACCCTCTGAGGTAAAGACAGCGTGAAGCTCACACTCAAAGCAGAGAAAAGCCTGTAAGAAGAAAAAGAACAAAGTGGTAGCAACAGTAAATTATAAATTCAGTGGGCCAAGTCAACGGGGATATATGAAGTAGCAAAACAGTTGCTAGTTGGGGCAGTGCCCGGGCACCTCACTGCTCAAGGCAAAAGTTAGCAAACCTTTGCACCGTCTCAAACGCGGGGAGGGCATGTCCTCTTTGGGGTGGGGACTTTTGTCCTTCGATGGTTGATGGCAACTGGAAAGCCGCCTGAGACACCGGCCAGACTGTCCTGCGGACCCCAGAGTCCCCGTGACACAGGGATTCAGGGCCAAGCGTTGTGATCCTCTGCCTAGCCTCCTCCAAATGGCCGGCAGATATTTAGGTGCTTTTACAATGCTGCTGCTTTAACTACCATTCAGCAGTTTTTTGAACATCCATTGGCTCTCGGCGGTTCTGACCTCTGTGGGGACTTATCGACTATAGATTAAAACATACCCTTCCCCCTAAATGGAGGTAAATGGATGAAAAAAAGCACGCAATGAATACCATTTATGATGATGGAAAGAAATTGAGGGTCTCCTCCTCCACCTGTAGATATGCATAAGCAATGTCTTTAAGTGTTATGGTGTGAAAGTATCTTGCGTCCATAGTATTTATTGAGTAATTGCTTAGGTGCTTGGGAGAGTACACTAGACAGGAAAGATGCAGTTCCTGCCCAAGAGGGGTTTGCCATCACATGGGGGATGACAGGAAGTTGCAGAGTGCAAAAATGCAATAGGAGTAGGACGTTGAGGACGTTTGATTTGATTCTTTGAAAAAAATTCTCATTGTTTTCAATGGAAATCACGATCTTGATAGTAACCTGATACATTTTACTATTTAAAAAGATAGATTATATTCTTCTAGGGCCTTTTCTTGGGAAAGTGATCCCCAAGAGTGTTTTGCTAAACACTAACTAATTGCTGAGGTACATAACATTCAACTTGGGATATCTTCTGGTGACTGGAACTTGGAGGGGGGCGACTGAAAAAGATTGCAGTGTTAAGTATCAGTGCACTCTACTGAAAATGCGAAATACCAATTCAGTTGGGAAGCAGCTGTGATCACTTTTTCCTGACCCTTTTGGACAATTGCCACGTGCTTCTCATTACGAACACTGTGGATGTCAAATTCCTTCTGAAGAGCAACGTTGGGCGAGCATTAGCCTTTCAGCTAAGGCGCGTGTATTGTAAAGCTTTGAAAATCAGTGTACGTATAATGCGTATGTGCTTCAGTATGGTGCTTTTGTTTTGAAGAATACTAATACGCTTTTTGGGTTTTTAGTTAACGGACAGCCGAGACCTCTGGAATCGAGTCAGGTGAAATACCTCCGTCAAGAACTGATAGAACTTCGCAACAAAGTGAACCGCTTGTTGGACAGCCTAGAACCACCTGTTGAACCAGGACTTTCCACCAGTCTCCCTGAAAATGGTAGGCTGTGATCTTACGCTCTTGTTTTGTTGCTTGGGATTAGCCAACTTTCTGGTAAAGCTAAATGCACTCAGCCCTCCTATAATGTGGTAGTATTAGACTGTAACCTCGCTAGGGGCAGGGAATGTGTCCACCAATTCTGGTGTATTGTACTCTCCCAAGCCCTTAGTACAGTGCTCTGCATATAGTGAGCGCTTGATAAATATCATTGATAGTGTTATTTTTTTCTTTTTTTTTTAATAGTGATATTTATTAATTGCTTGCACTGGGGTAGGTGCCAGGTTATGAGGTATGATGCAGTCCCTATCCCACGTGGGGCTCACAGTCTATTTTATCACCATTCTGTAGATGGGGAAACTGAGACGTGAAGAGAGGTTTTGACTTGCTGAAGTGTCAGAGCTGGGACACCCAGCCCCAGGTTCTTTCCACCAGGCCACTCTGCCTCCTCTCGGAGTATTGCGTGTCATAGGAAAAGTTGAGTCACGTTACCCAGGCAAGCGGTGCTCGTCAAGTCATGCCTACAGACATTCCTTGACTTGGGGCAAGAAAGTTCTCTAATATTTCAGTAGCGTTCCAGCTGAATCTTGTAACAAAATGTATTGCAGCCGAACTGGGTGTTTTAAAAACTCCTTGTACTTTTCATATGTCAACTTTTGTCCTTTTACTTAGACACTGACCAGGATGGGAGGGAAAGAGACCCTTTTTCCAGGCTTTTCCTTCTTCTCCTTGCAAACTGCATGCCAGTCAGTCTGTCGTATTTTTTGAGCGCATACTGTGTGCAGAGCCCTTGGAAGAGTACAGTGGCACAATGAATGGCATATTCCCTGCCCACAGAATTGTAGAGGAGGAGGCAGACATTACTATAAGTAAATTTCAGATATGCACATAAGTGCTCTGGGGCTGGGAGGGGGGATGAATAAGGGACTGCATGGCTCCCTCGGCCCTGGAATTGAGCAAGGGCCTCTGGATCTGAGCAAGGGCCTCTGGATCTGAGTCAGGGCTTCTTGCCCCTCTGCTGACTATGGGGCTGGAATTATCTGGGCTGGAGGCTTCTCTCCCCTCAACCCTGCCCCGAAGCCTAGTAGGGACTCCGCAGGTGAAGCAGTGGCTCCGCTTGCCTTCACTGGCTCCAGAGCTCAGCTCTTTATGTCTTACTGGACTCCAGTGTTGCTGGGGAGCTTTTTGTGTCTCCACCTGGGCTAACCAGGCCCCTTGAACGCCCCAGAGGCGTTTTCCCCTTCAAAGTTTCTCCCCTTCAAAGTTGTGGCCCACATCTGTCCCGTCTCTCAGCGTGAAAAATCGGCCCCATGCAGGAGGACCACCTCTCAATGTGAAAAGTCGGCCCCATGCAGGAGGACCACCGAGAGGGAAAGGCCTGCCTTTGTACTGGGACTTCCAATTAGCAGGAAGAAGAAAAGCGGGCTGGGATTTCTTTGTCTTGTCTGTGGTCCTCATTGATGTAGATAGGATTAGACTTTTAGACTGTGAGCCCACTGTTGGGTAGGGACTGACTGTCTCTATATGTTGCCAACTTGTACTTCCCAGGCGCTTAGTACAGTGTTCTGCACACAGTAAGCGCTCAATAAATATGATTGATAGGATGAAAAACGTGCTCCCTGTTGCTCCCGCTGTCCGCTTGGGCAGCGCTCCTGGGAGGGGGCCCGGCCCAGATGATGTTTCAGAAAATGGGTCCCTGAGATGTGGCCTGTTAATCGTATAACATTATTCAGTTGTTTGTGTTTGGAAGAAGTCTGTGCTCAAATAGGGAAGTAGTCTTCCTTTCAGTTGTAGTTAAGATTTTTTTTTTCCCCTCAGTTTTTTTAAAAGGTATTTTAGTGGGCATAATCTCTGGGTGTATTTCCTTCAAGGGTGGAAATGGGAAGTATTCACAAACTCAGCAGTAAGGCATTTCTTTTCTTGTGTGATGTAGTGATGTGTTGTTTTTCCTCCCCCGCACCCCCTCCCGTTCTTTTAGACACTGTGGATGGCAGGGAAGAAAAACCTGCTGCTTCTGATGCTTCTGGGAAGCAGTCGACCCAAGTGATGGCAGCAAGTATGTCTGCTTTTGATCCATTAAAAAATCAAGATGAAATCAACAAAAATGTTATGTCAGCATTTGGCCTTGCAGATGACCAAACGGGTGAGAAAATAGATTTTATTAAAAACAGAAAAAAATTGAAATCGGAGATGTCCTAGGATCTTGGCTCAGAATTATAGTGATATTTGGTATGAACATTTTAGTTTCTGAGGGCGAGGCTCCGGTAGTTAAAGTGCTCTTTGTGAAGTGTGTAAATGGTTTTCCGGCTGAAAAATACTCTTCCTTGGTTACCTCCTTTTCAGAGCTATTCACCTTTTTCAGATGTCTACACAAACAATGTGGGCAGTGTACAGTTTGCCTTTTTTAGAAAAAATAAGGAAAGCTGTGCCATATTGAGTCAGCTCAATGCTCCATCCAACCCAGTAGCTTGTCTGACAGTGATTTAGGCATTTGACTGAAATGCCTCATCATGGATCTGTCACTCGTCTATGTAGAACCTCCTTGGGCAAGTGCTGTTAAGACAAAGCATCACAGAAGTGTAAGAACCCTTGAGAAATCATCTGTCCAACCAGGGATGGTAATCGATTTTGCCATACAATATTTCCTTAGCTTTTTGAATGAAGTAAGCTGTGATTCTTGCTTTTATTTATTTATAAATAAATGGCAAATGGAGCCACCTGATAGCCATTCTTCTGAAGAGGGGAGGCCTCCCCAGAATAAGGTGAATTCAGCACTTATCTCTAAATTCCCTTTGGTCCCCTTGTTTATTCTCATTTACCACCGTTCTAGCACCCCCTTTCCACTTCTCATCATCATTTAGAGCCCACCAATTCCAGGATGTTTTGGTTATTTTCTTAATTAGAAGTTGTTTCTGTTGTTTTTCATGCTACACATGTACAGCTATCCAGTTGTGAGGTCCTGGCCAGCCCAGTTAAGTTTGGGTGAAGGAGGCAGTGTTTAGAGGTGCCTTTTTTTCAGTCTCATCTCCCCCTTAAGGGTGAGTAGCACACTCCTTCATCGGGCTGGCCAGACATCCAGGATGCTACTGCCTCCTCACATAAAACTCTTAAGGGCCTTGCGCCTGAGTAATTCTTCATTATTGCTCGTAGATTGCACTGTGCTACCTTTACTCTCACCCAGGGTACTGTCCTATCTCCCCATAGCTAGCTGCCAGGAGGCATTAAAAGATGGTTGGCTAGGGTACCAGGATAGGGGCACTCACGCTTTTGACTCCAATCTGCTACACCCGTCACTGGAGGTGTTTAGGTGAGGTGTGAGGCTGTGAAATGGTACATCTGCTGTGTTTTTCACTCTAAACCCCATAGCAGTTGGGAATAATAATGATGATATTTGTTAAGCGCTTACTATGTGCCAAGCGCTGTTCTAAGCACTGGGGTAGATACAGAGTAATCAGGTTGTCCCACGTGGGGCTCACAGTTTTAATCCCCATTTTACAGATGAGGTAAGCGAGGCACCGAGATGTTAAGTGACTGCCTAAGGTCACACAGCAGACAAGTGGCGGGATCCCTGGCTCTGCTGACTCGATTGTAGATAATGTCTGCCTGTTGGAACAGAGGTCTGCGCCCGTTGGTAGGAGTCAGCCCGGTCTAGTTGGACAGGAGAAGCGCGGGCCGTGGTGTGAGCGCCCCAACCCAGGGGCTAAACAGTTGCCCCTTCCAGTGGGGTGGATGTGAAGGCTGCAGCTGTGGATAGCTGTAGGAGGGGAGCAAGGAAGGAACTAGCGGGAGACGGTGGGGGGTGAAGCAGGGTTTGCAACCAGAAGCCGGGACCCGTTCTGAGAAAGGTGTGTCTGTTTCTCCTCAGGACCGCCCAGCGCTCCCGCAGAGGAACGGTCAGGAACACCGGACAGCATCGCTTCCTCCTCTTCGGCAGCCCACCCACCCGGCGTCCAGCCCCAGCAGCCTCCCTATTCGGGAACCCAGGCACAAGCAGGTCAGATGGAAGGTACAGAGAACACACCTCTTGGGGGACATCCTCTCAGCGGTCTCTTTCGTGACAGATGACTAGGACTGGGTCAGAACCTTGCATGTTGAGTGAACAAACGGAAGGCTTTCATTGTGCCGCCCACCAATGTTTGGGGGGCAGTGGGAAGTTTGTAAGAATCAAATTTCCCTCAGAAAACAGCAGATGGTGCTCTGGTTTTGAATAACATGCCGGCTGGTAGCAGGTTTCTGTACCTGTGGCAATAGGAAAATCACTGCTGCAGCACTTTTAATACAGTTTCAGTTAGATCACACTTGGTGTAAAACTCAGCTGAAATCCAGTCCAAACTAGGAGGCCTTCCCAGACTGAGCCCCCTCCATCCTCTCCCCCTCGTCCCCCTCTCCATCCCCCGGTCTTACCTCCTTCCCTTCCCCATAGCACCTGTATATATGTATATTTGTTAGTACATATTACCTTTCCTTTCCTTTCCTTTCCTTTCCTTTCCTTTCCTTTCCTTTCCTTTCCCTTCCTTCCTTCCTTCCTTCCTTCCTTCCTTCCTTCCTTCCTTCCTTCCTTCCTTCCTTCCTTCCTTCCTTCCTTCCTTCCTCTTTCTTTCCTTCCTACCCTTCCCTTCCTTCCCTCCTTCCTTCCCTCCTTCCCTCCTTCCTTCCTTCCTTCCTCTCTCTTTCTCTTTCTTCTTTCTTTCTTTCTTCTTTTTTTTCTTTCTTTCTTTTTCTTTCTTTCTTTCTTTTTCTTTCTTTCTTTCTTTCTTTCTTTTTCTTCTTTCTTTCTTTTTTCTTCTTTCTCTCTCTCTCTCACCCTCCCCCCTTTCTCTTCTTTCTCTTCTTTCCTTCCTTCCTTCCTTCCTTCCTTCCTTCCTTCCTTTCTTTCCTTCCTTTCTTCCCTTCCTTCCCTTCCTTCCTTCCTTCCTTCCTTCCTTTCTCTCTCTCTTTCTTTCTTTCTTTCTTTCCTTCTTTCTTTCTTTCTTTCTTCTTTTTTCTTCTCTTTCTTTCTCTCTCTCTCTCTCTCTCTTCACTTCTTTCTCCTTTCTCTCCTTCCTTCCTTCCTTCCTTTCTTTCTCTTTCTTTCTTTCTTTCTTTCTTTCTTTCTTTCTTTCTTCATTTATTTATTTTACTTGTACGTATCTATTCTATTTATTTTAATTTGTTAATATGTTTGGTTTTGTTCTCTGTCTCCCCCTTCTAGACTGTGAGCCCACTGTTGGGTAGGGACTGTCTCTATATGTTGCCAACTTGTACTTCCCAAGCACTTAGTACAGTGCTCTGCACACAGTAAGCGCTCAATAAATATGATTGATTGATTGATAGGATGTGGCTACTCTGGCTAATTCATTCATTCATTCAGTCGTATTTATTGAGCACTTTCTGTGTGCAGAGCACTGTACCAAGCGCTTGGGAAGTACAAGTTGGCAATGTATAGGGACAGTTCCTACCCAACTGTGGGCTCACAGTCTCTATAGAAGAGTGGGCTCACATCGAGTTGCTGACTTGTACTTCTCAAGCGCTTAGTACAGTGCTCTGCACACAGTAAGCGCTCACTAAATACGATTGAATGAATGAATGAGTGTTTGGGAAAACCAAATGCTATCCTTTTGCTGCTATTGAAAATAAGTTTATGAATAGCTCTAGCTGTGTCCTTAATGGAAGCGACTCAGTGCACTTTTTTTCATCTTTAATAGCACAGAGGGGCTCCAGGTTATTCGGCCATGAAACAAGTGCATCAGTGAGGAAATTTTGTGCCCCTGAACATTCTGCACAGCACCTCAGCAAAGTGAGGTTTCTTTTGTCCTCCATAAAACACAGGTGAAAGGGATTCACAATCAAGCCCCATCCTCTTCCTTTTGTCCGTTTAATAGAGGTAATAGAAGAAGGGTCAACAGCTGTGTGGCCACCCTGTCCCTTTTGAAGATTGGTTCCATGAAAGGCATGGCCTAAGGAATTGTCACCCTGAGGTTGCGGTTATTTCAGCTTTTGGTATTAACGTTGTCCTGTGGTTTTAACTTGCAGGACAGATGTACCAACAGTACCAACCCCAGGCCGGCTATGGTACTCAGCAGCCCCAGGCTCAGCCTCAACAACAGTATGGTATGCAGTATGCAGGAGGTAAGCAGCGTGGGTTGGTGCTGTATATGTATGTAAGTGCTTGCCAAGCCCTGGGGACACAAGATAATCAGGTTAGTCGCCGTCCATCTTGGAGCTCACTATTGTAAGTAGGAGGTGGAGCCGGGATTGGAACCCAGAAAGCCCGGGCAAAGCGACCCATCAGATAAGTGAAATTTAAGGTATTTTTCCTAAATAACTTGTCAAGTGTTAAGAGCGTATTTTAGAACCTTCTTAGGAGGAAAGCAATTTCCTCCGCTCCCAAACAGAATACCTGTGAGTGTAGTGCCACGGTATAATTGTTGCAGAAATCAGAAACTCAGAATGGTTTTAAAAGTTGGGGTTGTGATCTTTAGTTTCTCTGAAGCCGCAGTGTGAATTCCGCAATCCAACCGCGGAACCCCAGTTCCCCTTACCCGTTTTTAGACTGAGGTTCAAGTTTCTTTCGTTAAAGAAACCTTTTGAAATCGTTCAAGAGCCAAGGCGAGTTCAGAATATACCCCGATGCGTCCTTCGTTCAAAGATGTGCATATCTTAATAATTCTCTTATGTATCTGGTGTTTAATGCTGACAGGATTCCAGTCAATGGAGAGGTTTCATTGCAAGTAGCTGCAGGTGTGTTTCATGGTAGAGCTACAACTTTTCAAATGAAGCAGATTAAAATAAATTGCGTATGAAGCAAAGAAAACAATCCCCCGGGGCACAGGTCTCAGGAAATTATTGAATCGTGTGATGATCGGGTGGGGGTGTGACTAGAGTATGTGTTTTGACTGGGAAAATAGTTGTTATTTTAAAGATGTCAACGTTGAAAAGAGGCAAAAAAAAAATGACGACTCCCAGAAGGAGCTAAAGAATTGTAGGAACTGTTAAGGCAGTGGGTTATTCGTAAGAACAAGCTATAAAATACCTCTCAGCACCATAGAATGTCTTTTCAGCATTTGGAATATCTGCTTTTTTGCAGCGAGTAGCACCATATACAAACACAAAACCCCGTGCTTTGCAGGGCGTAGGTGAGGCTGCTTTTATCTGAACTGCCTTACTTAGTGGATTAATGAATTCTACTTTACCTCTTCTGTCCTTCATGACGTAGGCACTCGGTTATTGTGACGGAACACGTTTTTGTTCTGCTGTGGAATTTGAGACGTGCCCCCCCCCCCCTCCCCTTGCCTTGCTCTTTTTGCCATCAGACGTCTCTTGATATTTGCAAAATAATACAAGCAAGGAATTTCTTATCTTGCTAGTGTCATCCACTGTGTCTTTTAAAATTAAGCTTCTGGTCAGTTGAGAGTCCTGATTGTGGTTATTATTTTCGAAAGGAACAGAATTTCCCCGAGAGGCCGGCCCGTTCCCCTCGCCCAGAACGCGCTAATGTTCTTCCCGTTGCCTTTTTCAGCCAGCTACGGTCAGCCAGCCGGCCCGCAGCAGTTCCAGAGCTACAGCCAGGCCCCGGCGTCCCAGGCCCCCGCTCCTCCGGGCTTTTCAGGCCAGCCCCAGCAGCTGCCCGCCCAACCTGCCCAGCAATACCAGGCGAGCACCTATCCCCCTCAGAGCTACGCCACCCAGCCATCCCAGGCTACCTACACCGTGGCCCCCGCCTCCCAGCCGGGCATGGCCCCGAGCCAACCGGGGGCCTACCAACCCCGGCCCGGTTTCACCCCGCCTCCTGGCACTACCATGACCCCTCCGCCGAGCGGCCCGAACCCCTACGCCCGTAACCGGCCGCCCTTCGGCCAGGGCTACACCCAGCCCGGGCCCGGCTATCGATAATCTGGGCTTGAAAGCGTCGCCGCTCTCTCTTCTCCCTCCCCTCCACCGCCAGACTCCGATATCACCTTCTAATTTGTTCCGAAAGACGGAAAAGCAAAAATGAGCAGCGCATTCTTTACGGTATCACTGTTGTCGTTAAATTAACTATAATTTGCTGGAACAAAAGACCAAAATGAATCTCCCCAACCACCCCCTCCCCCCCCCACCCAGCCCCAGCTTTCAATCACGTCAGCTTCCTAGTTTATTTTGGAACACTATCCTAAATGTGTGTAAAGTGATTGGCATTTCTAGCTTGCCTCGTCAGAAGGATCTTAAAATGCTAGTTTGGGACTTAGCCAATTGACCAGATTTGTTTTTACTATTAACGTGATGTACTAAATTAGATCCATTTGGGGGTGGGGGCGGGGGACTAGGTATTATGTACAAACTTGTAACATTTACATCGAAAGGCTAATAAAACGATCGAATCCATTCCTTGTCACTTGTAGCGTGATTGATCGAGACGTCCAGGATGTTTGCGGGGAAGCGCTTGTCGGTGAGTTTGTTAAAGTCTCAAAACGAGGCGCAGACGTTTTAAAACCACAAGTCTCCGGAGAAACAGAGCTGTTAGAGAAGTTTCACTCGGAGCCAGGAAAAAGCAATCAGTGGAGAGAAAAATCTTTCTGTGAGGTCTGCTTTAAACACGAGCGTTGGCTAAAACTAGACGGGTGCTTAAAGCGGCGACTGGAATAACTGACACGTAGGTTTACCTGTGGTTCTGTCCGGAAGTCTACCATCTCGATCGGATATGGAAGGGAAGCGCTAGTGTCCATTCGGCTGTCTGGTGAAATTGTACGAGTCAGAAGTCGGTTCAGTGGTCGACTGTCCGTGGCAGCTTAGTGATGAAAAATGCAATTCTTTAAAAAAACTACATCTCTTTATTGCAGAGTACATGAGTGCTTGACAATACAAAATATAGCCTTGGAGGGGAAGAACTTGAGGAGTCCTTGTAATAAAGCTCAGGAAGAGTTTGGGGATGAACTAGGAACGTTAAGCAGAGCGGATCTGGGCCTCCCCTCTCCCCACTGAGGAAAACAGACTCTGCTCATCCTCCTTTGCATTCATTCATTCTCAGGTAACTATACAAAATGAATATAGTAAACAACCTGTACATTGTAGATCTCATTTCATCTTTGTGCTCATACTTCAGAATCCGAGCTTGGAACTCAACTGTCGCAGTCTGAGCAATGCCTGAAGAAGAGGCTCTTTCTCACTCTACGGCATAGTGAAAATAGCCGGGACACTGAATTTTTGAGTACAAAGTATGCAGGACAGGCTGAAATTTAACTTAGATAAACTTTCATTTCACAAGCATCTCTACGTTAGTTTAGCATGTGGTTGAGAATAAGTGTAAGCTTTTCCAGAAAAGCTTCAATCTCCATGTTTTCTAGAAACTGACGTGTATGTAAAGTTATCACATGGAGGGTTAAGTCTGGCTTAAGGTAAATACGGAATAATTACTTTTAGTCACAATGGAAGCTAGATTGGGCCAATAAGTTAAATTTAAATGGTAGCAGGAGAATGGAGTTTCACAAAATTACCTGATTTTCCTATACAATGATTAAAGTGAACATTGTATTTAAAATTAACCTATACTGCAGCTTTAGACATTAACTTTGCCATAAATGTGCCTCGAAACATTTATTACAACACTGTGATAAATAATATACAAACCGCATCTCTTAAAATGCCACGATCAGGGAGCCAGCTTCCCAAGACTTTATCCTGTTAATGTCTATAGTTCGCTTTCTTTAAATGACTCTGTAAAACCCGATATAGTAAGCAATCTATACTATGAATATTGCCCTTAATTAGATTTTTAAACTTTCAGAGAGAGTAAACAGGCAGGCCCAGACGGCCAATACCGTACACCTTCACGGCCGAACGGGAGGCGCCGTCCCCGCTCCGGCAGCTACCATTTTCCGGGAATCGTCGTGCCACACTCGTACCACTGGACGTAGTTGATATGGGTCGGACCTCCTATTTCTCCAAACTGGACGGGTTCCTGGCGAACTGCCCGGAAGTAGCCTAAACAGAAAGTTTGGTTTAGGATACAGACCGTGATTATGTCATCTCCCGTTCCAGTGACGGCAGTGGGTCGGTCCCCCTGCCCCTCACCTACCACCTGGTAATGACGTGATGCCCTGTGCTAAACACTTGGGAAGCGACACGTTCTCTGCCCACAAGGAGTGTGCACCCTAAAGGGACAGATAGAAAAATACTTACAATTGAGTCGTTAGAGTGATGGAATGGAAACTGAGTAACATACATGCCTAAGGGGCGGGGATTTGGGGAGCGAGGGGCCAGGCTGACCGCAAAAAGATCAGGGGAGGAAGATGGGGCGAGTTGGCGGAGAGCCGTGAGGCATTTTTGCGGGACGCAGAGGGACGGGTGAAGCCGGTGGATGGCTTCGAGGAGGGGGCGAAGGGTATCCTTGCTTTTGGAGCCTCTTTGCTCTCAGACGAAAACTGGTCTGAAATTTCCCCTTTGAGGCAGGATGATGGGGCTAGAGGCAGAGTGTTGAGTGAAATCACTGCAGTGTGACCTAGTGGAAAGAGCGCGGGCCTGGGGGGGAGAGGATCCGGGTTCTAATTCCAGCTCCACCACCGGTCTGCTGTGTGACCTCGGGTAAGTCACTTCTGCTCAAGTGCCTCATCTGTAAAATGGGGATTAAATCCTCCTTCCTACTTACACTTGTGAGCTCCATGTGGGACAGGGATTGTGTCCACCCTGCGCTTAGGAAGCGCTTAATAAATGCCATCGTTATTATTATTATTATTGCTATATGTCAAGCACTGTTCTAAGGGCAAAGCACTGTTCTAAGCGCTGGGGTAGATACAGGGTAATCAAGTTGTCCCATGTGGGGCTCGCAGATTTAATCCCCATTTTCCAGATGAGGTAACTGAAGCCCAGAGAATCAATCAATCGTATTTATTGAGCACTTACTGTGTGCAGAGCACTGTACCAAGCGCTTGGGAAGTACAAGCAAGTACCACAATTATAATTATTCTCATTGAGCTGCAGCCTTCAGTCCGTAGGAGATGAATGGAGAATCTCCATAAACTCCAGCCTCTCTTTTCTCACCGAGCAGACAAGAACCTACAAGTTAGGGCCCAGTGCCATGTTTGAACCTTCCCGGGAAAACCGTCTCAAAAAGGAGACAGGAGGCCTTCATGCAGTTCATTTAGGCTCCAGGCCGTGTTTTTTTTAAAGAGTTCTGCATGTTTATGGCGGCAGGTAGAAGTTTGAAAAGAACACTTTCCTGCACCAGGAAGGGACAGCCAAACCTTAAGCCAACTCTCTCCCCTCGTAGTCAGTCCCCACCCTTGAAACAGGGCTCTCCGTGAGTGTGGCTACAGTCAATCCATGGTGCATATTGATTTGACGACTTACCTTCTTTGGTGGGCAGCTGATCAGGAGTTAGTTGCTGTCCCGTCCGCCCGTCTAAAAAGGAGTCCACAAACTGACAGTGATCCTCTCCCTGTCCCCTCTGATCTCCTATGTTGTAAAATTTCCCTGCACAGAAAGAGAGGCAGCGATGAGCCAGCGTGGCACAGGTCAGCCAAACTAATCAATCGGTAATATTTACTGAGCACCTACCATGGTGCTCGTGGTACTAAGTACTTCACGGAATACAGTGGAATTAGATGTGGTCCCCCGCCTCAAGGAGCTTAGTTGCAAGTGAGGAGTCAGAGATCAGATTAATTTACAGAGAAGCAGAGAGAAAAAAGGAATACGTACCTGAGTGCTACTGGAGGTTATGTAGAGGTTCTGGGAAGGAGCACGGCCGAATGGATAAAGCAGGAGCTTGGGAGTGAGGGGTGGGAAAGGAGAGAGGATTTGGGAGGGAAGATTAAGAGTTCAGCTTTGGACATACTAAGTTTTAGGTGGAGGCAGGAGGAGATGTAGGTTAATCAATCAATTGTAAGTGCTTGGGACAGTACAGTACAACAGAATTAGCAGACACATTCCCTGCCCACAGTGAGCTCACGGTCTAGAGTGGGGAGAATGACAATAACATGGATAGCCTATAATTTAAAGATACGTACATAACTGCTATGGAGTTGGGCATGTGGTGACTATCAAGTGTCCAAGGTCACAGACTGAAGTGCCTTAGATGACACAGAAGGGAGAGCAAACTGGAGAAAAGAGGGTTTAATCGGGGAAGGCCTCTCGGAGGAGATGTGACCTTAGTTGGAGAGAGTGGTGGTCTGGCGTAGATGGAGCGGGAGGGAATTCCAGGCTAGGGGGAGGATGTGGGAAAGGGATCAGCAGTGAGATGGATGAGATCGGGGCACAGTGAATAAGCTGGCACTAGAGGAGTGGAGTGTGCGGGCTGGACTGTAGTAGAATTAGTGAGGTAAAGTAGGAGGGGGCGAGCTGGAAAGTTTTCAAAGCCAACGGTAAGGAGTTTTCTGTTTGATGGGGAGGTGAATGGGCAGCCATTGGAGGTTCTCGAGGAGTGGGGAGATGTCAACTAAAGGTTTTTTGTTGATAAATGATTCGTGCAGCAGAGTGAAGCGTGGATTGGATTGGGGAGAGACAGGAGGCTGGGAGGTCAGCAAGGAAATGGGCGCAGTAGTCAAGGTGGGATAGGATAAAGTGCCTCTATCAGCACGGTAGCAGTTTGGAAGGAAGGGAAAGGGTGGGTTTTAGCGAAGTTGGGAAGGTGGAGCCGGCAGGATTGGGTGACGCTGAATATGTGGGTGGAATGAGAGAGATGAGTTGAGGACAATGACAAGGCTACAGACTTGTGAGGTTGGGAGGATAGTGGTGTCGTCTACAGTGATGAGAAAGTTAAGAGAGAGGTCAGGGCTTGTGAGGTAATTGTGAGAGTCACCCATCTTGAGCTGGCCTTTTTGCTCTTTCTTGCCTGGGGACCAGACAGATTTCTCTCGCCCAGGGGCAGAAGGGAACTAAGGGCAAAGGAGGAGGAGGAGGAGTAACCATCCTAGCTCCAGGATTACCAATTTAAGTACTTGAATGCCTTTGGCATTCACGGTTTTACTCGACTGACAGAGATTTCTTCTGAAATTTGGATGGGAAATGGGGAGTGAAAATCATAACGAGCCGCACTCTTGAAAATTGGTCGCCTTGCACTTATGACTGAGATCTTTGGGCTTCTTGTCTTAGGAAGAAAACCAAAAACCCATCCCTTTTCTATTGTGATAGGTCCATGGCAGAATGAAGGTGGGAATTAAAGCCTGAAGTGTCCATATTTGCATAACTGTCAACACACTGAGTTTTCCAGAGGAAAAGTGCTACAAAACTAATTCAGCTGAGCATTGTAAATTTGGGGAAACATGCCAGAGAGTGACTGATGGGTTCCTCCCAAGGATCAGGTTTGTGCATTCAGTAGGTTTCTCTTACCTGTGAGTGAGTCACTGAGGTAAATCATATATCTCAGGGAATTGCAGAGCTGGACGCCCACAAACTTCTTATACCAAGTCCTCTTGACGTACTGCTTGCCTTTGCACTCCGAATATGAGTCCGAATTAAACGGGACCTCAGTCCAGATGGCGTCTTTTCCCACTGCGGAAGAAAACACAGTTGTTGATTGGACTTGTAGATCCACTGATTCCAGCACGTGGCCCAACCTAGCTAAAACTGGGGTTTTGAAACGCTACTTACAAGCACACGAAGCCACAGGATGTACAAGTTTAAATTAACTCAATGGTGTCTGACTTGCTTTCATTTTTTAGGGGGTTTAAGATATCACATTCTAGATAATAATGGGAGCAGTAAAGTCGTGAAAAAGGTAGTTTTTCGTTATGCGAGAGGTTTCTGCAGTAGGTGGAGGAAGTGGTTTTAAGCTCATCCGGATCTTTTTATTTTTAATCTCTCGTAACACGAAGGGAGATAGTAAAGTCAGCATGGTGCCTGACATCTTTTAATATCAATTTGATTTAACTTGGTTGGGAAAACAGGAGCAGCCCTGGCGAACGGGAAGGCAGATTAGGTCCCAACCCCCGATCCCATTGCTGCTGGGGACAGGGCAGACGGGCCCGTTGTTTATTTCAAGCAAAGATTTCAATCAATCGTGTTTATTGAGCGCTTACTGTGTGCAGAGCACTGTACTAAGCGCTTGGGAAGTACAAGCTGGCAACATATAGAGACGGTCCCTACCCAACAGTGGGTTCAGGAGCTCCAGACGTAAGACACGAGGGCTGCCGGTGGACTGAGCTGACCCCTAGCAGGTTCACGCTAGGTTTAGCTGGTACCGGTGGGGAAATCAATCAATCGATCGTATTTATTGAGCGCTTACTGTGTGCAGAGCACTGTACTAAGTGCTTGGGAAGTACAAGTTGGCAACATATGGATTTCTACCCAGTGGATACCACATGCTCACCTGAAATCGGCTCGCTCACTCTTGGGTCCGCTGCGAAGAGAGACAACAGACATCAGGTCAAGCAGCGGTCGCTAACGTGCAGCAGTGCAGAACAAACAGTAAACTATTCTCACCACAGACAATAATAATAGTAAAGATGGTGATGGTATTCGTTAAGCGCTTACTATGTGTCAAGCACTGGCGTAGATGCAAGCTAATCAGGTTGGACACAGTCCCTGTCCCCCATGGGACTCACTGTCTTAACCCCATTTTACAAATGAGGTAACTGAAGACCAGGGAAGTGAAATGACTTGCCCAAGGTCACACAGCAGACGGGCAGAGCTGGGATTAGAACCCAGGTCCTTAATAATAATAATAATAATGGCATTTATTAAGCACTTACTATGTGCAAAGCACTGTTCTAAGCGCTGGGGAGGTTACAAGGAGATCAGGTTGTCCCACAGGGGGCTCACAGTCTTAATCCCCATTTTACAGATGAGGGAACTGAGGCACAGAGAAGTTAAGTGACTTGCCCAAAGTCACACAGCTGACAATTGGCAGAGCCGGGATTCGAACCCATGACCCCTGACTCCAAAGCCCGTGCTCTTTCCACTGAGCCACGTTCTCCTTCAGGTCCTTCTGATTCCCAGGCCTGTGCTGCTTCCCACAGACCTGCAAAAGGGCAATCACCTCCACCCACACTATTGAAAAGAGGTTCGTTTACAATCAATCAATCGTATTTATTGAGCGCTTACTGTGTGCAGAGCACTGTACTAAGCGCTTGGGAAGGACAAACAGTTTTCTCAAGGTGGAAATTTGAAGAAACAGCCAGACCGCTGCTGCCAAACAGACCTACCTTTCGGTTCCACCCTGTCCGTTAAGGAAGCGTGAGTCCCGTGAGCCACACTGAAAATCTGCACAACTCAGCGGTTGGAAAAAGATGTCCAATAAGGTGGGCTATCAGAATGCCTCTGCAGGCTTGTTCCAATCAATCAATCAATCGTATTTATTGAGCACTTACTGTGTGCAGAGCACTGTACCAAGCGCTTGGGAAGTACAAGTTGGCAACATATACAGACAGTCCCTACCCAACAGTGGGCTCACAGTCTAAAAGGGGGAGACAGAACAAAACCAAACATACTAACAAAATAAATAGAATTGATATGTACAAGTAAAATAAACAGAGTAATAAATATGTACAAACATATATACATATATACCTGGGGGCCCAAGGCTTTCTGAGCTCACACAGTCCCTGACTCAGAATATGAGCCGTTTGCAAAGGGACAGCTGGATTCTCCTCCTAAGCAAACAACGGTAATAAAGCCAAGCCCAGCAGAGCTCGTGTGTCCATCCTTGCCAATCAATCATACTTATTGAGTGCTTACTGTGTGCAGAGCACTGTACTAAGCGCTTGGGAAGTACAAGTTGGCAACATATAGAGGCAGTCCCTACCCAACAGTGGGCTCACAGTCTTTCCCCAGTTGGCTTCTGCTCTTTGGCGGGCTAGAGGAGTGGTGCACCCTAATTTCCCCGCACGGTTTCTCATCGCGCCAGATTTGGAAACGGGTGAATTCGCCTTCCTTGACTAGTTACTCTGCATCAACATCTTGGCTCTTACCTGACTCGGTACTGAATGCCACCGTGTTGCTGGCTGGCCCTTCGCCGAGAGGGTTTTTAGGTTTCACCTGGAATTCGTAGCTGGGGAAGAAAGAAAAAGGAAAGCGGGTGAGCTCGCCCCACGTCTTTGACTGTTGGGAGATGACATTCTTTCCCCCGGCTTGGCCCTTTATGTGGAAGTTTTGCCTGAAGATTGTAAGCTCCTTGAGGGCAGCCGATGACCTGAACATCCCTTATCCATCAGCAAAACTAATCACAGTGCTCCGCATTAAATTCGCACTGACTCTTAGGAGCAAGGTACATTCTCGCACGGTCTGTTTTTCCCATAATATATATTTTTACTACATGTTTGGTACAGAAAGCTGTTAGGAAATCCAGAAATTGTTACTCTGACAGTGAAGGGGGAAAGAGGAAGGGGGAAAGAGAAGGGGAAAGGAAGAGGGAAAGGCAGGCATAAGAGATGAAGGGGAGGACAGGTGAGGAGAACATATTTACATCTTTATGTACATATTTATTACTCTAACTTGTACATATCTATTCTATTTATTTTATTGTGTTAGTATGTTTGGTTTTGTTCTCTGTCTCCCCCTTTTAGACTGTGAGCCCACTGTTGGGTAGGGACTGTCTCTAGATGTTGCCAACTTGTAGCTCCCAAGCGCTTAGTACAGTGCTCTGCACACAGTAAGCGCTCAATAAATACGATTGATTGACTGAAAGCAGAGCTGGGAGGATACTTGGAGGGAAAAGGAGGGCAGATGTGAGGCGGGGGAAAAGAGGGGAAACTTTGTACATGAAGTCCGTGAAGTTTAGTCTGCAGCCAGTTGGGTCCTTGATGCGGAAAAAGAGGAATCTCTCAGACTGTATTGTAATTTAGTTGAACTGCAGTCTTTTGCACCTTTCCTTCTCCCTAAATGCCAGAGAGTTTTAATAAAAACTAATAAAAAATATGTGGTAGTGTGAAAGGAAGAACTATTTATTTTATGGACTCGTGAAGCCTAATACTTTGAGAGAACAGTTCATTTCCTGATAGGTTGCTAGAGTGAATAATCCACTCAGTTGCTTTCAGGATTAAGGAACTGCTCTTCTACTGTGCACGCATCCAGTGAAAGCAAGGTAAATTACCTGGCACTTTTGCCTCTTATTTTATCCAAATCAGAGGAGCATGAGGAAATAGATAGTCAAGGTGGCAAACTCGGAACCAACGAAGGCCAAACCTTCACAAATAAAACAGCAAAAGACATCACACGTGTCTGCCTCTTCCAGCCAGAATCGTCCGTGGCTCTCAAGAAGGGGCAGTCTACATTCCATCTCAGATAGATTAGCCAAAATTTTAATCAATCAATCAATCAATCATATTTATTGAGCGCTTACTGGGTGCAGAGCACTATACTAAGCGCTTGGGAAGTACAAGCTGGCAACAATCAACCAGGGTAAACAGCAGCTAAAATGTCCCAGTCGATCCATGGTATATTTTTGAGTGCTTATCACATGCAGAGCACTGTACTAAGCGCTTGGGGGAGTGCACTACAACAGAGTTGGAAGGTCTCGCACCTCCATACGGGAAGAATCCGCCTCACAGAGACCCCCCCAAATCACAAGGACAATAAAAGGACTTGGGTGGATTAGATAAGCTAGATTGATCTTAATGATCCTACGGAGTATTTTTTTTCCACAGGAAATTGCTGTACCATACGGACTTCTGGTCTGCCCAGTGAATTCTTCCTTTGTCTAGCTTCTCTATCTGGCGGAATATTTAGTGTTTTCCCAACTCTGCAGGAAAAGTGCGGACACTCGGGCTGAAAATGTTCCAGAGATGCAAGCCCCTGTTTTTTTTTTTCCTCTGCCCATTTGCATCATCCGGGATGGACGATGACCACCGCCGACCTTTCTGGGGCCGTATGGAGTCCAGGTGGGGACTTAACAAAGCGCTTAACAAATGCCATCATCATTATTATTATTATTATTATTATTCTCTGGGCCTCAGCTACCTCATCTGTAAATCAATCAATCAATCAATCGTATTTATTGAGCGCTTACTGTGTGCAGAGCACTGTACTAAGTGCTGGGGAAGTACAAGTTGGCAACATATAGAGACCCAACAGTGGGCTCACAGTTTAGAAAGGGGAGACAGACAACATAACATATTAACAAAATAAAATAAATAGAATAGATATGTACAAATAAAATAAAATGGGGATGAAGACTGTGAGCCCCCCGTGGGACAACCCGATCACCTTGTAACCTCCCCAGCGCTGAGAACAGTGCTTTGCACATAGGAAGCGCTTAATAAATGCCATCATTATTATTATTATAGGCTTTTTAAAATTTCCTTTGTGTAAGCAGCTCTCATCTGGGGCAGTGGGGGATATTGGGGACTATGGGGAGGGCCGGCTCTTTGGAGGACGCCCACCTCTTTCCTCAGCTGGATGACCCCCTCCGCCCCCCACAGCTCTGCCTCTGGTGCCTGGGACCCTCATCCAGGACGCACAACTGGGCATGGATACAAGGGTTCCCTCCTTGTATCCCTGAGCGTGGGCTTGTTCATGCTGAGAAAACATGGTCGCAGGAGTGGCTGACTGCTCCAGCCTTCCATCACCATTCCCCTCTAGACTGTAAGCTTACTGCGGGCAGGGAACACATCTACCAAGCTTGCACCCTAAGAAGCAGGGTGGGCTAGTGGTTAAAGCATGGTCCTAACAGTCAGAAGGAAGCCCTCAATAAATACGATTGAATGAATGAATTTATTTTACTTGTACATATTTATTCTATTTATTTTATTTTGTTAATATGTTTTGTTTTGCTGTCTGTCTCCCCCCTCTAGACTGGGAGCCCGCTGTTGGGTAGGGACTGTCTCTATACGTTGCCAACTTGTACTTCCCAAGCGCTTAGTCCGGTGCTCTGCACACAATAAGCCCTCAATAAATACGATTGAATGAATGAATGAATTTATTTTACTTGTACATATTCTATTTATTTTATTTTGTTAATATGTTTTGTTTTGTTGTCTGTCTCCCCCCTCTAGACTGGGAGCCCACTGTTGGGTAGGGATCGTCTCTATACGTTGCCAACTTGTACTTCGCAAGCGCTTAGTCCGGTGCTCTGCACACAGTAAGCGCTCAATGAATACGATTGAATGAATGAATTAATGAATTTATTTTACTTGTACATATTTATTCTATTTATTTTATTTTATTAATATGTTTTGTTTCATTGTCTGTCTCCCCCTTCTAGACTGGGAGCCCGCTGTTGGGTAGGGACCGTCCCTATATGTTGCCAACTTGTACTTCCCAAGCGCTTAGTACGGTGCTTTGCACACAGTAAGTGCTCAATAAATACGATTGAATGAATTTATTTTACTTGTACATATTTATTCTAATTTATTTTATTTTGTTAATATGTTTTGTTTTGTTGTCTGCCTCCCCCTTCTAGACTGGGAGCCCGCTGTTGGGTAGGGACCGTCCCTCTATGTTGCCAATTTGTACTTCCCAAGTGCTTAGTATGGTGCTCTGCACACAGTAAGCGCTCAATAAATACGATTGAATGAATGAATTTATTTTACTTGTACATATTTATTCTATTTATTTTATTTTGTTAATATGTTTTGTTTCATTGTCTGTCTCCCCCTTCTAGACTGGGAGCCCGCTGTTGGGTAGGGACCGTCTCTAGATGTTGCCAACTTGGACTTTCCAAGTGCTTAATACAGTGCTCTGCACACAGTAAGCGCTCAATAAATACGACTGAATGAATGAATTTATTTTACTTGTACATATTTATTCTATTTATTTTATTTTGTTAATATGTTTTGTTTCGTTGTCTGTCTCCCCTTTCTAGACTGGGCACCCACTGTTGGGTAGGGACCGTCTCTAGATGTTGCCAACTTGTACTTCCCAAGCTCTGAGTCCAGTGCTCTGCACACAGTAAGCGCTCAATAAATACGATTGAATGAATGAATGAATAATCCCAGCTGTGCCCCTTGTCTGCTGCGTGATCTTGGGCAAGTCACTTAACTTCTGTGCCTGTTTCCTCATCTGTAAACTGGGGATTAAGACTGTGAGCCCTATGTGGGACAGGAACTTTGGGAATGTGTCTGTTTAATGTTATATTGTACTCTCCCCAGTGCTTAGTATGGTGCTCTGCACACAGTACGGGCTCAATAAATACGGCTGAATGAATGAACCCAATTGCCTTGTATCTACCCCAGCACTTAGAACAGTGCACAAAGTAAGTGCATAATAAATACCACAATTATTATTCCTCTATCAAGCATTTAGTACAGTGTTTTCTGTACTGCATTTTCCCCATCAATGACCTAGACAAAGGCAAGCCAACATCTACTCTCCGCTTTGCCAGGGAAGAGAGAGGAGATCATCAATCAGGCCTTTACTGAATGATGTGCTTTCTTTGGCTCTCTCACTCCCACTAGGAACACTGTCCCTGGCAGATTTTTCCAAGTTTCAGTTTCAAGCCCAAGTTAGCCCAGATGACTGAAGAAAAGGTGGCAAAGCCATCCTTTTTGCGGCAATATTGGACTCCCGGCATTACTTAGACTATAAGCCCAATGTGGGACAGGGCTTATGTCTGATCTGATTGACTTGTACCTGCCTCAGCTCCTAAAAAAATGCTTGACACACAGTATACGCTTAACAAATACCATAAAAAAATGCAGCCACTTGAGCCTGCTGTTCACTCTATTCACCCTCGCAAAGTTAAATATCCAGAAAACAATTCCCTGTTGCCAGGACTGTGTTGAGCCACCAGTTGGGAGTTACTATTTCATCTGCAGTTCATTCCAATTTACCACTGTCCCACAGCTCCACATTACTATGTTTTCAAGGGGCCTCTACGTGGGTTTTTAGCGTTTAGACATAAAGTAGAAGATATTGCCGACAGTACAGTTGCAGAGACCCAGAAACTGAGCTGTGGCTGCAATGGAGCCGTGGGATACGTAACTGCAATGTCCTGGAACCCCTACGATGATCCACTGCAGGGAAACTGGATTGATTGGTTGAAAATATAAATCAGCCTCAATCGCTGATTCAAAAGAAGGTAGAGAGTCAGTGCGTGACTGCTGTTTGATATTACAAAGTTGATACCAACCCAATTTAGCATCCAACATTCCCTCTTCTCCGTAGCTTAAGCTTTTCGCTCATCACGACGTGAGGCACGGACATCCCCTACGATCCCACCCTCGGGATCAACTCCAGCCCCTTGGATTTGCCTGTCCCTCGCCGCGCCTCTCAAAGCTGACTTAGGAAAACCTGGTTTTCATTGAACTGGGGGTCTGTCGACCCAAATCCAGAACAACGGGGAAGCCGCCTCGAGTCTTACCTGGTGTTTGGTTTGAGATTCTCCACCGTGGAGTGGGTCTGATCCGTCATTTGAATGGTCTTGCCCTTCCCAGCCACGGATCCATTTTCCTTGGAGATCACTTCATATTCTGAAAAGGGAAAGACACACGGGCTTCTTATCTTTATATCATCATCATCAATCGTATTTATTGAGCGCTTACTGTGTGCAGAGCACTGTACCAAGCGCTTGGGAAGTCCAAGTTGGCAAAATATAGAGACAGTCCCTACCCAACAGTGGGCTCACAGTGTATATGATTAGTACATATCATAGTACAGTGCGCTTAGTACAGTGCTCTGCACACAGTAAGCGCTCAATAAATACGATTGATTGATTATATGATACTGGGATCTTCTTCTGGTAACCAGTTCCCTCGGGAGCACGGCTATAAACTCTCCTAATCTTTACTAATTGGCTCACAACCAAGGCCTCCAGGTTAATATCCGCCCTTCGGCTAATGGAATCAGCAAGCAGGGTAGTTTCGAAAGAAGCATCTTTGAACTAATGATAAGAATGATGCGTGGTATTTGTCAAATTCTTACTTTGTGCCAAGCACTGTGCTAAACGCAGAAGTAGCTAAAATACAATCAGATCAGGCACAGGGGGGTTCCACAAGGGGCTCACAGATCGAGGGGCAGGGAGAACAGGAATTGAACCTCCATTTTACAGATGTAAAAATGTAGCTTGTCATAGGGTATCGGCCGCTGTTAGCGAGCAGCCACCTCGGAAAAGCTTTTAGATTTGCTCTCGCTGCTGAGGTTTTTCAGATTTTCCGTGAACGAACCATTTCTGTTGCTATAAATCTCTCCCGTGGAAGATACTGGGCAATGACAAGGCTGCTAAGGGAATCACTAGAAGGATTAACAAACTATACGTCTCCTCTTCAATGCTCTCAGACCCCACGTTTGGGGGAAATTTTTTCAAATGCCATCTGGAAATCCCCTCCCAAGACGAAAACCCATAAAACCATGTAAGCCCACCCCAGATTTCTCCAAGTTATAAATTAGCTGCCACTGAGCCAACGATAGCAGGTAATTTTGCTGTTGCCCAGGGGGCTTAAATGGTGGGTTTCATTTCTTAAAAGAGAGAGCCAAGGGCTGGGGAGAAAAACAACCTATTGGATGTCACAAATGGGCCATTTTCTTTGATTCGGGACAGAGATGTCCCAAATGCAGGGGTAACATTCTCCTTTAGGGACTTAAAGGGGTAAAATGAAAGATAGAGTGGCCTAGCATGGGCTTTGGAGTCAGAGGTCGTGGGTTCAAATCCCTGCTCTGCCAATTGTCAGCTGTGTGACTTTGGGCAAGTCACTTCACTTCTCTGGGCCTCAGTTACCTCATCTGTAAAATGGGGATGAAGACTGTGAGCCCCCTGTGGGACAACCTGATCACCTTGTAACCTCCCCAGCGCTTAGAATATTATTATTATTATTATTATTATTATTATCAGTGGAAAGTTACTGGACTGTAAGCTCACTGTGGGCAGGGAACACGTCTACCAACTCAGACTGCACTCTCCCAAGTACTTGGTACAGTGCTCTGCACACAGTAAGCACTCAATAAATACCATTGATTGCTGGGGAACCCCATTCTAATGCTAGGTCCACCCCACCTCCTACAAGGTCACTCAACCTTTCTGTACCTCAGTTTCCCCATCTGGCAAACGGGGGTAAGATATCTCTTCTTGCTCATCCCTAGACCGTGAGCCCCGTGTGGGAACAGGGACAGTGTCCGAATCGGTTATCTAATATTCACCTTAGTGCTCGGCACTTAGCAAATAACTAATAAATGCAGTCCCTCAAAAACACGGGGCTTGTGTTGGTGACAAATCTTAAGTTAAATAACAATATTCAATCTTTGAATGATGACACGAGGGCACACCCTGATTCTTCCAAAATCCTATCGTGTTCTATGCAGATAGATTCATCGTTGGAAGGGAGCACCCTAGTTCCCCACAAGAGAATTCTAGCCTAAAGGTGCAGTGGAAAACTGTGGGAGAATAATAATAATAGTGGTGGTATTTGTTAAGCGCTTACTACGTGCCAAGCACTGTTCTAAGCGCTGGGGTAGATAAGAGGCAATCAGGTTGTCCCACGTGGGGCTCGCGGTCTTAATCCCCATTTTACAAATGAGGCACAGAGAGGTTAAGCGACTTGCCCAAAGTCACACAGCTGACAAGGGGCAGAGCTGGGATTAGAACCCACGACCTCTGACTCCCAAACCCGGGCTCTTCCCACCAAGCCACGCTGCTTCTCTATCCACTGGCTGTCAGTGCTGGACACTGAAAACCACCACAGGTGCGGCTTTTAATAATGATGGCATTTATTAAGCGCTTACTATGTGCAAAGCACTGTTCTAAGCGCTGGGGGGATACAAGGTGATGAGGTTGTCCCACGTGGGGCTCACAGTCTTCATCCCCATTTTACAGATGAGGGAACTGAGGCCCAGAGAAGTGACTTGCCCAAAGTCACCCAGCTGACAAGTGGCGGAGCCGGGATTTGAACCCATGACCTCTGACTCCAAAGCCCGGGCTCTTTCCCACTGAGCCACGCTGCTTCTATTTTCTATTTTCTATTGTGAAAAGCCACGCGGCTTTTCACAATAAAACCTAGGTGAAGACGGCACTGTGGTTCTCCACAGAAAGTGAAATTTAAATTGGGAAGCAGCACGGCCTACTGTATGCAGAACGAGCCTGAGAGTCAGGAAGTCCTGGGTTTTAATCCTGGCTCCGCCACATGCCTGCTGTGCTACCTTGGGCAAGTCACTTCACTTCTCTGTGCCTCAGTTATCTCATCTGCAAAATGGGGATTAAGATTGGGAGCCCCAAGAGAGATATGGATTAAGGCCCAGCCCGGTGAGGAGAGGTGATGGGAAGCCCTCCTGAGAGCTCACCTCCTCCAGGAGGCCTTCCCACACTCAGCCCCCCTTTTCCTCTCCATCTACCTCCTTCCCCTCCCCACAGCCCCTGCATATCTATTTATGTACAGATTTATCACTCTATTTTACTTGTACATATTTACTACTCTATTTTATTAATGATGTAATGATTAGTACAGTGCTCTGCACACAGTAAGCGCTCAATAAATACAATTGATTGATTGATGATGTGCATCTAGCTCTAATTCTATTTAATTTTGTCTGATTTGACCCCTGTCTCCATGTTTTGTTTTGTTGTCTGTCTCCCCCTTCTAGACTGTGAGCCCATTGTTGGGTAGGGACCGTCTCCATTTGTTGCCAAGTTGTACTTTCCAAGCGCTTAGCACAGTGCTCTGCACACAGTAAGCGCTCAATAAATACGACTGAATGAATGAAAGTCCAATCTGATTAGCTTGTAGCTACCCCAGTGCTTAGTACTGTGCCTGGCACATAGTAATTGCTTAACAAATACCATTAAAAAAAAACAACAACCCAAAACACCCAGAAAGCTGCAGCCCTCCCAGTCTTTCCCATACACCCATTTTCCCCTGACTATATGTTGCCAACCTGTACTTCCCAAGCGCTTAGTACGGTGCTCTGCACACAGTAAGCGCTCAATAAATACAATTGATGGATTGATTGATTGACTGCTGGGTGGCCACTCCAGCTAATCTCTCAGCATCTCCGAGTGACGAACCAACCGGACGGATATCTGTCTATATGTATATATGTTTGTACGTATTTATTACTCTATTCATTTTACTTGTACATATCTATTCTATTTATTTTATTTTGTTAATATGTTTTGTTTTGTTGTCTGTCTCCCCCTTCTAGACTGTGAGCCCACTGCTGGGTAGGGACCGTCTCTAGATGCTGCCAACTTGTACTTCCCAAGCGCCGAGTACAGTGCTCTGCACACAGTAAGCGCTCAATAAATACGACTGATCGATCGATTGATTGATATCACGACCATCTGACCCATTCAGTCCCGCTACGAGGCCCACGCAAACCCCTCGGACGGAGAACTCACCCGTGACCGTGTCGTTTTGCGCTTTTTCCCAATCCAGGATGACGAACGACGAGCATCCCTCTACCGTGAACACCGTGAGGTTGGTCGGAGGGCTCTGCGGGGGGCTTGTGGCATTCTCCTTCGATCCCTCCTCTTTGGGGAACCGGTGCAGGGTATCGGTGATGGAGCAGGGCACGTCCTCGGGCTTCGGTATGTAGCGCACGTGAGGAGCTGGGGAAGCAAGCATCATCTTCGTTCAATTACCGGGACTTTCATAGAGCTTGCAGGCCCAACTCCACCAGGGCTGGCTGCAGTCCAAACTGCTCTTCTAGCAGAGCACTGTGTGCCCAGGGAACGGCTCTCTGTTATTCTGAACTTCCCAAGCACACTGTCAGGCACTCAGTACACGCTGCTATGACTATACTACTGTATTAATTCTGCAAATATCTGCTCGTGCCTTCAGTTCATGGGCCACTGTGCTAGGAAACGGGGGAACTGAAACCAAAAAAAGAAAAAAACAAGCCCGGGTGCCTGCCCTCCAGATGGATGCAGACTGCAGAAGACGGGGCACAGAGATCTGCAAATGGATAACCGCGATCAACAGTTAACTTTTACCGAACAATCACCTCCAACCTGAAGGGCAGCGACACTTAGAAGGGTTCACTGCTGATGGCGGTGCCCCTCTGCCACAATTTTCCAAAATAGATTTCTTCACGTGAAATGCAAAGCATTTCTTTGCGTTCTTCCATGTCACCTAAGGTCTTGGACCTCAATTTCTCCCTTCAGCCCACCCCCAGGTCTTAAGGACACATCTTGAAACTCTCCCGCACCCTGTTATCTGTAATTTATTTTGGTGTCCGTCTCCCTGCTGGAATTTTAAATCCTTGAGGACAGGGATCATGTCTGTTACCTCTTTTGCACTCTGCCCAGAATAGGCACTCAGTAAATACCCTTGACTGACTGATTTTATGTGCCCTTCTGTTGGCTGAGCAGAGAAACTACCTGGAGGAATCGGCTGGCTCTTCCTCTATAGCGTATAGGCTTTTAGGGAATCGCCCCGAGTTGTTTTGTGTTCTTTACTTGCTCCTCCGCCTCTGAGGGAGATGGGGAAAAAAAAAATACATCCTCTGGAGCCAAACTATTTTCATCCTTCCGCCCTGGATTTGGGTCTCGTTCAGTTCCTGCAGAGGCCGCTTCCCTTCTCCCAGGCTACTATCCTACAAGACGTTTCCCAATTCTAACGGAAAAAGACTCCCCCAAGGGAAAGGCTGAACCCATTTAATGACAGCGGCGGGCTCGTTTCAAACCAGGCTCAGTAAGCTTTAGGTAATGTGTGCTCTGCACACGTTAAGCACTCTATAAGTGTGACTGATTCAAATCCAGGGCAGGGCCTGGGGATCGGTTTGACTTACCAGTGAACCTCTGTTTTCCCTGAAAGTCAGTCTGTGACGTAGGGCTAGAGCTGGAGTCAGTTGAGTTGCCTGAGAGAGACAAATGCAAGTATTGTGGTGGAAACATAGATAGTCTCTTGACGCTCTGAGCCTGGGGGTTAAGGGGAAGGAGGGGAGCCCCACCCACACTGAATCACCCTCAGGTGGCCATTTCTGATCTCTCCTGTTATTAAAATGACAGTCTAACCAACACGGCAATGTCGAAACGCTTCCTCTAAGCCCCCAAAGAGACCAAGTAGAAAGAGACCATTGACTGTCTCTTTATGGCTGTAGCTACCTCTGACTCAAGTACTCCAAGAGGATTTCCAGACTACAGAATCGCTCCTTTGTCTCCTAAAACCCACAAGAATCCTGGGTTCAAATTCTAATTCTGCCAGTGCTGTCACTTGACTTGTCTGTGCCTCAGAAAAGGATCCCTGCCTGTCTCCCCGCTCACAGGGACATTGTGAGGAGGAAGTTGGGTAGGGACTGTCTCTATATGTTGCCAACTTGTACTTCCCAAGCACTCAGTACAGTGCTCTGCACACAGTAAGTGCTCAATAAATACGATCGATGATGACGAAGCGTGGTAATTGACATGAAAGCGCTTTGGGAGCAGCGAAAGCCTAGAACAGATCCAAGGGAATAGTATTGCCAAGCAAGCTTTGCTTGTGCCAGTGTGAAGACCCTCATACCCAGTTCTCTAAGCTCCCTTGGAAGCACAAGTTTAGTTTTTCCCCAAAAGGAAGCAAAATGAATAGCAATTGTGAGAAGGCACCTAATAATAATAATATTTATATAATAATTATACAATATAATTATATAATTGTGATATTTGCTAAGCACTTATATGTGCCAGGCACTGTTCTAAGTGCTGGGGTAGATATAACATAATCAGGTTGGACACAGTCCCTGTCCCCCATCGGGCTCACGTTCTTAATCCCCATTTTACAGATGAGGGAAACGAGGCACAGAGAAGTGAAGTGACTTCCCCAAAGCCACACAGCAGACAATTGGTAGAGCGAGGATTAGAACCCAGGTCCTTCCGACACCCAGGCCTGTGCTGTATCTACTGGGCCACGCTGCTGCTTCTAACACAGAAAGGCACTGATTCACCATATCCAGCCAAATCCTGGGAGACGAGCCGACCTACTGACCAAATTCTGCGTTGGAAGCCGAGGCTGTCGGTTGTCTTTTCTGAGTCTCAATCTCCTCAGGGGCAGCTGCTCCAGTGGATTTGACGTCCATCCTCCAAGGAGGGGAAGTAACTCGTGATGGCAACATGACCCCTAGTTGAGAAAGACAGAGAACCGTGGGTTTGTTTCCCTCCAGCCACGTTTCTCATACGCTGGTGAGTCGGGGAAGCTTGGCGGGCGGGCGCACTGGGAAGGGCGGAGAAGCTCTCTGATTTCAGGAATAGCTTTCCCACCTCCCGGTTCAGAGTATTTTGAGCGACGCACACATCTCACCCGTCCCAGTTCAGCTGGGCAATTAGGTGAGAGACACATATCTGCTAGACTGTGAGCCCGTTGTTGGGTAGGGACCGTCTCTATACGTTGCCAACTTGTACTTTCCAAGCGCTTAGTACAGTGCTCTGCACACAGTAAGCGCTCAATAAATACGAATGAATGAATGAATCTGACCAGTTTCAACTATGCCGGGTCCCTTTGTTATAGATAGAGGAGCTGTGTTTTCATTTCTGAGGGATCATATTTTTATTAGACCATTTGGCAGGGCACAGGAGGCTGGATTATGGTTCCATGCAGCCTTTTCTGGTTCTAACTTGTACAGTGATTTGTTTTTAACTTACAAAGGTGATGGGGTAGAGGACTGAGTGATCAGGGCCCCACTAAATTGAAAGGTCCTTGCGGGTCTGAAGAGATCATACTCGTTGAGGCTGTATCTCCTCCAAGAGGCCTTCCCAGACTGAGCCCCACTTTTCCTCGTCTCCCGCTCGCTCTCTTCTGCATCACCCTGACTTGCTCCCTTTATTCCCCACAGCACTTATGTATATATACGTCATTTAATTTATTTATATTGACGTCAGTCTCCTCCCCTCTAGGCCCTCCCTCTAGATTGTGAGCAATCGTTGTGGGCAGGGAATGTCACGGTTTATTGTTGGGTTGTACTTTCCCAATCGCTTAGTACAGTGCTCTTGCACACAGTAAGCCCTTAAATAAATATGACTGAATGAATGAATCACACAAAGCACTTAGCAAAGTGCTCTGCACATAGTAAGCACTTAAATACGACAATGAATGGATCACACAAAGCGCTTAGCACAGTGCTCTGCACACAGTAAGCAGTTAAATATGACTGAATGAATGAATCACACAAACCACTTAGCAAAGTGCTCTGCACATAGTAAGCACTTAAATACGACAGTGAGTGACTCACACAAAGCTTAGCACAATGCTCTGCACACAGTAAGCACTTAAATAAATATGACTGAATGAATGAATCACACAAAGCACTTAAATGAATATGACAATGAATGAATCACACAAAGCAGTTAGCACAATGCTCTGCACACAGTAAGCACTTAAATATGACAAAGAACGAATCACACAAAGCACTTAGCAAAGTGCTCTGCACATAGTAAGCACTTAAATAAATACGACAATGAATGAATCACACAAAGCGCTTAGCACAATGCTCTGCACAGAGTAAGCACTTAAATAAATATGACTGAATGAATGAATCACACAAAGCACTTAGCAAAGTGCTCTACACATAGTAAGCACTTAAATATGACAATGAATGAATCACACAAAGTGCTTAGCACAATGCTCTGCACACAGTAAGCACTTAAATATGACAATGAATGAATCACACAAAGCGCTTAGCACAATGCTCTGCACACAGTAAGCACTAAAATAAATACGACCGAATGAATGAATCACACAAAGCACTTAGCAAAGTGCTCTGCACATAGTAAGCACTTAAATAAATATGACAATGAATGAATCACACAAAGCACTTAGCACAATGCTCTGCACACAGTAAGCACTTAAATATGACTGAATGAATGAATCACACAAAACACTTAGCACAGTGCTCTGCACATAGTAAGCACTTAAATAAATACGACAATGAATGAATCACACAAAGTGCTTAGCACAATGCTCTGCACACAATAAGCACTTAAATAAATACGACCATGAATGAATCACACAAAGCACTTGGCAAAGTGCTCTGCACATAGTAAGCACTTAAATACGACAATGAATGGATCACACAAAGTGCTTAGCACAATGCTCTGCACATAGTAAGCACTTAAATACGACAATGAATGGATCACACAAAGTGCTTAGCACAATGCTCTGCACACAGTAAGCACTTAAATACGACAATGAGTGAATGAATCATACAAAGCGCTTAGCACTGTGCTCTGCACACAGTAAGAGCTCAATAACTATCACGGATTGATCATGCCTACCAACCTTATTCTATTGTACTCTTCCAAACCCTTAGTACAATGCTCGGCATTCATTCAATCGTATTTATTGAGCTCTGCACGAAGTGAGCACTCAAAAAATACCACTTTGGATTGCGTCTTCTAACCCTATTGTGTTGTGGTCCGCTACAGTGCCCTAAGTGCTCAATAATTACAACTGATTGATTGACCAGACAAGCTCAAAAATGGGTTTATCTGCCACAGATTGATTCCCGGTTCCCCTTCGAACCTCCGGTCACAGGTGGGCTGGGGATGAAACCATCGTCGACTGGATTAATGGAGGAGGAGGAGGAGGCCCCGACAAGGGTTGTGTGTGACCAAACAAGGGGCAGGTCATCCCAGCTGTCCGATTTACAGCTGAGAATACACTGCCGCACAATGAAACTGTGTGCTGGAAGTCAAACGGGGGCTCTCCGTGGGACAGCCGCGGTACAGATGTTTAGAAATGTGGATGACTCATTCACTCAGCCCGGGACTCCGCTAGAGATCCAGAGGAACCGTCCGGCCCCAGTTGGAAGCAAAAACCATCCGACAATTTCAAAACCAAAGCCTGCAAGCGGAGGACTGCGACGGGAATTGGTTTTTGCTGGTGGGGGAGTTACAATGAGATGGGGGAAAGTATGAGAGGGGGTGCAAAGATCCTGAAAAAAAGTAATGATCTGGGCGGGGAGGCAGATGGGAGGGGATGGAATTGCAGAATAACATTTGTAACGTAAAGATTTTCTCGTGAGCTGGTTGTAGAGTCAACTTTTGTAATATGAAATAAAAGAAAATTTAAAAAATCTTCCGTGGGATGCTACTCCCTGGTTGAGGTAGGGGGAGAAGCATCATCATCATCATCATCAATCGTATTTATTCAGCGCTTACTATGTGCAGAGCACTGTACTAAGTGCTTGGGAAGTACAAATTGGCAACATCTAGAGACAGTCCCTACCCAACAGTGGGCTCACAGTCTAAAAGGGGGAGACAGAGAACAAAACCAAACATACTAACAAAATAAAATAAATGTGGCCTAGGGGAAAGAGAATGAACCTGGGAGCCAGAGGACCTGGGTTCCGATTCCAGCTCCGCCACCTGTCTGCTATGGGACTTTGGGCAAGTCACTCAGCGTCTCTGGCCTCAGTTACCTCATCTGTAAAACGGGGATTAAAACTGTGAGCCCCACGTGAGACTGATGACCTTGAATCCACCCCAGTGCTTAGTACGGTGCTGTTTTTGTTCTATTTCTAGGGCAGATTCCATGTAGCTTGGCATTTAATCACATCTACTTCTTGTCGTCTATGCGAGCCATACACCCCCTGGAAACCTCACCGGACACTCGTGGCAACAAAACAGGTCTGGAAATTCAGGCAACTGGAGACCCACCTTAACCAGCTGAAAGCCAGCTGTGGATCGTACAATTTTCCCCTCTCTTTTGATCAATCAATCGTATTTACTGAGCACTTACTGTGTGCAGAGCACTGTACTAAGCGCTTGGGAAGTACAAGTTGGCAACATATCGAGACAGTCCCTACCCAACAGTGGGCTCACTCAGCCCAGCCCCCATCTCCCTACAGATGCTTGTTGCCCCTTTGCTTAGTATTAACTGCCTGACCCCCTGGATCAATCAATCAATCAATCATATTTATTGAGCGCTTACTGTGTGCAGAGCACTGTACTAAGCACTTGGGAAGTACAAGCTGGCAACATAGAGAGACAGTCCCTACCCAACAGTGGGCTCACAGTCTAGAAGGGGGAGACAGAGAACAAAACCAAACATACTAACAAAACAAAATAAATAGAATAGATAGGTACAAGTCAAATAAATAAATAGAGTAATAAATATGTACAAACATAGATACATATATACAGGTGCTGTGGGGAAGGGAAGGAGGTAAGATGCGGGGGATGGAGAGGGAGACGAGGGGGAGAGGAAGGAAGGGGCTCAGTCTGGGAAGGCCTCCTGGAGGAGGTGAGCTCTCAGTAGGGCCTTGAAGGGAGGAAGAGAGCTAGGATGAGAGCTGGATGCCAACTTGTACTTCCCAAGCGCTTAGTACAGTGCTCTGCACACAGTAAGCGCTCAATAGATACGATTGATTGACTGATCCATTGGATGGAGAGAATACCCAGACAACATTTCATTCATTCATTCAGTCGTATTTATTGAGCGCTTCCTGTGTGCAGAGCACTGTATTAAGCGCTTGGCGACATCTAGAGACGGTCCCTACCCAACAGCGGGCTCCCAGTCTAATCTACCATGATTTAACAGGGAAAGCTCAGGGAGCTGAATCAATCAGTCGTATTTATTGAGCGCTTACTCTGTGCAGAGCACTGTATTAAGTGCTTGGGAAGTACAAGATGGCAACATATAGAGACAGTCCCTACCCAACAGTGGGCTCACAGTCTAAAAGGGGGAGAAAATAAAAAATCTTCCATGGGATGCTACTCCCTGGATGAGGTAGGGGGAGAAGCAATGTGGCCTAGGGGAAAGAGCATGAACTTGGGAGCCAGAGGACCTGGGTTCCGATTCCAGCTCCGCCACCTGTCTGCTATGGGACTTTGGGCAAGTCACGCAGCGTCTCTGGCCTCAGTTACCTCATCTGTAAAACGGGGATTAAAACTGTGAGCCCCACGTGAGTCTGATGACCTTGAATCCATCCCAGTGCTTAGTACGGTGCCCTCTAGACTGTAAGCTCATTGTATTGTACTTTCCCAAATGCTTAGCACAGCGCTCTGCGCACCAGAGATACCATCGATGACGATGATGAACGGGCAGAGGCCCAAACCCAGGGTACGGTCTCGGCGGGAGACATCTTTTCACTCTTGCTGTATGAGGGGGGTCTTAGCTCACCCTAGTGCCGATCTCTCTCTCTCTCTCAAGCGCTCCGCACAGAGTCAGCCCTCAATAAATGCCTCTGATTGATCGACTCACATCCAGATGAATGAAGATCTAACCCCACTGCGCCATCCCCAGTTGAACGAGGAGGAAAATGGAGGAGAAAACTGGGACGGGCGGATCCCTACCTGTGCTTCCTGGCTTCCCAGTCACGTTGTTTGGCGGTAGGGGCCTTCTCCGCGCGGGCGTGGGTTTGGCGGGTGGCACGGGAGGGCGGTGGATGCCTGGGGGCGAGGCTGGCAGGCAACGAAACAGACACTCATGACAATCCATCACCCGGCGACTCAGTCCCAACCAAGCCCACGTTTCAGAAACGCCATTTAAAGGGGGCGGAAAGAATCGCGTGCCATCTGACCACCTACACTCACACAATCTGCGGCACCGGATGATGATGATGGCATTTATTAAGCGCTTACTACATGCAAAAGCGCTGCTCTAAGCGCTGGGGAGTTTACAGGGTGATCAGGTTGGCCCACGGGGGGCTCACAGTCTTAATCCCCATTTTACAGATGAGGGAACTGAGGCACAGAGAAGTTAAGTGACTTGCCCAAAGTCACACATAATAATAGTAATAATGACATTCCTTAAGCGCGTACTATGTGCCAAGCACTTCTTTCAGTGGATACAAGGTGATCAGGTTGTCCCACGTGGGGCTCACAGTCCTAGTGTGGCTCAGTGGAATATTCTATTTATTTTGTTAATGATGTGCATTTTGCTTTAATTTTTTTAATTCTGTGCTTATAACAGTGTTTTGCACAAAGTAAGCGCTTAATAAATGCCATCATTATTATTATATTATTTTTGTTCTGACGACTTGACACCTCTCCACACGTTTTGCTTTGTCGTCCGTCTCCCCCTTCTAGACTGTGAGCCCGCTGTTGGGTAGGGACCGTCTCTATGTGTTGCCATCTTGTACTTCCCAAGCGCTTAGTACAGTGCTCTGCACACAGTAAGCGCTCAATAAATACGATTGAATGAATGAATGGAAAGAGTCCGGGCTTTGGAGTCAGAAGTCACGGGTTCAAATCCCGGCTCCGCCAATTGTCAGCTGTGTGACTTTGGGCAAGTCACTTCACTTCTCTGGGCCTCAGTTACCTCATCTGTAAAATGGGGATGAAGACTGTGAGCCCCCCGTGGGACAACCTGATCACCTTGTAACCTCCCCAGCGCTTAGAAAGGTGCTTTGCACATAGATAGCGCTTAATAAATAGCTCTCTTCCGCCCTTCAAAGCCCTACTGAGAGCTTACCTCCTCCAGGAGACCTTCCCAGACTGAGCCCCCTCCTCCCCCTCCCCATCCCCCCTGCCTTACCTCCTTCCCCTCCCCACAGCACCTGCATATATGTATAAATGTTTGTATGTATTTATTACTCTATTTTATTTGTACATATTTATTCTATTTATTTTATTTTGTTAATATGTTTTGTTTTGTTGTCCGTCTCCCCCTTCTAGACTGTGAGCCTGCTGTTGGGTAGGGACCGTCTCTATATGTTGCCGATTTGTCCTTCCCAAGCGCTTAGTCCAGTGCTCTGCACACAGTAAGCGCTCAATAAATACGACTGAATGAATTGAATGAATGAATGAAAAGTGGCAGAGCCAGGATTTGAACCCACGACCTCTGACTCCAAAGCCTGGGCTCTTTCCACTGAGCCACGCTACTTGTGCACATAACTTACAATAATCTACTCGGGCACTAACTCATCTCCACATCCACTTTTCCTTCATCCTTCTCTCTGTAAATGCTTTTTAGTTATTTTGTTAATGAACTGCGTTTAGCTTTAATTCTCTTTGTTCTGACGACTTGACACCTGTCTACATGTTTGGTTTTGTTGTCTCCCCCTTCTAGACTGTGAGCCCGTTGTTGGGTAGGGACCGTCTCTAGATGTTGCCAACTTGTACTTCCCATTCATTCATTCAATCACATTTATTGAGCGCTTACTGTGTGCAGAGCACTGGACTAAGCGCTTGGGAAGTCCGAGTTGGCAACATCTAGAGACGGCCCCTACCCAACAGCGGGCTCACAGTCTAGAAGGGGAAGACAGACAACAAAACACAACATATTAACAAAATAAAATAAATAGAATAAGTATGTACAAATAAAATAGAGTAATAAATATATATACATATATACAGGTGCTGTGGGAAGGGGAAGGAGGTGCAGTGCTCTGCACACAGTAAGTGCTCAATAAATACGATGGAATGAATGAATGAATTGTCGGGCCATTTTTAGTGGCCGGCCCCTGCCACTGGATGGTAAGGTCTTGGAGGGAAGGATCACGTTTACTAAATCTACTGCACGCTCCCCAAATCTTAGTACAGTGCTCTGCACACCAACAGCGCTCCGTTAATACTACTGATTGATTTGAGTAAAAAAAAATTAGTGCGTGAAAACACACAGATGTAAGTTAGGGCAACTCGAATCACCGACACACACAGTGTTTCTATTTCAGGGCAGAGGGGCTGCAAAATGTTATATTTTTTGGCAGAAGCAATGTGGTCCAGTGGAAAGAGCCAAGGCCTGGGAGCCCGAGGACCTGGGTTCTAATCGTGGCTCCGCCACGCAGCTGCTGTGCAACCTTAAACAAATCACTCGGCTTCTCTGGACCTCAGTTCCCTTATCTGCAAAATGGAGATTCAATACTATTGAAGTCAATTCAATTCAATTCAATTGAATATAATTCAATTCAATACTACCGAGACTTTGAGCCCCATGCGAGTATCTGTGTTCTAGATACCTCCGCGCTCAGTACAGAGCTTGACACATAATAAACGCTTTACAACTACCATGATGATTATTATTCTCTGTGCCTCAGTTACCTCATCTGTAAAATGGGGATTAAGACTGTGAGCCCCCAGGGGGACAACCTGATCACCCTGTAACCTCCCCAGTGCTTAGAACAGTGCTTTGCACATAGTAAGCACTTAATAAATACCATTATTATTATTATTATTATTATCATTATTATTATTAGGATATCACATCTTCAGCCTCAAAGCCAGCCACAGGACTGGTTAAGACCCTCCAGGCTGCCGGGTTCCCTGATAATTCCCCCTTCTCCCAGGGCAGAGAAGAGTAAATATCCATTTAGTGGAAGTCAAGGGATGCCAACCTCCTTTTGGCCTCCCAGCTCGGTAAAAGCGGATCCATTCACAAACCAGTCGTGCGGTGCAGTCGACAAAAACACAGCCAATTACAGTGTCTCTATATGTTGCCAACTTGTACTTCCCAAGCGCTTAGTACAGTGCTCTGCACACAGTAAGCGCTCAATAAATATGATTGATTGATTGATTCAGGCCTTTATCACTGTTGGATTACGGGACTCTTAAAACTAGCTTCCACAGTGAGCACTCGGTTGGCAGAGTTTGAAAAATGGGGTATAAATGAAAAATCCTGGGAGCGCCAAGAATCACAAGGGGGCTAACCATGTCTCCAGGCTCAAATAAACACATCTTATAGCAACCTTTCTAATTTCTGGGCGGGGCAGCAATAGTCAAAGGTACACTGTGATGTATTGGACAACCTCATAAATTCAGAACCTGGGAAAACCAGTTAATATCCAGAAAAAGTAGGTATTTCGCAGATTCATGTGAGTAAGGCAGTGAGGAAGCAGCATGGCAAGGTATCCCAGACTAAATGTTCGCTTTCAGCTGCACATATGCTAAGCAGAGTGGTATTCTGCTTTAAGGTTCCAGGAGACAGACCAGGGACTACACGCTTTTATTATTATTATTCCTGTGGTGTTTGTTATGTGCCACGTCCTGTCCTAAGCACTGGGGTAGATAAAAGACAATCAGGTTGGATGCGATTCCTGTTCCGCATAGGGCTCCGGTCTAAGTAGGAAGGGGAACGGGTATTTAATCCCTAATTTACAGTTGAGGAAACTGAGGCACAGAGAAGTTAAGTGACTCGCTCAAGGTCACCCAGCAAGAAATTAGCAGAGCCAGGTGTAGAACCCCTGTCCTCTGACCCCCAGGCCTGTGCTCTTTCCTCTAGGCCAGGCAGTGTCCTTTCCATGCTATGTTCTAGATACCCCCTCATTTGATACTAAAATCATCCCACAGTGGAAAAAACAGCCATGCCTAGCTAGTTGATTCCTCACACACTGATCTGAAAAGAATTGCTAAACCATCTCTCCGTAGAAGGTCCCCAGTGGCCTGGTACATTCGCTGTCAAACAGCTGAGCGACTTTCAGTGCTTGGGATACCGCTATCTCCCCCACCCCCAGGGCAAAAAAAACCATATTTTCCTTGTGTAATCACACAATTTCAGAAGAAATGTTGCATCCTTTCCCCTCAATACACCCCAGACAACTACTGTCCCCACCTTTAAAGCATTATTAAGGTCACATCTCCTCTGATTAAGCCCTCTCTTCCCCAGCTGCGTCTTCCATGCACTTGGATCCGTGACCATTGGGTATTTGATATTCACCCCACGCCCGGCCCCACAGCACTTGGTGCAAATATCTTTAAATTTTATATTCTAAATTATTTATTTACATTAATGTCTGTCTCCCTCGCTAGACTGTTAGCTCGTTACAGGCAGGGAACCTGCCTGCTAATTTTGTTGTATTCTACTCTCCCAAGTGCTTAGTACAGTGCTCAATAAATACCACTGATTGATCTTACCCAGTTTCTTTTCAGGGTCAGGAGAGTCCAAAGTAGTGTTTTTGCTGCCACTAGATGGTTTGCCGAAGTCAACGGGCACTGGTTGTTTGTCACCTACAAATGAAGAGAGCGGGATGAAATCAAATCAAATGAAATGAGTTAAGAGATTACTGTCTGCAAAGCACTGTGCTAAATGTTGGAGTAAGTACATTAACTGCAGAGTTCTTGCTGTGTGCAGAGCCCTGTACTAAGTGCTTGGGAGAGCACAATGTTAATAATATAACAGACACATTCCTTGCTCACAGTGAGCTTACAGTCTAGAGGGGGAGACGGACATTACTATAAATTACAGATGTGTGCATGAGTGATTTGGGGCCGGGAGGGGGGTGAATAAAGGGAGAAAGTCAGGGTGACGCAGAAGGGATTTGAAGTTAAGGAAAAGAGGGCTTAGTCAGGGAGTCAATCAGGTCAGACACATTCCCTGTCCCGTAAGTGGCTTGGTGCCTCCTGACTCTCTTGACCTGAAAAGAAACTGGGTAAAATCAATCAATGGTATTTATTGAGCACTTGCTGGGTGCAGAGCACTGTACTAAGCACTTGGGAGAGTAGAATACAACAAAATTAGCAGGCAGGTTCCCTGCCCATAACAAGCTAATGGTCTAGCGAGGGAGACAGACATTGATATAAATACATAATTAGAATACAACAAAATTAGCAGGCAGGTTCCCTGCCCATAACAAGCTAATAGTCTAGCGAGGGAGACAGAGATTGATATAAATACATAATTTAGAATATATAATTTAATTAATCAATCATATTTATTGAGCGCTTACTGTGTGCAGAGCACTGTACTAAGCGCTTGGGAAGTACAAGTCGGCAACAGAGACAGTCCCTACCCAACAGTGGGCTCACAGTCTAAAAGGGGGAGACAGAGAACAAAACCAAACATACTAACAAAATAAAATAAATAGAATAGATATGTACAAGTAAAATAAATAAATAGAGTAATAAATATGCACAAACAATTTAAAGATATTTGCACCAGTGTAAGGCGGGAGAATGGATATTGACTCCCCATTTTTTGGATGAGGAAATTGAGGCATAGAGACTTGCCCAAGGCCACACAGCCAGCAGGTATCAGAGCCGGGATTAGAACCCAGGTCCTGTGACACCAAGGCCCACGTTCTTTCCATTGCACCGTCCTGCTTCATCTTTTTAAAGAAAAAAAAAACCCAGAACCCACTCTCCCTCCCACCCTCCCCAAACCCCATGCTTGGACGAACATGACCTGGGTGTTCACTGCCGTAATTTACTAAATGGCCCTTCCCTGGACATTTCCTTCTTTCATTTAAATTTCCCACAAGCCTTTCACTTGTAACGCCTGCACCCCTTTCCAGCCCACAACTGCTCTCCAGCGCTCAGTACAGTGCTAGACACATAGTAAGCACTCTTAAACACCTATAATTCATTCAATCGTATTTACTGAGCGCTTACTGTGTGCAGAGCTCTGGACTAAGCGCTGAACAGCATATATTGGATGCATAGTGAAGAATCCTTGGCATCCTACAGGCAAGAAACTCTGTTGAAAAATGTTTAGGGGCAAAAACCTCACAGAGAGTGAATGAAATGACTCCCGACAGCCAACCTATTCTGAAGCCTAGACAATCATTTCGTCGCTAGATGAAATTAAAGAAAAAGGTACCATCGTAGCAGAAGAGGCTACAGCAGGTTTTCACGCTGACAACTTCGTTCTCAATCAATCGACCGAGCGCTTCCCGTGTGCAGAGCACTGGACTAAGCATTTGGGAGAGCACAGTACCTTAGAGCCCACAAGGAGGTTACAGACTAGAAGTACAGACAGACATTAAAATAAATTACAGACTGAGCTGTATGCAAGTCCTGGGGTGAATAAGTGCTTAAGGGAGTGGACTGAAGTTCAGAGAACCCGCTGAAGAGAAGGCTAAGACTGGAAAATGAGGGACCCTGTGCTTTAAGCCTCATTTGTCCCCTCTTAAGCATTTTGTACATTGCTTCGCACGCAGTAAGCTCTCAAAAAGTACCGTTGATTGAGTGGAGAGTCCCTGGCAGAGGTGTCTAGTGAAATTCATTTGCACACAAAAAAAGAACTTTATGCAACAAAACTAAATAGGGAAAGGTCATTATGACCCGCCTACCGGTTAATAAGATCATAATCTTCAATAAATCCAGAAGTTAATGGTTCTTTTGTCCACTGGCTGGTTGCTGAAGAATCACACCACCGAAAGTTCTGTCTGCCAACAATCTTGAAAGAAAAGCCTTTCCATTTTCATTTATTTAGCCAAGGGAAAGCACAGGTCAGTGCAGTGCCTTGGCTGCAGCTATCAGTCTCACAGCTCAAATGCTAACTGGATTGTTTCTCTATTGCTTGAATTCACAGGTGCTCTGTCAAATTACAGAACTTTTAGACTGTGAGCCCACTGTTGGGTAGGGACTGTCTCTATATGTTGCCAACTTGTACTTCCCAAGTGCTTAGTACAGTGCTCTGCACACAGTAAGCACTCAATAAGTACGATTGATTGATTAACTGTGGGACTGGAAGGGGCCTCAGAGGTTATCCGGTCCCTTCCCTTGCTTCAATCAATGGTATTTATTGAGATTTACTGCGTGCAGAGCACTGTACTGAGCACTTGGGAGAGTACAACAGAGTTGATAGGCACGTTCCCTGCCCACAATGAATTTAAAGTCTAGAGACGAGCTTAAAGTCTCCAAGCATCTCTTGCCTCTGGAATAACCCAAGTGTGACCCTCCAATGGATTGCAACTCCTTGGATCTTGACCTCTCCCAAGCTGAAGATGGCAATCGATCAGGCAAAACAAGCTGGGGACTTACAAAGGAAATAATAATAATAATATTAACAATAATAATTGTGGTATTTGTTAAGTGCTTACTTTGTTTAGTATTGTTTAAGCACTGGAGTAGCTACAAGCTAATCAGATTGGACACAGTCCGTGTCCCATATGGGGCTCACAGTCTTCATCCTCGTTTTACAGATGAAGTAACTGAGGCCCAGAGAAGTTAAGTGACTTGCCCAAGGTCACCCAGCAGACGTGTGGCAGAGCAGGGATTAGAACCCAAGTCTTCTGGCTCCCAAGCCTGTGCTATATCCACTGGGCCACTCTAGGAAGGGGATGTCATCTCTGCTCTCAAGCACCAAAAAACAAATCTAAACCAGGTAACAGAATACACACATATTCGTGCAGGTATTGATGCTGATCTTATTCAGACAAAATTCCAGGCTTTAAAACCTCATTCTTTATGGTATTTGTCAAGCACTTACTATGTGCCAGACACTGTACTAAACCCTGGGGTAGATACAAGTTATTCTGGTTGGACACAGTCCATCTCCCAGATGAGGCTCACAGCCTTAATCCCCATTCCACAGATGAGGGAACTGAGACCCCGAGAAGTTTGGTCCCTACCCGACAATGGGCTCACAGATGGCTGGGCAGAGCTCAACGGAAGAAAACCTCCAAATGGGGGGAGGTTTTTAGAGGCCAGGGAGAAACCAGGAGTTGGCTTCTCCATGAGGGGTCAGTTGTACATCTATCTCCATTCTTCAATTTCGTGCCTAAAGCAAAGTGTCGGACGACAGAAGCGTCACAGGTTCATTCATTCATTCAATTGTATTTATTGAGCGCTTACTGTGTGCAGAGTGCTTGGGAAGTACAAGTTGGCAACATATGAACACGTCTAGAAGGGGACACGTCTTCAAAGGCATCTCGGGATCAAGAAGCAGTGGTATTCAGCAGGGGCCCCTGACTGCCCGCTACCACCAGCACTTTAACCCTTGGCACAAGAATCAGCAGTGAAAGCAGCCAGGAGACTGTATGTCCCGCCACCACCGAATCCGCCGCTGATCCTCGAAAAACACATTCCGCACTTCAGCATCTGGGCTGCGGTCCTGCCAAAGTCCTCAGCGGGGGCGGGAGGTGTGTGTTAGTGAATCTTGGCTCCCTCCTATCGGAGTCTAGCAAGGAAGGAAGGCCGCAGCGTGGGCAGTCTCCATGTCAGCATATGATAGAAATGCCTCTCGACAGCCAAACTAAGCAACTCCCTCTTTAAAGGACCAAAAGGGAAAGAGGGAGGGTGGATACACACACACACACACACACACACACACACAGATTCAGGATGAGGGAAATGGAGAGGGAGACAAAGAAAGGGAGTGAGATAGGGAGAAAGGAGGAGATGGGGAGAGGGAGACTGGAAGAGCCGGAATGAGAATATTATTCATTCATTCATTCAATCGTATTTATTGAGCGCTTACTGTGTGCAGAGTACTGTACTAAGCGCTTGGGAAGTACAGGTCAGCAACATATAGAGACGGTCCCTACCCAACAGCGGGCTTACAGTCTAGAAGGGGGAGACAGACAACAAAACAAAACATATTAACAAAATAAAATAAATAGAATATGTACAAATAAAATAGAGTAATAAATATGTACAAACATTTGAGAATATCTGAGAGATTGTTTAATGCCCAGGAGGTTCCTATTCTGTACATGGTATATTTCTTATGGTTCTAATATCAGCTAGGGGATTCTAAGCTTTAGAACCATATGAATTTTCCCCATCTGCCAAGGACTATCTACTTTACATGACACATGCTGGGGAAATAGAAAGGAACTGTTTCTCTCCCGTAAGAGTCGAACAGGAAGGGGCTAGGGAGGATGCAACATCTGGTGATCTTCCCAAATGACCCTGAGAAATAAGAGCAATGGGAAAGTTCCTGCTGCAAATCCTGGCCAAGAAACAGGGTGGCTGCGGAAAGATGGGATCTTGCAACGGCAAGATGACGGCTCATTTTGGGGAGGGAATGTGTCTACCAACTCTGTTGTACTGGACTCTCCCAAACTCTTAGACAATGGCTCTGCATGAAGTAAGCACTCAGTAAGTACCATTGATTGATTGATGGCTTCTTAGCCTAGCATGGTTATCACTTACAGAAATCCAGTGGTTGGTGGTAAAATGCACCATTCATTCATTCAATAGTATTTATTATAATAACAGCATTTATTAAGCACTTACTATGTGCAAAGCACTGTTCTAAGTGCTGGATAATAACAATAATGATGATATTTGTTAAGCCCTTACTATATGTGAGGCACTGTTCTAAGCGCTGTGGGGGGGTACAAGGTGATCAGGCTGTCACATTTTTAGTCCCCATTTTACAGATGAGGTAACTGAGGCACAGAGAAGTTAAGTGGCTTGCCTAAGGTCACACAGCAGACAAGTGGCAGAGCCAGGATTAGAACCCACGACCTCTGGCTCCCAAGCCCGTGCTCTTTCCACTAAACCACGCTGCTACTCTCCCACTTAGCATAGTGCTCAAAGCTCAGTGCCAGATGGGATTGTCACTGAATCATTATCCTTTTTGGGACAGGATAATTGCATCCTCTGTCCCAAAGACCTTTATTTCCAAATTTCACCTAAGTTTTTAATGATATGGAATCACTTTAATCCAATTAATCAGTGGTATTTATGGGCACTTATTGTGTGCAGAGCATTATACTAAGCACTTGGGAGAGTGCAGTTCAACAGAGTTGGTAAACACGTTCTCTGCCCAGCAGAAATTTATGGTCTAGAGGGGGAGGTAGATATTTAAGTTACGGATATGTACAAAAAGTGCTGTGGGACTGAGGGTGGGGTAAATATCAAGTGATTAAAGGATACAGTACAAGTACATAGGCAAAGTCTAGACTGTGAGCCCATTTTTGGGTCGGGACCGTCTCCATATGTTGCCAACTTGTACTTCCCAAGTGCTTAGTACAGTGCTCTGCACACAGTAAGCGCTCAATAAATACGACTGAATGAATGATAGGGGAAATGAGGGCTTAGTTGGGAAAGGCCTCTTGGGGGTGAAATGATTTCAAAAAGCCTTTGAAAGCGGGGAGAGTAGTGGTCTGCTGGATATCCAGCTCTTAGAACAGTGCTTTGCACATAGTGAGCGCTTAATAAATGCCATCATTATTATATGAAAAGCGAAGGAGTTTCAGGCCGGAGGGAGGATGAGGACAAGGGGTCCTTGGTGAGATAGATGAGACTGAGGTCCAGTGAGTAAGTTGGCATTTAAGGAGCGAAGAGTATGAGCTGGATTGTAGCAGGAAATTAGTAAGGTAGGAGTCAGCGGGGTGGGGCGAGCTGATTGAGTGCTTTTAAGCTCATGGTAAAGAGTTTCTGTTCGATGAGCAACCGCCGGAGATTTTCAAGAAGTGAGGAGACCGGGACTGAACTTTTTTTAGAAGCATGATCTGGGCAGCAGAGTGAAGTAAGCACTGGACTGAGGAGAGACAGGAATTCAACCTTCTTAAACTTGGTTTGGATTCCTCTATACAGGGAAAAATTTAATAAGTCAGGTTTCCTTATTGCCTTTCTTTTACTCCTCAAAGTCCTGAAAGAGGATGATCATTTTAGCATTCCTGTTATGTGCCTTATTTTTCTAAAAATCATACCGACAGTGATCAGAATCATTTTCCCTCCCTTCTGTGTCACCTTGACTCACTCCCTTCACTCACCGCTACCCCCCTTCGCCCCACAGCACTTATACATATATGCATATATCTATAATTCTGTTTACGTATATTGGTGCCTGTTTGCTTGTTTTGTTGTCTGTCTTCCACCCTCTAGACTGTAAGCCCATTTGTGGGCAGGGATTGTCTGTCTTTATTGCTGTATTGTACTTTCCAAGTGTTTAGTACAGTGCTCTGCACAGAGTAGGTGCTCAAAAAATACAACTGAATGGTGAATGAACTATAACCAGCTTCAGGGGGAAACAGCCCACCCAGTCAAATGCTGCTGAAGACCCCCTAGAAGAAGACCCTGATTTATAACCACATCTGTTGTATAATAATAATAATAATGATGATGGTATTTGTTAAGCGCTTACCATGTGCAAAGCCCTGTTCTAAGTGCTAGGGGGATATAAGGTGATCAGGTTGTCCCACGTGGGGCTCATAGTCTTAATCCCCATTTTACAGATGAGGTAACTGAGGCACAGAGAAGTGAAGTGACTTGCCCAAAGTCACACAGCTGGCAATTGGCGGAGCCGGATTTGAACCCATGACCTCTGACTCCAAAGCCCAGGCTGTTTCTGCTGAGCCACGCTGCTTGAGGCTGTGGTTATAGGCCTAATTACAAGTACTAAAGTACAAGTACTGTATATATGTATATATGTTTGTACATATTTATTACTCTACTTTATTTATTTTACTTGTACATATCTATTCTATTTATTTTATTTTGTTAATATGTTTGGTTTTGTTCTCTGTCTCCCCCTTCTAGACTGTGAGCCCGCTGTTGGGTAGGGACTGTCTCTATATGTTGCCAACTTGTACTTCCCAAGCGCTTAGTACAGTGCTCTGCACACAGTAAGCACTCAATAAATACGATTGATGATGATGATGATGATGATGATTACTAAACAAAACTGATTGAATCTCATAATCTGACAGTAAGGTGTTTTAACAACCCTTCATTGTCTTGGCTCTCGGGTTACTTTTACACCAGAGCATCTAGGCAAACTGAAATCAGAAAAGATGGCCAAAGACCACTGCAGCGGCAGAAAAGCTGAGGTCTGAATTTTGCGCTGATTTTGTAGTCCCCCTGACCCAAATGAACTCCGATCCAAAAACCTTTCAGAAATTCATTAATTTTCCAAGTGTGTTTACATTCCTTACTCTCTCGAAGGGAACACTGTCTTGGGGCCTGGATTTGAAAATACCCTGGGGAAGAAGTCCCTCTTGAATTTTCTCTAGCTTGAACAAACACACCGATCCAGCAGGCCACAGAGACCACACTGGCACGTGGACGCCCTCACCCCAATCCCACCCCAGTCACTGAACATGGGCCTGCATAAATGTCAAGGCAAAGTGGAGGGAGGGGGTATCATTCTTCAGTGGTTCCTGGCAATCTGGATGTCTCAGGATCCAGTCAATTTTGTTTCAAACCCCTTTAAAATCCTGGCAATCCCGCAAAGCTGGAAATGAATCCTGTGCCCTTTCGTGAGGCTGAAGAATTGAGCAGACTGGTAAACTTTAATGAACTCGGGGAATGTTTTGGAGCTCATGAAAGAGCATTAGAAATGCCTTTAGGTTGGCTTTTCTTCAAGTTCCCATCAAATTGGCCTAATGATCCACTTGATAATCTGGGTACTTCCCTGGCTTAATGGCAAGAGCCCACGCCTGGGAATCAGAGGACCTGGGTTCTAATCCCAGCTCTGCCACTTGACTGCTGTGTGACCTTGGTTAAATCTCTGTGCCTCAGTTTCTTCACCTGTAAAACTGGGATTCAATAACTATTCTCCCTCCTCCTTAGACTGAGAATCCCAAGTGGCATAGAGATTGTGTCCTCCCTGGTTATTCTGTATCTACTCATTCATTCATTCAATCGTATTTATTGAGTGCTTACTGTGTGCAGAGCCCTGTCCTAAGCGCTTGGGAAGTAATCCAGGGCTTGGCACAGAGTAAGTGCTTAACAAGTACTACAGTTATTATTGCTACACAAGTAATCTGCAAAGTTGAGGCAGACATTGGGTTCATTTTAATTTCAAAGTCAACTGAAGTTAAGGTAAAAATGTTCGTTTGTGGGGGCTCGAGTTACCAGAATAATCGTCTCAATTCTCCATTTCACTTTCCTCTGCAGAATTGCTTTTAATGGGGAAAGGGGAAGTAACTGACAAAGAGCAGGGCTTCTGCAGCTAAACCCTGTAGACCAAATTATTTGTGTTAGTATTCATTTTGCCTGATGGCTTAGGGTAGGCTACTGTTCTCTTTCTCTTCAGGGCCCTTTGGAAATCTCATCTCCTCCTGGAGGCCTTCCCTGATAAATCTCTCACCTCCCTTTAACCAACACTACTACATCACCCAAGTATTTGGGCAACCCACACTTCCCCAACCAGCTATTTGCCCTAGTCTACACACCTTTACTGCTTACTCCTACCTGCAATTTGTTTTAGTGCCCGTCTCCCCTGTTAGATTGGAAGCTCCTAGAGGGCAAGTAATGAGTCTACTAACTCTACTGTACTCTCCCAAGTGCTTCGTACAGCGCTCTGCCCATAGTAAGCACTCAATAAATACTACTGATTGATTCACTTATAGTTCCTCCCATTAGAGAGTGAGCTCTTTGGAGGCAGGCACTTTAACTTGTACTTCTGCTGTAATTCTCAATATTTAGTGCTGCTGCTGAAAGTGTTGGAAATCACTGAAGGGTCATTATATTAGGGATGACCCCCTTGCCTGGAACTCTGTTTCTTCTGAATGGCCTAGTCAGAGTGTCTACTTTAAGGAAGCCTTTAAGAAAGGCCTGCAGAGGTTTTTCTCCAACATCATTTGTCCATAACCATTGGCAGGAAATTTGAGTAATACAAGTAGAAGCAGTGTTTCCTCATGGATACAGCATGGGCCAAGGAATCGGAAGAACATGGGTTCTAATCCTGACTCCGCCACTGGACTGCTGGGTGACTCTGGGCACTTCTCTGGGCCTCAATTACCTCAACCGTAAAATGGAGATTAAGACTGAGCCCCATGTGGGACAGGGACTCAGTGCTACCCAATTTGCTCGCATCCACCCCAGCACTTAGTTCAGTTCCTGGAACATCTAGAACACAATTATTATTATTATTGCTAATAATAATAATAAAAGGTTATTTTAAGTTTTCGGTATTTCACTCATCCACTCCAGGCTTTTCCAATGACAGGATCATAAAGATGTTGGGTTCAGAGTCTGATGATTTTCAATGCACTTTGAGCATTTCAGTCATCTAGACTGTAAGCTCAATGTGGGCAGGGGACATTTCTACCAACTCTGTTATGTTGTACTCTCCCAAGCGCTTAGTACAGTGTTCTGAACACAGTAAACGCTCGCTAAATATGATCGATGATGGATACTTTCATTTGCTGATCTCCGATGAGCGTGACAATCTTCAGCTGTGGCCGTACCTCGGCCCACAGTAATCTGGCCTCTCCCTCCCTGACATGCCATATCTGGGCAGTGACAATTTAAAGACCCAAGGACAGACACATTAATTCCCCTGGGCTCAGCCCAGACAGTGGGAACAGGCCCAGAAATGGCTTCTTACTACTGTCTGCAGCAGTCAGCCTGTTTCTGTGGGGACTCCCGTATGATTTAGTCCTGCCAGATCTTAAAATTGTCCAGTTGCAGCTTCAGAAAGGAAGGGGAAAAGCAGTTCAGGTGTTTTTTTGGTATAAATGGTTGGACAAGAAAAACCAAGCTCCCTGGAAAATTGGAAGCCAATTTAAGGAACATAAGACCAGAGCCAAACGTGAAAACCTCAAAACTGATTGTAAAAATCTTCAGTCTTGACAGTTAAAACAGAGAATTAGAGGCTCTGAAACAGCGCAGTATTTTGAAATAATGAGTCACTTGTTACTGAAAGACAGACTTTGGGGCAATTTGACAAGGGACAAAAAAGAAATATTAATTTTTAGAGGATAACAGGTGACGTGACTTAATGGCATTTAATCATTTAGCTCCTGAGATTCTAACCCCTCCACAGACTCTTGCACTTCCTTTGGTAAATTAAGTTCAAATTTTTTGGTCATTTGCATTTTTTATGCATCTGAGATAGTTTGGACCTTCCACTGCTTGTGTTTATTGTTTCTTTTTAGATTTGTGCATTTTTATTTGTCCTGTTTCTTCCATTAGATTGTAAGTTCCTTGAAAGTAGGAGTTATTTGGTATCTCTTGTTATTGCTCATGGCACCTAGGTCAGTACAGTCCCTATCAGGCACGAGATTGTCAACGAGTTCATTGAAATATGACGTATTAGGAGTCACACACTGGCTGAAAATCTGTGACCAGAAAAAGCATTATACCCACGAAGAGCTGAATCACTTGTTTGATGTGCCTCTTGCAACACACCATTGAGAATACCCTTTATCTGCTGCTACTCTGAAACCATCCATGACCCCTTACGATCACGCAACAGAAGCAAAGCAAAAAGCCCTTATAGAATCATAGCACGGGGTGACCATCTAGACGGCTTAATGAAATCTTTCATGCAACTAGCATGATGCACAGAGAAAGTCACTGAATTCAGACTGCACAGTGCCAATTTACAGTCACATCTATTCCACTTATTTGGAGCATCGAGTCCTTTTCAGGTTCAAAATGAGACAAACTGGGCAGAATATCACGAGATTGCAGATTCCTCAACTCATGCAAGGGGACTGAAGGGAAATCTACTCTCAGAAGGCACAGAGCAGGCCAGGGAACTGCTTCAAGTGCCAAGCCTTGCTGCCCCTTGAAAAAAATGTTTAATCAATTTGGGGTAGCTAAAACTAGACACTGCTATTACTGGTATTCGAATTCTAAATGGTTTTGATTATGTGACTATATTTATGATCACTGTGCAGGGGGCCAATAATGAATCCTATACATTTAAATCAAGGACCAGTTAGAAACTTGCTATTTTAAAGGCTAGACCTGATATAAACGGGAAAGCACAATACCTCAAAAAGGCAACAACCAACTAGCTTTGCAGCCAAGGGGGAAGGCTGTTTTAGATTCTTTGTGGACGCCAATCCCAGGATATAGAAACCCACAACCACCGTTTAAAATACCAATGCAATTAGAACAAGGAAATCACTTACCAGGTCTGACCTGTGGCTTATCTGGTAGCCTGGGTCTCCCTGGGGGTGAAAGTGTTTTACGTGGTGCTGAAACAAAGAAAATTTCAGATTTACTAGCTGATATTTCTGGTAACCAATTAATAGGACCCTGTCTTGTTTTCAATGGTACTTTTTAAGTGCTTAGTTTGTGTCAGACACTGTGCTAAGTTCTGGGGTAGATACAAGCTAATCAGGTTGGACACAGTCCATGTCCCACATGGCGCTCTCAGTCTTCATCCCTATTTTACAGATAAGGAAATTGAGGCTCAGAGAAGTTAAATGACTTCTCCAAGGTCACACAGCAGACAAGTGGCAGAACAGGGATTAGAATTCAGGGCCTTCTGATTTCTCGGCCTGTGCTCTATCCACTAAGCCACGCTGCTTCTCTAAATGGATGCATTGATCCCACATGGAAGTGGAACTCCAGTTTCTGAAGTTTCCAATGTAGGCAATAGAGACCCAGACTGAAGCTGTACCTTGCTTTAGGGTGGTGAATCAAATCAGCCCTAGAGCACACATGCTTAAACATGTTCAGACATGCTTTACACAGTACAACAGATTAACTCTCAAAAGACACAAGTGCACTTCAGCTTGGCCAGAAAGACTGTCTTGTGAAGTTTAATAGCAATAGTGAGAAAAAGATTCCAATTTTTGTTGGTATCATTTAAAGGGGAGGACTAAATTCCAGCTGTAGAAAATAGAAGGTCAAAAATGAAAAGGCAGAAATTTGGATCACAATTTTGAGTTGTTCAAAAATGAGAGTTTTTGGCCTCTAAATGTTTTAGGCATTCAGGTGTAACAGTTTCTGCCTTTCTGTGACTAAGTTAGAGCATAACCCTCCTCCACTGCCATTAAAAAAAAAAGCAATCAGGATTAAGGTCAGATGATAATAAAGAAATCCAATAAAGACAGTAGAAATGAAAATGGAGAAAATCTCATCCCCAGGATTTTGCTCTACCCTAGTGGATCTGGGTTCTAATCCCAAGTCTGCCCCTTGTCTGCTGTGTGATTTTAGGTAAATGGCTTAACTTCTCTGTGTCTGAGTTACCTCATCTGCAAAATAGGGATGGAGACTGTTAGCCCTGTGTGGGACAGGGACTGTGTCTGACCTGATTACTCTGTATCTACCCCAGCGCTTACTACAGTGACTGGCACTTAGTAAGTGCTTAACAAAAACCACAATCATTATCATTATTATTATTACAAAAATCTAAACACTTTTCTAAAATTTTGACACCATTAAATCAGTGTTATTACCCACATCAGATTTCTTGGGGTTAACGTGATTTGACAATCAGAAAACCTTCAAGGATTTACTAAGAAAGGAAAAAAAAAAAGAGGGAAAAAAAAAAGGAAAGAGTGCCTGCATTTGCCAAGCACCAATGTGGTTTACAGGATTAATCCTTAATCCCCTCTGCACCCCACAGGGTAAATGGAAAAATAGCTCCCTGCTCATGTGGGATTTAACCAAGTGAGCAGCAAAACTAGAATTTACAGCTCTGGTCTCTGTTTTGTTCCAAAATCATTAGGCCAGAAGCCCTCTTTATAAGCAAGTCTTTTCCTTTGTATTAAGAAATTGCATTCTGGCCACAGTTAATTGCACTTAGGGTTGGAAAAGTCCAAATTTCAGGGAAAATCCAAGGCTCTTAAAGCTCTAATGAGCTCAAATTCTTGTTAAAATCCATTGTCTCGCCTGGTTCTTTGGCAGACAACCTCATCGGCATAATGCACCTAAACGACCAAACCTGAGTTTAAAATAGTTAATCCTCAGTAAATGCTGTTTGTCCATTTTGTGCATGTACTTTCCAAAACAGCGAATGCCTCGAGCTGAATTTATACTGTGTGGAAAACTATTTCTTGCTATATTTTCTTAAAGTTACCTGCCATCAATTTTGAGAATGGCCTGGCGAAGCCTGGAAATAATGTTTCTTGCCACCTGAGAACTAGACCGCATCATTTGAATGACTTTGTTCACTTTAGAGTGTAGCTATCTATATACACACCCATAAAATCAGCAATGCATATCGTCTACTACTAAAAAATGTACCTGCAAAATGAGTTAAAATGTGAACCATGCCTTGACATTTCCAATATAAAGATTAGGTTTCGCAGCGTTTTGCCAGACTACAGTCCGAAAACATCAGCCCGGGTTTATTGAAATTCTCTGCAGAGCTAAGGTCTCAACCTTCCTTAATGTGGTAAATCAAAGACACCGTGTACCAATTTTGTGGAAAATTAATTCTCAGAGGATGGAAATGTCCCTCCATTGATGTGCAATCCAGTTCCTCTGTTTTCCCTTAAAATGTGGTGGAATTCCTTTAAATTGAACAGATTTTCCTCCTATAAAGTTTTCCACTGACCTCGGTCAAAGTTCTGCTCCTTCACCTCCATGCAGCCTCTTGGCAAGGAGCATTGGGGGAGGACAACAGTGCCTGACTCATGGCATCACCACTGGGCTTTTCTCAGCTATGAGCTGAAAAATGCAGCATGCCCTCGTGGAAACCGAGGCTCAGGGGAATCAGCAAATGAGTTCTCGAGCCTTCGTTGGACCTCCCGTGGTTCAGAGTTCATGGATTCAGAGGCACCCATGACGGAGTCTTGAAAATAAAATCAGCGAGGAGTACTGTCTTGACCAGAGGTCTGTGCCAGAATATATATGTGCGTGTGTGTGTGTGTGTGTGTGTGTTAGTTAAGGGTTTTTGGGAAAATAAGCCCTCATTCTCCATGGCAACAATGGATACCTGGAAATCAGTAGCCTGTGGGGCAGAGAAACTTACTTTGCTATCGAAATGAAGGTGAGAAAAGATTTAAAAGGGAACCGTGTTTCTGTGGAATTCTTGAACATTTTCAGCCCTTTGTTTGCATTTTCAATCACTCTTTATTCTACTGGGGCCAGAGAATCACAGGGAGCAACCTGAATAGATCAAGCACGGGTGTGTTGCTCGACAAAACTGAGTCATATTTCCACCATCTCATCTCACAGTCCCAATGTATCAATTCAGTTCAAGCCAAGGTATCTCATTGCCTGCTGCTAGACCATAAGCTCGTTCCCTTCAAGACTGTATGCTTGTTGTGAGCAGGGAACATGTCTACCAACTCTGTTGAATTCTACCCTCCCAAGCGCTTAGTGCAGTGCTCTGCACACAGGAAGTACTCAATTAACACCACTGATGATGAGGATGATAATGATTATGGAGGTCCTCAACGCTATGACTCTCTCAAGATGCTCTTAATCCCACCTAGATTTAAAGGGGAGAAGCAGCGTAGCACAGTGGCAAGAGTTTAGGAGTCAGAGGAGGTGGGTTCTAATCCTGGCTCCTCTACTTCTCTGCTGTGTGACCTTGGGCAAGCCACTTCGCTTCTCTGTGCCTCAGTGACCTCATCTGTAAAATGAGGATTAAGACTGTGAGCCCCATTTGGGACAACTTGAGCTACCCCAGCGTTTAGAATAGTGCTTGACACATAGTAAGCACTTAGATACCATTATTATTATTATTATTATAACAAAACACAATTGATGTGGAAACATTTTCACCTCACATGAGGCGAATGTCTGGAGTTTAATTTTGTTCCACCAATATAGATTTCCTTGAAAACCAGACAGGATGGAAAAGAAAGGACAGGCCACGCAGGCCAAAGCAGTTGACCTGACATACCCAAGTGCATCTGGAGATGTGGAACTGGAGAAGTTACAACATTGTACCTTTTAGACTGTGAGCCCACTGTTGGGTAGGGCCTGTCTCTATATGTTGCCAACTTGTATTTCCCAAGCGCTTAGTACAGTGCTCTGCACACAGTAAGCGCTCAATAAATACGATTGATTGATTGATTGATTGTACCTGGGTCAGAGAGCAGCAGCAGAGCCATAAACATGTTTCCTGCCCTTAAGGAGCCCACAATTTAACGAAGGACACAGAAGAACTGTTTTTGTTTTTTAAAAAACGCCTTAGGCCAACTAGAAGAATGTAACTAGAAGGTTAAAGGACAGTGGACTGAAACAAAGAAAATATCCTTTGGATAAAAGTTCATCCTTTCAATCCACTCTCTTGAAATTCCTTATAAAGAAATGTGCATATGTGCAAGTTTAGCATCTTCACTCGCTCCAAATAGATCATAACCCAGAGACTGAACTGAATTAATGGAAGATTAATCTCCTCAGCATCGTGGGGAATTGCAATTTGATTTGATCTGCAACTGATTTGAATGGTTAGATTTGGAGTGGATTCAGTTAGTGAATTCAGTGGCCAGAATCATCTGCCACTGGAAAAGAATGAACTCTTGATTAGTAAGATGGTCTTCTGGAGAAGAAAACTGTTTCCGGCCAAAAATATTAAAGAAGAGACTCTCTGGTGTGAAAAATTCATATTACCTTGAGTAGACTTTGTCCGATAAAGAGTGCGAGGTGTCTTAGTAGTTACTGGCTCTCGGGTGGTTTGGGTGGTTTCTGCTGGAGAAAAAACACATGTTCTGAGAGCGCTAAATCGATTTTTTAATGTTTCCTTACACTAGAGCTGTCAAAGGAATTTTCATTCTAAGTTTTGCGTGATGTTTCTCAAATGTGTGGCTGAGGAGAGCACAGGTGTGGTCAGAATCCGTCAGTGGCTAGCATGTGTCCCGTCCTGCTGCTCCCCAAACTATCAGGGCACAGAAGGGAAGATGATCCTTTCCCCAGAGGAAAAAAAAACTCCTTTTCCGGCTTGCTGCTACCTTGGGGGAAGAGTTGGATTCATTATTGACACTGTAATGTCCCTGTCACTGTCCTGCCTGCATCAGATCTGGCTACGACTCAGAAGTTATGTTGCCGACTTATACTTCCCAAGCGCTTAGTATATTGCTCTGCACACAGTAAGCGCTCAATAAATACGATTGAATGAATGAAGTACATCCTGTATATCGTCATTTCCTGTGGCTTCTAGGAGTTCCATTGTTCCAGGAAATAGTCACCTATCTTAGCCATGAATCTTACCTCTGCTTCAATAGCTGCTTAAGTTTTCAATCTCCGTGAGGATAATTCAAATCTCCCACTAGTTTTACTGACCTCAGCTTTATTAATTTCTCAATCCTTTATTAATTCCCAACTTTCGTGATCAGGTGGCCTCTAGAATAGTCGTACTATGATACTTTTTTTGTAAATTAGGAATTTTTCCCTCAAAAATCATATTCTATCCTCTTGCTCGTAATGTTTTTAACGTTATTCTTATTTCTTGTTCATAAAATACATATCAAACTTCAGTCTGTTTTCCCACCTCTGCCTTCCTTGTAGATCTTTTTGCCTGGTGGCAATCAGTCAGTATTTACTGAGTGCTTAAGGAGTGCAGAGCACTGTACTAAGCACTTGGCAGAGAACAATAGAGCTAGTAGACACGATCCCCCTTTGAGGAAGTTTACTGCCTAGTTTTCTTACATTAGTTATAAAGCAGACATGAAAGAAGTGTGAAGTAGCTCTTTTACATCACGAACAAAATGGCAACTGTCATTCTACAAGGCGTAATTCTACAAGTCTGCTGTATGACCTTGGGCAAGTCACTTTTACTTCTCTGTGCCTTAGTTACCACATCTGTAAAATGGGGATAAAGACTGTGAGCTCCATGTGGGACAGGGACCATGTCTAACAAACTTGGCTTGTATCTACTCTAGCACTTAGTGCAGTGCCTGGAACATAGAAAGGGCTTCAGAAATACCATTTTTTAAAAAAATCATTATTCAGTCCTGGTTCTGACAGAGTCCTGGAGGGTGAGTTATGATGGTTCTCACTGAGTGAAGAGATTCTTTCTGTTCTTCATCACCCTACACCTCCTGTCCAGACTGACCTGTTGAAAAGAAGACTTTTACCTTGAGTAGTTGAAGACACGTCTTGGCTTGAAGTTTTAGGTCTACGGGGAATAACTTGGGTCCCGACAGGAGCTAAAAGAAAGAATTGGGGCTTACAAATTGGTTCCTGTTCCAGAATTTTGAATCCAGCCCTAGGCTAATTGCACGAAAAATGGTCATGGGCCTGCGATGGAAAGGAAAATCTTTAGAAGAATCATGGAGACTAAGGTGAAGCATGCATGAGATTTTCAAGCAAAATGTGGTGCCAAACCCAACGAATCTGGATGACACAAAGCAGGAAGTGGAATCCTCAAAATTTAATGACAGTTGAAAATGGTGATGGATCCAGTATGGACATGCTTCGACCTAAGCCAGCTTTGCTGTTCACTCACACCGATCCTTCTCTTTGGGAAAAAAAGCAAATAAGTGGATCAAAGTCTTCAATGGTGAAAGCCAGCTAGGACACTAGGAAACACACACTAGGAGGAGCGCAATGTAATGGGAAGAAATGACAATACAGGATGATTGCATGGAACTAAAGTACCTACAAAGAAATCCCACAGAAGAGAACTTCCCAATAAGGGAAAACCATTACCCGTGGTTGACTTTGGACGCTCCATTCTAAACGTGACAGGTTCCAGGACTACGCCAAAAATGAACCAAAACAACAAAAACACAACAAAACGAAGAAAAACAACAAACCAGCTGGTGAAAATATTGATGGGCAACTCAAGAGCATACCTTTCTTTCTAGATATTAGTTTATGCTTTATTACCAGAAAATATTTAAATATCACAGAAGGGTTGTTTTGCTAAGCCAAAGAGAGGGGTTTTTCGTTTTTTTTTTTTTAAAGTTCATTTCCGAGGACACGTAATGCTAATGAAAAATGATGCCGGCATTCCCAATCTCTGGAACAATGAAACTCTGAAACTCTGTAACTACCCAGAAGCAGTGGCCTAATGGAAAGAGCACAGGCCTGGGATTCAATGGACCTGGGTTCTAGCCCAGTTCTGTCACTTGCCTGCTGTATGATCTTGGGCAAGTCATGTAAATTCTCTGTGCCTCAGTTTCCTCATCTGTAAAACGGGGTGAAAGATCTGTTCTCTCTCCTACTTGGACTGTGAGCCCTATGTGGGGCAGGGACTATGTCCTACTGATTATCTTGTATCTACTCCAGTGCTCGGTGCAGTGCTTGGCACATAGTAAATGCTGAGCAAATGTCACATTTACTATTCACAAGCTCTCAGGTGAAAGAGGGAAGGATCCCAGAAAGACATCCGGGGAATACAATCCATAGTGCATAGTACAGTGCTCTGCACACAGTAAGCGCTCAATAAATACGACTGATTGATTGATTGATAAAAAGGAAATGTAGCCACTGATATTTTATATATGCAAACTTTTGAAATACAAGCCTTTCTCCAACAAAAACATCCAGATCTTATCCAATAATGACTCTGAAAGAACCCTTCTCACTACCTTGCAAAACAATAATAATGTATTTACCAGGTTTAGTCTGAGAAACAGCTGGGCTTGGTTTATGTGGAATGTGGCCATCTTTAGGAACTGAAAGAAAAAGCCCAGATTATAAAACCTTGTGTTCTGCTTCACACCTGACTCCCGACAACCAGCAGACATAACGGTTCTCAACTGGGAAATGGAGAAGAAGGAGATTTTCACTTTTGTCACGGTTCAGCCAAGCTCCGCGGCATGAAGGCTGGGATGTTCTTTAACGGAAAGAACATGGCTTTAGGAAGTCTTTGGTTGCAAGCACAGTGGCAGGGGCTCAAGTTCATTTTAAAACTCACTCGAGACAAAGAAGGAGTTATGGCAAATGTGATTTTTAAGAGGATGGTTTGACATCCAGTGCTTTCTGTGAAGACTGATCTTTTGTGTTCAACTGAAGTGTTTATCTACTTTTCATTATGCTCTGGGGCCCACTGACACTGATCTACAGGATTCAGGAGAAGGAGAAACTACAGAGTAAAGACAACGATCTGCGAAGGAAATGGATCCAGCAGGCGAACATCTTCAGTGCCAAAATGAGAAAGATTTAAAAAAGAGGCTTGATGGGGAAAAAAGCTTATGCACTGTGCATAGGAAAGTAGTGAGGTCTAGTGGATAGACCACGGGCCTGAGAGTCAGAAGGATCTGAATTCTGATCCCAGGTCTTCCATTTGCCCGCTGTGTGACCTTGGGCAAGTCACTTAACCTCTCTGGGCCTCAGTTACCTCATCTGTAAAATGGGGATTAAGAATGTGAGACCCCATTTAAGACATGGACTGCGTCCAACCTGATTACCTTCTTTCTACCCCAGCGCTTAGTACAGTGCCTGAGCATATAGTAAGCACTTTATGCCATAGAAAAAAAGAAAAACTGGATTTATATATATATCATATATATAAATATGATATCATATATCATATATGGCAGTTTTCATATACAGCCTGCTCTTTCTCCTTCCTTCCCAGTCCTCCTCTCCAAGAGAGAGAAAGAGAAAGCCAGGCTGCTGGAGGTAGTGTGATCCCCTAGAATCACACGAAACAATGAAAATGGTCCTCGGAGATTAAAAACTCCTGAAGGGCAGGGAATCATGTCTCCTATTTCTATCACTTGCTCCCAAGGACTTAAAACAGTGCTCTGCCCACAGTTCATATTCCGCATAGTGCTCCTTACACAGTAGTTGTCCAATAATTACTAGTGATGATGACGACGAAGGAAATGGTCTGACTCCAGTGTGGCTTTTCAATGGAGAAATGAGCTATGGGTAGCCCATATTTTTATCAATCACCAGCTGGTGGATGATTTACAAATTACAACTGACTTTTATCTGAGCCAGTATCCTCTGAGTTTAGAGAATAGTTGTGGAACGTTTAGTACCTGAATCGCCACCTTACATGATGGATGAGATTCATTTTAGACTAAAGACATCGGGTCCAAGGACCTGTGCACAATTATATGTTCTGGAGCTGGTCTGTGCAGCACCAGTTCATATTCTCTCTCCCCCAGGAAAACCCAGCTCTGCCACATGTCTGCTGTATGACCTTGGGGAAGTCATTTCACTTTTCTGGGCCTCAGTTCCCTCATCAGCAAAATGAGGATTCAATACCTGTTCTCCCTCCTACTTAGACTGTGAGCCCCTGATTATCTTTTATCTGCCCAGCGCTTGGTACATTGCTGGGCACATAGTCAGCACTTAACAAATAACACAATTATTATTCTCTCTCAGTCTCTAACCTTTGCTTCCTAACAATTGTCCAAAACATTCACCAGGTGAATAGCATGCATATCCCTTATAAAGAAATGCAGTAAACACAAACTGGCCTGAAATCTTCATTCCTATTCCTGAGAGAAACAAAGTTCAAGAGTCTTGCAGAACAGGAGTCCAAGTTTTGCCATTCAGTGAAAACGAATCATCTCCATGGTGAGAGCTTTTGGGGGCACAGTTTTTCTTTCCTCTCGAAGAAGAAACGGGCCCTAAATTTTGAACAGGGCTTGATCCGGAAAGCTGAACACTGAGCCGGATTTTCCCGATGGAAATACAACTCCTGGGAGGATGGAAGGCACTTAAAGAAGTCACACAAATCCCCCAAAGCATAAACTTGGCCTAAGGGATCTGTTTTCCAGACTGGAGAAATGCAATAGTATACTTGCCATTAGTAATGTGAGGTACATCAGGACTCAGGTCTGACTTAGGTTGAGAAGGAACACTTTTCTCTTCAGGAGCTGGAAAACAAGACCTCGGTTATGTTCCGTGGAGTGCAAACCCAACACAGTGTACTACACAGCCACAGCAGCCTGAGGCCTAAAAGAAGACAAACCTTTGTTACCTTTCTAATGGCTACTATTCATGCAGAGGAATACCACAGCCCAGAACTGTTAATGAACATAATGGTGATAAAGCTAGGAAGGCCACAAAGAAGTTTAAAGATACAGCCTGAACCTCCTTCACTGGTTCTGTTATTCATGCTTGATTCCCATTGCAAGAGCGAGTGATAAAAGTGCCTGCGAAGAAAAAAGCTGGGAATTGTCAGTGCCAATAAACATGAAATCAGAGGGTAAGATGTGATGATGCAAATGATCAGGCTGAGGCAGAGGTGTATTTAACCTGGATTTCTGAAATGAAAATGGAAAGCATTGTTACCCATTGTCGTGGTCCTTGAGGGTTCAGTTTTGACGACTTTCTGGGCTGCAAAAAAAACCAATTTAAAAAAATGCAGCAGGCCCTGTAGCGAATTGGTTGTCTGCTGTCTCTTTCCCCATGGTTAGTTCAAGTTCAGGAAGCTAAGCGTGAAACGCTACCTCTTGAAAGACATTGTTAATAGTTGCTAGCTACAGGCCTCTGCTACCCAGGAGAGTTGGGCAGATAGATGTTCTTGGTGTGAAAGAGAAAATGATGCATTTACCAGGTGTGGTCTGTGACACTTCTGAGCGCGGTGACAACTTTGGTTTGGAAGAGACCCATCGCGATTCTTTGGAAACTAAAAGAAAGACCCAGGGTTATAAGGTGTTTGGGAGTCTGTATTTGATCTGATGCCCCAATATCCCAGCCCGAAATGGGCAGAAGAAAATATTTGGATCTGTTGGCATGGGCTTTAGATAGATAATCTACTTATGTAGAAAAGCTTTTCTAAAATCCCTCCTCACCCAAAAGCATTCCTTGATTCATTCCCAGTACTCTAAATTCATCCATTCAGTCGTATTTACTGAGCACTTACTGTGTGCAGAGCACTAGATTGTATAAACCCATTAACCATGTCTAACGCTTATGCATTTTTTACTGGTATTTATTAAGTGCTTACTCTGTGCTGGATATTGTACTAAGTGCTGGTGTAGATATAAGCCAGTCAGGTTGATTACAGTCCATCTCCCTTGTGGGGCTCACAGAGAGGTAAGAGACACAGAGAAGTTAAATGACTTGCCCAAGGTCACACAGCAGATGAGTGGCGGAGCCAGAATTAGAAACCAGCTCCTTCTGACGCCCAGGCCTGTGCTCTTTCCATTAGATAATGTTGCTTCTTACTACACAAACATTTATATACATCTCAGCCCTTTCATATCTAATTGCATTCAATTTAAGATTCCACTGTTTATTCTGTTTATTTGGACCATGTTTTTTGTTCAATTTTTTTAAGTCTGTCTCCCCCATCAGCTGACAAGGAGTGCTCAGAACAGTACATTGCACCCAATATAGTACACTATACTACTTGCACTATTATTAACAATTACTACTATTCTCGCTGCCACTACTATTGCTACTCAATGAAGGCCACGATCTGGGCTGGAAGTCGATCACATGGAATCTCCCAGCTGAGAGGATGTCTACCCTGCCGGACCTTCAGAGTGGAGTTATTGGCAGATAGATCAGTTGTGTTTCAACAAGGAGGTTCCTTCATTTAAGCCAGGCAAGTTTAACTTCCAAAGCCATCTGCCCTCACTCTTCCTTTGTTGTCTCCAGACTAGAGAGAGGGGTAACACCAAAGGGTTGAGATTCCCAGAGACTAAGACCTATCGGTTGTAGATGATGGGGGGAACACGATCCCAAATAGACCGTGAGCCCCTTGTGGGACAGGGACTGCATCTCTCTGTGTCTACCCCAGTGCTTAGAATAGGGCTTGACACATAATAAAAACTTGACACATCCCATTATTACCACAGGGAGAAATGAAAACCAAAGCTAAGCAGGTAAAATCATGCCCAAATCACAAAAGAATAAGAATTCTGAAGGAGTGACCTAATTTTGCTCTCTTCTAAGTTTCTCAATTTCTAGCTATTCAACGTGAACTGTGAAATAGATTTGTTTTAATCTGCCCAGAACTGTTTTCTTCCTTCTAAACAAATGAGGAAGGAAGTCTTCTTTGAATCCTCCTTTTGAATGACTTTCTGAACTGGAGAACTTTTACCTCTTCGAAGTGGACAGCCTTAATTCCAATTGTGAGATTTACACAGTTGTTGACAATGACCTTTGGGTAAATGAGCGGCTCATTCAGTTTTGATGGAGAGTATTAACATTAAAGGCTGAAGTTTGCCACGGTTACATAAACACTTGCATTTCGCATTATGGGTACCTGCAAATACACCTTCAGGGCTGTGGATACCTTTCAAAGTTTACATTTTGAAAGAGAAAACTGGGATGAGAACAATCACAGGCCAGATGTGCACATGCAAAGTGAATTGGAAGTCTAACATGTATCTAGTCTCGTTGATTTACGTGGACAACCCCAAATCCTCTTTGACACCTATTTTCTCTGGATTAGGTGTCCACGTGGAATCCAAAAAAAATTTCCCCTTCTGTTCTGTGCAGTGTAGAAGTAGCCAAACCTTTCTTTGGAAAAATGGGATAGGGGAGAGAGGTACTAACACTTTGCCCCATTTCTTAAAGCAAAGCAGCGAGGCCTTATGGACAGAGGTCTAGGAATCAGAAAGACATGGGTTCTAATCCTGGCTCTGCCACTTGGCTGTTATGTCACCTTGGGCAAGTCACTTAACTTGTCTGTGCTTCAGTCCCTCCCCCAAATGGAAAATGGGGAGTAAGAGTGTGATTTTAAGAGTGTGATCCCCATGTGGGACATGGACATAGACTGGGTTCCTGATGGACTTATGTCTACTCCAGTGCTTAGAACAGTGCCTGGCGCACTTAGGAAATACAATAAAAAAATTAGTTGAATGTAGATTTGCTGCAACAAATGACAAAGGAGGAGATCCCCTTTTGGATCTGCGACAACTGGGTCTCCATAAATCATTCAGTGGCATCAGGTGGGGCTCCCAAGCTTGGAAATCTTTTGGGAAGACAAAAGTTTTCCACAGGAGAGGCTCCCCATGGGAGGTTGAAGCTCAGGGGAGTGGAGCCCATTATCAGAAGCTCTATTGTTCAGTTTGGCAGTCACTGCTGTATTTTAAAGCCAGAAATTGCGGCCCCTCCATTAACCTGGCTTCATTTAGCCCAGTGAATCAACTCAAGATGGATTTTTGGAAGTTTGAACGGTAATTTATTGGCAGCCGTGAATCTCATTAGGAGAATAATGTCAATTTAGTACTGAATGAGTTTTTCGGAGGCAATTTAATGATGGAAAATAAAAGGCAGGTCCCTGATTCAGTGCTCTCATTTTTCAAGAAAGGAAAACAGAGAAGGAGGAGCTGTGTGCCAATAAATCTTCCCTGCTGCTGCCTAGATCATCTATTTTCAGTATATCGAAGATGGCATTTTGCTCACTAATGCTATAGTAATAATAATAATAATAGTGATAATAACAATGGTACTTGTTAAGCACTTACTATGTGCCAAGCACTTTTCTAAGCTTGGGGTAGATGTGAGATAATCAGGTTGGACACAGTCTCTGTTCCACTTGGGGGCTCACACTCTCATCCCCATTTTACAGATGAGGTAATTGAGGCACAGAGAGGTTAAGTGACTTGCCCAAAGTCACACAGCAGACATCAGGCAGAGCTGGATTAGTCATTCCAATTCCCAGGCCCGTGCTCTGCCCACTAGACATGTTGAGTTTTCCCCTCTAGACTGTAAGCTCCTTATGGGCAGGGAACATGCCTGCTAATTCTGCTGTATTGCTCCCAAGTGCTTAATACAGTGCTCTGCACATAAGTGCTCAATAAATACCACAGATTTGATTGATTTCTCACTCTACTTCTTTTGGGTGGAGGCCTCCTTAATCCACATTTTCCAACCAATTGGCATTATTTCCTTCTTTCCCCCTCCCTCATTTCCACTTCAATCCTTCTCTAGTTCTGCTTCCCTCCGCTCAGGCTACACATACACTTCTTAAACCCAGATTAATTCAACCAATTTTCTGCCAATGCTTGCATTATTTATCCCCTTTGCCTTCACATATTAAAAAATAAAAATAAACCAAGTCTACAAAGGAATTCTATTTTACAAAGTCAAAGCATTCCTAACAGGGCAAGTCTCGTCTAGGAGGAGGTTTGGGCCAGGGATGCGGATGCCCAAGATCTCTAGCTAATCCCTGGGCCAGAAGTGGGAATTCTGGCCATATCGCATTCTGTTCCACCCCCACCTCATCCCAAATGAGATAATAGGAGAAAACCCTAGCTCAAGGACACACGGGCAATGCTAATAAAGCAGTCTTTGGTCATTTCTCTAGAGATTAATGGAGAAGTCAAAGAAACATTTCTTGTTCAGACATATTTAAACCATTTAAAGAATCCCAAGCTAAAAGCAGCAAAACGTTCAACAGTTTCAACGACCCATGCTCTGAAGTATGAAATTATGTATTTATTTACCAGGCTTGGTCTGTGGCGTGACTGAACTTGGCGGTGTTTTGGGTTTGGGCGGAACGCGCGGTGTCTGTTTGGGAACTGAAAGAAAGGACACGAGTTGTTGAATCTTCCAGGATTCAGGGTTTCACAGACCACAAAAGATCAGGACACTGCAACTCTACATGGTGCAAATCCTCAGCCCCAACAAATTCTCTGCTAGAAATGTGAAGAGAATGAGATTCATAAAGAAGATGGGTATCAAACAATTTCAGGTTAGACAAGAGAGGCTATAGGTGAGATTTCTGGGTCCATTTCATGGCTGGCTTAAAGAAGAAGTAGGAGAAAATTGGTAAAAAGAGAGAAGCAGTGAAGCTGGTCAGTAGCGTGACATGCCTTAGAAGATTCGGCTCTCCTGTTGGAAAAATTAGATACAAAAACAACGACAATTTCCAAATGTACCTTAAAAATGAATAAATGGACTGATAAATGGCCAGGAGACCCTGTAATCTTATTGAGATCCCCTCTGCTGGGGGTGTGTGGGGTGTGTGTGTGTTTTGTAGGAGGTAGAGAGGTCAAATGAAAATCAGTCTACTACAGAGGAAGTAGTGTTGTGAAAGTCACTTGGATTGTTTTTAGCAAAAAGAAATTCCAACAGTTGCATTTATCAAAAGCCCAAACCCAATCTCAAAAAGTAAAAGGAACAATAGGTCATAGTGGAAGAAACTCAATATTTACCAGACTGGCGTGATTGTTATTATGGGGAATAACAAATACCTATAACAATTTGGAGACTTGAAAAAAAGAACACATTTTAAACATTCCTGGAAGTAAGACTCATTAAACATGGAATGGGTTACTGAAAGACCTCTGGGAAGTATTTCCTTGGAAACCTTTTAAGAATAATAATATAATAATGATGGTATTTGTTCAGCTCTTACTATGTGCAAAGCACTGTTCAATCAATGGTATTTACTGAGTGCTTACTGTGGGCTTACTGTGTGTTACTCCTTGTGGGTAGGGGTTGCATCTCCCAACTCCGTTGTACTGTACTTTCCCAAGAGCTTAGCTCAGAGTTCTGCACAAAGTAAGGCTCAACGAATCAATGCTACCGATTGATTGAAGTCAAGTTAAGATTGTCCTCTCCTCCTCCCAACCTGAGTTGTAGAGAAATGTGCTTTTTGACATCAGCTCGATGATGACAAAAATTAGGTAAAGCGTGTCTACTAGCTGTCTAGTAGATATAGGTATCATTGATCATTGTCCTTGAGTTGCATTTCTGTATTTGTATGTACACAATCTTTCCTTGTGTGGCCATTTCCAAACCCCTGGCCTCCTTTAAAGATCATGAGCTCCTTGATGGTAGCCTCCCCTCAAGGCATATGCTTTATACCTCACAGGCAACCGATAAATACTATCGGATGAATGGATGAACGTTTGTGTCACTCCAAACCGTAGCTATCTCCAGGTACCATAATAAAACCAATTAATTCTCTACAGACCGAGACATTTGGTTATTTCCATCATGGATTAGTTACAATGATAAATCAGTTACAATGTTTCTCCAACGATCAATAAGAAAACAACCTCCATTTCCTTATTCATTTAATTCCTTTGTGTTCAGTGGTTGACAGAATACCACTGCCTAGATAGAGAAATCAAATTAAAGATAATACAGACACCAAATATCAGGATAGGATTTAGAAGTCAGATTTCCTGGAGTCATACCCCAGTTGAAGCTCACTAAACCATTCTCTCAAATCTTAAAGATTTACTCTAAGACTCAGCCCTGTGAGTCACAGTAATGGATTCACCACCTTTGGGCTTAGTCACAGCTGGGATGAGCCATATTATAGGTTTGAAAGACAGATGGGAAAGATATTTCTTTTGTATAGAGAGAAAATGCCACGGATTATCGTCAGGCTTGGCATTGTGAGCGCGGCCATCAGCTAAAAAACAGTTTTTGGAAAGCATATGCCAAAATCTAGAGGCTCAGAACATCTATAGGTTCAGAATGAATCCTCTTGGAAGTTTCAAAATGAAAAGCTGAGATTCTGGAAATCATATCAAATGGCCACATCACTGGTATGTTTCCTTTAAAAATGAACTGTATTAGTAATGCAGTATAGACTCTAAATCAGCATTCAACATTACTTTGAATTTTGGGTTCACCATAAAAGTCTCTTCAGTCATCCATTTTGAGATTTACAAATGTATTCTTAATCGACGAAAAGAGTGCCACTCCAGGTGGCAACCATGCTATCGCTCAAGCTCACAAACTAATCACCCCATCGCATGCGGCTAATGGAGACAGACGGCTTTGCAAGTAGGTGAAATGGAGACGATGACAATGAATGTAATGGAAGTCAGTGTGAACAAGAGTCTTAGCTTCATTTAAAACTCAGCCGAAGACAAGACAATGAAAACAGAGGGACATGAGAGCAGGAACTTCAAGAACTTGAAGCTATGCTTCAGATAAGATTACTTTTCTCCTGTAAACATAGGGAGATGTGGTTCCCACTTAAACATTAAGAGGACAAGAGACTTGATGGTTCATTAGTCAAAGGCAGGAGATCCAGAAAGAGTTTGAAGTTTCATGGAAAGGGGCTAGGCCACGGGATGAATTCAGTCAGAGGAAAGCTGTGACAACTGTGGTGACAACAAGGGTAAAAAGCAAACAGGGTTCATCTCCTGAATTTCCATTATTACCTATTGTGGCAGTGGTTGGTTCAGTTACAGAGCCAGTAGATTCCAGGACTGTAGTAAAACAGAAAGATGATCAATTAAAAAAAAAATATAGGGAGACCCAGGGCCAAGAAACGCACTCTTGAAGATCACAACCAGCTATTTCTTGAAGACACAGAACTGCAGTCTGATGAGCAAGAAAGTCTATTACTCAGACACAGGATTTGGTTGTTGTTTTTTTTCCAAAGAGGGGGAATAAAGGGAAGATATTTAGAGTTTGATTTTCATGGAGAATTATCATTCTGTGGAACAAGACTGTATTTAACCTTCTGCTCTTATTTGGAGATTCATCCATCTTTCACTTGAACATCTGGAGTAATTATGAGCAAACATTTGCTGTTGCAAGAAACAAAATCCAGACACAGTTACAGTGGATTTGTGCAATATTAGGAATCTTGAGGTGAGGAACAGAGAAGACAATTATCAGTTTCAAACTGTGGCACTGCTAAGTTTAGCATTGTTTAGGTGTGGGCCCTGGTTTTGTGCTACAAAAACCACTTGCAATTCCAAAGAATTTGCAACAGTCCTATTGCAGGCACAGTGGCAGTGGCGAAAAATCTGTAGCCTGTTTGTCGCTGCATTTTCAGTTGCTGATCATTCCGTGAAAAATAAAACTAGTAAACCTTCATTTTCCACATTTAGAATTTCCAGGAAGATGGCTTTTTCCTTCATTGTTTTGATTTAGAAGAAGAATTAAATTAAATACTTATATGGAGGTTAGAAGAAAGGGAACACACAAGTTTTTGCTCTCTCAAGGCATCTCCAAATATGACACACACTACAAACTGTATTTTTCTAGCTGCCCACAGAAAAACTATCATAACTGAAAAAAATGAACAAAAGTCACGTATAGTCTATTTAAGGTAAAACCCCAATTAGTCATTACAAATAGTTCTACAATTAGCAACGTAAAAACCCCTTATGGAGTGTGTGGAGAAGTGTGCAAAGACGTGCGCAGAAAACGATGAAACTATGTTGGGTAGCACAAAAACACATGATGCTAGGACAGAAGAGGAGCAGTTTTGAGCTGTAACATGTCTATTGAACAAATGAATGAGAGTTTCTGATATCAGAAGGGAGATCCGAAGTAGCAAGAGAAAGTAGAACACATCTGCCGACGTATATTAAGACAACAACATAACCGTTTATCGCTGCAGTATTGAAATCGCCTTCCAACCTCCGGCATGGAGTGGAGAAGAATAGCAGAGACTTTGCACAATAATAGAGGAGTCTTGATGATGATGGTATTTGTTACTATGTGCCAAGCACTGTTCTAAGCGCTGGGGTCGATACAAGGTAATCGGGTTGTCCCACATGGGGCTCACAGTCTTAATCCCCATTTTACAGATGAGGGAACTGAGGCACAGAGAAGTGAAGCGACTTGCCCAAGTCACACAGCTGATAAGTGGCAGAGCCGGGATTAGCAGTCACGACCTCTGACTCCCAAGCCCGGGCTCTTTCCACTAAGCCACGCCGCTTCTCTAGCCTTGACTATAGTAAAGCACCAGGCTTGAACTCCTGCAAATGAGTTAGAGTGAGACAGAATCTCAATGACCAGAGACTACATAGCAGGACAAATGAACAAAGCACAAGGATCTGGGATGACGGCGGCGGTGAATAAGAGGAAAGCAGTTGCCAAGTTACAGTCCCACCGAGTGAATACCATTACCTAGCGTTGTCTTGGGCGATTCGGGGCTAAATGAAATAGGTTCCAGGGTTACACCAGAAACTAGCAAAAAACACAAAAACAGTAAAGATAATCAAAGGTAGAAATAAATATTATCCCAACAAGTACATCCAAACAAATGCCTCGGGATGAATGGATCTCAAGAGCTGAAACTTTAAGCTGAAAGCTCTACACCATAAACTCGCTGTGGGCAGGGACTATGTCTGCCAATCCGTTATATTGTGCTCTCCCAAGTGCTTAGTACAGTGCTCTGCACATAGAAAGTGTTCAATAACAACCACTGTCAATGATGAAGAAAACACAGCCAAATCCTAGTCAAATGCATCACCGTTTCAACAAGTGCCAGATCTTCTAGACTGTGAGCCCGCTGTTGGGGGCTCTATATGTCGCCAACTTGTACTTCCCAAGTGTTTAGTACAGTGCTCTGCACACAGTAAGCGCTTAATAAATACTATTGAATTAGTGAATGAATCTGAAAACACTGTTAGGGAATGACTTTAGCTCTCTGTTAAGGATGCGAATGCCACAGCAGATATATTTTGAGTAATTGGACCCGAAGTGCCCTGATTAATGACCTCTTGAACACCCTTCTTTCGATAACCGTGAGGTAATTTACAAGCAACGCCTCATCTATCTTCTCACAGCCCCTGTGAAGCGGACAGGGAGTCAGTTCTCGCATTCCCATATGTCAAAAAGAGAGCTGAAGTGGAGAGTAGTAGTAAGCTGAAAAGCCATCCTGTGGCCTTATTTACCGGGTCTGGAAAGAGATGCCTCTGGACTTGGAGTTGTTTTACGTTTGGGATGAAAAGGCCGCGTTGGTTTGAGTGGTTTGGGAGCTGGGTAGAAGAAAGTGCAAGGTTAGTTTTGAGATTGTGGATGAAAACATGGTCAGAGGGCCAGATTACATGTCAGTCTGCTACACAAGCACCTCTTCTCTGGTTAGCCAAACCTTTCTGATTGTCAACTGTTTGGGGTGAAGCACTGCCACTCCGATGGTTTCCACCAAATACTAAAGCAGAACCAAATCAACAATTTTGCACCACCCTGGAAATACTAAATTACTTCTTGCCCGGAAACTCAAAAGCAATGAAACTGAACGTCTGATGCTTGCAGGGCCTAATTGTCACAAGGGAAACATCTGCTGATGAATTCTGTCTTTTTAAATTTTCTTTTGTAAAGGGATTGAAAATACCAGCTCCATCCTTTTCGAGGATGGGTTCCTTTGGTGCTGCAGAAATTTCTATAGTTGCCGCAATTTCTTGCAAAATACAGAATAGAGACACACACTAAAACCCAAGTCCTCTGACTCCCAGTGTCATGCTCTTTCCACTAGGCAACACCGCTTCAATATCCAACTGGAAACCTCTGATTCCTTTTCTCTGGCTGAATTCTGAGTTTCCTGTTTTCCCCTTGGTTTCAGAATGCCCAGAAATTGAACTTAAAAATCCCACAATTGATGCAGCTTTATAGCAAGTTCGACCAGTTAAATCAGTCATGAGAATGATGTCACCCACTTTAAAGATCATGAATTTTAGATTGTACTTTCGCTGGGTATTATTATTGTTGTTATTATTATTGTTATTAATTAGGAAGCTTTAACTGCAAGCTAAAAGTGACTACAACAGAGATGTGTTTCATCAATAAATCACTCTGCTAATAGAGTCCTATGCTCAGTAGAATATATAATATGCTATATTCAAGCCTTCAGGAGAGAGGTAAAATTAAGCTAGGCAGTTAATGGAGATGACAAAAATCAGGTTTACAAGGTTAAAAAGCAACTTTGGTGGAATGCTAGAAAGGCCAAGTGGAGGAAAGAGTGCTTTGGTGGTACAAAGCTTTAGAAGAAGTGGAAGTCGTAGATGAAACAAAGGAAGAAATTCGTGGGATGTTGAAGAATGTCCAAGCTATAGCTTAGAACAGATGAGCTCAGCTGCTGTAGGCAACAGCACAATTATGCTTAATATTGGATGGTGGAAACTTCCACAGTCCGTACAGTAAACATTCTTAAGCTAAGGAGGGTGAAATGTGATGTCCAAAGCCAAGTGATGAGAAACAACTCATGATGCGATCACACTCTAGAGAAATTGCATTACCTATTTCTGTCTTCGGTAGTTGGACTTCGGTTGGTATGTGCTGCAGGATTACTTCAAAAATAAGCAATATAAAGTCAATTAAATAACCTCAAAATTAAGTACTGATGATAGAGAAACAGGCATACCCAGGGTATGTAATTTGCTCAGTGTTTACTGTCAGTTCTTGGAAAGCTGAGTACAGAATAGTTAGATATCAAAAACAATCAGCTAACCCTTCTTTTTTTAAAAAAATGGTATTTGTTAAGCTCTTACTATGTGCCAGACACTTTACTAAGCACTAGGGTAGGTAAAAGTTACTCGTTAGACAGTCTTCCATTTTATGCTTTGTTTTTCTGAATTAAACTCTCATAGTCAGAAGAGTTACTCAGCCATCTCTCTTCTAGTCAAAATTCTCTTAGAACTCATTTCCCCCTATGCTTTGATATGCTCAAATTCTCCCCTGATTCAGTTAGCTGATGAATAACGGTAAATATAAATATTCTTGCTTTCTGCAGGCCTTCCTGCCTTCTCCATTCTATTTTAAAATTGACAGGGCAAGGATTATACATTTGCTATAGGCTGAACTCTATATAGAATACAGTTTTTCTTAGTTTAGTATTGAATTTCTATAGGGAAATATGGGGAGCTCCATCATACTAATGGAAATCTAGACCTTTTATATCTGATTGGATGCAAAGGTGCCCCTACAGGAAACAGATTATCCCATTGATGTCAAACTCTCTCTTGCTGTGTGTGTATAATAATAACAATAATTATGGTATTTGTTAAATGCTTACTATGTGCCAAGCACGGTTCTAGGCACTGGGGTAGATACAAGGTAATCAGGTTGTCCCACATGGGGCTCACAATCTACATCCTCATTTTACAGATGAGGTAACTGATGCACAGAGAAGTGGCTTGCCCAAGGTCACATCAGACAAGTGGCGGAGCAGGGATTAGAACCCACAACCTTAGACTCCGAAGCCCAGTCTCTGTGCGTGTGTGTGGTGGTGGTGGGGGGGATGATAATGCTTTGGTCAAATATATTTTTTATGTGAATGAAATGATGACTCTGCTAGCTTGATTCTTCACTTCGAACTAAGCATGGGGAGGCAGCAATGGATATAGAAGACAGAAAGGCCCCTATCATCCCCTTTCCAACTTTATGATGCAGCCGGGTTTATGCTTAGATACCAACACAGTTGCAGGAACCCCTTTTTCCCATCCCTAAATATATTATTTTGGGGGTTACATTGCCATCATAATTGGACACAGGACAACTGAACAGAGGTTTTGTGCCTCCGGGGCTAGAAAATCGGTACTTAACCGGTCCACTTTGGTACAGAATACCAACATGAGATCACAAATAAGCCTTGTAATTTAATCAAGAATTTACTGGCTGTGCTTTAACTCATATGTGAGGCCTAGTAGGGTCTTCATGACTGATGAAGATGATGATTTATGATGGTAATGACAGTGATACCAGTTCATTTACCAGGTTCTGTCTTTGGCATTTCTGGGCTTGGTGGTGTCGTAGACCTGGGGAGGATACTAGTTTCTTCTACCAAAGCTGAAAAAAAGCACCTAAATTGTTAGATGGTTATGGGACATCCTATTCCTTGCTGATGTAGGAAGCAGCTGGATTACCAGACTTGTTTAGGACTCAGAATAGGAAGACGAGTAACCCAATCAAAACAAAATGGCAGAAAGCAAGAGTGCTTCCAAGTTATTCCAAGGTCAGTTTCTGTGTTATAGACTGCTAGAAAGCACATCTCTGTAAAAAAAAAAAAAAAGGGAAAATCTGGCTACATGATTCCAATATCTCAATATACATAGTCTTGTCCCATACCAAAAAAAAAACCCAAACCAAAAACCAAATAAAAAACAAACTTTGGGAGCAGAATACATTAGAATGTAAAGAAATAATGGATGGAAGCCAAGATTCTCACATAGGAGAGGCAGTGATTTACCGAAATCTGTTGGTTGCATTCATGGCCCAAAGGTGCACTGGTGTACAAAGGCATAATAAATATTCAGTATGGGCCAACACCTTTCACCTAAGTCTCAAAAAACAAATAAATATTCCTGAAAATATAACAAAGATCAGTATCAGATTTTTTTCAGGTTAGGTATCTGCTAAAACAGAGAACACATTTACCAGGTTTGGTGTGAGGAGCTTCTGGACTTGGGGTGGTTTTACGTTTGGGTCGTGGAAGACGTGTTCGCTTTGTTGCTTTGGGAGCTGAAGAAAGAAAATGCCTGGTTACCTTAGGAGAAATGCCCAGAAACAGCGGAGACCTCCATTTTCTGATATTCAGAACTGCCTCCTGGCCTTTGGCTGAAATTTGGAATTTTCAATTTGGCTGAAAATTTGAATTTCAATTTGAATTTGACTAAAATTTCATTTTAATCAATCTTTTTGCTCCTAAAATGTTGCATATAAAAAAATTTGGGGGAAATCATTGAGGCTATTTTCAGACAGCAGCATATAACTCAAACATTGTATCTGTTAATTCAAGAACAGAGGAAGAGTGGATTTTACATCTTTAAATATTTCTACACTTTTGGGAGAGCTGTGTTATGCTATTTCTGTTAATAGATGCTATTACAAATAATAACTTTTAATATTTACTATGAACAGATCAAATAACTTTAAATGGAAAATAATGACTGTTAAATGCCATTTCACTTAATACATCCTATTACTCTTTTTTTTGGTATTTGTTAAGCGCTTACTATGAGTTAAACACTGTTCTAAACACTGGGGTAGGTACAAGTTAATTAGGTCGGACACAGTCCCTGTCCTGCTCAGAGCTCATAGCCAAAGTACTCTAATTGTAATAAAAGCAAGTAAGCTTCATATGGATGAAAATTCTATCAGATCTTTAATTTTGAATTAGATAAGGTTTAGTTTGAGTATAGACCACTTTGTGTGTTCAGAGACCAACCCCTCAGCTTAAAACTGTAATTTTTGGTCATTCTTACGATTCATTTTTCTTTTCAGAGTCTTGAAATGAAATGGCAAAAACTGAAATAATGAAACACTGACAAAGTACATTAAGTGGTAGACCCTCACATTCAAAAAGTATTAAATTTTGACTTATTTTTCATTCGACCATTTGCCAGGGTAATTTAAGGACACATCATTCTTCAGAATAATAGAGAAACATAAAATTCAACACAGCTGTTCAAAGTACCAAAAGCTAGACACACAAAAGTGTCCAAAGGAAATGAGAGTTAGATTTTCAAAATCTAACTCTTTAGATTTTTAGATTACAAAAATTTAGATCTGTCTTTTACAATATGTCTTTTGTAATTTAGCGAGTTAGATTACAAAAGACATACAAAAGTGTGCAGAGGAAATGAGAGTTAGATTTTCAAGTACACAAACAAAACGGGGTGCTGGAATGAAATGGGAATGTAGGATAGGTGGATGGCCTGGGTTTTTTTTTTTTTTTAAAGCTCTGTTTCCAGAAGGAAGACTAAGCTTCAATGAAAAACACACAACACACATGATGAGAACAGGATGATGAGGCATCTTCAAGTTAGGTCAAGAGCAGATAGATTCACTGAATTGTCAGAACATAACCCCACCATTTACTTGGAGAATAATGGAGATTGGGGTGGGCAAAAATGCAACCCCTGGGGTTGGGCTGACATGGCTTTGCGACTTTTACGCATCGTGAATCCTACCTGGCCAGCGGCGGATACACTAGGCCACCTTCCAGAATGGCACGACTCCGAGAACAGTAGCATGCTGAGACATACCAAGAGTTGGGCACCACTGACTCCAATACCATCCACTCATCACAGTTGTCCCGCAAACACTTTCAGAAAGGAGTAATTGACCCACAAGGCCAATAACTGCCCAGGCCTGACCTAGATGGATGATGACACGATGCTAGCTTGCAAAGAAAGGTCTTTGCAAAGAAAGATGATGAGGGATAGAGTGATGGAGTGATGAGAGGGAAAATGTTCTGGTAGCCATTCCCTGAAGGTCACCATTTTCCTCATTACCTAGAGTCGTCACTGGAGTTTCCGGTCTAAGTGTACTGGGTTCAAAGACAACAGCAGAAACTAAGGAAAAGTGGACAAAAATACGTTATGAGAGATTGGAAAATTCCCTTGGAATGAATTTTACTTGACAGGGGTAACTGTGAGCCTTCCACATATTACCTGGATTTTAATTCTGCAAGGGAAAGAAAACAAATCCCTGCCCCACACAACATCAAAGATCTGGTTTAGCTGGACAGGTTCCATATTCTTTTCTGAAGCTGTTAGATTGCCTGCTTTGCCAGAATGGCTATCAACCTCACCGCTTAGCTACATCAGCCAGCCACAACAATTACCTCCCTCAGACTAATTACCTAATTCCAGCCTACAGCCCTGCTGGGCTCCAAACTGATATTCAATTACTAACTGTTCCAGAAAAAAAAAAGGTTTCCATTATCAGATTATGGCTGGTATTTCCAAACTAAGAGGAGGTTATCTCCAATTAATTGGAGTGGTGAGCTGGACAATTGAGAAGGGGGAGAAGCCTAAACTCTAATCCTAATATGTGTGAGTAACATCTTGAAGAACAGAAGGTCTAACAATAGAAAATAAAATTCCTGTCTTTTTTCCATACAGAATATGTCCTTCTCTTCTGGCTTTTATTCCCTTTTCATGCATATGCATATGCCTTCTTCATACTGAAAGGCTGCACCAATGGTGCATGAAACACTGGAGACAGCTAATAATAAAATAATAATCACCATAATTATAGTTAGCAGGAAACCAGAAAAATAAGTCAGCATATCCAGAAATGGAACTGTACCAGTTATCTATGTTCACTCCTTTGTTTCAGGCTTTCAAACATTCATTCTTCTAAGACATAGGGCTTTAACCAGCATACTTTCCTGAAACCCTGAAGAAATTATTTACCAGGTTTGGTCAGTGCTACCCCTGGGATTGGTGTCGTCTTTGTAAGTTTGGGCCGTTTGCGCCGCGGCTTTGTGGTTTTGAGAGCTGAAGAAAGAAAAGTGTCTGGGTTATAAGAAGGGTCATAGTCACGAATGCCTTGGTTGAGCATTACAGAGTCCATTCATTCTAGAAATTTTAAGTTGGTATCTTTGGGAAAAACTATTCTCCTTGATTCAATTTTTCTGGATTCAAAGTTAGTTTTTCCTAAAAGGTAGTTTAATTCAAAAATGTTTGGGAGATCATCTGAGGCTGCTTCTGAGGAAGAAAGGAGGAAAAAGTGAAGGTTTCTCGTCCTTTTTTCCCCCCCCTCTTTAGGCTAGCAGCAAAACTTCCAGCAACAAAAAATTCTGAAACCTAAATTTTTTTGAATAAAATCTTCTCATGGAGAAAAGGAACACAACAGCTATAAATGACTGAACTAATATGTCAAACTTTGAGTTATATAACTATTTTTGAGTCTTTGAGTTTCTACAAAATTTTCAAAAAAGTTTTCAAGGGAATAAAAAACATGATTTTTCCATTGTTCAGCATGAAGACCTGGATTTTGCTTAAAAATAAGACAAAAAAACCCCTCAAAATTAAATGATTAAACAGAAAATATTTTATATGAGAAAATGGCACTGGAGAGCTTTACATGGTTTCATCATTAAGTTCTGAGCTAATTTTAAATTTGACCATAGGCAGAACCTAAAACCAAAAAGAATCACATTTTAAAGGCTGCAGAAGAAAAGAATAAGCAAAACACAGCACTGAAGATGAAGCTAGTGAAGTGTTTGAATGAAAATAATATTGTGAGGAAAATAATTTGCTGTTTATTAGTTGAACGGGAGATGATTGGTTTTCTGATTGGCGTGGAAATTCCACTGCCTCTAGCTCTGTAGCAGTGAAGATAACTTTTTTGTGGTGGCAAGCATGATCCTGCTAAACAGGTGATTGGATTTGGAAGCTCCTGCAGCAGTTCAAATGCCGCACAAAAAGAGTCGAATGGCAATAGGGGATGATGGACGGCAACCTTCTGAAAAGTAACTCATCGCTGAACAGAAGCATATGAGGCCAAACTCTCTGAGAAATTAATATGGAATTACCTATTGTTGTTGCTGGAGGCTCAGTTCTAACTGTAACCAGTTCTGTGACTGAAACAGGAAGAAATACAAATAAGTACAGATGAATTCAATGAAAAGGGGGAAACAATGTCAAGGTGGCTGAAGAGTCAGCCAGCAGTGTTGAATTCAGAACAAAGGAGGGAAGGACACACATATTAAAATGCAAAAGAACTTTCTAGAGCTAGATAGCAGTCGCTTTGCCCGCTTCACACATCCATCTTGATGGGCCAGGATGTCCAAAGGAGCTCTGAGGAAATAATGATGCTAAGCTGAGCAGAATTTCTCGTTAGATCAGTCCAAGCAATGCATGAATGTCCCAAGATTAATCTGGCATTCAGCCGGCTCAAACAAAGAAGGAGAAGACTTAGACAAGAGCAAAGGCTTGGGCAGAGAACTTTCTGGCTGGGCGGTAGCGCACACATATGGCTATCCCGAACGGCTAGTGAACGACTCTACTCAGGAGAGAGCCACCTTGATTTAAGTCTTTGGAGAGCAACAAACATGGACATGATGATTCAAGACCATCAGACAGAAAAATATTTGCAAAGATGAGAAGGAAAGACCAACGTATCCTATCTTGAAGTTAGCAATACCCTTTTTACCTATTGCTGTTACTGCCGCTTCAGTCTGAATGGTAGCAGACTTTGAGACTTCATCAAAAACCAACCAAAAGATGCAAAAGAAAAGCAAATAGAACACATTAGCTCAACATCGCAAAGGTTAGAAAAATGATCCTGAAAGTGACCTTTCCCCTCACCTGGCAACAACCATCATGAGTTGGAGTCAGGAGAGGGGTGAGGGGGTCACTTTAAATATCCTGACCCAGGGTCTGATGTTGGATTCGAGGTACCCACGACTGGGGAGAAAGAACTGGTCTGGAGCTCGAATATTTAGTTTCCTGACGACTTAATCTGGGTGTCAGTCTCCATTCTCATTTAGTCAAACTTCCAAAAAACATTTACCAGGCCTGGTCTCCAAAGCTTCTGGACTCGATGCTGATGTAGGTTTGGGGCGGGGATGCGGCGACGGCTTTGGTGGCTTTGGAGCTACGGAAAGACATGCTGGGGTTAATACTATGCTTGGGTAGAACATCAGGGTTAAGGTTGCATTCAAACCTCCACTCGATTTTAGCCATCTTTTTCGTTGCTTGGGAAATTTAAAAAAATGATCCTGTTTGGCCAAAGTGCTGTGTGCTTATTTTTCCACCCAAATATGGCTGATGTTCAAATTTTGGAGAATATTCTCCTCTAATTAAAAGTGCACGGGCAAGGAATGGGAATAATTCTAAAGCAGCAGAACCATAAACATTTACCAGTTGTATTTTTAATGGGGAAAACCTGTGTTTCAGGTGATTTGGAGATATAGAACTCTAACTGATCATTTGTTTTTCATCCTGTGGGGAATGAAGTCAATTATCTTGAACATTACCAAACCATGTCTTATGCTCCAGAATGATTCAGTTGCATAATGAAATCATACCAATTGCAAGCCTGAAAGCTGGGATTTCCAATTCTTTTTTCCTAAGGAGCAGGCCAATCACTCATTTGCTTTCTTAGCTGAAAGTTGCTGTTAGTTCTATCCTCAGTACATAATCGCGCCATTGCCAATGCTTTAATATTACCACAGTGTCGCTATTCACTAGGAGCAAGAGGGCACTGAGTCATAACAGTTTCACTAGCCTGATTTAGGGTAGCAGATTATCTTCTGCAGCTGTTGGTAAGGTGGAAAGTTTAGTGTGCACAGAATTTGGGGCTGTGATGAAAAGGATTCCCAACTCATATGGTTCTAACAAGGGTGGGAAATCCCAGGCTTGTTTGGAAACCAGTTATAGATAAAGATTTTGACAACAAAAAGACACATGAACAATTCAGGGGCAGGATGGAAATGGCAGTAGAAATGAGAGGGAACAGGAAGGGAGGCTGCTTTGAGCCCTGCTCAAGGGAAAAGGAGGCCAAATGTAGTCCAGAGGAGATCCCAAGCCTGGAAAATGTAAGTGTCTTCTAGCACTTACATTCCCAATTTTCTGAAAATCCCTTGGGCTGTATTTAATATGGTTCATAGGCCACTAGGAAACAGCCGTTGTACTCCACCCGCCTGTCCTCTCTCCATAACAATAACAAAGAGCTCCCAGAAAATGTGGTGGAAATGTTAGCTAGGTTTTACAAACACTCAAAATGGTTTTCCGACACACGCAGTGGTAGGATGATTGATCGCAATGGTAAACTGCCCCACTGCAGAGGGAATATTTTCCCACTGCCCCAAGAGTCAGAGTCACAGACAGAGAACAACTCAGGGAGAGGAGTGAATGGCGATGGCAAGACAATATTTCACAGAAGAAGAAGGTGAAACTGTGGGGAAGAGAGGGAAAAGCATAGCTAACCACTGCGGAGAGGCTAGGATCCATTATTACTTATGGTTACCGTCGGGGTCTCAGTCCTAAGTGGAACTGGCCTGTGGACTGCATTAGAAATAGAAAGATTAAAAAGTAAACTGATGAACCCTCAAAGGAAATGAAGACCACTCCCTGGAAAGGGCATCATATTTTAGCCCAGAAGTACTAGAATTAGTTTGTCGGTCATATCTCCCTCATTACCATGGTGCTAGGTAAAAGTGACTCTATTTATTCAAAATCATCTGAAATATCAAGGTTTGAATTCATTTCAACTAGGTCCTCATTCCCTGATCTGCCTGCTTCACGTGAGTGGCAGATCTCACTCTGCCATTATTTCTGAAACATGAGGGGACATTTGGGCAGGGAGATCGCTAACCCGATAAACCGGGCATATACGAAGTCCAGGAGGAGAATAAAGGAGGAGGATTGAGGTGGGGAAGAGTGGCCTTCCCTCCTCATTCTTACTCCTCTTAAGCTGGAAGGACAGAATTGGGAAGACTGTATGACCGAAATCACTCTTTTTGCCCTCATCAGCTGACCTGAAAGACATGTCTAATAAAAACTGACATCATCCTGGAGCTGGAATGGTTTTTGGGAGGTCATCCACTCCAGCCCTCTGCCTCCAGGTGGGTCAATAACTTAGCTATTATCTTCACTACTGTAACAACTAGTTATCTGATTTTTTTCCCTAAAAAATATTCAGGGATAAAGACACTGTCACCTCCCTTGGTGACCTGTTCCATAGGTCCAGCACAAATTGCCCCTGCTTTAATTGAAATCAGTTTCCTTGTTTGCTGCGTAAAAGACACGGACAGCATCTTCCTCATAAAAACTCTTCACCTGCCTGTGGACTGTTATAAAGTCACCGCACTTCATGGCCTATGCTTCTCCAAATTAAGCCATTCCACTTGCTCTAATCTCTTCTCCACGAGCCCTATTTTCCATTTCATGACTAATAGAGACATGATGATAAGTCACTCTAAAGTGTTTGCTGTTGGTTATGGAATGGTCAGAACTCTGAAAAATGTTGTTTTCTTTTTTACCAGGTTTGATCTGGGACACTTCTGGGGTTGCTGTGGTTTGAGGTTTGGGACGCAAACGTGGTCGTTTTGTTGGCTTTGGAGCTGCAGGAAAAAGAGTCTAGGGTTAGTGTAATAACTCCAACTGTAAATATTGTGATTCCTTCATACAGATGAACACATACAGAGAGGCACAAGCATACTGAAAGAAAAGATGTCACTGAAATCCAGGAAATGGAAAAGCTAACCAAATTTTTCATTCATAAAAATTTCTAAATAATTCCCCAATTAGGGTGCATCGTTCCACACTTGATTTTCCCCTCGAAGTCACTCACTCAAGAATCCTCTAATACTTCTCTCAGGTCATTAGCGATGAAAGAGAGTTCACTGCTTTTGTGTGCCTACAGCCTCAAAGTAAAAACAAGCTTTCTCTGTGCCATTATTTCTCAGCATGGCTTTATTACCCAGGAGAGAAGACTGCACAGTCAGAGCATTTTAGATTTGCTTCACTTTTTACGTAGTCTAGAAGAGCTAACAAATTTGTGGAGTTGCAGTTCGATACTCTCAGGACCTATTAGATGAGTTACATAATTACGGTAATCACAATAGGATGGCATCCAATTTCTTTTTCATTTTAGTAAATGATAATGGTATAGCCACGATAGTTATATAACATTCAAGACCGTGAGCCAGTTTATGAGTCTTTGATGTCCAAACTACAAATTATGTGGCTATTTTTTTTTATGTGGTATTTGGCAAGTGCTTACTAACGTTTCAAGCACTGTTCTCAGCACTAAGAACAACACTGGGGCACTTGGATTTAACTGTGAAAAAACCTTCAATTCCCAAACATAAAATGTCCTGCTGCTAAAGGGAAGGTCCGAAGTTAAATGAACTGACTGGAATTTGGATGCTGGGGTGTGAAACACCTGCATTTGATCACATCTTGGGAGAGGCCAGAAATACCAGACTCTTTTGGAAGCTGGCTTCAGAAAGAGGGAGAGGAGACTCGTGACCAAGACCAGGAAATGGGAGAATGACATGTCTGTCATGTTACAGAACAGACAGCTGTTTACCATAAGAACATGCCCTGCTGATGACGAGAGGCTGAAGCTACTTCAGGATCGGTCAGAAAAATAAGAAAAAACTTAAAAAATCAGTGCTTAAGAGAGCAATAGAGGACCACATTAGAGAGTTTTGAAGGATCCATGACCAACTGCTGATGTCACCCGAGCCAGAGAAGACAGGGCGGGCATCCCAGCTGGCCCTGGTTTGGCCAATTTCAGAAGGAGAACAGGAGGGAATGAAGGTGATAGGGAGGAAGGAAGGAAGGCCTGTGGAGTGGTGGCATCTCTAGGGAAAACTGCTTCCTGCTACAGGACGGGTCCTGTAGAAGCTGGGGGACCCCCCCCCCCATTCCTTCCTCCCCCCAACTCCTCGAGCTTCTTCTGTGGCCATGGTCTTGGAGGGAGGGACCCAAGACCATGAACATTCTGGGAAGGGGATCGCCAACCACTAAGGCAGAGCACAGAGCATTCATTACCTATTGTTGCCTTTGAGGATTCAGCTTTATATGTAATAGGTTCCAAGCCTATATCAAAAGCAAACAAAGCACAGATATACCACTGATAATGAAGATACTTCCCTTAAACACTGGATATAAGAAGGTCATCGGGTAATTAAGGTACTCCTTTGATCATCTGGCATAGTTGAATTCCCAAGCAGTTTCCCCAACTCTCATGCAGACACTCCTTTACATTGGCTTCAATGTCTCTCTCTCTCTCTACCCCTTTAGACTTTAAGTTACCGATGGGCAGGGATAACCTCACCCGGCTCTTGAATTGTACTTTCCCAAGTGCTTAGTACAATGCTCTGTACACAGTAAGTGCTAAATCAATCAAAATATGTCTGTTGATTGATTAAGGTACAAGGTCAGTACTCTGCCCCCTACTAGAGAAGCAGCGTGGCTCAGTGGAAAGAGTCAGAAGTCATGGGTTCAAATCCCAGCTCTGCCACTTGTCAGCTGTGTGACTTTGGGCAAGTCACTTAACTTCTCTGGGCCTCAGTTACCTCATCTGTAAAATGGGGATTAAGACAGTGAGCCCCCCGTGGGACAACCCGATCACCTTGTAACCTCCACAGCGCTTAGAACTGTGCTTTGCACATAGTAAGCGCTTAATAAATGCCATATTATTATTATTATTACTACTTATCTTCAGGCCTTCACCACCTCACTCCAGCTAGCATGCTTAAATACTATTAAATTCTAACATTATAGTGCAAATACCAATGACTGATTTATTAATCTCTCAATTCTTAGGCCAATATCACCAACTAGGAGAGGAGTAAAGGCCGCAGGATAAACCGTCAGTAGCCTTTTGCCATTCTGTCTTGCAGTTTTGACTTTTCTCAGTTTCCCTATCCTTTCTTTTTTTGGGAATGGGCCTGCATCTGACTTTGAACCCTAACCAAATCTCATTTCTACCACACCCTTTCTTGGGGAGAGGCAGTTCAAGCCATTGTTCGGCAGCCTTCGGGAGAGAATACTCGGCATAAATAACATCATCTTTCGGAAAACAAGCGACAGCTTCCAGAACCGTCCATCAACTCTGTTGATCAGAAATGCCGAGCCCGCCAAAAACAGATTTCCATGCTAGCCAACTCGCTCTGCTAAAGCACGCAAGGCAGATTTACCAGGTTTGGTCTGAGTTGCTTCAGGGCTCGGTGTGGTTTTAAGTTTAGGACGAGGACGAGTTTGAGGGCGAGGACGTCGTGGCCGTTTGGTCGTTTTGGATGCTACAGGAAGAAAGTAGCCAGTTATTGTAGGAGTCACAACCTTGAGAGTTGTGGGGGGTGAGGGCTCCATACAAACCTCAAGGGCCAGCAAGCCCTTCCTCTTATGTGATGTGAAAATAGAGCCTCCTGAGTTGCAGATTGCTGTGGTTAATCCCTTCAACCCACACCAAGTTTTGGGCTGAGTATTTGCTTATTATTTAGTCAATCCTTGCCAGAGTGGAAAAATATAGACCCTTCTGTTTTTCAAACTTGAAACATAAAACTTCATGCAGCTAGACAAGAAAACAATAGATTAATAGATTTTTTTTGAAAAGACTGGCGGGATGTTGAGCGGAATGAACAGCCAAGTGAAGTTAAGAACGCAGCTTTGGAAGGAAAAGACTATGCCAAGACACAAAGGACTTGAGAGTAGGTCTAGTATCAAGCTAAATTCAGAGCAGACAACTTCCTTCCATGGCATATAACTTTACAGAGTCACAGACCATGAATGCGCTAAAGAGAAATTCAAGTATTTATGAGTTTTTGTTCCAAAGAGAAACACACACGGAGGATGATGAGTGCCAAAGAAAATGGTCAGGGCGTCAATGTGAGCCAATCAGGAAATTTGAAAGCGACAACGACTGAGAAGACAGAGAAGGAAAACAGAAACAAAATCCACCTCTTTGGTCAGAAATGTTACCTATTGTCACCGAGGTGGTTGTTCCCTCTCTTTCAGGTCCCAAGCCTCCATTAGGAAACCGCAAGGCAAAACCAGAAACAGACAAAAATCCAAAATTGAGGATACTTACATTTACCTGGGAATGAATGAATTTCTAATCATTAAGATGACACAGTATTTTTAGCAATAGAAGAAACCCATCGAAATGAGACGCTACAACCAATTGCAAGGCAAAACCAGAAAACAAAATCCCAAATTGAGGATACTCATGTTTACCTGGGGAAGATTGAATTTCCAATGATCAGGAAGATAGAATATTTTTAACAATAGAAGAAACCCATCTAATGAGACACTATACTGCCTCTGAGAGTGGGGTTAGGCATAGAGAAGCAGTGTGGCCTAGTCTGGGAGACAGAGGACCTGGGTTCTAATTCTGGCTCTGCCACCTATCTGCTGTGTACCCTTGGGCAAGTCACTTCACTTCTCTGTGCCTCAGTTTCCTCATCGGTACATTGGTGGTTAAATCCTACTCCCTGCTACGTAGATCGTGAACTCCATGTGGGACAGGGACTGTATCCAACCTGATAACCTTGTATCTACCCCAGTGCTAAGGACAGATCTTGGCACATAGTAAGTGCTTAACAAATACCATAAAAAAGGCCCACCTCAGTGTGGTAACTTTCAGAATCCCCCTTTAGACTGTAAATTTGTTGTCGGCAGGGAAAATATCTACCACCTCTGCTACACTGTACTCTCCCAAGTGCTTAGTACAGTGCTCTGCACACAGAAAATTCTCAATAAATGCAATTGATTGATTCCTTACGGGACGGTCATGATATGATCAGGGGACTGTAATCTTTAGAGGGACAATATGCCCAAGTGCTCCCCACTCTGACCCTAAATTACAGTATAGTGTGGCGGCCTCACATGCTTAGCCACGCCTGGGAGGAGGTGGCCTGGGTTGCAGCCAAAGTGGGAAGAAGCCAGGTCAGTGAGAGAGATGAAATGAAGCATGAACGGAGTTGATATGGATTAAAAGCATGATCCCAACCGAAGCCCACTTTGGATCCCAAAATTTTGACCTCAGAAGAGTTTCATTTTTCTCCTAGACTGAAGATTCTTGTGCTTACCACCCTTCTCAAGTCTATTTCATTTGGAAAATTGGAACAAATCTATCTTTAAATACAAGAGAAGCAACATGGCCTCAAGGAAAGAGCATGGGCTTGCTTGTCAGAGGACCAGGGTGCTAATCCCAGCTCAGCTACTTGACTGCTGTGTGATCTCGGGCTAATCACTTAACTCCTCTGTGCCTCAGTTATCTCATCTGTAAAATCAGTTACCCCAGCACTCAATACACTGCTTAACATATAGTAAGCACTTCTAAAATGCCGCCAAAAAACAAATACCTTTGCTTGGAGAACCTGAAGAGTCAGTGACCCAGTGCTGCTTTGTGATCTCAGATCATTATTGAGCACAATGGTCATGCTGACAAAAGGAGCAAACTGAGATGGAAATGAAGGTCCACACTGCACTATCCAAGAGAAATGCCTGAAAATATTGAGAATGGACAATGACCTCCATTTTCATTTGGGCTTCTCACTCACAAGTAACAGTCTATTCAGTGCCAATTTAGGATCCCAGAGAAGCAATGAAAACTTTTTGCCTGGGACAGGAACTGGGATAACCTCCTCAGTTGGCTCTCTCTGATGAAGAATCAGAAGGTGAGCACTCATTCCTGAACTGGAGTGAGCCCGGCACTGTTCCAGGGATGCTAAACTTCTTGCTCCGTCCTAAAACTATGTTGGTGCATCTTAAGACACAATCCACCAAGCATTAGTCTCCCTGATTCCTGATGAAGATAAATGGACTCTCCAGTGTTCTCTTTTTCATGACTTTAACAATATTGCTGCCACACAAGAATTATTTTGCCTCACTTGTGCCCATTTGAAAGACCCTTAATGGGAGTGGGGGGCAAAGAAGCAAAGTAGAATTTCATCCAGAAAAGCAAAGCAAGATTCCAAACAAACTACCAGTCAAGTGTGTCCCTGAACGGTAACGAGCTGGGCTACGTGTTCTTGGTGAGGTGGAAAGTGAGAGAAAGTGGGTAGAAGCTTCCCAACTGAGACATGGGAAATAAATCAAAGTGGGTGGATGTCTGTGTCCAGCAGAGAGAGGGCATGCTGTCATCTTGCCAATCAATCCTGAAATCAGCTCATCAACAATTGCTCTGGAAAGGTCGGATCATTCTGCCAGGAGTCTATCAAGGGCTAAGAACGATCTGCCCAGAATTAAGACTAGGTTGAAATCAAGAGTGCAAGTAAAAAAAAAAACTTTTTTAACTGGTCTGCCACCACCCCTGTCTGTGGTAGGGGAGAGGGGCTCATTGTTGGGGAGATTTATGGTCAGCAGGCCTTGAGGGAAAGGGCTAGGAGGAAGGGTGAGATAGAGCAGACATTTCAGGGCAGGAACTTCCCAGGACAAAGCAAATGTTTCCTCTTAGTGGGGAAATGGTCTTGGGTCAACATAGTATTCAACATGCACCCACAGCGACCTCCCCTCCTTCATTCGAATGGCCAAGGTGGCAGGAGAAAGAAGATGTAGTGGAGCCAAGTAGAGAGTGACAGGCAGAGAGGCTTGTTCTTTGAGACATCTCATGCAGCCCTCTCAGCTCTGTCTGGAAGCTATGCTGATGGAAATGGAGAAAATCCAGTTCCTGTCAGGCAGTCTCCCACCTCCCCCTTTCCTTCCCCCGCCAACTCTACAGGCTGGGAAGAGACCCCATGTTACCATCCATCACTATAAAGGTAGGGCAAATCCAGATTCCTAAAAGCTTGGAGAGGAGAAGGGAAGATTTTGGTGTACCTGGTGGAGATCATGCTTTTTGGTGGCAATGAGAAGTGATGAAGAAAGATGACTTTTTGGAATGTGAGAAAAGCTCATAATGATACAAGAGTAAACTCCGCCATCAAATCACCATTCTCTAAGGAAATATCATTACCGAGTCACCCTCGACTGTCCAGCACTAAATAAAACAGACTGAAAAGTGATATCAGTGTATGACACTGCAGTGAAGTGATCCTCTCCCAAACAAGCACTCATGTATCACTTTTTAAACTGTCTGGCCAATTAATGACTCCTTAATACAGCCTCATGCATATAATAGGCACTGAATAAGTTGCAGTTGGTGATGGTGGGTTAAAGGTGATGACAGTGATAATGAGGATGACATTGTGTGCCTTCTAATTTAAAAATTCAAGCAGAAAAAATGGAGAAGACTAGAGGGATGGGAAGGAAAGGGTCCGGATGACTGTTGTTCATTTCGTAGGGGAAACAGGTCAAGGAAGAGGGCTGTGGCAAGTCCCTGGAATTCAGTGGAACTATGGACTTTTGTGGGCAGGGATTGTCTCTCTTTATTGCTAAATTGTGCTTTCCAGGCATTTAGTACAGTGCTATGCACACAGTAAGTGCTCAATAAATACAATTGAATGAACTCATTCCCTCAACCTCATCCCTGCATTAGGCAGGGCCACCCCTGCCCAGGACTATGGGGATTCTAGCGTGTAAGCTAGATGTGGGCAGCAAACGTGTCTACCAATTCCACTGTATTCTCCCAAGCAGTCAGTACCATGCTCTGCACACAGTAAGCACTCAATAACGTCCATTAATTGATTCTCACATGGAGCATAATTCCTGGAAAACGACCAAATTCTTAAACAGTGATGTCTCCCTGAAGTCCCTCTGACAACCTGGGAAGTCCTCTCCAAGCTTAGCTCCCTCCTCTTGTCAATGCCCTCCCCAACAGTGATTTCTTTACTCCTACCCTTCCATATTCCAGAGTCTAAATCTGCATAACCACAATGGTGTGTTATGGTCATCCCTGACCCCTCTTGGTTAACTTCTAATGATGCATTTACCAGGTGTAATCTGTGGCACTTCTGAGCTTGGGGATGGTTCTGGCTTTGGGAGAACAGGAGGTGTCTCTTTAGGAACTGAAAGAAAAAAAGGGATAAAGTGTTTACTGCTTAAATCAGAGTAAACCCCAAATGTGCAAAATAAAGACAGAACATGCCCACGGCTGCAGAGAGGCAAGAAATTTTTGCACGGGACCAAAGAGTGAATGTGAAGGAGCTTAGTTAAGGGGTTTTTATTCTCAAAATGTCAGCTGTGAATTCAGATCAAACAAATTATGGCACTCTGGCATCTTTAAAACTTGTCAAAAAAAAGAGGAGATGAGAAGCAGTGAGAGAAGAGGAAAGGTCAGACTAAACCCCTTCAAACTGGGCTAAAGAACAGAGATTTAAGTGAAATGGGTGCACATTCCTGGAAGGATAATAATGACACTGGAAGTGCTGATGGGAAAACCCTGTGTCTTCCAAGTGGGAGAATAAGGCTAAACTACTGAAAAGTCTTAGGCAGTGAGAGGACCATTCGGATGAGAAGTCCACAGTCCAAGCCAAGGAAATATCATCGCTTACTGCTGCTTTTAATTGCTGAATTAAAGAATCTACCAGGTTTCAGGGCTTCATCCAAATACAAAAAGCCAGAAAAATTCCATGAAAATATGACAGTAAACTGGAGAAACGATACTTCCTTGCTAAAATTTACTTCATTTGTTGGTGCTGCTCATTATACATTAGAAAAATGATTGGTGTCAAAGTTGCTGCCTCCCTACATTGCTCTTTACAACGTGAAAACACAGTAGATCAGTTCTCTATCCCTGTAACTCTATGTAGAAAAGCCTCAGGCAAAATGAGGGAGGAGGTCTCCAGAACAGTGTAGGTGACACAAAAGTAACAGCTAAAGATATCTGGAATGTATTATTTCCAATAGATCATGATGCCAGTATAAATATTCATGTAAAGTACTGATGAAAAAGTTCCCAAATATTCCAGCTTCAAAAACAAATTCAAATATCTTTCTGAAATCACAATTTCTCTAAGAAGCCTTTCCCTATTCATGGCTAATCTTCCAGACTGTGAGCCCGCTGTTGGGTAGGGACCGTCTCTATATGTTGCCAACTTGTACTTCCCAAGCGCTTAGTACAGTGTTCTGCACACAGTAAGTGCTCAATAAATATGATTGAATGAATGAATAATCTCCCCAGGCTATATCAGACTAAATCAAGTTGACTTTAGCACTGCTCCCCCACCTAATCGCTGGTGTACACACAACCCCTGGGGACATTTAATGTACATAGCTTACACATCCTACTCTTTAAGTTCCAGCTTATAAGCATAGGCCCTTTTTCTTCCTGTCTGTAATTTTTTTTAAGTGTTTGCCTCTTTAAACTTCATGAGGGCAGGGATCAGGTCTAGTTCATTCAAATCATTCATTCAATCATATTTATTGAGCGCTTACTGTGTGCAGAGCACTATATTAAGCGCTTGGAAAATACAATTCATCAACAGAGACGGTCCCTACCCAACAACAGGCGCACAGTCTAGAAGGGGGGGGACAGACAACAAAACAAAACAAGTAGGTGTCAATACCATCAGAATAAATAGAATTATATATATATATATATATCTACATATACATATATATACACACACACACACATATTTACTCTGTTATACTCTTCCAAGCTTATTGTGGACAGGGGAACATATCTATCAAGTCTGTACTGTACCTTCCCAAGCACTTAGTACAGTGGTCTTTCACAGTTAGTGCTCAATAAATACCACTGATTGATTGATTCCCAGTTCTCTGTACACATAGAAACTCAGTAAATATTGTGGATTGATTGGTAGGATATTAATACCAGGTGTCGAGTAAATTGTGTATTTGTTTTTGACAGATAGAATGGATATTTTCAGCAAATTATTCTCAGTTGTTCCCATCTAATGCTCCCCAAGAACAATGGCAGGTCAAAATGTTTTGCTATTATAACCCAAGTTAAATGCCTTTCCAGTAACCACCTCTAATGATTTCATTATAGTACACATGCCCTTATTCATATGTATTTTTACCTCAACTTAGACAATTTAGGAGTGACCATCACCTGGGAATAGAAACATTTAAACTTAAATATTCAAACACAATATTTGGTTCAAGCTTTTCACTTAACAGATAGGCTTTGGCTCCTTTATTCTGAGCAAACTATCAGTGCTTTTTTCTTCCCAAAATGAAGGACAAATTGGTGCAATTAATGCCAGAGGAGAAAAAGGACATTAAAAGGGCCAGACTGTGAGGTAGCCTAATTCACTCACGTAATGGCTAAGGATCAGAAACTTTCAAAGGTCTCCTGGAGCCAACCAATGTGTAATTACTTCCTTAAGTGTCTGGGCGCATTTAGGCTAGGAAGAAACAAATTGTGTTTTGCTTAAAGCAGAAGAAACGTGTCAGGGAAAAACAAATCAGGAGGCAGCCCAGAATCCCCAGTGTGAATCGAGTTTCTGTTTTGCCTAAACAGGGTCTCCTTTCTGGGTAAATATACACCCACATTTTAGTGTACTTGGCGGTGGAGGGTTGGGGGGCGGCGGGGTCACTATATGAATTTGGCAGGACTGTAAAATTCAACTTCACAGGGATATTCAAGGCTTCCACTGTCTCAAATAGGTAGCCTAGAAAAACCTGACACTGAAAATTATAAAAAGGCAGAAAAAACATTTGATTTGATGCAAGATTATTTAAATAAACTGAAGAGTTACTGCCGGGAACTAGACTTCAGAAGAATTGAGAAAAATACCAAAGAGGAATTGTAAAAGGAGAAATCAATTTTAGCTAACATGGAGTTGACGAAAGGCAATTTCGTCCACATAAACACGTAAAATTCAACCACCTCAGATTAGGAAAGAGAAAGAAACCCTTACTTTCCACTCACTAAGAGAAACTCCATTCTTCATTCTTTTCATTGACCTTTCATGTTCCCTTCTTACTACGCGTCCACACTTCTCAAATCAGGTTTTACAGATAGGAGCGAGAGGTGAGGGGAAGAATGGAGAGAAGAGGAGGAGGGCAGGGCTTGAGGAGGGGAGAGGAGAACCAGTTGGAAAAAAAAATACTAAATTTCACGACGGAATTCTGACTTCATGAAATGCAAGTGAGCGTGATGTACCCAGCCTGCGAGAAATTGCAGGCTCCCCGATGAGAACATTTAAAAAGAACTTACAGCTTCTCCTTTCCTCATCACCAAACCATTGGCAGAGAAACACACTGTGGGTTTGAGGCTAACCTGAAATATTTTTGCAGTTCATACATCTCCTCACTGTAAGGTGTGTGATTGAGTAAATACGTTAAATAACTATGCTCCTTACATTAAATTAATTGAGATTTCATTTTCTTGAGGTGGAGCAGAAGGCTTCAAGTGCAAAAGAACATCTCCAGCACTGATTTATTAAACCTCAATTTAAATAAGGGATTTCAAAAATAATGTAATTACCGGTTTTGGTTAGAGGCATTTTGGGTGTGGTCGGTGGTTTTGGCTTTGGAGTAAAGTACTCTGTTTCCCTGGGCCCTGCAATAAAAAAACCTGGATTAGAACTGTTGCCTTCCAGGGATCAGAGTGGTGGAACTCAAATCAGCACATAGGGGAAGCCTGAAATGGAGAAACAGAAGAGTTAGAGAGTGGGAATATAGCTTCATTTGGGCAACTGGGGTTTACTGGCTTAACTGCTCTCTTTGGCCTTGACCTGGAGGAGTCAGTCAAAGAATGGCTGATGATCTTATAGAAGAGGATAGCCCTCTTTTAAATCACGAACTAATACAGCAAAAGCAAAAGCAGTGATCTGGGGGAGAGATCATTGTTACCGGTTGTTGCCTGGGGACCTTCAAAGTCAATAGAGGTAGATTTAGGCTTAGGTGTTGCTTCTGAGCTTAACACTGTTGAGAGAAAAAAGGGGGAAAACCCAGAAATGTTTAGAAACCAGAAATCTAAAAAACAAAACAAAACAAAAACAACAAAAGAAACCAGCTTTATCATTTTTCTTTAGACCAAGCTACATCTAAAAAAATCTCAGATGAAAAGGCTTTCCAAAAGACCAGGAACTGCAAAGTCATGTTGCAATAAGTATGACCCTCCCTGATTTATGTGCATGAATGTGAATTTCTTCAAAGACATTTCTTGTTTTGGGGAAATGACTGCAAAGAAAACATAGATGCTGATATAACATATCTATGATATCCAAAACTTAGGAAAAAAACCTGTCATGTTTTCACATTTTCATCTTGCAGTAAGCAGAAATAAGGACTTCAGCAACAACTCTGAATACAAGTTAATAACTAACATGCATCGCCATTTCTTCTCTTATCTATCGAGTTCCCTTTCATACCAGAGTCAAATATGTGATTAATGCATTACATTCAATGCACTGACTATCTTTACAAGCACATTTTTACACAGATAATTTTTCTAGGGTTTTCTTTTGGTATTTGTTAGGCACTTACTACATGTCAAGCACTGTTCTAAGCACTGGGGTAGATAAAAGTTAATTAGGTTGGGCATAGTTCCTGTCCTACATGGGGCTTACATGGTTAGGGATTTTTTTTCACAGCTATGCTAGTCCAAGCCACATTGTTGGGTTGGTATCTTATGATGTTTCCCTCTTTCTGAGATTGCTCATTCATTCAATTGTATTTATTGAGCGCTTACTATGTGCAGAGCACTGGACTCCACTTTCTACATCAGTTCTACAACAGTTTCTCTAAGGACAACCAAGAAATGTGCCTGACTACCCAATTTCTGCCACTTAACTCCTTTCTCAATTCCTGCTCACCTCCTCCACCTAAAACATCTCATTTCCACTTCTCATTCATCAGAGGTGAATTATTCTTTATTATTTATTTAAAATATGCTTTCTTATTCATTCTTTATTATTTGACTGCAACTATCTCCTTGGGCCCATTTCCATGGGAAACACTACTTCAAAAGACTTACTAATTAAACCGAGAATAACATCAAAGCATTTCAATCATTCTACATGTTCATTAATTAAAACTTCTAATAATGAAGTGCTAATTAATCCAGGATTTTAAAAAAATTCACAGGGATTTAAAATTTGTGAGATTTAAGGTGTTAACTACAATTTACCCTGCTTTACCCTCTAAACTATAAGCTTGTTATGGGTGGGGAATAATAATAATAATAATAATAATAATAATAATAATGGCATTTATTAAGCACTTACTATGTGCAAAGCACTGTTCTAAGCACTGGGGAGGTTACAAGGTGATCAGGTTGTCCCACAGGGGCTCACAGTCTTAATCCCCATTTTCCAGATGAGGTAACTGAAGCACAGAGAAGCTAAGTGACTTGCCCAAAGTCACATAGCTGACAATTGGCAGAGCCGGGATTTGAACCCATGACCTCTGACTCAAAAGACGAGTCAAATGCTCTCTCATGTGCTTAGTACAGTGCTTTGCAACAAAGCAAGAGCTCAATACCACTGACTGAATGAAAAAGGAAAAGGAGTCACCAGAAGCACATTCCAAAATCTAAACCTATCTTAAGAGTTTCCTAGAGACTGATTCAACAATACAGCTTATAATAGTAATAGTAATGATGGTATTTGTTAAGCGCTTACTATATGCCAAGCACTGTTCTAAGCGCTGGGTTAGATACAAGGTTATCAGATTGTCCCAAGTGGGGCTCATAGTCTTAATCCCCACTTTACAGATGAGGTAACAGGCACAGAGATGTTAAGTGACTTGCCCAAAGTCACACAACTGACAAGTGGCAGAGCCGGGATTAGAACCCATGACCTCTGACTCCCAAGGCCATGCTCTTTCCACTAAACCATGCCGCTTCTCAAGGTATTAGAATTTATAAACTATATTGTAGGTCATTTTCTAGGGGCTGAAATCAAATGACCAGTAATTCAACCCTACCACATAATTTAAATATCTCCATCTACTGAAAAGATTGTGTTTTAATTCCTGAACTTCCTCTGCAACACTACTCTGATCTAGACTCTAGGAAAATAGATTTCCAAGGGGCAGGGACTGTGTCTAATTCCCACCTGTCTATTCTCTCCCAGTGCTTAGTACAATGCTCTGCACCTAGTAATCACTTAAATACTATTACTACTCCTACAACTAAAAGAGTTTCAGTAGAATGATAGGAAAATCCTACTCTTTCTAACCTTTGTGGGATTGACTGAACCAAAAAGCAACAGAAATGGGGCATTCTTCCAGGGAATTGTAAATAAATATTCTCCCTTTCAAAATGCAATTTCTATCTCCAGTACCTAGTCTATTTTAATTTTTTTATTTTTTTTTTGTAACCAGTTACTCTGTGCCAGACACCGTACTAAGCTCTGGGGTAAATACAAAGTAATCAGGCTAGACACAGTCCATACTCTACATGGGGCTCACAGTCTTACTCCCCATTGTACAGATGAGGTAACTGAGGCACAGAGAAGTTCAGTGACTTGCCCAAGGCCACAAAGCAGACAAGTGGCAGAGCCAGGGTTAGAAACCAGGTCCTTCTGATTCCCAGGCCTGTGCTCTAGCCACAAGGTCATACTTATTGATTGGCTGAGTAATTTAGATAATGATTTCATATCTCAGTCCCAGGCAGTGAACTCCCCAAGTATCCGGCTCATGAAATTGCCAGGGTTTTTTTTTGTTTTTTGTTTTCTTTTGCTCTTTTGTGATGGACGTGTTTCTCTGTTCAGAGAAATACCAGTATTGCTGGTTATATCAGTAAAGGCTGGCTAGAATGGGATCATATTATCGCATCTCTGCAGTTTCCATGGGGATGACTAACAAAAAACAACAAAAAAAAACCCCAATTCCCAAATGCTTTTTCTCAAAATGGGCACAAAAAAACCCATTTTTGGGCCCTATTGTTAGAAAATAAAGAACAGTTAGTTGTCATTACCAGTGCTGGGCTGCGAAACTTCGGGGCTGGAGGAGATTTTAGGTTTTGAAGAGATAAATTGTGTTGTACTGGGAGCTGGAAAAAAGAAGCAAGATTATAAATTCTTACAGTTTTCATAATGATCTACTAGGAAATAGAGAAAGAAGGGACAGGAAACAGGGAGAGAGTGAGAACAAGGGCAAACATACAAATGCTCTTCAGGGGGATTTTTGAAAGAATGAATTAATCGTTTTGTTGGAAATCCACCATAAAATGATTTTCCATAGGGAAAAAAATTGATCATGTCAGTACAGTTGGATCCCAAAGTCAATCCCAGCTGTTATTACAACTTCAAAAACTGAAGACTACTTGGAGCCTGAAATGAGAAAAAGAGTGCTAATATTTAACTACGGCACAATTCTTGTGTATATTTTGTAAGCAGCCATTCTGAGCTCCAGGAAAACAATGTTACATTTCCAAAAAGAGAAAACAAAAACAAAACCAACTACATCATAAAGCTCCAGTTACCCAAAGACAAACTCTATACCATCATATTGTGACTGGAAGCACAATGTCTTGAGAACAACAGAATGATTTTCAGAAACAAGATCTAATGTGGAGTTGGAGTCCAAGCATATACAAATAACCAGAGTACTTCATTTATCGGGTAGAAAGGACATAACCTTGGATTTTTTGAGCATTTCGACGTTGCTAAAGAGCAAGCACTGCCAGCTACCTAAAGATGTGGCTAAATCCACAAATGATCAATGTAAACCAATTGGGCCATTTGGACCGATTCCATGTTGATAGCGGTTTCATAGGCTGCTGAACTTTCCAACTCCCTGACCTAAATATGCCAAAAATTCTCCAAGCACACAAGATTTTCCCTGATGAAAAGGAAACATGGAACTAGAAATCCACAAAGAAATACTGTTTTTACCCAGTGTTGTCCCTGGTAGCTGAGGGCTTTGAGAAACTTTAGATGGAGTGGTTTCCAAAACTCTGGGTTTTTCTGCTTAATGAAGAGAAAAATGATTCAGAAATATAAGTGGCAGAAAGAACATTTCTATCAAAAAGAAATCTGTTGGCTTATTTCTAAACCCTTACAAATGTCGAACATGCAGACAATGTAGAAACAGTTTTCAGTGGAGAACAGGGGAAAAAAATTCTTCCTGTGCACTTGGTCACAACAACAGATGTCATTCCAAAATATATTTAGACTACAGACTGGCAAGAATCGAAGGCTGTGGCTATGTTCTGCACAATGCTGAGCATAAAAATTATGGAAAATAAATAATTCCTGAGGTAGGATATACAAGTTTCATATTATTCTTGAGTCACTAGAGTTTCAGCAAAATGAAGGAAAAATCTGATCTCATCACGGGCTCTAAATACAGTATAATTCCTCATTATGCCATCATAGAGCATTCCCCCTCTAGACTGTAAGCTCATCATGGGCAGGGAACGAAGCCACCGACTCTGCTGTATTGTACTTCCAAGCTCTGCACACAAGTGCACAGTAAATACTATTGACTGATTGACTGAGACAATTTTGATACTTTTCATATTCAAGAATGCCAGCTTGAACTGTCACTGTCACTGGGAGCTTAACTTTCTTTTTAATTGAATTTATTATTGCCTTTGTTAGAATAACTTCAGGTAGTCCTGAATTGCACAATTGTTATTTTACCGCATTATGTAAGTTCAAAACAGCGGGTTGCAGAGAAACCCTATTCTTGCCTCTGAAATAGAAAGTACGAGCTACGTTTGAACCTCAAAACACTTAAAAGAAACAATTTACCAGGTTTGCGTTGCGGTAGTTTGGGCTTGGTGCGTTTTGGTTTACGTGTCGTAGGGATCGATTTGGTTGGCCTGGGAGCTGAAAGAAGTAGACTCGGTTATGCAATTCCTCTTTAAGTGAGTTTTCCTCAGGACTCCTGCTCATCTTGGGCGAAAGAGTGAAATGGGCCCTGACTGCACTTAAATCTAGTGGTTGGGCAGGAGTAATTCAGCCGGACTAAGATTCAGAAACTAAGGAATGAGTCAAATAGGGGCTGAAAGGGAAGTGTGTGGACAGACTTCCAGGATGGTTAAATGGGCATTTTCAGGGAAAGACATTGTAAGGTCACACACAACTAACTTTCCCACATCCCAGGCACCATTTCTGATTTCTTTTAGCTTCTCGCCTTGCCTTCTATGCTACTGGGAAGCAGTGTGGCCTCATGGAAGAAGTACGGGCCTGGGAATCGAGGGACCTGGATTCAAATCCCAGCTCTGCCTCTTGCCCACTATGAGACCTTGGGCAACTTCTAAGTGCTTCAGTTTCCTCATCTGTAAAATAGGGATTCAATACTTGTTCTCTTCCCCTTTAGAATGGGAGCCCCACGTGGGACAGGCACTGTATCTGACCTGATTCTGTTATATTTATCCCATCACTTAGTATAGTGCTTGGCACATAGTCAACAATTAAATATCACAATTATTATTACTGTCATGAGCAATCCCCAGACACCAGGTATGCTGTGAAGGGGAATAAAGTGGGAACACAGAACCACTGTGTTAATCAAGTGGGTTAACTGGCCAACTCAGAGATACTGAGAAGGATATAAGCTCCGAATTCCCAAATCCCTCTCTGTACAACCACAAACGTGTGGCTTGCAGCAATCCCAACTTTGTTGAACTGTAAATAAGGCTCTGAAGGTTAAGAAACCAAGGTGTTGAGGATTTTTTTTTCAGGTGAGCCCTGATTGTGCCCTGAGCAGGGTTGACCACTATGGTGCTGGGCCAAAACCACTGACAGATTGTGATGAAAGTTGTTATACATACCATGGTGACCCCAGTTGAACCCTCTCCTTACTCAAACACAATTATTCATTCATTCCCTCCTGAGAACCCTAAAGTACCTCCGTGGCCTTACAGCATGCCCTAGAATCCAGCCTACTGGGAAGAAAAGGCTACAGGTCGATTCTTTTTATGAAGGAACTGGATTAGATTTTCTTGGGAAATTCTCAGTGTTTGAAATGAAAAATTCCATAATTGTCAGCTCATTTACCAGACGTCGTTTGCTGCATTTCAGGGCTGGCAGAGGTTCTCAGTTCATGAAGCACAAAGGGGGTTGCTTTTGAAGCTGAAATAAAGAATCCCCACCCACACCAGTTAGCATGAGGTCCTTCGAAAGATTTAACATGCTGCTGTTTGATGAAAAAGCACATGCCAAGAGCCTGTGGTGAAAACAAAACCCATTATGGAGTCTCAAAAACTAACGGATGAGATGGTTGTTCAGAAAGGAAAGAAGATAAAATAGCAGCAATGCTTATTCAACGATCAAAAATAAAGTGCATCAAAGACGTCTGGGATGCCCAGGAGGGCAGTTAAATGGAAATGACCATAGGATGGTGGAAAAGGTCCATGCACAGGAGATGGCCGGTTGTTTCACTTCTTTAAGTTATGAGAGCCCTAAAGGAAAAGTTCAGAAGAGGGAGTGAAGGTCTCATCAGGTGCCATAAGGAAAAATGAAGCAGAAAGGTCCGCAATGACCAATGATGGAATGAAACGAGTTCTTGGAAGACAGGCATTCACATGGACTTTCCTTCACTGAAAAACAAAGTGCAACCCTGAAGCGAAAACATTACCTAGTGTTGCCGTTGGCCATTCAAGAACACCAGAAGCATAAGGCGGGGCAGATTTCAGAACGGATTCACTTGTTGCTGTTGGAATAAACGTCAGCAGTTACATGACAGTTGAGGGCCCCAGGAATAAACGTCTAATTCTTCGTGAATAAATGATGTCTATGGGCACGGAAAATACATATAAATGGGCTCTTCACACTTGCTGACCATCCCTTTTCAAATCTAGTGATTCATTAGGTCTTTAAGGATGATCTCAAATTTCCAAAATTTGCAGCGACCCAGTTCTGTCAGCCTCGTCAAAATGCCGCTTATTAGTTTTCCATTTGTTTCTACTGGATTCTCCCCTCTCCAGTAAAATCAGTGAGCAGGCCGGATAATGGAAACACCTCTGCTATGTCAGAAAATGTATTTCCAATCTAAGCAGATGACATTTTGTGGAGATCCAATGGTTCTAAGCACCTGAAAGACTGTGCTCTAGACCAAAAACCCTTACAACCACAGAATATTTTTATACGGTCAGATAATAGCAATGCAAAGTTACTTCATCCAATGTCTAAAAGTCACCCAACTGAGGTTGGTGGAGTGTTTCAGGCTTAGCAATAATAATAATAATGATGATGGCATTTATTAAGCGCTTACTATGTGCAAAGCACTGTTCTAAGCACTGGGGAGGTTACAAAGTGATCAGGTTGTCCCATGGGGGGCTCACAGTCTTAATCCCCATTTTACAGATGAGGTAACTGAGGCACAGAGAAGTGAAGTGACTTGCCCAAAGTCACACAGCTGAAAATTGGCGGAGCCGGGGTTTGAACCCATGACCTCTGACTCCAAAGCCTGTGCTCTTTCCATGAGCCACGCTGCATCTAACAATAGAGTTGTACATGATAGAACTGATATTGCTGGCTCGGGAGGGCTATCAGACTTGAGAAAACAAACACTGCTTAAAAGAAAAAAAAATGAGAATTTTCAAAGACTGTGCTGTGAATGTTCAGCTGATTAATACCAGGCAGATAAATTTCAACCAGAAATCCACTTTCAAAATCAATCAATCAGGGGTATATATTGAGCACTTTGTGCAGAGCACTATTATTAAGCATTTGGGAGAAGACAGTATAACAGCCAGCCCTGAAGCTGGTGTCAAGGATGGTGCCAATAGCATGCTGTTCATTTATGGCTTGAAAAATTCCTTCTTGTTTTTGTTTTTTTTAAAAAAAGGTATGTGGTAAGTGCTTACTGTGTGCTAAGACCTGTACCGAGAGCTGGAATAGATACAAACTAACTAGATTGGACACAGCCCATGTCCCACATGGGGCTCACAGCCTCAATCCCCATTTTACAGATAACTGAAGCACAGAGAAGCTAAGTGACTTGCCTAAGGTCACACAGCAGACAAGTGGCAGGGTGGGATTAGAACCCGGGTCCTTCTGACTCCGAGGCCCAAACTCTAACCACTAGGCCGTGCAACTTTCTCTAAGCCTTGGGCAACTGCAACGGATAGGAAAAACCAGGAACACACACAGTCAAGGTCCACTTTCTTTAAGAACCAAGAGCAGTAGTGTTTAGATAACAGTCTGCAAGACTGCAAACTCATTGTAGACAGGGAATATGCCTGTCATATTGTTACACTGTACTCTCCCTAGGGCTTAGTACTGTGCTCTACACACAGTAAGCGCTCAATAAATACGACTGACTGACTGACAGAAAGCACATGGGGTCCTGGCAGTCAGATACAAGCAGACAATTCCCTCTAACACTTTAAAAGTGCTGCCCCTTGAAAGCAAGGCATTCTACACTGAGAGGCCCAGGAGAAAGATTATCTGGCCTTCACTGAGCCATTCAATCTTACACTTAGTTTCATGCTTCTTTTGGAAGGAAGCAGAGCGAGCTCCAAAAAGAGAAATGACAGAAAAGTGCTTCTGACACACAGACATGATTATATACAAACACATCAAAGGAAACACAGCAGGAAACTGGGGCTTCAGGGAGCAACAACAGCCAAATGAGGGCGGGGGGGAAAGGACATGTCAGCATATGCATTGTGCTGAAGAGCTTGAGAGAGGAAGGAATGCTTCCTCTTTTCCTGGGAAAGTGACTGCAGTAGAGAGAATTAAATAAGTACGGATGTGCACATTCAGACACCCAGATGAGTTCTCAATAAAATTACGCCGAGAATCAGAAGCCCGATACTGGTGCTCTCTGTAGCATTAGGAAATGCGTAAAAAACTTGAGACTGCAAAGCCACGATGTACTCGGGCACCAAAGAGATAAGCAATGAAGATGAGTTAATGATATGACAGTGCAGGAGCTGATTTCAGAATTAAGGGCAAGGCAACACAGTCTAGTGGAAAGAGCCCAGGTGTGGGAGTCCAGTGACATGGGTTCTAATCCCGGCCTCAACACTTGTCCATTGTGTAACCTTAGGCAAGTCATTTAACTTCTCTGTGCCTCAGTTCCCTCATCTGTAAAGTGGAGATTAAGACTGTGAGCCTTCTGTGGGACAGGGGTGTGTCCAAACCGATTATCTTGTATCCACCTCAGCGCTTAATACGGTGCCCAGCACATGGTGAGCACTTAATACTATTAAAAAAAATTCAAGCATTTTGCAAACCCTCAAGAGATAATGTGGACAATGTGAAAGTGGACCAAAGGTCCTTATGAGTACCCAGAGAAGAGTTTCTTAACTATTTTGGAACTAAAAAGTCCTCTTGTCCATATACAATTCTTACAACAGAGATAGGAGAAATACTGAGAAAAGTTGATGAGCACCTGCCCTCAGGCCTATTTGAACCATTTGTGGGCTGCAGAGATCTCAGTTTAGTCAGTGACCCATATTTGTCTCAATCAATGGACAGAGCCCAATCCTGGAAGTCAGGAATTCTGGGTTCTAATTCCAGCTCTGCCACTGGCCTGCTATCTGTGACCTTGGGTGAGTCACAAAACTTCTCCAGGTCTCAGTTCTCCGATCTGTGAAATGGGGTTTAAACACCCTATTCTCCTTGCCTTAGACCACGAGACCCATGTGGAAACGACTATGACTGATCTGATTTCATCGTATCTACCCTAGCACTTATAATAATAATAATAATAATGACATTAACGCTCACTATGTGCAAAGCACTGCACTTGGTACACTTCTTGGTGTACAGTAAATGCTAAACAAATACCATTATTATTAGTAGTAAATATGTTAACATCACTAAGCTATGTTCTTGCATCCTCTGCAATAGCAGTAACATTGAGTGAGATTCTAGATATTTATGAACCATATTTTTGACAGGCTTTCTCTCTGCCAACATGATCTCTAGTCCATTCAATCCCAATTTTGTTCACTCTAACTCCATTCCAACAATGGCATTAGACTAATTCCTCTCTGAACTTTGATTCCCCAGAACTACTCTCCACTCACTCCTTTTCTACTTTCCAGTTTTGCTCCCGCCCTTCTTCAACTGATCAATACAGTGACCATCGCCACTTCTAACACACACTGCTGTTTTCAATTCCATTCCTCCCCGATCCACTCTTCTTCATCCACTGAACCCCAAAACGCAGCTTAGCCACTTTTTATTCCAGGCAACATGATACAGGATCATCACCAAACCCTGTGTAGATTCAAAATAAAGTAGCACATTTACCAGGCTCTGCCTCAGTGGCTTCTGCAATTTCGGATGGTGGAGGAGAGGACGTGACATACGTCAAGTCAGGCAAGGCTGAAGAGAAAAACAGAAACAGATCGGGAAAAAGATGGACATCATTTCCCAGAGGCCCGAAAACCTCAGTCAACAGTTGCAGTATACTTCTCTTCTCAACTGACGTACCAGCCATCCAGGAAGGTCCTGTGTCTGAAACAGAGCTATTTCAAAGGCTCTCAAAGAACAAAGGGTCATGTTCACTAATTCCTTGACAGCTGAGTAAAATGGTTAGCCGTGGCTAGGACTGTTATGAAACCCATTTTCAGATAACACATACAAATATCAATTTGACAAACTGTAGTGATTTAAAGAGGTACCCCGTGAACAACAACCCTCAATAAGTTGATTAAATGTGTACTCTTATTCACTGTCTTCTGGGGCCAGGGGTCATTCACCAAAATTCTTTAATGATCCAACATGCCAGTGATCTTGGTGTGATAGCAGCCAAGCTGGCCCTTGTGTCTGTAGAGGCTAAAGGGATAAAAACAAAAGGGAAGAAAGGAGACGGAGCAAGGAGGAGCAGGAAGCGTAGCCCAGCGATGGATGCAAAACTTCAATGCCGGCTGCATTTAAGAAAGCACGAAACAGTGAATTAAAGGGACAACGTTGAACTTATAGCTATGGCAACAACTGTCAAACTGTAGCTTGAATGGGAAAAAAAACACAGCTTGTTTCGTTGTCTTTTTGGAAATTGAGAAAGTATTGTTCATCTTTTAATCTATATGGTAAAATGGCACAACTTTGACTCCCATAGGTTGCTTGAACCGAAAGGATGTTGGAAATTTCTTCAGAGTGATTCGATGCAAATGGCTACATATGTTTGCAATGTGTGCGCATGAATGTGCCCATAAATGTTCAGGGGGAAAAAAATGAAGATTCACAAAAGCAGTTTTAAATTATCGAGGATTAAACTAGACACCTAATTTAGATTTCCTGACTATTAACAACTTTGTAAGAAGGTTCTCCTTTTTAAATGTTAACAGGTGGATCTTCTGTTCTAATACTGTACTATTGAGAAGCAGCGTGGCTCAGTGGAAAGAGCACGGGCTTTGGAGTCAGGGGTCATGGGTTCGAATCCCACCTCTGCCAATTGTCAGCTGTGTGACTTTGGACAAGTCACTTAACTTCTCTGTGCCTCAGTTCCCTCATCTGTAAAATGGGGATTAAGACTGTGAGCCCCCCGTGGGACAACCTGATCTCCTTGTAACCTCCCCAGCACTTAGAACAGTGCTTAGCACATAGTAAGTGCTTAAAAAAACCCATCATTATTATTATTATTATTGATATGTACTTTGGCCATTGGATGGTTGACAAATAAACCCCAATTTGATATCATCCCAGTAGTTTTGAAGAATTGGAGGTGGGGCTGAGAATGGGGCCAGAATGATATTAGGGGCTTGAGACAGCTGTCTATTGGGGGCTAGGGGATTGTTGGGGAAAAAGTGAAAATAAAAATGCACCGGGGAAGATGGAGAGGGAAACGTACAAAGAAGGAAGGAAGGCTAGACTTTAAGGGGAAGGGTAACAAATTCAGTCTGGCTGCTGGTTTGGAATGCTGAATCCTGATATCTGGAATAAATTCTTTTGTGTACACACAGTCACACTTATACACACAAGTTCAGTTCTTTTTCAACGATTGAAGGATATCTTTGTCATAGATGTGTAAAATGCTGAATTGGCTGGTCTTGAATGTGCTGACATATTTACTGTATTTACTATTCTATTTATGGTGTTAATGATGTGCATCTAGCTTTATTTCTATTTATTCTGATGACTTGACACCTGTCCATGTTTTGTCTTGTTGTCCGTCACCCCGCTCCTAGACTGTGAGCCCATTGTTGGGTAGGGACCATCTCTGTTGCCAACTTGTACTTCCCAAGTGCTTAGTACAGTGCTCTGCACTCAGTAAGCGCTCAATCAATATGCTTGAATGAATGAATGCTGAAAACAGTTATTTACAAGAAAGTGATAAGGAAACCAAACATGAGGTCAACAAAGGGGCCTCTATTATTTGCCGAAATTATTTGCCGCTCTTGATTTCTAATTAGTGGTCCTGTAACAGTGCTTTCTCACTCACCCCTCTCTTTGCGGGCCTTAGATCAGTTGGCATCTTGCAAACAACTGGGCTTGTTTGACATTTTTGCTAGGTCCAATCAACCCTACCCCTTAATCACTTTGATACTCCAGCCCTACGCTCCTCACGTCAATATTCTTATACTCTACTATTTCCTCCAACCCTAATCTATTTTAATGTCTGTTGCCCCCTGTAGACTATAAACTCCTTTTGGACAGGGATTATGTCAGCCAACACCGCTGTAGCATAATGTCCCAAGATTTCAGTACAGTGCACTGCAAACAGGAAGCACTCAATAAATACCACCGGTTGATTGATCTCTAAGTTGGAAGGATCACATTCGTTTTCAGAGCTAGAGTAGAACAGAAGGGTACTGACCTCTGACAATTTGAGATATTCACAGAAAAAGGGGCTACGTTTGTGCTAGTACTAGCTAGTGGTCAGCAAATAGGAAAATATGCTCCTTGAGCTTTTATTGAGAAACTTAAATCAATGCTAATTCCCCAGCATAAATCACTGAACTGTGAAAAGTTATCAATCTATGCTAGGATCATCTTCTGAAGATAATTAGTTTGAACTACTTAAAAAGCTTTCTTCAGCATTCAGACTGTAAGATGGTTGTTGGCAGGGAATGCGACTGTTTATTATTGTAATGTACTCTCCAGGGCTCTGCAACACAAGTGCTCAACAAATACGACTGATTGTTTCATTAGTAAAAAAGCACTTAAGTGCCATGAGCAATAATAATGAAGGCTTTACAGAAAATATGTAAGCCCATGGTGGGCAGGGAATGCGACTGTTTATTGTTGTAATGTACTCTCCCAAGCCCTTAGTACAGTGCTCTGCAAACAGTAAGTACTCAGTAAATACGATTGAGTGAATTGAGTGAATGAATGCGTTTGTTGGAGTGAACCAGGTACACAAACGCACATGTCTTAGAAGTCAAGTCTTGAAAAAGCAACTGTACTACCTCAAAAATGGGGACAAAGTAATCCGGATTTAAATTCCTGAGCCAATGAGCCTGTGTGTGTCAACTGATGAGAGTCAGTACCGGCAAACCTCTCAGTGAATCCAGCTTATGAGCCTTTGAAAATGTGATTGTTTTGTGAGTGGCTGCTTCATGAAGCACCTGTATGCACTTAATTATCTTCCATTCCAGACCCAAACCCAACAGGGTGGTTACAGGTAAGTAAAACATGCTGTAGGTAACTCTCTGACCTTCTATTCCTTAATCTTTACTTCTTCTCTTTTCTTAGTAGCCTTTCTTCCTCCACACCCCAAAGTCAACTCCTCCTCCCGAGTTTCAATCAATCAATCAATGGTATTTATTGAGCATTTGCTGTACTAAGTGCTTGGGAGAGTACAATATAATTTCCTAGGGGATAAAAATTTTGACAAATGAGGCAGTCAAACAGAATTCATTGCAGAATGGGATCCAAGAATAAGGAGCTTTTGGCTTCTTCCCTGACCTCTAAGGACAGCTGGATTCTGAAACTTTGGGAAGTCTTTGGAAACAGAGATTAATCAGATTTTATTTTAGCAAAGAATCAGAGGCAGTCTTAGTTCTCACCACAAATTAAGCAGTGAGTAAATAAATGTGAAAAAAGCCTAGAAAATTCCCAAGCGCTTAGTACAGTGCTCTGCACACAGTAAGCGCTCAATACATCCAATTCAATGAATGAAATTCAAATGGTGCATTCTATTTTAATTCCTTAACCCATCCTTCATCAGAATAAAATTGAAGCTTATTACCAGGAAGCCAGCTGCAGTACAGAAGCAGGCTTGGGTAAATTAATTTGAGTTATTGCTCCCATTTCCATTTCAGGCTTTCCATCTGGTTATCAAACTACACCTAATTCTTCTTACCTTTAAAAGTATAATAAAATTATTAAGATGGCACAAAAATTGAATGCTAAGTCTGAGGTTTTTGCACTAAGAACTGCTTGCCTGCCTTTCTTCATCTATTAGGTAATTAATTTGAATCCCCCTGACCCCAGATGAAAGCCAGAGTGAGCAACTTCTTTGTATTTAATGAATGAATTTAGTTTTTGGGCAATATCTGTTCTAGGGTTCTATGTCTATTCTGATGGAGAGTTAGTCTAAAACACTTGTTGAAAGTTTTCACGACTAAAAGAGCCAATCCTGAGACAATGTTTATAGTTTTCTGTGCTTGAGGTAGCAACGAAAAGTTTAAATTTTCCAGCGAAGGAAGCACCGAACAAAACTCTTCCATATTTTGGAGAGTAAGGAAATTCAGCCTACGGAGTTATACGGAACAGATCACAGAAATATCTATGACCACAGAAATATCAGCTCTCAACCGGGTCCTTTTAATACGATCTTCAAAATATGGGACAATATGGTGCTATCTACCCTTCAAAATATGGGACAATCAAGCTGATAAGATTGCTCTGCTGTCAAATTGGCTCCACAGTCACTAGTGCTGCTGCTTATTTGAAGTGGCAGAGAACTCTGGAAAGAGAAAAACATGGAGATTCTTTACGGTTCATGATCTAGATGAGTTTTCAACCTCTTAATGCTGGTTTCTCTAAAACAAACTGAAAAGGCTCTTGGAATTTCTGCACCAATCCAGGAGGTTTCAGTGTTTTGAATTCACTTAAGGATTTCCATCTGACAGCAGCTTTGAACATTGTCCTTGAAATTAAAAAAAAACTTTTAATAAGGCGGCAATTACCAGATTCAGGATGGAGATATTTTGGAGGCTCAGACATTTTGGGGGTCGAGGTAATCCACGGCATTTCGTCTGAAGCTAAGGAAAGAGAAAGAGCATTTGTTGATGGCTATGGTAGGGTCTACATAAATGAGTCAGAGATGTCTCTTTGTGGTGCGTGCCCATTTTAGGATGCAAGAAAACCTACAAGTCAGTCTCGGATGTGGTTTTGTGAAACGTGACGAGATAAAGTTAAGAGCTGGAACCGCGGAAAGTCGCCCCAGTTAGCCCAGTAAATCTCACAGTGAATGGCCCCTGAGCAAACAAACCATGTCCACAAAACTCGTTTGAGTCCTAGTGTCTGTCTTTGATCAGCCCTGCCAATTTAAGAAAGATAATCCAAGAAAATTAACCTTCTTCAAGGAGTCAGAAGGGCCACCCACATGTTTACCCATGGAGCTGAAAACATTGGCATTACCAAGTGTTCCCTTGGGTTTTTCAGGAGGGGGGGATGTTTTCACTTGAGGAAATTCTGGAATACTGTTGGGATCTGGAATTAGATGCACACACAGAGTTATATGACCCGAGGTTTGAGTTGAAAGAGAAAATAAACACCAACTTGGGCCTGAAAAAAAAATTGCTCTTTAACAGGCGAAAAAAAGTGTATTTCTTTCTCGTTTACTCCCACTGATTCTCAGTTGTGACCTCAGAGATGCCAAGACAACAGACAAATTTAGTTGGGATGGGATCTCCAGTCCAGCCTCTGGGATACATCGTTGTGACAAAAATGGAAATGTTTTTTCACTGAACAAGAGCTATCTTCAAGGCTGAAGGTGACTTGCAGATACATTGCAATTGCTACCCTTTATTCAAGAGAAAAATGGATTGAGTGATATTTAAAAGACAATATGGGAAAGGCCCCACTGGCTTTCAAGTTGTGCAATGTTATTTGACCACAGACTATGTCCCATCAATACTGAACTTCTAGGAGAAGAGAGATAATTCAGCTCTCTCCCCTCAATTTAAGAAACTAACAGAGGTTTGGAAGTGAGAAGGAGAGTGGCCTAGAGGATAGAGACCGGATCGAGGCATCAGAACGATCTGGGTTCTAATCCCAGCTCCCCCACTGGTCTGGTGTGTGTCCTTGGGCAAGTCATTTCACTTCTCTAGGCCTCAGTTACCTCATCTGTAAAATGGGGATCGAGATTGTGAGCTCTTCATGGGACATGTACTGTGTCCCAATCTGATTATCCTGTATCTACCCCATAGCGTAATACAGTCCCTGGCACATAGTAAGTGCTTAAGAAATACCCTACATAGCTATTAAAATAAATTAATTTCCAGAACACCTCAATCAGTTTATCTCGCCTTCTGCTCCCCTGAGATAAGGCTGGCTGTGGCCAAACTGGATCCGAGGAAACTTGGCTGGGAATGTTTGAGCCTGCTATGGAGTTAATCCCCAAACCCATTTCCAGTATTTACCTAGCGTGCTCAGTGGAAATTCAGACTTAGGGGTCAGTAGAGGCTGGGAAATCTCCAGGCTGCTTTCGCTGGGAGCTACATCGGAGAAGAGAGTCGTTAATATTTTCAGGTTTGGCGGTCGGATACAGCGATCGTGGGGAGTGCTGCAAACCCAAACTGGATGAGAATCTCTGAGAACCCCTGAATGTCATTCCATGGGGAAAGCTATGCTTTCTTCTGAGGCATTCATCCGGCCATTAAAATTAGAAGCAAGAAACAAGATGCCAGTGGGTGGGGTGAAAGAACCAACCCCTCAAGAGCAGTTCTGGATACCTTGCTTCTCTCATTCCTTCAAGCAAAGGAAGACATCAGAACGGGTTCCATCTGAAAGCCTAGCCAAGAAGCATCTGACAAGAGGCCCGGAGGAAGTTGGGGAACAAATCCAAGAGTCTCATATTTTTAGGGTATGTTCCAAGGTTAAAATGACACAATGCTCCCAAAAGCCATTCTAAGGCACGTGAACACACTCACATGACTTCAAGCTTTCTCCCCACTCTAGCTGTTAGTTTTCAGAGGGCAGCTGTTCGGCCTTTCGTTCCACGTTCGAGCTGGCAGCAAAAGAAACTGAACAAGCCTCGTAGGAAGCAGAGTTATAGGTGCAAACGGCCTAGAGATGTTGCTAGTCTTGCATGGACCAAGAAGCAGAGAAGTAACTGCGCTTGTAAAGAGGAAAGATTAGAATGCAGGAGGCTTAGAAGGGCTTTGTATGATGGCATATTTTGAAGAAAGAAAGGCAGGGTGCGTTACTTGGAGGTGCTTCTCTTGTTTCTGGGACATCAGACCCTGCAGGGCTAGCGGGTCCTGGGATCGTTTCCATGGTCACTGCAACATGAAAAGTTACCTTTACCAAGAGAGGTAAAATGTTAAATCCTCCCCAAAGCCAGGAAGAGCATGGAATATTCACAAATCACACTAACAGCAGTAAGCAGAAAGTCATTTCATCTCAGGGGTGAGGTTTCTCTCACCCGCCCAGAACTCTTGGAAAATAGGGACTTATTGATCTCTCAGGCACCTTAAGCAAAGAAGTGGTCAAGCTATTTGCCCCAGACCCTCAGGAATAAAACCAACATCCTGGCTCCCACCCACACTCAGCTGCTTCCCCAGGAGAAACAGTGTGGCCTAATGGAAAGAGCACTATTACAGTTATTGGGAGTCAGAGGATCTCAGTTCTAATCCCAGGTCTGCCACTTACTTGTGTGACCTTGAGCAAGTCTCTTAATTTCTCTATGCTTCAGTTCCCTCATCTGCAAAATGGGGATTTAATACCTGCTTCTCCTTCCTACTTAGACTGTGAGCCCCATGTGGGACCTGATTATCTTGTATCTAGCCCAGTGCTTAGTTCAGTGCTTAATACATAGTATCATTTGTCCCTCAACAAATACCACACTTATGTATCTGCCCTGTGAAACCTCAAAGAGCCCCTTCCCAATCCCGAGAAAGATCAGCCTGGGATCAACTCAGCTGTCCGCACAGTTGATGGGTTAAAACCTATGTACAATTCAAATGATTTCTTAGAATGTGTCGATCTCTCTTTTTCCACAAAAGGCATAGTTTGAGGAATTCTCCCAGAGTTTCACTGCAAATCCCCAGATCCCCCAGCTCACTGGATGGGGGGCAGAGGGATTCTACTTATCTCCATTCTGAATCCAAGAGGCCCAAAACTTTGTATCATCTAGAAAATGGTGTTTGGAGGCGGGTAACAGGAATAGTAGGGGTCAAACCAAACCAGTCCAAACCCAGGCCTCTGCCTGGTTTCCGAGAGACAACACACACTGAATGATGACGTTTATGATCATACAAAAATGATGGAAAAAACCGGATGAAGCTTGAACCCTAAAAGAACCTGACCTTGGGGAACCTGCTGTATTTCTAAGTCATCATCTAAGACTCCAATTATTAGACTGTAAGTTCCTTGAAGGCAGGGATTGGGTCTTCTAACTCTCCCAAGGACTTAGAATAGTGTTCTGCACAAAGAAAGTGTTCAATAAATACCACTGACTGACCGGGGAGAACAAAACAGAAAGCAGCTGCATAGGAAGGAGGGGTTGAGAATGTTTTTGACAATAAAAGTACTCATGGGTGGGTTGTTTCTTAGAGTGGAAAGTGGAAAGGAACTGGGAAAGAAGGGGAAAATTTTAAGTATACCTTGGGGCATTTTAGATAATGTAAAAAGCAGAGTGACCTAGTAGAAAGAGCACAGGACAAAGAGTCAGAGAATCTGGGTTCTAATCTCAGCCCTGCCACTTGTCTGCTGTGTGACTTTGGGCAGGTCACTTAACTTCTCTGGGCCTCAGGTCCCTCATCTGTAAAACTGGGATTAGGACTGCGAACCCCGTGTGCGACGTGTGACATGGACTGTATCCAACCTGATTAACTTATATCTATTCCAGTGCTTAGTACAGTGCCTGGCACAAAGTAAGTGCTCAACAAATGCCATTAAAAAGGAAAAAAAAAAGAATGGGCTATTAATGCTTGTGTGCTGGAATAGAAGGACTTTTGAGTGTGTACCCCTGACCAGTACATGGGTTCAGGGGAGAAATAAGCCTGTTATTCCTCATAGCTTTCAAGTCTAGATTCACTTCAGGATTGAAATGTACTGAAATTAACTGTAATGGTGACCTTTCTTCCATAGCATGAAATGAATCCAGTTTTATAATAATAATAATTTTGGTACTTGCTAAGTGCTTACTGTGTGCAAAGCACAGTTCTAAGCACTCGGGAGGATACAAGGTGATCAGATTGTCCCACGTGGGGCCCACAGTCTTAATCCCCATTTTACAGATGAGGTAACTGAGGCACAGGGAAGTTAAGTGACTTGCCCAAAGTCACACAGATGGCAAGCGGCAGGGCCAGGATTTGAACCCATGACCTCTGATTCCCAAGCCCATGCTCTTTCCACCGAGCCATGCTGCTTTATGTTCAGATATCCATATGTTGAGGGGTTAGCAGGGCTCACCCCTGTTGTATATAGGTGTGCATGTGGCTCATTTTCAGTAGTTCTGATTTAGAATACGTTGTTCTTTGAGGTAGAAATTGTTGGCAGAAAAAGAAGCACTCCTGATCTGCTCCAACTATCTCCACCCATTAGGCCAGGAAAATTCCCAGCATGTCTAGCCTCTGGAAGTGAGGCTTAAGAAAAATGGTGACATCACCTTCATGAGAAAGATCAAAAAATCTAGTTTATTCCACAGGCCACCAGGAAAATGTCCCAATATCCTCTGGGGTCATTTAATAGAGAAGCAGTGTGGCTCAGTGGAAAGAACATGGGCTTTGGAGTCAGAGGTCATGGGTTCAAATCCCAGCTCCTCCAATTGTCAGCTGTGTGACTTTGGGCAAGTCACTTCACTTCTCTGTGCCTCAGTTACCTCATCTGTAAAACGGGGATTAAGACTGTGAGCCCCCCATGGGACAACCTGATCACCTTGTAACCTCCCCAGCACTTAGAACAGTGCTTTGCACATAGTAAGTGCTTAATAAATGCCATTATTAAAAAAGTGCTTTCAACCTGGGGAGAGAGGTTTACTCAGTGGCACTTGTTTGTATCACCCAGTTAATACAACTGGCCTGTGTCTTAAGTGGATCAGAATATCACTGCTTTGGTCATAACACTCCAGTGATGGATCCCAACACTATATCAAATGAGTTGCCTCCTGCCCCAAACCAAAGGCTTGGAGGAAACCACAAATGAAAGGAAGCGAATCGCAGCAGTGAAATCTGGAACAGTGGTGTGAGGGATGAGGCCAGGCAGAGTTACAGGGTGAGGACGTGAAGTAATCATGCAAACATTGAGAAATCTGAGTGGTGATGTGAGCAGAAGAGGTTCTGAAGGGGAAAATTCTGAGAAAAGCTTGGCGGAGAACAAGGCGAGTGAGAGCCCAAGCTGTGGAAAACTCCCATCCCCTACTGTGCCAAGGGAGGATAGATAATGAAAGAGGTTCTCTGAGGCTCCATGGACCCCCAAAGATAATAATAATAACAATAACCGTGCCCAAGCACTATTCTAAGCACTGAGGTGGAGACCAGCAAATCGGAATGGACATGGTCACTGTCCCTCATAGAGCTCACAGTCTTAAACCTCATTTTACGGAAGAGGTCATTGAGGCACAGAAAAGTGAAGTGACTTGCCCAAGGTCACACAGCAGACAAGAGGCAGAGGTGGGATTAGACCCCAGGTGCACTACCTTCAAAGCCTCGCTGCTTCTCAAGTTGCCCTCGACTTCTAAAGCAGAACAAATTCTCCCCTCAAACTTCTAGTCATGTCGAACTTTATCAAACTGGAATGGTTCCCAATTCATTCCCAGGAAATCCTAGTTTCCCCTCTTTAGAATGGTGTGGGAAGAGACCAGGCAGTGTTTTGAGATGTGGAAATATATCTACTTCCACCTCTTTGCTTCCGACGGCTAAGAATGGATCCTTGCTTGCTCTGAGCTCCGAGAAAAAGGATAGAGTGAACAGGATATCCACTGATAAACAGCAAAGGAATATGCAGATTTGAAAAGTCATAAGAAAGCCCCACAGCCATATAACTCAAACACTCATAAATATTTGCTGGGGGATCCTTATCCATGAGAATCAAGCTTACTGCCCAGATTGATATCACTCTCATTTCTTGCTGTGAGAAATTGTCATTTTCATTGCTGTCATTTGGGGACAGCAGAAAGATTTCTCAGTGGACCTCTCTCAAATTTGTCAATTAAGGGTTTTTTTAGCTCCATCTGGTCTTTAAAATTTTAAAAAAATTCCCAAAGAAGATAGCCATTCCAACTAGAAGGCAGCTGGCAGTCGCTACATGGGAAAGAGTGTCATCTCTAAATCCCACACAGTGGTCTGAAGACTGGTGAACCCGTGAGCTAGTAAAAAGGCGAATACCTTCTGATTCTGAATTGTCAGTAATTTTTTTAAAAATTAGGCTTATATCTAACACACAAGCTCCACTTTCCTGTTCATAACTTCACCTCCCTGCAACTCTAGAGCAAACAGTGGGTTCTAGTAGACAGAACATGAGCCTGGGAATCAGAAGGACCTGAGTTCTAATCCTGGCTTTGCCACCTGTCTACTGTGTGAACTTGGACAAGTCATTTGACTTCTCTGTGCCTCAGTTACTTCATCTGTAAAACGGGGATTAAGAATAGGAGCCCTGTGTGAGACAGGGACTTTGTCTGTCTTGATTAGCTTGTATCTACCCCAGCGCTTAATACAGTGCCTGACACACAGTAGGCACTTAAGAATCCCACTTAAACAAAAATCCCCTCTAATATGAGGGGCACTGGACCTTGAGGTGATAGGTTCAAAAAACAATCAATGGAAACCTTCACTCAGGAGGAATCAAGCGTATGGAATTTGTTCCCATTGGAAATTGTGCTGTCCCAAAATATCAACAGGTCAGTCAGTATTTATTGAGTGCTTACTGAATGCAGAGCACTGTACTAAGTGCTTGGGAGAGTACGACAACAAACAGACACATTCCCTGCCCACAATGAGCTTACAGTCTAGATGTGTAAGAAGGCTTTGAATGGATTCATGGACAAGAGGTCCCTAACAGATCACTAAAGTGAAAGTTAGGGACGTGGATAGATGGGGGAAATGAGAGGTGTTAGGTGGTCTGTGTAACTCAGGATGGGTGTCCAGGAGAGCAATTAAATGACATTTCCTCCATTGATGGAGACAGAGCCCTGGAATAAATAGACTGGTAATTAAACTTGGAAGGACATTGCAAATCTTCTGAGGATCTCTCTCCTTCTGGAGGTAGGAGCACCACAATGACCCTTTGAGTCTCAGAGCAGCAGTCCAACTACCCTTCCCTCCTGTATTCTCTGCCCAGACCAACTTCTGGCCAACCACCATCCCCTGAAGCCCCTCAGTGATACAATCCATAAGCACCTTGGAAAGACAGCTGTGAAGGCTCCTTAGTGTCTGCCATTGCTCATCAAGCCAAGTTCCCTCAGGCAGCCCTGTTGCTTCCCACCAATACCTCCGTTAAACATCATTGTTTGCCTCTGTACACAAGGATCGTGTTCCTCCACAGAGGAACTAGAACCCAAATGCACACCTTCTTTCAATTTAGCCCAAACCTAGGGGCAAACAAACCAGAACTCTACCTTAAAACAGACCAGAGATCCCTCAGCCCAAGGGAAATAGAGCTTTTGGGCAGGCCATTTCAGTCAAGCCATTTGCCTTTTTGAAAAGAACAGTATTATTTCCCTACAAAAGAAGCGAAGGGTTCATATTACCTGTCTGGGCTGTGATCTTTTCTACCTCTGGTGTTTTAGATTCAGCAGGTAAAGCCAGGCTCTCGTTACCTACACATAAGAGGAGAAATAATTAGCTCCAAGGAGATGATCATTCTCCCAATTCAGATTTCCAGGACCAACCAACACACTAGACAAACTCCCTCAATGTTGATACCCACCTACACCATGCCCAAAGGAGTCACAGTTTAGCAAACTGATCTGCCCCAAACATTCCTTCATTAACTCACTACTCTAGTCTTTTCAGGAGTTTAGTGGTATAGGAGGAAGAAAATTCACAGCTAAAATACTTGGGCAAAGGCACCTCAGTTTTTTCCAAAGAAGAATTAGATTTGGTGCTAGTCATGATTTTCTGGCCTTTCAACATCCTTTTTCACGGCCTTTCAATTACAGACACGGACGTTTCTCAGGGATATTTTTCAAGAGAATGAACTTCACTATTATTTTTTGACTTTAAAATGCTATTCAGATATAATATTGCACGGCTAGTGTCTGCGAGTTAGCAAACAGTGACCACAAAACTATTGTTTAAGGAGGAAGGGGCAACTTCATTATCAAACCAGATTATGGGTCAACAGACTTTCAAGACTTAATGGGAAGGACTGTGGACAAAGTTTGGAGCAGGATAAAGTTCTAAATCTTTTCTTTATTTTAAATCCACTTTAGTGGATTTCAGGTGCCAACAAGTAGTTTCAAACAAGTCAGCATTTCTGTCACGGTGTTTTCTCTGGGACCCCTAATTTTCAGTCTGTGCTCTTTCCATCAGTCAATCATAATTTATTGAGCCCTTACTGTATGCAGAGCACTATACTAAGCACTTAGCACTGTCTTTCCACTAGGCCTTGCTGAATCATTTGGTTCTGTTTGAGCACACACGGGGCTCAGTGATGCCCTCTGAGCCCTCTTCTCCTGACAATATTTTTATCCTCCCACTGCCCATCTGAGCTTATTTCATCAACATCCCTTTCCCACCCAACTCAGAGTACAAGAGGGAAAGAGGAGAAATCTTCTTTGGGATTTTCTGGAAGGTCTGCCTCTGAGCAAACACCCCTGAGCAAGAATGAAGTATTCTTTTACTCCTCACAGCTTTATTCCTCCCACCTAAACTCATCAAGAAATAACAATACAAAAAATAATTTGGGAAGCAGCATGGCCTAGTGGCAACAGAATGGGCCTGGGAATCAGAGGACCTGGGTCCTAATCCTGGCTCTGCCACCTGCCTGACGTTGGGAAAGTCATTTGACTTCTCTGTGCCCGAGTGTTCTCATCTGTAAAATGGAAATAAAATGCATGTTCTCCTTCCCCATTAGGCTGTGAGTCTTATGTGGGACAGGGACTGTATCTGTTCCAATTATCTTGTACCTATCCCTGCATTTGCTACAGTGCTTGGCACATAGTAAGCACTTTACAAATACTATGATTATGATTCTTGTTGTTGTGGTTGTTGTTGTTAGAGGAAGACAGACATGTTGAGGGCAAGGTAAGTGTAACTTCAGAATCCCCAGCATAAAATACTTTGAACTTAACCAAAAGCTAATTTAGAACCGATCTACTTACCAAGCTGTGTCTTGACTGCCTGTGAAATGTCCAACATTATGGATGAAGGGAGTTTCAGACTTGTTTCATTAAGACCTGGAACAATCAGGTGAACTGCACAGAAAAACACAAGACAATGTTAAATTACATTAATGGGAAGGACTGTGGATAAAGTTTGGAGCAGGATAAAGCTTTAAATCTTTTCTTTATTTTAAATCCACTTTAAATAGTGGATACCGTAAATTAGAGTCCTTTACCACCAAATAGCATTTAATTGAGTCTCACAGTTATGTACTGTTATGCTAGAGTGCTTGTTGCTTCTCTAGTAAAATTTCCCCGGCATGACTTCTTAAAATGATTCCAAGCTTTCTGAGATCAAAATTGACCTGAGGGATTTGAGAAACCAGACTAATAGCTTCCAACCACGGTAGTGGTCAACATGCTAAGACTAGATCTGCAATGACTTTCATTTTTCACATCCTGTGCACCCTAGATGATGATGATTTCTTGAAAAAGGGGAGGATGAGCGTGTGAATGGCTCAGTGAAATCTATCAAAGTGACTGGAGGTCTGAATCAAACCCGTACCCAGCTGATGGTTAGAATCACTTTCCCCTCCCCTCTGAGCCCAAACTCAAGTCCTACGTAAGAAGCAGCCCAGTGTGGGATTCTTGGTTGCTAAGGAGGCAATTTGTTAAATCGAGTTCCTTTGGAATGCTCCGTTCATCCAAACTGAGGTTCGCTGTGGTCAGGGAACATGTCAACCAACTCTGTTATATTGTACTCTCCCAAGTGCTTAGTACAGTTCTTTGCACACAGTGAACGCTCGATAAATGCCATTGACTGATTCATTGAGCGGCAGGCTCGAAAAAGTGCCTTGCTACATATTTAGCTCTACAGAGTGGAAGAGACTGTCCTTTAAGCACCCTCATGCATGGATTAGTAGCCTCATCTTGTAATTTTAAGGCCAGCTTTCTCTTTCATGAAAACACACACACATAATGAGGCAAGGAGGCAGGAGCAAAAACAGTGCCAGATACTTCAAACAGCAAAAGAGTCCTCCCCAAAAAGGACCGACATATTGTCCATTTTATAAAGAACAGAACAGTCAAGTCCATCAGCCCAAAGCAAGTCTCTGATCTCCTACTGCCTTCCAACCCACACAAGCCCGTGGGCAAACTGTCAAGATTCTTTTCTTCCTTTAGACAATACCAGGAAAAGCAAACTGAACGAATGAAAATCACTAACACCCAGAGATCCAGGTACTAAAGGGACCTCTAGCTAGGCTGAAAGCTCGTTTTGGGCAGGGAATGTGTCTACCAGATCTGTTCCATTGCACTCTCCCATGCGCTTAGTACAGTTCTCTGCGCACAGTGAGCACTCCATAAATACAAATGATTAGGTTACAGTTCGGGAAGCAATCACCTAGAATGGCTCCTCTTAGGGAAGTCCGGTCCGGAGATTTTGAAGAGGCTCGGTGTGTGACATTCTGTATCACTGAGGAAACACAATTTGTGCAGGAATTAGAAAGCAGTAAAAGATCCCAAACCAGGAGGTAATGAAAACAAAGGCTGAATGTGTGCTTTTTGGGACTCTTTGACCTAAATGGATCACAGTGTGGCTCAGTGGAAAGAGCACGGGCTTGGGAGTCATAGGTCCTGGGTTCTAATCCTGACTCTGCCACATGTCTGCTGTGTGACCTCGGAAAAGTCACTTAATTTCTCTAAGCCTCAGTTACCTCATCTGTAAAATGGGGATTAAGACTGTGAGCCCCACATGGGACAATCTGATCACCTTGTGACCTCCCCAGCACTTACAACAGTGCTTTGCACATAATAAGCACTTAACAAATGCCATCATCATCAATTGTGAGAGAGAAGTGTGGCCTAGTGGGTAGAACATGAGCCTGAAATTCCAAGTACCTGGGTTCTAATCCCAGCTCTGCCACTTGTCTGCTGTGTGACCTTGGGCAAGTCACTTAACTTCTCTGTGCCTCAGTTCCCTCATCTGTAAAATGGGGATTAAGACTGGGAGCCCCATGTGGAACATGAAGTGTGTCCAACCTGATTATCTTGTATCTACCCAAGTGCTTAGTACATTGCTTGGCACATAATTTGTTTTATGGTATTTGTTAAGTGTTTACAATGTCTCAAAGACTATCCTAAATGGTGGGGAAGATACAAGTCAATTCGGTTGTACACAGTCCCTGTCCCGCATGGGGAAGCAGTGTAGCTCAGTGGACAGAGGTTTGGGAGTCAGAAGTCATGAGTTCTGATCCCGGCTCAATGTGTGACTGTGGCAAGTCACGCTGTGTGACTTTGGACAAGTCACAATCAATCAATCAATCAATCAATCGTATTTATTGAGTGCTTACTGTGTGCAGAGCACTGTACTAAGCGCTTGGGAAGTTCAAGTCGGCAACATAGAGAGACGGTCCCTACCCAACAGTGGGCTCACAGTCTAGAAGGGGGAGACAGAGAACAAAACAAAACATATTAATAAAATAAAATAAATAGAATAGATATGTACAAGTAAAATAGAGTACAGACATATATACATATATACAGATGATATTGATATCACAGTATTTGATATCACAAACACTTGTTATTCACCACCCCCTCAGTCCCACAGCACTTTAGTACGTATTCATAATTTATCATAATGTCTGTCTCCCCCTCTAGACTGTAAGCCCCTGATGGGCAGGGAATGGGTCTACCACTTCTGTTGCATTGTGCTCTTCCAAGCGCTTAGTAATAATAATAATGATGGCATTTGTTAGGCGCTTACTATGTGCCAAGCACTAACTTCTCTGTGTCTCAGTTACCTCATCTGTAAAATGGGGATTAAGACTGTGAGCCCCACATGGGACAATCTGATTACTTTGTATCCCCCCAGCGCTTAGAACAGTGGTTGGCACATACTAAGTGCTTACCAAATGCCATCATTATTATTATGGGGCTCCCAATCTAAGTAGGAAGGAGAGCGGGAAAACTGAGGCACGGAGAAGTTAAGTGACTTGCCCAAGGTCATGCAGCGAGTAATTGGCAGATGCGGGATTAGAACCCAGGTCCTCTGACTCCCCAGACCATGCTTTTTCCAGGGGTTGCTTAACAAACAAATACCATTAAAAAAAATTGAAAGACACATGACTGGGAAAGGGGGGGAGGTCAGTTAGAGAATGCTTCTTGGAAGCGACTTTCCAAGAAAGCTTTGAGAGTAAGAGGGCGTGTGGTCTAATAGAGTTGAGGGAGGAGGAAGAACCATGCTGAGGAAAAGATGTGGGCAATGAGTCAGAGACAGGAGATCCAGAGCAAAAACTGTTAGGAGGATTAGGGATGAAGGAGTTATGAGACTGTGCTGGATGAAGTAGGAGAAGAAATTGGGGAGGTAAGAGGGAGAAAAGCTGATGGAATGCCTGGAAATCAATGTGCGGGAAGAAACTTATGTTTCATGTAAGAATAAATGGGTGGGTCACAGAGCCAGGACCAGAACCCCAATCTCCCGCCTCCAGACCATACTGCCTTCAGCCAAACAGAGCGCATTAATCAGAGAACACACGTTCCAATTTTTGTTAGCTTCACAACAGAATGGTCTTTTTCTAGTCCTCCCATAAACATCTAGTGCAGAAAGCAATACAAATTACCTTGTTTGATTACTGTAATGGGAATTAGCTTCTTTGCAATATAGGGTGGCTGAAAAGAAAGGAAAATGATGTTAGTTCCTGAATCAGAACGATGATCATTTCATAGTCTTGGACTAGACGGAGTCCTTTCTACAGCCACAGTGTGTTCTGCAGTCTCAATCATCATCATCATCATCAATCGCATTTATTGAGCGCTTACTGTGTGCAGAGCACTGTACTAAGTGCTTGGGAAGTACAAGTTGGCAACACTTAGAGACAGTCCCTACCCAACAGTGGGCTCACAGTCTAAAAGACTCACAAAATCACAAAACATTACTTTTCCCCTCCAACCTCTGTTGGCCGTCCACAGTAGGTAGGGATGGCTTTTCATTTCATTCACAGTTCTTTTTTCTCCTCAGTGATAAAATGGCTAAGAGTTCCTTCAAGACACTTGTTTTTTGGAGAGTCACCTTGCTTCTGGCTCAAGGTGGTTGAGCTAGACCAGAGGTAGACGGAGAAGAGAAGCCAGGCCAAGGTTAGGTTGGTTTGTAGGTATGGAATGCAAACTGGGGATGAGAATGGCTCCTAGATTGGACTGGGGTAGGGAATGGGACTGGCAGAAGAATTTATATCCTACCAAAACCTCCTTGATATTCAAGGAACCAGAAATGGCAAAATGTGGTGTTTTTTCTTCTTTTCCAGCTTTGTCTGCTTGTCATCGCTCTGACAGCCTTTAATAATTCCTCATGGCCTCTCTTTCATCTCAGGTTCCAAACCAATAGTCCTGTTCAGTTAAATGCTGGCTAAGGTCCCCTCTCTCCCCCCTAAATCCCACAATTCTGAAAGCTTGATCCATTTGCAAAAGAAAAACACAACGGCATGCTATCTTATGGTCTTTATACAGTCTAAATATCTTCACGGTTTATTTTAAACAAAAGAGATAAATATGACACCTGGCTTTGAACTTCCATTGGGTATAACTGAAGATGACACCATGTCTGTTGTGAAAGATTTTTAGATTTCTGGTGAGCAGAGGAAAACTTGATTAGAACACCTCCACAGGGCAGATTTGGCCCAAATATGTTTCGGGAATTTACCTTAGTAAGCAGAGGCTCTAATTTGAACAGCTTCAACAGGGTTTCTAATCACCTAAGCACCCACTGTCTTGAGGGACAACTAGGGGCTGGTAAAATGAAAGACACTGGATAAATATTGTCTGTATAGACTGACACCACTTTTCCTTTCACCAAAATTGAGGATACTCCTTGAGAAGATGGAAGAAAAATTTGACAAAACAGAGAAGATCAAATCAGAATGAAATTAGAGAAGCAGTGTGGGTCAGTGGAAAAGAGCACGGGCTTTGGAGTCAGAGGTCATGGGTTCAAATCCCGGCTCCACCAATTGTCAGCTGTGTGACTTCGGGAAAGTCACTTAACTTCTCTGGGCCTCAGTTACCTCATCTGTAAAATGGGGATTAAGACGGTGAGCCCCCCGTGGGACAACCTGATCACCTTGTGACCTCCCCAGTGCTTAGAATAGTGCTTTGCATATATAAGCACTTAATAAATGCCATTATAATTATTATTATTATTAGACTCATGCCACACAAAGGACATTAGGGAGGAGGGATAATTCCAATGTTTAGAATGCCAGCTGATAAATATTTTTCCAATTCTTAGTGGGCTTTAATGGGAACTCACAAAAACTGTTTAGATGGAAGTGTGAAAGGAAGTGAGTTTGTTCCTTCACTCCATGTTTGTGGGGTTGAGGAAATGAATTTCTGCATGGCCCACACTCCTTGCCCTAAGTGTCCCCATAAAGGTTGTCCTTTGGTCATCTGCTACTGTTTGCCCTGTTTTATGGTCTCCCAATCTTCCTGAGGTTTCCGTACATCAACTAATTAATCAATGGTATTTACCGGGTGCTAAGCGCTTTGAAGGCTTATTACTCTCAGTACTCTTAAATATTCTTGATCTACAGCATATAAAATTATTTTCTTCTTTTAAGGTTCCTCTCCCGACCCCTTGAAAACCTGATTATCTTGTACTTAGAACAGTGTCTGGCCCACAGTAAGAGCTTAACAAATGCCATTATCATTAAGTTCTTCTCCTGGCCTTTGGAAAGTATTAATAAGGAATTTCTGCTGCATATTTAGGCTAATTTTCCCTCACGTGAGGGGAAGAGAGGATGGGTAGGGGATTACACAGCGTCATGGCAATGTGATTATGATACGGGCAGAGAGAGAAGTACCATTCCTTTCCTCTTTGCTGGGGCCTATCCAGCATTTCTCCCTTCCTCATCCAGTGTGGATGGCCTAGAGGGGCAATGTCTGGCAATGGAATAGGAACAGAGAGACTAAATAATAACAATGATGATGACGGTATTTGTTAAGCACTTACTATGTGCAAAGCACTGCTCTAAGCACTAGGGAGGATACAAGGTTATCAGGTTGTCTCACGTGGGGCTCGCAGTCTTAATCCCCATTTTATAGACGAGGTAACTGAGGTACAGAGAAGTTAAGTGATATGCCCAAAGTCACACAGCTGACAAGTTGCGGAGCCGGGATTTGAACCCATGACCTCTGACTCCCAAGCCCGGGCTCCTTCCACTGGGGAATGCTTCATTGAGGTTGGGGAATGGAGCTGGGGGGTACGGAAAAGGCTAAACATATCACAACTCCAAGGGCAAGCTCTGAAGTAAGAGGTAATGGCTCCCATGGCATTGCCCTCGGGCTTCACCACAGGATTCCCACTAATGTTGGCCTGAAGTTAGCTTTGCCTTACGCAGGTTTGGGTTAAAAGAAGAATTTCGTAATTGGAAGTTGATCCCAAGAACTGAGTCAGACCCCATGCAGACTCCACAACTGACTTTTAGTTCTGGCTAAAAAAGGTACCTCTTCGTGCCAAATCAAGTTTCAAATGTAAAGGGCAACATAGGTGGGTACCCGGAAGGGAGGCTTCCCTAAACTGTGATTTTTGCCAAACCAGAGACACCCAGAAACACAGATGTCCCTGCCAGGGGCCTGCCTCTCCTGATCAGATGGAAATCCTGAACCACGACTAGTGGATGAATCCGATTGTAACTTTGAGTGAAGGTTGTGTTTCGCTTTGTAAATAAACACGAGATTCAGGCTCCAACCCCAGCATTGCTGGCCAGAGTCAAAGGGGACTCCACCTTGCAGCTTGAAGTGATAAACTTTTGGGCTCCGAATCACAGAGGCAGGAAGTCATTTCCTACACTGATTGCTTCCCTCCCATTGTTTATGGTGGGTAAGGGGAATAAAAATCACCGGGACAAATATTTGTTCTGCCTCTCAATCCTGCTGAGGAATCCATCTCATACCTGTTCCCCTGACACCAGAAATGTCCTTTCTTTAGATGCATCAGTCAAAATGGGGGAAGGATAAAATGTATCTCTTTTGACATGAGACGTGAGATTAAATATAAGTGGATCGGGGGACAAGCATGTTTCTATGAAGTCACGCCCATCAAACAACAATTAGTTCACTTAGGAAAAAATAAAGAACACTCTGACCTCTTTCAAGAGCATGGCCTCACTATTACACACTGCTATTCTGGTCTTGCCTGAAATAGTTTTGTTCTGTTTTTTTTCTTTCCTGTGTATATATATTCCTTCCACTTCTACCAGTGAAGCCAAGTGGGGAGAGCAGAGGCCTGGGAGCCAGAGGACCTGGGTTCTAATTCTGGCTCAACCACTTGTCTGCTGTGTGACTTTGGACAAGTCACTGAACTTCTCTGTGCTTCAGTTACCTCATCTGTAAAATGGGGATTAAGACCGTGAGCACTATCTGTGTCTACCAACTCTGTCACATTGTACTCTTCCAAGCATTTAGACAGGGCTGTGCACCCAGTAACCATTCAATAAATACTATTATTGATTATAATCTACCCCAGTGCATAGCACAGTACCTGGAATTGCTCTGCACACAGTAAGCGCTCAATAAATATGATTGAATGAATGGAATATAATAAGTGGTATTAAATACACTTTAAATACACTTAAATACTCTACATAATACACTACATTAAATACACTTAATGGAATCCCAGATACCATTAAAAAACCCCCCACCATCATCAACATCAACAGTATCTACTGAATGACCTTTTTGTAAAAAAAATAATTAAAAAAAAGCCCACCGTGAGTGCCAAGGAGAATTACAAAAGGAGTACGATATGAAAGAAGGAGAACAGGTATTATTTAATCCTCTTTTAACAGATGAGGAAACTGAGGCACAGAGAAGCTAAATTACAAAGCAGGGCAATGGCAGAGCTGGGATTAGAAGCCGTGTCTTCGGACTCCCAAGGCCATGCTCCTTTCACTAAGCAGTACTGCTTCAGAATTTGAAATACCCTACCAATGATGGGAAGCGATCAATCAATTATATGAAAATCTCCTCGGCAACCAGTTTTTCTGGAGTCACCTACTCTGATTCAGTAAAGGAGCTTGCAGGGAGATTCTAAACTTGCCTCCTGTCTCTGAATCCCCTTGGAGTCCCTCAAGCCATACCAGGGAATCTTTCTCTATCTTCCTAAGGCTTCAGGAGACATTAAGAAGAGCTTCCATCAGCCATTCCTCAGGATTTAAGGCTTCAGGAGACATTGAGAAGAGCTATCCCATCAGCCGTTCTTCAGGATTTAAGTTCAGCAACTGCCCAGGTAGAGCTCTCCTAGCTTCTGGAAGGTCTCGGCAATGTAGGTGATGACTTGTGAATGACAACTTCTCCTGAGAAACTCGAGTTGATGGATTTCAAGGACAGTTCAATTCCTTCAGTTCCCAGATCAAGGCACCGAGCCTTCCCTTAACCAGATTCTCCAGAGGTTTTCCTGTATCTTCAGCATCACCTCTCTCCTCACGTTTGACCCTCACTGAAGTTGCTTTTATCTGAGACTTAAACATGCTTTTCCTATTTATCCCAGGAACGCCCGTCACCTGATAGCCTCCACTACACCACCTAACGCACGATCCACAGATTTCGATATTCACACAAAAATTGAACAGCTTATTAAACCAGGTTAGGGCAAAGAGCATAATGTGGGTTGGTTTAGTGCCTCATTAAGGTCTTCTCGATCTGGCTGTCCCACATAACACATTTTTTCTCTCCCAGAACCTGGTGTTTCTCAGCTGAAATTGAAACAACCACCACAAAAAAAAAAACAGACAATAACCCCCCTGCATAAAACTACAGAGATATAGGATCTGGTTTGCAGTTTTGATAACTGCCCAAGGCTATCAACTGGCTGTTCTAGTCACCTCTCCACTTTCGACAGACCTTTACAAATACACTTAATGTAACAGTAAGTAATATTCTGATTATATAGCTTTTGATTAGCCAACATATGGTACTTACTGCAGTATGGATCTGGCTGATGGTGCTTTGGATTTTCCCATTTCCTTTGCCTTTTGCTGATAGAACAGGAAAAAAAAACAAGCATTATTTCCTTTTCATCTTGTCCAAACTCAAGGCCAAATGATCATTTGCATAGCCAACCTGAATGATTTCCTCTCTGAAATAATTTTTAACTCTTCCTCTTAAGGAGAGAGACTCAACATTAGAAGCCTACCTGGCAGTGTGATAATAAGTTAACTGAACACAATTCCCTGTCCTCTGGAAGCTCAAAACATCTATTGATTTCAAGAGTTCTTGTAGGATCAGCCTGGCTCTGCTTCAAAATAGATAAATGTAAACAGGGATTGTATCTACCAACTCTGTTATATTTTACTCTCCCAGGTGCTTAGTACTATGCTCTGCATACACAGAACGTGCTCAGTAAATACCATTATACGCTGATATAGAGACTCTTAAAACACAACTGAGGTGCTGCTATATTTCTTCAAATTCATTCAATCGTATTTATTGAGCGCTCACTGTGTGCAGAGCGCTGTACTAAGTGCTTGGGAAGTACAAGTCGGCAACGTATAGAGACAGTCCCTACCCAACAATGGGCTCACGGTCTAGAAGGGGGAGACAGACAACAAAGCATGTAGACAGGTGTCAAAACCATCAGAATAAATAGAATTATAGCTATATGCACATCATTAATAAAATACAGTAATAAATTTGTAAAGTAAAATAGAGAAATAAATATGTACAAATATATACAGGTGCTGATGGAGAGGAAAAAGGGGGCTGAGTGTGGGAAGGCCTCCTGGAGGAGGTGAGCTCTCAGTAGGGCTTTGAAGGGAGGAAGAGAGCTAGCTTGGTGGATGTGCAGAGGGAGGGCATTCCAGGCCAGGGGAAGGATGTGGGCCGGGGGTCGATGGCGGGACAGGTGAGAACGATGCCTAGTGAGGAGGTTAGCGGCGGCAGAGGAGCGGAGGGTGCGGGCTGGGCTGGAGAAGGAGAGAAGGGAGGTGAGGAAGGAGGGGGCGAGGGGATGGACAGCCTTGAAGCCAAGAGTGAGGAGTTTTTGCTTGATTCGGAGGTTGACAGGCAACCACTTGGGATTTTTGAGGAAGGGAGTGACATACCCAGAGTGTTTCTGTACAAAGATAAACTGGGCATAATCCCAACTGAAAACTTGGAAGTTTTCAGTTCTAATCCTTTTGATCCACCAACCAAGTGCTAGAAAACAAACTAACCCACTATTCAACGGGGCATGGAAACACATCAGTTACTGCCCTGCCCTGTGTCCCAGTAGACTGGAATTTACAGAAAGGTTTTGGAGACACAGTAACAATGTGTGTGCAATCTACTCTTACACCAGCCAGCTACAGGCAGAACCGGAATGGAAATGATGAGAAGCCTACTTACTGCTCATCAGGACTTACTTCCTAAAACAGTCTTGTGATTGAAAATCTTGCTCCAGATTCCCCCTTCCATGTTGTCTTTCACTCCAAACTCATAAATCGTGTTGGGCTTCAGATTTTCAACGACTGTCTCCGTGGCTGGGCAGAGCTGGAAGATCCATTTCTTCTCTTTATCCTTTTCTCTGTAGCGGACTGTATAAAATCTGTTGAGGGCAGCAATTAAACTGAGTGTTAACTCACATCACTACTCCACAGGGCAGATATACGGCTCATAAAAAGAATCCCAAAGAAGCCTAAAACTTCAAATCACTACCGAACTCTTTGAGCTTTGAAAAGTATCAGAATTTACCACCAACTCCCTAAGAAAACTCACTATTTTTTCCACCATGAAGCTGAAATTAACAAATAGTGGCATCTGTGTTCTAATCTTGGCCCCACCACTTGTCTCCTGCGTGACTTTGGGCAACTCACGTAACTTCTCTGTGCCTCAGTTACCTCGTCTTTAATGAAACTGTGAACTCTCATAATTGTTGATCTCCTTAGATTGAATCTATTCTAGCACTTAGTGTTTTGCCTATACTAAGTGCTTATCAAATACCACAATTTTTTGTTTTGATGGCATTTATTAAGCGCTTACTAAGTGCAAAGCACTGTTCTAAGCACTGGGGAGGTTACAAGGTGATCAAGCTGTCCCACCGGGGGCCCATAGTTTTAACCCCCATTTTACAGATGAGGTAACTGAGGCACAGAGAAGTGAAGTGACTTAAGTCACACGGCTGACTCCAAAGCCTGTGCCCTTTTCCACTGAGCCACGCTGCTTCTCTATTTTTATTATTTAAACAAAGTAAAATGTCACATATTACTACAGAATGAATAAAAGATGGGTTATGTAGTTTAGCTTAAGCACTACTAAAAAAAGTAAGATAGGTGGTTGGGCTGCAATGGGTTTAGCAGAAAAATGATGGGACATTTGGCACTGGCCTCAGAATATTGACTGGTACAGTAAAAATAAAGGCTCCAAGAGAGCTAATTCCAAAATGAGTTGACATTACAAAGGTGTAAGACACAAGAGAGTTATACTATGGTCTTATTATTCATTAAAGTCTGAGTTGTGCTCTTCAAGGAAGAAAGGTTGGTCTGGGCGCAGGCAGAAGGAGATCCTCTTATTAATAATAATAATTGTAATAACAGTATTTTACTATTATGATGATGGCACTTGTTAAGTGCTTACTATGTGGAAAACACTGTTCTAAGTGCTGGGGGGATACAAGGTGATCAGGTTGTCCCACATGGGGCTCACAATCTTAATCCCTATTTTACAGATGAGGTAACCAAGGCTCAGAGAAGTTAAGTGACTTGCCCAAGGTCACACAGCAGACATGTGGAAGAGCCGGAATTCGAACCCATGACTTCTGACTCCCAAGCCCGTGCTCCTTCCTCTGAGCCACGCTGCTTCTCCAATTATGGCATTTGTTAAGCGCTTACTACGTGCAAAGCACTGTTCTAAGCACTGGAGAGGATACAAGGTGATCAGGTTGTCCCACTTGGGGCACACAGTCTTAATCCCCATTTTACAGATGAGGTCACTGAGGCACAGTGAAGTGACTTGCCCAGAGTCACAGCTGGCAAGTGGCAGAGCCGGGATTTGAACCCATGACCTCTGACTCCCAAGCCCGGGCTCTTTCCACTGAGCCACGCTGCTTCATAGTACTGATGGTATTTGTTACTGTATGCCAAGCACTGTTCCAAGTGCTGGGGTAGACGCAAGATAATCAGGTCCCACACGGGACTCACAGTTTTAGTGTTAGGGAGAACAGGTATAGAATCTCCATTTTTCGGATGAGGGAACCGAGGCACAGGGAAGTTGAGTGGCTTTCCCAACGTCACACAGCAGGAACTCTCTGACTCCCAGACTTACGAGCTTTCAACTAGGCAAAACTGTTTCCCTCAATAATTCACTGAATGGTATTTACTGAGTTTTTACCATGTGCAGGGCATGGTACTAAGAAATTGGGAAAGTACCATGCTACAGAGTTGGTAGATGTGATGCCTGCCCACAAGGAGCTTATGGTTTATAGTCCCAAGGCAGCATCAGTGGAGCCCAGTGGCATCATATGATGGGTCTCTCAGGTGCACGTTTTGAGCAACAATGAAAACTGTCTGTGCCCCTTTCCTACCTCATACTTTCCCTATACCTACCCCCTCTCACTCTGCCCAACCCCTCCCCAATTCTTTCAGGAAACATTATTATTACGGTATTTGTTATGATATTTAAGTGTGGGCTATGTGCCAAGCAATACATTAAGCATTGGGATGGATACGAGATAATCAGGCAGACAAAATGTCCCTGTCCTATGTGGGGCTCAAAGTTTAAATGATCAGAAGTATGAAAGGGATAAAGATTGGCACGGGGAAAAAGTCTTCTCTTCTGGTTAGACAGAAAACAGCAGAAGAAGGGCAGAGAAACACAGAAATTTCTAAAGTTAAGCTATTTTCACTCTCCGATGTGGACTCCGATGTGGTTCTAAAACACTGAGGATGAGGTAGTGGTGTGCCAGACCTATGAAAAGAAGGAATTCAGACACACACAATATGGGAGAAAATGAGACTCCCCTTGAGACCTCCAAGATTTAGAAAAAAACAGTAGTTGTCATCAGCAACTTAGCCAAGGAGGTGCTGAAGAAAGGTTAGCCTTGAAACGGGAAACCATTTTTCACCATCCCAGTTCAGAAATGTAAACGGAAACATTCAACAAAATGCGACTTGCATTTGTGTAGGATAAATTACGGGCTGTGAAAACCGCGAAGAATTTCTTTCCGCAGTCAGTTTACGTGGGGTGCCAAAACTCTAAAGTTCAAGGGATTAAAACTACACAATTTGCTGTTCCGGGGAGATGCCAAAGGCAGTCAGGTTTCAAGAGTTGCACAAGATCATATTCCCAAAGGAGAACTTCGACTGTACCAGTTCTTAAGAAATCGCAATTCCCCTCCAGCTACCATGTGCTTATTGAAACTTGCAGTGTTGGGCCAAATTCTAAATAGCAGCTGCACGCATAGCTCAGAAGAGAATCTGGCTCAAAATCAATAGACTTTCTGAACCTGCTTCTAATTAGACTAATTTAAGATTCTGGGGGTTTAAGTCGGGGGCATGGAATTTATCGAATTTCTGACATGTTAATACTCTCAGCTTTTTTTTCTGGAACCAGTATCACTGCCTGAAATGGGAAGAGAGATTGTCTTTGGGTCTGCATAATCCATTTACCCAATTAACTCAATCACCCAATAACTAGTTGGATCATGAGGATAATTGAAATCCAGGGATAATCCCCAAATCTCAGAAATGCAGGAAGAGACCTGGATAAAGCATAACATAGATGATTGAGAATGCTCTATGTCTTTCCCCTACAAGTAGCAGTACAATTTTCAAAGCACCTTGGGAAGGTATTAATAATGATGGCATTTATTAAGCGCTTACTATTTGCAAAGCACTGTTCTAAGCGCTGGGGAGGTAACAAGGTGATCAAGTTGTCCCATGGGCGGCTCAGAGTCTTAATCCCATTTTACAGATGAGGTAACTGAGGCACAGAGAAGATAAGTGACTTGCCCAAAGTCACACAGCTGACAATTGGCGGAGCCGAAATTTGAACTCATGACCTTTGACTCCAAATCCCAGGCTCTTTCCACTGGGCCACGCTGCTACTCTCTTTGTGCTGCTTTCTCCCTTAAATCCTCTCCACCACCTAACTTTCCCATCTTGGCTAATAATACCACCATCTTCCCTAACTCAGAAACCTGCAACTTCTCATATCCATCTTGTCCTAAATCCTGTCGGATTTTCCACGTGCTTATCACATCATGCCTTGACTACTGTAGTAATAATAACAATCATAATAGCATTTGTTAAGCACTTATTACGCATCAAACACCCTACTAAGTGCTGAGTTTGGCACAAAATAATAAGGATAGACAAAGTCCCGGTTTCATAAGAGGTAGAACAAGCTTTTTATCCCCATTTTAAAGATGAGCAGTGACGCTCGGGCTTGCATTCTTTTCACTAAGCCACTCTGCTGTATTGACTTCCTCCTTGGTTTTCCCATCTCCAGTTCTCTTCTTCCTCAAATATTTACTACTCACTGCTGTACCTGAAAGGTAATTGAGCACATATTCCCACACCTCAAAAATCTCCCTTGACTTCCCATTTCCTTCCACATCAAAGACTCCTCGCAATTAGCTTAATTTCCCTCCACCATCCCTCTTCATCCCCACTCCGCCAGTTGTCAGCTGTGTGACTTTGGGCAAGTCACTTAACTTCTCTGGGCCTCAGTGGCCTCATCTGTAAAATGGGGATTAAAACTGTGAGCCCTACCTGGGACAACCTGATCACCTTGTAACCTCCCCAGCGCTTAACAAATACCATCATTATTATTATTATCTTACACGTCATCTCACACACATCAAGCCAGAAAGACCACCTGTCCAAATCTACTATTTCCACGGGCTCTCAGGCGTTCGAAAAATTTGACAATTCTACCAGTAGGATTATCGCTATAACAAACTGAACGTATCAGTGAGTGGAATGAAGCCAACTTTACTATATGGATTGGTTCGAAGTTTGAGGAACTCATGGAGATGAGTAATTTTTACTATGCGCACAATGAGTTTACAGTCTAGAGGGGGGAGACAGGCATTAATGTAAATAGTTGATAACAGATCAAATAGACGAATTTGATTAAACTGCCCCAGAGCATTTTAAAGTTTAAAACCCTCCTGGCTTCTAGAGTCCAAAGCGGAGGAGTAAAGCTGGAAAATGAGAAATTTAAAAAAAAGAACTTAGAAGAGAATGAAGGAAAAGATGAAGCACGTTTCCTTTCACATCATTGGCACTTTGGCCCAACCATTCCATATGAGCCATCTCACAAGAGAGCACACACTTGCAAGGATTACATCTATTTCCCAAACTAAACAAATTACAGGATTATTGATGGGTGAAAACCGAGGTATTTAGGATTCTTTAAACACCTCCTATTTTTTTTTTTCCAACCATGTGGGTTTGGCAAAAACCCATCCACATTTCCCCAGGCACTTCTTTTCAGAACCGAAGATATTTTAAGGGCAATATAATCTTCATTTTTCTGATTCATCTACATTCATTCTTCAAAATGTTTCACTAAGAGTTGGCAGTTGAGATTTCCATCAGCCTTTGTTTTTGAACCAGAAAGACAGACTGTTGAACATAAAACTCTGAGTTTCCCTGGCAGTTTAAAATTTTAAACCCCCAATCAATTTTTTTTGTGTGTGTGAAGAAAACTTTGACTTTACCACCATGGTAAAGTCATATCATCATAACCTGATCCAAACCCTCGCAATGTTGGCTCTACTAACTCAGACCTCCCCCATGGTAAGCCTGGAAATTACTTTATAGCCCTATTTAGATTCTTTTTTCTTTTTTCATCGTTGTGTCAACGGCTGTACTTCCAATTTAACTCTTCATTGTTCATTAGGGATTCTTCTAATCTCCTGCTTTCTAAAACTCTGGTTAACATCCCGCACTCATTTGAGGATGAAGAAACCGAGTCCAGTTTGAGTTCAGGTGAGTTACCTGTCATTAGGGCAGTGATTGGTCAGAGTCCAGTCATGTTGTGGGTTGATGAGGAAACCCCAGGACAGGAACACTGAGCTGGGCGACAGAGTGCCCACTACCAAATGAAGAGGTTTCCGTTGACGGGATTTACCTGTGGAAGCGACGTATTCGGTTATTTCAGGGACACTTTTTTTTTCTAGTATTTGTTAAGTACTTACTATGCGTCGGGCACTGAACTAAGCACTGAGATAGATACAAGCTAATCACGTTGAATACAGTTCCCGCCCCACGTGAGGCTCATAGTCTTAATGCCCATTTTGCAGATGAGCAAAGAGGCACAGAGACATTAAGTGACTTGCCCGGGGTCACGCAGCAGACAAGTGGTGGAGCCCGGATTAAAACCCAGGTCCTTTCTAACTCCCAGGCCTGTGCTCTATCCATTAGGCCATGCTGCTTCTCTTAAAATACTTCCATTATTCGGGTGGAGGGGGTGGGGGAAGCAGCTTGCCAAAGCAATGGAGGAATTGCAAACAACCCCAGAATGTCTTTTCCATTCAAGCTGAACACAGGTGGGTCTCAGAGGGAGAAAAACGATTCTCTTTCCAAACGAATTTGGAGTCCAGAGAAAGCTCAGTGAGGAGACATTTTTCCTCTTGCCCACTGACCAAATTAACAAGACATAAAATGGGGATTTTCACTGTGTGATGCTCAATCCAGGACCTCAATCACAGGAGCACTCCACCGTGAATACACCTTCTAGCAGTACATGAGCATTATGGGAATGATTATCATTTGAATTATACCCTTGAACGGCAATCAGTTGTATTTACGGAGCACTTACTATGTGCAGAACACTGCACTAAGCACTTGGGAGAATACAATTTAACATATTACTTCTTCTTCAATCGTATTTACTGAGCGCTTACTGTGTGCAGAGCACTGTACTAAGCACTTGGGAAGTACAAGTTGGCAACATATATTCCCAGCCCATGATAAGCTCACAGTTTAGAGGGGATGACAGATAATAAAATAAATTACTGGTATGTACATAAGTGCTTGTGGGGGTGAGGGTGGGTTGATTAAAGGGTATAAATCCAAATGCAAGGCCAACGCAGAAGGGAGAGGGGGAAGAGAAAATGAGGGCTTGGTTGGGGAAGGCCTCTTAGAAGAGGTGATTTTAATAAGGTTTTGGAGGTGGAGAGAGTGATGTCTGTCAGATATAAGCACTTAGTACAGTGCTCTGCACACAGTAAGCGCTCAATAAATATGATTGATTGAAGGGGGAGGGAGATCCATCCCAGAGGCAGGAAGTGGGTGAGGGGTCGGCTGTGAGTTTCAATTATTCCTCATTTATCACATCCCCTTCTAGTGCAGATTAAGAAAATAAAAAGCATTTCCCTTAGGGAACTCTGGGCCACTGGAATGAAAGCACTCGATGCAAGGCAAAACAATTAACTGAGTTGGGTATTAAAGTTGACATTAAAATTGATATTGAAATTGAGCTAAAATTGACATTAAAGCAGTCCTGAAAGATTGTGGAGATGTAATGTGCTAAAGGAGTCAACATTCTATTAGATTTCCCCTGGGTTTGAATTTAAGGCTTGGAAATATTGAACAATTTCTAACAAAAAAAAGAAGTCCATCAAGAAGCTTCATCATCATCATCAATCGTATTTATTGAGCGCTTACTGTGTGCAGAGCACTGGACTAAGCGCTTGGGAAATACAAGTTGGCAACATATAGAGACAGTCCCTACCCAACAGTGGGCTCACGGAAACAGGATACTAGCCTCGGACTTCAGTCTAAAGGTCAAAATGAGCTTTCCTCACAGGACCCTTGCCAAGTTGTATGAATAGTTTTGTTTGGATTTTTTTTATGTTAAATAAGCTTTTTGACCTCTTCCTGAAAAATAAAAATTCCTTTCTTCCATCGTCTAGGACGCTAAAAGCTGAGGGACACGTGTACCAATGGGACAAGACAATTGCCTTCAAATTTTGAACCCCTGGGGTCTAGCGTCAGGAATTCTTCACCCCCTGTGATGGTTTGGAGCGCGCATTGTGTCTCTTGGACACTCTCCGAGTACTTGGTCAGAGGATCTCAGCCCAGCTGTCGTGAGGTTAGAACCCCAGCACAAACACTTACTACTAAACCTCGTGGGAGTGTTTTAACAGAGACGGGTCAGGGAAGGACTGTTCATGTTCCTTAAGTCATACCATTCTCTACATCTGATTTCTTTGAGGCCCAGGTTAAGTCTTCCACGCCTGTCGCCTTTCAGGCCAGACTGGTCGGCTCTACCATCCCCTGGCCGTGGGGAGATGGATGGATCCTAGCAGCACATTTTTCCTACAAAATAACAGTCTCAAGCCTTTGGAGTCTGAAACTGACAGGGAGGGCAAAGGCAGGGAAGAGATTCCTCACAACTGTTGGTTCTAGAGGTTAGAACAGAGTCCGTTCATTACTGTTTCTTGATGGCCTGGGCAGTGTGGCCCTTTAAAAACCTCTCCACTAATAATAATAATAATAATAATAATGATGGCATTTCTTAAGCGCTTACTACGTGCAAGGCAGCGCTGGGGTGAATACAAGCAAATCAGGTTCAGCACAGTCTCTGTATTCATTCATTCATTCAATCGTATTTATGGAGCGCTTACTGTGTGCAGAGCACTGGACTAAGCGCTTGGGAAGTACAAGTTGGCAACATATAGAGACGGTCCCTCCCCAACAACGGGCTCACAGTCTTGAAGGGGGAGACAGACAACAAAACAAAACACGTGGACAGGTGTCAAGTCGTCACAGCAGATAGAATTAAAGCTAAATGTACAACATTAACAAAATAAATAGAATAGTAAATACGTACAACTAAAATAGAGTAATAAATCTGTACAAACATGTATACAGGTGCTGTGGGGAGGGGAAGGAGGTAGGGCGGGGGGGATGGGGATCCCAGCTCCGCCAATTGCCAGTGTGTGACTTTGGGCAAGTTACTTAACTTCTCTGTGCCTCAGTTACCTCCTCTGTAAAATGGGGATTAAGACTGTGAGCCCCACGTGGGACAACCTGATGACCTTGTATCTACCCCAGCACTTAGAACAGTGCTTGGCACATAGTAAGTGCTTAACAAATGCCATTATTATTATTATTATTATTATTGTTATTATTCCTCAGTGCTTAGAACAGTGCTTTGCACATAGTAAGCACTTAATAAATGCCATTACTATTATTATTATTATTATGGGGAGGAGGAGAGGAAAATGGGGGCTCAGTGTGGGAAGGCCTCCTGGAGGAGGTGAGCTCTCAGTAGGGCTTTGAAGGGAGGAAGAGAGCTAGCTTGGTGGATGTTGGGAGGGAGGACATGGGCCAGGGGTCGACGGTGGGACAGGCGAGAACGAGGTACAGTGAGGAGGTTAGCAGCGGAGGATCTCACAGTCTTAATCCCCATTTTACAGATGAGGGAACTGAGGCCCAGAGAAGTGAAGCGACTTGCCCAAGGTCACACAGCAGGCAAGTGGCGGAGCTGTGATTAGAATCCAGGTCCTTCTGTCTCCCAGGTTCGTGCTCTATTCACTAGGCCATGCTCCTTCTCATATCTACCCCAGCATTTAGAACAGGGCTTGGCACATATTAAGTGCTCGACAAACAGCATAATTATTAGGGCCACCGCTCTGGGGCCGGGATCAGAATAGGGAGCATCCCTAAAGGCTGGGTAGTTGATGAGGTCTCCAGGAGCCCCAGACCTTGGGAAGTGACTTCCTCCCATCTCCGAGCACCAAGCAGAACAGCTTGGGATATCCCACCTCACACCCACATTTCAGAGGCAATTAATTCCAGCTTTAAAGGAAGAACTACCTTCAGCAAGAATTTTAAAAAGGCAGGGAAATCAAAGTCAGGATAAGGGACGTTACCTGAGCACGTCTTCCTCCGGCTGGAAGTCGGGGCTGGCCGCACCACTATCAGATATTTAGGTTCCGCTTCTGGAAACGAGAACAGCATTATTCGTTAGTAGTAATAATAATAATTGTGGCATTTTTAAAGTGCTTATTATGTGTCAGGCCCTGTATTAAACACAGGGGTGGATGCAAGCAAATTGGGTTGTCACAGTCCCTGTCCCACGTGGTGCTCACATTTTCAATCCCCATTTTACAGATGAGGGAACTGAGGCCCTGGGAAGTGAAGTGACTTGCCCAGGGTCACAAAGCAGACAAGTGGCGGAGTTGGGATTAGAACTCATGACTTTCTGACTCGCGGGCCTACGCTCTATCCACTACGCCACAAGATCCTGACCCAAATGGGAGTGCAGGACATTTTGGCAAGTCAAGCGTTCCCTGGATCGGGCTAATAACAATAATAATAATGGCATTTGTTAAGCACTTACTATGTGCAAAGCACTGTTCTAAGCACTGGGGGAGATACAAAGTGATTAGGTTGTCCCACGTGGGGCTCACAGTCTTAATTCCCATTTTACAGATGAGGGAACTGAGGCTTAGAGAAGTTAAGTGACTTGCCCGAGGTCATACAGCAGACGTGGCAGAGCCGGGATTCGAACCCACGACCTCTGACTCCCAAGCTCGGGCTCTTTCCACTGAGCCACGCTGCTTCTCATGGCTGGCAACTTGCCCACCGCTGTTTTAGGGCATAAAATGCCACATTATGGAAGTTCCCCAGCCCTCCTTTCTGTCCATACATACACTTGAAAAAAATTTCAATCCAAACAAAGCGAATAGGATGGGATGAAGGAAGCATTTTCTTGTGACTTTTTCCTTTCCACGAAAGGGAAGGGCAGCTTTAACAAATCAGTTTCCTGGACCTGCCGAGCCCCATCAGTCAACCGGTCATCAAACCTTGAGGAACCACATGTTACCTCGTGGCCAGGGTCTGGAACTTCCGAAGGGGAAGAGGGGGAAAAAGAATTCACAGAAAACACATGGATCTCCTATGTAGCCCTGTCTGGAAAGCCTCACTGTCTTCCTAGAGGCCGTGAGTATTCCTAATTCCCTATTTTTTAGCGGTTATAAGATTCAAATGTGCAGCTAGGAGGTGGGTTCCAGGAGGAAATTACAACTGTTTTTTTCATAAACCCATTGCTCTTTTAAACAATGTCAAGCAAGTCGTGATCCATATCTCTCTGTAAGGTACTGTTTGCATTGCACATAGCTTTTGAATTGGTCAGTGGCATTATGGCTGCCTTAATAATAATAATGATGGTATTTGTTCAGTACTTACTATGTGCAAAGCACTGTTCTAAGCACTGGGGAGGATGCAAGGTGATCAGGTTGTCCCACTGGGGGCTCACAGTTTTAATCCCCATTTTCCAGATGAGGTAACAGGCACAGAGAAGTCAAGTGACTTGCCCAAAGTTACACAGCTGACAGGTGGCAGGGCCAGGATTTGAACCCATGACCTCTGACTCCAAAGCCCATGCTCTTTCCACTGAGCCACGCTGCCTAACTATACCAGTCATTTTTCCTGGAAACATTTCATGACTCTATGAAGGCGTTTCCCATTTCTCCCCCTTCTAGACTGTAAGCCCGTTGTTGGGTAGGGACCGTCTCTAGATGTTGCCGACTTGTACTTCCCAAGCGCCTAGTACAGTGCTCTGCACACAGTAAGTGCTTAATAAATGTGACTGAATGACTGAATGAATGAATTTCAGAAGATTATGAATTCTCGGGTGAAGATACCGTAGTGTAGATGAGTGGGGAGAAAGGAGGGAAAGGAGAAAAGAGAATGGGAAGAAAGTTAATGCATAAAACAGTCAATGCGTAGAACAGAAAGGTGGATGTTTCTCTTCAAATACCTGGGCCGTAACTTCCGATCAATCATTTAATGGTATTCATTGAGCGCTTACTGTGTGAACAGAACTGTACTAAGTGACGGGGAGGATACAGCAGAGTTGGTAGACCCGTACTCTGCCCACAAGGAGTTTACAGTCTAGAGAGGGAGATAGACAAAATAAATAAGAGATATGTACTATGGGGCTGAGAGTGGGGTAAATATCAAGCGCTTAAAGGGTACAGACCCAAATGCAAATAATATGAACCTGGAAATAAAATAACTGCTTTAAACAAAATGGCATTTTTCCAAGGAAAGGAAACACACAGATCACTAGTATGAGAGCTCCTCATGGGCAGGGATCACATCTACCAATTTTATTATATATTGTACTCACCCAAGCACTTGGTATAGTGCTCTGCACACAGTAAGCACTGAATGATACCACTGGTTGATTGACCATGGACGGGCATCAAGTCTATTAATCCTATTAAATGCTCCCAATCCTTAGTATATTGCTCGGCGCATAGTAAGCACTTGCTAAGCACTTTTAATGGAGGTTATCTCCCGTAGCTTAGTGGCGAGAGCCCGGGCTTGAGAGTCAGAGATCGTGGGTTCTAATCCTGCTCCGCCACTTGTCTGCTGTTTGACCTTGGGCAAGTCATTTCACTTCTCTGAGCCTCAGTTCCCTCATCTGTAAAATGGGGATTAAGAATGTGAGCCCCACGTGGGACAACCGGATTACCTTGTATCTATCCCAGTGCTTAGAACAGTGCTTTGCACATAGTAAGTGCTTAAAAAAATAATAATAATTATTATTATTAATGACCTTTTCATACTCTTAGGAAAGGCAATGCCATTTTTTTTCCATCCCTGAGGTGACAAATTAGCATGACATCCATCCTTTACTCAAACCTTCACGGGTCCCATTAGCACCCCTAGGAATTTGGGGGTTCAGCATGTGACGGCCAATTCTTTCCCCTTCTTCCCTACTCCAATTCTACAAATCCTGGAGAACTTAGTACAACTCCCTCCCTCCTTCCCCTCCCCACAGCACCTGTATATATGTTTGTACAGATTTATCACTCTATTTTACTTGTACATATTTACTGTTCTATTTATTTTATTTTGTTAACATGTTTTGTTGTCTGTCTCCCCCTTCTAGACTGTGAGCCCGCTGTTGGGTAGGGACCATTTCTATATGTTGTCAACTTATACTTCCCAAGCACTTAGTACAGTGCTCTGCACACAGGCAGCGCTCAATAAATACGATCGAATGAATGAATTAATTTATTTTGACAAGACATTAGCAAGACCAACTCCTTGATATAAGGGCGAGTAGAATATTCTCCCAGGATCACAGAGCTATTGAGAAGGCATCTGGTGTTTTGCTTCCTATCCCAGGTGTCACACCTATCCATTATACGGCAGGGTGAGGGAGCAGGAAAGAGGGAGAGGGGAGAATTTTACAAAATTCATTACTTTGGGATTCTGTAAAGTCAAAAATATCAATAGTTTCAACATCCAAAATTGAATTATCCATCTTCCCTCCTCTCCAGAATTACACTTGACAACACCACCCTCTTCATCTTTCACACCTATAAAACTAGCATTTTTTTTCAGATTCCTCCCTCTCTTCCTACTCCCATATTCAGCCAAATTACATTGGGTCTTCCTCCCCAACATTTCCACAATCCTCCCTCTCCTTTCCATCCAAACAGCCTTTCTGTGTGTGTGTGTGTGTGTGTGTGTGTGTGTGTGTGTGTGTGTGTGTGTGTGTGTGTGCGTGAGCGAGAGATCAAGGGAGCGAAATTTCAGCCTGATTACTGCAAGAGCCTCTTTCACTATCTCCCTGCCTGCAGTCCACATTTCATTTTTCTGCTAGGACTTTTTGGAAAAGAAATTATGTATACTTCCCCCTCCCCCCCCAAAAAAACCCTCTAATAATAATAATAGCATTTATTAAGCGCTTACTATGTGCAAAGCACCGTTCTAAACACCGAGGAGGTTACAAGGTGATTAGGTTGACCCACTGGGGTTCACAGTCTTAATCCCCATTTTACAGATGAGGAAAGTGAGGCACAGAGAAGTGAAGTGACTTGCCCAGTCACACAGCTGACAATTGGTGGAGCCGGAATTTGAACCCATGACCTCTGACTCCAAAGCCTGTGATCTTTCCACTGACCCACACTGCTTCTCAAGGAATGGTTGTCCATTCCTCTCTGCATCAAGTAAAACCTACTGACCATGGGCTTTAAGGCACTCAATCCGCTCTCTTCTCCCACAGTTCCCCAGCTCATACTGACCTACTCACTGGGCTTCATTCTCATCTCTCCTGCCATCCGACTCCTGCTCATGTCCTTCCCCCACCTGGAATGCCCTTCCATTTCAAATCTGACAAAGCCCTTCTGAAATCCCATCTCTTCCAAGAAGCCTTCCCTGATTCGTCTCCAATCTCCATGGTTATTTCCCCACGGTGCCCATTTTAGTAGTTCTGGGTCTCTTCACTAATAATAATAATAATGATGGCATTTGTTAAGCGCTTACTATGTGCCAAGCACTGTTCTAAGCACTGGGAGGGATACAAGGTAATCAGGTTGTCCCACATGGGGCTCACAGACTTAATCCCCATTTTACAGATGAGGAAACTAAGGTACAGAGAAGTGAAGAACTTCTAGACTGTGAGCCCGCTGCTGGGTAGGGATCGCCTGTATATGTTGCCAACTTGTACTTCCCAAGCGCTTAGTACAGTGCGCTGCACACAGTAAGTGCTCAATAAATACAACTGAATGAATGAATGAATGAAGTGACTTGCTCAAAGTCACACAGCTGACAAGTGGCAGAGCCGGGATTCAAACCCATGACCTCTGACTCCAAAGCCCGGGCTCTTTCCACTGAGCCACACTGCACCACCTTTCACTGCACAGATGTACATATCTTTCACATCCCATGATTCAAGCATGAATTTGTGAGCAGACTCCCTTTTCCATCTCTCTGGAAATTATTTTGGAATCTCTGTCCCCTATATAGTGTTAGCTCCTTTAGGATACGGGTCACGTCTATTTACCCTGCCAAACTCTCCCCAGTGCTTAGTAGAGTGCTCTGCACTTAGTATGCGTTCAATAAAAACTACCATTGGATTGGTTGATTGATTGAGGTTAAGGATGAATAGTCCGTAACGGTTCACTAGGGGGAAAGTTGGGGATGTAGAGGAAATGGCTTAGAATTTCAGTGGTCCATCTCTACTCGTGAAGTTGGATGTTAAGGAAGTCAATTATTACAGGTTTTTCGCAGCATTCTTTAAAGCCTGTCAGAGCTAGAATCTTGGACTGAATGGACCAATCATCTGACCCCCAAAATAGCATTACATGTCTGGGATCCTAAGTAGGCAAAATTGAATAGAGTCAATTTACAAAGAGAAGTCATTCTGTACCCACCTCCCACCCAAATAGTCTTCAAGCATCATACACCAGATCTCTTAGAATCAGATATGTTGCTTATTCAAAACTTTTTCTTGCTCCTTTGCATGAATCAATTCATTTGTGCCTCACCAGCAGACCATAATAAAGCTTATTTTAAATGAAAACGTAAATACACGGAGAAGCAGGGGGCAACAGCTAAGACTTTTGAACCGATGGGATTATTTTCTTATTCAATCCTATTGTGTGGTCTTCACTTTGTATAGTACAAAAGGCAAGCTCACTAGTTTCTACAAGTCCAACAGTCTTCAAGCACCGCCAGCGGTGCTTGGCTGTTGTCCCCAAGTCAAAACCTCCAGTGTACAAATGCTTTGGTAATCTTTGCTCTCTCCTGAAAACAATGAAGTGAGGTGATTCAAGCAAAAGCACTAAATTGTTTTCATTCCATGCCATGAAACTCTTGTAGAATCGAGCAGGGAGCCTGGAAGTACTTGCGCTAGAGAAGAGGGGTCACGACTTCACATTACATTTCTGGCAACAGATCCAAGATTTGCAACCCCTCGGCCTACATGACAGACTTATCTGCAAAAAATACTCGGAGAGGAGAGTGTTTAGCACTAGAAGACGATGCGTTTTTCTTTTAGGAAATGGATTAGATATGTTTTGTAATCTCACTCAATTCCTAGAAAATGCTTAACTTTTTCTGGTTCCCCAGTGTTTTCAACTCTCGTGAATGAGGCTGGCATAGTCTGTCCTCATTCCCTGGACAAAGCAGTGCTCTACTTTAAATAGAATCTGGGCACCATCATCTTCTACAAACTCTGTTGGGCTGTACTCTCCCAGGCATTTAGTACAGTGCTCTGCACAGAGTAAATGCTCAGTAAATACTATTGATTGTTCATCATCAGCATGAACATTGTTAATTCTAAAATGGCTTCCGTATTCTAACATATTCCATGTTCTAAGCGGGATTAAAGTTTGGGTATAGACTACATCATTTCAGGGGCTACTGTCCGCCCCCATCCCCCAAGTACCTTAAGGGATCATAGCTTGCATCAAGTCCAAACATCTTCTCTCCTAATCAAACCGAAACAAGGTCTCTAAGCGGGCTGCTTCAGCCAACGTCACATGTGAAGTTTCTTCAACAGGAGAGGGGAAACATGACTTCAAAACTACTGGAGAACTTCCTTGGCTCCACTCCCACAAGCACTTAGAACAGTGTTTTGCACAGAGCAAGCATTTCATAAATGCCACTGATTGATCGTCAGAGAAATCCAGGATCGATAAGCCAGGCTAGTTTCCACCTGCAGATCAGTGGCTTAATATCCCGGGAGGTAAAGACGCATCTTGGAACAGTTAAGGAAGGTGAAAGTCCCACAACCAAACTGAGCTCTAGGAGACCAAAATGAAGTGGGTTTAGCAAGTTCCTAGAAATGGAAGGGAAACAACTATTTCTGGTGGCTGTCCAGGACAAGCAGAAGAGCAAGCAGATGGGATGCTGTCTGTGATAACTTATGAGGAGATTTTCTGACATGCAAAAATAATTAGCTTCATTTTTAATGATACATTTTATCCAGCCTTTTTTTAAAATGGTATTTTATTCTCCCTCTAGATTGTAAGGAACTTGCCTACCAGCTCTATTACAGTGTACTCTCCCAAGCACTTAGTACAGTGCTCTGTGCAAAAAAAGTGCTCAATAAATGCGATTGATTAAGCACTTACTGTGTGCCAAGCACTATACTAAGCTCTGCGGTAGATACAAGCTAATCAGGTTGGACACAGTCCCTGTTCCGCATGGGATGTAGGAGGGAGAAGGATTCCATCTCCATTTTTAACAGGCGAGGAAACTGAGGTACAGAGAAGCTAAGTCACTTGCTAAGGTCACACAGCAGTCAAGTGGGAGAGCTGGGTTATGAGCCCAGGTCTACTGACTTCCCATCTCCCTTGAAGGTAAGCAGCACTTTATCAAACCTGAGCTTCTCCATTCCGGTGGCCTAGTGGAAAATGCACAGGCTTGGGAGTCAGAGGATCTGAGTTCTAATTCCCACTCCACCACTTGTCCGTTGTGGCGAGTCACAACTTCTCTGTGCCTCAGTTACCTCATTGGGATAAAGGCCGTGAGCCTTATATGGGACAGGGACGGCATCCAACCTGATTATCTCAAATCTACTGTAATATTTATTACAGAACCTGGCACATAGTAAGCGTTAAACAAATGCCATTAAAAATAATGTAGAAAGGGATGGGGAGAGCTAGAAGAGAGGGTGGGTTTGGGAAATATGATATGGTGGGCTAGGTAAGTTTTTCAGACCAGATTGAATTTTTACGGGCCTAGCCAAGGAAGGAAACTATTTGCAAGTCTGGTTTTGTCCACTTTAGTGGAACCTCTTGAATTAGATTAATGGTAGGCCATTCCATAAGGAATACTACGTTTAAATCATTGCACAAGCATTGTTTTGGAAAATGTGGTTTAGAACTTGAAGCCAGAATATCTAGTGAGGTTTCAACATATTTACCTGAAATGAGTCGACAGGGTATACTTTTATCCAATAGACCCCCACAGAGATGACGTACAACTGATCCACGATCTGTGTGATGTCAACTGGCGTCACACATCCGTAATCTGACATTTGCGAGCCTATGTCAAATTTACTCATAGTTCTGGAGTTGGGAACACATGGGACACACCCTCTGTGTGTTTTACCATTATTATTAATAATAATAATAATGATGATAGCATTTATTATGCACTTGCCATGCATCAGGCACTGTGGTACATTCATGTTAATCGAGTCAGATCTAGTCCTTGTCCCTCCTGGGACTCACAGGCTGAGAGAGCAAATATTGAATCCCTAATTTTACAGTGGAGGAAACTGAGGCACAGAGAAGTGAAGTGACTTGCCGGGGTCACACAGCAGGCATGCGCCTGAGCTGGGATTAAAACCCAAGTCTTCTGACTCCCAGAAGACACTAGAGTGGGAAGGCTCTCCCCACTAGGCCACACTGCTGCTTTTCTGACCTATGGAACTGGAAATGCATTTATTTTAAGGTCACTTCATAAACCCGAGGCTTGGGATTTTACTTCAAGTTAGACAGCGCAGACTAGTGAGTGGAAATTTGGGTGAGAGTTGAGGAAGTCACACCATCCCACTAAAACCGCTCACTCATTAGCTCCTGTGAGCGGGAAGGGGAGGGTGGCTTTGAGAGCGAGGGAATGGGAGTGAGCGCTGGGTGAGAGGAGTCAGGGTCCCTGTCTTCCCTTGGGCCTTCTCCCATCCCTTCAACCAAAGGAATTAATCACTCTGGGAAGCAGCATGGCTCAGTGGAAAGAGCCCGGGCTTTGGAGGCAGAGGTCATAGGTTCAAATCCCTGCTCGCTGTGTGACTTTGGGGCAGTCACTTCACTTCTCTGGGCCTCAGTCACCTCATCTGTAAAATGTGAGCCCCACGTGGGACAACCCGATCACCTTGTAACCTCCCCAGTGCTTACAACAGTGCTTTGCACATAGTAAGTGCTTAATAAATGCCATTATTATTATTATGGAATGAAGCTTTCTACTTGGCTCACATTCGCTTCCTCCACCCTTCACCCTCCCCCAGTACCCTCAGTGCTCTGCCCTCGCCCCCTCTTCCCACTCCCATTCCTTCCCGCAAACGGATCAGGAATGGAGCACTGTGGCCTGGTGGAAAGATCATAGGACTGAGAGTCAGAAGACCTGGGTTCAAATGTCACCTCTTCCACCACTTGCTGCTCTGGGTGACCTTGGACAAGTAATAAGAATAATAATAGTAACTGTGGTATTTGTTTAGTGCTTACTGTATGTCAAGCGCTGTACTAAGGGCTGAGGTAGATACAGAATAATTAGGTTCCACATGGGGCTCGCAGAGTAATTAGGAGAGAGAATAGGGCCTGATTATCTTGTTTCTACCCTAGGGCTTAGTAAAGTGCTAGGCAATTAATACCATAATAATAAGTGCTGAATTATTATTATTACTATTCTAGGGCTGAGGCAGGGTTGGGAGAAGCAAATGGTAATTTTTCCTGGAAATTAGGGGCGGGCCTAATTTCCATGTGAGAAGCATCATGGCTTAGTGGAAAAAACACAGGGAATCAGAAGATCTGGGCTCTAGTCCCAGCCCTGCCAATTTTTTGCAGTGTGGCCCTGGGCAAGTCATTTAATTTATCTGTGACTCAGGTTCCTTAGCGGTAAAATGTGGACAATTCCCCCCCCGCTACTTAGATTGTGAGCCCCATGTGAGACAGGGACTGTATCCAACCTGATTAACTTGCATCTACCCCAGCACTTTAGAACAGCATTTCATCATCAATCATATTTATTGAGCACTTACTGTGTGCAGAGCACTGTACTAAGCGCTTGGGAAGTACAAGTTGGCAACATATACAGTCCCTACCCAATAGTGGGCTCACAGTCTAAAAGATAATATAATATCAATCCATTCTGATCACATATTTCGCACCTTGTATAGACGTTCCATATATTTAAAAAAAATACAGAAAGGCATGGTGACTAACCACTTTTAGAATAAACCCTTAGACTTAGTCACAGCATGCATGAATTGATTGATGTTACTGATCAATTCTACCCAAACCTATTTTTATTAACTGTACTACTATTTCTTTTTTTAAAAACAGTAATAAAAAATCAGACAGAGCAGTGCTTTACATTATTAGGCTGAATTACCCTTCAAGAAAACCAGCTGCCTCTTCTACAGTAATACTTGTGATTTTATATCATATATTTTGTAAATATATGAATAAAACTTTGAAATACCATAATTTCCCATGAGAAGACATTATTTAGTCCTTACCACTGATTGTATTTGCAAAACTGTAGTAAGACTGCAAGAGTAGAAATAATACCATTTTTAAAAACCCAACAAAAAAAACCAAAAAAACAAATTAACCCAGACTAGTTGTAAAGAGGTGTACCCTGACATCTCCCTGACTTCATATACAAATAGGGGCCAAAGTTAGTACAACATTTTCCTTCACCATCCCCCAATACCCACCCTCTTCCAGTCTGGCAGTCCTGTACTAAATTTGCGGGTGTTGATTTTATAGTGTGTGGTTTTCTTCTGTTCTGCATTTTGAAATATGTTCCCTGCAGAGATGTTCAGTGTTGGGTGTTGCCTAATAATCATCTTATAAAGGTTGGCAAAGGTTTGCTTTTGAAGTGCAGCCTGTGTACACAAACGCCCGTTTTCCAGTGAACTCATCGCTTAGCCTGACGTTATCTACAAAGGAAGAGCCGGGTTCGGCTATGTTTTCTTTAATATTGGGGATTAGGAAATCAGTTGTCAAATGTTAATACTGAGGGAGCGATGTCAACTTTGAAGAAATGCTGCCGTTGGCATCAGGGTCAAGGCGTTAGTGATGAGTTCGTTTCAGTCAGATGTGCCTGGGCAGGGATTCCAAGCAAAATTAACATTACTGTCTTAAAATCTCGGGATTCAGAGCTGCCCTCTTGCCATACAACTCACTGTTTGTCAAAATGGGTGACAGAGAATACCAGGCAGTCTTTCAGGGGGAGAGCTGGATTTGGGGACAAATCCCTCAAAGTAAAGGAAATTTGAAAACCCAACAAGAGTTTGAAAAGATTTTGTTCCTGAATGGTTCTCACTTTCTTCTAAGTTTTAGAATCCATGCCCTTTCCCTCTTTGCCCCAGATCCCTACAGCATTTTAGGGCTACAGCAGCAGCTTCAAAGGAGTATCTGAAGGAAAGCAGTCTAAGAAGCGATTTCACTTATAATGATGATAATAATAATAATAATGCGGTATTTATTAAACATTATGTGCCAAGCACCATATTAACCAATGGTGCTTATTGAGCGCTTACTATGTAAAGAGCACTGTTCTAAGCACTTGGGAGAGGACAGTACAAATAAATGAAGCAGTATGACAATGGATAGAACATGGGCCTGGTTCTAGGTTCTAATCCACTTGTCTGCTGTGTGACCTTGGGCAAATCACTTGACTTCTCTGTGTCTCAGTTACCACATCTGTAAAATGGGGATTAAGACTGTGAGCCCCATAGTGGGACGGGGATTCTGTTCAACTTGATTAGCTTGTATCTCCCCCAGTACTTAGAACAGTGCCTGGCACATAGTAAGCGCTTGCCAAATACCATTAAAAAAAATTAGCAGACACATTTCCTCCCCATAATGAGTTTACAGTCTAGAGGGAGAGACATTAACATGAATAAATAATTTATTTATAACTATCTCATCTCTGGGGTAGATACAATATCATCAGGTCCCACACGGGACTCATAACCTAAGTAGGAGGGAGGACAGGTTTTGACTCCCCATTTTGCAGATGAAGGAACTGAGGCCCGGAGAAGTTAACTGACTTTTTCAAGGTCACCCAGCAGAGCCGAGATTAGAATCCAGGTTCTCTAACTCCCAGGCCTGTGTTCTTCCCACTAAGCCCCATCTTTTCCTCTTCTCCCAATCCCTTCCCCATCGCCCCCAATCGCTCTCTTTGCTCTACCCGCGCCCACACAGCACTTGCGTACATGTACATATTTATAATTCTATTTGTTTTAATGATGTGCATATATCTATAATTCTATTTATTTATAGTAATGCCTGTTTATTTGTTTTGATGCCTGTCTCCTCCCTTCTAGACTGTGAGCCCGTTATGGACAGGGTTTGTCTCTATTTGTTGCTGAATTGTACTTTCCAAGTGCTTAGTACAGTGCTTTGAACACAGTGAGTGCTCAATAAATGTGACAATGAATAAACCATGCTGTTTTCTTTCACTGATGTTTTTTTAGGAGTTTGCCTCAAAAGCATAAGAATCGTGACTTTCCTAGACCAAATAGGAAGAGCAGAATCACTATAATTCACAGTCCTTGTGGGAAGGAATCACGTGTATTATACTGTACTCTCCCAAGCGCTTAGTGTGGCACACTGAATATGCTCAATAAATACCTTTGGTTGGTTAATGGTTGAAAGACTCAATGAATAGACTATTGGGAGACTAATGCAGTGGACAAGAAGCCATCAGGGAAAGCATTGCTTTCACTGAGTCGAGGCTGTGTGACGACTGGGACTCTGAAAGGTAGCACTGAAAACAGGAAAAAAAATCAGTACAGCAAGGAGATCTCTTTGAAGAGGAACAATTTTATGGTTGACCTCAATTCAGGATAAAGTGTTTAAGAATGCGTGACCTCCTTTCTGTTAAGCTAACACACTTTGTTTTATAAATTCATGAGGAATTTTCAGTTGCTAGAAAAGGAAGACCTGGTTCAAAGTCAAGATGAAATTCAGACCTCAGTGGGTCGCATTTCAAAACATTCCAAGAAATCCACAGTTATGGAAAAAAATGAAATGATCTGGGCCTCTTAAGATGTCTTGTGAAATTGGAGGGCTCATTTCATTTTTAAGGCACTAAAGTCAAATTCTCTCAACAACATTACGACTAATAATAGTTACCATGATATTTAAGTGCTTACTACTTGCCAAGCAATATTTTGAGCATTGGCATAGATAGAAGATAATCGGGCCAGATTATCCTGCTCCGCATTGGGCTCAAAGTCCACTTAGGAGGGAAAAGAGGTATTTAATCCCCATTGGATATTGGTGAGAAACCTGAGACATAGAGAAGAGACTTAATATGCTACATTCTCAGGATAATGTTATACACCTTAAAGCTTTCTGCATAAAGTGGATATAGTACTGTGGGCAGTGAATAGGTCTACCAGCTCTGTTATACTGTACTCTCCCAAGTGCTTGGTACAGTGCTCTGCACATGGTAAGTGCCCAGTAAATACAACCGACTTATTACAGATGTAGGTGGATGGCAATTGAAAAGGGTCGATGACATCCATTCTACTGCCGGCTTCCATCTGTGAGACTGAAGTCACTGTTTTCATGGTTGCCCCTAGCCTCGTCTCTGTGACGAGATCCATTTTTCTTTTAGGAAATGGATTAGATATGTTTTGTAATCTCTCTCAATTCCTAGAAAATGCTTAACTTTTTCTGGTTACCCAATGTTTTCAAGTGGCTTTCTACACAGGGCTAAAGGAGACTAGAGTCCAAAAAATTATTTGGTCATTTATTTCCTTTCCACTTTGCTCACGCACCCACATGATCCCCCCTCCTCTTCCACAATGGGATTTTCCAGGGATGTAATAATAACGATAATTATGGCATTTGTTAAGCACTTACTGTGTGCCAGGCACTGTACTAAGCACTGAGGTGGGTATAAGGAAATTCATTCATTTCATTCATTCAATCGTATTTATTGAGCACTTAGAGTGTGTAGAGCACTGTACTAAGCGCTTGGGAAGTACAAGTTGGCAACATATAGAAACAGTCCCTACCCAACAGTGGGCTCACAGTCTTTGGCCCAGTCCCTGTCCCATTCAGGGCTCACAGTCTCAATCCCCATTTTACAGATGAGGTAATTGAGGCAAAGAGAAGTGAAGTGACTTGCCCAAGGTCACAAGGCAGACAAGTGGCGATCCAGGATTACAACCCAGTCCCATGCTCTAACCACTACACCATGCTGCTTCTTTTAGCAGCTACAGTATTTGTAGCCACCATGGGTTAAGGAGTGACTGTCCCAAAACCATTGGAGCTGGAAACTCAAAGCATTTGCAACTTATATTGGTACTTGTTATGCGCTTACTACGTGCCAGATACTGTACTAAGCACCGGGGTGGATACAGACTAGACAGGTTACACATGGTCCATACCCCATGTCGGGGCCACAGTCTTAATCCCCATTTTTACAGATAAGGGAACCGAGGCGCAGAAAATTTAAGAGATTTACCCAAGGTCACACAGCGGACAAGTGAATGATCCAGGATTAGAACCCAGGTCCTGTGACTCTCAGGCCCTCATTCTTTCCACTGGGCCATGCTGCTTCTTCAAAACCTAGGGGGAAACTATCCCCTTGACCACAGTGACAGAAGTCAGGGTGGCAATGGAGAGTCTCACCATCTTCCTGCTTCCCCAACCTCATCGCCTCTTCCGACTCCACTTTGCCTCTCCGCACTTCTTTAATAGCCTCACACAGGCCCCAAAAGGCCCTTCTTTTATCAGGTTTTCCATTGGAAAAGAAGGCAGAAGCAGCAGCAGGGAGAGAGTACCAGGGGAGGGCATGATGGGGTGCCCATTTTGGAGTTCTGCTTGCAGAGCCGCAATTTGGTTGGGCTCTGGACAAGCGGATGACATTTGGTGCGGGCTACACTCTAAGGAATGTTAGGGATGGAGAGGAGGAAAATTAGTGACATTAGGTGGTCAATCCCTATTCGTGAGCATGAATTTCCCACACAGCTCTTCCAAACACCCCAATTTCCACTTCTGGAAGCCGATTATGGTTGAATTGACCATTAATCTAACCTAGCAATGGAAGATTTTATATTAAAAAACATCACGCCACTTTAAAAAAAAAATTTTTTTTTACTTGACTGAGTTTTTCTCGTTTTCAGAATCAAGGTTCCCGTCTTGTGCTAATTCCCACAGCCATTCCCTGGAATTCTAAGAGGGCTTGTCAGGAAAACAGTTTAACCTAGTGGAAAGAACACAGGCCTGGGAGACATGGGACCAGGGACTGTGTCCAACCCAACTTGCTTGTATCCATCCCAGCGCCTTAGTACAGTTCCTGGCACACAGTAAGCGCTTAATGAATACCACCATTACTATTATTGGATCTGCGACCTTTAGACATTTGGTATTCACCCCACTCGACTTATGTACAAGGCTATAAATTATGTATTAAAAATTATTTGTATTAATGTTTGTCTCCCCCTCTAGATTGTAAGCTTACTGTGTGCAGGGAAGGCATCTACTCACTGTGTTGCACTGTACTCTTCCAAGCTCTGCACACAGTAAGCACTCAAAAATACCACTGATTGATTGAAAAATGTCATTTTCAAGCCTGAATCTGCAAGGGACCACTCTAAATTTGCTAAAACCAGCTCGGATTTAGACCAGATATAGGGCAGAAGGAGACATTTTTCACTCAGAAACCTTTCCAAAATTCATCTCTAGCTTGTGGTTCCAATTTTCTCCTGGAGTTGCTAAGCCTGGCTCCTCGTGTTGCAGCTGTGGCCGAGAATGAGTGTGAGTGTGTATTGGTTTGCACTTAGTTTTCTGTTCATTAGCACTTCCAAATAAACACTTTGGCTTATTCATAGGAACGTATCAGGTCCAGGTTTATTGGGCCTGAAATCTGGAAAATCCAGGCTCAGACTTAATACCACGCTTCAGTTAGTTGGACAATTTGTGTGTGTAGAACCATGCCGTGAGCATAGGGGTTACTTCTCAACTAGCAGGAATGTAAGGGCAGAAAAAGAAGCAGGACATTTATCTGTGGTTCTTCACAAAACCTCTCCAGTCACGGAGATCTAGCTTCCCTACCCCGGCTAAAGCCACACTTGCAATCATCATCATCAATCGTATTTATTGAGCGCTTACTATGTGCAGAGCACTGTACTAAGCGCTTGGGAAGTACAAATTGGCAACATATAGAGACAGTCCCTACCCAACAGTGGGCTCACAGTCTAAAAGATCCTGGGCTCATCCTTGGGACATTCAACAAGCAGTGAGGTTACGAGTCTCTGTGTCTCAGTTACCTCATATGGAAAGAGGGGAGTAAGACTGTGAGTCCCAAGTGGGACAGGGACTCTGTCTAATCTGATCAGCTTGTATCTACCCCCACCATTTGGTATAGTGCCTGGCACGTAGTAAGCACTTAAATACCACAATTATAAGGGCATATGTGATTGTGCCTAAGGATTCATTAAATACCTAAATGGAGTTAACAGCCAGTTGTCTGAGTGAACACCACCACTCATTTCCAAGAGAGACGAGGAGGCAAAAGAGAAAACAGCCCCAGGAACTGCAAACATTTACCACATCAACACAAAAGTTGGCTTTTCTGTCTAATGTGGCCAGCACTGTGGCTCTCACAGTGACCCTCTCAGCCACACCTGCACACATGGGCTAACTTCAATCAATCAATCAATCAATCAATCGTATTTATTGAGCGCTTACTGTGTGCAGAGCACTGTACTAAGCGCTTGGGAAGTACAAGGTGACAACATCGAGAGACAGTCCTTCAAGAATAGGAAAGGATTGTTTGGGCAGGGTACTGACCGCTTCTCTAGGTCCACAGAGAAGACGACAAAAGGAAATGGGCTTAAATTAGAACAGAACCTCTTGACTTTTAATATGGGAAAACACTGAAGTAAATTAACAGAGGCCCCATCTCTGGAGAATATTAAGGAAAACCAAGACATCTGTCTGGGAGAGTGTGGTCACTCACCTGCCCAGCGATAGGAGCTGGGAAGCAGTGTGGCTCAGTGGAAAGAGCCCGGGCTTGGGAGTCAGAGGTCATGGGTTCGAATCCCGGCTCTGCCACTTGCCAACTGTGTGACTTTGGGCAAGTCACTTAACTTCTCTGTGCCTCAGTGACCTCATCTGTAAAATGGGGTTAAAAGTGTGAGCCCCACGCGGGACAACCTGATGACCTTGTATCCCCCCAGCGCTTAGAACAGTGCTTGGCAAATAGCAAGCGCTTAACAAATACCATCATCATCGTTTTTATTATTATTCAGGCTGTAAGCTCGTTGTGGTAGGAAATGTGTCTGTTATACTTTCCCAAGAGCCTAGTACAGTGCTCTGCACTCACTAAGTGCTCAATAAATATGACTGACTGCCTCTCTTGGTCCCTCCAGCCCCAATCAATCGATGGCATTTATTGAATACTTACTATGTGCAGAACAATGTATTTAGTGCTTGGGAGAGTACAACAGAATTATCCAACACGTTCCCTGCCCATAACGAGCCTAAAGTCTAGAGGGGGAGATGGACATTAACGTGAATACACAAGTAATTTAAAACATATAATTTAAAGATATGTATAGTAAGTGCCGTGGGGTTGGGGTGAATATCAAATGTCCAAAAGTTCAAATGTCTGTTACCCCACAAGGCTGGCTGGCTTTATTTCTAAAGCTCAGGAATAGCCACACATTACTAATCAGGCCGCAGAGCAAGATAGTCATATCTTTTTAATAGCATCTTGTGATGCAAAGCAGATTTTAAATAAATAAATGTGGTAGTTATTAAATGTTTACCATAAGTCAAGCACTCTTCTAAGTCAAGTGTGGGGCTAGCTAATGAGATAGTCTCTGTCCCACACGGGGCTGACAATCTAGGTAGGGGGGAGAACAGGTATTGAATCCCCATTTTGCAGCTGAGAAAACGGAGGCACAGAGAAGTCAAGTGCCTTGTCCAAGATCCCACAGCAAGCAAGTGGCAGAGCCGGGATTAGGACCCGTGTACTCTGATTTCCAAACCCACACATTTCCCACTAAGTCTTGCTGCTTCTCATGCTTTGCAGTTGGAGACACCTTTCACGGAAATGGGTTTACCCATACTCTATTAGTAATAGGGCTTTAAACTATTAAAGTTCAAAGAAAATGCTATTTAGCAACAGGCATAAAGCACTAGACTCAATTGAAATTTACTCAGTCCCTGGAAGAAAATAGAGAACCCTTCAGCAACCATTCTTTCTGTGGAAAAGGATTAATTGTCAAACATTTTTATCTGAAGATCATTATTTCATGTACAGCACTCTGAAGACTAGAAAGCTGAGTCACATCCTGGAATTATACTTTAATGTGCTACAGAGGATTGTTTGTTGTTGTTGTTGAAATAAACAATTCCCCGGTACATATCAATGCTTTTAATTTCCTCCTGAAATGCCCCAGGATTAGCACTATTACAGGACATTTTTTCTACTTAGCAGCGGTTACAAAACTTCCTTTAATGAAATAAAAGTGGATTTTTGACCAGAGAGTCATTGGGAAATCCGCAGCTGTCTTCCATAAAGAGGGCAGTAAATTGCTCTGCTCTAGGAAAATGCAGAAATCTCTACTGTCAGAGAAGAGAGAGATTTGCTGGCTGCTTTTGCAGGTCAGGGACCGTGTCTACTTAAATTGTGTCAACTCCGGTGCTCAAGTGTGGTGCGTGGGACATGGTAAGTATTTAACAAATACCACAATTATTATTGTTATTTTATTATTTTAGGAATGTCTGATTTCCATGATGATAACAGTTATCAACCACGCCACTGTCAAACTCCCAGGGCTTAATCCTGGTCACAAATTGGTCCATGCCATCAAAGCTTGCATTTCTCTTAATATTAGATGGGAAATTGGGTCAAGGGAAAAGATGTCTCTAGATTCTTAACCATTTCCACCTATGGTCTCGCGTTTCTGGGAGTCTCAGATTTTTAACTTCCATTCTTAAGGACGAACTCGTTTTCCTCCTTCATTTTGATGGACTTAAGAGCCTGGAAAACACTCTGCTAATGAGCAGTGTGGCCTAGTGGTAAGAGAGCAGGCCTGGAGTCAAGAGACCTGGCTTCTAATTCCAGCTCTATCACGTGCCTGCTGTGAGACCTTGGGCAAGTAACTTCATTTCTCTAGGCCTCAGCTTGCTCATCTGTAAAATGGGGATAAGATACCAGCTTTCCCTCACTCCTACACTACTAGCCCTGAGTGGGACAGTGACTGTTTCTGATCTGATTGTAATGCATCTGGTGAGCACAGGGCTTGCCAGGAGTAAGTGCTTAAACACCTACATTGTTAAATTACTATTATTGTTATGCACTTTCTACTAGCCAAGGACTCTGTTTTAGTGCTAGGGTCGATACGAGATAATCAGATCGGGCAGTCTTTGTCCAACTGGGGCTCGCAGTCTGAAGAGGAGGGAGAACGCTTCCGAGTGAAAGTGTTAATGGCTAACACAACCCTCTAAATCCCACTCTCATAGTGCCAAAAGCCACATTAGCCAACCTCTCTTGGGTCTTCCTCAGGACATAAGCTCCGGGATAACAGGGACAGTATCTTTCTGTTCTGTAAAACACCCAGCACGTGATGACTCCTTAGTGACCTTGAATGAAATATTAGCCTAAGCAGCCCTCAAACGTACAACAGAATTGGTTCCTAAAAAGTGTGTGCCAAATCCAAAAGCTGCTAGTCTTTTTCTAGGGCATCTATTGAGCACTTATAGCATGCAGAACACTGTTCTAAGTACTCAGGGGGGTACACTACAACAGAGTTGGTAAATGTGTTCCCTAAATGGAGCCCATTTTCTCACGGGAAGAATGCTATGTATATGGGATCAATAATAATAATAATAATGATGGCATTTATTAAGCGCTTACTATGTGCAAAGCATTCCTGAATCTACATCAGATACCCTGTGTGTACGTAAGTTTTAAAGGATTGCAGACTCAAAGGCAAATAATATAACCCCGTTAATTTACCTTTACAGCTGATTTGGTTAAGCGATTTGTAATCATTTGCTTTCTCGAGTGAGCAGTTGTCTGCAGACAATTTTTGAATGGCTGCCTCTAGGACTTCGGATCAATTAATCCATGGTGCTTATTGGGTGCTTACTGCGTGCGGATCACTGTACTAAGCACTTGGGAGAGTACAACAGAATTGGAAGACATGGTCCCTGCCCACAGGGAGCTTACAGTCCAGTGGGGGAGACAGATATTAAAATTGGATGATGCTCGAAGTCTGATCCCGGCCCTGGCAAGGCCCACCTGAAAAGGGAGCCTGTGGAGATCAGTTGTGTGACTGACCAGCCTCACAATGTACCTCAGCACTCTGGAAGCGGAGAAGCGAAACTCAACTTGGGCCTAAGGAGAGGGGGATTAAAACAGAGCCAGGGTGATGAGTTTGGAGGGAGGTTTTAAGATTAGAGGTAGGATGGTCACTGACAGCCCTTCCTTCTCAGTTTCAGAGCAAGCTCACGGCTGGGCACACAACAGAGCGGTGTGGTGTCACAGGTGTCGTCTGGTGGAACCGTGCAGATTTTGCACAATCTCAAACTGTTTTTTTAGAGGAACTCCATACACCCTACTTAGTCTGGACCCTTTCTGTTCTGTTAACAGGCCACAAGGAAGCTTGGTGCAGGTTTTGAGCCGTGGAGCTTGACAGTGGGAGCGACTGCAGAGGAAGGCTTGATCCTCAAATTAATAATAATAAAAAGGATTGAAAACACCTGACTCCCTAGTGGTATGGGGAGCAGGGGTAGGTGGCAATTAACAACTCAGTCTGTCTGTTGGAATAATAACATAATTGTGGCATTTGTTAAGCGCTTACTATGTGCCAGGCACCATGGCTCAGTGGAAAGAGCCTGGGCTTTGGAGTCAGAGGTCATGGGTTCAAATACCAGCTCCGCCACCTGTCAGCTGTGTGACTTTGGGCAAGTCACTTAACTTCTTGGTGCCTCAGTTCCCTCATCTCTAAAATGGGGATTAAAACTGTGAGCCCCACGTGGGACAACCTGATCACCTTGTAACCTCCCCAGAGCTTAGAACAGCGCTTTACACATAATAAGCACTTAACAAATACCATTATTATTATTAGGGTGGAAACAAGCAAATCAGGTTGGACACAGACCCTGTCCCACGTGGGGCTTACAATCTCAATCCTTATGTTACAGATGAGGTATCTGAGGTGCAGAGAAGTGAAGTTACTTGCCTAAGGTCACACAGCACACAAATACAGAGCTGGGATTAGAACCCAAGACCTTCTGATTCCCAGGCTTGTGCTCTATCCACTATGTCACACTGCCAGAGACAGGCACACTGACCTGAATGGAAGGGAGACTTCAGGTGAGCTACGAGACCATAGCAATAGCGGGGAGGTTGGGGAAACTGAGTTCAGGGGTAGGATCCAGGAGTCCAGGTACTGGGGTTCCAGGCCCATTTCACATACCCAGGTAATAATAATAATAATAATACTAGTGGCTTTCTCTTACAAACACACCCTCCCACTCAGAGACTAAGATTTCTCCACTACGGATGAAGTGACCTGGCTTGCAACTGTCAGGTTGATGCCCTCTAAATCAATCAATCAATCAATCAATCGTATTTATTGAGCGCTTACTATGTGCAGAGCACTGTACTAAGCGCTTGGGAAGTACAAATTGGCATCACATAGAGACAGTCCCTACCCGATAGTGGGCTCACAGTCTAAAAGGGGGAGACAGAGAACAGAACCAAACATACCAACAAAATAAAATAAGTAGGATAGAAATGTACAAGTAAAATAAATAAATAAATAAATAAACAGAGTAATAAATATGTACAACCATAAAGTTAAGCCAGTTTGCTACAGGCGGGATTGGGAAGCTGATCGACTCCAGAGTGTACCACAGTGTACGCACTTAATAAATACCATCATGATCACCACAGTGCAGCAGATGACAGCTGGCACCTTTCATTTTGGCACAGCGTCACAAAACTCCCCAAGAGAGTGAACCAGTTCAAAATGAAGTATAGCGGTGCTTAAGGCTGTTAAACTACGGTATTCACTCCTTTGGTCCAACACTAAAACATCTCCAATCCCCTCAACCAAAGGAGCTGAATGCAGCCTTGGATAACCATTGGTAATGGCAGTCTTTGATGTTATTTGTATGTGCATAAGGAGAAGCCAGAAGAGAATGCCATTCTTCATTTTTCTTGCCACTTATTCCCCTGACCCCCAAGGACAGCCAAAACGTCTTACCGACTACAGCCTCGGAGGATTTGCCTTCTGCCGGCAGTGGAATGTACTGATTGGGATAAGAGCTGCTGCCGTAACCCAAGACGAAGCCTTCCAGTTTTGTATTCGGACTTGGTCGAAGAAACTTCATCAGAATGGAGTCACTCGTAGTATTGATGTGGACTCGGAGAGTTTGCGTTTTACCTGTTCGGGCAGGAAAAAACAGATGTGTCACTCTCCGTGGCTCAGGATAATTCCATTCTGAGGATTGGAAGTTGGCCGCTATGATCTACAGAATCATATTCATTGCCTTGAATTTGTATACCACTTTTATTTTTCCAAAAGTCTTTCTTACCAGTTTATTTCATCCTCATTCTTAGGGAAAGTCAGGTAGTATTATCATTCCCATTTTACTGGTGAAGAAATAAAGGCCCACAGAGGTTAAGAGGCTTGTTTGAGGTTGCCAATCAATCATATTCATTGACTGCTTACTGTGTGCAGAGCACTATCAACATACAATATAACAGAGTTCAGTGTGACAGAGTTTATTGACATATTCCCTGCCCACAAGGAGTTTACAGTCTGGGGGCCGGGGGTGGTGAGGGGGGGAGGCTGAAAAGGACTAAGTCTAGGATTTATGTCTCCCTTCTCCCTGACTCATACTCTTTTTCCCTAGGGCCATGACACCTCCAAAATGGCAATGTTCAACTAAATAACTTTAAGCAACTCAATTTCACAATCAGTGGTGTTTATTGAGCTCTTTCTTTTTACAGAACACTGTACTAAGCACTTGGGAGAGTACAGTGCAGTTGGTAGGTGTTATCTCTGCCCTCAGGGAGCTTCCAGTCTAAAGGGACTGGTGAACTTGAAATCCCACACTCAAGAATTGCTTGAATCCCACTGAACACACAAAATAGAAACCATAATGAGATACTATCTGGTAGTCAGGGCCACAGAAAAGCCCATACACGACTCTATTCCTCTGTCCCAAGAGAGCTATCATGGTAGCAAACCCTCACAGAGAATACTCCCCTTTCTGGGCTGGATCACCCAAAGGAAGCGGGGGTGACTTTGGGAGAAGTGTAATTTATTAACCCACTTGTAATTGATGAGATGCAACAGCAGTGTTTGTGGTGATGATGATGGACCCTCCCATCGGAAATGATGGATGAAACTCGGACCCGAAACTTCAGGAGCAAGAACCCGGGCGTTCTCCTCACTGTACCTCGTTATTGCCTGTCCCACCATCGACCCCCGGCCCACGTCCCCCACCCAGCCTGGAATGCCCTCCCTCCGCACATCTGCCAAGTCAGCTCTCTTCCTCCTTTCAAAGCCCTACTGAGAGCTCACCTCCTCCAGGAGGCCTTCCCAGACTGAGCTCCCATTTTCCTCTCCTCCTCCCCATCCCCCGGGCCCTACCTCCTTCCCCTCCCCACAGCACCTTTATATATGTTTGTACAGATTTATTACTCTATTTTACTTGTACATATTTACTATTCTATTTATTTTGTTAATGATGTGCATTTAGCTTTAATTCTATTTGTTCTGATGACTGGACACCTGTCTCCATGTTTTGTTTTATTGTCTGTCTCCCCCTTCTAGACTGCGAGCCCACTGCTGGGTAGGGACCGTCTCTATATGTTGCCGACTTGTACTTCCCAAGCGCTTAGTACAGTGCTCTGCACATAGTAAGCGCTCAATAAATACGATTGATTGATTGATTGAAATGGGTTACTGTTCCAATCCCCCTTATTCAAAGGAGGAAAACTGACCTTGCCTTAAGTCCACTGGGGCCCTGTTATAGGCTTGGTGGGCATGACCACTTCTGTAGACACAGTGCAGAGAGGGGTGGAGTTTAAATAATAATAATAATGGCATTTATTAAGCACTAAGTGCAACACACTGTTCTAAGCACTGGGGAGGTTACAAGGTGATCAGATTGTCCCATGGGGGGGCTCACAGTCTTAATCCCCATTTTACAGATGAGGTCACTGAGGCACAGAGAAGTTAAATGACTTGCCCAAAGTCACACAGCTGACAACTGGCGGAGCTGGGATTTGAACCCATGACCTCTGACTCCAAAGCCCGGGCTCTTTCCACTGAGCCACGGATGCCATCCTTATTACTGTGGCAGGAGGAGAGGGCTGAAAGCACCCCGGTCATAACTCATCATCGTCCTCTCTGTCCAGTAGGTCGTAGCAGCAAAGGAAACATGAACACGGTCATCACATGGGACGAGGACCTCTGAAATCTTGGCTCTGCCACTTGCTTGGTTGATGACTATGGGCAACTCACTTAACTCCTCTGTGCCTCAGTTTCCCCACCTTTTAGATGGGGACAAAATCCCAGCTCTCCTAACCTCCCTCTTAGACTGTGAGCCCCACGTGGCACAGAGACTGTATCTGACATGCTTATCTATCAATCTTGTATCTTTCCAGGGCTTCACACAGTGCTTGGCATAGAGTAAGTGCTTAAATAGCACAATTCAGTCAATCAACGGTATTTCCTGAGCACTTACTATGTGCAGAGCACAGTATTAAGGGCTTGGGAGAGTACAATACAACAAATTTAGTGGATACGCTCCCTGCCTATAACAAGCCAACTTGTACTTCCCAAGCACTTAGTCCAGTGCTCTGCACACAGTAAGCTCTCAATAAATACAACTGAATGAATGAATGAACAAGCTTACACTATGGAGAGGGAGATGGGCAGTAATACAGATCATTAATTTAAAGATATTTATAATTTAATATTTAAAGATATTCAATTATGGTTATGATTACAGTTATGATTATTATCATTACAATGTGACTCAGCATAGCCCTAACCTAGTGACTACCTTCCACTTTAATAGCCTATTATGGACCACACAATCACATATTTATTCTAAACTGGAGTTCCAAGTGCTACAATAAAACGCAGGTTTTCCTCGTCAAGTGCAATTTGAGTATCCAGGCTCAATTTTCTGCCCCATTTTGCCTATCACAGCTTCAATTTTGAGTAACCGCAGTTTTCCGTGAGCACGGATAACACCACCTGTCATTTCCAGCCAGCCGCCTACTCACTTGCGTCCTCCAGGACTCAGATCGCACTGTATCATTAGCTCATCCACAACACACTATTTGTGGATAATTACACAACGTGGGTGAACACCCTTGAAGACACAAATTGTTTACTGAACGGTTTGCGTGGGTAGCTCATCAGTTGAGGCTGGCAGTCGAAAATAGACTAACATCGTGCTTCTGCCAAAGCCCAACATCCCAGCACCTTCTCCGATGGCATCCACCAATGTTTTGCCACTTAAAGCTGCCCCCAAATCCAGCTATTTGGGTAGCACGCTCCTGCTGTTTATCCCTCCTGTCCTCAAAAGATGTATCAGCCCGGCCAGAGCAGCCTTTGGAAGCAGAACATTGAATCTGGAAGGGAAGAGGAGTTAACCTGAAGACGGGGCATGTCTGTCAGGCTGCACTGTGATATATGGTTGTGTGTCCTAGACACCAGCATATCAAACAAATTGACCGCTTCATCTTTGCTGCTGGAGGTGACTTGGCCAAGGTACAATGGCAAGATGCAACGAGAAGCAGTGTGGCCTAATGGGAAGAGCACGGCCTGAGAGCCGGACAACCTGGGTTCTAACCCCAGCCCCAGTTTATCTGCTGGGTGACCTTGGGCACGTTGCTTGCCTTCTCTGTGCCTCATTTTCCCTGCTGAGAGCTCACCTCCTCCAGGAGGCCTTCCCAGACTGAGCCCCTTCTTTCCTCTCCCCCTCGTCCCCCTCTCCATCCCCCCGTCTTACCTCCTTCCCTTCCCCACAGCACCTGTATATATGTATATATGGTTGTACATATTTATTACTCTATTTATTTATTTATTTATTTATTTTACTTGTACATTTCTATCCTACTTATTTTATTTTGTTGGTATGTTTGGTTCTGTTCTCTGTCTCCCCCTTTTAGACTGTGAGCCCACTGTTGGGTAGGGACTGTCTCTATGTGATGCCAATTTGTACTTCCCAAGCGCTTAGTACAGTGCTCTGCACATAGTAAGCGCTCAATAAATACGATTGATTGATTGATTGATTGATTTTCCTTATCTGCAAAATGGGGATCAGATCTCCCTCCCTAAACTGTGAGCCCCATGTGGGACAGGGACTACCCCCTATCTGATAATACTGGATCCACTCCAGCGCTTAGAACAGTACTTCAAACGTAGTGAGTGCTTGAATAACACCATTAAAAAAATCTCTTCCCGGAACCAAAGTCCTGCAGTTTTGTTGGTCATAGGAAAGGAGGCGATTATGATCAGAGCTCAGCTGCCAACTTAATCCTGTGCCACTAGTACTCACAATAAAATGCTTTTAACCTGCCTCTAAATGCCTAAGGGTGAGGCGGAAGACACTCTTGCTACTTTTGAAACAAAATCTTTTCAGTTCTCTCCCCTAACTCCACTCCAAGAACCATGCCCCTATTGCAGTGCAAAACACCTGGTATTTTCAAGCCTCGGTTAGAAAGTTGGTGCTCTTGAACAAAAATGGCCCGGCAGAAACAGTGTCGCTGTCTGAGGAAATTACCTCATGAGCAGGGTCAGATCTAGGTTCTTGGGGGATTGTTGAACTGGAACCCCAAGATTTGGCATGGGTAAAATCTTCCCCTTCTCTAGAGCGAGTCCTCCACCACTATTCCTCCCCTCTATCTACACATCTTCCTTCTCTGACACTGCTGAAGCCATTTTCCTGAGAAGATGAGGTGTGAGGGGAGATGAAAGGCTGTGGGAAGATCTGTGCTGGGTTGTCCTGAGACTCAGCGGGAAAAGCCACCCTGCCTACGAGAGATTTGGGAAGACAATTCCCATCGGCAAGATATCTGGCCTTGAAAAGGAGGGTTCAGTCAAAATCAAATATTTTCAGGTGCCAAAACTAGGTGGAGTCCAGGGAGTAGATCAGAGATTGAAGCAGCAGAGATTTCCTGATGGATGGATGGTTTAGAAATGGAAAGCACTGCCAGGACACGTTAACTAAACACTTTCCTCTGAAGAAAAACACTTGTATAATCAGAGCTGGCCTTTGTGGTCAAAGACAGTGCTGCAGACGGTGAAATTCACCCATGAGTGTGCGTGAGACTGAAAAGACTAATATGGGGCCCACAGACCCAACTCCAACGTATGCACAAAAAGACTATTCCTCGTTGTATTGTCTGGTTTGATGATTGAAGCGCTCGGCGTTGTTTTCCCTAAACCATCTGCAAATTTAGCAGTCAACTTCAAGCGTATATCAGAAACACAACCAAATAATAAGGTTGAGGCTGATGAAAAGATTCAATTTAATCACACTTTCGAAGTAGAAGTCCATCTAAATGTGCATGATCTCTCTGACTACTGACAAGCTTAATGGAATAGGATTTTTTTTCCTCTGGAAATTTATGGGTGATCTTCTATGAAGCTTTCTGGCCAGATCCATCGTCACTCTCTACCACCTCTTTGCAGACAAACTTAGTTAATCAATAGTATTTATTGGGTGCAAAGCACTATCCTAATCACTGGAGAGAGTTCAATACAATGGAGTTGGTAGACACCATCTTTTGCCCACAAGGCGACTGCTCATCATGTTCAGAGCACTGTACTAAGCACTTGGGAAAGTACAATACGACAGAGTGGGTTGACATGATTCCTACCCACAAGGAGCTTACAGTCTACCGTTACAGTAAAGTGAGGACAAAGTCAGAGTAAGGGTGTAAGAAACTTGTCAATGGTGGGAGAGCAACACTATTAGGAGGAAACATCCTTCTTTTTAAATCCTGGAAGTTAACCCCAAATTTTCTCAGCGAATCTGCTGGAATTCCACAACAAACCAATCCATTCATTCCCCATGTGGCTTCTCAGGGTAAAAAAAGGCTCCGATGGCATCATGTAAGATACTTCATTTAGCCCCATAAGCCAAATTGACTTATTCTAACATGCACTGTTTGTCCTAGGAGAAAAAAAACAAACTAGTTTTCCTGGGAGAAGGCCAGCCTGATTCCAACAGCAACAGCTCTCTGGAAACTACCACCGATAAAATAATAGGCCGTGTGGCTTGAGTTCAAAGTGTGGTATTTTGAACGGGGCATTTTAGAACACACTTGCTCTTTATAAATACAACATGAATGCACGAAGCTGTATAAACATCACTACCAAATATGCGGCATTGCTGGAGATCTGTATCTGATCCCCAAAGGAGGAATTCTCAAAAATAACAGTACTCTTCTTGATAAGCTTTTTGGTGAAAGGATGGGTTTTAGAGGGTTGGGTTATTCGGGCAGACAATCTCGCTGCTGAGAATATTACGAAGTCTATGTTGGGAAAGATCAAGGAATTAAGGGAGATTTAAAAGGCTGCAATTAGAAGAGGAGTGTCAACTAATTTAGGGTTTGGGTAGAGAATTGAAACCCATAAATCACTTTGTGCCTAGTACTGTCCGTTGCACTTAATAGTCGCTCAAATTAATTCTGGTCTACAGACATGCCTTACCACACATAATCGTAGACCTTCAGGCTGAACCGCAATCCTGCCAATGAGACCATAAGGACCGGGGTTATAATTAAGTCTACAGGGAAACAACTTCTATAACCCACTGTCAAAGCCAATACCACCGGGTGATGTGGGGCACTCGGAAGGGTTTTGCTGATGCGGGCTGAATTGTGACCAAATTTCTTCCAAGTGACTATAAACTTCGGCTGTGAATCTGTGGCTCAATTTACAGAAACACCTTCATGATTTTATTTAAATTTTTTTTTTTAAGATAGTTTGCACGCTTCTGAGATAGAAAAGCTTCCCAACGTATCTGAGGCTCTTTGGATGTAGCCGCTCAGAGTCATGCTTTTAACACTGCGACAGGGCAGGGTGAAACCCAGAATGCAACAGAGCTGGGTACCTCCACATCATCCCCCTGAGTAAAGGGACCAAAAATCTGCCCAACACAAAACACCCCAGTAAACCCAGGGCCTCACTCGCCCAAAGACCTGCCTACTTTTGAACTCCTCCAGAAACAAGCTATTCATCCTCTGATGACTGTGTCCAGAAATCTTAAACGGGTTCAGTTGGCAGCAACGTAGAGACACCTGTCAATTGTGACCCAGTGCAGAAGGACCTGGACTTTAATAATAATAATAATAATAATGGTGGCATTTATTAAGCGCTTATTATGTGCAAAGCACTGAGCTCAGCCACTTCTCTGCTGTGTGACCTTGGGCAACTCACTTTGCTTCTCTGGGCCTTAATTACCTCATCTGTAAAATAGGAATTAAGACTATGAACCCCAGGTTCATGGGCTGCCCCAACCTGATTAGCTAGTACCTACCCCAGTACTTAGAACAGTGCTTGGCACGTAGTAAGTGCTTAAATATCATGAAAAAATTCTCTCTAATTCCACCTCCTGTTGCCATTCCTTCCTGCCACCTTTTAAGCACTGGAGACTTTTTCAGGTCTGAAGGCTGAAGCAAGGCTAGACTGGGGGGTGCTGGGGAAGCTTTAAAACTAGATGAGAGAGTGGTTTGAAGAGGGGAAATTGATTTTCTGCCATCGCTCTCCTACTGGGCTTTGAGTCAAGTAAAGGCAGTCACGTCAGCCACAAAGCCGCACCCTCAGTAGGACGACCGATCGAGCAGCTGCCCCTTGGGACCCTGAAGCACAAGACTAGAGTCGCTGCTCCCTGACCCCGAGACTAATCCAGCCCCATGCCTCTGCCTGACCAGAAATCACCGAGCACCTCACGGGAGGTTCCTGCCTTGCCTTCAACACTTCAGCAGAACTGGCTCTTAGAATGCACATTCACAGAGGCAGCGAACTTTCTTTTAAAGTCAAGAATCCATTTGGAAAATTGGCTCATTGGATTTCGTGGGGCAGAGAGGCAGCAGCAAATGGTGGACTAAAAAGTCAAAGATCGGCTTTGTTTCTTTGGGGGAGAATATTTAAGTGGACCAGGAGTTACCTCTTTTAAAAGCTTAAAGGCCAAAGAAAGTGTCTTCCACTTACCAGAAAGCCTGCACTTACCCAGTCTCTCTCTCTCTCTCTCTCTTTCCTCCCCCTCCCTCCAGCCCCAGATCTCATCCATCTCATCGCCAACCCCTGCCCACATTCATCCATTCAATCATATTTATTAAGCGCTTACTGTGTGCAGAGCACTGTACTAAGCACCTGGGAAGTACAAGTCCGCAACAGATAGAGGGGGTTCCTACCCAACAACGGGCTGCCCAGTCTAGAATCCTCCCTCCTCCTCCATATATGACAGACCACCACTCTCTCCACTTTCAAAGCCTTCACATCCCCTCTGAGGCCTTCCTTGACTAAACTTTCATTTCCCTTGTTCTCTCTCCTTTCAGCATCATCTATACACTTGGATCTGTGAAGCTCTTCATATTCACCCTACCTTCACCCTCACAGCACCTATGTCCATACCCACAATTTATTTATATTCCCATCCGTCTCCCCCTCTAAACTTCCCTTCTACAACAATTCTGTCATACAGTCCCACACACTGAGTACAGTGCTCTGTACCCAGAGAATGCTCAGTGAATACCACTGATGGATTGACTATAAAACACACAATGCAAGACTGCAAAATAATGAACCTTTTTTCCTAATGGGACACTGGATACGTATTTGCCCATCCTTGTTTTTACAGTTCAGCTCCATTTCAGCCAACGGTACTCTGAGTCTATCAAAAGTAAGGCTCTCCCTAACACCAGTCCCTCCCTGTCTGGTAATTACAGATGATTGAATGAGACAGGTTTGCCATGCCAGGAATGACATTTAAGCATGGCTTGGCAGTATTTTTAGTTTTACTAATGAGGCATTAACTCCATTCCCTTCTAACGGCCCCCAAAAGGAGAAGGACTGTCCAGAAATGCCCTTTAAATAGGTTTCTCCTTTTCCCATTCTTGGGGGGTAATTCCAGGCACACCCATTGGCATAACTGCCCCTTATTCTAGCTTCCTACACAAATGATCTCAGACCTGAGACCGCGACATTTTGCACGTTTAGTAGGCATACAGAAACCATGAAAATCTGCACTGGCTAAAATACTTGGGACTTAAAGGAATCAGATCAAACAGGAAACAGGTAAAAGGTGTCCAGGAAATCAGTTATCAGTAATAACTGTGGAATTAATTTGTTATGTGTTTACCTCGCACCAAGCAGTGTGGTAAGCACTGGGATAAATACAAGGTAATCAGATGAGACACAGGCCCTGACCCACTTGGGGCTCACAGTCTAAGGGCCGGGGTGGGGGGAGAGAACAAGTATTTAACCCCCATTTTACGGATGAGGAAACTGAGGCATGAAGGCAAGTGACTTACCCATGGTCACACAGAAAGACCTGGATTGAAGTGAAGTCTAAAAAATCATGATGAGAGAGGACAGAGCAAATCCAAAATTGCTATCCATCATATTTTTTCACTCCAGGAAAAAAGATACCCCCCAGAACAGAAGCCTGTAGATGGTGGAGTGAAAACAAATAAAACGAAACTTCACCCAGTGTGCATCAATATTTACCACAGATAGAATTTCAGAACATCAGTTCTGAATAGTGCAGAGTATCACTTAGGTCAAGAAGACTGGGGACCAATTATAGGCTCCTTTTTCAAAGTGGGCGAATTTAAGATGTAGAAGAACAACTTATGGATGTTGGATGGCCCACCCTAAACACTAGAGCTTTTTTCTGCCATGCATCCTGTGGCCAATATCAGAAACAGATGACTGGTTAGGTGGACCATGGGACCTGACCCAGGAATAGCATTGCTTAGGTACTTGTTAAGTCTCAGTTATAAAACTTTTTTTTTAAGTTGCAACTGGATATTACAGATGTAGTTTATCTTGGGAAAAATCACGTCATAAAAAATGCTCTTTAAGAGTTCTAAAAAACAGGATTCCATTTCATACTAACATTTTTTTGCTTGTCACTGATCATGAAAATCATCGAAAGGGTTTAAGTGATCAGCTCAGAGTACCCACAGCGAGGGGAATTCTGCTGATCCTTAGATTGTGATGCTCCCTGAGGACAGGGATTATGACCTCTAGCTCAACTGTCCTGTCCCAATCACTTAGTACAGCATTCAGCACACTGTCGGTGCTCAGCCACACAATTGATTTCATTGTCTTACTCTTGCCAACTTAATTTCATACACACCCAAAAGCTGCTGAAGGTTTTCTTTTCCCTGAATATTTAGCCTGCAATAAAAGTGAAGTTCTCTAGAAGGATGAAGATATATCTTTCATTCATACATCTATTTTCAAAGATACAATAAAGCACTTTTTAAGTGTTTGTTTAAACAGTGGTACTTGGGAGCTGATAATTAACAATGAATGACAACCACCTAACCTAGAGATAAGAGTTGAGTCTACTAAAAAAAAAAACCCCACTCATATATAGTACTTAATGGGATGTTGGACACTAATTTGGACATTAACTTGAAAACAAAATTCCCTTGCTGGAAATAAATAGCTTCTCACAGCGGTTTAATGTTGATTGTTATCTCAAAGGAGTATGATTTTGCCAACGGTTTAAGGTGGGGATATTTTCTTCCTTTCAGTTTTGAGCCTCAAACTGGTGGCCATTCCTACAATTGAAAGGAAATACTTCAACTGTCTCTTTTCATCTCTTCTAAATAGACAGTGCTCAGCACAAAGTAAGCGCTTAACAAATGCCATTATTATTATTATTCTATAAACACACTTTGAGGTTCTAAACGGGGCTGATGTCTTCTACATCCATCTTTCCTTCTCCCCCACAACTTACCACTCCAGATAATCAGCAGCAGCCATGGCGTAATAGTATTGATGGAACTTGAAAGCCATGACAATTAAAGTATACTTTTTTCCCCCAAGTTTTCTGTTCTCCCCAACCACCAGGGAGGCTGGGGGTTGGGGTGGAAACAGTAGAGAGGAAGCCACCACAGGTAATGGATAACTTTTTCCCTAGGGATTTCCCCCCTCAAAACAGTCACTAAATTAATGGCATTTATTGAGTGCTTAGTGTATATAATGCACTATACTCAGCTCTTGCTCGTTATGGGCAAGGAATGTGCCTTCTAATTCTGTTGTATTGTATGCTCCCAAGTGCTTAGTACAGTGCCCTGGACAGAGAAAGAGATCAATAAATGCCATTCATTTATTGATAAAATTCCATACAATAGAGTTGGTAAGACACAATCTCTGCTGACAAGGAGCAGATGGTCTATTTACAACAGAGCAGCCTTTTGGAGCTTCCAAAAGGCATCAAACACAGAATCATTTTCAAGGGTGCTACATGCAAAAATGAAGAGTACGACTCAGTATTTTTACACTTCTGGGGAAACTGAAGCTACCTAAGAATGAGGAAATACAAGATTCAAGGTCCTCGATGTCAAGCTCATTTGCATTTATTAGTAGTAGTAACAGTCATGATGGTAATAATAATTAAACACTTATTACATGCCAAGTGGGGCACAAAACAATAGGGTAAATATAAGATAATCAGATCAGACACAGTCCGTGCCCTCCATTCACAGTCTAAGGAGAGAATTCATCTACATTTAACCTAAAGCTCAGAGAGGGTAGGCAACTTGCTCAAAATCACACAGCAGACCAGTGGCCAAGGTAGACCAGAACCATGGATCCCAATTTCATGCATTTTCCACTAGAATTAGGTTTCAGGTGCCTCTTTGAATTCCTTACCTTCACGGTGATACCTGAGCACTAAAATCCCCTTAGCTACTCTTTTAATTTAGCTCTCAAGGGAACAAAGCGTTAGATGCCCTAGCACCTTAAAAGGAGGGAATGTGTCTACCAACTTTGCTGTATTATGCTCTCCCAAGCACTTAGTACAGTGTTCTGCACAGGTAGGTGTTCAATAAATGCCACTGACTCATAACAGCCCCAAATCCACATCTTGTTCCAGGTAGCGAGATTTGCCCCACCTCAAAATGGCATCTTCTACTCCCGTGGACGTATTTACTTAGGCATATTCTCTGATTAAACCCAAGTCGGTCACCGTCAATTAAATGAATTAAAAAGAAAAATATCACATTTCTTTTTATGTGCAGAATATGTTCTTCTTCCTTGTAATGGCAACTGAGGCCGCTACAGAGACAGAAATGTGGAGTGGATGGTTAGCTCACTTTAGATAGTCTCAAAATGGCTTCACTTTTCAAAATTGTTATTAAAACTGCCCCCAAAATTGTCCTTGAGTTGAAAGCCTACTTGCTTTTTTTCTGCAGTTTTTGCTCTGCACATAGTAAGTGCTCAATAAATATCATTGGTTAACTGTTTCCTTAAGTTTGTCCAGAAATGTGGAGTGATGATTAAAAAATGAGCAATATCGTTTTCTCATCCTGTCATTTCAAAATTACTCGACAAACTTTCCCAAACATTGTCCATGAATTCAAATCCAACTTGGGGCTTTTCTCTCAAGTTTTTCCAGAAATTATGAGTGACTTATGGTAAGAACAAATACTAACTTTTCATCTCCTCTTGTCTCATATAAAATGATTTCCAACTAAACTACTACCATGTCTTACATTTCCACCCCTGGCAATTTCAAAAGAAAAATACAGCAGTTTTCCCCAAATGATTTCAGATGGACAATAATCCCCATTATAGTAATGAAAGCTGGAAAGGAGATTCTAGACAAATCAATGGTAGTTATAAACACTGGAATCTGCCCAAAAGGGGAAAATGATCAGCTTCAAGCTTTCAAAACTCTGATCTGTATAGCCACCAATAAAAGACCCCAGCAAAAATTAATAGACAGGTTATAATAGCCTGAATTTTTCACCAAAAAAATCCATGAAAAGCAGGGGCATTTTTTCACACATTGAAATGCTGTTAGGAAAATATTGGGACTCTTCAGTTTGGAAAGACTAAAATCGATTTTTTTTTTAACTTGCCCCTCTCATTTATCAGAGTCTGAACAAGGCATACACAGAACCGTGGTTCACCTCATCCCTCACTATCAGGATGCAAGGACACCCATGAAAACTCAAAGGTGGAGGGTTGAAAGCAAACAGAAAGAAACACTTGTTCAATCTGCAAGTGGTAAGAGTACAAAACCTGTTCCCACAGAAAGTTGTGCAGACTGAAAACACCTGAAGGTGAAAGAGTGATTTAGATACACTCAAGGAAAAGTGGTCCAGAATGGGTTCCCAGAGGAAAAGTAAGGAATCTTAGCAAGTCCAACCCTAAATCTTAGACTAAGTAAGGACGACTCTCATACACTTCCTCTAAATCTCCCAGCACCACTCTTAATCAGTGGTACCTATTGAGCACTTACTATGTGCAGAGCACTGCACTGTGTGCTTGGGAAAGTACAATACTATAGAACTAGCACACCTGCCCATAACGAGCTTAGTCTACAGGGATTATAGACAATATTGAGGTAGGTGCACACAAAAAGACAATCATGTCTAAACTCCTCTATAAGTGGAACCACAATATTCTGATTAATAAATGCCAAGTAACAACTTGACCTTTTAGACTGTGAGCCCACTGTTGGGTAGGGACTGTCTCTATATGTTGCCAATTTGTACTTCCCAAGTGCTTAGTACAGTGCTCTGCACACAGTAAGCGCTCAATAAATACGATTGATGATGATTGATGACCACCGAGCCGTGTTCCTATGCATTTGTGGAGAAAAGTCACCTGGACAAGAAACGAGAGGCTTCACCAGCAATCAAGCAAACAAGGGTATTTATTGAGCTCTCTTAGTGTGCACAGTGTGTTGTACTAAACCCTTGAGAAACTACAAAAGAGTAGATAGACATGGTTTCTGCCCACAAGGGAAGTCTACACTCTGCAGGCGGGTCAGGGGTTCTAGAGCCAAAGCTAGGTAAAGAAGGAAATGATGTGGCTGACTGCCTCAGCGTCCTCCTTATGCAATGTTTAAATCCAGTCAGTGAGTGAACACTGCCAAATCAGCTTCACTACGACGTGCTCCTTCTGACAAACATTCACGCCCCCAATTTAAGTGGAAAACTCCAGTCCCAAAGGTCTAGCAATCACTTGGAGTTGTCAAGTTCCAGGTCAACAAAGTCCAGCGCTTTTAGCAACAAGGAGTTCCCCGTTCGGATATAAGAAAATGCAAAACGTAGAATAATGAAAAAGGTTAATTTCAGGCCGAAACAAAAGTGATATCTCTAAGCTTTTGGCAAATGAAGGAGGAGAATGATAAAATGCTGTCATTTTCCTTTGGTTAGGGCCCCACCAAACACCATCAGATCAAGACTTACAATGAGTAATTTTGGATCTGTTTCAGTGGAATGATCATATGATATTTTAGCAAAAATTGTTTCATCCAATCTCTTCGCCTCCATACATTTATTTTGGGACCTGGTTCTCCTCTGACAGGCAGTTTCAATCTACCCCACCCTTATTCTTTCTGCTTCTTCCTCCCTGGGGAGATCTACTGCTTTCTGAATGTCCTGAGGAGAAAAATGCAAAGACATGCTGTCTTGGCAATGGATACAGTAACTGTTGTTGCAATGTTGGGTGAGAAATCGCAGCTACTCTATCATTCATGCATTGGCCACCTCCTATACTCAGGCTACATTTGATAGAAAAAAAAACCACACAAAGCCTCAGTGATTTCTGATCTGACTTTTAGTCATATTTATATTTGTTGCAGGCTCATATTACTTTGCTAAGTGGTGATAGAATTCAGGGGAAAAAATATATTTTGATATCCTCACTATGCATAGAGATAGAAAATCTGAAACCTTATGAGCAGGGCTAGGACAAGCTGATTCTCTGTGCCTAAGTCATACCTGTGCCAACAAGAGCTCTTCAAGACAGCATCACATACAGAGAAGCAGCGTGGCTCAGTGGAAAGAGCCCGGGCTTTGGAGTCAGAGGTCATGGGTTCAAACCCCAGCTCTGCCACTTGTCAGCTGTGTGACTTCGGGCAAGTCACTTCACTTCTCTGGGCCTCAGTTACCTCAACTGTAAAATGGGGATGAAGACTGGGAGCCCCCCACCGTGGGACAACCTGATCACCTTGTAACCTCCCCAATGCTTAGAACAGCGCTTTACACATAGTAAGTGCTTAATGAATGCCATTACTATTATTATTAATATAATCATGTCCCCTCAGGGGGCTGACAGTCTAAGTAGGAGGGGGAATAAGTACTGAGTCTCCATTTTGCAGATGAAGGAACTGAGGCACTAAGAATTGCCCAAGATCACACAGCAAGTTCGTGGCTGAGAAGCTTCAAATTTCAAAATCTAAATCTCCATAGCATAATGTGTTCAGGAAAAGCCTCCCAACTCTGAATTGAGTCACATCTCAGAACCCTGGTCCTCTGAATCCCAGGCCTGTGCTTCTCAAGATATTATTCATCTTGTCCTCCCCACTAATAGAAGTCATGCCCACCTGCCTTAGCTGCCACCACACTGAAGGAGGAGGTTGTCAGAGATCAAATAGTACGTGTCTGAGTTCTCAAAGTGGAAAACGAATGGCCCAACATGTGCTACTCAATGTTGGGATGGGCCCAAGGTTCTATGGAATTCCTGGAAGTCCTTGATCATCACTTCCCTGCTCCTCTTTTCGGCACCTGGGTCAGACTATACAAGGCAGCTCCAAGCTGTCGGACTGCATCACTACCCCAGCATATTGGTTAGTAGGAAGGCTTGGTAACCTCTGTATCCTCCATAGCTCAGTGTGTTCAGGAAAAGCTTCCCACCTCTGAATTGAGTCACGGCTCATTAAAGGTACTCTAGCGATAACCTCCGAACACAGAAAAAGCGGAACTTGGAAGCTTGAGTGTTATACAGTCCAACAAGGAAATCCTCAGATCATTAACCTTGGTAAGAACCACAGCAAGATAGGCTGTGGCCAATTAACAAAGCTCTCACGCCCAGAAAATAAGACCACTAGCACTGTCCTCTTTGAACAGGAAAAATAACCATCTCCATGGATACTATTGTAATCGAAAGAGCTAATGGCTTGCCAAACCATTTCCAGTTCCATTTTCCCTGTTCCACTTCCCTGCTCATTAATTCACGCTGGGACGGAGGCTTCAAAGTAGATCGCTTTCTAAACCCTAGGACTGCTGCCTCCGATCTTGCCCTCTCTCTTTACCTAGAAGCAGTTAGATTATCTGGCTTGCACCACAAATTGCCTCCGCAAAACACAGAGTCCCACATAGAGATCCGTGACCTCCCACCAGGACAACCTGTATGAAACTTAACACATTAAATGGCCAACATTCAATCAACTTAAAAGATGATTAAGGCCTAAGTCATTTACTCATTAGTCCAGAGGAGCCTTTCTGAAATGTGACAAAGCTACCAGAGGAACCCTATTTCCTCATTTCGAAATCTGAAAAGACGGCTGATCACTCCTTATTGTGGTCACGGGAGGTGTGTCAGATTTACCTCACCGCAAACTGAAAATTCAGGTGCATTACAGTTTACAGGAGTCCTCGTTCACAAGGTTTTTTTGATCACATTTTCCATCTCTGGCCTTTTCAAAAAGGAAGGCTAGGTTTGCTGGAGTGGAACCAAGGTGGTCTAGGGAAAACACAAAACTACCAAAAACGTCCCCCAGATTTGAGGTTTATCATACCTGTATGGGTTGTTTGTTAAGAGTTAGAGAGGTGTCCCACTCTTTCAGCACATTAGCCTAAAGTGAGAGAAAGCTGGTAACCTCATCTGTAACCTCAGTAACCTCATCTGTAAAATGGGGACTAAGACTGTGAGTTCCCTGTGACACAGGGACTGTGTCCAACCTGATTACCTTGTATCTACCCAGCTCTTAGAACAGTGCCTGGCATAGAATGAGTGCTTAACAAATATTATAACAAAATAGCACAATTATTTTAACTATTTTGATTTAACCTAGGGGCCTCACTGCTTTTTTCCATTTTCAAAGCCCCAGACAGGGACCTCCTTTCCCGTTCCTCATGGAATTAGGTTGGGAGGCCAATCCGGTGACTACCCATCTGGACATATATTTCATCAGAAGATCTTCCTACTATACCAGCCTCTCTTTGGCTTGGCCTGAGAAGCTGCATTTCTTTAGGATGATGGCATCGCCGGACGGCCTTCTGGACCGACACCTGGCAACTGTGAAGCCACGAATCAGACGCTCTTCATACCAACAGGATTCAGTGTGAAACGTCAACTTTCCTGTTTCACTTGGCTACAGCTAGTCAACCAATCTGCAAACCAGCTTGTGGTCGCTCTACCTATTCTGGAACACACTCATATTCAAGTCATAAAAATGCTTTGCTCCCCGTCCCCCCCCATACACACATACACACACCCTTTTCCCCCTTTTTCTTTTTAACCTCTCCTTTTTCGTCTCCTCCTCCCCATCCCCCCCACCCTACCTCCCTCCCCTCCCCACAGCACCTGTATATATGTTTGTACAGATTTATTACTCTATTCTACTTGTACATATTTACTATTCTATTTATTTTGTTAATGATGTGCATTTAGCTTTAATTCCATTTGTTCTGACGACTTGACACCTGTCCACATGTTTTGTTGTTTTGTTATGAGAAAAAAAGTCCAATTCACTCTCTATAAAGCTTCTATTCACTCTCTGTAAAATGGGGATTAAGACTGTGAGTTCCCTGTGAGACAGGGACTGTGTCTAACCTGATCACCTTGTATCTACCCAGCGCTTAGAACAGTGCTTGGCACAGAATGAGTGCTTAACAAATGTTATAAAAAATAGCACAATTATTTTAACTCTTTTGATTTAACCTAGAGGCCTCCGCTTTGCATCTGGTCAAACTACTGAATGTGAGACGGGAACCTGAGTCTTTTCCTAACAGAAAAATACCATCTTTTTTAATCAGTTACTGGTAATTGACTGAGTGCCCATGTGCTGAGCACTGTACTAAGCGCTTGGGATAGTACAATACAACAAAGTTGGTAGACCTGCTCCCTGCTCACAAGGAGCTTTACAGTCTACAGGGGGAGATGGACATTAATATAAATAAAAATATTTAACTGCAGAGATAGGCTGGTTAGCCTGATTCACTTATGATTAGAGAGCCAATCTCTAAAGATGATGAATAATGGCTCACGATAGTCTCTGGCACCTCAGAACCACACTTTCATCTCTGACCCATTGTCAAAAGATTTATCAGCTCAAAAACAGGAAGGAAAGGTGCATCCTGCATTGATTTTTCCACATTTGAATCAGAGCAAATGCCCAAGCCGGCAACATCTGCTCTGCCAACTCAGTGCCCGTCCGAGCAAGAGCCATGAAGTGAGCGAGTCTCTCTCCCCTCCACATCTCAAAGTGCTCCCCAGCCTCAGGCCCTTGGGAAACCCCAAAAAGAAAGTGCTACCATCTTGGCAGGCCACTGGATGATAGTTCCATGCCCGGAAACTCCCACTTTCTGCATGGAAATACAGAATACTTGAAGCAGTCCCGATTTTCAGGTGAAAATAGGCCAGCGGTGAGCTGTGGCATATTTTCTCCCCTTTATCTCCAATCTTTTATCCCATAATGCTAATGATTTGCCTCTTTCCTGTACCCAATTCCTGGGGCACAGTGGGAAACGAGCACCCTATAACGGTTTATGTATTTATGAAACCCTTGTTTGGAACCTTGGGAACATTAATCGGTAAATGATATTTGGTATTTTATTGATATTTGTTGAGTGTTTATGTTTGTGCCAGGCCCTGTTCTAAGTGCTGGGGTAGATACGAGCTAATCAGGTTGGACACAGTCCATGTCCCACGTGGGGCTCACAGTCTTCATCCCCATTTCACTGATGAGGTGACTGAGGCACAGAGAAGTGACTTGCCCAAGGTCATACAGCAGACAAGTGGTGGAGCTGGAATTAGAAGCCGGATCCTTCTGACTTCTAGGTTGGTGCTCTATTAGGTCACACTGCTTCTTCCTGCACATCACCTTGGTGCCCTTTCTTCTCCCTCCTCCTTCCCTTGATTTGTACTCACTTGTCTTTCGCCAGTTCTGCTACAACATACTGGCTCCCTCCCTCCAGTACTTAATCCTCCAAGTTTCTGCCCAAAGACAGGCGCCCTGCCCTGTGTGGGTTGGCCATGCACTTGTTTCGAAGCCGGGGGATGGACCAGTTGACTTCTTAAGGTCGCTCCCAGCTCTCTGAGTCCCTGCTTCAAGTTAACACCAATACATTCCACTCCGTATTTACAATAAGCTTTTAATCAGCCTTAGTTAATGCAAGATTTCTACATCAGAATGAAAAATCTGTTGCTGACCTGATTGACTCTTTCGATCCAGTGAGGTTAACATCCCAGCTCCCACTGTAAACTGCTTGAGGATAGAGATCATGTCGACAAACTGTATTGTACTTTCCCAAGTGCTTAGTACAGTGCCCTGCCTTTAGGAAGTGTCCAATCAACACCAGTGATGGACTGATTTTCCCTTCCTTGCAATGCTACTTCCCAAGCGCTTAGTACAGTGCTCTGCACACAGTAAGCACTCAATAAATACGACTGAATGAATGAATGCTACGCTCTGTCCACACACCTGAGAAATTCCTCCTCAGCTTCAAAATCAGCTTAAGACTCCTGTCCTCCAGGGAAGTGGTCAAGGTGTTGATTCTCTTCAAATGAGTGTGGAACCACGAGAATGAAAGGAAGAGAAGGAGGAGAGAAAGGAAGGAGAGATACCGACAGAGAAGTGAGATTTCTAACAATTAAAGTTTGGAAATGTAAACTGTGGCTGAAAGAGCACCCAGGGTCCAACAAAACATCGAAGAAGTGTTATTTAAAACTTAGCGGAGGGATCCTTATGTAAACGTACTCAATCATTTCAAAACAGGCACCCTGTGAAATTCTTAGGCACAGTTTGAAATCAGACATCCAATACAAAACCCAGGCGGTGAATCAAAAATGGTCAACATGCAGCTATCGGGGCTAAGTTAGAGAAGCAGCATGGCCTAGTGGATAGAGCACTAGCTTGAAAGTCAGAAGGACTTGGGCAGCGTGGCTCAGTGGAAAGAGCCCGGGATTTGGAGTCAGAGGTTGTGGGTTCAAATCCCGGCTCCCCCACGTAGCTGTGTGACTTTGGGCAAGTCACTTCACTTCTCTGGGCCTCAGTTCCCTCATCTATAAAATGGGGATAAAGACTGTGAGCCCCTCGTGGGACAACCTGATTACCTTGTATCTACCCCAGCGCTTAGAACAGTGCTTCGCACATAGTAAGCACTTAAATACCAACATTATTATTATTAGTATTATTCTAAATGCAGCTCTGCCACTAATCTGCTCTGTGCCACTCATTTGCTCTGCAAATCACTTAAGTTCCCTGCGCCTCAATTACCTAATATGTAAAAAGGGCGGGGGGCGGGGGGGCGGCGGTTAAGATTGTGATCCCCACGTGGGACAGGGACTGTGTCCAACCCGATTTGTTTGTATCTACCCCAGTACTTACTACAGTACCTAGCATGCAGTAAGCACTTAAATACCACTATTATTATTAGACAGATCCATGCACAGATCATGCCAAAACGCAGATAATCAACCATGAACTGCAAACAAGTAGAAAAACTCTACAAAACAAGTTGTCATCCCTATTTAAAAGATGGCCCTGCTGCTCGTGCCATCTGCGGCAGTCTGTTGGAAGTGCTCAGTAAATACCATTGATCGACTGATTGCTGCTCCTGGACTCGGGCTGCGGAGTCAAGGCTCAGGAAGAGAAACAGTGTGGCCTTGTGGATAGATCACGGGCCTGGGAATCAGAAGACCTGGGTTCTAATGCCGGCTCCGCCACGGCTCTGCCGTGTGACCCTAAGCAGGTCTCAACTTTTCTGTGCCTGTTCCCTCATCTGTAAAATGGGGATTGTTACTGCAAGCCCCACATGGGACACGGACCGTGTCCAACTAATCAGCCTAGCGCTTAGTGCTTGGCACGTAGCAATCGCTTAACAAATACCATCATCATTATTATTACTTGAAAATTCCACTGACCTCTCAAGGCATTCTACACCTTCAACCTCGGTATATCCGAAGGACTGTGGAAACAGGGTGCATTTGCCCTGAGTCTTACTGTGTGCCTTCCCTGGGCTACAAATGACAAACCGCATGTTTTATTGAGCCACAGATGACTTCTTTATAGGCCTTAATGATCTACCAGGGAACCTCTTTCATACAGACCTGTATCTCTTTTCATCTTGAGCCGCTGGTCTCTGCCCTCTTGCCCTGTGCTGCAGTGTTTCCTGATTTTTACTGGCCGTCCCCCAGCACCTAAAGGCGTATCCTACCATCCTAACAGGCACTGATCAACCTGTCCTTTGTCCAACGCAGCTGACAACGGATAAAGTTTCATTTCCTCTGTGGATTACAGTCTAATCCAAGTCTCAAGGGGATAGCATCATTCTGCTGAGAGAGGAAGCTGCCCACTCACTTGCTCAAAATCGGTTCCAATAAATCAACATGACAAATGTGTTTTGGAAAATGCTTGCCTTAGGGTTTTTTTTTTTTTAAAAAAAAAGACATAGGAACCTACGAACCCTTTTGCAGTCAAAGGAAAGTCCCCAGAAAATGCTTCCAGCACATTTTGCTTACTGGTGCTGATCTCTTTTAATTATGGGCTAATCGAACATCCAGGACATTTACTCAACATTTTACTCTAATGACCTCTTTGCCAGCTGTCATCTTCTCACAAGGAAAGTTGGAGATGGCTGTTTCTGGGCGACCACAAAGACCTTGGAGTTGGCATCTGAGCATGGCTTATGATGACTGTGGAAAACACCAGTTTTTGTCTTCATCTTCTGACATAAGTGAAAACAGATGCTGAAGTTTAATCCCTGGTTAAGAGCAAGTGTTACATAATGTAACTCAGCTGACAAATCTGGGGGACTATAAAAGAGAGTGCCTGTTATTCTGAAACATGATGAGTCGGGAAGCCTAGCGGGAGAACTACCCTCCATCTTCAGCTCCAAAGAGATGCCCTTGTAAGGGAGAAAGTTCACGTTTATTTCAGGCCAAGAGTGTCAGTCCTTTGGGAAAAGAATTCTCCTTTACCTATTGGGTACGCTATTTGCAAATTTGCTCGGTTAATATCAGTAGGGTGGAGTGTGGCATTAAACACGCTGTCAGTGTGCGACTTCAGGCAAAATCTGAACAGGCTCCATTCCAACATGGATCTCTCGGTTGGCTAATGGTCTGGTTTCGGGTTTTCTGATCCTGTGTGCTACACAAAGGGCACCAGGCACCTTTATGTCCAATTTTAAAAATATTTTAGTGCTCAGTTTCTCTCTGCCCCTGATTTCTGTGGCTTGGAAGTGGCATCCATGTTCAACAGGGCCCAGGAAGGAAATACAATTCTTCTGGGGCAAGCGAGGGATTCAAAGCTCCCCATGCACAAGCTCTCCAGGAATCACTTCTGGGAAACGACACTTATAATATCCCGGGGCTTAGGACAGCGCTCTGTACATCTAAGCGCTTGACAAATACCATTAGTACTACAATGACACTATTAGGTTACCCTACACATCTGATGTAATGCCGGTGATGTCACCTACATTTTCTACCAGGGCCATCGGGAACCATCCTATAAGCCTCACGCAGATCAATCACTCTCTGCCTTGGTTTCCTCTTTGATAAAAGGGTCAAGTTTGATGGAAGGCAGCTTGCAAATACAACAAAAAAAATAAATGGGAGACGTTATCCAAGCGGCACTGAGTTTCTAGTCCCTTGGGATTCCGGGGTCTGCAGTCTGAAGGCTGGTATGACCCCTGCTCTGCCTGCTTCAATTGATCAACCGCATTTATTGAGTGCTTATGGTGTACAGAGTACTGTCCTAAGTGCGTGGGAGAGTACAATCTAACACAGTTGGTAGACAGGTTCCCTGCCCACAACGAGCTTACAATCTAGAGGGAATTTACAAAGAGAAAGTACTGCTGCCTCCACATTAACAGTGCTACAAAAGCTGATTCAGTTGGGACCAGTGATGGTTCAGCCTAGAGAAGCATCAAGATCTGTAGTTCCCCTTTTCCCACCCTCCTCCATCCAAGCAGAAATTATTTAGAGCCTGAGCCTCTTGCTGACTAGGCCTGTGCTTTTATTCGTCTCTGTCTCTTTCCCCTGCGATGACAGGCCTTCGCACCATGTAAGCACTCAATAAATGTTTATGATGATTAGAGTGAACTGTCAAATTAATTGGCACATTAATGGTGCATTATTCTCAGGTTAGCAGGACTGTTTCTGGTCAATATCATATTTAGTTTTTCTTCTCAAGTTACTTGGCCTCCTGTTATATTACCAAGCAGAAGAGCAAAGCATCATAACAATTTCTATAGTCTCAAAATAATAAAAATCCCTCGTGATTTCATCCCACCTCATCACTCTTTCAACCTACTCCTCAAATCTACCTTCAAGCCAGCGAGCTGTCACAGTGGTTCCTTGGGCAATTCACTTCTCTTCTTTTGCGGGCCCCTCCTCTGCCTCCCGCCCCCAACTGTGGGATTCCTCAAAGCTCAGTTCTGATTCCTCTTCTACTCTCCATCCACACTCACTCCCTTGGAGAACTCATTCGCTTCCATGGCTTCAAACACCATCTCTAAATAGATGACTCCCAAATCTGCAACTCTTGACCTCTCTCCTTCCCTTCAGCTTCACATTTCCTCCTGCCTTTAGGCGATCTCTACTTGGTTGTCTCACCTCAAATTTAACTCATCCGCCCACTCAATCCCTGTCTTCCCACCAACTTTCTCATCAGTAAAGACAACACTACCATCCCATCTCACAGGCCTGTAACTTTGGTATCATCTGTGTCTCATCTCTTTCATTCGACCTGCATATTCCATGTGTCACCAAATCCTGTCAGTCCTACCTTCACAATGTCTCTAGAACCCGCCCCTTCCTCGCAATCTAAACCGCTTCCACGCTGATCCAAATACTTGTCATATCCCACCCCAAGTCTGCTGTGTGACCTTGGGCAAGTCACTTAACTTCTCTGAGCCTGTTACCTCATCTGTAAAAATGGGGATTAAGACTGTGAGCCCCACATGGGACAACTTGATCACACTGTATCCCCCCCAGCGCTTAGAACAGTGCTTTGCACATAGTAAGCGCTTAACAAATGCCATCATTATTATTATATCCCACCTTGACTCCTGCATCAGCCTTCTTGCTGATCTCCCTGTCTCCTGTCTCTCCCCTCTCCAGTCTGTATTTCACTTTGCTACCCAGATCGTTTTTCTTAAACATTCAGCCCACTCCTCAAAAACCTCCAATGGTTGCCCATCCATCCTGCATCAAAAAAGAACTTCTTGCCACTAACTTGAAGGCAATCAGCTTTTCCTCTTGTTCCTTACCCTGCTAATTTTCTAACTACAACTCAACCTTGACGCCTCTACCACCGATCTTCCTACTATACTTCAGACTCTCCATCCTCGCTTTTGGGCCCTTGCCCAAGTTCTCCCTCTGGTCCACTTGTCTGCTGTGCGACCTTAGGCAAGTAATGTGACTTCTCTGTGCCTCAGTTACCTCATCTGTAAAATGGGGATTAAGACTGTGAACCCTATGTGGGATAGGGACCGCGTCCAACTTGATTAGCCCCAGCGCTTAGTAAAGTGTCTGGCACATAGTAAGCACTTAAATACTGTCAAAAATTAACACTAATTATAGCATTCATTGAGAGTGTATTTTGGATAAAAGCCTGCAATGAAGAGACACATTCCCTGCTCTCAAGGAATTTACCATCAAGTGGAGGGGAGGAAGGGCAGCTGTCTATATGCCCCTCGCCACAACCAAGGGGGCAGTGAGGGTGCTCAGGATGGGTTATAGCACACTTCTGTACCTGGCTTGGCTGTGGCAATAATAGTAATAACTATGGTACTTTCATTCATTCATTCAACCTTATTTATTGAGCGCTTACTGTGTGCAGAGCACTGTACTAAGCGCTTGGGAAGTACAATTCAGCAATAAAGAGACACAATCCCTGCCCACACTGGGGTTACAGTCTTGGGGGGTGGGGACAGACATCAAAACAAGTAAACAGGCACACCCCCCTCCACACCCCCCAGGAATAACCAGAAACAAATACTAATTCTCTTGAAGCTGAACCTAGACACATTCATTAATTCAATCCTATTGAGTGCTTCCTGCATGCAGAGCACTGTACTGAGCGCTTCGGAGAGCCCGCTCTAACAATAAGCAGACACACTCCCTGCCTACGCTCAGCTTACTTGTTAGACTCTATGTGCCAAGCCCTGTTCTAAGTGCTGGGGTAGATACAAGTTAATCAGGTTGGACAGAGTCCCTGTCCCACATGGGGCTCACACTCTTAATCCCCATTTTACAGCTGAGGTCACTGAGGCACAGGGAAGTTAAGCGACTTGCCCACAGTCACAAAGCAAACATGTGGCAGAGCCAGAATTAGAACCCAGATTCTTTTGACTCCTACGCCCGTGTTCTAGCCACTAACGTCCCAACAATAATTATTCTGCTTGTCCTGCAACTTACCCCAGGGTCTGAGAGTCTGGTCAGGTGAAGTAAACCACCTAGGCTTCTGGGGGAAGCAAACAGTGTCAGGGCCAAGGCTAGATCTCAGACTGCCCAACTGAAGCCACTAGAATTCCCCACCTCACAGGAGGAAGTCTAAAGGGAATTCAAATGCCCCCGTCAAGTACTTCCTTTTCAAGATCCTGATGCCTTGCCTAATTAGATGGTAATTTCCATGTACTCAAACAAATCTGAGCTATTTAGCTAGGTGCTTTAAGGACAGGAAAGTTGGGAAAGAAAATGATATTCCTTGTAGTGCTAATCCAACAAAACAACCAGGAAAAGCCAGGAAAAATGAGATTATGGGAAAGATTTGAGACAGAGGGTGAAAAAAAGGGAGAAAGTTCGAAGGGTGGAGGGAGGAAAAGAGGGAGCGTTCCTCCGGTCATTTGATGCCAGGTTCTGAAATTTATTGGCTGGGGACATTCTAGCTCCATCTGGGAAAGTGAAAGGATAAGGAAAATTTGACCCGAACTCCCTTGCCTGCAGACTTCTAATACGACTGTGTTCCAGTGCTCTCTGCCGGCAACATTTTGGCAACTTCTCTGGAGTTCCGTCTCCAAAGGCACAATCTGTTGCACTCAGAGAAAAAAGGATTCCTACAATCCTAGACACTCCCGTTTCTGGTCTCTGTCCTCCTCTCCCCCTTACACAGACGAGGGAACTGAGTCCCAGAGAAGTGAAGTGGCTTGCCCAATGTCACTCAGCAGACAAACGGCAGAGACGGGATTAGGTCCTTCTGAATTCCAGGCCCGTGCTCTATCCACTAGGCAATGTTGGGTTCCCCTAGGTGCAGTGCCTTACATGATAATTACTACAACGATAAGCCCGTGATGATAGACTAAATCACTCAGGGTTTGGTTTACTGGCAGTCAAGGTCCCTCAGCACAATCATCATTCTAGAAATGCCTTCCATGGGGAAGGAGTAATGGGAAAGACAAAACCCAGAAAAATGCGAGCAAGGAGATTCGCAACCCATCAGGTCTCTAATGACTCAGCTTCCAAGATGGTGACTCAGCTTCCAAAGCCCACTTTCTAGCGTTCTGTGATTTATGAAATAAGAAAATTAGTTCTTTTTTAAATTGCCGTTCCTTATTCATCTTAGTCAACTCCAAGACCTAAAGCACTTTTTTTCCAGTTTAGTATGACACAGTCAAGTTCCATTTTTGGCAAATGCCAAACTTTTCCTGTATGTTTTCTCCTTCCATTTGCCAGGGAGCTTTCATTATAAATTTACGCTTGAAAGAAAGAAAAATAAAAGCACATACTTGAACTGTTATACACAAGATGAAGTTTGACTTGAGTCAGAGAGTGGTCCAAACAACCCAGTATTATGTCTCTTAAGGGTGGTCCCAAGGAGTAAATGGGGTAAATAAAGTGATTGTTGCACTTCTGGACTAAAAGGCAGTTATTAAAACTGCCTTCCCTGAGTGAGCATTCATTTCATCTTCTCGGCATCACCCTTGCCCCTGGATTTACACCTTTTATTCACCCCTCCCTCACTCCCATAGCATGTACGTATATTTCTGTAATTTATTTATATTAATTTCTATCTCCCCCTGTACACTGAAAACTCGTTGTGGGCAGGGAACGCATCCACCAATTCTGTTATATTGTACTCTACCAAGCACTTGGTAATAATAATAATAACGATATTTGTTAAGCGCCTACTACGCGCCAAGCACTAAGTGCTGGGGTAGATACAAGGTAACCAGGTTGTCCCACGGGGGGGCTCACAGTCTTAATCCCTATTTTACAGATGAGGTAACTGAGGCACAGAGAATCAATCAATCGTATGTATTGAGCGCTTACTATGTGCAGAGCACTGTACTAAGGGCTTGGGAAGTACAAGTTGGCAACATACAGAGACGGTCCCTACCCAACAGCAGGCTCACCATCTAGAAGGGGGAAGTGAAGTGACTTGCCCAAAGTCACACAGCTGACAAGTGGCGGAGGCAGGATTAGAACCTGCGTCCTCTGACACTCAAGCCTGGGCTCTTGCCACTTAGCCGCAAAGTGCTCCATGTGAATTGTACTTTCCAAGCGCTTAGTACAGTGTTCCGCACACAGTCAGTGCTCAATAAATACGATTGAATGAATGAATGAGTTAATACAACAGATTGCCTGACGGTTAGGGATGAACCATTAGTCATCTCTAACTTTCCCTAAGGGTAACCAAATCTGAATTTTCCATCCATGAATTCATCCAACATATCGATAGGTCAGCCTGCACCACTTCTATGATTCCTGTCCACAAAACGGAGTGTTGCTTCAGTTGATTTTAAACCTTTAATCCCGGCTCCACCACATGTCTGCTGTGTGACCCTGGGCAAGTCACTTCACTTCTCGGAGCCTCAGTTCCCTCATCTGTAAAATGGGGATGATGACTGTGAGCCCCACGCGGGACAACCTGATCACCTTGTATCGACCCAGCGCTTAGAACAGTGCTTTGCACATAGTAAGCTCTTAACAAATACCACCACCATTATTATTATTATTATTATTATTACCCCTTCCAACTGAAACCTGGCCACCTGATCCTGCTGTTGTGGAAACTGGCGGATCACAATCCTGTGCTCTCCCTATCCACATTCTTCAGGATTCGGCAGGTTTCAATTACATCTCCCCCTTCTAGACTGTGAGCCCGTTGTTGGGTAGGGACCGTCTCTATATGTTGCCAACTTGTACTTCCCAAGCGCTTAGTACAATGCTCTGCACACAGTAAGCACTCAATAAATACGATTGAATGAATAAATGAAATCCTGCCCCAAATCATGCGACTTTCTAGACTGTAGGGCCCAAACTCTTTCAGTCAATCCTTAGTGTAATCGCAGAGTACTGTGTTCTGCACACAGTGAGCACTCAATAAATAAATACCACTATTACTATTATTATTATTTATTTTGTCAATGATGTGCATCTAGCTTTACTTCCATTTATTCTGATGACTTGACATCTGTCCACATGTTTTGTTCTGTTGTCTGTCTCTCCCTTCTAGACTGTGAGCCTGTTGTTGGGTAGGGACCGTCTCTATATGTTGCCAACTTGTACTTCCCAAGCGCTTGGTACAGTGCTCTGCACACAGTAAGCGCTCAATAAATATGATGGAATGAATGAATGAATAAATAAATAAATACCACTGACATTCTCAGAGCTGTGGTGCCCCATTCCCCTCCCAATGGTCATCGCCACACCTTTTCCAGCATTCTTACATCTTTCCAAATATTCCAAAGGCCACTGAGACGCTGATGACACTGGCCTGACCCAGCATTGACCCTACAGTCATTCATTCTCCTAATCCTTTTTACCATGTTTTGCCTTAATTCATCACACCAATTCTTAGCAAGAAAACGGTCTCTCTCACACACACTGATACATAAAAATGAGGGAAGTCAAATATCCGAGAGACGATAGCCTAGCAATCAAACTGTTGAGAAGATTTTGGAAAAATATATAATTAGAAATGTAGCTGGGAAAATTTGAGTGCTTTGCCTTGGTACGAAGCTCTTAAAAGGATTTTTGGAGCACGTAAGAAAAACACGATCATAAAATGGTCACAAAAGAGAGGCTACTCATGGAGTTTAGCACAGCAGTGCAGAAAGGGGAGGTCACAAGCTTGTCAGGGTCACCTCTGAATCCTTCACTTAAACATCTATATCAGGGATATGGGACAAATGTATGAAATGACAGTTTTTTTTATTATTTTTTTCTAAACATTGCTTGGGAATTAAGACTGTGAGCCCCATGTGGGACTTGGACTCTGTCTAACCTGATTAGCTTGTATCTACCTCAGCACTTAGAAAAGTGCCTGGAACATAATAAGCACTTAACAAATACCAAAACAAAAAAAGATCAATCATCACTTTTCTAAACTTGTCTCTAGACCACAAGTTCATTTTGGGCAGGGAGTGTGTCTGCTAATTATCTTGCATTCTATACTCCAAAACACTTAGTACAGTGCTCTACACATTGTAAGCATGCAATAAATACCATTGATTGGTTAAATACCACTGATCGATTGGTTTGTACTTTCCTCCTTAGGGAAAGGGGGAAGGAGGGGAGGTGGAAGGAAGGGTAGACAGTAGGGGCCGAGGGAGAGGGAAAGGGACAGGATGAAAGGAGGAAGAGAATAATAATAATAATAATGGAATTTGTTACGTGCTGACTGTGTGCAAACCACTGTTCTAAGCGCTGGGGAGGGATACAATGTGATTCATTCATTTATTCATTCATTCAATCGTATTCATTGAACGCTTACTGTGTGCAGAGCACTGTACTAAGCGCTTGGGAAGTACAAGTTGGCAACATATAGAGACGGTCCCTAGCCAACAGTGGGCTCACAGTCTAGAAGATCAGGTTGTCCCACATGGGGCTCACAGTCTTTAATCCCCATTTTACAGATGAGGGAACTGAGGCTCGGAGAAGTGAAGCGACTTGCCCAAGGTCACTCAGCAGATGTGCGGCGGAGCCGGGATTAGAACCCACGACCTCTGATTCCCAAGCCCGGGCTCTTTCCACTGAGCCACAGTGAGACGATGACCTTCAGGCCGGCCATGGGGCATCCTCTGGGCAGGCCCCCTGGGATTCAGACTAGGGTTGGAAATTGGGCAATCCCCAGGGTGGGCTTCTGTAGGGAAGGGATTGCAGGGGGGTGGTCAGGGCCCTGAGCCCCCAAAATCAGTCTATCCTCCAACTTCCATTCAGCTTAGCGTCACTGGAAGCCTTTCATTAGCTTTCTGGTCACTATTTATATAGGATGAGGAGGAAGAGGAGGGGAGAGAGCTCTCTGTGTGACCAGCCAGCCCTTGTTCCTTTTGTTAATGGCTGGCTTGCTGCCCTGGACTGCCCTGAGCCCTCGATTGTTCCGAACTCAAACCGTGAGCATACTAATGACAATAATAGCGGTAGTGATATTTGTTAAGCACTTACTATGTGCTTAAACGCTGGGGTAGATACAAGATAATAGGGTTGGACACAGTCCCTGTCCCTCATAGGGGTCACAGTGGGAACAGGCACAGAGGACTTAATTGACTTGGCCTGGGCCACACAACAGACAAGTGTCAGAACAGTGATTAGAACCCAGGTCCTTCTGACTCTCAGGCGCATGCTCTGTAATAATGATAATAATAATAGTTGTGGAATCTGTTGAGTGCCATGTGCCAAGTAGTGTAGTAAGCACTGGAGTAGATACACGATAATCAGATCCCACATGGAGTTTACAAACTGAATAGGAGGGAGGACAGTATCGAATCCCCATTCTGCAGATGAGTGGACTAGGTATTTAGAAGCTAAGTGAGTTGCAAATAAGTGGCAGAGCCAGGATTAAAAGCCAGGTCCTCGGACTTCTCAGTCTGTGGTGCTCATTCCTCTAGGCCAGGCTGAAGGAGAAGCTCCTCGAGCCACAATGGATACTTAATCCGGTGGTTTCCGCATTGCCCAAGGGCCTAGTGTGTGTTCTGGGCATCTAATCAAGATTGAATGAGATGGTGGGGATAATAACAATTATGGTACTTGCTAAGTGCTTACTATGTGCCAGGCACTGTACTAAGCACTGGGGTGGACAAAAGCAAATCGGGATGGACATAGTCCCCATTCCATGTGGGGCTCACACTCTCGATCCCTATTTTACAGATGAGGTAACTGAGACCCAGAGATGTTAAGTGACTTTGCCCAAGGTCACGCAGCAGACAAGTGGCAGAGATGGGATTAAAACCCATGATCTTCTGATTCCCAGGGCCGGGCTCTAGCCACTACGCCATGCTGCTTCTGGCGGTATTAACCAAAAGATCAGGGAGTTGGGGCCTGGAGAGGGGCAATATCTAAAGCTAGAACAGGTGGGGAGTAAAACACTACCCTGAGACCATTAAGAAGATTCTTAGGATCCTCTTCAGACAGAAGGTGGGCCCTGCAGGCATTCAATAAACATTAACGGTGAACATCAAGCCAGTTTCCCATATGGGCCTTAGAACAAATGGATTGTCTCTTCTTCTGCTCAGCCTCCAAATCCTGTTTTGAGCTGAGGTTTGGGAGCCTTCCACGGTCGGGTGGGAGCCAGACCACAGTGGGATGAGTGGTTGGAGAATATTTACACAGCAAGATGGGATGACCCGTAACCTCCAAAAACAATAATGCCATTTCTCTTTCTTCATCCAGAAAGTTTCGAGGGCAAAGGAAGGGTGGAGGGAGGCCCAGCATCCCAGAGACTGGGAGTGCTCTCTTGAGTGCTCAAAGATAACTCGTTTTCAAGTTCAGCACATTGCAAGAAGCGCCTGGGACATGGAAATACTAGATAAATTATTTATAAACTCATTAGCATACCCTTTAGAGAATGACAGAATTTGCTCAACTAAATTACCTCCTTCTCCTCCTATCTCTCTCTGATCCAACCGCTTCCCCAAATTCTTCCACAAGCCCATTCTTGTTGGGGGAGATAAAGGCCCAGTTCCTGCCCCGAAGGTGCTTACGTTCTAGAGGGGAAGACAAGCAGACACACTGCCAAACATGCACTAGATAAAAGAGTGAAAATGTACAAGTGAATTTTTTTTAAAAAAAGCAGGCAATTGAATGAATAATGAATCATAAAGAGATGTACATATAGAGAAACAGCATGGCTTAGGGGAAAGTCAGAGGATCTGGATTCTAATTCCCCTCCGCCACTCGCTTGCTGTTCGACCTGAGACAAGTCATTCAACTTCTCTCTACCTCAGTTTCCTAAACTGTTAAATGGGGATTCAAAAATTGTTCTACCTCCTATTTAGATTGTGAGCCCCATATGGGACAGGGACTGTCCCCAACCTGAATAACTTGTATCTATTCCAGCGCTTAGAACAGTGCTTGATACATGGTAAGCGCTTAAACACTTACACGCTTAAATACTTAAAGTGCTGAAGAGAAGACCACCAGGAATTAATCACCCAAAAGAAAATGCCTCCTGGAGGAATCGTCTTCTCTCAGAGGGGAAAGCCATGCTTTGGAAAATGTAATGAGGGAGGGAGTCCATTCCTAGGGGAACTTGGCTAGACTGTAAGTTCCTTGAGAGCAGGATCCTGTCTATTTACTCTCTCACATCAGCTCAACTGGTAAGTGCTCAATAAATACCACCCGGAGAGATGGGGGCTAGGGGTCGGAGATGGGAGAATGGAGAGACAGGCTCAGAGTCGGAAGAGGTTTTGCCCAGAAGGAACAAAGAGCGAAAGCTGGAGGCAGTGTGATGGGGAACAGAGTAGACTGGCAATCGGGAGACTGCCAGAGAAAACTTTGGCTCCAATAGTTGGAAAGTTTCTGCTCAACTGTGGAGATACATGGGCATCCCCTTGAGGCTTTGAGGGGGACACGGTGTTTCCCCTAAGCCCTCCTTTCCTCGTCCCCTACTCTCTTCTGTGCCACCCTGACTCGCTCCATTTCTTCATTCCCCTCTTCCAGGCCCACAACACTTATGTACATAAAAAAATCATTTTATTTATATTAATGTCTGTCTCCCCCTCCAGACTGTAAGCTCATTGTGGGCAGGGAATATATCCGTTATATTGTTCTTTGTACTCTCCCAAGCGCTTAAGACAGTGCTCGGCACACAGTAAGCACTGACTGACTGTCTAAAGAGCACTTTAAGATGATCTGAGCAGCTGTATGTTGGATAAAACGGAAGAAGGGAGAGGTTGGATGCAAGACCAGTAAGAGGGCTCTTACATTAATCCAGCTGGAATGTGATGACTCCTTTAATTCAGGATAGTAGTGGTGGTGATGATGAGAGAGGGAATCTGAGAAACAGCTGGGGAGAAGTTGCTTTGGCTCCTGCTGGCAACACTCACTCCCCAGAGCACACTGATGCTCATCTCATCTCCAACCCCACAGCACTTATGTCCATATCCTTTTACTCTGCTCCTTCCTCTGTCTGTAATTTATTTCCCCATCTATTTTCCACTCTTGACTGTTAGCTCCATAATAATAATAATAATGATGATGACATTGGTTAAGCGCTTCCTATGTGCAAAGCACTGTTCTAAGCCCTGGGGGGATACAAGGTGATCAGGCTGTCCCACGTGGGGCTCACAGTCTTAATCCCCATTTTATAGATGAGGTAACTGAGGCACAGAGAAGTGAAGTGACTTGCCCAAAGTCACCCAGCTGGCAATTGGCGGAGCTGGGATTTGAACCTGTGACTTCTGGCTCCAAAGCCCGGGCTCTTTCCACTGAGCCACGCTGCTTATGATGATGATAATCATCATCATCATAATGGTATTTGTTAAGCACTTATCATATAAGCACTCAATAAGAACAGGAGAGAAGCAGTGAGACCTAGTGGAAAAGCACAGGCCTGGGAGACAGAGGACCTGAGTTCTAATCCTGCCTCTGCCACTTGTCTTCTGTGTGACCTTGCGGAAGTCACTTCACTGCTCTGTGCTTCCGTTACCTCATCTGTAAAATGGGGATTAAGACTGCGAGCCCCATGTGGGACAACCTGATAACCTTATAACCAGTAAGTCTCTGATTTTATTTTGCTAAATCTGGGGGGAACTTATGTTTGACTATTCATTTATTTTACTTGTACATACATATTCTATTTATTTTATTTTGTTAATATGTTTTATTTTGTTCTCTGTCTCCCCCTTCTAGACTGTGAGCCCACTGTTGGGTAGGGACCATCTCTAGATGTTGCCAACTTGTACTTCCCAAGCGCTTAGTACAGTGCTCTGCACACAGTAAGCGCTCAATAAATACAATTGATTGATTGATTATATCTACCCCAGTACTTACAACAGTGCTTGGTACATGGTAAGCGCTTAACAAATACCATCATCATCACCTTCATGTGGGACACGGACTGTATAGTCCAACCTGATTGCCTTGTATCTACCCCAGTGCCTAGTACAGTGCCTGGCACTTAGTAAGCGCTTAACATATACCACTTTTTTTAAAAAAAATACCATTGTCTGAGGCATCTGGGGTTGTTGGATGATTTCTTGCTGGGTTCTGGGGAAAGACATGCCCTCCACACTGATGGTGTTGGTGGTGGAAGGCAGGATGAAGAGGATTTCTTTACTCCCTTGCTCTTGCTGCTGCTGTTCCATTTCTTGCTGGGGTCCTAGAGCTCCCAGCTCATCAGGGGGGCTCAGAAAACCACAGCAGCAGAAGCAACCCACAAGTTCAGTGCTTAGTACAGTGCCTGGCACATAGTAAGCGCTTAAATACCACATTATTAAGTGCCCCTTCACTACTCAGTAGCCACCCCAGTCTGTTGAAAACACCCTGGGTTGAAAATCTACAAGATGGAGCATTCGGTCTGGAGATCTTTGACTCACTGATCAATCAGTGTGTTTTTATCTAGCGCTTACTGTGATGCCAGTTGCTTGGGAGAGCATCGGTACACAGAGTTGGTAGAAACATCCCCCTGTTATCGAATGCAGAGAGGCTGGGGAACAGGAATCACAATTGCACAGGGAAGGAACAGACATTCGGAGAGGTTAAATGATTTGTTCAAAGTGACTGCTCAGGACAGTGAGAAACTGCCACCGTATTTCTGCACTCCGAACTGCCCAATGAAACTTCCATGCCAGTTGACTTTCATTTTTCTCACTTTTGAGAAGCAGTATGGCCTAGAGGATAGCGCCTGGGGTTTAGGACTGGGTTCTAATCCCAACTCCACTATTTGTCCATTGTCGATTACCTTCTCTGTGTCTCCATTACCTCATCTGTAAAATGGGGATTAAGACTGTGAGCCCCATGTGGGACATGGACTGCGTACAACCTGATTAGCCTGTGTCTACCCCAGAGCCTAGTTCAGTGCCTGGCACAGAGTAAGCACTTTGACAAATGCCGTTTTTTTAAGAAAGCATAAACAAAACACCTTTTCTCTCTTCTCAGTCATGCAAAATTTTAGAAAGTGGTTCTAATGAATCCCTGTAATCCCTTTGGCCTTCAGAAGGATATTAACACACCCACACAAGGACAGCTGCAGAGCCGTGCTGTTGGCTAAGGATGAACCTCCACCTCAGGTGCCTCTTCTCTGAACCCTACCCTGTGGCTTTTTATTTTTTCCTCATGGCAGGCACAGAGACGGTTGGGTGGTAAGTGTTCGCAACTGAAATTTTTGAGGCAAATCTTACTGAGAGCCAGGTACAGTCTCTCCTGCTATGGGAGAATGACTGTGGCAGCATCTCTGTGATACTAGGCTTCAGTGGACAAGCAACTTTGGAGACAGACACACAGCTTCTCAATTAGTTTGCTGCTAAATTCATTCATTCAACCGTATTTATTGAGCGCTTATGGTGTGCAGAGCACCGTGCTAAGCGCTTGGTAAGTACAAGTTGGGAACATCTAGAAGACGGTCCCTACCCAACAACGGGATTCATGATATTCCCACCTCAGTTTTTCCAGCTACACATCAGATCAAAACTATCCTTCCCTTCTAGACTGTAAGCCCATTGTGGGCAGGGAACGGGTCAACCACCTTTGCTGTATTTTTACTTTCCCAAGCACTTAGTACAGTGCTCTGCATTCAACAGTGCAGCACTTAGAACAGTGCTTTGCACATAGTAGCGCTTAACAAATGCCATCATTATTATTATTATTAACAAATACCACCGATTGATTAAAGAAACTATGTGTTTTGGAGATCCTTAGGTGAAAGGCTTTCTTTTGAGAAAAGGCAGCAGGAAGGTGACATTCAACCTCCGAAGTGCATTTCCTCAAACCTGACTCTGCAACAGCCCCCAAAAGGCCGGGAGGAAAAGAGAACAGGGATGTCACAAAAGGCAGCTTCAGCAATTTTGAGTTTCAAAGAGCAAACAAGGGCATTAGAACTTCTCAGTTAGTTATTCTTGTTGGGCATATGGCAAAAGAAACCTAGCTAAAACCCATACGCAAGCCACAGACGTCACACGAAACGTTTACCTGTACCTTTCTAGTTTAACCACTGTGATTCTTACCATTCCTAGCAGAGGAAAAATGTGTCAAGAGGTAATAACCACCAGCTTTTGTAGCATGATCACTTTAGCCTTTGGTTTTGCCCAAAGTTCGCAGAACCAGCAGTGTGGCCTAGTGGACAGAGCATGGGCCTGGGAACCAGAGGACCTGAGTTTTAATCCTGGCCCTGAAACTCATCTGCTGCATGATCTTGGGCTTCTCTGTGCCTCAACTTCCCCATCTTTAGAAACTGGGAATAAATCCTCCTGCCTCTGATTTAAGACTGTAAGCCCTTCATTTCTAGACTGTGAGCCCGCTGTTGGGTAGGGACCGTCCCTATATGTTGCCAACTTGTACTTCCAAAGTGCTTAGTACAGTGCTCTGTGCGCACAGTAAGCGCTTAATAAATGATTGAATGAATGAGTGAATTCAGTGGTATTTCTTGAATGCTCACTGTGTGCAGAGCACTGTACTAAGCACTTGGGAGACTACACTATAACAATCAACAGACACATTCCCTGCCCACAAGGAGCTTACAGTCCAGAGGATGAGCCCTATGAAGGCGAGGGACTGTGTCCAACCAGATGATCTTGCATGTACCTCACGCTTAGAACAGTGCTGGACACATAGTAAGTGCTTAACAAATACCATAAAAACCCAGCAAACTGGTAGCTATGGCCACCATCCCATCGTCAAGGATAGAAGTAAAACAAAGTCTTCTGCAGGACTAGGGCATTGGAAAAGCTCAGCCTTCCAGAAAGCAGATGGTACACCCATACAGGTTACGCCTGGGCTCTTATGAGCCGGGGGAGCCCTAGGAATTAGATGTGCTTGCCTATGGCGTGGGAAAAAAAAAAGCTCTTGGAGTGGAAGCTCTTTGTGGGCAGGGAATGTGCCCACTAACTGTGATACATTATTCTCCCAAGTGCTTAGTATAGTGTGCTATACACCATAAGCACTCAATAAATACCACTGATTTATTGTTTCAAGTGGTTCATTGCGAACACCGAAAGAGCATTTTCTCCAATGTTGGTTTTCACCATCCAGCGCAGTCAAATACATCCTCCCCCCCACCGAAGCCTCTTGGGATTATTGCTTTAGACTCAGGAAACAGGCTGTGGGCCGACGACCCAACTCATTACTTTAGGAGCAGAAATCCCCAGCCAATTCTGCCACGGGAAAGCACCTGGTCCTGCTTCCTGGCCCCCCTCCCTTCCTTCCCTCCAGCACCTATGCCGTAAGCCAGGGAGCAGGGTCCCGTTTCTCCTCACTGTGGACTTCCCAGGTAATGGCTTTTCCTAACGTTTCTCTCATTGGAATGGGCTGCCAATGGAAAACTTCGCCTTTCCAGTTCACGGGTCTGACTTGGGACTCGGGCAGCAGACGAACGGCAGTGCAAGCAGCGTTTATGCCTAAAACCAGACCAGTCCTGCTTTCGTGCTGTGGGACTGCCATAAGGATGGAAATTCAGAAACGTGGTATTTGAATGTTCTCCTCCAGCTGACAGCTTTGCAACAAACAAAATTCCAGCACTAAGCAGAGAGAAACTTAACATGGGGAAGAGGGAGTGTCCAGTTAAGAACTGAAAACTCTTTTTCCCCAAACTCCAGCAGAGGGAAATAGCTAAACTAGCATGCATGTAATCCTTTTTTGGTATCTTTGTGCCTAGGCTTTTCTTAACCCTCCCTTTACAGGTATATGCAAAATCTCCTTAAGTCCCTGGCCCCCAGTTTTCACTCAGGAAAATATAGGCTTGAAACCTGCCTTTATTCCCTAACTAGCAGGGTGGTAATTCTGTCCCAAAAAGAAAAAAAAAAAAGCAAGTCTGCTAATCAACACAAACACATCCATTCTGCACTATCGTTTAAAATGCAACTTTTCAAATGCAAAAAACACCTTTTTCACTTTAAAAGACAAAGCATGCCATTTTCCTTCCCTTTCTGCATTTCAGCTGAAGCACCAAGTTTGACGTAAACTCTGTCGCTTTGACGGAGATTTGCAGAGGTTTTCCGAGACTTTCAACACTTAAAAGAACTTTCTCCCATGCGTGAATTCTGCCCCTGCCGCCAGCTGACCCCACAAGCAGATCCTTCTTACTCTAGGCACATTTGGTAGCGAGTGTTCTTAACTAAAGCAAGTTATTTTCAAAGCATAAAACGGTCAGAGCTACTTGCCTTTTGGCAATGTCTGTGCATTTCCCCGGGTTAGTGCAATATTTCCACAGAAAAGAAGGAAGGCCAGGCTGGATAGCATGGTTACCAGCACAAACTCACACCGTGAGTGAAGCAGATGGGTATCCCTTCACACTGCTGCAGCTGCATTTAAGTAGGACTCTCCTCTCATGGGTGACAGGCTGCTAAACTTGCACTGGAGGTTCACTCACTCACTAGGGGAGGAGACAGGATGACATCACACCCTTCCACCTCCTCCCCCCCAAGATATATATTTTAAAAAAGAGAGAGTCACTAGAACATGCAGAAAATCTTCCTCCAATTCCCCTCTGCTCCATAGCTTCCTGGTTTCTGTTACTGGCTGACTGTTCTTTGATGTCTCCCAGGGACACCGGAGTTTAACTGGCGATCACTTAGTCTGAGGGAAAACACAAACATACAAATCCTCAGCCAACTTTCAAAAGCCCTCTGCTTTATTAATTCAAATGGGCTGACTATCAGCAAAGTTTTTAAAAAATGTCATCGGGAAATTACAGCACAGAGAGGGATATTTCCAATCGATTAATCAATTTATTGAGCACTTACTGGGTGCAGAGCACTGTACTAAGTGCTTGGGAGACTGCAATGGAACTGAGTATGTGGACACGGTCGCTGCCCACAGTGAGTTTAGATATCTCCCCAAGTGCTTGGTGCTCTGCACAAGTGCTCAACAAATACCATTGAATTATTGATCGATCTGACCATTGATTTTGGTGACAGTAGGAGGGAACCCTGAAAGCCCATGTACGCAGATCGCCTGTCTTATGCCGTCGAGTCGCGTCCGACCGGTAGCAATGCCATGGACACATCTCTCCCAGAACACCTCACCTCCATCTGCAATCGTTCTCGTAGAGTATCCATAGAGTTGTCTTGGTAAAAATACAGAAGAGGTTTACCATTGTCGCCTTCCGTGCAGTAAACTCTCCACCCTCGACTCTCTACCATGCTGCTGCTGCCCAGCACAGGTGAGTTTTGACTTGTAGCAGATGGCCTTCCACTCGCTAGCCTCTGCCCAAGCTAGGAATCATCATCATCATCAATCGTATTTATTGAGCGCTTACTGTGTGCAGAGCACCGTACTAAGCACTTGGGAAGTACAAATTGGAATGGAATGGGTAGGCCTCTGCTTGACTCTCCCTCCCGTAGTCAAGACTGATAGAGGACTGGAAACTCTCCAGGTGCCACCCTGAGAGGGGAGCAGACCACTTAATGGCAGGCAAATGCTTTAAGAATGTTATTGCCAAAGTTCCAACAGCAAATAGCATTCGTGCCCAGCACTGACATCATTACTGACTGGTCTCCAGAGCCAGTGCTATCAAGGGAAGGCTTGCACAGAAAAAAAAAATATTTAAAAGAATAAAACAAGTCTTGAGTTCCAGAGTTTGCATTTTGACCCCCTTAAAATATGCTTCTTAAGGTATTGGTTGTCTTTTGCCTCTATTGTACTTTTCGCAAGTACCTAGCGCAGTGATCCATTATTTGATTCTTTCTCCCACGCATTTAGGATTTCTGGATAATTCCAAGATGTAAAACCTATATGTTTGAAGATGGGGGTGGATACTCTGAAAATAGTCATAATTGTGGTAGTTGTTCAGCGCTTACTATGGGCCAAGCCCAGTAGTAAGTGCTGGGGTAGAATCACAATAGGGAGAAGAGGTACTGAATTCCCATCTACAGAAGTACAAGATTGTTCAAAAGTCAGCTTGGTCAGAATATCAAAAATGTATTTCTGTTAAGACTCTGGCACAGACCACTGTGTCGGTTTTTCCAACCAAAAAGTGTCGGGAGACTTCTCTCGAGTCATTTCAAAGCACGTTGGTTCAAGTTCACAAGCGAGATTATTTTGGCAAAGACTGAGAGGCGGCCGCAAGTATTTACTAGGTCTTTCTCACCTCAGATTTCTTGTGGGAAAGATGACCAACAAGTTGGATGAATGTTTGGTCATCCTTCCAGCTGACCCAATGGCTGGTCAGACTAAATGCCCTCGGGCTTGAGAATTTCAGCCTCCGTGTCAGCTGGGCATTCCCGACTTTCTGTAAGTACAGGAGTCCAGCCGTGCTGCTGAAATGAGGTCCAGTTTCCAAACCAGTGGCCAGATCTGGGCAGATCTAGGGAAGGGAACGGCTGATGGCCCCAATACTGCTAAATCACTCCACAGGTTGGTATTGTTCACTGTGGTCAGTTCATGGTTGAGAAGGGGTGCAGGTAAAATGAGCTTCAGAACTTCAACCTTAGTTCTTCAAAAAGTGGGGGGTTGGTTCCCTTTCCCACTCAGTCCAAAGGGGATCGCATTAAATGAAACCCCTGTGCAGTGTCTGACTGATAAATGTGTTTCACTTCTGAGCAAGTTTACTTAATAATAATTGTTTTGACCCAAGCACTGTTCTAAGCATGGGGTGACAAATGGCCATTTTTTTAAATGATATTTTTTAAGCACTTACTACGTGCCAGGTACCGTACTGAGTTCTGGGGTAGATATAATATAACCAGGTTGGACATAGTCCCTGTCCCACGTAGGGCTCACAGTCTTAACCCCCATTTTAAAGACAAGGTAGCTGAGGCCCAGAGAAGTTAGGTGGGTTGCCCAAGGACACACAGCAGACTATTAGCTGAGCAGAGATTAGAATCCAGGTCCTCTGACCCTCAGGCCCGTGTTCTTTCCACTTTAGAACAGTGCTCTGCACATAGTAAGCGCTTAAAAATGCCATAATTATTATTATTACTCTATTTATTTTCCTTGTACATATCTATTCTATTTATTTTATTTTGTTAGTATGTTTGGTTTTGTTTTCTGTCTCCCCCTTTTAGACTGTGAGCCCACTGTTGGGTAGGGACTGTCTCTATATGTTGCCAACTTGTACTTCCCAAGCGCTTAGTACAGTGCTCTGCACACAGTAAGCGCGCAATAAATACGATTGATTGATTGATAGAACATGCTGCTTTTCAGCATTTGGGAAGGGTAGGACTTGGTTTGGCTTGAACGTTAGAATTCACCCTCTCCAGGGGGTTTGATCTAATACTTGAAAAATAGAAATGATTCTTAAAAATTGCAGATTTCAAAACAAACCCTCTCCATCAGAGAAGACTGGATCGGCAGTCATAGAAGTTTGTCCCTGTAAACTTGTTGTGGGCAGGGAATGCATCTGCTAATTCTGTTGTGTTGTACTTTCCCAAGTGCTTATCACAGTGCTCTGCACTTAGTAAGCGTCCAAAAAATACCACTGATTGATTCAAGCCTCCACTCACAGACCTGGGACACTGGTGGTGGAGTCATTTTGGTGGCCGTCCTGGACGTCAGAGGACCTGGGTTCTAATCCCGGCTCTGTCGCCTTCCTGCTGTGTGACCTTGGGCAAGTCGCCTCAATTGTCGGTTTGCTCGTCTGTAAAATGGGGATGTAGTAAGTGCTTAACAAATACCACTATTATTAAGTGAAGCAGCGTGGCTCAGTGGAAACAACTTGGGCTTTGGAGTCAGAGGTCATGGGTTCAAATCCCAGCTCCACCACTTGTCAGCTGTGTGACATTGGGCAAGTCACTTCACTTCTCTATGCCTCGGTTGCCTCATCTGTAAAATGGGGATTAAGACTGTGAGCCCCACGAGGGACAACCTGATCACCTTGTAACCTCCCCAGTGCTTAGAACAGTGCTTTGCACATAGTAAGCGCTTAATAAATGCCATTATTATTATTATTAGGCTAAAAACAGTTCCTGCTCACAGAAAGCCTTCACGTGACTTTTGCAACGGAGGATTTTTTTTTTCTGCACTTCAGTCAACTCTTCCATTTGGATTCTCAGTCCTGATGTCTTGGGTCCAAGATTTTTCCATCCTTCCTGGCCGGAGACTCCACCATTATCTAGACTGTAAGCTAGTTAGGGCCAGGGACTATGTCTGTTTATTGTTATAGCGTACTCTCCCACACACTTAGTACAGTGCTCAGCACAAAGTAAACACTCCATAAATACGATTGACTGACCGACAAGACTGTAAACTCCTCGCTACACTGTAAGCTCCGTGCGGGCAGGGAATGTGACTACCAACTCTGTTGTACTATAATAATAATTACGATACTTGATAAGTGCTTACTACATGTCAAGCACTGTTCTAAGCATTGGGGTAGATACAAATTAACTGAGAAACAGCATGGCCTAATGGGAAGAGCACAAGCCTGGGAGTAAGATGACCTGTGTCTAAACTAGACTCTGCCATTTGTTTGCTGTGTGACCTTGGATAAGTCACTTACCTCATCTGTAAAATAAGGATTAAGACTGTGAGCCCCATGTGGGGCAGCTCAGCCTGGTTAGCTCATTATGTAGCCCAGGGCTCCAGTGTTTATTCCAGTGCCTGGCACAAAGTAAGGGCTTAACAAATATCATTTTTTTAAAAAAAGAGGTCGGACACAATCCCTGTCTCACATGGGGCTCGCAGTCTGTACTCTCCCAAGCACTTAGTACAGTGCTCTGCATGCGATAATCGCTCAGTAAATATCACTGATTGATTTGCACACATATTAAAAGGCAGTGGGACTGAACAGACTTCCCTTCTCAATCTGAAAAGCATCTTATCTGAGATGTCTTGACTCCAACTGATCGAAGAGCACATAGTAGCACTCATAAATTATCCTGGAATCAAATAGGGCCTGATTTTTGGCTCCAAAATCTAAATGTGGCAGGAAATGTCGTAACACGCTGAATCCTCTCGGAAGGATTCCCTACCCTGCCAACAAGACAGTCTTTTGGGAAGGATGTAGAGGCGGGGTTCAGTAGCAGGTGCAGTGTTAAAGACGGTGCCATGGAAGGAAGGTGAGCCTCTCGAAGAGGCCTGAAAAACTATTGTCAGTCAGAATCGTAAATTGTTGAAGAGTCCCAAGCATGTCAAGAGCAATAACGTCACTCCTGAGTCACAGAGATGAGAGTTGTTGATTTCAAATGGCCCCAAATTTTCGCTTCTATTCTGACATCTCACTCATTCGCATTTATTGAACGCTTACTGTGTGCACGGCACCGTTAAATGGGGATTCAGGAGCTGTTTTTCCTCCTACTGAGGCTGTATCTATTTGACTATCTTGTATACGTTTGACATATATTAAGCACTCAAATACAAAAGTTGCTGTTATTATCCAATGGCGAATCAGAGAAAAGTGTCAAGTGATGAGGATGACGGTGATGATGCCTCACATCAAAAACAGGAACCTCAGTCCAGAGACTGCACGGTGGAGAACCTGCAGTGATAGTGATACCAACTCTGCTGTATTGCGCTCTCCCAAGCACATAGTACAGTGCCCTGCACAGAGTAAGCGCTCAATAAAAATGATTGATGATGATGATGATGATAGTGGTTCACACGGTTCAAATAAAGGCTTTTCACGGGCAGGATCTGGAATATCAGGCACACAATAATGACAATAGTATTTGTTCAGCGCTTACTATGTCAAGCACTGTCCTAAGCTTTGCATGCCCATGTTGTATGCCCATGCTGTGCCACCTCTTAGAATGCCCTAGGTTCGACCATGCAGATTCTGGAAAAAAGCTTTTTTCCTCCCACCACCTTCTTCAACTTCACCTATGAAAGAAGCTGTGTATTGCAATTTTTTTTTAAACACACCTCTGCCCTCACCCTTTATTTCCCTCTGAAGCCACTGCAGACAACACAATCTCGGATAACACGGGCATTTGCAGATACGCAAACTGCTTACCGTCCTATGGGAGAAAGGCCGGGACAACAAAAAACCAGAGATATTTATTGAGCGCTTACTATGTGCAGAGCACTGTTCTAAGCGCTTGGGAGAGTACAAGAATAAGCAGAAACGCTCACTGCCCATAATAAACAAAATGCCCTCTATCGCATGTGCCCTGACCTTCTTGATAACTTGACTGTGAAGTTCTTCCTACAGAAGAGCTACAATTTTCTCATAGCTCTGAAAGTCACAAATCAGTTTTGAGTGAGGATATTCATTCTTCCAGCACAGAGCAGTTCAGCGGTTAAAAAAAAAAAAAAACGCAGAGATTTCCCTTCAGCTTTACCAGAAACACTGAATTTTGTCCAAGGAGTTATGCAATCCCCAAAGTATGTAGCAGATGGTGAAAAAAAAAAAGACGATTTTTTGAAACGATTAATCTCTGTCTTAGCATGTAGGACTGTCATCCCCACCACACAATCCCTCCCAAAGAAAAAGATGGCAGAACTTTGTCTTATGATTCATTAGATTGATCCCTGGGGTGATCAAATGAAGTATGTGTCCCATATCAATGCAACTGAGTTTCTGTAAAACTCCTTCAATTTCAGAATCACTGAATGATTGATTTTCTGAAGTTTCGGCTTCAGAGAACACATTCTAGTATCACTCTCTTGGCTTCTGAAACCCATTTCCAAAAAGTCTCATGAGCTGAACTTTCATTATGTGGATTATTTTTAAGTCAAGATGCTGTTTTGGGTTTTCTTGAAACCCTGAAGCAGCATGGCTCAATGGAAAGAGCCTGGGCTTGGGAGTCAGAGGACAAGGGTTCGAATCCTGGCTCTGCCACATGTCTGCTGTGTTAAGTGCAAGTCACTTAACTTCTCTGAGCCCCAGTGACCTCATCTGTAAAATGGGGATTAAGATTGTGAGCCCCACGTGGGACAACCTGATCACCTTGTATCCCTCCCCAGCACTTAAAACAGTGCTTTGCCCATAGTAAGCGCTATGTGGCATTATTATTATTATCATTATTATTATTATTATCTTTTCACAATCAGCCCATTCTTCTGAAAACTTTCCGCCTCATATTAATTTTTTCTCAACTCCAAACAGGTCAATGCTTTAATGCACTATCAATCAAGTGTCCTTTCTGAAATCAAGCAATGCGATTTATTGAGGGCTTACTCTGAAAACTCAAAAGAATTAGGAGACACAATCTCTGCCCTCCAGGAGCTTTCAGCCTACCCTCTGCCCTTCACTCTAGGAACAAAATTCATTTGTCTGGACCCAATTCCAACCATCAGGTAGTTAGTAATAATAATAATAATGATGATGATGACATTTCTTAAGTGCTCACTATGGGCAAAGCACTGTTCTAAGCACTGGGGGGGGATACAAGGTGATCAGGTTGTCCCACCGGGGGCTCACAGTCTTCATCCCCATTTTACAGATGAGGTAACAGGCACAGAGAAGTGAAGTGACTTGCCCAAGGTCACACAGCAGACATGTGGTGGATCCAGGATTCGAACCCATGACCTCTGACTCCAAAGCCCGGGCTCTTTCCACTGAGCCACGCTGCTTCTCTAGTAGCATGGCCTAGTGACAACAGCAAGGGCCTGAGAGTCAGAGGACCTGGGTTCTAATCCCAGCTCTGCCACTTACCTTCTGTGTGCCCTTGGGTAAGTCACAACTTCTCTAAGCTCAGTTCTCTCATCTGCAAAATGGGGATTCATTACCGGTTCTCCCTCCTACTTAGACTGTGAATTCCATGTGGGACCTGACTATCTTGTATCTACCCCAGCGCTTAGTACAGTGCTTGTCACATAGTAAATGCTTACAAATACCACAAATATTATTATTACTTCAATCTATGTCTCCCCCTCGCACTAACATCCTCACCCCCTCGGGGAGTTTTGAATCATTTTGGGTACCCTCTTCTTTTTATTCTCAACAGGAATTTGAAGGTATGGATATCTGATGCTCTCCTCTACCGGGCAGGAAACTGGTCTACCTGCTCTGTTGTACTCTCCCAAGCACTTAGTACAGTGCTCTGCACACAGTCAGTGCTCAACAAATACCATTGACTTATTAATTAGCTGGACTAGCTTTATTTATTTATTGGGAAGCAGCGTGGCTCAGTGAAAACAGCACGGGCTTTGGAGTCAGAGGTCAGGGGTTCAAATCCCGGCTCCGCCAACTGTCAGCTGTGTGACTTTGGGCAAGTCACTTAACTTCTCCGTGCCTCAGTTCCCTCATCTGTAAAATGGGGATTAAGATTGTGAGCCCCCCGTGGGACAACCTGATCATCTTGTTAACCTCCCCAGCACTTAGAAGTATAACCTCCCCAGCACATAGTAAGTGCTTAATAAATGTCATTATTATTATTATTATTAGTAGTATTATTATTCAGATAGCTTTACTCAGGAATCAAAAGAGATAACTAGGAATTGAACTTGTCAGCTGTGTGACTTTGGGCACGTCACTTAACTTCTCTGGGTCTCAGTGACCTCATCTGTAAAATGGGGATTAAGCCTGTGAGCCCCCCGTGGGACAACCTGATCACCTTGTAACCTCCCCAGTGCTTAGAACAGTGTTTTGCACATAGTAAGTGCTTAATAAATGCCATCATTATTATTATTACTTCAAAAAAGCCTTTGATAAGTCTCTTTGCTCCCAGTTTTTTCCCTTGTTCTCTGAAGAGCTCAGCTTCCGTTTCCTCAGTAGAAACGGAGGCTCAGTGGGTCCTCAGCACTTCCAGCCAGAAGATGTTTTTCCCCCTGCCTCCCTCCCCTCTTCCTCCTCGCAGTTTCCAGTTCAGTTTGGGTTTGCAGGGTAGGGGCACTTAAAGATCCTCATCCACCTTCCCTTGTTTAAGAAAATGACACACTAGCCCTTTAAAAAATCCTCAAAGAAAAACACAAAAGCCTGACCTAAAGCTAAATCAACTTGTCCTTAGGCAAAGAAACTCTGGAAAATATTTCTTCTAATAATAATAATAATGATGATGGCATTTATTAAGCGTTTACTGCGTGCAAAGAACTGTTCTAAGCTCTGAGGAGGTTACAAGGTGATCAGGTTGTCCCACGGGGGGCTCACAATCTTAATCCCCATTTTACAGATGAGGGAACTGAGGCACAGAGAAGTTAAGTGACTTGCCCAAAGTCACAAAGCTGGCAATTGGCGGAGCCGGGATTTGAACCCATGAACTCTGACTCCAACGCCCGGGCTCTTTCCATTCAGTCAACTGAGCCACGCTGCGTCTATCTTATGCACAATGATATACAGAACTGTAAAAGGGAAGGTTTGCTTTTTTTTTTTTTTATGAGACCGTGGCTCAGTGGAAAGAGCCCAGGCTTTGGAGTCAGAGGTCGTGGGTTCAAATCCTGGCTCCGCCAATTGTCAGCTGTGTGACTTTGGGCAAGTCACTTAACTTCTCTGTGCCTCAGTTACCTCATCTGGAAAATGGGGATTAAGATTGTGAGCTCCACGTGGGACAACCTGATCACCTTGTATCCCCCCCAGTGCTTAGAACAGTGCTTTGCACATAGTAAGCACTTACTTAACAAATACCATCATCATTATTATTATTATTATTAGCAGCAGCAGCAAGGCTCTACCATTTACCTGCTGAGTGACCTTGGGCAAATCACCTAACTTCTCTGCACCTCAATCCCCTCATCTGTAGGATGAGAATTAAATGTCTGTTCTCCCACCTGTGTAGACTCTGAATCCACTGGGACAGGGACCGTGTCTGCCCTGATTATCTTGTATTCATATTCATTCAATCAATCATATTAATTGAGTGCTTACTGTGTGCAGAGTACTGTATTTATTACATGCTTAGGACAGTACACTATAACAATAAACAGACACATTCCCTGCCCACAATGAGCTTCTTGTACCTACCCCAGCACTTAGTTCTTGGCACTTGTAAGAGCTTAAATGCCACACACCCCCACAAACACACAAAAAAACAAAACCTAAGCATTTTAGAGACACAGGGAAGCTGCCTCTCTGCTGCGATGTGTGTCTAGGTGACCAGACGGTCCAATTTCACTGGGGTAGCTCCAGATTTCTGTAAGCAGCCATGAACAATTTTAGAAAAATTTACCCAAGTATTCTGGAATTGGGACTGACCTGGCTCAACTGACCAGCCTCCCCTAATAGCTCCTGCTCACTCTAAGTGCTCAAATTTCTACATCTGGGCTGCAGGGTGCTCAATGTACCCTTAACGTAGCTCCCACCATGTTCTCAGATGTATAATAATAATAATAATAATGATGACAGAATTCATTAAGCACTTACTGTATGCAAAGCACTATTCTAAGCACTGGGGAGGTTATAATCAATCAATTGTATTTATTGAGCGCTTACTGTGTGCAGAGCTGTACTAAGCACTTGGGAAGTACAAGTTGGCAACATATAGAGACAGTCGCTACCCAACAGTGGGCTCACAGTCTAAAAAAGGTGATCAGGTTGTCCCACGGGGGGCTCACAGTCTTAAATCCCCATTTTAGAAGTATGAGAAGCAGTGTGGCTCAGCGGAAAGCCCGGGTTTTGGAGTCAGAGGTCACGGGTTCGAATCCCGGCTCCGCCACAAGTCTGCTGCGTGACCTTGGGCAAGTCACTTCACTTCTCTGAGCCACAGTTCCCTCGTCTGTAAAAATGGAGATGAAGACTGAGAGCCCCACGGGGGACAACTTGATCACATTGTAACCCCCCCAGTGCTTAGAACAGTGCTTTGCACATAGTAAGCGCTTAACAAATGCCATTATTATTATTATTATTTTACAGATGAGGTGACTGAGGCCCAGAGAAGTGGACTTGCCCAAAGTCACACAGCTGACAATTGGTGGAGCCGGAATTTGAACCCATGACCTCCCACTCCAAAGCCTGCACTCTTTTCACTGGGCCTCTATAATAAAGAGGTCCCAAATTTAGGGGGAATTGAACTCCAATGTTCACTCTTTCCTTTCAACAAGATTATGCGGCACATCGCAGCGGAAAACCAGAGTTCTTGTCAAATTTCCTAAGTAAATTTCTAGCCATTTGAGCCCTCCTGACTCTCTCGTCTTAGCTGTCTCCCCTCTTCTCCCACTCCCACCTTGGCCCTCACTGCTCCCCTGGTCTCTTGGGGATGCAAAGTTTCAGACTCAAGGCAGGTTACTAGTGTGACACTTTTTGTCTCTAGCTGGTCCCTCTGATGACATATCACCAGGCTGACACTGTGGAATAATGTTAATGAGGCAATCGATTGAGCATATTTACTGAGCATTTACTGTGTGCACAGCACCGTATTAAGCACTTAGGAGAGTACAATATGACAGAGCTGGCAGGCACATTCCCAGATGAGTCTAATATTTTTCCTCTAGATCGTGAGCTCGTTGTGGGCACGGGATGTCACTGTTTATCGCTGTACTCTCCCAAGCGCTTAATACAGTGCTCTGTACACAGTAAGCGCTTAATACGATTGATTGGATGAATGAATGCCCAAAACGAGCTTACAGACTAGGGGTAGTTTAGAGTCCAGAGGGTGCATACCCAACTTAATGCAAGTGACAACACGATGCCTTCAACACAATCATCAATCATATTTAGTGAGTGCGTGTAGGGCACTGTACTAAGCGCTTGGGAGAGTACAGTATAACACAGTTGGTAGGCACGTTTCCTGCCCACAACGAGCTTTCAGTCTAGAGATATCCCAAACTCTCTCCTCTCCCTTAACTCCCACCCAGGGTCAACTTCAAGAATTTGACTGCCCTGAGGTGGAGGGGGAAAAGTGTAGCCCCTCTAAACACATCCTTCTCTGTGCCTCAGTTTCCTCCTCGGTAAAATGGGAATTCAGTACCTCTTATCCCTCTTAGACAGGGAGTCCCAATTTGGGCAAGGATTGCGCCTGTCCTATCTTCTAACTACTTCAGGAATTTGACTGCCCTGAGGTGGAGGGGAAAAAGTGTAGCCCTTCTAAACACATCCTTTTCTGTGCCTCAGTTTCCTCCTCGGTAAAATGGGAATTCAGTACCTCGTCTCCCTCTTACTTAGACAGGGAGTCCCATTTTGGGCAAGGATTGCACCTGCCCTATCTTCTAACTACTTCATCACTTAGTACAGTGTTTGGCACCTACTAAACACTTAAATACCGCAATAATAAATTCCCACCTGCAAATGAAAGGGAAGACAGAAGTCTGAAATCTCTGTGCTGTCCCGAGTGACTGAAAGAACCAAGCCTGTGCTAAAAGCATGTGCATGAAGAGGCACAGTAACTGCAGAGAAACCAGCTGATTTCTCAGCAAGCCAAATGTGAATATCAATCATGTTTACTGAGAGCTTACTGTGTGCACAGCACTGTACAAGGACCTTGGGAGAGTGCATTACCACACAGTTGGTATAAACAAGAAAACACTAGAGGGCTTTTTTTAAAAAAATGCAAGAACTGACAAATGAAATTAGACATGGAAATTTAACTCGGATGAATTTTTCACTCATCAGTTATATTTATTCCCCCTCCACAGATGTTTGCCGTTCTTAAGTGGAAATAATGCTGCCAGGTAGGAACTTGGTCGAAAAACAGCTCAGCACTTTTTAATCATGAAAGATTCGGGGTTTGGCTTCCCCCGAACCAGGGTGGACTTCCCCGACTGTCCTTCGGGATGATGTCTCAGAGAAAACAGCTGGGAACCTCCCCTAAATATGTCTGGGAAAAAAGAGAAGGTATTTACTGTAATGGGGCTAGAGGTTGCTCAGACCCAAGGAGAGCGTTCACTTCCAACTGCCAGCAAGCTGACGCAGCCTGGAGGGAAGTTGATTCCTTCCTGCCTGCGTGGTACATGACAAAGATGCTGCTGACTTTCCAGTGTGGTCTAGTGGCTACAGCCTGGGTTTGGGAGTCAGAAGGACCTGGGTTCTAATTCCGGCTCCACCACCTGTCTGCTGTGTGACCTTGGGCAAGTCACTTCACTTCCCCAGGCCTCGGTTACCTCTTCTGTAAAATGGGGATTAAGAGTGTGAGCCCCATGTGAAACAGGGATTGTGTCCTACTTGATTACCTTGTATCTACTCCAGTGGTTAGAACTATACTTGGCATATAGCAGGTGCTTAACAAGTACTATAATAATAATTATTATTATAGTTAATAATAATAATGATGATAAACAACTTTGGTCCTGGCCAGTACCTAGCCAGGAAGTCTCCCATTCATACACATTCTACAGTGCACCCAGACCGAGAAATAACATTTCAAAGCCTCAGATTTCAAACACTTAGCTCCCTCCAAATCCATTACACTTCCACCGCAATTTCCATCCATAATGGAACTACAACAAACTCTCAGCGTACACTTCTTCCCCCTTCTATTTAGACTGTGAGTCCCATGTGGGGCGGGGACTCTGTCCAACCTGATTATCTTGACTCTGCCCCAGTGCTTAATAGAGTGCTTGGCATATAGCACTTTAATACCACAATTATTATCATGATTATCCAGACTACCCCTTTGCCTGCCTCTCAGCTGCTTTACAAATCATTAGCACCATCCCTAGAAGATCAGCAGGGCTAATCGATCGGGCAATCAATGGCATTTTTCAGGAGAGTACCGTACAACAGAGCTGGTAGGTCCGTTCCCTGCCTACAGTGAGCTTACAGGCTAGAGGGGCAAGCGGTCAATACTGGCTCTGGTGAAAAAGTTTGCAGATTTTTGTGGATTCTTGTGGCCATAGGACTCCACTGTTCACTAGTGTTCAGTCACTCACAGTCCAAGCATCTAAAGCTCAACCAAAGTAGGCGAAATGCCCCAAGTTGGTCATCTTGCCAGGGGAGGTGCGGGGGAAAAGTTACAAGAAGCTTCCATATCCCTTCCCCTGGAGTGCATGTGGAAAACCTTCTTTTCAAGTGAAGACCAGTCTATGCTCAGTTACGGCCAGGCTTGTACCTGATAATTAGATCCAGCCTGTCTGGAAAGAGACAGAACCTTCAGCTTCTCCAAGCCTTCTTCATCAAATCTTGCAAACACTGGTAAAGACTCCACGGAGCTGCTGAGATGTAAGCCCTGAGGCCAGTGCCAAGCCAAACCCATAGACTGTAAGCTCCTGGAGGGAAAGAAACATTTCTTCCTACTCTGTTGTACTCTCCCAAGCGTTTGGTACAGTGCTCTGCACAGTAGGCACTTATATATACCACTGATTGACTGACTGTGGATAGTTTTTAAACCAGACCAGGAGGGACCATCATATATTTGACTGAAAGAGTCCACCGAAATGGCCCTTCGTTCCCACATTCCCAGAATGCAGGTCTGGGAGTCGGAGGACCAGGGTTCTAATCCCGGTTCTTCCAATTGCTTGCTGTGTGACCTTGGGCAGGTCACTTGGCTTCTCTGTGCCTCAGTTCTCATGCTCTCCCTCCTGCTCAGGCTGTGAGTCCCATGTGGGACAGGGATCGTGTCCAACTTAATTAACTTGTATCTACTCGAGGCTTAGAACAGGGTTTGACACATAATAAGTGCTTAACAAATACCACAAAACAACAAACATTTCAGAAGGTCTAATCTAGTAATGTCATTATGCCTGAAGAGTAAATCTGGAAATTCAGACAAGTGATTCAGATCTCTAAGAGTTCCATTTTTCTACTCAAAAGGACTTTGATTTAATACCTTTTTAGACTAATTTTCTTCTTTGTTCATTTGTGTGTCTTTGAAAGGGCAGATTTGGAAACCATTATCAACTGTACTTGAATTATTTCAAACATTGTAATACCCCTGCCCTGTCTTGTATTTGAGTATTTTTATTAATCAGATTTCAGATCGTGCTAATGGTTCTCTCCCCAAAGACTGAATAATCCATAAATGTAAATTGTTTCAGAGGATGTCATCTGGCACCGCATATTTGCACTGAGTTGCCAAAATCTGACAACGCAGATGTTCTCTTGTATAGTTCCTTCAAAAATCGATGGCTTTATAAGTGAATTTCCCAGGAAAATCTCTCTGACATTTTTACTTGGTGTTTAATACCTACAAAAATCCCATGGCAGTGTACACGTGATTGTCTTTGTAACACAATGTCCTCAAGGGCATGTTACAGAGAAATGTTTTCCTCAAAGCCAACACCGCCAGGGAAATAAAATAAATCTACAATTTGGCCTACAATGAGAATGTAGGAACAAGATGCAAATTTTCCTTTAGTAGGAACAATCAATCCCATAGTAAAATCATTAGTCTCAACTCAGTAGCTTCCTTTTCGCAACCATGCTAAATTTTGAGCTAGAAATAAGAGGACACACATTTTTGCTAAGTTTACTACACTCACAGCTTGTGGATTTTTAGTTTAGAACTAAACTCAGACATCTGAGTTTACTTTAGGGGGGAAAAAAAGTTTCCTGTTTCTAAGAAATGATCCCAAAATTAACTGGACACCTTTCAAAACAACATGTCTAGGTCAATTGGATTAAGCAGGGATGGCTCACCCCACTGGGATGACGGAAGAAACCAGAATGATTCAAACGGGGAGCGGTGATGGAGGGGAGGGCCAAGCTATGGGGATCATTAGGTGGAGTCACCACCCAGCCCCTCTGGTCTGTCCCTGCGGGGTGTGGGGATTGTAGCCTACTCACCCTCATCCTGCCCCATCACCCACAAGATACGAACAGCGTGGCGAGAGACGGCTGCAGTGAAACAAGGAACAAGTTGAATGTGCAGCAAACCATGCGGTTGTCACCAAAAACTCATACTCAGATGACGGAAAATACCCTGGGACATTTCTTGGCTCACGGGGAGAAGCTCAGCGTGTCATAGTTCATATAAAACGCCTGCGCTGGCACTAATTTTCTACTACTAATAATAATAATGACAATTGGGGTATTTGTTAAGCAATGACTATGTGCCAAACATTATACTAAGCATTGGAGTGAATGCAAGATAATCTGGTCGGACACAGTCCCTGTCCCACATGGGACTCTAAGTCTAAGGGGTAAGGAAAATGGGAACTTAATCCCCATTTTTCAGATGAGGAAACTGAGGCTCAGAGAAGTTAAGCGACTTGCCCAAGGCCTGTTCTGGTGACTCCCACGTGACTTTCATCCTGTCAACAACTGAGACTTTCAGGTAAAGTTTCAGTTTGGGTTTGTGCACATGGTACATAGATAAAGGTCTATACTTCCCTCTAGACCGCAAGCTCATTTGGGGCAAGGAACATGTCCACCAATTCTACTACATGTTATTCTCCCAAGCACTTAGTGCAGTGCTTTGCACACAGTAAACGCTCAATAAGTATGATTGATTGATTGATATGGGGTCATTTGCTAGATTATCTTGATCTTTTTTTTTTTTTACCTCACATGGTATTCATAGCGACGTGACAGTAATCCACTGCCAGAAACAAAGTGGCGAACATCTGCTAGATTGCTCACTGCCTTCCAGTTGGATTTTTAATTTGTTTATTAAAAGAGAAAACTCACTAAATGCCAGTAACGGGAATCTCCAATCCTCTTTTTTCCAAGTATTGCCTAGTTGCGAAGACAAATTTCTTGTTGCGTGATGGGCAATAAGTCAGTAAGTGTTCAGACAATGAACACAAAATGTCAGCATCTACCAGAATGATTTAATTTGCAGTCGTTGAACACATTTTCCCAGACTTCTTGTCCAAAAGAATGCTAAATAATTTGTTATGGTGATTAAAATGAACCTGGATTTACAAGCTTAGGATCTGAATGAAATTAGATTGTCAAATAAGTACGTTTAAGAAAAACGGAAAGTTTCTCCCATTGTCCTGATACCGCATTTATTCGGGTTACCTTAGCCTATTGCAATCAAGGCAACAGGATGAGGTCCCAGAGACATTTTTCTTGTCAGTCTCCTTCATTAAGTAGACAACATGGAAGTTCAGAATGATAGCAATTTGCCTTTGGAAATTTGTGAAGAATTTTTTTTATGATATTTGTTAAGTGCTTACTATGTGCCCGACAATATAGTAAGCACTGGGTAGATACAAGCTAATCGAATTGGACACAGTCCATGTCCCACATGGGGGCTCACAGTCTTAATCCCCATTTTACAGATGAGGTAACTGAGGCCCAGAGAAGTGAAGTGTGTGGTTAGCCCGCACTCTTTCCACTGAGCCACGCTGCTTCTCTGCATACTGGGGTAGATACAAGCTAATCAGGTTGGACACAGTCCCTGTTCCAAATGGGGCTCACGGTCTTAATCCCCATTTTACAGATGAGGGCCAGAGAAGTTAAGTGACTTGCCCAAGGTCACACATCAGACAAATGGCAGACCCAGGATTAGAACAAGGTCCTCTGACCCCGAGGCCCGCACTCTATCCACTAGGCCATACTGCTTCTCTTCGGGAGGATTCACAGATCCCATCACTTAGAACAGTGATTTGCACATAGTAAGCGCTTAACAAATGCCATTATTATTATTATTATTATTATCATCATTATTATTGTTCTAGAGCCTCCGCCAAGCCACGCTGCTCAAGGTGGCTTCTCTAGGTTTATCCTCCATCCCGGTGACAGGATACCAAGACCAAGCAAGAAATCAGGCTGGTGGGATGGGAAAGGCCAGAGGAGAAAAGCAGAGGAGGTGGTTTGGATAAATCTTGGCAGGTCCAGGGACAATTCTGTAGGCCAAAAAGGATTTCTCAGAACCGGCAAGAAGTGACACTTTCTTTTTGCAAATCTGCAAAGGCGGCTTTTTGTTCCAGCTGCTGCCTCCATTTCCACTGGGCTCTGTGGAGGATGACCTAAACTGACTCCGCACCCTGGGCAAGACCTCTGCTCTCCCTTCTGTGTTTCTGCAGCCACCCAGGCTGAAAGACAAGTACAGATCCGGGCAACCGCTTTATAATTGGAACAGCTCCGCTCTTATGGCCGAAAAACCCATATTTTGGATTTTAAGAGTTTAAAACTATCTTCCACTTTGGCTCTGTCTGCAGCCTTAAATCTTTTGAACGGCAATTAGAGGATGCCTGCCTCTGCTGATTCGGAGTTCATTGCCTGTATCTTTGCGACTGTATCTGTGTACACATCTCTGAATACTGGGCTGAAGGTCATCCTGAGCCTCTCCTACTTATCCGCGTCAAAAATGGGGAATCGCTGGATGACTGTGGGCAGCTGGAACCTAAATAAGCCTCCTCCTAGAGTTGCGGTCTCATTTTTCGTTTATCAACATATTATTTCTGCCGATGGATTTCTTTCAGCCCCTGGACTGTGAGTTTCTGTAGCCTGCAAGACTGATCCAATTTTACAGGACACAGTCAAGTGGAAAATGGCCTGCAAAACTGATGATAATAATGGCATTTATTAAGTGCCTATTATGCATCGGGCGCTGTTCTAAGTGCACTGCCAGACTGAGCCCCCTCTTTCCTCTCCCCCTCCCTATCCCCCCCACCCTACCTCCTTTCCCTCTCCACAGTACCTGTATATATGTTTGTACAGATTTATTACTCTATTTTACTTGTACATATTTACTATTCTATTTATTTTATTAATGATGTGTATATAGCTATAATTCTATTTATTCTGACGGTATTGACACCTGTCCACGTTTTGTTGTCTGTCTCCCCCTTCTAGACTGTGAACCTGTTGTTGGGTAGGGACCGTCTCTATATGTTGCCAACTTGGACTTCCCAAGTGCTTAGTCCAGTGCTCTGCACACAGTAAGCGCTCAATAAATACAATTGAATGAATGAATGAATGGAGCTGTGCAGGGGATTTACAGTCTAGAATGGGCTTGCAGTCTAGATACCCTTTTTTTATGGTATTTGTTAAGTGCTTACTATGTATCAGTCACTGTACTAAGCGCTGGGGTAGATACAAGCTAGTCAGGTTGGACACAGTCCATGTCCCACATGGAGCTCACAGCTTTAATCCTCATTTTATAGATGAGGGATCTGAGGGCCAGAGAAGTGAAGCGACTTGCCCAAGATCACACAGCAGACCAATGGGGGAGCCGAAATTAGAACCCAGGTCCTTGTGACGCCCAGGCTCTAGCCACTGGGCCACGCTGCTTCTCTTCAGGAGGACTTACAGCTCCTGTCAATCCTAGAGCACCTGCTGAGGGAGAGAGAGCAGTGGAGAATAGGACCACACGTGGTTCTTGGAGTTTGCTTTTTTGAGAGTCCAAGAAAGAACTCCAGCCCTTCAGATCTATTTTAAGAGAAAAGTTATCGTATTTGGCTATAGTCTTCAAGCAGCTTCAGATTTAGCCACGCTCAAAAGTGCCGCTGGAGGCTTCCCATTCGCTTTCGAGGACTTGCCAAATTTACTTAGCCTTAGGGAGCAAAAAGAAAAACTATTCAGATCACTCTAAGGCCGAACCATTGCAAGGAAAATGTGGGCTGGAGAGCACAGTAGAGAGACCTATTTTCCAAAAAAAACCCAAAACCCCAACAAAAAAGCACACCCAGGAAATAGACACTTTTACTTTTTATGACTAATTGGAATAACCTAAAAAAAATACTGTGCTTTATAAAGCCAAACCTGTTAAATGTACACCAAGAATTTTCCTTCTAATTCATAGAATTGGAGGGTCCAGTCTTTGCCCCCAGGTATTAATTCTCAACCATCCCAATCAGGCTTTTTATGTGCAGGGAACATTTCCAACAACGCTTCTACATTGCACCTTCCCAAGTGCTTAGTACTGTGGTCTGCACACAGTAAGTGCTCTATAAAATACCATTGATTTTTTAAGATATCCAGAGAGACCCTGTAATTTCCCTCAGAAAGCTACTCCAGTCAATCAGTGGCATTTATTGAGCCCTCACTATACATAGAGTACTATACTGAGCCCTTGGGCGAGTAAAACAAAATGGAGTTAGCAGGCATGTTTCCTGCCCACAAGGACTTTACAGTGTCTTTATAGCTAAGAAGCTCTTTCATATGCCTAGGTGAACAGAGGCTGAAGCCTTTGAATTGACAAATTCCTTTCTCTGGCTGGGCCCTGCCATTCACCTATCTTCTACCTCAAAATCAAGTCAATCAATCAATCAATCGCATTTCTTAAGCGCTTACTGTGTGCAGAGCACTGTACTAAACGCTTGGGAAGTACAAGGTGGCAACATATAACATATAACAAGTCCTGTCTGGGGGGAAAAGCTGAGATCATTTGAGAGAGGGGGAAAAAAAACAAAACACCCCAACAACTCCAAGCCTTTCAGTCTGGTTGAGGAAACAGCTGTACAAATCCCAGATTTGAGAGAAAGCATTTAAAGGCCTAAAACCAATAAAAGCAATGACTGAACCAACCAGGCTCAGGTTACTATGTCCTGAATTCATCACCTTTATGGAGGGAGGGGGTGAGGAGGGGAATAAAGACAAGGTAGCCAACAACCCCTGGACACAACTGCCAATCAAGGATTCTCCTGGGCCAACCAGGAAGACCCACACTAAGAAGCCATGCCTCATCTTCATGGTCTTGTGCTAGTGATCTAAGGGCAAACCAGTCTCACCTGTGACTCCAAAATGAGAATTCCCAAGCCCTTCTGGAGAGGAGTAGGACCGTGCATCCAAGAGCCATTAAAAGGCAACAGAATTATGGATTCAGGCTGCCACACAATTCACCTGCTGTATACATAATAGCAAAATCCACAGATGATTCCACCAGACAAAATAATAATAATGATGGTATTTGTTAAGCGCTTACTATGTTCAAAGAGCTGGGCGGGGGGTGGGGGGATAGAGGGTGATCAGGTTGTCTCACAGGGGACTCACAGTCTTTATTATAAATTACAATAATAATTACAATAAATTACAGATACATACAGATAGATACATATGTGCTGTGGGGAGTCATTTATTCAATTGTATTTATTGAGTGCTTACTGAGATAATCTGTTTTTAACGCCCAACTCCTCCTCTAAACTCCTTGTGGGCAGGGGTCAATCAATCAATCAGTTGTATTTATTGAGCACTTACTGTGTGCAGAGCACTGTACTAGGCACTTGGGAAGTACAAGTTGGCAACATATGGGGACGGTCCCTACCCAACAGCGGGCTCACAATCTAAAAGGGGGAGACAGAGAACAAAACCAAACATACTAACAAAATAAAATAAATAGATAGGTACAAGTAAAATAAATAAATCAATAAATAGAGTAATAAATCTGTACAAACATATATACATCATCATCAATCGTATTTATTGAGCGCTTACTGTGTGCAGAGTGCTGTATTGGGCGCTTGGGAAGTACAAGTTGGCAACATATGGAGACAGTCCCTACCCAATAGTGGGTTCACAGTCTAAAAGGGGGAGACAGAGAGTAAAACCAAACATACCAAGAAAATAAAATAAATAGAATAGATATGTACAAGTAAAATAAATAAATAAATAGAGAAATAAATATGTACAAACATGTATACATATATACGGGTGCTGTGGGGAAGGGAAGGAGGTAAGATGGGGGGATGGAGAGGCGGACGAGGGGGAGAGGCAGGAAGGGGCTGAGTATGGGAAGGCCTCCTGGAGGAGGTGAGCTTTCAGTAGGGCCTTGAAGGGAGGGTCCCATCTACCAACTCTGTTGGAGTGTACCCTCCCGAGCGTTTTGTACACGGCTCTCCGCAAAGCAAGCGAGCGCTCAGTACATAGCAGATATCAATCGATAACCATCGACAGATACGCAGTATGGCATGGGGTTAGGGCACGGGCCGGGGAGTCAGGAGGTTTGCTGCCATTTGTCTGCTGCATAGGGACGGGGCACGGGCCTGGGAGTCACAAGGTTTGCTGCAGACTGTGAGCCCACTGTTGGGTAGGAACTGTCTCTATACGTTGCCAACTTGTACTTCCCAAGAGCTTAGTACAGTGCTCTGCACACAGTAAGCGCTCAATAAATACTGTTGATTGATTGATTGATTGCCATTTGTCTGCTGCATGGGGATAGAGCACGGGCCTGGGAGTCACAAGGTTTGCTGCCATTTGTCTGCTGCATAGGGATAGAGCACGGGCCTGGGAGTCACAAGGTTTGCAGCAGACTGTGAGCCCACTGTTGGGTAGGAACTGTCTCTATATGTTGCCAACTTGTACTTCCCAAGTACTTAGTACAGTGCTCTGCACACAGTAAGCGCTCAATAAATACTGTTGATTGATTGATTGATTGACTGCCATTTGTCTGCTGCATAGGGCCAGAGCATGGGCCTGGGAGACACAAGGTTTACTGCAGACTGTGAGCCCACTGTTGGGTGGAACTGTCTCTATATGTTGCCAACTTGTGCTTCCCAAGCACTTAGTACAGTGCTCTGCACACAGTAAGTGCTCAATAAATACTGTTGATTGATTGATTGATTGATTGCCATTTGTCTGCTGCATAGGGACAGAGCACGGGCCTGGGAGTTACAAGGTTTGCTGGAGACTGTGAGCCCACTGTTGGGTAGGAACTGTCTCTATATGTTGCCAACTTGTGCTTCCCAAGCGCTTAGTACAGTGTTCTGGACACAGTAAGCGCTCAATAAATATTGTTGGTTGATTGATTGATTGCCATTTGTCTGCTGCATAGGGACAGAGCACGGGCCTGGGAGTCACAAGGTTTGCTGCCATATGTCCGCTGCATAGGGACGGGGCACGGGCCTGGGAGTCACAAGGTTTGCTGCAGACTGTGAGCCCAATGTTGGGTAGGAACTGTCTCTATATGTTGCCAACTTGTACTTCCCAAGCGCGTAGTACAGTGCTCTGGACACAGTAAGGGCCCAATAAATACTGTTGATTGATTGATCGATTGCCATTTGTCTGCTGCATAGGGATAGAGCACGGGCCTGGGAGTCACAAGGTTTGCAGCAGACTGTGAACCTCCTGTTGGGTAGGAACTGTCTCTATATGTTGCCAACTTGTGCTTCCCAAGCGCTTAGTACAGTGCTCTGCACACAGTAAGTGCTCAATAAATACTGTTGATTGATTGATTGATTGATTGCCATTTGTCTGCTGCACAGGGATAGAGCACAGGCCTGGGAGTCACACGGTTTGCTGCAGACTGTGAGCCCACTATTGGGTAGGAACTGTCTCTATATGTTGCCAACTTGTGCTTCACAAGCGCTTAGTACAGTGCTCTGGACACAGTAAGCACTCAATAAATACTGTTGGTTGATTGACTGATTGATTGCCATTTGTCTGCTGCATAGGGACAGAGCACGGGCCTGGGAGTCACAAGGTTTGCTGCCATTTGTCCGCTGCATAGGGACGGGGCACGGGCCTGGGAGTCACAAGGTTTGCTGCAGACTGTGAGCCCACTGTTGGGTAGGAACTGTCTCTATATGTTGCCAACTTGTACTTCCCAAGCGCGTAGTACAGTGCTCTGGACACAGTAAGTGCTCAATAAATACTGTTGGTTGATTGATTGATTGATTGATTGCCATTTGTCTGCTGCATAGGGATAGAACACGGGCCTGGGAGTCACAAGGTTTGCTGCCATTTGTCCGCTGCATAGGGATGGGGCACGGGCCTGGGAGTCACAAGGTTTGCTGCAGACTGTGAGCCCACTGTTGGGTAGGAACTGTCTCTATATGTTGCCAACTTGTGCTTCCCAAGCGCTTAGTACAATACTCTGGACACAGTAAGCGCTCAATAAATACTGTTGATTGATTGATTGATTGCCATTTGTCTGCTGCATAGGGATGGGGCACCGGCCTGGGAGTCACAAGGTTTGCTGCAGACTGTGAGCCCACTGTTGGGTGGAACTGTCTTTATATGTTGCCAACTTGTACTTCCCAAGCACGTAGTACAGTGCTCTGCACACAGTAAGCGCTCAATAAATACTGTTGATTGATTGCCATTTGTCTGCTGCATAGGTATACAACACGGGCCTGGGATCACAAGGTTTGCTGCCATGTGTCTGCGGCATAGGGACGGGGCACGGGCCTGGGAGTCACAAGGTTTGCTGCAGACTGTGAGCCCACTGTTGGGTAGGAACTGTCTCTATATGTTGCCAACTTGTGCTTCCCAAGCGCTTAGTACAGTGCTCTGCACACAGTAAGCGCTCAATAAATACTGTTGATTGATTGATTGATTGATTGCCATTTGTCTGCTGCATAGGGATAGAGCACGGGCCTGGGAGTCACAAGGTTTGCTGCAGACTGTGAGCCCACTGTTGGGTAGGAACTGTCTCTATATGTTGCCAACTTGTGCTTCCCAAGCGCTTAGTACAGTGCTCTGCACACAGTAAGCGCTCAATAAATACTGTTGGTTGATTGATTGATTGATTGATTGCCATTTGTCTGCTGCATAGGGATAGAGCACGGGCCTAGGAGTCACAAGGTTTGCTGCAGACTGTGAGCCCACTGTTGGGTAGGAACTGTCTGAATATGTTGCCAACTTGTACTTCCCAAGTGCATAGTACAGTGCTCTGCACACAGTAAGCGCTCAATAAATACTGTTGATTGATTGATTGATTGATTGCCATTTGTCTGCTGCATAGGGATAGAACATGGGCCTGGGAGTCACAAGGTTTGCTGCAGACTGTGAGCCCACTGTTCGATAGGAACTGTATATGTTGCCAACTTGTACTTCCCAAGCGCTTAGTACAGTGCTCTGCACACAGTAAGCGCTCAATAAATACTGTTGGTTGATTGATTGATTGATTGCCATTTGTCTGCTGCATAGGTATAGAACACGGGCCTGGGAGTCGCAAGGTTTTCTGCCATTTGTCCGCTGCATAGGGACGGGTCACGGGCCTGGGAGTCACAAGGTTAGCTGCAGACTGTGAGCCCACTGTTGGGTAGGAACTGTCTCTATATGTTGCCAACTTGTGCTTCCCAAGCCCTTAGTACAGTGCTCTGCACACAGTAAGCACTCAATAAATACTGTTGGTTGATTGATTGATTGATTGCCATTTGTCTGCTGCATAGGGACAGAGCACGGGCCTGGGAGTCACAAGGTTTGCTGCCATTTGTCCACTGCATAGGGACAGGGCACGGGCCTGGGAGTCACAAGGGTTGTTGCAGACTGTGAGCCTACTGTTGGGTAGGAACTGTCTCTATATGTTGCCAACCTGTGCTTCCCAAGCACTTAGTACAGTGCTCTGGACACAGTAAGCGCTCAATAAATACTGTTGATTGATTGATTGATTGCCATTTGTCTGCTGCATAGGAACAGAGCACGGGCCTGGGAGTCACAAGGTTTGCTGCAGACTATGAGCCCACTGTTAGGTAGGAACTGTCTCTATATGTTGCCAACTTGTGCTTCCCAAGCGCTTAGTACAGTGCTCTGCACACAGTAAGTGCTCAATAAATACTGTTGATTGATTGATTGATTGACTGATTGCCATTTGTCTGCTGCATAGGTATAGAACACGGGCCTGGGAGTCACAAAGTTTGCTGCCATTTGTCTGCTGCATAGGGACGGGGCACGGGCCTGGGAGTCACAAGGTTTGCTGCAGACTGTGAGCCCACTGTTGGGTAGGAACTGTCTCTATATGTTGCCAACTTGTATTTCCCAAGCGCTTAGTACAGTGCTCTGCACACAGTAAGTGCTCAATAAATACTGTTGATTGATTGATTGGTTGTCATTTGTCTGCTGCATAGGGATAGAACACGGGCCTGGGAGTCACAAGGTTTGCTGCAGACTGTGAGCCCACTGTTGGGTAGGAAGTGTCTCTATATGTTGCCAACTTGTACTTCCCAAGTGCTTTGTACAGTGCTCTGCACACAGTAAGTGCTCAATAAATACTGTTGATTGATTGATTGATTGCCATTTGTCTGCTGCACAGGGATAGAGCACGGGCCTGGGAGTCACAAAGTTTGCTGCAGACTGTGAGCCCACTGTTGGGTAGGAACTGTCTCTATATGTTGCCAACCTATGCTTCCCAAGCGCTTAGTACAGTGCTCTGCACACAGTAAGCGCTCAATAAATACTGTTGATTGATTGATTGATTGCCATTTGTCTGCTGCATAGGGACAGAGCAGGGGCCTGGGAGTCACAAGGTTTGCTGCCATTTGTCCGCTGCATGGGGACGGGGCACGGGCCTGGGAGTCACAAGGTTTGCTGCAGACTGTGAGCCCAGTGTTGGATAGGAACTGTCTCTATATGTTGCCAACTTGTACTTCCCAAGCGCGTAGTACAGTGCTCTGGACACAGTAAGCGCTCAATAAATACTGTTGGTTGATTGACTGATTAATTGATTGTCATTTGTCTGCTGCATAGGCATAGAGCACGGGCCTGGGAGTCACAAGGTTTGCTGCCATGTGTCTGCTGCATAGGGACGGGGCACGGGCCTGGGAGTCACAAGGTTTACCGCAGACTGTGAGCCCACTGTTTGGTAGGAAGTGTCTCTATATGTTGCCAACTTGTACTTCCCAAGTGCTTTGTACAGTGCTCTGCACACAGTAAGTGCTCAATAAATACTGTTGATTGATTGATTGATTGATTGCCATTTGTCTGCTGCATAGGGATAGAGCACGGGCCTGGGAGTCACAAGGTTTGCTGCAGACTGTGAGCCCACTGTTGGGTAGGAACTGTCTCTATATGTTGCCAACCTGTGCTTCCCAAGGGCTTAGTACAGTGCTCTGGACACAGTAAGCGCTCAATAAATACTGTTGATTGATTGATTGATTGCCATTTGTCTGCTGCATAGGGACAGAGCAGGGGCCTGGGAGTCACAAGGTTTGCTGCCATTTGTCCGCTGCATGGGGACGGGGCACGGGCCTGGGAGTCACAAGGTTTGCTGCAGACTGTGAGCCCACTGTTGGGTAAGAACTGTCTCTATATGTTGCCAACTTGTGCAACCCAAGCGCTTAGTACAGTGCTCTGCACACAGTAAGCGCTCAATAAATACTGTTGATTGATTGATTGCCATTTGTCTGCTGCATAGGGATAGAGCATGGGCCTGGGAGTCACAAGGTTTGCTGCCATTTGTCTGCCACATAGGGATAGGGCACGGGCCTGGGAGTCACAAAGTTTGCCGCAGACTGTGAGCCCACTGTTGGGTAGGAACTGTCTCTATATGTTGCCAACTTGTGCTTCCCAAGCGCTTAGTACAGAGCTCTGCACACAGTAAGCGCTCAATAAATACTGTTGGTTGATTGATTGCCATTTGTCTGCTGCATAGGGACAGAGCACGGGCCTGGGAGTCACAAGGTTTGCTGCCATGTGTCTGCTGCATAGGGACGGGGCACGGGCCTGGGAGTCACAAGGTTTGCTGCAGACTGTGAGCCCACTGTTGGGTAGGAACTGTCTCTATATGTTGCCAACTTGTGCTTCCCAAGCGCTTAGTACAGTGCTCTGCACACAGTAAGCGCTCAATAAATACTGTTGATTGATTGATTGATCGATTACCATTTGTCTGCTGCATAGGGATAGAGCACGGGTCTGGGAGTCACAAGGTTTGCTGCAGACTGTGAGCCCACTGTTGGGTAGGAACTGTCTCTATATGTTGCCAACTTGTACTTCCCAAGCGCTTAGTACAGGGCTCTGCGCACAGTAAGCGCTCAATAAATACTGTTGATTGATTGATTGATTGCCATTTGTCTGCTGCACAGGTATAGAAAACAGGCCTGGGAGTCACAAGGTTTGCTGCAATGTGTCTGCTGCATAGGGATGGGGCACGGGCCTGGGAGTCACAAGGTTTGCTGCAGACTGTGAGCCCACTGTTGGGTAGGAACTGTCTCTATATGTTGCCAACTTGTACTTCCCAAGCGCATAGTACAGTGCTCTGCACACAGTAAGCGCTCAATAAATACTGTTGATTGATTGATTGATTGATTGCCATTTGTCTGCTGCATAGGGATAGAGCACGGGCCTGGGAGTCACAAGGTTTGCTGCCATGTGTCTGCTGCATAGGGACGGGGCACGGGCCTGGGAGTCACAAGGTTTGCTGCAGACTGTGAGCCCACTGTTGGGTAGGAACTGTCTCTATATGTTGCCAACTTGTACTTCCCAAGTGCTTAGTACAGTGCTCTGCACACAGTAAGCGCTCAATAAATACTGCTGATTGATTGACTGATTGATTGCCATTTGTCTGCTGCATAGGGACAGAGCACGGGCCTGGGAGTCACAAGGTTTGCTGCCATTTGTCCGCTGCATAGGGACGGGGCACGGGCCTGGGAGTTACAAGGTTTGCTGCAGACTGTGAGCCCACTGTTGGGTAGGAACTGTCTCTATATGTTGCCAACTTGTGCTTCCCAAGCGCTTAGTACAGTGCTCTGGACACAGTAAGCGCTCAATAAATACTGTTGATTGACTGATTGATTGATTGCCATTTGTCTGCTGCATAGGGACAGAGCACGGGCCTGGTAGTCACAAGGTTTGCTGCAGACTGTGAGCCCACTGTTGGGTAGGAACTGTCTCTATATGTTGCCACCTTGTACTTCCCAAGCGCTTAGTACAGTGCTCTGCACACAGTAAGCGCTCAATAAATACTGTTGATTGATTGATTGCCATTTGTCCGCTGCATAGGGACAGAGCACGGGCCTGGGAGTCACAAGGTTTGCTGCAGACTGTGAGCTCACTGTTGGGTAGGAACTGTCTCTATATGTTGCCAACTTGTGCTTCCCAAGCGCGTAGTACAGTGCTCTGGACACAGTAACTGCTCAATAAATACTGTTGGTTGATTGATTGATTGATTGCCATTTGTCTGCTGCATAGGTATAGAACACGGGCCTGGGAGTCACAAGGTTTGCTGTCATTTGTCTGCTGCATAGGGACAGGGCACGGACCTGGGAGTCACAAGGTTTGCTGCAGACTGTGAGCCCACTGTTGGGTAGGAACTGTCTCTATATGTTGCCAACTTGTACTTCCCAAGCGCTTAGTACAGTGCTCTGCATACAGTAATCGCTCAATAAATACTGTTGATTGATTGATTGATTGATTGCCATTTGTCTGCTGCATAGGGACGGGGCACGGGCCTGGGAGTCAGAAGGTTTGCTGCAGACTGTGAGCCCACTGTTGGGTAGGAACTGTCTTTATATGTTGCCAACTTGTGCTTCCCACGCGCTTAGTACAGTGCTCTGCACACAGTAAGTGCTCAATAAATACTGTTTATTGATCGATTGATTGATTGCCATTTGTCTGCTGCATAGGTATAGAACACGGGCCTGGGAGTCACAAGGTTTGCTGCCATTTGTCCGCTGCATAGGGACAGAGCACGGGCCTGGGAGTCACAAGGTTTGCTGCAGACTGTGAGCCCACTGTTGGGTAGGAACTGTCTCTATATGTTGCCAACTTGTACTTCCCAAGTGCTTAGTACAGTGCTCTGCACACAGTGAGCACTCAATAAATACTGTTGATTGATTGATTGATTGATTGCCATTTGTTTGCTGCATAGGGACGGGGCACGGGCCTGGGAGTCACAAGGTTTGCTGCAGACTGTGAGCCCACTGTTGGGTAGGAACTGTCTCTATATGTTGTCAACTTGTCCTTCCCAAGTGCTTAGTACAGTGCTCTGCACACAGTAAGCGCTCAATAAATACTGTTGATTGATTGATTGCCATTTGTCTGCTGCATAGGGATAGAGCATGGGCCTGGGAGTCACAAGGTTTGCTGCCATTTGTCCGCTGCATAGGGACGGGGCACGGGCCTGGGAGTCACAAAGTGTGCCGCAGACTGTGAGCCCACTGTTGGGTAGGAACTGTCTCTATATGTTGCCAACTTGTGCTTCCCAAGCGCTTAGTACAGAGCTCTGCACACAGTAAGCGCTCAATAAATACTGTTGGTTGATTGATTGATTGCCATTTGTCTGCTGCATAGGGACAGAGCACGGGCCTGGGAGTCACAAGGTTTGCTGCCATGTGTCTGCTGCATAGGGACGGGGCACGGGCCTGGGAGTCACAAGGATTGCTGCAGACTGTGAGCCCACTGTTGGGTAGGAACTGTCTCTATATGTTGCCAACTTGTGCTTCCCAAGCGCTTAGTACAATACTCTGGACACAGTAAGCGCTCAATAAATACTGTTGATTGATTGATTGATTGCCATTTGTCTGCTGCATAGGGACGGGGCACGGGCCTGGGAGTCACAAGGTTTGCTGCAGACTGTGAGCCCACTGTTGGGTGGAACTGTCTTTATATGTTGCCAACTTGTACTTCCCAAGCGCGTAGTACAGTGCTCTGCACACAGTAAGCGCTCAATAAATACTGTTGATTGATTGCCATTTGTTTGCTGCATAGGTATAGAACACGGGCCTGGGAGTCACAAGGTTTGCTGCCATGTGTCTGCGGCATAGGGACGGGGCACGGGCCTGGGAGTCACAAGGTTTGCTGCAGACTGTGAGCCCACTGTTGGGTAGGAACTGTCTCTATATGTTGCCAACTTGTGCTTCCCAAGCGCTTAGTACAGTGCTCTGGACACAGTAAGCGCTCAATAAATACTGTTGGTTGATTGATTGATTGATTGATTGCCATTTGTCTGCTGCATAGGGATAGAGCACGGGCCTGGGAGTCACAAGGTTTGCTGCCATGTGTCCGCTGCATAGGGATGGGGCACGGGCCTGGGAGTCACAAGGTTTGCTGCAGACTATGAGCCCACTGTTGGGTAGGAACTGTCTCTATATGTTGCCAACTTGTGCTTCCCAAGCGCTTAGTATAGTGTTCTGCACACAGTAAGTGCTCAATAAATACTGTTGATTGATTGATTGATTGATTGATTGCCATTTGTCTGCTGCATAGGGACAGGGCACGGGCCTGGGAGTCACAAGGTTTGCTGCAGACTGTGAGCCCACTGTTGGGTAGGAACTGTCTCTATATGTTGCCAACTTGTACTTCCCAAGTGCTTAGTACAGTGCTCTGCACACAGTAAGCGCTCAATAAATACTGTTGATTGATTGATTGCCATTTGTCTGCTGCATAGGGATAGAACACGGGCCTGGGAGTCACAAGGTTTGCTGCCATTTGTCTGCCACATAGGGATAGGGCACGGGCCTGGGAGTCACAAAGTTTGCCGCAGACTGTGAGCCCACTGTTGGGTAGGAACTGTCTCTATATGTTGCCAACTTGTGCTTCCCAAGCGCTTAGTACAGAGCTCTGCACACAGTAAGTGCTCAATAAATACTGTTGATTGATTGATTGATTGCCATTTGTCTGCTGCACAGGTATAGAACACAGGCCTGGGAGTCACAAGGTTTGCTGCAATGTGTCTGCTGCATAGGGATGGGGCACGGGCCTGGGAGTCACAAGGTTTGCTGCAGACTGTGAGCCCACTGTTGGGTAGGAAGTGTCTCTATATGTTGCCAACTTGTACTTCCCAAGTGCTTTGTACAGTGCTCTGCACACAGTAAGTGCTCAATAAATACTGTTGATTGATTGATTGATTGATTGCCATTTGTCTGCTGCATAGGGACAGAGCACGGGCCTGGGAGTCACAAGGTTTGCTCCAGACTGTGAGCCCACTGTTGGGTAGGAACTGTCTCTATATGTTGCCAACCTGTGCTTCCCAAGGGCTTAGTACAGTGCTCTGGACACAGTAAGCGCTCAATAAATACTGTTGATTGATTGATTGATTGCCATTTGTCTGCTGCATAGGGACAGAGCAGGGGCCTGGGAGTCACAAGGTTTGCTGCCATTTGTCCGCTGCATGGGGACGGGGCACGGGCCTGGGAGTCACAAGGTTTACCGCAGACTGTGAGCCCACTGTTGTGTAGGAACTGTCTCTATATGTTGCCAACTTGTACTTCCCAAGCGCTTAGTACAGTGCTCTGCACACAGTAAGCGCTCAATAAATACTGTTGATTGATTGATTGCCATTTGTCTGCAGCATAGGTATAGAACACGGGCCTGGGAGTCACAAGGTTTGCTGCCATGTGTCTGCTGCATAGGGACAGGGCACGGGCCTGGGAGTCACAAGGTTTGCTGCCATGTGTCTGCTGCATAGGGACGGGGCACGGGCCTGGGAGTCACAAGGTTTGCTGCAGACTGTGAGCCCATTGTTGGGTAGCAACTGTCTCTATATGTTGCCATCTTGTGCTTCCCAAGCGCTTAGTACAGTGCTCTGCACACAGTAAGCGCTCAATAAATACTGTTGATTGATTGATTGCCATTTGATTGATTGCCATTTGTCCCCTTCTGTTCTCGATCTACACGCACTCCCTTGGTGACCTCATTCGCTCCCACTGCTTCAACTATCATCTCTACGCTGATGACACCCAGATCTACAACTCTGCCCCTGCTCTCTCCCCCTCTCTCCAGGCTCGCATCTCCTCCTGCCTTCAGGACATCTCCATTTGGATGTCTGCCCGCCACCTAAAGCTCAACATGTCGAAGACTGAACTCCTTGTCTTCCCTCCCAAACCTTGCCCTCTCCCTGACTTTCCCATCTCTGTTGACGGCACTACCATCCTTCCCGTCTCACAAGCCCGCAAACTTGGTGTCATCCTCGACTCCGCTCTCTCATTCACCCCTCACATCCAAGCCATCACCAAAACCTGCCGGTCTCAGCTCCACAACATTGCCAAGATCCGCCCTTTCCTCTCCATCCCAACTGCTACCCTGCTCATTCAAGCTCTCATCCTATCCCGTCTGGACTACTGCATCAGCCTTCTCTCTGATCTCCCATCCTCGTGTCTCTCTCCACTTCAATCCATACTTCATGCTGCTGCCCGGATTATCTTTGTCCAGAAACGCTCTGGGCATATCACTCCCCTCCTCAAAAATCTCCAGTGGCTACCAATCAATCTGCGCATCAGGCAGAAACTCCTCAGCCTGGGCTTCAAGGCTGGCCATCACCTTGCCCCCTCCTACCTCATCTCCCTTCTCTCCTTCTACAGCCCAGCCCGCACCCTCCACTCCTCCGCCACTAATCTCCTCACCGTACCTCGCTCTCGCCTGTCCCGCCATCGACCCCCGGCCCACGTCATCCCCCGGGCCTGGAATGCCCTCCCTCTGCCCATCCGCCAAGCTAGCTCTCTTCCTCCCTTCAAGGCCCTGCTGAGAGCTCACCTCCTACAGGAGGCCTTCCCAGACTGAGCCCCTTCCTTCCTCTCCCCCTCGTCCCCCTCTCCATCCCTCATCTTACCTCCCTCCCTTCCCCACAGCACCTGTATATATGTATATGTTTGTACATATTTTTTACACTATTTATTTATTTATTTAATTTATTTGTACATATCTATTCTATTTATTTTATTTTGTTAGTATGTTTGGTCTCTGTCTCCCCCTTTTAGACTGTGAGCCCACTGTTGGGTAGGGACTGTCTCTATATGTTGCCAATTTGTACTTCCCAAGCGCTTAGTACAGTGCTCTGCACATAGAATCGCTCAATAAATACGATTGATGATGATGATTTGTCTGCTGCATAGGGACAGAGCACGGGCCTGGGAGTCACAAGGTTTGCTGTCATTTCTCCACTGCATAGGGATGGGGCACGGGCCTGGGAGTCACAAGGTTTGCTGCCATTTGTCTGCTGCATAGGGACAGAGCACGGGCCTGGGAGTCACAAGGTTTGCTGCAGACTGTGAGCCCACTGTTGGGTAGGAACTGTCTCTATATGTTGCCAACTTGTGCTTCCCAAGTGCTTAGTACAGTGCTCTGGACACAATAAGCGCTCAATAAATACTGTTGATTGATCGATTGATTGATTGCCATTTGTCTGCTGCACAGGTATAGAACACAGGCCTGGGAGTCACAAGGTTTGCTGCCATGTGTCTGCGGCATAGGGATGGGGCACGGGCCTGGGAGTCACAAGGTTTGCTGCAGACTGTGAGCCCACTGTTGGGTAGGAACTGTCTCTATATGTTGCCAACTTGTACTTCCCAAGCGCTTAGTACAGTGCTCTGCACACAGTAAGCACTCAATAAATACTGCTGATTGATTGATTGATTGATTGCCATTTGTCTGCTGCATAGGGACAGAGCACGGGCCTGGGAGTCACAAGGTTTGCTGCCATTTGTCCGCTGCATAGGGACGGGGCACGGGCCTGGGAGTCACAAGGTTTGCGGCAGACTGTGAGCCCACTGTTGGGTAGGAACTGTCTCTATATGTTGCCAACTTGGACTTCCCAAGTGCTTAGTACAGTGCTCTGGACACAATAAGCGCTCAATAAATACTGTTGATTGATTGATTGATTGCCATTTGTCTGCCGCACAGGTATAGAACACGGGCCTGGGAGTCACAAGGTTTGCTGCCATGTGTCTGCTGCATAGGGACGGGGCACGGGCCTGGGAGTCACAAGGTTTGCTGCAGACTGTGAGCCCACTGTTGGGTAGGAACTGTCTCTATATGTTGCCAACTTGTACTTCCCAAGTGCTTAGTACAGTGCTCTGCACACAGTAAGCGCTCAATAAATACTGTTGATTGATTGATTGCCATTTGTCTGCTGCATAGGGATAGAGCATGGGCCTGGGAGTCACAAGGTTTGCTGCCATTTGTCTGCCACATAGGGATAGGGCACGGGCCTGGGAGTCACAAAGTTTGCCGCAGACTGTGAGCCCACTGTTGGGTAGGAACTGTCTCTATATGTTGCCAACTTGTGCTTCCCAAGCGCTTAGTACAGAGCTCTGCACACAGTAAGCGCTCAATAAATACTCTTGGTTGATTGATTGATTGATTGATTGCAATTTGTCTGCTGCATAGGGACAGAGCACGGGCCTGGGAGTCACAAGGTTTGCTGCCATGTGTCTGCTGCATAGGGACGGGACACGGGCCTGGGAGTCACAAGGTTTGCTGCAGACTGTGAGCCCACTGTTGGGTAGGAACGGTCTCTATATGTTGCCAACTTGTGCTTCCCAAGCGCTTAGTACAGTGCTCTGCACACAGTAAGCGCTCAATAAATACTGTTGATTGATTGATTGATTGCCATTTGCCCGCTGCATAGGGACAGAGCATGGGCCTGGGAGTCACAAGGTTTGCTGCAGACTGTGAGCCCACTGTTGGGTAGGAACTGTCTCTATATGTTGCCAACTTGTACTTCCCAAGTGCTTAGTACAGTGCTCTGCACACAGTAAGCACTCAATAAATACTGTTGATTGACTGATTGATTGATTGCCATTTGTCCGCTGCATAGGGACAGGGCACGGGCCTGGGAGTCACAAGGTTTGCTGCAGACTGTGAGCCCACTGTTGGGTAGGAACTGTCTCTATATGTTGCCAACTTGTGCTTCCCAAGCGCTTAGTACAGTGCTCTGGACACAGTAAGCGCCCAATAAATACTGTTGGTTGATTGATTGATTGATTGCCATTTGTCTGCTGCATAGGGATAGAACACGGGCCTGGGAGTCACAAGGTTTGCTGCCATGTGTCCGCTGCATAGGGACGGGGCACGGGCCTGGGAGTCACAAGGTTTGCTGCAGACTGTGAGCCCACTGTTGGGTAGGAACTGTCTCTATATGTTGCCAACTTGGATTTCCCAAGCGCTTAGTACAGTGCTCTGCACACAGTAAGCGCTCAATAAATACTGTTGATTGATTGATTGCCATTTGTCTGCTGCATAGGGACAGAGCACGGGCCTGGGAGTCACAAGGTTTGCTGCAGACTGTGAGCCCACTGTTGGGTAGGAACTGTCTCTATATGTTGCCAACTTGTGCTTCCCAAGCGCTTAGTACAGTGCTCTGCACACAGTAAGTGCTCAATAAATACTGTTGGTTGATTGATTGATTGATTGATTGCCATTTGTCTGCTGCATAGGGATAGAGCACGGGCCTAGGAGTCACAAGGTTTGCTGCAGACTGTGAGCCCACTGTTGGGTAGGAACTGTCTGAATATGTTGCCAACTTGTACTTCCCAAGTGCTTAGTACAGTGCTCTGCACACAGTAAGTGCTCAATAAATACTGTTGATTGATTGATTGATTGATTGCCATTTGTCTGCTGCATAGGGATAGAGCATAGGCCTGGGAGTCACAAGGTTTGCTGCCATGTGTCTGCTGCATAGGGACGGGGCACGGGATGTACCAACTTGTACTTCCCAAGTGCTTAGTACAGTGCTCTGCACACACTAAGCGCTCAATAAATACGGTTGATTGATTGATTGCCATTTGTCTGCTGCATAGGGATAGAACACGGGCCTGGGAGTCACAAGGTTTGCTGCAGACTGTGAGCCCACTGTTGGATAGGAACTGTATATGTTGCCAACTTGTACTTCCCAAGCGCTTAGTACAGTGCTCTGCACACAGTAAGCGCTCAATAAATACTGTTGGTTGATTGATTGATTGATTGCCATTTGTCTGCTGCATAGGTATAGAACACGGGCCTGGGAGTCGCAAGGTTTTCTGCCATTTGTCCGCTGCATAGGGACGGGGCACGGGCCTGGGAGTCACAAGGTTAGCTGCAGACTGTGAGCCCACTGTTGGGTAGGGACTGTCTCTATATGTTGCCAACTTGTGCTTCCCAAGCCCTTAGTACAGTGCTCTGCACACAGTAAGCACTCAATAAATACTGTTGGTTGATTGATTGATTGCCATTTGTCTGCTGCATAGGGACAGAGCATGGGCCTGGGAGTCACAAGGTTTGTTGCAGACTGTGAGCCTACTGTTGGGTAGGAACTGTTTCTATATGTTGCCAACTTGTGCTTCCCAAGCACTTAGTACAGTGCTCTGCACACAGTAAGTGCTCAATAAATACTGTTGATTGATTGATTGCCATTTGATTGATTGCCATTTGTCCCCTTCTGTTCTCGATCTACACGCACTCCCTTGGTGACCTCATTCGCTCCCACGGCTTCAACTATCATCTCTACACTGATGACACCCAGATCTACACCTCTGCCCCTGCTCTCTCCCCCTCTCTCCAGTCTCGCATCTCCTCCTGCCTTCAGGACATCTCCATTTGGATGTCTGCCCACCACCTAAAGCTCAACATGTCGAAGACTGAGCTCCTTGTCTTCCCTCCCAAACCTTGCCCTCTCCCTGACTTTCCCATCTCTGTTCCCATCCTTCCCATCTCACAAGCCCGCAAACTTGGTGTCATCCTCGACTCCGCTCTCTCATTCACCCCTCACATCCAAGCCGTCACCAAAACCTGCCGGTCTCAGCTCCACAACATTGCCAAGATCCGCCCTTTCCTCTCCATCCCAACCGCTACCCTGCTTATTCAAGCTCTCATCCTATCCCGTCTGGACTACTGCATCAGCCTTCTCTCTGATCTCCCATCCTCGTGTCTCTCTCCACTTCAATCCATACTTCATGCTGCTGCCCGGATTATCTTTGTCCAGAAACGCTCTGGGCATATCACTCCCCTCCTCAAAAATCTCCAGTGGCTACCAATCAATCTGCGCATCAGGCAGAAACTCCTCACCCTGGGCTTCAAGGCTGGCCATCAGCTTGCCCCCTCCTACCTCACCTCCCTTCTCTCCTTCTACAGCCCAGTCCGCACCCTCCGCTCCTCCGCCGCTGATCTCCTCACCGTACCTCGCTCTCGCCTGTCCCGCCATCGAGCCCCGGCCCACGTCATCCCCCGGGCCTGGAATGCCCTCCCTCTGCCCATCCGCCAAGCTAGCTCTCTTCCTCCCTTCAAGGCCCTGCTGAGAGCTCACCTCCTACAGGAGGCCTTCCCAGACTGAGCCCCTTCCTTCCTCTCCCCCTCGTCCCCCTCTCCATCCCCCCATCTTACCTCCCTCCCTTCCCCACAGCACCTGTATATATGTATATATGTTTGTACATATTTTTTTACACTATTTATTTATTTATTTAATTTATTTGTACATATCTGTTCTATTTATTTTATTTTGTTAGTATGTTTGGTCTCTGTCTCCCCCTTTTAGACTGTGAGCCCACTGTTGGGTAGGGACTGTCTCTATATGCTGCCAATTTGTACTTCCCAAGCGCTTAGTACAGTGCTCTGCACATAGTAATCGCTCAATAAATACGATTGATGATGATGATTTGTCTGCTGCATAGGGACAGAGCACGGGCCTGGGAGTCACAAGGTTTGCTGTCATTTGTCCGCTGCATAGGGACGGGGCACGGGCCTGGGAGTCACAAGGTTTGCTGCCATTTGTCCGCTGCATAGGGATGGGGCACGGACCTGGGAGTCACAAGGTTTGCTGCAGACTGTGAGCCCACTGTTGGGTAGGAACTGTCTCTATATGTTGCCAACTTGGACTTCCCAAGTGCTTAGTACAGTGCTCTGGACACAATAAGCGCTCAATAAATACTGTTGATTGATTGATTGATTGCCATTTGTCTGCCGCACAGGTATAGAACACGGGCCTGGGAGTCACAAGGTTTGCTGCCATGTGTCTGCTGCATAGGGACGGGGCACGGGCCTGGGAGTCACAAGGTTTGCTGCAGACTGTGAGCCCACTGTTGGGTAGGAACTGTCTCTATATCTTGCCAACTTGTACTTCCCAAGCACGTAGTACAGTGCTCTGCACACAGTAAGCGCTCAATAAATATTGTTGATTGATTGATTGATTGCCATTTGTCTGCTGCATAGGGATAGAGCACGGGCCTGGGAGTCACAAGGTTTGCTGCCATGTGTCTGCTGCATAGGGACGGGGCACAGGCCTGGGTGTCACAAGGTTTGCTGCAGACTGTGAGCCCACTGTTGGGTAGGAACTGTCTCTATATGTTGCCAACTTGTACTTCCCAAGTGCTTAGTACAGTGCTCTGCACACAGTAAGCGCTCAATAAATACTGCTGATTGATTGATTGCCATTTGTCTGCTGCATAGGGACAGAGCACGGGCCTGGGAGTCACAAGGTTTGCTGCCATTTGTCCGCTGCATAGGGACGGGGCACGGGCCTGGGAGTCACAAGGTTTGCTGCAGACTGTGAGCCCACTGTTGGGTAGGAACTGTCTCTATATGTTGCCAACTTGTGCTTCCCAAGCGCTTAGTACAGTGCTCTGCACACAGTAAGCGCTCAATAAATACTGCCATTTGTCTGCTGCATAGGGACAGAGCACGGGCCTGGGAGTCACAAGGTTTGCTGCAGACTGTGAGCCCACTGTTGGGTAGGAACTGTCTCTATATGTTGCCAACTTGTACTTCCCAAGTGCTTAGTACAGTGCTCTGCACACAGTAAGCGCTCAATAAATACTGTTGATTGATTGATTGATTGCCATTTGTCTGCTGCATAGGGACAGAGCACAGGCCTGGGAGTCACAAGGTTTGCTGCAGACTGTGAGCCCACTGTTGGGTAGGAACTGTATATGTTGCCAACTTGTACTTCCCAAGTGCTTAGTACAGTGCTCTGCACACAGTAAGTGCTCAATAAATACTGTTGATTGATTGATTGCCATTTGTCTGCTGCATAGGGATAGAGCACGGGCCTGGGAGTCACAAGGTTTGCTGCAGACTGTGAGCCCACTGTTGGGTAGGAACTGTATCTATATGTTGCCAACTTGTGCTTCCCAAGTGCTTAGTACAGTGCTCTGCACACAGTAAGCGCTAAATAAATACTGTTGATTGATTGATTGATTGATTGCCATTTGTCTGCTGCAAAGGGACAGAGCACGGGCCTGGGAGTCACAAGGTTTGCTGCAGACTGTGAGCCCACTGTTGGGTAGGAACTGTCTCTATATGTTGCCAACTTGTGCTTCCCAAGCGCTTAGTACAGTGCTCTGCACACAGTAAGCACTCAATAAATACTGTTGATTGATTGATTGATTGCCATTTGTCTGCTGCATAGGGACAGAGCACGGGCCTGGGAGTCACAAGGTTTGCTGCCATTTGTCCGCTGCATGGGGACGGGGCACGGGCCTGGGAGTCACAAGGTTTACCGCAGACTGTGAGCCCACTGTTGGGTAGGAACTGTCTCTATATGTTGCCAACTTGTACTTCCCAAGAGCTTAGTACAGTGCTCTGGACACAGTAAGCGCTCAATAAATACTGTTGGTTGATTGACTGATTGATTGATTGCCATTTGTCTGCTGCATAGGGATAGAGCACGGGCCTGGGAGTCACAAGGTTTGCTGCCATTTGTCTGCTGCATAGGGACGGGGCACGGGCCTGGGAGTCACAAGGTTTGCTGCAGACTGTGAGCCCACTGTTGGGTAGGAACTGTCTCTATATGTTGCCAACTTGTACTTCCCAAGTGCTTAGTATAGTGCTCTGCACACAGTAAGCGCTCAATAAATACTGCTGATTGATTGATTGATTGATTGCCATTTGTCTGCTGCATAGGGACAGAGCACGGGCCTCGGAGTCACAAGGTTTGCTGCAGACTGTGAGCCCACTGTTGGGTAGGAATTGTCTCTATATGTTGCCAACTTGTACTTCCTAAGCGCTTAGTACAGTGCTCTGCACACAGTAAGCGCTCAAATACTGTTGATTGATTGATTGATTGCCATTTGTCTGCTGCAAAGGGACAGGGCATGGGCCTGGGAGTCACAAGGTTTGCTGCAGACTGTGAGCCCACTGTTGGGTAGGAACTGTCTCTATATGTTGCCAACTTGTGCTTCCCAAGTGCTTAGTACAGTGCTCTGCACACAGTAAGCGCTCAATAAATACTGCTGATTGATTGATTGATTGCCATTTGTCTGCTGCATAGGGACAGAGCACGGGCCTTGGAGTCACAAGGTTTGCTGCAGACTGTGAGCCCACTGTTGGGTAGGAACTGTCTCTATATGTTGCCAACTTGTGCTTCCCAAGCGCTTAGTACAGTGCTCTGGACACAGTAAGCGCTCAATAAATACTGTTGGTTGATTGATTGATTGATTGCCATTTGTCTGCTGCATAGGGATAGAACACGGGCCTGGGAGTCACAAGGTTTGCTGCCATTTGTCCGCTGCATAGGGATGGGGCACGGGCCTGGGAGTCACAAGGTTTGCTGCAGACTGTGAGCCCACTGTTGGGTAGGAACTGTCTCTATATGTTGCCAACTTGTACTTCCCAAGTGCTTAGTACAGTGCTCTGCACACAGTAAGCGCTCAATAAATACTGTTGATTGATTGATTGATTGATTTCCATTTGTCTGCTGCACAGGTATAGAACACGGGCCTGGGAGTCACAAGGTTTGCTGCCATGTGTCTGCTGCATAGGACGGGGCACGGGCCTGGGAGTCACAAGGTTTGCCGCAGACTGTGAGCCCACTATTGGGTAGGAACTGTCTCTATATGTTGCCAACTTGTACTTCCCAAGTGCTTAGTACAGTGCTCTGCACACAGTAAGCGCTCAATAAATACTGTTGATTGATTGATTGATTGATTTCCATTTGTCTGCTGCACAGGTATAGAACACGGGCCTGGGAGTCACAAGGTTTGCTGCCATGTGTCTGCTGCATAGGGACGGGGCACGGGCCTGGGAGTCACAAGGTTTGCCGCAGACTGTGAGCCCACTATTGGGTAGGAACTGTCTCTATATGTTGCCAACTTGTACTTCCCAAGTGCTTAGTACAGTGCTCTGCACACAGTAAGTGCTCAATAAATACTGTTGATTGATTGATTGCCATTTGTCTGCTGCATAGGGACAGAGCACAGGCCTGGGAGTCACAAGGTTTGCTGCCATTTGTCTGCTGCATAGGGACGGGGCACGGGCCTGGGAGTCACAAGGTTTGCTGCAGACTGTGAGCCCACTGTTGGGTAGGAACTGTCTCTATATGTTGCCAACTTGTACTTCCCAAGCGCTTAGTACAGTGCTCTGCACACAGTAAGCGCTTAATAAATACTGTTGATTGATTGATTGATTGCCATTTGTCTGCTGCATAGGGACAGAGCACGGGCCTGGGAGTCACAAGGTTTGCTGCAGACTGTGAGCCCACTGTTGGGTAGGAACTGTCTCTATATGTTGCCAACTTGTGCTTTCCAAGCGCTTAGTACAGTGCTCTGCACACAGTAAGCGATCAATAAATTCTGTTGCTTGATTGATTGATTCATCCCCGTTTTACAGATGAGGGAACTGAGGCACAGAGAAGTGAAGTGACTTGCCCAAAGTCACACAGCTGCCAAGTGACGGAGCCGGGATTTGAACCCATGACCTCTGACTCCCAAGCCCGGGCTCTTTCCACTGAGCCACGCTGCTCACATCCATCACAAAGAGAGGGGACACTGATCAGTTTTTCGTTGCTTTTTGTTTTTGGTATTTGTTAAGCTTTGGAAAAACCATTTGGAAGAATCATTGGAAAGGTTGCGGATTATGGCAGAGGATAGGACATTCTTGAGAAAGTATATCCATGGAGTCGCAATGAATCGGAAACGACTCGAAGGCACTTAATAATAATTTGTTAAGCGCTTACTATGTGCCAGACACTTTTAAATTCTGGAGTAGATACAAGCTAGTCAGGTTGGACACGGCCCATGTCCCACATGGGGCTCACAGCCTTATGTTGCCAACTTGTACTTCCCAAGCGCTTAGTACAGTGCTCTGCACACAGTAAGTGCTCAATAAATACGATTGATTGATTAATCCCCATTTTACAGATGAGGTAACTGAAGCACAGTGAAGTGAAGGTCACGGCACACAAGTGGCCGAGGCAAGATTAGAACCCAGGTCCTTTTGAATCCCAGGCCAGTGCTCCCTCCACTAGGTCACGCTACTTCTCAGTTAACATTAGTGGGTTTGAACAGTTGCCTGTAGGTTCCACAAATCTAGAAAATAACTGTCATTACTGGGGTGTCTCCTCCTCTCCCCTCAGCTCTGCCAGCTATGAAAATAATAAAAATCTTCAACAACAAATTAATGGTTTGCTTCGGCAAGGGACGTTCTGGCAGTGGAAAAATTCCCATTTGGATCGGCGAGAGTTTTACAACAGTTGGCAGGCTCTTATCAAACTTGCTATTAAATCGGCATGAAGCAAAGCTGCAAACATTAGCATTATTCTATCCCTAAAATAAATAGAATTAGAAGGGTGGACTTGAAAATAGATGAACAGCTTTCAGCTGCAAGAAAGCTGCAACAAGGCGCTGAGAAGCAGCATGGCCTCGTGGAAAGAGCACGGGATGGGGGGTCAGGAGGATCGGGATTCTAATTCTGGCTCTGCCGTGTGTCTGCTGTATGACCTTAGTCAAGTAACTTCACTTCTCTGTGCCTCAGTGGCCTCATTTGTAAAATGGAGATTTAGACTGTGGGCCCCATGTGGAACAAGGACCGTATCCAACCTGATTATCTTTTATCTACCCCAGTGTTTAGTACAGTGCCTGGCACACAGTAAGAGCTTAAAAAAATACCCCAATTATTATCATTATTATTACGTACTGTTTAATAATAATAATGATGATGATGATGGTGGCATTTGTTAAGCGCTTACTATGTGCCAAGCACTGTTCTAAGTGCTGGGGAGGTTACAAGGTGATCAGGTTGTCCCACGGGAGGCTCACAGTCTTAATCCCCATTTTACAGATGAGGTAACCGAGGCCTAGAGAAGTTAAGTGACTTGCCCAAAGTCACACAGCTGACAAGTGGCAGGGCCGGGATTTGAACCCGTGACCTCTGACTCCAAAGCCCGTGCTCTTACCACTGACCCACGCTGCTTCTCAATCCTCTTCTCAATCCGCTGTTTAATCCGTCTATCTTACTCTAGGACCTTCCACACGGGCGAAATATCATCCAAAGGCGTTGTCCCTATCAACAGAGGCTTCATCATCACCAATCGCATTTATTGAGCGCTTACTGTGTGCAGAGCACTGTACTAAGCGCTTGGGAAGTACAAGTTGGCAACATATAGAGACAGTCCCTACCCAGCAGTGGGCTTCATGTGGATCGATCACTAGGCCTGTGGAGATGCAGCACTTCGATTCACTGTACTTCTGTCATTTCACCACCCTCTATGTCGGCCGTAATCCAGGATGCCTCAAAAGCCCTGGCGAACATACACCCTGTCGAAAATCCTTGCCTCCACACAGTTAAAACACCCTGTTCTTCTCATTAAACCCTTCCCTTGTTGGGTCGGGATTGTCTCTATTTGTGTCCAAGTGCTTAGTACAGTGCTCTACATAAAGTAAGGGCTCAAATATGATTGATTGAATGAATTAACTAACTAAAGGTACCATTAATGCTGAAATTGGCTTAGGGGGCACCTGCCTGGAACTGTAACCCACACCACCAAACTCCTGGCTGGCAAGTGCCCAGCAGGTAGGAATAATAACTATGGTATTTGTTAAACTCCTTTGTGCCAAGCACTGTACTAAGCACTGGGGTAGCTACAAGATAATCAGGCCCCTCATGGGGCTCACGGTCTAAGTAGGAGGGAGAACAAGCATGGCCCCCATTTGGCCGTTGAAGCAACTGAGGCCCAGAGAAGTGAAGTGACTTGCCCTAGGTCACACAGCAGACAAATGGAGGAACTGGAATTAGAACCCAGGTCCTCTGATTCCCAGGCCCCTGCTCTTTCTATGTGGCCATGCTGCTTTTCTAAAAGTAATAATAATACTAATTGCGGTACAGTAAACGAGCTCAGAGCCATTCAGCTTTTCAAATGAATTGGGAAAAGACCACCTGCTGCCCGGTCCAGACACGTTCCTTCATTTCAAACCAGTGCTTGTTTGGGGGAAATTTAATCCATGTGGTTTTGATGTTTTCACAGTTAGCTGGTCAAGCTGTTATTTTGCAAGACTTATCTAGGGTTCCAAGAAACATTTTATGTTATGTTTCTTTTCCCCTCCTTTTTCTTTCAAATCCCAATGTTGGGTTGTTCCAGAGAGAAAATTACTGAAAAGGGTGTGAGCTTGATTACCCATGGCTCGATTTGAGGCAGGAATACTTTGGAAAATTAGTCTTTCCTTTTCCTACCACGCCACAGCAAAGGGCATTTTTGCCAAGCTTTGGGTTTCAGATTTGGCAAACCAGGGAGCAGAAAGCAACTTGCCTCTGTGGATCCATTTCGCTCTAGGTATCCTTCAACCCTTACTAACGACAAACTTTCCAAGCGAGAGCCACGTTTTTCTATGACTTTCTGGTTCCAGTCAGGTACCTTATCTGGGAAAGGAATTCATTCTGGGAAAATCCCAACATCAACTGGCCTTTGTGGAACTTACTGCTTTCAGGTGGGAATAGGATGAAACCTTTTGATGAAGACCATGGCACTTGGGCTTGCTAATTTTTTCTTCCCCAAATCCACGCTTCCCTCTTTAAATGAGAGGCCAATTCTGTAAGGCTGTTGTGTTTGGCTCTTTTCCTGCTGGCCTCCATAACCAGACAAACAGGGTAGCAGCAAACACATCCAGCTCAAATTGTGATACCATAGTGATAGTTTTATTTTCTACATAAAACAATGACCTGTCATTTTCTCCCCCCAGGTTTCCAGTTTTTGATCCCTTCCAAAAGCTTTGACCTCAAAGAACACCAGGAAGGAAGGGGAATGTAAGAAGCACTCAATCTAAAGGAGTTATAGATTCTTCAAGTGAGGAGCAATTGTTTTCTACCTCTAGGAGAGAATAAAGAGACCTGACCATTACTTCGTGTTCCTGGCCGGTTGCAGCTTGCTGAACTTGTAGGTTACAAAAGAACCTTGTAATCCCTTCAATTAATCATAGAAATTGGAAGGATAAGTAACCCGTGGGGCTTTATTGGAGAAAATGGTAATTGGAAATTTAAGAAATCACATTTCTCCAGATCATTTTGCTCTGAGAGACATATACGAAGAACCAGTTGATGTCCAGAAGAGCAGAAACTCTCAATGATATTTACTGAGTGCTTACTACGTGCAGAGCACTGTACTAAGAGCTTGGAAGAATACAGCAGAATTAGCAGACCCATTCCCTAACCACAAGGAGTCTACAGTCGAGAGGGAAGCTCTTTTTCATCTCTCCAAGATGCAAGGAAGTAAGATACTAAATGTAGTTGACGGGTGGCATTTCGACATATTAGTTGGAAAGACCCACTGGACATTCATTGTATATTCGACTGGAGTAGGAGAAAACATAACGGTTCAGTAACTATGCAAACGTTTACTTCAAAGTTATATTTCCATGTCTCTGGAATACACACACGTGCACACAAGAGTTATGTGAAGCCCGAGGCCTAGTGGAAAGAGCACGGTGGGCCTAAGAATCAGAGGACCTAATCCCAGGTTTTCCACTTTCCAGCTGTATGACCTTGGGCAAGTCACATTTCTGTGCAAAGAGGGGATTTAAAACCCTAAAACCCTCCGACTGTGAGCCCCAAGTGGGACCTGATGATCTTGTATTTAGCCCAGCACTTACTACATAGTTTGGCACACGGTAAGCACTTAAATAACACAATTATTATTACTATAATCCCAATTTACGCTTCTAAAAAATCCACTTTCTGTATTTTTGAGGGAAGCGTTCCCAACAATTTAATCTCCTCTGCAACAGACCACGCAATAGGTTTTCTCAAAAAAAAATGTTTTAAAAATCCACACACAGAGTTAGCTAGCCAGACTAGTGTTTGTCCATTAGGTTTGTAGCAACTTAATGAAACTGTTTTTGGAAAATCCCAGGTAGCTAAACAGGCTTGCCTTCAACTGCATTATCTACATCAGTACCTTTGAAAGAACACGGTATGCTTGGAAAATCTTACCTATTTATACTTAATGAATGTTCTGACCTGCTTGGACATTATGAGTAATTAAATTAGAATAAAATACTTGCGATGGACAGGTTATGGAATTAGATCAAAATAAATGAGCTACATATGGACATAGAATGCATGAAAATATTTTTTAGAGAGTATCCTTATTGTTATGATCCCTTTCAAGTTGGCATAATTTTACAAACAATTACTATCCTTTTAATAAACTAAAAACTTGGCTGAATTGGCTACAGCATGGGACAGGAAGTCTGTCCTGGATTCTAGACCTGGATTCTAATCCCGACTCTGCCACATGTCTGCTGTGTGACCTTGGATAGGTCACTTCTCTTTGCCTCAGTTACCTCATCTGTAATACAGGGATTAAGAATATGAGCCCCACTTGGGACATGGACTGTGTTTGCATCTACTCCAGCGCTTAGCACAGTGCCTGGCACATAGTAAACTCGTAATAAAAATACCATAAAAAAGTAAGTGAGATCATGAACTCTTCTGGATAAGCAACAATTATTAGGTAGAAGCAATTAATTCACTTATTTTGCTTTAGGGCAGCAAGTCATTCATTATAATAAACCACAGAAGCTAGTATGATATTCCAAAGAATGGAAAGGAGCCTAAAAGCCCATACATCATCAATTCAGTCAATCATATTTATTGAGGTCTTCCTGTGTGCGGAGCACTGTACTAGGTATTTGGGAAAATACAATACAATAATTCTTCTCCCTCTCCCCTAACCCATCCTTAATGTTTCCCTTGATTGAAATGGATGCTATTGCAGTGGGAAATTATGAATAAAGATCTATCAAAACTATATTTCCCTCATTTTGAAAACCTAGAAAAAAGGAATTCCTAGACTAAACATTATCCAGATTGCTAAAGACTTAATTTCTGAGTATATTAGGAATTTTTTAATCATATATTAAAATTCAGATAAGCTTCTGAAATGCACCATTTTAATACAAGTGATATCATTTTTAAAAAATCCAAATGAAATTGATTTTTTTTTTAGTAGGACTTTTTGTTTGCTTAGCAATTTAAAGACGACTCTATATTCACTTCACCTTAGCTATAAACTGGGAAGATTATTATATTTTATTCCCACTTTTCCTCTAATTAGCAATATGAATACTTCATAAAAAGACAGATGGACCTGTCAAAGATCTACACACCTGAATTTAAAATAGGAAGCGTAGTAAACAAAAATTGTGAAAATATTTGCAAAACCTTAAATAATCCTCCTAGTTGAAGCTTCCAAATTTCCATATTGTTAGTGTCAGAATTGGGGAGAAGAGATAAACACGCCGGCAGAACTGATTTTAAAGAGGATGAGAAACCAAAGCAATTATTTCCCTTCTAAAATAAATGAATTTTGTAGAAAAACAATTCTAAATTCCAGTCTTTCATGGAAACAGGCTGCAAAATGCTCAGAGATCAATACACACTTTAAGTAGTTCTTAAAATAGATGTAAGCCTTGCATTAAAAAAAAACCTGACAATCAACACACCATGTTGAAAATAAGACCAAAAAAATCCTAATAGTTTTCAAGAGTGATTATATACACATAGATAGATGGATAGATAGATAGATGATAGATAGATATAGATCTATCTATATCAATAGAGGCCTTCCCAAACTGAGCCCCCTCCTTCCTCTCCCACTCCCCTTCCCTCCCGCCCTACCTCCTTCCCCTCCCCACAGCACCTGTACACATGTTTGAACAGATTTATTACTCTATTTTACTTGTACATATTTACTATTCTATTTATTTAATTAATATGTTTTGTTGTCTGTCTCCCCCTTCTAGACTGTGAGCCCGTTGCTGGGTAGGGACCGTCTCTATATGTTGCCAACTTCTACTTCCCAAGTGCTTAGTACAGTGCTGTGCACACAGTAAGCGCTCAATAAATGATTGAATGAATGAATATAGATATGCATATAGATGTAGATATGTATATATCTATGTATAGCTATGTATATAGCTAGAGAGACACACACACTTATATTAGGCATCTATCTGTGTATGCATGTGAGTGTGTGCGTGTATAAACCCTCACAAACATCTCATCGGAAGAAGAGGTTAAAATTCAATTCACTTTAAAGTAAATGCTCTTTGCTCTGTCCTCTACTGATCTATAATCTATCTTTGGACTGGCTGAATTCCACATTCGTGATTTACGAGCCCTGCACCACACTGCTGCCATAAAAGAAAAAATAATCTACTTCAAAGATCACTGGTTCACAGTACCTGAAAGAATCTCAGCGAAGGGTGGGGTTCGGCAGTACAGAGTTCTAGGATCTGGGAGATGCAGCCTGGCAGCCGAGGATCCCTGTCCACTTTCTCTTGGGGGTATCCATCTACAGCTCCTGCAGGGGCAAAGAGAAAATTCAGATCATTGGTGAGGTTTTGGAAGATTGGAGAAGTAAAGATGCGAAGGGGAGGAAAGATGGGAAGCAAGGTGGCCTAGTGGAAAGAACACGGACCTGGGAATCAGAGGACTTGAGTTCTACCACCAGCCTGCTGTATGACCTTAGATAAGTCACTTCTGTGTTCCCTCATCTGCAAAATGAGGATTCAAAGCCTGTCCTCCCTCCTACTTAGACTGTAAGGCCACTTTGGGGACCCAGTTATCTTGCACTTAACAAATGAGAAGCAGCGTGGACTAGTGGATAGAGCACATGCCTGGGAGTCAGAAGGATCTGGATTCTAATCCCGACTGCCACTCGTCTGCTGTGTGACGCGTTTGAAGGAATCTTTCCCCCATCCTTGTCCCGGAACCTCACAGCCAGCCCTTGATCTGGACATGGAAGGTTTAAGACCCTTTCTTTTGGCGGGGGTTGGTCAGATAAAGGCAGTGACCATGGGAATTCATTTTTAAATCCTCCTGGGTCTCTATTTCAGAGGGCTGAAATGGGAAGCTTGTTGTGTTTGCTGGATTAAATTCAAGTAGCCAGGCAGGAAGAGGGAAAGGAGTAAGGAGTGGATATCAGAACGGGGCTACACCATGCCAATCCATTCTGCAGCTTGGATGGCCCCCAGTGGCCTTCGTGAATTCTGGGGAAGGAAACGTATGTGATATCACACCTTTTTTATGGCATTTGTTAAGCGCTTACTATATGCCACACGCTATTCTAAGCACCGGGGGAGATACAAGCTAATCAGGCTGGACACAGTCCCTGTCCCACATGGGGCTCACAGTCTTTATCCCCATTTTACAGATGAGGTAACCGAGGCTCAGAGAAATTAAGTGACTTGCCCAAGGTGTCACAGCGGACAAGTGGCAGAGCCGGGATGAGAATCCAGGCCCTTCTTACTCCCAGACCCGTGTTCTAGCCACTAGATAATGCTGTTTCACAGATGGGAGAGGGGGTAGGGGAAATTAGGTCTTAGGGAAGGCCTCTTGGAAGAAATGGGATTTTAATAAGGAGGAGACTCACCACTCTCTGTTACATGTAAAGGAGGTGGAAGTTTCAAGCTATAGGAAGGACACGGGCGAGGGGTCGGTGGTGAGGTAGATGAGATCTATGTCCAGTGAGGAGCTTGAAATTAGAGGAGCGAAGTGAGCAGGGTGAGTTGTGAAAGGAACTCAGTGAGGAAAGTTAGGTAGGAGGGGGCAAGGTGATTGAGTGTTTTAAAGCCAATGGCACAGAGTTTCTGTTTGACACAGAGGTGGAAGGGGAAACGTGGACTGAACGCTTTGGTTTTTTTGTGTTCTTTTAAAAATAATCCAGGAAGCAAAGTGAAATACAACTGGAGTGAGGATAAAGAAGATGACCACCGTGCCACTGCCTTAGAGCTCCCGGCCTGAGGGGATCACGACTGAAGAGAGGGTTACAATCATCCCTGCTAGAGTCTCTGCCTAGTTAACTATGACCTTTATTAAGCAATCGTGATGTATCAACCACTGGGTTCCTCAACGGGATAGAAACAAACGTAACAGATCGGATACTGCCCCCGTCCCACACGATGCTCCCAACCTAGGCGTGGACGAAGACAATGGAGCCATCGGGAGCAGAGTCGAAACAAACCAAGGCGGCATCAAGGTAAATTAAAGACTAGATCTTGGAGTCTGAGGTCCTCAGCCTTCCCACTGCTCCACATGAATGGTCTTTAGCTCTAAACCACCCCAGCATCCTCGGGGAAGTAGAGATTGTGACAATATCCTTTCTAAACATGGTACCCCACTGCCACGCAGCTAACTGGACTTCCCCTGAAGGCCTGGGGAGATTTTGGCCACAGATACAGGTTTGGGACAGGGGCTGTGTCCAAACGGATTAACCTGTAACTTCCCCAGTGCTTAGAACAGTGCTTGACGCACAGTAAGAGTTTAACAGATACCATAAAAAAGTGAGTAAATCCAGCATGTCTGATCCTGAGAAGCAGCATGGCCTAGTGGTCAGCAGGTCATGGGGTCTAATCCTGGCTCCACCGCTTGTTTGCTGGGTGACCTTGGGCAAATCACTCAACTTCTCTGTGCCTCAATTACCTCCTCTGTAAAATGGGGATTAAGACTGCGAGCCTGATGTAGGACAGGGACTGTGTTCAATCCAATTTGCTTGTATCCACTCCAATGCTTAGTACAGGGCCAGGCACACAGTAAGCACTTTACAAATACCACAGTTATTATTATTATTCCACTGAAAAAGTAGTGCCAGTACGTCAACGGTTAATGTCTCCAGCAAAACTTGCATCATCACTTATTTCAAATATACATCCAGGCATTCCTGCTTCCAGAGTGTTGATTTTATGTTAGCTTCATTTAGACAAAGGTTAATCAGTCTCAGCTTTCTAAAGTAGGTCAGAGACTGAGTTTCTCCTAAACTGAACTGCCTTCTAAAAGCAGTGAGGAAAATAGGCAAGTTCAAACTTAGTTCAACAATGAGAAATATGTGTCATCAATGACCATTTCATAATTTCAAGACAGAAACGTCTACCATAGGAACAGGCTACCAAAAGAGTATGTAGCCAAAGCTTCCACCTTTTTCTACCTTCCAAGACAAATGAAATAATTCCCATAGTTCAAATGAATCTGCTGCATTGTTTCCGAGTGAATTCCATATTGCCCAAACTCCTACAGCAACTGTCAGTGTGAACATTTTTGTAATGCCACAGAAAAAAATATTCCTTATTTCATCACAGAAATATTTAAAATAGGAATTCAAGCACACAAATGCTTGGAGTATCTGCCTATCCGTATCTTCCCTAATTTATTTTAATGGCCGTCTCTCCCTCTAGACTGTAAGCTCCTTGTGGGCAGGGATCGTGGCTACCAACTCTATTGATTTGTACTCCTCCAAGTGCTTAGTACAGTACCCTAATGACGGTGGCAAAGATTTAAGAGACTTAAAGGCTGTTTCCACTGAACCAATTGCACTGTCCCTTAGTTCCGCTCCGCTCAGGGCGCCCGCTATTCCCCAGAATTGCTCTGAGGAAGTTTTGGGGCGAGTTGGAACATGTATTTGTCCTACTTGCATTAAACTTTCTTGTTGGTTAAGTGGACAAATAATCGCTATCAAAAGGGATGTAACTGGCAGACCTCCTTTGATACCAGATTTAATGGACTTTGACCTTGGTCTTTCATGGTCCTTTGTATTCACACATTTTTATCTTTCCCACTGTATCTGTCACCAAACCCTTCCCCTACCTGTTTTTAGACTGTGAGCCCCAAATTCCAAAGTGGCCACTTTGCAGGTAAGTGTGACCTTAGGCAAATCACTTAACTTCTCTGTGCCTCAGTTTCTTCATCTGTAAAATGGGAGTTCTATGCCTGTTCTCTCTCCTAATAAGACTATGAGCCCTGTGTGGGACAGGGGTTGTATCCGACCTGATTAACTTGTATCTACGCCAGTGCTTAGAACAGGACTTGATACATAGTAAGCGCTGAACAAAACGCCAGAAAAAAATTAAAAATCAATCATATATATTGAGCGCTTACTGTGTGCAGAGCACTGTACTAAGCGCTTGGGAAGTACAAGTTGGCAACATATAGAGATAGTCCCTACCCAACAGTGGACTCACAGTCTAAAAGTCTAAAAAAGCCACTGAGGTTCAAGATGCTCAAGGTGCTCTTTTATCTTTGTAGCCTAATTTTATTTGTCAAATAAATATGAGCAGATGACCAGAGATTCTGACATTGCTCTCCCACATTCTCCTCTCCCTAGTTCCTGAAGAGTGTGGGTTTCATTGGCAGCTATAAGGGTATTTTAAATACTACAGATTTTTGGAGCGGGTCACACATCACTCCAGCAACGTAGGATAATATTTGGATTTTCCTGATATTTTAGCAGGCTCGAGTCAAGGTTTAAATCTTCCTCAGTTGAAAATTCACCTCAACAACCAATAAAATGGAACCCAAGTGGGAGCCTCCCAGGTTCATAAAATGTAGAAACAAAGAAGTAAACAGGGAAACCACCACAGAGGCTTCCTTTGTGGTATCTCTCCATGGTCTTTCGGAGACATTCGGGCTGCTATAGACTGCTGTGGGGGCTCATGTGAGGAAGATTGGACACATTTTCACAGGCCAAAAGAGAACAATCTGCTCTCTGACCTTGACCTCTCTCATACTGTCTCTAGTCACAGCTGGGAGACACGTGTTTCCACCCAATAGGCAATAATTTTCCAAGCCAGATTTCCCCTCACTCATGCCAAAGCTCCTAAATAACTAAAATAAAGTTGACTTATTCAACAGTTACTAGGCCCCCATGAAGGCAAGGTCACTGTTCATATAATATTTCAAGTCCGTACCCTTAACATTTCTGAACTTTGGGGGTCATTTGAGCTCCTTAATGCCTTTGGCTGCTGAAAACTTCTCTGAGAGAGTCTATCAAGTAACAGCATCTTCTATTTGAAAATATACAGGAAAATATTCACAAGAATTTCATTTAGTCCTGCATAGTTGGTCTATCAGCCAGATTTTCTCTCTCCCATTACCTGCTCCAGAGCTATGACCTCCTTCCCTTCCCCACAGCACCTGTATGTTAGTACAGATTTATTACTCTATTTTACTTGTACATATTAACTATTCTATTTATTTTGTTAATGACGTGCATTTAGCTTTAATTCTATTTGTTCTGACGACTTGACACCTGTCCACATGTTTTGTTTTGTTGTCTGTCTCCTCCTTTTAGACTGTGAGCCCGTTGTTGGGTAGGGACCATCTCTATATGTTGCCAACTTGTACTTTGCAAGCGCTTAGTACAGTGCTCTGCACACAGTAAGTGCGCAATATGATTGAATGAATGAATGGACTTCATGGTGAAGAGAGGCAGGAGTAGTTGTAAAATGGATGAAATTATAGGAAAACCATTACCATAAATGAGAAGCTAATCAGAAAAACAAATTTGGGTCACTTGCATAACGGCTTTTCCCAAATCCTTATGGTGGTGACATTTTTATGGCTGGCTTCTAAGCAATCTATTCCAGTTTAGTGTTAAGGGACAATCGCATAGGGAGAAGGAGAGACTTAGGGCCAATTTGGGATCAGAACCCAGGTCCTCCAACTTCCAGGCTCGTGCTTTTTCCACCAGGCCATGTTGCTTCCCTCAGGAGAATATTATGATAGGAAGGCTTTTCTTACTTAACAAAAAAAATCTACATTTTTCCCAACTCAGAATAACTGCCAGCTATCCTGGTCTCTAACCACTAGCGAAAGGAAAAGTACAATTTGGAGGACAAATTGAAACCGCATGTAAGGTAAGTCAAATTTTGTGGTTATTCTGCTTGGAAAGGAGTCTGGTGCCACTCAACACTATTCGTAGCTACGAGAGCCACCAAGGCGACATGACCCAAAGGATACGACACATTGCTTTTTGGGATGTTGCCTTTTCCAAGTCATCAAATCGCCCTAACGGGGAGGGAGCAAAACACTTTAGCATCCAGTCTCTCTCTTGTTATGGTCTTGGCCGGTGAAAAGAGCACTTGAACGGAAACTGATCGTGAATTTTGCAGGGTTAAAGGGAATCCTCTGACAGAACCAGAGGCAGACACTGCGCCTGAAAACCTGCCATCGAACATCTGAGACTCATCTAGACGCAGCTCACACTGGCTAGTCAGATGGCTCAGCTGCTATTTCCACTAACCACGGGCTGATGTGTCTGTGGGTACTGTTGGGGTGGCTTAGGGCCGGGGATCCTTGCCCCACCTCTTAGTAGAAAAGACATCACTGGTGACTCAGTTTCTCCTCTCTGCTACTCACAGATCCTTTAACACAAACAGCATGACATCACGTTCCCCCCCAGTGACCAGAAAATGTGTTTAGCCAAGTCTCTCCTGAGTTGTACTCAGTCACTCTGGCCTGCTCCAAAAGCAGACTAGGATTGGGATGGGACAGGGGAAGGGTGTGGGGCAGAGAGAGTGAAGGATGTGCGTAATCATTAGTAAGAAACTTCCAAGCCAATTTTCCTCCCGATCCCAAGATCGTCCTGTGGGAATTTTATCAGAGAAAGCTATTAACACAAGATGGAGATATTAACTTTACAAACATCCTCGCAACATGCCCGTTAACTTGCTTGTCTCCACATAAGCTGCCTGTGGGCTTGTGTCAGACTTGGAGGTGTTAAATGGTGAGCGCTGCTCTGGAAAATATCACAAGCAGCAATACCTGTTTTTTTATTGTATTTGTCAAGCGCTTACTTACTATGTGTCAAGCACTCTTAAGCACTGGGGTAACTGCAAGTTAATCAGGTAGGACACAGTCCCTGTCCCATACGGGGCTAAAAGTCAGGTTGGAGGGAGAACGGGGATAGAATCCCCATCTACAGTTGAGGAAAGTGAGGCACAGAGAAGTTAAGTGACTTGCCCAAGGTCTTCTGGCTCCCAGTTCTGCTTTATCCTGGGGAAGAGAAGCGTTTATATGACAAAACAAGGCCCATGACCCTTGAATCTATGTCTGCTCAATCAATCATATTTACCGAGGGCTTGCTGAGTGCAGAGCACTGTACTAACCACCTGGCAGAGAGTAAAATATAATGTAACAGAGTTGGTAGACACGTTACCAGACCACAATGAGCTTACAGTTTAGAGGGGGAGACAGACATTAATCTAAGTAAATAAATTACAGATATGCACATAAGTGCTGTGAGGCTGGAGGGAGGGGTGAATACAGGGAGCAAATCCAACTGCAAAAGTGATACGGAAAAGAGTGGGAGGAGATGAAATGAGGCCTCAGTCAGGGAAGGTTTCTTGGAGGAGATGTTCCTTCAATCAGGCTTGGAAGGTGGGGAATGCAATTGCCTGTCGGATAGGAAGAGGGAGGGCTTGCCCAAGCCAGATGCAGGATGTGGGCGAGAGGTCGGCGGCAAGACAGAAAAGATGGAGGTAGAGTTGAGTAGGTTAGTATTTGAGGAGTGAAGTATGCGAGCTGGGTTGTAATAGGAAAACGGCAAGTGAGGTAAGAGCGGGCCGATGGGAAAGAGCTTCTGTTGGATGCCGAGGTGGGTGGGCAACCCATGGAGGTTCTTGAGGAGTGAGAAAACGTGACCCAAACGTTTCTGGAGGAAAATGATCCAGGCAGCAGAGTGAAACAGGGATTGGAGTGGGGCAAGAAAAGAAACAGGGAGGTCAGCAAGGACAGACTGTGGGTCCAGAGCCCCCAGACACCCCTCCAAATCTTTACAAAGCCCCGCATCGGGTCTGAGCCGCAGAACTTGGTAGCAGGAGCCACAGCAGTGGGGAGTCGAAGTGAAACATTTTTGAAACAGACACGAAAGTATCCAATTCCGTAACGGCACCGATCGGAGGGCCAGGAAGGCTGAAAGCCCATGTCTGGTAGATAACCGGTCGGTCGGCTGGCCACTTAACCGGAGGCCCTCTTTTAATAGACTACGGAAAAAAACCAGATGGTGGATCTTCCTCAATTTACAGAGTTTCGGCCTGAAAGAATTCTGGCTTAACAAAAGCCAAATCTCCATTTGCATAGGGATTGGTTCAGAGCTAGGCAGCCTTGGCAAGGTTCGCGGTGGTCTGGTCAGTCTTACCCTGCTCTGTTTGGACTTTAGGGAGCTCCAAAAGCCATACCCACACACGAGCTGCTTTTGAAGGGCTTGCAAACTACAGTCTGTGGAGGCCTCCTCCCCACTGCTCCCCTTTCCTGGGACCCACACTCTTGAATTATTTTGGCCTCACTATCGAGGCCACGCACACAAAACCCTTCAAAGCCAGAGGGCAAGCTCAACTTTGAGAGTTTTGAAAACCTTCCAGAACTCAATTTCCCTGCCTCCTGATTCTGTCCGCTTCCACTAAGGAATAATAATGATGGCATTTGTTAAGCGCTTACTATGTGCAAAGCACTGTTCTAAGCACTGGAGGGGGATACAAGGTGATCAGGTTATCCCACGTGGGGTTCACAGTCTTAATCCCCAGAATGGCTAGGAATTTAAAGGTAGTTGGCAACCCTTCTGTCTCCAACCATCAGGACCCATATTAATAATAATAATAATGGCATTTATTAAGCACTTACTATGTGCAAAGCACTGTTCTAAGCGCTGGGGAGGTTACAAAGGTGATCAGGTTGTCCCACGTAGGACTCACAGTCTTCATCCATTTTACAGATGAGGTAACCGAGGCACTGAGAAGGTAAGTGACTTGCCCAAGGTCACACAGCTGACGATTAGCGGAGCCAGGATTTGAACCCATGACCTGTGACTCCCAAGCCCGTGCTCTTTCCATTGAGCCACACTGCTTCTTTTAGACACACACCATAATGCTCATGAAAATCATTCCTTGGTTGAAATAAACTTGAAATAAACAAAACCAGACAGTCTCGGACACCTTAAATACCCGCCGTATAGGTGTGTCACACAAAGACTTGATAACTCTCAAGTCCTCGGGGCCTTTTTCTAAACAAACCACTTGGGGATTTTCAAGTCCCTTGAGTCTTATAACATTAAGGAGCCATGAGTCCCTCGAACCCCATAAACAAGTTCACATAGCAACATGGCACGGGGACAGAGCACGTCCCTGGGAGTCAGAAGGTCATGGGTTCAAATCCGGCTCCTTCACTTGTCTGCTAGGTGACCTTGGTCAAGTCACTTCTGTGCTTCAGGTACCTCATCTGTAAACTGGGGATTGAGACTGAGAGCCCCATCATCATCATCAATCGTATTTATTGAGCGCTTACTATGTGCAGAGCACTGTACTAAGCGCTTGGGAAGTACAAATTGGCAACATATAGAGACAGTCCCTACCCAACAGTGGGCTCACAGTCTAAAAGGGGGAGACAGAGAACAAAACCAAACATACTAACAAAATAAAATAAATAGAATAGATATGTACAAATAAAATAAATAAATAAGTAGAGTAATAAATATGTACAAACATATATACAGGTACACAGATACAGCCCCACGTGGGACAGGGACTGTATCCAACCTGATTTACTTGTATTCTCCTCTGTTTTTAGTACAGTGTCTGGCACATAGTAAGGGCTTAACAGATACCGTTGTTATTATTAAAACAGAGTTCTTATCAGCAAGAATCCATGTGCACATGGTTTGCTTTAACATGATCCCTTTGTTCTTAGAAGTTGGGTGCTCCTATTTTCAGCTCATGAGGGTATGGTGCAATAGTAATGGTATTTATTAAATAATAATAATAATAAGGGCATTTATTAAGTGCTTACTATGTGCAAAGCACCGTTCTAAGCGCTGGGGAAGCTACAAGGTGATCAGGTTGTCTCATGGGGGGCTCACTGTCAATCCCCATTTTACAGATGAGGTAACAGGCACAGAGAAGTTAAGTGACTTGCCCAAAGTCACACAGCTGACAATTGACAATTGGTGGAGCCAGGATTTGAACCCATGACCTCTGACTCCAAAGCCTGTGCTCTTTCCACTGAGCCACGCTGCTTCTCCATCTGCTACACACGAAGCACTGTACTAAGCACTGAGGTAGATAGGAGATTATCCGGATGGACACTATCTTATCCCACGTTGGACTCAGACTAAGGGATGTAAGATTAGGAGAGGAAGTAGAAGCAGTGTGTTTGAGTAGAAAGAGAATCAGCCTGGGTTCTAAACCCGGCTCGGCCACATATCTGCTGGGTGACCTTAATTTCTCTGTGCCTCAGTTCCCTCACCTGCAAATGGGGCTTCAATATTTTTCTCCCTCCTACTAAGAATGTGAGCCCCAAGTGGGACCCGAATATCTTGCATCTACCCCAGCACTTAGTACAGTGCTTGGCTCATAGTAAGTGCTTAATAAATCCACAAATCATGACAATAATAGTAATTATTTAAAAAAATGCTCTGCCCTGGCCCATTAATTGCAGAGGCTTTGTTTTCAGCTGCTTACAGTAAGCTTCAAAAGAGATCATTGGAACTGTTCATAAAAAATCAACTGTATATAAACACCAAGTTGGCACTGCCCCAGTTCCTCCTCCAGATTCAACTCGCTTTCAAGACCAAGCCAGCAAGAGAGTTTGTTCAACTAGGAAGATATTAACCAGAACCAGTATGAATTCAGATGGATGCCAAAGGATTCATTGAAGCAGTCTTCTAAACATAAAATTTTCACAAAACCCCCACTTATTTCTTGCTTGGAAAACCACTAACTATCCTTCCAGGGCGAGAGGCAAACATTATAAGGAAGTTATATCTGCAGCAGCAAAGTAGCCTAGTGGGAAGAGTACTGGTCTGGGACACAGAGGATCTGTGTTCTCACACCAGTTCGGCCATCTGTCTGCTGTGTGATCTTGAACAAGTCACTTAACGTCTCTGAGCCTCAGTTTCCTCATCTGTAAAACGGGGATTAAATCCTACTCCCGCCGACCTAGACTGAGAGCCCCATGTTGGGAAGAGGACTCTGTCCAACCTGCTTAACTTGAATCTACCCCAGGACTTGAAACAGTTCCCTCCCTCCTGGAGTTTCCAGTCCCCTACCAGTCTTAACTATGGGAGGGAGAGTCAAGCAGAGTCCTACCCATTCCAGTCCTAGCTAGGGTAGTGGCTAGTGAGTGGAAGGCAATCTGCTAACTTCTAGACTGTGAGCCCATTGTTGGGTAAGGACTGCCTCTATATGTTGCCGATTTGTACTTCCCAACTGCTTAGTACAGTGCTCTGCACACAGTAAGTGCTCAATAAATACAATTGAATGAATGCTCGCCTGTGCTGGGCAGCAGCAGCATGGGAGAGATTTGAGGGCAGAAACTCGAGTTTGCTGTGCGGAAGGAAGCACGGGTAAACCACTTCCAAATTTTTACAAAGACAACTCTATGGATACACTACCAGCACGATGGCAGGTGGAGGTGGGGCATTTTGGGAGAGATGTGTCCATGGAGCTGCTATGGGTCGGAGACGACTCGACAGCATAAGACAAGACTTAGAACACTGCTTGGCATAGAGTAAGAGCTTAAATACCATATGTTTTGGTTATTTAGGGTAAGAGTAGAATGATGTCCATACTGTTTTGTTTTGTTGTCTGTCTCCCCCTTCTAGACTTTGAGCCCTTGTTGGGTAGGGACCGTCTCTATATGTTGCCGACTTGTACTTCCCAAGCACTTAGTATGGTGCTCTGCACACAGTAGGCACTCAATAAATACAATTGAATGAATGAAGCACTCAATAAATATGATTGAGTGAATGAATATGTATGAACAAAGTAATAATAATAATAATAATTACAAAGAATAATTCTAGTATTTGCTAAGCACTTACTGTGTGACAAGCGCTGTACTGAGCCCTGAGGTGGATACAAAAAAATTGGGTTTGGCACAGTCCGTATCCCACATGGAGCTCACAATCTTAAGCCCCATTTTACAATGAGGTAATTAGGGCACAGAGAACTCAAGTGACTTGCCCAAGGTCACACAGCAGACAGGTGGCAGAGGTGGGATCAGAACCCAGGTCTTTTCACTCCCAGGCCCAGGAGTTAGCATGTTAGGGACCCCAGTAAATCATCTGGTATAACTTCCAGCCTCTAGGCCAGTGAATGATGAAACAATCCAAGATGGTGTCTAATTTTTTCTTAATGTCCTCCAGGGATAGAGTCCATGCTTATAGCTGTTTCTTTTGGGAGACTGGTGGAGCATTAGTGGAATATTTAGTCCCAGGAAGTAAGTGTGGGCATTAGGTGAAGTGTGCTAATTGTAAGCCGGTATCTAAGACGACTATCATGAACTACGTGATACTTAGAGGTGCTACAAAGAAGCTGACCTTTCAAGAGAGGTCTTCCTGCCCAGTCTGGCAAGAAGTGAGGTTTCTGGTGTGAGGGGACATCAGAGATCCTTAAAGTCTCAGTATTCAAAGAATTTTAAAAGGCGATGGAGGGCCAGGAATTACCCCCTCCAAAAGGTTACCATAGGGTTTTTAAATTAAAGCAAACTTCCAAAAATTTGCTGCCTGTGGGCTGTTGAAACGTCCAAGTAACTTAACCGTATGGGCCAAAAGGTACAGTAATCAGCGTTTCAAAACAAGTGCTTAAAATGGAAGTCAGACAATATCTCAGAAACCATAAAAAGTCCAGCGACGGGAATCCTAACAAAGCAAAATGCAACCCGAGTCCGGTGAAGAAATTCCAGCCAGCCAATGTTATGTGGACCAGGGGAGCTACTTGGCCACGCTAATACCTTAGGAATCCGGAACATTCAATCACAAATTCTATTTGAAAACGTCTTATTTAAAAAGCAAATGCTTCCTAATCTACCCGGAGCGAGATAGCATCTGCAGATACCAAATGAAGTTAGGAAATTTGTCTCCATGTGAGTATGAGTTGAAGAATAACAACTCAGTCCCTGACCCACACAGGGCTCGCTATGAGCAGACATGGTATCCTCGTTTTGGAAAGGAGGAACCGGGGCACAAAACCCTTAAGTCACTGGGCTAGAAATGAAGTCTCTTGACGTCCCAGGACCCCTGCTTTTTCCACAAGTCTCAATATATGAACTGCCACTCCGCTTGGAAGGCGAAAGACATTATTGCTACCTCACAGCCGTCAATAGGATGATGAAATTACTTCTCTTCCTTGAAAATGATCGATTAGTGGGAAAAAATGATAATTTTAGCAAATTGGATATTGTCAATTTCAATACTTCCTCTGGAAAGAATTGGATTTCCTGTCACATAGAAACTTCAAGAGTTTATAGCAATATTCCAGCAGTAATTTCCCCTAACCCATCCCGGAATTCTCCAAACCATCACCTTACCTAACCCATCTCATCCCCAAATTTAGCCTTATAAGAGTACAAGATTTCTGGAGTTCAAGGGAAAAAAAATAAACCCCTCCTTCGAGGACTTGCGCTCATGACTGATTATCCAAAGGGCCCTGTCTCCACAAAAAAAAAACCTTGAGAGACTAGGCTGAAGACAGAAGTACTCAGAAAGGGAGACAAGATAGATGGCACAGTTCCACCCAGGCACAACAAAACCTCTCGAGCTCTTTTCCAGCTCCTCGTCCAACTCGATTCATTTTGCCAAACCAAACAAGTTGCCAAAGGGCCGGAATATTTGAAAACAGCAGGAGACTTCGCACATAAGTACCCGAGGAACACATTAAGTACATAAACAGTTGCCTGAACCATTTCTCTAGGAAGAAAGAGGACATCGTTCAGTTGTGGGAACAACGGCCTCGGATATACGCTACCATTAGAGCTGGATTACCTAACAATGGGCAGGGCCGTCAATGAGGGAGAAGAAATATTGTAATAAGCAAGCTTTTAGTACGTAAATACTATGCTCGCCCAAATATTTATAGTGAGTGCTCAGTAAATACAACTGATTGATTAAAAATGAACCTGAAGTGGCCGAAATTGGCCTGGCGCCTGTATTTCCACCCAAAGGGACAAATGCAGGAAGTAAACCATGGAGGTGTTACCAAACTGGAGTTGGTGGTTTGAGATTGACAGAGAAAAGGGTGGCAGAGAGGGTGTGCTTTGGGCATGAAGAGATGGGGTAGAGGACCCCAGTGAGGCACAAAGCAGCTTGGCCTAGTGGAAAGAGCATGGGTCTGGGAATCAGAGGACATGGCATCTAATCCCGGCTCCTCACATCTGCTGTGTGGCCTTGGGCAAGTCATTTAACTTCCCTGTACCTCAGTTATATGTAAAATGGGGACTGAGACTGTGAGCCCTATTTAGGACCGGGAGCACTTAAATATCATTTAAAAAAAAAAATGATGGCCTGGAATAAATGGAGGTGTCATTAGGGAGAGACAAGCTTTTGCCCATCAATTATTCCAATGAAAGGAAATTGTATATATTTGAGGCAAACAGGCTGACCAAGGTGGGTTCAGGTCTGCAGAGAGTTATTTATTCATTCTCTGACTTTATGGCAGTACAAATTGATGGGAAAATTTTCCATTATCCTCAAAACTCCCGAGAGTGCTTCTTGCTCCACAGAGCTCCCTGATTTTCAAAAAAAAGATTGGTTAAAAACTTGCTGGAAGCTGGGTGAGACGGCCACAAAAGCAGCCCAGAGAAAATAATCTGAGCCTCATGGTTGATATTGTAAATGTTGGCAGTCATCTACAGGGAACCTTAACCCTTTCACTGCCACAGAGATGATAGTTTACTTGATGATCTAGACTGTGAGCTCATCATGGGTAGGGAATGTGACTGTTGATTGTTATATTGTACTCTCCTAAGCACTTATTACAGTGTTTTCACCACAGTAAGCACTCAACAAATACAACTGAATGAATTAATGAATGATCCCTCTTCACCTTGACAGTTCACACGGTCCTGCTTTCTTATGAGTTACGTAAGCTGGGGAGGCAGTGAGTTTGGGTTTTGGTCCAAACTATAATAATAATAATAGCATTTGTTCAGCATTTACTATGAGGCAAGCACTGTATTAAAAAGTGGGGTAGATACGAGATAACAAATTTGGACCCAGTCTCTGTCCCACAAGGGGCTCATCATCCAAGTGACCCCATTTTACAGATGAGGAAAGTGAGGCCCAGAAAAGTGCCTTTTTATGGTACGTGTTAAGCGCTTACTATGGATCAGGCAGTGTTTTAAGTCCTGGGGTAGCTATAAGTTAACCGGGCCAGACAAAGTCCCTGTCCAACACGGGGCTCACAGTCTAAGGAGAAGGTGTACTTCCCAAGCACTTAGTACAGTGCTCTGCACACAGTAAGCGCTCAATAAATACGATTGAATGAATCAATGAATGAATGAAGAACAGGTATGAAATCCCCGTTATACAGATGAGGAAACTGAGGCACAGAGAAGTTAAGTGACTTGCCCAGAGTTACCTAGCAGATAAGTGGTGGAGCCAGGATTAGAACTGATTCCTAAAGCTGTGCTCTTTCCCCTACCTCCATGCACGGGCCTAGACACCCGGTCACTCTCGCTGGTTAATTATAGCTTGTGGACATGGAAATGACCTGGGAAAGATGACTAAGAGGGAGGCCATAAAAGAAACCTCATCTGCCCCCAGCTCATCAGCGAAAAAGGTTCTACAATCGGGGCGTGTTGTCAGCAGACCACTTGATGTCCTACTCTGAAATCTTTCCCAGGAGATTTCTATACGAAGGGAAAAGGCTCTGGGTGGCCTGAGGCCCAGCCAAACATCACTGTGACCATTTATAGCAACTTTAAAAAACCACAGATACCCTCTTGTGATGGGGTAAATGGCTTGGTCAAAAGATCTGCCAGAGTCAAATATCTAGCTACCCAGGCCAATTGGTCTTTTTTCAGTCCCCATTTGGGGCTTGTGGGGGAAAATTCACCACAGAATAACCCAGCTTTCCATTCCACTAAACAGCTTTTGATGGCCATAATTTTGAATTCTTTCCAGAAAGAACCGTTCACAGTTAGCATTCTTTGAACACGGCTCACTGCCAAAACCCCCTCAGATGTGTCTCCGGCCAAGACACCCCGACAATCATCATAGAAATCAAGTGGACTGCCATCACTGCTAAAGTTATATTTGACTGCTAAGGATAATCTAAGTGCACGAAAGTTAAGAATACGGCAGCTAATAAAAATTTCCCATGATTTAGTTCAATGCCATTGGGAAATCTTATTGCATTCTGTAAACGCCGGGGTGAAATGTGACATTTTTATATCAGAATATAAATTCTAAATAACCCAATTGCATCACATAGCTGAACAGATCTCATTTTATTTTTATCTTCTCAAGTGCAGTTGCTGTAAATTCTGATTTTCTGAATACAAAGTTTGGAGTTTTTCCCGCTCCCTCCTTTCCCATCAATTTTAGGTCTAATTCTGTTAAGTTCAGGGATAATTAGGAATGGGCTCAACACTCTCAAAACTCCCAAACTAAGCCCACTTTTCCTCAGCTCCCCCTCCCTTCTGCATCACCTCTGTTTGCTCGCTTTGTTCTCCCCATCCCTGCCACACAGCACTTATGAATATATGCATATATCTGTAATTCCATTTATTTATATTGATGTCTGTTTACTTCTTTTGATGTTTGCCTCCCCACCCTCTAGACTGTAAGCCCGTTGCGGGCAGGGATTGTTTCTCTTTATTGCTGTATTGCATTTCCCAAGTGCTTGGTACAGTGCTCTGCACACAGTAAGCACTCAATAAATACAACTGAATGAATGAAAACATTATCATCATTATTTTGAGCAATGCCAAACTGGGTCAGACACTAAATCACTAGCAGTCTGTCTCCGACAGTAGCACCAAAGGCCTTTAGTTTAAAAAGTCTCCGGGAAAGGAGACTATTGAAAATGTAGAACAGGGCTTGGCACATTGTAAGTGCTTAACAAATACCATTAAAAAAAAGAAAAAAAGACCCTGGAGAGCAAAGTAAAATTCAACTTTATCCAGTGACATTTGTTCTAGCAGAGCTCTGACCAAATTACAAGTCCAGCTCACTGCCTTTAGAATTTTTCTGCTTCCCGAAGCAGTTGAAGATATTTGATTTGGGACCAGATTCCAGAAGGGGAAGCAGGAATAAAATGACAAAGAGAGAAAGGACGAGGAGGAAGAAAGCTACGTGCATGGAGGCCACGGCAGTTAGTAAGGGAACAAGAAGAGACTAGGACAGAGAAGCAGTGGTGCTGACAGACTGGAACCAGCAAAAATAGGAAAACCAAAGGTGACTGATTAAAGGAAATCAGATTGAAAAGGCAAATGGCAGACATCAGACCAGCTCCGAGTTAACAGGCACAAACTAGTCCAGCTTCATAATGAAAGAATAGTTTCCAGAAGCACATAGAGCAGAAAAGAGACGGGGGAAAAAAAGACATTCATCTAAGTGGTGGGGAGGAGGGAGAACTTGGCTTGAAATTTGTCACCAAGCTTCACTACTGGGTTTTGAACTGAACTTCTCAAAATAAAAACACATTTCTTCCACACTTAACCCTGAGTGAACTGCATTTTGGGAATTACGCAAACCAACTGACATCTATTTTCACGAACGCAGGACTGCATTTTGTTGCAATAATTAACTTTGTCAGGACCATTTGATATCCAAGAAGCCACTTCGCCAGCACAACATGGAACAATAATTCAGAATAATTCCACTGAAATTCTGCTAGGACAATTTTGGTCATGTGCCTGGAGCTAATGAAAATACATGGTTGGCCAGTAATAATAGTAAATTGGGGATGCTGTGTGTTTTACCATTTGAGAAGTACCGTCAGTTCCCTTATAACATGTATGTGTTGGGATGGGGGCGGGGGGCGGGGTACGGGGGAAGCATTCTTGATGAATCTCAAAGTAAGGAAAACTTGCGTTATATTGCTCAAAACAGCCCCACAGTCTACCTAGAAAGATGCCTGTTGTTGGATGACCATTCTCTAATTCCCCAACAGAACTCTACCCCAAAATAGTGAAAGAGCATGGTCTTGGGAGTCAGAAGACCTGCGTCCTAATCCCAGCTCTACTACTTGCCAGCTTTGTGACCTTGGGCAAGTCACAACTTCTCTATGCCTCAGTGTCCTCCCCTGTAAAATGGGGATTAAATACCTGTTCTTCCTCCTACTTAGGCTGTGAGCTCCATGTGGGACAGGGACTGTGTCCTAATGAACTTGTATCTACCCCAGTGCTTAGAACAGCATTAGACACATAGTAAACGCTAAACAAATGCCTTAAAAGCAGGAAAGCAGCGTGGCTCAGTGGAAAGAGCCCGGGTTTGGGAGTCGGAGGTCATGGGTTCTAATCCCAGCAACGCCACTTGTCAGCTGTGTAATTTTGGGCAAGTCGCTTAACTTCTCTGTGCCTCAGTTACCTCATCTGTAAATTTGGGATTAAGATTGTGAGCCCCACGTGGGACAACCTGATCACCTTGTATCCTCCCCAGCACTTAGAATAGTGCTTTGCACATAGTAAGCACTTAAATGCCATTATCATTATTATTATTTTTTAAAACCCTACAGTGAACAGATGCACTATGGAAGAACTGTCTGTATAATAACAACAGCATTTATTTAGTGCTTACTATGTGCAAAGCACTGTTCTAAGCGCTAGGGAGGTTACAAGGTGATCAGGTTGTCCCACGGGGAGCTCACGATCTTCATCCCCATTTTACAGATGAGGTAACTGAGGGCCAGAGAAGTGAAGTGACTTGCCCAAAATCACACAATTGACAAGTGGTGGAGCCAGGATTTGAACCCATGACCACTGACTCCAAAGCCCGGGCTCTTTCCACTGAGCCAAGCTGCTTCTCAGGCCGAAGGAAATAGGAAATGCAGGCTGGGAAAAAAAAATTGTAGGCTGGTAAAATCATATACTTGAAAAGCTGCGGAGAGCATTTATCTGCAATTTTGGTTTCCCAAGGCACTGCAAAGACTTAAATTCATTGCATGGAAGAAGGCAATGGTAAACCACTTCCATATTTTTAACCAAGGAAACACTACCAAAATGATTGCAGATGGAGGTGGGACATTCTGGAAGAGATGTGTCCATGGCTTCGTTACGGGTCGGAGATGACGCCGACATCATAGGCCAAGACAAGAGGCACAAACCAAACTTTTCTTTGGAGCTCTTCAAAGGAAAGAGGGATAAACCTCTGATTCTTTCTTGTTTCGTGTTTCTGTACTTCTTCATTCTAATTGACGCTGCCAATAAAAAAGATGCCAGAAATAGAAGGTGGTGGCTACTTCTAGCGTATTTCCAGCCTCAAAGCTTGAACTTGCGGAAAGTTTGCAGCCCAAAGGTGGTCAAATGTTTCTAACTCTTGAATTATCAGTTCTAACAAAGGAGTTCAACGTTTGGTCTGCTGACAGAATAACTAATCAGAAATTTATGTTTATTTGGGCTTTAATGTAGCCCCAAAGTGGCAATTTTTTTCCTCCAAAAGAAAAACACTGTTTGGAGTGCTGGGATAAATACAGATTACATCAGAAACAGACCGTTGTCCCTTCACTGGGCTCACACTTTGAGTACGAGGGAGAACAGGTATCCCCATTTTACAGATGAGGAAACTGAAGCTCAGAGAAGTTAAGTGACTTGCCCACGGTCACCCAGGAAGCAATTGGAAGAGCTGGGATTAGAATTCCGTTCCTTCTCCCAGGCCTGTGTTCTTTCCACAAGGCAATGCTGATACAGATACCCGGGAAATACAAAAGGAAATAGGGAAGTCTAATTTAGTCCATTTCTCTTAGGCCTCAGAATTTTTTTTTAAGGTCAATTCATATGGACTTTGATCTCATGGCTGGAGAGAATAGTTTTCAAACCCGAGGGAGAGCAAAACATGAGGTAGCTTTATGAAGTCTCTCCTGATTTTTGGATATGTAGCCAACTCTGAATCTGAAACCCAAGATAATAGAAATTTGCAGATAACCTGAACTACCTTAATTCAGCCAATAGTTCCAACCTCCTTCTGGCCAAACCTTCTACTGAAATTCCTTACAATTAGTAATTTACAACTTGCATTGCACCCCTTCTTTTCATTGTCTGAGTCTACTTTGGCAGGGGCAGTGTTAAGAAAAGCTATATCCAAAAGGCTCATTAAAAAAAAGAAAAAGGGGAAAAATCAAGTATAACTCACAACCGGTAAACAGAACTGACTGAAATCAAGAGGCGATTAATTTGGCCATAAAACTACATTTTCTGAGTAACCCGGGATTTGTATCAGTCCACATTACCTGACCGTTGATTTTTGCGGCCTCTGACATCTCTCAAAATGGGATAATAATCAGTTTCTGTGAAACTGGACAAAGGGAAACCATTTGATTTCTAGGAGAGAAAAATAGCGGGCCGTCCAGTGGTATTTGGAAGGCATTTTTATAGGAAATGTCATTATCCTGGAAGAAGTCCGCTAATGAGCCCCCCAGCTGGTTTGCCGTGAAAAAGCTGTTTGGGTTTTTTTTTTGTCTGCTCGGCTGTACTTTTTTAAACCGCATCACGAGTCAGCCCTACTGCTCATCACATTAATTTTAGGAAAGCACTTACGTTTATATTTCCTCCCATTGACTAGGTTAGATATACTAATGCAATTTTATTTATCATTTATTCAACGTTAATGATGTTTCTTCTGAAGAAAGTTATTTGTAATTTGCGCGGGGGGAATTTGCCTGCCGCTGGGTCACAGAACAGGTTAGGGGCTTGCCTAAGGTCACCCAGCAGGCAAGTGGCGGATCCAGGATTCGAACCCAGGGCTCCTGACTCGTAAGCATTTGCTCTGTGCCGCACGGCTTGAAACTGGTGGAGGACTTAATCTAGACCAGGCACCTCTCAGCTATCGATTTGTCATCTTCCTCCCTCAACTTTTCCATTGCCTGGCAACCGTCCATGCTTCCTCAGTGTGGTGGAGGAAGGCTGGGAGGTTTCTAGAGGGGCAGGGGAGTGGGACATTAGTCAAATAATCACTGAGGCCGGGTCGGAAGAAGCCACCAGAGGTGGAGGATTTGGCGGCAATTTAGTGCCTGACTCTGGCTTGGTTCCCCCCGCCCTCGGGTGAGGGTGAGCCACGACTGGGAGGCCCAAGGAGTTCTTGAGGAGCAGCCCTGGTCTCCCAGAGAGAAAGCAGGGCGGGGGAGAGTCCTGAGGATTCTTATTTATTTTAATGTCCAACTCCCCCTCTAGACTGCAAGCTTCTTGTGGGCAGGGGACGTGTCTACCAACTCTCTTGCACTGCACTGTCCCAAGTGCTTACTGCAGTGCCTTGCGGACGGTGAGCACTCAATCAGTTGACTGATATCCTGCAATAAGCCTGTTTTTAATTTCCCGGACCTCTGTTTGATGATGATGGCATTTATTATTTGTGCAAAGCACTGTTCTAAGCGCTGGGAAGGATACAATAATAATAATAATGATGATGATGGTATTTGTTAAGCGCTTACTATGTGCAAAGCACCGTTCTAAGCGCTGGGAGAAACAAGGTGATCAGGTTGTCCCGCGGGGGCTCACAATCTTAACCCCCATTTTACAGATGAGGGAACTGAGGCCCAGAGAATCAATCAGTTGTATTTATTGAGCGCTTACTGTGTGCAGAGCACTGTACTAAGCGCTTGGGAAGTACAAGCTGGCAACATGTAGAGACAGTCCCTACCCAGTGAAGTGACTTGCCCAAAGTCACACAGCTGACAATTGGTGGAGCCGGGATTTGAACCCATAACCTCTGACTCCAAAGCCCGTGCTCTTTCCACTGAGTCACACTGCTTCTCTGTTTCCCAAGCAGGACTGTAACCCAAGCCCACCTACAGGGATTTTCCTGAGACTAATTAGAAAAGGATATGGTACTTGGCCTGTAAAAAATTCTGTTTGAACCTTTAATGACTATCAATATGTGCCATCAGACTAAGACCATTTCAAGGCACAGTGAAACTAAGCCCTGTTCTCCTCTCTGGATCCAACAAAGTCCTAACAGCCCACCATCCACAACCCGGATGAAGAAAAACTCTCCCTCTAGCTCCCTGGTTGAGGTTCTCCCAATTGCACTCAGCAAATGCACAGTTCAAAGAGACAATCGCTCTCTGATCCAGTATTCCTTCATTCATTTGATTCATTCCATCATACTTATTGAGCACTTACTGTGTGCAGAACACTCTACTAAGTGCTTGGGGGAGTATAATATAACAAATAAACAGACACATTCCCTGCCCACAGTGGGCTTAAAGTCTAGAGGGGGAAACAGACATTAATATAAATTGCAGATATGTTCGTACGGTAGCCTCCACCAACAACCAACTCTGTTGCATTATACTCTCCCAAACGCTTAGTACAGTGCCCTGCACACATTAAGCACTCAGATCGATTGATGAGCAAAGTAGCCTACCTAAGCCTGTTCAAAACAGGAGAAGGACAATTCTGAAGCAATCCCAGCTCTCCCGACTTTGTCACCCTTCCCTAGGCTTTTTTTTTAAGGTGTTTGTTAAGTGCTTACGATGTGCCAGGCACTGTACTAAGCACCGGGGTAGATACACGATAATCCAGATTGAAATCAATCCCTGCCCCACATAGGGATCACAGTCAATCTCCATGAGGGAACTGAGGCACAGAGAAGCAAAGTATGCTCTATCCCTTAGGCCATGCTGCTTCTTGATGACAAATGAGCAGGAATCCATGGCCCTGTGGGATGTGTGGATTTTCTTAAAGCCAGCCGTTTCCCTATATTACGGCCAGAAGGCCCAAACGAGATTATTATCATGATTAATGTCGGCTAACAATCTGGGCTCTGAATGTGTGCTGTGAATGACTTCACTTTCTTTCATCTATTTCTAGCGGGGGGAAACTACACATACATGTACCCATACACACAGGAACTCACATTTGTCCAAACTGCAGCTCATTTGTGTCAATACAAAACACAGGCTGGCATTTCATAAGTCTCTGAAAAAAAAAAAATCAAGCAAGGGAAAGAAAAAGGAGAAGACGTGACTCCAGAAGTTGAATAGAACACCGTGTGCTGTTTCATCATTACTCTCCTTGGGAACCAGCAAAATGACATATAAGCAGCTTAAATTTCCACCGAAGCTAATATAAAATATGGTGGTTACTTTGGAAAGCATACGTGAAACAGTTTGAAAAGGCTAAACGCTAAAGCTAGTTTGTGAAGTCAAAACGCTGTAGACCCCATCAACATCAGTGGAAAGAAGAATTAGGAAAGACCAGAGCTGCTTATTTCATTCATTCACTCAATCGCATTTAATGAGCGCTTACTGTATGCACAGCACTGTGCTAAGCGCTTGGGAAGTACAAGTTGGCAACATATAGAGACGGTCCCTACCCAACAGCGGGCTTACAGTCTAGAATGCCCACTTAATGCTAATCGGCATTAAGGATATTATTGGTGATGGGATGCTGACTGTCCATTCTGTTGTATTCTCCCAAGCTCTCAGTACAGTGCTCTGCACACGGTAAGCGCTCAGCCAATACAACCAATTGACTGTGTGGAGAACCACAGAGAAAATTTTAACACAAGCCAATTCATTTTAAACACATTTTTACACCTGCATTTATCGGTTTTCAGCCCCCAAGACTCTGAGCTTCAACTTTCAGTCTCAAACGTCGCTGAAACTGTGATGCACGCTGGATACCTGCTAGTGGAAAGGTCCCGGACTTCCCGATCGGTTCTTCCCTGGTAAAAATCGGGGGGGTGAGGGGAATTTGATGGGAAAGAGTGGAAAAGGGTCAGCATGATCATACGGGGAGCGTGATTGTCTCAAAGTGCCCCTCTTTCAAACAGTGGGGGTGATCAAGGACATGATATTTGTCTCCGGACATCTCCATCTTTGGCTAGTTTCTACTTCCAATGGCAAGGGATATAAAACAGGTTCAACTTTTGTTCTCTGTCCCAGCAATGTCTGTTGGGTGTAGAGAAGCAGCGTGGCTCAGTGGAAAGAGCCCGGGCTTTGGAGTCAGAGGTCATGGGTTCAAATCCCGGCTCCCCACTTGTCAGCTGTGTGACTTTGGGCAAGTCACTTCACTTCTCTGGGCCTCAGTTACCTCATCTGTAAAATAGGGATGATGACTGTGAGCCCCCCGTGGGACAACCTGATCACTTTGTAACCTCCCCAGTGCTTTAGAACAGTGTGTTGCACATAGTAAGTGCTAAATAAATGCCATTATTACTATTGTGTTGCAAAATGCTTGGTCTTTGCCAGGAGAGAGTTTTTTTCTTTTAATGGCATTTATTAAGCACTTACTATGTGCAAAGCACTGTTCTAAGCGCTGGGGAGGTTACAAGGTGATCAGGTTGTCCCACGGGGGGCTCACAGTCTTCATCCCCATTTTACAGATGAGGAAACTGAGGCCCAGAGAAGCTAAGTGACTTGCCCAAAGTCACACAGCTGACAATTGGAGGAGCTGGGATTTGAACCCATGACCTCTGACTCCAAAGCCAGTGCTCTTTCCACTGAGCCACGCTGCTTCTCTAAGTTGATGCTTTGCAGACATAAGGTGATCCACTTGGCTCTGTGACCTTTGGGCATTTGATATTCACCCTACCCTAAACCCCATAGCACGATGTACTTATCTTTAAATGATAAATGATTTAAATTAACATCTGTCACCACCTCTAGACAGCAAGCTCATTGTGGTCAGGGAACGTGTCTGTTAACTCAGTTATATTATTCTCTCCCAAGCGCTTAGTACAGTGCTCTGCACATAGTGGGCATTCAATAGATACTGTTGATGATGGTGACGAAAGGGTTATGACAGATCATGACATGGAAAACAGGGGCTTTGATCTGCAATCATGGCAGAGTGGGAAGCAGGAGAAAGAAGAGGGTTTGCCTTAATTTTTTCTCAATTCCAACTGAATTCTGGAGGGTTTTTCTTGAATCCCTAGAAGGATCTTCCCTGCAGGGTGGGAGTTTTATGGGCAAAATCAGTGACGTTAATTTAACATCTAGGAACAAACAGAGAAAGCCACAGTTTACTGAGTCGGCTGGAGCCAGGGAACATAGGCGTGGAAGCCGTCTCTCCCCGGGGGTGCATAAGAGCCCAAGGTCAACTCAGCCGGGGTCGGCACCCTAAGGTTCGCGATCGACATCCGGCTGTTTTCGGAACCAAACGTGGGGGTTCAGAAGGGAGGAGGAAAGTGGAGGGCGGGGGGTAGATCTCAAATGGCCATCCGGGCCCTCAGGCTACGGGGGTGGACACCCAACAGTCCAGGTTACAGGGTGATGCTGCCCACCTGATCGTCAGAGCAGATGGCTTGAGGGCCACCGGACTGCATCCGGCCCATCACTGGCCGCGGCAGCCCACCTGGAGACCTCCACTGGGCAGTGAGGGTGAGGCTGTCCAACGCGAAGCCCTCCAGGGACCACCCATGCTGCTAACCTGGGCTATTCCAACTGGATTTGCTCTGTTCCTCTCGGAAAGGACATTCCCTCCCAGCCTGCAGGCTCCCACAGATCCTTCGACCAGGAGGGAGGCTCAGGGGGGAGGAAGGGAAAGGGAGGGAGGTTGCTGTCCTCCGCCGATGCGTCCGAGCCATGAGGCAGGGCCGCAGATGTGAACCACAGCCGAAAGCAGTCCATCCTCCCTCCCCGTTGGCCACAGCGGTTTTAGCTATGAAGCGGCAGCACGGCCTGATGTCATCATTGCAACGTGCTGGGCTCAGGAAGATACAGTGACATGACGCATCACAGAAGCTCGAATAGCCCAGGGTCCCTGGAGGGCCCAATGAGGTCAGCTGCTACCAAGTGGGCATTGAAAACCATTAGGTTCACAATCAATCCATCAATCAACTTGAGTTATGGAGCACTTACCGTGTGCAGAGCACTGTACTAAGCACTTGGGAGAGTGCAACATAAGGTAACAGACACATTCCCTGCCCACAGCGAGCTTGCAGTCCAGAGGGGGAGACGGACATTAATATTAATAAATTAGAGGAGTAGCATGGCTTAGTGGAAAGAACACAGGCTTGGGAGTCAGAGGTCGTGGGTTCTTATCCCGGCCCCTCCAACTGTCTGCTGGGTGACTTTGGGCACTTAACTTCTCTGGGCCTCGGTTACTTCACCTGTAAAATGGGAACTGAAACTGAGAGCCCCACGTGGGACAAGCTGATAACCTTGTATCTCCCCCAGCGCTTAGCACGTGCTAAGCGCTTAACAAATACCATAATCATCATAAATTACAGTGAAATGAGCTGCCCTAATACGTGTTTAAACTGTGTGATTGGCTCTCTTCACATCAACTGCTCAAAAGGGCTGTTTTGTATAGCTCTTCTGCACAGAGGCTGCCCGAACTTCCTCATGGTCCATGGAGCAGAAGCAGACATTAAGTCTGAAAAAGAAAGTTCCATCCACCATGTTCTCAGAAGATACATGCTGAACCGAAGAGTGAAAGCTGGCTGGTTATAAACGGTCAGGTTTTCAGACCTGACTGAGGTTAGCAGGCTTAGTGATACCCATGCAGAGAGTATTTAGAGAGTCTTCTAGACTTTGAGCCCACTGTTGGGTAGGGACCATCTCTATATGTTGCCAACTTGTACTTCCCAAGCACTTAGTACAGTGCTCTGCACATAGTAAGCGCTTAATAAATATGATTGATTGACCGATTTAGGCTGCATTCTCCCTGCTCATTTGCCAAATCAAGCTAAGTAGCAGGACTGAGTACTTCTGAAATTCACAGGCACCACTTAAAGAAAAAAAAGCTGTTCATCATCATCAATAGTATTGAGTACTTGCTGTGTACAGAGCACTGTACTGAGCACTTGGGAGAGTACACCACAGGGTTGATAGACATGTCCCTTGTCCACATTAAGTTCATAAACAAAACAAGCACTATAAACAGGAAAAAAAATGAAGTGGGAGGGTAATCATGCCATGATCATTTGGCTCATGGAAACAATGCCAAAAAGACAGTTGTTATCACAAGTTTATCCTCTAATGCCAACCCACTCGCCACACCTTGATGTCACCTATCTTGCAGCCGATCCCTTGCCCACATCCTTCCTCTGGACTCTCTCCTCCTTCATATAGGACAGACCAGCCCTCTCCCCACTTTCAAAGCTTTATTGAAATCACATCTTCTCCAAGAGGCCTTCCCTAAGCTCCCATTTCCCCTAATCCCTCTCCCTTCTGCATCCCCTATGCACTTGGATCCGTACTCTTGAAACTCTTGCTATCCAGCACTTATGTACATATCCACAATTTAATGTCTGTCTCCCCTCTCTACACTATAAGCTTCGTGCGGGAATGGATCAGGTCTACCAACTCTGTTGTATTGTGCTAGCCAAAGCGCTCAGTAGAGTGCTCTGCACACAGTAAGCACTCAATACCATTGATTGATTGGAGATTTCAAGGGATGCCAAATTCTCCCTGAAATTTTGGGTTATGCTGCAGAAGATTCCTCCAAGACCCGCTAAATCACTCACGGTGGAGTTCAAGCTTTCCACTTTCTAAAGAATGATATTCTTTGCATCTGACGTTCCCCTGGAACTACTTTTTCTGAGAAATAAATGTCTGCTCGTTTTCCATTATGATCAAGATGAAAAAGTAAAGGATCTGAGGTGGGTTCAAATCCAAGAATCAGGTTAGGTGATAATCAATGCCAAACTATTTTGACTATGTTCCAGCCTTAGTGTGTGTAACTGCTATTTAATTGACTTATTTTGAACTCGTTTTCCTTCATTAATGCAGCTTTTCATCTGAGACTGATTAATAAAACAACTATTTTCTAGTTACTCTTAGTTCCTTATTTTAGGGAGAGCCAAATTTAAGACCCAAATGAATTTAAGAAGCAAATCATAAAAACCCATACTTCTGCTCTCCCGTTTTAAAGTTGCTCCTTGGAAACCAAATACATCAAACGCGACCTGAGGGCAAATAATTTCATACCTTGCTTCTGTATTTATTTGGTTAATGGCTCTCTTGGCAACTGAGATGGAGTCGTTATTGAATATCTTATTTTCTAATGACCCTATAAACATCATTCCAGCATGGTATTTTTTCATCATTTCCTCTATTTTCCAAGAGACAAATTGAATCTATAGCTAAAGCCAACTGAATACTCCATGATCTCCCTAATCAGAGCATTTCAAAGGGTTTATTTTTTTTTACAGACCAATAGTAAGATCCATTGCTTGCAAATACAGACTCTGTGCTACAGTAATTTAGCATGTTTGGAAACGGTCACAAACCAGAGGCCCAGGAGCCTTGAAGATTAGCTGCCCGAGTAGGATATAGGTATTTTGAGGTCCCTCGAGTCATGGTGAGTTTTGGGAGGGTGGGGGAAAAAAGCATGACTCTTCGTAGTTTTTGGTAAAATAGAAAGGTAGAATTATCAAAAAATTTTTCCCCAAAGATCTCCATCGTGGGGAAATTATAAAAAAAGAAGAAGAATAATCACAGAGGAGATTTGCTTCAGAATTTGCTTTCGTACTACAAAAAAACCCATCCGGAATGCTATGGGCAGCCTTCCTTCTGTGTTCACCACCATCTAGATTAAATATAGTTTACTGCTGCAGGCAACTCAGTCTCTGCTCCTTGCTCATAATTCCCCTTAACTAATTTTCTTGTAAAACAGGAAGGAGGTTCACCGCTTTCTCCCAGAGATATTTTGTTCGGAGTACTTTAAAAATCCCCATTAGGTTAACAAGGTGGTTATCTGGTTTTATGCCGGATATTCCGGTTTCGGGCAACCTGCCCGATAAAGATTCCACACCAGATATTTTTCCGTATTTGTATTTCCAGGCCTGGCACCCTTCCGCCTCGACTTCGGCCCCCAGGTCACCTGACACGAGACAGAGAATATTTAAAAAGGACCTGGGAGGAGGATGAAAAAGTTCTATTCATTCGTTCAATCTTATTTATTGAGCGCTTACTGTGTGCAAAGCACCGTACTAAGCGCTTGGGAGAGTACAATCTAGAGCATAGAGGTCCCCCCCGGAGAAACGCTGTGGGCTTGGGTGAGCCTAATTTCTACAAGATGACACATATGACATCATCTGGGGCTGCCTGCCCTATTACACATGGGTTACCCCACGCTTGTCAATGTTCGGTTTTCACCAAATTCCATCAGAGGGCCACTCTGCAGGTATGTGTGAACTTGGACAAATCCCTTAACTTCTCCGTGCCTCCATTTCCTCAACCGTAAAATATAAATTCCATACCTGGTCCTCCTCACACTGTGAGCCCTGCATGGGACAGGGACTGTAACCAACCTGATTGGGTAAGTCACTTGAATTCTCTGTGCCTCAGTTATTTCATCTGGGAGCCCCATGTGGGACACGGACTGTGTCCAACCTGAATATCTTTCATTCATTCAATCGTATTTATTGAGCGCTTACTGTGTGCAGAGCACTGTACTAAGCACTTGGGAAGTACAAGTTGGCAACATATAGAGACGGTCCCTACCCAACAGTAGGCTCACAGTCTAGAAAGTATCTACCCAGTGCTTAGTACAGTGCCTGGCACATAGTAAGTACTTAAATACCATTAAAAAGAAAAAACACACTGGAAAAAAGGTAGGTGTAAAAAGCTAAATTAAAAACGTAAAAAAAAATGGTAAGTAAAATGGAGGTGCTAAGGGAGTGGGCTTAAGAGGGTGACAGCTAGATTTAAACTCAGGAATATACGAATGATACTTTTTCGTTGCCATTTTCGGAGATTATGGTTAAAATCTTTCCAGCGATGGAGAACAGTGAGATCCTAGTATGATTACAGAAAGCAATTTTGACAAGGCTTAAAACAAAACCCATTTTTGAGGACAGAAAGAGCATAGAGATATTACCTTTCTTTAGTCTGAAATGAAAACTATTGACAGTGCATAGAGGTATAGCTAAGACCAATGCATTACTATTGGGTTGTAAACTCCTTGTGGGCAGGGATATTTACCAATTCAGTTGTATCGCACACTGCCAAGTGTTTAGCGCAATGTTCTGCATCCAGATAGCTCTCAACTACCAATGATTTGACTAACTATATCCAAACCTTTTCTCTCTATTGCCATATTTTTAACCAACAAGTTCTCAAGCCACATTTGATCCGGCACTACTTGAGCTGTTTCCAAAATGCTAACCTGATTTCAAAAAGGTTAAAGTGTCACTCATGTTTCAAAATGTGTCCCAAACTTTTGACCGCTGATTTCACCACCATTATTTTGTAATTAGCCTAAATTTATTTTTGCAAATTAATTCCAAAAATGTCACACCAGTAAGTGGGCTTCTTCGTGATATTCACTTCCACTTTTCAGGCTTAGTAACTCATATCTTTAAAAATCTGGTTCTCAAAGCGAATCTTCAGACTTCCTTTCAAACGGAGTCTTTGAAGTCAAAATCCGCAGGACAGAATTCAGATCATCTTCTCTTATGATCAGATATCTCCGTGTATACAAGCCAAACCCGGGGCTACATCAAGTAGAAACCGAAACTGCCCTGTGGTCCCGTTTCCCAATTTAGGAATTGAGATAGCTGGCTAATGAGAGGAGAAGGGATATTAATGATGTTATTGTAAAAGTCCCCTTCTTCAGACTTCAACTAAACAGCTGACATGAATTTTCCATTGGAGAGATGTTACCAAGCACATGAAATCTAAGCAGCAGCCTCAGAAGAACTTTAAGACAGAAGCCCTTTCCAGGCATATCTCCCAGCGAGGAAGAATTAGAGAAGGACAAAAAAAAAAAATGGAGGGCCTACTCAAGAATCTCAATAAATTCGTATTTCGAAACACAGTAGAAGGGATTTTCTTTTCACCTCGAAAGTGCCAGATATCTGAAGAGACAGTTAGGAGTCTCAAGTAGCCTGGAACAGAGTTTTCTGCCCGGCAAAGTCCAAGTCCGGAGAATAATTGCCTTTAAAGATAAGCAAGCTATCGAGGAATGCTGTTGTCTACTGCAAGGTAGGAGGTGAAAGGTGTTTCTTTACAAGTCAGTAACAAATACGCAAGCCACTAGTATTCTTTGTCAGTACAACCTACTCCCACGAAGGAAAGGGGGCCTTTATCAGATTTTCTCTTGTCTAATAAAAATGCCCTGGGCTCTTTCTGAGCCTCCAATGTAAATACAGAAGGATTCAGGGACACAGTATTGCACATGACACTAGCTGAGCCAGCTTGTGATTTCCCAGCCAACCACACAACAGGTAAAGAGAGGTATTGGAAAAAACGGGTCCCCCTCCTAGAAACTTACATATACATATCAATTAATGGTATTTATTGAGCACTTACTATGTACAGAGCACTGTACTAAGTGCTTGGTAGCCTAAAATATAGTGAATGCCCATCATATGCCTTCTTGAAAAGGAGAGAAAATTCAGCCACACCTGAGTGTTTGAATCCCGGAAATGCAAAACTTAACTGGAATATAGTCTTTTTTATGGCATTTGGCATGTGCTTAGTATGTGCCAGGCATTGTACTGAACGCTGGGGTAGGTAAGCAGCACGGCTAGTGAAGCAGCGTGACTCAGTGGAAACAGCCCGGGCTTTGGAGTCATGGGTCGTGGGTTCGAATCCCAGCTCCGCCATATCTGCTGTGTGACCTTGGGCAAGTCACTTCACTTCTCTGTGCCTCAGTTCCCTCATCTGGAAAATGGGGATGAAGACCGTGAGCCCCACGTGGGACAACCTGATCACCTTGTATCCCCCCCAGTGCTTAGAACGGTGCTTGGCACATAGTAAGTGCTTCATAAATGCCACTATTATTATTATTGCCCCACGTAGGACAACCTGATCACCTTGTATCCCCCCCAGTGCTTAGAACGGTGCTTGGCACATAGAAAGCGCTTACTAAATGACACTATCATTATTATGATGATTATTACAAGATAATCAGGTTTGACACAATCCCTGTCCCACATAGGGCTCACAGTCTTCATCCCCATTCTACAGATGAGGCAACCGAGGCACGGAGAAGTGAAGTGTCTTGCTCAAGGTCTCACAGCAGACAAGAGGCAGAGCTGGGATTAGAACCCAAGCCCTTCTGACTTACCCAGGCCCATGATCTAGCCACAAGGCCATGGTTTTTTTTTTTAGTTGGGATCCAAAGGCAGTTGATTGATTGACAGCATTCAGCGGCCAGATGTTTATCATTTCCCTGAGCCCTGATAAACCAAGAAGTTCTAGCTCTCAGATGATTAAAGAACTAAGAGTTGGTTGAGAGGATGGGGCTAGAAGCATTAAATCACATTATCGCGCAAAGCAGTACCTGTAAGATGGTTTCATTCCAGGATCAGTTCAGGAACATTCTGATCTGGAAGCTCCCCGGCTCTCTGTCCGGGTGCTGGAATATTTTGGGAAATTCCTGGCAAAAGCAACAGACCGAAGGAGAATCGGTCAGTGGTACTTCTTGAGTATTTACTATGTGCAGGGCGCTGTACTAAGCGCTTGGGTGAGTATGAGAAGCAGTGTGGCTCAGTGGAAAAAGCACGGGCTTTGGAGTCAGAGGTCATGGGTTCAAATCCCAGCTCTGCCGGTTGTCAGCTGGGTGACTTTGGGCAAGTCACTTCACTTCTCTGGGCCTCATCTGGAAAATGGGGATTAAAGACTGTGAGCCCCTTGTGGGACAACCTGATCACCTTGTAACCTCCCCAGCGCTTAGAACAGTGCTTTGCACTTAGTAAGTGCTTAATAAAGGCCATCATCATTATTATTATTACTACAGAATTGGTAATCACATTCCCTGCCCATAGTGAGCTTACAGTCTAGAGAGGTAAGGGAGCAGATTGGTTGCAACGTCTGTCCGTTCCAAATCCCACCGACTGAAGCACTTAGCACAGTGTACGGCACATAGTAAGTGCTCAATAAATGCCATAACATACCAGAGTTTGGTCCTCCATGCAAGTCCGAGAGTCTCCAACTGAAACCCAAAGTCGCAGCAGCTCTTGCGGACAGAATAGACTGGAAATGGTTCACCCTCCATACCGAGTCCAGAGGTGCCTGAATAATAATAATATTAACAGTTACACCTTGGATTTTTATAGCACCCCTTGTATTTTTCCAAAGCACTTTCACATCAATTCTCCCTGTTAAGTGGAGGAAATGAGGAAATGGAGGCTTGCATGAGGTCACACATCACTCAACTCCCAGTTCCACGTTCTTTCCCTCAAGTCATTCTGCCAAAATGGGGTCAGCGTAGAGAGCCGGGACCCCCCGCTTTTACTCATAGGCTTACAGGAGGGAAATCCTGGATGCCTGTTTATTCAGCCCACCCCGAATCTTCAGAAAAAGGCACGGCTGCAGAAAAAGACACAGTCGCCATAGCGCCTCAAAGACTGTGAGCCCGTTGGTGGGTAGGGACCGTCTCTACATGTTGCCAACTTGTACTTCCCAAGTGCTTAGTACAGTGCTCTGCACACAGTAAGTGCTCAATAAATACGATTGAATGAACGAACCTCTCATCGTCCCTCCCTCTCTTCTGCTCCACCTTTGCCTTTGGGTCTAGGACCTCTTAAGCACTTTGACGCTCACGCCAGCCCCACAGCACAAATATCCTTATTCTCTGCTATTTCTCTTATCTGTAATTTATTTTAACATCTCTCACCCCACTGTAGGCTGTAACCTCCTTGAGGGCAGGAATCATGCCTGCCAACTCTACTGTATTGTACTCTCTACCAAGTGCAGAGAAGCAGCGAAGAAGCAGCATGGCTCAGTGGAAAGAGCCCGGGCTTTGGAGTCAGAGGTCACGGGTTCAAATCCCAGCTCCACCATCAGCTGTGTGACTTTGGGCAAGTCACTTCACTGGGCCTCAGTGATCTCATCTGTAAAACGGGGATTAAAACTGTGACCCCCCCTTGGGGCGACCTGATCACCCCTTGTAACCTCTCCAGTGCTGAGAACAGTGCTTTGCACATAGTAAGTGCTTAACAAATACCATCATCATTATTATTATTAAGTGCTCAATAAACAGCGCCGGTCAGCTGATGGATTTATTGATCGGCTAAAGTAATCTTTTGAGTCAGAACTAAAAGAAGTCCAATTCCAGGGTCCCACCCTCTAGGCAGCTGACACCCACAGCCGTGGGTGGCGATTGCCAAGATTTTTATGAGCGCGTGGGAGGGGATGGGGGATTCCTAAAAGAGCCGTCCGTGAAGTTGCCGGAAAGGTTAAAATCTTTTCAAAACTCGGCCATGACACGTTCCGGAGAAGACGTGGGAAGATCCTGAAGGGTGAAAGGAGGAATCGGTGGACATTAACCCGCTCCCCCGAGCAGCGCCGTCCCTGGATCCGCTCGACTTGGGCCAAGCTCTCCCGCGTTCGGCCTTCGTTTCTAGTCACGAATGATTTTCGGAAATGAGCTTGGCTATAAGCTGCAAATCTCTACTGCTCTCTGGTGATATGATGAATCTATTGCATAGGGTAGGGCTGCTCGCTGCAGGACATTGCCAAGTTCTGCAGGAATTAAAGGCCTTTCCAATCTTAGAACTTCAAAGGCTTCAAACCTACTGGAGGCTTTAGAGCCTCCAAAGGGTCTGGAAACACTTGCAGGTCCACTTGCGAACACAAGCAAAGCTCTCCATCATCATCATCATCAATCATATTTATTGAGCGCTTACTATGTGCAGGGCACTGTACTAAGCGCTTGGGAAGTACAAATTGGCAACATATAAAGACAGTCCCTATCCAACAGAGGGCTCACAGTCTAAAAGGGGGAGACAGAGAACAAAACCAAACATACTAACAAAATAAAATAAATAGAATAGCTATGTACAAGTAAAATAAATAAATAAATAAATAGAGTAATAAATATGTACATACATATATACAGGTGCTGTGGGGAAGGGAAGGAGGTAAGATGGGGGGATGGAGAGGGGGACGAGGGGGAGAGGAAGGAAGGGGCTCAGTCTGGGAAGGCCTCCTGGAGGAGGTGAGCTCTCAGCAGGGCCTTGAAGGGAGGAAGAGAGCTAGCTTGGCAGATGGGCAGAGGGAGGGCATTCCAGGCCCGGGGGATGACGTGGGCCAGGGGTCGATGGCGGGACAGGCGAGAACGAGGTACTGTGAGGAGATTAGCAGCGGAGGAGCGGAGGGTCTCCAATCCGAAGGAAAACGCCTCTGTCCTCCCCCTGGCTTCCAATTATTTTTGTTTGGCTTATTGTTAATAGTAATAATGGCATCTGCTAAATGCTTACTATGTGCCAGGCACTGAACTAAGTACTGGGGCGGATAACGGATAGTCGGGTTGGACGCGGTCCCCGTCTCACGTGGGGCTCACAGTCTAAGTAAGAGGGAGACCAGGTAATGCATCCCCATTTTACAGACAAGGAAATTGAGGCCCAAAGAAGCGACTTGCCCAAGGTCACACAGCGAGCAAGTGTATACAGTAAGCAGAGAAGCAGCGTGGCTCAGTGGAAAGAGCACAGGCTTTGGAATCAGAGGTCATGGGTTCGAACCCCGGCTCCGCCAAATGTCAGCTGTGTGACTTTGGACAAGTCGCTTAACTCCTCTGTGCTTCAGTTACCTCATCTGTAATATGGGGATTAAGACTGTGAGCCCCCCGAGGGACAACTTGATCACCTTGTAACCTCCCCAGCACTTAGAACAGTGCTTTGCACATAGTAAGTGCTTAATAAATGCCATTACTATTATTATTAAGTGGCAGAGTAGGGATTAAAGCCCAGGTCTTCTGACATCCAGATCCGTGCTCTTCCCACTAGGCCACATCAAAAGTGCTCTCAAACTTTCTCCTCCCGAAGGCCCACTAGGAATGTTGTCTTGCCAAGCTCTCCACCCGAGGACTTCTGAATCCTTTCAGAGCACTAGTGCACGCGGGGCCCAAACAGAGGAAAAAGGACTATAAAATAGCAGAGCAGATTAGGTGGGGGGCCGGCAGCTGGCTGGCAGAATGGAAGGCAGTAAGGCATTTCCATGGGAATTGAAATTCCAGGCCTGACCTTGGCAGAACCAGGCAGCTGTAGAGAGAAGCAGCGAAGCTCAGTGGAAAGATCACGGGCTTGGGAGTCAGTGGTCAGGGGTTCACCATCTTCTCATTGTCATTTGTTTTGTTGCCTGTCTCCCCCTTCTAGACTGTGAGCCCATTGTTGGGTAGGGACCGTCTCTATATGTTGCCAACTTGGACTTCCCAAGCACTTAATACAGTGCTCTGCGCACAGTAAGCGCTCAATAAATACGATTGAATGAATGAATGAATCCCCCCTGCCTTACCTCCTTCCCCTCCCCGCAGCCCCTGTACAGATGTTTGTACAGATTTATTACTCTTATTTATTTTACTTGTACACATTTACTATTCTATTTACTTTATTTTGTTAATATGTTTTGTTGTCTGTCTCCCCCTTCTAGACTTTGAGCCCGCTGTTGGGTAGGGACTGTCTCTATATGTCGCCAACTTGGACTTCCCAAGCGCTTAGTACAGTGCTCTGCACACAGTAAGCGCTTAATACGATTGAATGAAATGAATGAATGAATAATCCCACCTCTGCCATTTGTCAGCTGTGTGACTTTGGGCAAGTCGCTTCACTTCTCTGTGCCTCAGTTCCCTCATCTGGAAAATGGGGATTAAGACTGTGAGCCCCACGTGGGGCAGCCTGATGACCTTGTATCCCCCCAGTGCTTAGAACAACGCTTGGCACATAGTAAGAACTTAACAAATACCATCATCATCGGGCAAAAGAGTCACACTGAAAAGTACCTCATTTTCGGTTTTCCTCTCTTTTCTAGAAGGTGCTTATGCTCGCTTTTACAAAGACAGACAGGAACATATTCCTGTCAACAAACAGAAAAATAACCCACGTTGATTAGGGGAGGGTGCTCTGCAGAGAGCAGGGGACCATTAAGGCAAAGAGATGTTAGGATCTGTTTTCTCTTCATAATAATAATAATAATAATAGTAATAGTGGTGTTTGTCAAGTCCCACTATGTGTCAAGCACTGTACTAAGTGCTGGGGTAGATACAAGATCATCAGAGCCCTAAAGGGGCTCATAATTTAAATAGGAGGGAGAACAAGTATTGAATCCGCATTTTGCACACCAGGGAACTGAGGCATAGTGAAGTGACTCGTCCAAGGTCACACAGCAGGTATGTGGGAGAGCCGGGATTAGAACTCAGGACCTCTTGACTCCTAGGCCCATGCTCTTTCCCCCGGGCCGCACACCTTCTCTTTACCTAGCAGGCAGTCACAGCCAAGTGGCAAGGAGCGCTCCATTCATTCAATCGTCTTTATTGAGCGCTTACTGTGTGCAGAGCACTGTACTAAGCACTTGGGAAGTACAAGTTGGCAATATATAGAGACGGTCCCGACCCAACAACGGGCTCCCAGTCTAGAAGGGGGAGACAAACAACAAAACAAGTAGACAGGTGTCAATACCATCAGAATAAATAGAATTATAGCTATATACCCATTAATAAAATAAATAGAATGGTAAAACAAGTAAAATAAATAGAGCAATAAATCTGTACAAACATAGCTACAGGTGCTGTGGGGAGGGGAAGGAGGTAGGGCGGGGGGGATGGGGAGGAGGTTTGGGAAGGCCTCCTGGAGGAGGTGACCTCTCAGTAGGGCTTTGAATCAGCGGTCGCGTAACTATGTCCTTACCTCAGGACGTAAACTCTTAGTTGGCAGGGAACGTGTCTACCAACTTTGTTGTATTTTCCCAAGCACTGAGTACTGTGCTCTGCAGGAAGTATTCCCATTTTTAGACTGTGAGCCCACTGTTGGGTAGGGACTGTCTCTATATGTTGCCAATTTGTACTTCCCAAGCGCTTAGTACAGTGCTCTGCACATAGTAAGCGCTCAATAAATACGATTGATGATTTTTCAGAAGAGCAAACCAGCCCCGAATGGATAGAGGATTGCTTAAGGCCACATGGCCAATCAATAGCAAGATGAGGGACAATGAAGGATGACAACTCTCAGGCTACCACTGGAGCTAGTAGGTTTGCATCACAACACAGGTGGTAGACACATTCCCTGCCTCCAACGTGATCACCGGGATAGAGCATGGGCCTGGAAATCAGAAGGACCTGGGTTCTAATCCCAGCTCCGCCACTTGTCGGCTGTGTGACCTTAGGCAAGTCACTTAACTTCTCTGTGCCTCACTAACCTCATCTGTCAAATGGGGATTAAAACTGTGAACCCCATGCGGGACAGGGACTGTATCCAGACACTTTCATCTACCCCAGAGCTTAGTACAGTGCCGGGCGCGTAGTAGGTGCTTGAGAAGCAGCGTGGCTCAGTGGAAAGAGCCTGGGCTTTGGAGTCAGAGGCCATGGATTCAAATCCCGGCTCCCCACTTGTCAGCTGGGTGACTCTGGGCAAGTCACTTAACTTCTCTGGGCCTCAGTGACCTCATCTGTAAAATGGGGATTAAGACTGTGAGCCCCCCATGGGACAACCTGATCGCTTTGTAACCTCCCCAGCACTTAGAACAGTGCTTTCAACATAGTAAGCGCTTAACAAATACCATCATCATCATCATCATTATTATTATTATTAACAAATCCGATAAAAAAAATAACTTACAGTCTAGAGAGGGAGACCGACACTAATATAAATAAAAATTCATAATATAGACCTCGATCAAAACCATATATTGACATACTATCCCACTCCCGTTATCTACAAGTGACCCTTGACTGCTTCTGCTATTTACCCTTCATAGGGCAGACATGAGGAAAGTGAGCAGTGCTCTGCACACAGTAAGTGCTCAATAAATGCGATAGATTGATTGATTGATTGAGCATAGGTGGGGGCCAGGGAGCATACAAAAAGTAGAAAACTGTTTTATTTCTTAGAAGGCCATGAAACAGCAATGCCATTCCTACATAAATCAGTCGAGGAGTAAGGAGTCAGCCAAAGGAAGAAGAGATCTAAATACTAAAAGTGTCCAACCTGGTTAATATGCATCTACCCCAGCGCTTAGTACAGTGCCTGGAACATAGCACTTAAATAACCCTAAAAAAAAAATAGCCTTGACCCCACTGGCTTTCCCCGTATATAGTAATCCTAACAGCATTATTTGTTAAGTGCCTCCTATGTGCTAAGCACTGGGGTAGATACAAGATAACCAGATCAGACACTGTGCCTGTCCCACATGAGGCTTACAGTTTAAGGGGGAGGGAGAAGAGGTATTGCATTCCCATTTTACAGGTGAGGACACTGAGGCACAGAGAAGTGAAGTGACTTGCCCAAGGTCACACGGCAGGTAAGTGGCGGAGTCATATTAGAACCCAGGTCCTCTGACTCTTAGATCAATCAATCGTATTTATTGAGCGCTTACTGTGTGCAGAGCACTGTACTAAGCTATGCTCTTCCCACTAGGCTTCACTGCTTCTCATCCATTCCGTTGTTGGGTAGGGGCCGTCTCTATACGTTGCCACCTTGTACTTCCCAAGCGCTTAGTACAGTGCTCTGCACACAGTAAGTGCTCAATAAATATGATTGAATGAATCCATTCCCACGTTTGCACGTCCTGGAGAGCAACAGTATCAAAAAGCAGTACGGTCTAGTTAAAAGAGCACAGGCTTGGGAGTCAGTGCGCCTGGGTTCACGCTTGTCTGTTGTTTGACCTTGGGCAAGTCTCTTCCCTTCTCTGTGACTCAGTTTCCTCCTCTGTAAAGTGGACATTAAATCCTCCTCCCTCGGATTTCGAGCGCGAACCCAACATGGGACAGGGACTGTGGATAACCTGATCATCAGACTGTGAGCCCACTGTTGGGTAGGGACTGTCTCTATATGTTGCCAGCTTGTACTTCCCAAGCGCTTAGTACAGTGCTCTGCACCCAGTAAGCGCTCAATAAATATGATTGATTGATTGATTGATCATCTATCTACTCCAGCACTTAGTAGAATGTCTGGTACCCAGGAAGCACTGACCAAATACCACAAAAAAATTAAAATAATAAAAATAAGGGCAGCTTCATCTAGGAAAACTAAGCTACCCCTTAATCTAAATATCCACCTGCATTCCTGCTTGAAGTAGCTGCTGTGCGGCCACTAACACACAAAGCTTGGAAAATGTAACCAGATTTCACCAATTCTACAAACGACTAAGGAACCCGAAATATCAGTCGATCCCTGCGGCTCAGCCACGGGAGAAAAGTGAGCAACCCCAATTAATGGTACTTATTAAGCATCTGCTCGGTACAGAGTACTAAGTGTTTGGAAGACTTCAATGGCTGTAGAAGACATAAGCCCCGTGTTTACAATTGAGGAGGTGACAATCTACTAACGCAGAAGACAGGTAGATGAAAATGTTTTACAAATTGGGCTTGGAGGAAGATACTGAGTTACAGATGGTGGTAAGCAGAGTAGAGAAAAATGACAATAAATGTGGAGAGTACACTCAGTTCTGCTTTAATGCAGGTTTTCGATACGTGCCTCGGCTTCAAATGTGATTGGGGACTGAGGGAACGTACTTCTGACTACAGGAGTCTGTACGTTATCTAAGACAATGACCGCAGGTGTGTGCAGAATCTAAGCAGGAGTGAATATCGGAGTGGGAATTTTTGCAAGTACACAACTTCTGTGTCCTTGAATTGGGTGTACATGAGTCACACATGAGTACTAAAGGAGGTGGTTTAAACACTAAAGCTGTTATTTGTTTGTATGTTGTTGTTTTTTTATGTGCCATGCACCGGGGAAGATACAAGCTAATCAGGTCAGATGCAGTCCATCACAGTACTAACCCCATTTTACAGGTGAGGTAACTCAGGCACCGAAAAGTCAAGTGACTTACCCAAGGTCACATGCACCAGACAAGCACAGCCAGGACTAGAACCCAGATCCGTGCTCTTTCCTCTAGGCCACGCTGCTCAGTGGAAAGAGCCCGGGCTTTGGAGTCAGAGGTCATGGGTTCAAACCCCAGCTCAGCCAATTGTCAGCTGTGTGACTTGAGGCAAGTCACTTCTCAGTGCCTCAGTTACCTCATCTGTAAAATGGGGAGGAAGACTGTGAGCCCCCCACCGTGGGACAACCTGATCACCTTGTAACCTCCCCAGCGCTTAGAACAGTGATTTGCACATAGTAAGCGCTTAATAAATGCCATAAAAACCCCCAGCAGAACCATAATGGCAGCTAACACTTCTGATTGCCATAAACCAATTACATGATTGACAACTGCAGCCTGGCTGGAGTCATCCAGGGGATTCAGCATTATTTTAAGTGCTTATTATGTGTTAAATACTATTTCCAGTCCCGAGGTAGGTACAAGTTAATTAAGTTGGACCCAATAGGACCTAAAGCCAAAAGGCAGTTAGGCCCCTCTCCAGTCTATAACTCCCCCTCTAGACTGCAATCTCATTGTGGGCAGGGAACAGGTCTGCTAATTCTATAGCATTGTACTCTCCCAATTGCTTCGTACAGTGCTGTGCACATAGTAAGCACTCAGTAAATACCATTGATAGAGTTAAAGGAAGGTCGGTATCAGAGACTGACATCAGACACACACGGGAGACAAAATCCACACGTGGGAACAATTTTAAAAAACAATGAGAAGATGTGGGCTCTGGCTCTCTCCTGGGTGTACAGTGCTTTCCTGGCTTGTCACTCCTCATCTCCATGGTTGAGCCAGTTAAGGAGCAGCTCGTTTTAATGGATAAGAGCCCGAGCCTGGGAGTAAGAAGGACCTGGGTTCTAATCCCAGCTCTGCCACAATCCTACTGTGTGACCTTGGTTAAGTCACTTCACTTCTCTGAGCCTCCGTTACTTCATCTGTAAAAAGGGGGTTAAGACTGGGAGCCCCATGTGGGACGGCGACAATGTCCAGCCTGATTACCTTACATCTCCCCATTGCTTAGAACAGTGCTTGGCACATAGTGAGTGCTTAACAAGTACCATCGATAGTATTCCAAAGGCAGAAAATGTCCCAGCTAAAGGAAGACTAACAGCTTCATTCTGTTTCCCAAGATGGAGGGACTTGTTTGTTTTTAAAAGTGAGTCACATTTCTCCGAAGTCCATAACACTGATCTTATTCCGTCCTTCTTGGACAGCTCTCTCCCACCCCTGGTACCTTCACCACAGAGTTGAACTCAGGCGTTTGAGTAATGTGTTTTTAACCCCAGTCCAAAAGTTCCGGCATTTTCCTTCTGTTTCAGAACACTCTGGAAACAAGGATAATTCCACTTGGACTTGTTTGGTCAGTCCCTTATTCTCTCTGACATTCTTCCAACAAAACCACACAGTGCTTAATAAATGCCATAATTATTGTTAAGACGATTTTCCTTCCCAAGTCCCCCAAAATCCAGGAAGGGCTTAGTTGACCCTGAGTTTAAATCTTAGCTACTTTAGATTTCTAAAGTAGCACCTTTAGGAGTCAAATCTGACTCTCTAGCAAGTTTGGATTTCAGTTTAAACATAGCAAAGTCAGAGAATATGCCACCTTCTACTTCATGTTCCCAATGGCCTAATACACTAAAGCTCTTTCCCGAGATCTTAGTTCAGTAAAAAGCATTAATTTGCTACTAGAGTCACTTAACTCTGTGCCTCAGTTCCCTCATCGGCAAAATGGGGATTCAATACCTGCTTCCCCTCCTACTTTGACTGTGAGCCCCATGTGGGATCTGATTATCTTGTATCAAACAATTTATTGTATTTATTCAGCACTTACCGTGTGCAGAGCACTGTACTAAGTTGGGATTGTACTATATAACAGTGGGTAGACATGTTCTCTGCCCACAAAGAACTTACAGTCTAAAGGAGGAGACAGACGCGAATACAAACTAAAGATATATATATATATATCACCCCTGCTTCAGCCCCAAAACACGTATATATATATATATACGTGTTTTGGGGCTGAAGCGGGGGTGAGTAAAGGGAGCAAATCAAGGTGACGCAAAAGGGAGTGGGAGAAGAAGAAATGAGGGCTTAATCGGGGAAGGCCTCTTGCAGACGGGCCTAAAATGAGGCTTTGAAGGTGGGGAGAGCAATTGTCTGGCAGATACGAAGAGGGGAAGGCATTCTAGGACAGAAGCAGGACCTATAAGAAAAGTGCTTAGCACATAGTGAGCATTTTTTCCATGCTTCTTAGACAGTTCTCTCTCACTCTTGTCTCCCCCTTCTAGACTGTGACCCTGTTGTTGGGTACGGATGGTCTCTATATGCTGCCGACTTGTACTTCCCAAGCGCTTAGAACAGTGCTCTGCACACAGTAAGCGCTCAATAAATATGATTGAATGAACAGTAAGTGCTCAATAAATACGATTGAATGAATGAACTTATTTTACATTTTACATTCTCTAAACTAAACTAAGGCATTAGGGTAACATCCTTTTAACCTCAGCCCAAAAGTTCTAGCATTTTCCTTCAGTTTCAGAATACCCTGGAAACCAGGATAATTCCTTGAACTTGAACTGGAGCACAGTTACTATTCTTAGAATGCCCTCAATTCCTGGTGATGCCAACAGAAACTTGGCACATTTACATTTTAAGATCCTTAAGGACAAGATGAGAATCTAAAATGTAAAATAAGTTCATTCATTCAATCGCATTTATTGAGCACTTACTGTTCATTCAATCGCATTTATTAAGCACTTACTGTTCATTCAATCGTACTTATTGAGCGCTTACTGTGTGCAGAGCACTGTACTAAGCGCTTGGGAAGTACAAGTCGGCAGCATATAGAGACCGTCCCTACCCAACAAGGGGCTCACAGTCTAGAAGGGGGAGACAGACAACAAAACATGTGGACAGGTGTCAAGTCACCAGAATAAATACAAATAAAGCTAGATACACATCATTAACAAAATAAATAGAGTAGTAAATATGTACAAGAACAAGAACAATTACAAGTAATGCTTGTCGATTCACTGAATAGGATGGTGGTGATCTGAAGAATGAATACACATTCCAAATGTCTGAAGCTCTCCGCGGGGCTTTCCTCAAGCCCAAAGATACCCTTAAACTGTGAGTCTCCTTTGGGACAGAGACTGCATCCAACCTGATTACCTTGTATCTATCTACCCCAGCGCTCAGATCAGTGCTTGATACATATTAAATGCTTAGCTGATACCATTACAAAAAATCTGGCAAGAAACTCTGATGAAGACGGAGGAAAATCTCTCAAATGTCTCATTCCTTAGGTCACCCTTCCTTCTCAAAAAAGGCAGCTCTAAGCCCCACACCCTGGCTACTCAGGCTCGAGAGAGAAGCAGTAAATCTCCCCGCCACCCGCCCTCACCCCAACTCTGGTCTGCCTTCAATCCTGGACTGCGGGAGAGTGAACCCCGTGTCAACATGTTCTCTTCGCTCTGGAATTTAGCGAGGGGAAACTCTGAACTGAAAACCGCTCTTGGCAACCGTGCCTATTATTCCCTCGCACAGTCCAAAGACGTGTGGCCCAAGCCCTGGACCCTGCAGCCCAAAATGCGCTTCGGGGATGGCTCGGAACTGCCATCCCCCCAACCCACCCACCCCCTCCCAGAGACAGGCCGGAATCGACAAATTGTGCAAAAAAAAAAAAAAAAAAAGGGAGCGTGTGTTTCCCATCAGGGCTCATTTTGCCAACGATAATCGGTTCTTTTCATTCATTCATTCAATCGCATTTATTGAGCACTTACTGTGTGCAGAACACTGTACTAAGCGCTTGGGAAGCACAAGTCGGCAACATATGGAGACGGTCCCTACCCAACAACGGGCTCACAGTCTAGGAGGGGGAGACAGACAACGAAACAAAGCATGTAGACAGGTGTCAGAATTGTTAGAACAAACAGAATTAAAGCTATATGGGCTATGCCTGGATTCTACTCCTGCAAAGTTCTTTCTCAAATACTGCATCAATTTCTTGGCTGATTTCCTTGTCTCCAGCTTCTTCCCCTCCAGGCCTTACCGTATTCTGCGTCCCTGACCAAAATGCTTCCTATTTCAGCTAGCCATCTTGCGGGGAGGAGGGAGGCCCTCATTAAAGTGCAGTAAAACCACTCAACGCAGTAAAGACAGTCAGCTCATGCGAATAAGCCTGGCCCACCAAGAAAATGGAAATTATAACCAGCCGTCTCAGCCCTCGATACCAAGCCCGGCCCTTCTGAAAACATTCTGTATCGGAACAGAAATGAGGAGAGTGTTTGTGATGTAATTTCTAAATCTACAACCGCTTGTAGAGCCTCAGTGCTCGGCCAGCTAGCTTACTGACCTTTTTGAAACACTTCAGCTTTGAAGAAATTAATTCAACTCACCCCTCTGTCTCCTTTCTCTTAGCTTCGGCCCTCTCTGGCGGCGACTTCCCTCTCCGAAGGGACGTCCGGAACTGAACCAGCTCTACACCTTGTTAGCCTGAAGGTAGAAACGGCAAAATGGCAGGAACAGGTTAGTTAAACCAGCTGTTGCCCATCAGGCAAATGCCTTCAGCTGGCACTAATCAGCCCTCGGAGAACCTGAACTCAATCAATAGCCAATTAAGCGGTGGGACACAAGCAGGATTCTGACCCGAGTTTGGAATCAAGTCACCCCATTTCCACGGTGACCTGATCTTAAAAGTCATAACAGTTCGGACGCATTTTATGGGTTTTTTTTTAATCAACTGTAAAAACGGTTTATGTTTATCAAGCAGCAGAAATGTTTGAACGTGGGCGGAGAAGCAGGAGTTAAATGGAGAGAGAAATCTCTTGTGCTTTCTAACCTCCAGACAAGTGTCAGCACGAGGGAAGCACCATGACCCCTGGGAGTCAGAGGACCTGGGTTCTAATCCTGGTTCTGCCACTTACCTACTGCGTGACTTTGGGAGAGTCACAACTCCTCTATTCCTAAATTCCCTCATTTGTAAAGTGGGGATTAAGCACCTGTTCTCCCTCCTGCTTAAGGCTGTGAGCCCCACATGTTTATCTTGTACCTCCCCAGAATCCCAAGTGCTTAGTACAGTGCTCTGCACACAGTAAGCGCTCAATAAATACGATAGAATGAATGAATGAATTTAGCACAGTGCTTGGCACACAGTACAGTGCTCTGCACACAGTAAGCGCCCAATAAATATTCATTCATTCATTCAATAGTATTTATTGAGCGCTGTGTGCAGAGCGCTGTACTACTACTACTACTAATAATAATAATAATAATGGCATTTATTAAGCGCTTACTATGTGCAAAGCACTGTTCTAAGCCCTGGGGAGGTTACAAGGTGATCAGATTGTCCCTTGGGGGGCTCACAGTCTTAATCCCCATTTTACAGATGAGGTCACTGAGGCCCAGAGAAGTTAAGTGACTTGCCCAAAGTCACACAGCTGACAGTTGGCAGAGCCAGAATTTGAACCCGTGACCTGTGACTCCAAAGCCCGGGCTCTTTCCACTGAGCCACGCTGCTTCACTAAGCACTAAGCACTTGGGAAGTCCAAATTGGCAACATCTAGAGATGGTCCCTACCCAACAGCGGGCTCACAGTCTAGAAGGGAGAGACAGACAACAAAACAAATTAACAAAATAAAATAAATAGAATAAATATGTGCAAATAAAATAGAGTAATAAATATGTACAAATATATATATGTATACAGGTGCTGTGGGGAGGGGAAGGGGGTAAGGTGGGGGGGTGGGGAGGGGGAATAAATATGACTGAATGAATGAATATTAAGTGCTTAAATACCACAGTTGTCGTTATTATTAATATAATTATTATAGCAGTAAGGTGCACTTAGCATGAACTGCTTAGGTCCTGGAAAATCGCCATTTCTGACACACACACACACACACACCTCACAGCATGAAGCTTGATTAGTTAGATGTCGGCAGCAAGGAAGCAGGCTGATAGATAACCGGGGCCTGGATTAGAAACTAGCTCAACATTTCCCTCAGTTCCCACGAATGAAGGGAAAATCGTGGCCATTTCCCAGTAACAGCATGACAGATAGGAACGATTTCAAATGAAAACAATGAGAATTGTGGTATTTGTTAAGTACTTACTCTGTGCCAGACACTGTTCTAAGGGCTGGGGTGGATACAAGCAAATCGGGTTGGACACAGTCCCTACCCCACACAGGGCTCACAGTCTCAATCCCCATTTTGCAGGTGAGGTAACTGAGGCACAGAGACTTAAGTGACTTATCCCAGGTCACACAGCAGACAAGTGGAGGAACCAGGGCAAGAACCCAGGACTTTCTGATTCCCAGGCCCTGGAGTCAGGTGTAAATAAGCTCATTATGGGCAGGGAACAGAGCATGGATTTGGGAGTCAGAAGTTGTGGGTTCTAATCCCTGCTATGCCACTTATCTACTGTGTGACCTTGGGAAAATCACTTAACTTCTCTGTGCCTCAGTTTGCTCATCTGTAAAATGAGGATTCTACACTGTAAGCCCACTGTTGGGTAGGGACTGTCTCTGTATGTTGCCAGCTTGTACTTCCCAAGTGCTTAGTACAGTGCTCTGCACACAGTAAGTGCTCAATAAATATGATTGATGATGATGATAAATACGATTGATTGATTGATTAAAAGTGTAAGCCTCATGAAGGACAGGGACTGTGTCCAACCTGATTACCTTGCATCTACCCCAGTGCTTACAGCAGTGCTTGGCACATAGTAAGCGCTTAACAAATACTATTATTATTGTTGTTATTATTATTCTGTCTGATAATTCTGTGGTACTGTACTCTCCCAAGGGTTTAGTACAGTGCTCAGCGTGTAGTAAGGGTTCAATAAATATCATTGATTGACTGATGACTTGCTTGATAGTATTAATCTTCAGGTTAAGCTTAAGATGTTATTCAAAGTCACCTCTCGCCTCCTTCCATTCTCTCACTGGATCATGCTGCCCTTTCCGATTTATGAGAAGGAAAGGGCCAAAGCTTAATGGACCCCAAACCACCTAAATCCAAAACACCTGGGCATCCTGTGACCACGCTGACTTGCTGACATTGCTCCTTATGCGGCCAATACAGAGCCGTCCGTGCCCAAGGTCGAACTGACTGTGCAGAGCAAGCAGGTGGGACGATTATAACCGTGATGCCAGGCTTCTTGGAGTATATTTTACAGGGATGGTGAAATCCCTGTGGGAGCTTTGGGAGGAGGAGAGAGGTAGAGTGTGGAATCAATTCCTGTTCCTTCCCCTTTCCTCAGGAAAAGTATTCACCAGCCATTGGGCAAGTACCCACATTTTCTCTGGAGTAGTCAAACTTTTTTTTTTGGTAGTATTTGTTAAGATCTTATTATGTGCCAGACACTGTACTAAGCACTGGGGTAGATACCAGATAGGTTAGACGCAGTTCATGTCCCACATGGGGCTCACGGGCTTAATCCCCTTGTGACAGATGAAGTAACTGAGGCCCAGAGAGGTTAAGTGACTTGCCCCAGATCACACAGCAGATAAGTAGTGGAGCTGGAATTAGAACTCAAGTGCTTCCGATTCTCAGACCCGCGCATGGCGTACTGGATCGAGCATAGGCCTGAGAAGGTCATGGGTTCTAATCCTGACTCCACCACTCGTCTACCGTGTGACCTGGGGCAAGTCACTTAACTTCTCTGTGATTCAGTTACCTCATCTGTAAAATGGGGAATCGTCATCATCATCAATCGTACTTATTGAGCGCTTACTATGTGCAGAGCACTGTACTAAGCGCTTGGGAAGTACAAATTGGCAATATATAGAGACAGTCCCTACCCAGCAGTGGGCAGTGGGCTGTGGGCTCACAGTCTAAAAGGGGAATGAGACTGTGAGCCCCACCAGGGACAGGAACTGGGTCCTACCCAAATTTGCTTGTGTCCACCCCAGCGCTTAGTACAGTGCCTGGCACATAATTACATAAATACATAATTATTAATTTTATAATTATTAACTAGGCCATTCTGCTTCCTTAGGTAAGCTAAGACAGGCCATTGGGTACTACTGCTCTAATTCCTAGTAGGTCTCCAATAATTGCTGAGCTCAGGAACTGGGAGAGAACAACAACAACAATAATAATAAGTTTTAAGTGCTTATTAGGTGCCAAGCACTGTACTAAGAGCTGGAGTAGATGCAATATATGCAGGTCAGATTCAGTTCCTGGGACTCATAGCTTACAGGAAAGGGATGATGGGCATTTAATTCCCATACAGATGAGGAAACTGAGGCACGGAGAAATGAAATGACTTGCTCAAGGTCATCCAGCAGACAAGTGGTAAAGTCAGGTCAAGAACGATAAGTCCTGGCATATGAATTTGGCCAGTCTCCAAACCCGAACCTAGTTTCTGCCAGTTCGATTATAATGATGGAAGAAACCCAAGGGTAACCCGCTCAGCCACAAATCTGACTGGTGTGTGTTTTCCACATCCAAGTTAGATCCCAGTGGTGACGTTGTAGGAGAAGGGAAATGAGAGGAGGTGGTGCAAAATGGAAAACAAGAAACGAGCACCTTTCTGCGGAAAAGTCCAGAGAGAAGCTCCTCAGCAGGAAGCAAAGAACCTCTTCTTGGATATTGAAGTTTTCGATAGTAGAATTACACTGAATTTCCACAGGCCCTGCATAGTGCCTGAGTGGGTGGAAAGAAGAATCACTGGGATTCTGCTTTGCTGATTGTCCTTAAATGCTCTAACACTAGCAAACAATTGATCAGTGATATTTGTTGAACCCTCACTGTGGGCAGAGCACTGTATCAAGCGCTTGGAAGAGTACAACAGGGTTGGTAGACAACGTTCCCTGCTTCAAGGAGCTTACGGTCTAGGTGGGAAGACAGACAATATAAGTAGATAAATCACAGATATGTATGAAGTGCTGTGGAGCTGAGGATGGGGTGAATAAAAGGTGTAAATCCAAGTGCGAAGGCTATGCAGAAGGGAGAGGGAGTAAGGGAAATGAGGGCTTATTCAGGGAGGCCTCTTGGAGGAGATGTGAATTTAAAAAGGCTTTGAAGCTGAGGAGAATGGTGGTGTGTCATATATGAAGGAGGAGGGAGTTCCAAGCCAGATGGAGGATGAAAGCGAGGGGTCGGCGGCGAGAGAGACAAGATCGCGGTACGTGATAATCAGGTTAGGCACAGTCCCTGCCCACAAATGCTGCCATAAATAGCCAAATAGAAAATAGAAAGAACATTACTTCATAAAACCAAGAGCTGAAACAACTAAACAGCGATCAAGAGTATTTTTTGAATCTTTATGAAAGGCAGGGAACTAAACTAAGTGCTTGAGAGAGTACAATACAATAGAGTTGGTTGACACACTTCCCTCAAGAAGTTTAAAATCTAGTGCGATACTTGCTGTGGGAAAATGCGTATGTTTTCCTAGCCTAGCGAGGTGGGAACAAGTAGGCGGATTTTGTGGCCAGTGAAACCTTTTAGGGGACCCTCAAAAGCTTTAAGCGAAGTTGATTCCACCAAACAGGCAGGCTGCAAAGTTGGCTAAGGAGTAGGACCCACCTTGAAGCTAGCAAAACAGACAGCGGAGATTCTCTCCTGTCCCTCCCAGCTCCGGCGATCCAGGGAAAAGTGGAATGTGTACAGTGAGCCTGCAGCGGATGGCTTTGGACTGTTTGCTCAACATATGAAGGGACCAAGGCAAAGACGGGGATAAAGCAGCGAGACGTCAAAATGCCTGGGAAAACCAAAATGGAATGAAACCTGAGATGGGATCGCCTCGGCTATTTTGTGCTATTTATCCATTGGCAGATAATTGACTTTAGGTTTTGAATTACTAAGCCTGGACTGTTGAAACTGCGCATCAGAATTCATTGCAAAGGGAGAATTTTCATTGTCTCTCGAATGGTGCCGTTTCAACATGAGATTTTATTTAAGCTGGTTTGTTTAAAAAAAAAAACTGTCCAGCCAAGAGAGGGGGAGGATCGAAATATCATCTGTGTGATTCAGGGATGAGAATTTGCTTAATCACCTAGGTCATTCGGGCTTCGACCTGGTTTCATTTATGACTAGTAAGACCAGAAATCCGGACTGCTTGGTTTCTGGGAACAGGGAAGGAAGGAAGGAAAGTTTATTCCCTCTCTTTTATTCCCAGGCCTCATGAAATGTTTTGGGGAGCCCATAAGAACATTAACGGCTGACCTAATGGACAGAACTGGCAGTCGGGCAAGTTCAAGACCAACTAGGTGTTCTTGGGCAAGGTACAACCTCTCTGGGGCCTCAGTTTCCCCTTCTGCAAAAGGGGGATAAAATACCCAGTATCCCTCCCTCCTCGGCTATGAGTCCCATGAGGGTCAGGGACTCTGTCTACTCTCATAGCCTCATACCTACCCCAGCACTAAAGTCTTAATAAATGCCATAATTCTGCTTCTCATTAGTAAGTTCATTTCTATTCATGCCTGTCTCCTCTTTGGCTCCTTGTGGGCAGGGAATGTATCTACCAATTCGGTTACGTACTATTCTCTCTGCACACAGTGTTCAATACATAGCACTGCTTGAGTGATTTGCTACTATCGTCTGACACCTCCAGAGGTTGCCTGTGGGGTAGAATAGCCACCCTCCCTCTCACTGCTCGTTCTGGTTGTTGCCTTCCATGCCCATCCGGCTGGTTTTCTCTCTCATTCCACTGGGAACTGTGACCTCAGGGTCCAAGCCCGGCCCCCGGAGCGCTGCCACTAGGGTCGGCCTTCCCACCCATGATCAGGGTGCTGGCTGTCAAGGGGAATTGTTCAACAGCTCCCGGGGGGCACCCAGTGGGTGATGGAGCGGGGTCTCAGGGACAGAAGAGGAAAGCAGGGATGGAGAAGAGGATGACATGAGGCCTGAGAACGTGAAAAGGAAGCCATACTGAGGCACTGGAGAAGCGGCGTGCTCTAGCAGAAAGAGGCGAGTCAGAGGACCCGAGTTCTCATTCCGGCTCTGCCACCTGCCAGCAGGACTGTCTCCAGTGTGATTATCTTGCATCCATCAATCAATCAATGGTATTATTTGAGCATTTACTGAGGGCAGAGCATTGCACTAAGTGCTCGTAAGAGAGTCGACAGACATGATTCCTGCCCATATGTACCCCAACGTTTAGTCAAGGGCTTGCCACAGAGTACATGCTTAACAAATACCTCAATTGTTGGGGTACAAGATAGTCCCTGTCCCACATGAGGCTCTCAGTCTTAATCCCCATTTTACAGCTGAGGTAACTGAGGCCCTGAGGAGTTAAAGGGACTTGCCCGGGGTCACACATCAGACAAGAGGAAGAGCTGGGATTAGAACCCAGGTCCTCTTGTGCTCTAATCACTACGCAACGCTGCCATTGAGGAAGATAACATCAAACCAAACACACCTTTTGACCTTTTAACTGTGATTCCTGGCTTCTAAGTGCTGTAAAAGCCAAGCTCACTGTGACTCTTAGGCCTTTGGGAAATAGTTTGGTATCCCCTATTCAGTACTGACTCCCTACATATCAGGACAGTTAAAATAAAAATCCATTCGGGATCAAAGAATTCACCGTCCCACTAATATAGCGGGAACACTTCAAGCAACAATTTAGCCCCATCCGATGCTTTATCAATCATTATCATTGAACGTCTTTTGGAACCAAAATATGAATAACATGTCCAGGAGAGGTTTTAAGTGAAATAAATGGGTGTTTCCTTTGGAAACGGATTTAACCTTCACAGGTAGATTGGACTCCTTTCTGTCCAAAGCCATCTAATTTATTCCCAGAGAAAATGTAGCCTGGGCAGTGACTGCTGGGGACTTCTCTGAGCCAGGAGACCCGGGTTCTAATCCTCATTCAACCGTTTACCTGCTGAGTGACCCTGGGCAAGTCACTTCACTTCTCGGTGCCTCAGTTACCTCATCTGTAAAATGGGGATTAAGACTGTGAGTCCCACGTGGGATGGTGCAATTTGCCTGCATCCACCCTAACACTTAGTACAGTGTCTGGCATGCAGCAAGCACTTAATTAAAGCCACCACAATTATTACACGAGCGGCCAGAAAGATATTAGCCACTGGGCGAGGGTGGGTGATTGGGATCACCACCCCTGCAGCTTTGTGGGCTTGCCTATTTTGCCCACCTTGCCCCTAGCAGTACGGAGAAGGCCACTGAGGTTGGAACAGCAGGCCACAAGGGCTACTGCTTTTCCCCCAACCAGCAAACACGCTCCCTGCCGAACCCAGAGCATCTTCTCCGGGTGGGCCTGCCGTTTACCCTCTAAGCCCTCGCCCTGGTGACTGTCTCGTTTTTGCCCCCCTCCCAAATTCCCCCATTCGATTTTGCCCCAACACTCAACAGGGCTCCCCTGAATAGTCCTTTTCGACTTCTTGATAATAATAATGTTGGCATTTGTTAAGCGCTTACTATGTGCAAAGCACAGTTCTAAGCGCTGGGGGGGATCCATGGCGATCAGGTTGTCCCACGTAGGGCTCACAGTCTTAATCCCCATTTTACAGATGAGGGAACTGAGGCTCAGAGAACTTAAATAACTTGCCCAGGGTCAAGTGGCAGAGCGGGGATTTGAACCCATGACCTCGGACTCCAAAGCCCGTGCTCTTTCCACTGAGCCATGCTGCTTCCACGCTGATCTTGCTGCTCTGACTGTGCAGAACTGCTAAGGAAGCAGCATGGCCTGGCGGAAAGAGTCCGGAGCTGGATTCTAACCTTGGCTCTGCCACTTGCCTGCCTGGAGTTCTTGGGCAAATCACCTGACTTCTCTGTGCCTCAGTTTCCTCATCTATAAAATGGGGGGCTCATTTTTCTTAGCTTCGGAGCCCTACGTGAAACCGTGCCTGACCTGATTATTTTGTTTCTATCATAGTGCTTGGTATAATGCTTGGCATTCATTCATTCATTCATTCAATCGTATTTATTGAGCGCTTACTGTGTGCAGAGCACTGTACTTGGGAAGTACAAGCTGGCAACATATAGTCGGTCCCTTCCCAACAACGGGCTCACAGTCGAGAAGTTTCATCACTCCTGGTGTCTCTCTCCGATCCCTTCTTTCCACTTGGATACTGAGGCCCCCGAGGAACAAGGACTGTTTCTAATTCCTGCCTTAGTAATCAAGCCATCCGTTGTATTTACTGAGCGCTTACTGTGTGCAAAGACATTAATATCAATAAATAAATGACAGATAGATACATATGTACTGTGGGGATGGGAGGGAGGATGAATGAAAGAGCAAGTAAGAGCAGTGCAGAAGGGAGTGGAAGAAGAGGCGAGGACGACTTAGGGAAGGATTCTTAGAGGAGATAGACTTTCAGTACGGCTTTGAAGTGGGAGAAAGCAATTACCTGTCTAGGCTGCCCCTTCTTTCAACAACTATCATTTGCTCCCTAGTCGGAGGGCTTAAAGCCCTCCCCTTTTCATTCATTCATTCATTCAATCGTATTTATTGAGCACTTACTGTGTGCAGAGCACTGTACTAAGCGCTTGGGAAGTACAAGCTGGCAACATATAGGGACGGTCCCTACCCAACAACGGGCTCACAGTCTAGAAGGGGACTTATTGCAAGACTTATTGCAAGACCCCTTATTGCAAGGCTCAGCAACTGATCATCACCATCAATTGTATTTATTGAGCGCTTACTATGTGCAGAGCACTGTACTAAGCGCTTGGGAAGTACAAATTGGCAACATATAGAGACAGTCGCTACCCAACAGTGGGCTCACAGTCTAAAAGAAACTGATGTCTTCAAGGCTAGTAACACCTATCTATGCAAGGTCATAGGGCAGATAACAACATCCTGCACAATAATAATAATAATAATAATGGCATTTATTAAGCATTTACTAGGTGCAAAGCACTGATCTAAGCACTGGGAAGGTTACAAGGTGAGGCACAGAGAAGTCAAGTGACTTGCCCATAACAAGCGCTTAAATAGAGCCCAGCGCTTAGAACAGTGCTTTGCACATAGTAAGCGCTTAACAAATACCATTATTATTATTATTATTAAATAGAGAAGCGGCACGTTGTAGTGGAAAGAGCATGGGCACGGGAGTACGAGGGCCTGGGTTCTAATACTGACTCTGCCAATCGCTTAGACTGTGAGCCCACCGTTGGGTAGGGACTGCCTCTATATGTTGCCAACTTGTACTTCCCAAGCGCTTAGTCCAGTGCTCTGCACACAGTAAGCGCTCAATAAATACGATTGATTGATTGCTCTGTGATCTTGAACAAGTCACTTAACGTCTCTGTGCCTTGGTTTTCCCACCTGCAGAATGGAGATTAAATACCTGTTCTCCTGCCTACGTAGGCTTAGAGCCTATGCAAGACGGGGACTGTGTTCTACCTAACTTGTACCTTCCCCAGAGCTTGGAACAAATACCATTAAAATACCTTTAAAAAATGCCACAACTATTCTTACGAATTCCAGCAGCTCTGAAAACTGGACTGACGGCAATAATTCACTTCTTCCCACCCAGTGCTCTGTGCAGGACTCCGAGGCATTGTGTTGGCACCAGGAATAACCGCAGATTTCCCCAAGGCCTCGAGCCATCCATCATACACTTACCATTTTGATTTTGATAGTTTCAAATTGGGTATTTAAGGCTGAAAATATCCCCCCAATTGGAGGGGAGAAAAAAATCTCTGGCAAGCATTCGGATTCATGTATCTGCGGTCAAATATGAATCTTAAGTGTCTTTAAAACAGAAGAAGGCCCAGGTTCTTAATGGCATGCCTCTTTAAACCGGCAGGTTTGAAATTTCAACTCTAATTCTGAGTTTGACAGATTTTTGGCAAATTTGAAAGTAAAATAAGAAGAAGTGAAGCAATGGAAAAACTCTATGAGTCTACAGTACTGAACAGGAGGTATTTATAATCCTCCACATGTGTTTTAAAGCTTTATTTGAGAGGGGAGAGAGAATGAAAGCGAGCGAGAGAGAGAGCACATATTCCAATTGAGGTCTAATGAATAGTTCTCCATCCAGGAACAGATAGATTTCTCTATAGAACAGATAAGAAATTCATCTCTAATTTGGAACAAGAGATGGGTAATTCATCTTGTTTAATACTTTTCATTTGGGTCAAAATATTCTTTAACATCCTCTCCATCTGTCTAATTTGTTCTTCGATTTTACAACTAGTGCAGGAATCAGATACTAGTTCTCTTTCACAGTTGGGGAGTTGGAATCACATGGCGGGGGACAGAGCTAGTGAGGAGCAATGAGGCCTAGTTGGGGATCAGAAGACCTGGGTTCTAATCCTGACTCTGCCAATGGCCTGCTGTGTCCCCTTGGCCAGTTCCTTAATTTCTCTGTGCCATCACTTCTGTCATCTGTAAAATGGGGATTAAATCCCTGTTCTCCCTCCTATTTGGACTGTGAGCCCCATGAAGGACAGGGACTGTCCTAGCTGATTAACTTGTACCTACCCCACTGTTTAGAACAGTGCTCAAATAGTACACTTAGAACAGTGCTTTGCACATAGTAAGCGCTTAAGAAATGCAATCATTATTATTATTTCAATGACAGTACTATTATTACTGTTGGACAACAATGGCTAGAAGTTGTAGTTAGTGGTAGAGGTGGATGGTATGGACCTTGACGGATGAAAAGGAAGGGATGGCGGCACTGAAAATAATAACAATAATAACAGAAGAGAAGCAGTGTGGCTCAGTGGAAAGAGCCCAGGCTTTGGAGTCAGAGGTCATGGGTTCAAATCCCGGCTTCACCAATTGTCAGCTGTGTGACTTTGGGCAAGTCACTTAATCAATCAATCAATCGTATTTATTGAGCGCTTACTGTGTGCCGAGCACTGTACTAAGCGCTTAACTTAACTGACAACTTCCTGGGACTCGGTTATCTCATCTGTAAAATGGGGAATAAGACTGTGAGCCCCACGTGGGACAACCTGATCACCTTGTATCCTCCCCAGTGCTTAGAACGGTGTTTTGCACATAGTAAGTGCTTAATAAATGTCATTACTATTATTATTAATAATAATAACAACAACGGTATTTGTTAAGTGCTTATTATCATCATCATCATCAATCGTATTTATTGAGCGCTTACTATGTGCAGTGCACTGTACTAAGCGCTTGGGAAGTACAAATTGGCAACATAATGTGCCATAATAAGCCATAATGTGCTTATTATGTGCAAAGCACTCTTCTAAGCCCTGGGGTAAATACAATCCCCTGTCAGCGGCATCTTCTTCAAATGTGAAGGGCAACTAGAGAATGTGAGGACAACCAGAGAAGATTCTAAACTGAGCCCCATGTGGGACAGAAACTGTGACAGGCTCAAATTCCTGTTTCCTTCCCAGTGCTCAGTAAGGTGCTTGGCACAGAGTAAGCGCTTAACAAATACCACAGTATGACCTCAGTTATTCAATACAGATGGAGAGAAAATGGGGGAAGACAGGACACAAAGGATCCGGGAACCACAGAGGAACCCTGCAAGCAAAGATAAAGATGGAAAGACAGAGCAGACACAGAAACACACACACTCCCTGACATTTGCACCGACACATTCCCTCTCTTCCCTCCGCACACACTCACCAGGAGCTCTTGTAAGTCGGAGCTTCGTCTGTGGCCGCACTGGTAGCGTCAGGATCGTTTTCGCCTGCCGCAGAAAGAAGCTTCCAACGGTGACCTGCGCTGGGATGGACTGGAAGCATGAAACTGAAATCCATGTCAAATGTTCCAAAGACATAAAAAGGGAAGAACATCTTTCCGGGGGTCATAAAAGATGCAAAGGCATTTTTGAAAGAAAAGGTGTTTATTGTAGTGAAAATATGCCATGGTTATGTACAAAAAAAAAAGATCACGTGTATAATGAAAAGTCTTCTCAATTTGATTCCTAGCTAGGGTTAGACTAGAAACTGTAATGACTAATTCACTTGGGGTCCTGGGGAAATTGTTATTGTTGGATAGGAATAACTTTAAAGTGAACAGCATCCCCCATGAACTGTGCTGAAAATGTAACAATAATAATAATGATGGGATTTGTTAAGCGCTTACTATGTGCGAAGCACTGTTCTAAGCACTGGGGGGGATACAAAGTGATCAGGTTGTCCCACATGGGGCTCACAGTCTTAATCCCCATTTTACAGATGAGGGAACTGAGGCTCAGAGAAGTTAAGTGACTTACCCAAGGTCACACAGCTGACAAGTGGCGGGGCTGGGATTCGAACCCTTGACCTCTAGCTCCCAAGCCCGGGCTCTTAGAAGAGGACAGGGACAATGTAAAATACATATCCCCATGCAGCTTAGAAATATTTTGCTATAGTTATTTTTATTCATTTACCATCCAAATGTCATTCCCACATTGGGAACTAGGCTATCTGGGCCCTATTTACCCTTCTATCTCTGGGTACTGTGTGACCCTGGGCAAATCATTACACCACTCTGTGCTTCAATTTCCTCATTCCTAAAATGGGATTACACTCCCTACTTCACGTTGTGAGGATTTGGGAAATGATGTGTGGGGAGTAATAATAATGATGGCATTTATTAAGCGCTTACTATGTGCAAAGCGCCGTTCTAAGCGCTGGGGAGGTTACAAGGTGATCAGGTTGTCCCACGGGGGGCTCACAGTCTTCATCCCCATTTTACAGATGAGGTACCTGAGGCCCAGAGAAGTTAAGTGACTTGCCCAAAGTCACACAGCTGACAATTTGAGGAGCCGGGATTTGAACCCGTGACCTCTGACTCCAAAGCCCGGGCTCTTTCCACTGAGCCACGCTGCTTCCCCTGCTCCTCAGGGGGAAATGTCTACAGACCTCATTATCGATGACGTGTCTCCTCGGGCTCATCTGTGGAGATTAACACAAGTGCCAGTGAGAGTCACAACGTCTCTTTAGGGTTTATCGTGAGGAGACCGAACGCGCCATGAATCATCCCAGCTGGGGATCTGATTACAGCAGGATGGCCCCACCCGTGTCTGCTGTGACTCACTGCAAACCATTTAGAAAATACCAAAAAAAGACCGTGACCCCATCTTTCTCGGCTCAGCGATCTCGAGGGAGCGCAGATAAGAAACACTTCTCCTCAGGAACGTCAAATGCCGGAATACTTGGGTTTCCATCCCCTCCCCTTGGCATTTTATTTATGGTATTTGTAAGTGCTTGCTATGTGTCCAGTACTGTTCTAAATTAATCAGGTCAGACACGGTCCCTGTCCCCCGACGGGACTCACAGTCTTGGTTGGTTCTGAATCCCCATTTTGAAACTGAGGCGCAGAGAAGTGAAGCGATCTGTCCAAAGTCACACAGCAGGCAAGTAAGCAGAGCTGGGATCAGAAATCAGGTCCTCTTAAATGAAGGCCCCCGTTTTTTCCACCGGGCCACACTGCTTTCAACGTTTCTGGGGAAAAGTTTAAAATCAATTCAAGAATGGCTAGATCTTGTTGCAGCCTGAGTGTGAACTCCTGGAGGGAAGGAGCCATGTCTACCAATTTTACTGAACTCTCCCAAATTCTTAGTGCAGTGCCCTGCACGCGGTAGGCGATCAATACGTATGATTGATTGAAAATACCTCCGCTAGGATGATGCCTCAACAAACTCTTAGCGCAATGCTCTGAGTAGGTGCTCAAAAAATACGATTTACTAAAAATGGGCCCGCTAGGTTGATGCCTCAAGGCAGTTGAGGTTTACACCGGGGATTTGTAGGCCGTAAACACTTTTATCAATTCTGTAGTACTGTACTCTCCCAAGTGCTTAGCACAGTGCGCTGCACACAGTAAGCGCTACATAAATACCTTTGATGAGCTGGTTGATAGACATTACTCACAGGTGTCCCCGCACTTGTTTAAAGTCCACAGAGGATTTTTGTTGGTGATTCCTATCTTAAAACCAAGGATTGCTTTAGGTGAACGCGACTTTTTGAAACTTAGCACCTCCATGTCATGTCGATTCTGCTCTTTAGATGAAGATATTCGATCATCAACTGGGCTCAGTTTCTCTTTGTCACCTCCAAAGGTAGAAATGGGAACCTGATTGGTGGTGTTTAGTTAGGTGTATATTTGCTAAATGACAGCTCTAGAGGGGTTTTACAATAGGGAAGACCTTCATCCATCTGTCCGGAGTGATATAGAGGTCGGAGTCAGAGGTCATGGGTTCAAATCCCGGCTCCGCCGACTGTCAGCTGTGTGACTTTGGGCAAGTCACTTCACTTCTCTGGGCCTCAGTTACCTCATCTGTAAAATGGGGATTAAGATTGTGAGCCCCCCGTGGGACAACCTGATCACCTTGTAACCCCCCCAGCACTTAGAACGGTGCTTTGCACATAGTAAGCGCTTAATAAATGCCATCATTAGTATTATTAAACACACGTAGACCTCTTAGATGCAGAGAAATGGAATGGTAAGATATAGGTCAGTGTACGCACAAGATATTGGCTAGTTTAAGCATAGGTGGTTTGCTTATCAGTGGGTCTTTAAGGAGCTAGAGAAGGATTCCCACAATAAATTCTTTATCCAGGAGTTCGTAGTAGGTCCCGGGATCTGCCAGATCTCCGTAACTAGTTTACATATGCAGAAAATCTAAGTGGGATTAAGAAATTCGCCAAAAGCCACACAACAAATCAAAACGATTGGGACAAGAACTCACAACACCAAGATTTCCAGTCTACTGCCTGGCTAATTCAAATGAATCTTCTTCTTATTGCCAAATCCACAACTACAATACACGAAATATCCTATCTGCGTTACTCCTTTACCTCTAGCGACACAATTTTATCGCACTCAGGCACTCCAAGATATCACAATATATTGGTTTAATCTCTCCAATATCGAGATTTCTCTTCTAATTTTCTTCTCTCCATCCCAGCTAAAGCCACGGGGTCCCTTATGTTGGATCCCCCGCGGAGGCAATTCCCCAGATTAAGTTATAACCATTTCATAGTAACAGGGCTCGTCATCAATCAGCAGCTCAAAAATGCTCATTCTGATGTTTCAGAGGCAATTCCAGCCTTGTCTATACCGTACTCTCCCAAGCGCTTAATCCAGTGATCCGGACATAAGAAATGCTCGATAAATACCTTTGATTGATTGTTTGAATTCACAACTACATCTGAGTTAATTCTCAGTGTCAAGGACATTTTTTGTGCAGATGGGCAGACAGAGCTAAAAATACCTTTTTTTCCTCAGGAGGACTGATGAATTTTTTTTTCCGTATCTCCATGCACTTTGCTGAAAGAGAAATTCATTTGGAGAAGGCTAACCGAAATCCAGCTCTTCACTCTCCACAGTTCCACTGGAATTATTATTGTTATTATTGTATTTGTTAAGTGATTGCTATGTGTTTAACACTGTTCTAAGCATAGGGTAAATACGAGAAAATCAGGTTGAATCCAGTTCCTGTTTCCCATATGACTCACAGTCTACACTGCTTATACTCCTCGAGAACTTAAAAAATGTATATAATACCTGGCCCAAACGAACTACTGACATCAAATCCCTCAGAAATGAACACAATAATACAATACGATGGAATACATTGCCTCTGGTGAAAATATAACCAAAAATAAGCACGCAAAGACCACATTGCATTTTTCAGATCTAATAATAACCCCAGGTTTACATGCCAATATTTTCAAGATAGAAGTCCAGAATAATTAAACAGAAATGGCCCTTTTATAGTCCAGACTCTGAGTCCCCATTCTCTATATTCTGCCTCAGGACTCTGCTGTGGAAATATGGAATGTTGGTTTTTTTTTTTTCCTTTTTAGCTGTAAAACCATTAACTCACCTATTCTTTAGAGTTCCTCTTCTGGAAGCCACAAAAATTCTGAAAAATCTATCTGGGGGTTTAAAAAAAAAGGATATAAGGAGAAAGCTCCCAAATGAATTGTTTTATATAGAAAACACTTCTTCCAATCCAACCCAATCAATTAAATAGCCTAAATGTGCCTAGGAAGTGACAGCAGTGGCCCAGAGCTGTGGCAGAGCGTGATCTTCATTTTCCACCAGTGTCCTGCTGTTGTTGGTGTGGGAACTGCTTACAGATATTTCCTGCAAGGAAAAAATCAGAGAGGACAGTCAATCACTGAAGCAATACTGTTCTGAGTTTCTGAGGTTTGCAATTCTTTTTCATCCCCCATTAATCCTCTGGAGCTGCTCTGTCTGAGAAAGAAAGCGCCTCAACATTTGTGTCATTCATTTATATGCCTGTCTCCCCATAGCACTTATGTAATTTATTTATTTATATTAATTCCTGCCTCCCGCTGAAGACTGTAAGCTCCTTGCGGGCAGGGTCTGTGTCTGCCAACTCTGTTGTACTGTACTCTCCCGGGCGATTAGTGCGGTGGTCTGTACAAAGTGAGCGCTCAATAAATACCACTGTTTGATTGAATCTCTTGGGTCACAGCAGTTTGCAAGGGTTGCTGGGACTGTTTAGATCAATTAAAAGAAAAGAAATTGCACGTGGAGAGGAAAGTCAAGATGAATACAATAAGAGGGCCGGACCTCAAAGGACCCTGTGCAGAGTGACTATTTCTCAAACTTACATTTGATGCTGCCTCACGAATTCGGCAAACTGACGGTCTTTGGCATAAAGTTCTAAAATCCGTATCCTGTCTTGAATTTCCTACCAAAAAAAAAAGCAGGCACATCACAACAGGAAAACCTCGGCGGGCTGAAAATAAGACGCTGATTTGCGAAACGGGACAATTTGGGCCCCGATTGTTTCCCTGAATAAACCGCTGCCTCTTAGGGAGATACCGGCTTGACGTTTCATCACGGAAAGGATTCACGTCCTGTTGTCCGACGAGGTGTCTCCGGAGTACCAACCAACCGCCCCCAAAGCAGGAGACAGAGCAGAGTCCTCACCTCTTTGGAAAGCTCGCTGTTCTCGTAGATGTGCCTGATCTCTTCGCTGCTGAGGTCAGTGGACGTCTCCCCGCTGGTGGAGCTGTAGGAGGTGAGCTGAGGGTGGTTCCTGCCGGAGCGGTCCCATCCGCTGGTGGTGTCGCTCTCAAACATGGGGTTGTACTTCACTGCATTCTCAGTGGACGAGGGGCTGTCATCCTGCCGCCTGGGCCCGGAGGCAAAAACCACCGGTTCACCTGGGGCACCCTCGGATACTCACACGAGGGTCCGGACCGCGAAGAGCGTTCGGCGTGTCGACTCTGCGTCCTCCAGCTCTTCTAGAGTACCGTGCTGAGCGCTAAGCACGGTGCTCTGCACACAAAGACGTTTATCGAGCGTCTACTATGTGCAGAGCACGGTACTAAGTGCTCGGGAAAGCAACGTGGCTTAGTGGATCCAGCAAGGGCCCGAATGTCAGGAGATCTTGGGTTCTAATCCTGTCTGCTGTGTGACCTTGGGCAAATACTAATAATGATGGCATTTATTAAGTGCTTACTATGTGCAAAGCGCTGTTCTAAGCGCTGGGGAGGTTACAAGGCGATCGGGTTGTCCCACGGGGGGCTCACGTCTTTATCCCCATTTTACAGATGAGGGAACCGAGGCCCAGAGAAGTGAAGTGACTTGCCCGAAGTCACCCAGCTGACAAGTGGCGGAGCCGGGATTTGAACCCATGACCTCTGACTCCAAAGCCCGGGCTCTTTCCACCGAGCCATGCTGCTTCTCTTCACTTCTCTGGGCTTCAGTTCTCTCATCTGTAAAATGGGGATTACGACTGGGAGCCCTACTTGGGACAGGGACTGTGTCCAACCCGATTTGCTTGTATCCACCCCGGCACTTGGTCCAGTGCGCAGCCATAGTAAGTGCTTAACAAATAAAATTATCATTATTATTACAACAGAGTTGGTAGTCGTGTTTCCTCCCCACAACGACCTTACAGTCTAGAGGAGCTGACAAATGCTCCCTCAAAAAATACCATCGGCTGACTGATTCTCTCCTCGAAGACGGCCCCTCTGTGAGGGAAGAGACAGTAGGGGAGCTAGCGGTTGGGGACACAATGTGCTAAACACTGCACCATGCACTTCGAACTAACGTGGCCCCTGTCCTCCAAGGGTTTACTGTTATGACAAGGACAGCCAGGATGCAGCTCCGTGAACATGAGCTTGGGAGTCTGCCGGAGAATCGAGTGGGAACATCACCTTTCCATACACATACTTCGCCTCCGTTGCTTCCCCTACCTGCAACTGATTTTAGTGTCTGTCTGAGTCCCGGACTAGATTATAAGTTCTTGTGTAAGAGATCATGTCTATTAGCTCTACTGTACTCTCCCCAGGGCTTAGCACAGTGCTCTCGGACACAATAAGTGCTCAACAAATACCACCGATTCATCGATTAGCAGCCACTCTGCCAAAGGAAAGGGCGGAGTGTTGTGGTACGGAGGTAACTGAAACCCTCCTCCGCTAAGGAAAGACTCATTAATCAATGCTATTTATTGAGTACTTACTGTGTGTAGAGCACTATTATATTCATTCATTCAATCAATCAATCAATCAATCGTATTTATTGAGCGCTTACTGTGTGTAGAGCACTATTATATTCATTCATTCAATCAATCAATCGTATTTATTGAGCGCTTACTGTGTGCAGAGCACTGTACTAAGCGCTTGGGAAGTACAAGTTGGCAACATATAGAGACGGTCCCTACCCAACAGTGGGCTCACAGTCCAGAAGGGGGAGATAATCAATCAATCAATCAATCGTATTTATTGAGCACTTACTGTGTGCAGAGCACTGTACTAAGTGCTTGGGAAGTACAAGTTGGCAACATATAGAGACAGTCCCTACACAACAGTGGGCTCACAGTCTGAAAGGGGGAGACAATCAATCAATCAATCAATCAATCGTATTGAGCGCTTACTGTGTACAGAGCACTATTATATTCACTCATTGCCATATTTATTGAGCGCTTACTGTGTGCAGGGCACTGTATTAAGTGCTTGGGAAGTACAAGTTGGCAACATCTAGAGACGGTCCCTACCCAATAGTGGGCTCACGGTCTAGAAGGGGGAGGCAGAGACCGAAAGAAAACATATTAACAAAATGAAATAAATAGAATAAATATGTACAAATAAAAGAAATAAATATTATAAGCCCTTGGGAGGGGTCTGCTTCCCAACGCCACCACCTCCAAGCCCTGACTCGGGTTAGGAGATCGCCGGACTGAATCGGCAGTCGAATAAGCGAGGAACGGCGTTGCCTAGTGGAAAGACAACTGGCCTGGGAACCGGAGGACGCGGGTTCTAATTCTGGCTCCGCCACTCACCTGCTACGTGACCTGGGGCAAGTCACTTCACTGGGCCTCAGGCTCCTTATCTGGAAACTAGGAATTCAATGCCTGTTCTCCCTCCCACTTAGACCGTGAGCCCTGTGTGGGGCAGGGACAGTGTCCGGCCTGATTGTGCTTGGCGCCTAGTTAGCCCTGAACGAATTTCCTAATTATTGCGCCTATTGTTAAGGGATATGATTTGGGGACACTCACCGGAAGGAGCCCTCAATCTCACTCTTGGCATACTGGCCTCTCAGGGTTCGGGCCAAGAAGAAGATGACGGCGGAGGCCACGAGCAGGAATCCCGCCACGGAGGCGACGGCGATGCCCACCACGAGCGGCTCCGACACGTACTCCTCACAGTGCTGGCCTCGGTACCACCAGTTGGCTCCCACGCGGCACCTACGACAGAGCCCCGACCCAACGATTACCAGAGGGAGGGCCGTTCTAGGATGGGGGGTGCGTGCCTGAATAATAATAATAATAATAATAATAGCATTTATTAAGCGCTTACTATGCAAAGCACTGTTCTAAGGGGTGGGGTGAGCACCGGGCTAGCGAACGGTGGATATTTCGGAGTCGGACGAAAAGTGAGGTGCTTTCAAATTGCCCTCAAGTCGGGGCTCAGATTGTTGTCTTAAAATTACCCATTTGTATGACTCCTCACAGAGCAACACGGAAATCGTCTTTCAGAACAGCACATCCGAAACGGGGGGGGGGAGGTTTTTTCTACCACGCTGGATTATTTTCTTAATTGTATTTGTTAAGAACTTTCTACGTGTCAGAAACTGTAGTAAGCACTGAGGTCATCATCAATCGTATTTATTGAGCACTTACTATGTGCAGAGCACTGTACTAAGCGCTTGGGAAGTACAAATTGGCAACGTATAGAGACAGTCCCTACCCAACAGTGGGCTCACAGTCTAAAAGGTGAGGTGAGTGTATCCACTGAGGTGGATACAAGATCATCAGTGTCCCAGATGGGGTTCACAGTCTTAATCCCCATTTGACAGGTGAGATAACTGAGGTAGAGAGAAGTCAAATGACTCGCTAAGAGGGACCTGGGTTCTTATTCCAGCTCTGCCACCTGTCTGTTGTGTGACCTTGGGAGAGTCACCTAACTTCTCTGTTAGGTGACTTCTTCTGTTAGCTAACTTCTCTAACTTCCCTTTCAGACTGTGAGCCCACTGTTGGGTAGGGACTGTCTCTATATGTTGCCATCTTGTACTTCCCAAGCGCTTAGTACAGTGCTCTGCACACAGTAAGCGCTCAATAAATACTATTCATTGATTGATTCTCTGTGCCTCAATTACCTCATCTGTAAAATGGGGATTAAGACGGTGAGCCCCAGGTGGGATGCAGAGCGTGTCCAACCTGATTAGCTTGTATCAACCCCAGCACTTAGTACAGTACCTGGTACATAGTAAGCGTTTAACAAGTACTACTAAAAGGAAAAATGGAAGGCGTGACTCCAGTCTCCAATCGATGGGAGAATGGCGCTTCTCCAAATTTTGCTTTTTGGAGAGGGTTTGAGGGGGGATCAAATCTTTCTCAGAGGCACTCCCCCATCCTGTATCGTCATGAGTCCTCTGTTGGTTAAGGATTGTCTATATCTGTTGCCGAACTGTATTTTCCAAGCACTTAGTACAGTGCTCTGCACACAGTAAGCGCTCAGTAAATACGACTGAATGAACGAATGGAGTCACCAAGGCCAGACGATAACATCTCATATGTTGCCAATTTGTACTTCCCAAATTATTTGTAATTCCCAGAGTTATTAAGCACTTACTGTAGGAAATATGTCTACCAACTCTATTGCATTGTACTCTCCCAAACGCTTAGTACAGTGCTCTGCACACAGCAAGTATTTAATCATTATCAATGATATTTATTCAGCACTTACTTTGTGCAGAGTTATTAAGCACTTATTGTAGGGAATATGTCTACCAACTCTATCCAAATGCTTAGTACAGTACTCTGCACACAGCAAGCATTTAATCATTATCAATGATATTTATTCAGCACTTACTGCGTGAAGGGTTATTAAGCACTTACTGTAGGGAATATGTCTACCAACTCTATCGTATTGTACTCTCCCAAACGCTTAGTACAGTTCTCTGCACATAGCAAGTATTTAATCATTATCAATGATATTTATTCAGCACTTACTGTAGGGAATATGTCTACCAACTCTATCGTAGTGTACTTTCCCAAACGCTTAGTACAGTGCTCTGCACACAGCAAGTATTTAATCATTATCAAGGATATTTATTCAGCACTTACTGTGTGCAAAGTTATTAAGCACTTATTGTAGGGAATATGTCTACCAACTCTATCCAAATGCTTAGTGCAGTGCTCTGCACACAGCAAGTATTTAATCATTATCGATGATATTTATTCAGCACTTACTGTGTGCAGAGTTATTAAGCACTTACTGTAGGGAATACGTCTACCAACTCTATCGTATTGTACTCTCCCAAACGCTTAGTACAGTGCTCTGCACACAGCAAGTATGTAATCATTATCAAGGATATTTATTCAGCACTTACTGTGTGCAGGGTTATTAAGCACTTACTGTAGGGAATATGTCTACCAACTCTATCCAAACGCTTAGTACAGTGCTCTGCACACAGCAAGCATTTAATCATTATCAATGATATTTATTCAGCACTTACTGTGTGCAGGGTTATTAAGCACTTACTGTAGGGAATATGTCTACCAACTCTATCCAAACGCTTAGTACAGTGCTCTGCACATAGCAAGCATTTAATCATTATCAATGATATTTATTCAGCACTTACTGTGTGTAGAGTTATTAAGCACTTACTGTAGGGAATATGTCTACCAACTCTATCGTATTGTACTCTCCCAAACGCTTAGTACAGTGCTCTGCACATAGCAAGTATTTAATCATTATCAATGATATTTATTCAGCACTTACTGTGTGCAGAGCACTGAGTGTTGGGAAAGAGTTTAGAGGTGGGAAGTAGTCACGGACCCTGTCCCTCCAGGGGCTTACATATGTACGTATATGTTTAATATATGTGCATTTCGAGCACGTCTGCGTGCATGTATCCCCGTGATCGATCCCCAGCAAGTCCTTACCTACAAATCGCGCCATGGCCGAGGATGATGTCGCACTTCCCGTCATTGAGGCAGAAATCGGGCTGCAGGTCACAGACACTCTGGCAGGGAAGTCCTTGGACGCTCAGGTAGCCGGGGTAACAGACGCACTCGGCCTCTCCGCTCCCGCGGTTGACGAGACACTCGGAAAACTCATCGCAGGCTTCAAACTTGCAAGGATCAGCTTGCTCTCCTGGAGGTTCAAACGGAGCAAGAGGTGAGAGTGACAGCAGAGGATTAAGGGGCGTCAATCAATTGGTGGGATTTATTGAGCACTTACGGGACACGGATTTAGCAAGAAGGACAACCACCTCCAAGGGTTCTTGGTGCAACCGGCGGACACAGAATGGACGATGAGTCTCACCCTTAGGGCCAGGAGCGGGAAGTGTGTGAGACTGTGAGCCCACTGTTGGGTAGGGACTGTCTCTATATGTTGCCAATCTGTACTTCCCAAGCGCTTAGTACAGTGCTCTGCACATAGTAAGCGCTCAATAAATACGATTGATGATGCTGATCTCCGACCCATTCCGTTCGTCTATCCTCTCTCTTTAATCACCCCCTTATTTTATTTTTTTAATGGCATTTATTAAGCACTTACTATGCGCAAAGCACTGCTCTAAGCGCTGGGGAGCTTACAGTGTGATCAGGTTGTCCCACGGTGGGGGGCTCACAGTCTTAATCCCCATTTTACAGATGAGGTAACTGAGGCACAGAGAAGTTAAGTGACTTGCCCAAAGTCACACAGCTGACAAGCGGCGGAGCCGGGATTTGAACCGGTGACCTCTGACTCCGAAGCCCGGGCTCTTTCCACTGAGCCACGCTGCTTATTTCTGGCTTGACCCCCAGTTTCCACCGACATCTGTGTCCGGGAACCATGAAATCAGGTGACGATACTTTGCTTTAAAAGAATGCGCCTTAAAAAAAAAGAATCAATTTCCCACCCTTTTCACCCTGCCTTATCCCTTCCCACCCTCTTCATCATCACCATCAATTGTATTTATTGAGCGCTTACTATGTGCAGAGCACTGTACTAAGCGCTTGGGAAGTACAAATTGGCAACATATAGAGACAGTCCCTACCCAACAGTGGGCTCACAGTCTAAAAGACTCTTCTTCCTGAGGACATTGCTGGGGTGGCCAGGCCTTTCACACATTCTGAAGAGACGTGTCACGGAGAGGGGGTGAGCCTCACGGCCAGACGGGGAAATCTGTGGCTCATGAGAGCGGGCTAGGGTCAAATCTGTACAATGAACAACGGGCCCAGTGTAGAGCTAAGGTAGGGAATGAGTAGAGAGCTTCCGACACCGAGAGCAGGGTCGTTTTGTCCTCTGACCCACGGGGAGGAAGGCGGGAAGGGAGGGGAACGGGCAACTAGCCACAAAAACCATTCGCTGACCACCGTCCTTTCAACCCACTCATGTCTACCCTCAGTGGGTGGCCATTTGGAGCCGTCCCGCTCGGCTCTCCCGGACGCCAGCAGTGAGGAATCGGTCGCCAAGATGATTATTGCAATGGAAAGCTGACACGTAGGCGGTAAAGACGGCACTCCTGGAGTGCAGGATTCCCCGGACGGTGTGGCTTGTACTTGACACGCTTCATCCCGGGAAATCTATTTCGCCCGTTTACCGAAAGAACAGGATTTCTGCCAGGCCGGGATGGAGGGGGTGACAACTTAACGAGAGCTCACGGAACGATCCTGATGTGTTTCAGAAATGAAGCGTGGAGGCCAGGATGGAAAAAAGATGGCCAAGCCCATGGTGAGTGAACTTAGCCGACCCGAGGACAGGCCGACGTTTCAATCGGGGCCAAAGTTGCCATGGCTGACAATAAAGCAAATCAGCGTGAACATACTGATTTATTCCATTCTCCGTTAGTCACGGCGGGACGGGACCCACGGACGGAATGCGTTTTGCTTTGGATGGAGGCGTGCTTTCTGCTCCGGTCAGTGGGAGATGATCAACTCCGGCTTGGGAGGTGGGGGATGAACTCAGCTTTCTAGAAGAGGGATCGTCGTGAGTTCCCGCAGCTTCAGGAAAGGAGCTATATGCCTCTCTCCCAGCCGTGGACCAGGATTTCCTTCCTAACTGTTTTGAGGGCGTGAGTTGTTTTGACAGAAAAGTCAAAGAGAAGTCAAAAGAGGGGTCTTGGGATAAATTTATAGACCACGGGTCCAGTTGGGGACGTAATAATAACCATGATATCTGTTAAATGCTTACTATGTGCCAAGCGCTGTAATAATAATAATAATAATAATAATAATAATGGCATTTATTAAAGCACTGTTCTAAGCGCTGGGGAGGTTACAAGGTGATCAGGTTGTCCCACGGGGGGCTCACAGTCTTAATCCCCATTTTCCAGATGAGGGAACTGAGGCCCAGAGCCGTTAAGTGACTTGCCCAAAGTCACACAGCTGACAGTTGGCAGTGCCGGGATTTGAACCCATGACCTCTGACTCCGAAGCCCGGGCTCTTTCCACTGAGCCACGCTGCTTCTCCATGTACTGAGCAGTGGGATAGAGACAAGATAATCAGGTCCCACACGGGTCTCACAGTCTAAGTGGGAGGGAAAACAGGCACTGAATCCTCATTTGGCAGGTGAGGGAACTGAGGCACAGAGAAGGGAAGTGACTTGCCCGAAGCCGCCCGGTTGGTACACGGCAGAGCCGGGATTAGAACCCAGGTCCTCTAACTCCCAGGCCCGAGCTCTTTCCATTCAGCCACGCTGGTAGGTCTGGTTTAATGTTAAACAACAGGAGAGATCCATCGAATCAATCGTATTTATTGAGCGTTTACTGCATGCAGAGCACTGTACTGGACACTTGGGAGAGTCCAGTTTAACAGACTTGGTAGACATATTCCCTGCCCACAACTAGCTTACAAGCTAAAGAGGGACTAGAGAGATGTCAAGGTTATTCTTCCGATATTATGGTCTCATCTCACTCTGCTTAGAGAAGCGGCGTGGCTCAGTGGAAAGAGCCCGGGCTTTGGAGCCAGAGATCATGGGTTCAAATCCCAGCTCCGCCGATTGTCAGCTGTGTGACTTTGGGTAAGTCACTTCACTCCTCTGAGCCTCAGGTACCTCATCTGTAAAATGGGGATTAATAATAATAAATAATAACATAATAATGGCATTTATTAAGTGCTTACTATGTGCAAAGCACTGTTCTAAGCGCTGGGGAAGTTACAAAGTGATCAGGTTGTCCCACGGTGGGGGGGGTCACAGTCTTAATCCCCATTTTACAGATGAGGTAACTGAGGTAACAGATTAAGACTGTGAGCCCCCCGTGGGACAACCTGATCACCTTGTAACCTCCCCAGTGCTTAGAACAGTGCTTTGCACATAGTAAGCACTTAATAGATGCCATTATTATTATTATTATTATTATCTCCCTCTATTCACCTCCCCAACGTACTGATCCTTCCACATTTTGGAGGAGTGAAACTTTAAGTAGCCACATCTTAGAAACGATACCTCTATGGCTTTTACCTAGAAATCATGTCCTTGATCTTCAGCGCTTAGAACAGTGCTTTGCACATAGGAAGCGCTTAATAAATGCCATTATTATTATTATTATTATTAATCCTCACATCCTACATACTAGCCAAACAAGAGGTTTCCCACTTTCCTTACAAATAAAACACTTTAAAGACTAGTTTGACCACATTTTGATTTCTGTACGTCTCCGGAGAAGCTGCTGAAAGCATCGTTAGCCTCTAGACTGTAAGTTCACTGTATCCACCAACTCTGTTGTACTGTACTTGACCAAGCGTTTAGTACAAGGCCCTGCACACAGTAAGTGCTCAATAAATACGATTGATTAATTGATCCCATCACTCACTTTTCCAACCCCTTCCTGTCTCTTCCACCTATTGGAGCCGAGGGAGTCTCTCTTCCAGAGGAAGACAGTTTTGAAGACAACAGGGCTTCCATTCTAGAAAAACCTCTGCCAAAGATCCAACTGAAATGCCCACTGTTGGGTAGGGACCGTCTCTATATGTTGCCAGCTTGTACTTCCCAAGCTCTCTGCACACAGTAAGCGCTCAATAAATACGACTGAATGAATGAATGAAATGCCACTGAAATCAGCTGTTGAGATTTTGGTTCTAACTACTAGTTTTTACAAAATACTCACGAAGTCAACAACAAGATCGACTGTTTTGCCACAAATGTGTTCCTAACGTTCATCGCGTCCTCATCCCGGAAGCAAATTGTTCACGGGACCCACGTGTCAAAATGGGTTTACGGATTCAGGGTGGAACCCGTAGCCAAAGAGGTCTCATGCTGGATTTCAGAGGTTTGGTGATATTGTTCGTGTGTGATTTGCCGCCTCGGCTTCACGTAGAGCAAATGTCTGGGGCTGAGTGGGGCCAAGCAAATTGAAAAAAAAAAAATTCTAGTTAAAAATTCCCCCTTAGGCCCAAGGCTGGGCAAGGCCCATCTAACCTAGAGAAGTAGTGTTGTCTAGTGGCTAGAGCCTGGGCCTGAGAGTCAAAGAACCTGAGTTCTAACCCTAGTTCTGGCACTTGCCTGCTGCGTGACTTTGGGCAAGTCATTTAACTTCCCTGTGCCTCAATTTCCTCAAATGTAAAATGGGGATTTAATAGCCGTTCTCCCTCCTGCTTGACTGTGAACTCCATGTGCGAAAGGGATTGTGTCCAACCTGATTAACTTGCATTTACCCCAGTGCTTAGAACAGTGTTTGACACATCGAAGCCCTTAATAAATACCGTGAAGAAAACAAACACAACCTTAAGCTCTCACTAGTATTTATGGTATTTAAGCTCTTACTATGTTCAGACACTGTAATAATAATAATAATAATGATGGCATTTGTTAAGCACTTACTACGTGCAAAGCACTGTTCTAAGCACTGGGGGGGATACAAGGTGATCAGGTTGTCCCACGTCGGGCTCACAGTCTTAATCCCCATTTTACAGATGAGGTAACTGAGGCCCAGAGAAGTGAAGTGGGTCACACAGCAGACACGTGGTGGAGCCGGGATTCAAACCCATGGCCTCTGACTCCAAAGCCCATGCTCTTTCCACTGAGCCACGCTGTAAGCACTGGAGTAGATTCAAGATAACCAGGATGGACACGGGAGGAAGAATAGGTATTGAATTCCCATTTTCAGATGAGGTAACTGAGGCACAGAGAAGTGTCTTGCCCAAGGCCACAACAGATAAGTGGCGGGCTGGTATTAGAACCCAGGTCCTCTGATTCCCAGGCGTGTGGTCCACGTTCTGTCCACTATGCTAAGCTGCACCTCAGCTGAAAACTGGGACTTAATTCATTCTCGCAAGGATGAAGAACGGCAATTTTCAAAAAAAGAACGGCAATTTTCAAGGAGAAACTTGGCTCCCTTATCCCAACTCCCGGTCGGGTCCCAGAGCTACCGCACTCTCCCCCGAAACCACCGAGAGGGAGAGCTGGCCACATTACCCGATTCCACGTCCAGGGAGAATTTGTCGATGGCCAGGTTCATGGTTTGGTAAGCCGTGTTGCAGAAGTCCTCCAGAATCACGTACACGGCACTGGTGACGTCCCGGGGCACGGGCTTGGCGAACTTCATCCGGCTGTTCACCACGATGCTGCCGTTCCTGAAGTTGAGGATTTCCAGATTCTGGAATCCCGTGAGATTGGACTGGAGGTAGGGAACCAGCTGCGACACACACACACACACAACAACAGGTGGTTGTTGGATTTCATTGGTTTAATGAGGGCCTCCCGCATTCTTTCCGAACAACCGAGAGAAGCAGCATGGCCTAGAGGGGAGAGGACGGGCCTACGAGTGAGAAGACCGGGGTTCTAACGCCGGCTCCGCCACGTGTCTGTTGTGTGACCTTGGGGAAGTCACTTCGCTTCTCTGTGCCTCAACTTCCTCATCTGCAAAATGGAGATCCGATCCCTGTACTCGCTCCCACAAAGACTGTGAGCCCCATGCGGGACAAATACCATCCATTCCGATTAGTCTCTTCCCAAAGCTTAGAACGGTGCTTGACATATGGTAAGCACTTAAATACGTATCATTATTCAACATATTCTTGAGCCCGCTGTCGGGTAGGGACCGTCTCTATACGTTGCCAACTTGTACTTCCCAAGCGCTTAGTACAGTGCTCTGCACACAGTAAGCGCTCAATAAATACGACTGAATGAATAAGGGCACACCCATGTGTCTAGAATGGTTATCGACCAGGTAAGTGATGCCCTCATCCACTCCGATATGGTCAGAGGGTGGTATAATAATAATAATGGCATTTATCAAGCTCTTACTATGTACAAAGCACAGTCCATCTTACCAGTTCTAAGAATCTCTGCTCCAAGGCCTTATATTCGGGGGAATTTTTGTTAAACAAGTCTTCCGAAAACATCATGTTGGTCACCCTGAGGCTGAAGAAGACCACCAGGGCCCGGTCTGGCTGGTGGTCTGCACGAGTGGTCCAAGCCACCCTGGCCAGCTCTGTAGCGTGGACATCGGCAGGCGTTTCCGTGCGAGTTCTGGCATCGCTGCCTTCTTCTTCATTTAGCTCAGAGAGATGGTAAACTGTGCCCAGCCGGTCCAGCTCTAGTGAAATATCCTGGACGCCTGTCATCACTTCATCCTCCATTTGAGGGGAGCGGATGGTTGGAGGCCAATCGGTTGCCTGGGTAACGGGAGCTTTGGGCAGGAGGCTAGTGGTACCCTCCGCCGGACCCACCGTTGCGGGAGAATCCAAGTTACTTTCAGCGTTCCAAAGGGCAGGACCACCCTGACCTGATTTGGGTGGTTTCGAGTGGTCTTCAGGATCGGTGAATGACTCTGTTAAATAAGGAGCCTGGCTGGAAATTTTAGCGTCCACTGCTGCTGCGACTGCAGTCTTGGGACCCGTCGAGGTTGCTAACGGCTCTGAGGAAGAGGGGCCATGAATGCTGAAGTGTGCACCTGGAATTTGACTGCCGTCCACCCACAAGTCCTCGACAGATAGACCAGGAGAAGAAGCAGCTTCTCCCTGCACGACGTCCGGCTTCCGCCATCCGGTCCATTCCGACTCCATGCCCGGCTCAACGGCCAAGACGCCTACATCTAATCGTTCGGCGGTGGACAACTCCACAGTCTCCTTCTGTTCCGTTACAACAGAGTCCCCCTCCAACCCAGAGGCCTCAGGTGAGTGCGGAGGGAGTTCGGCAGTCAAGGACTCTGATGTCCAAAACGCAGGGACGGGCTGAGTTGTGGTCTCCCCAAAGATGGGCTCATTTGTTGTTTCGGAGAGAGCGAGCAGGCCTTCTCCCACCCCGGGAGAAGGGGTGACTTCGGTCAGGCTGACGATGTCGACGAGATCGTCTACGACCCGTCCCTCATCCACGTCCTCCGAAGGGGACGGCCATCCCTTACCGCCAAGCGACGACGCAGGAGGGGTAGCGCTGATGGCCTGCTCCACTGAAGGCTTCCTCCATTGTGAAGCAATCGGATCTAGTTCTAGTCCAGACCCTGCACCCGATCCGAGTAAGAGTTCACTTTCAAGGGAGGAGTCTGGCTGCGGGCCAAAGGATGAGGCGGTTTCTTCGGCAAGGGACCTCACTGGGAACGGAGAGGCCGCAGGCGGGGCGGAAGACCAAGGCATCCCGGGGTCGAGGGTGGATGGCATGGTTTCTCTTGGCACGGCATGGGTAGGGGCGGTCGAAGGCAATGAGTTAACCAAAAGTAAACCTTCTGATCCTTCCACGTGTGTGAGGCCTAAAAATAAAAGTTGTCCGTTAATTCCCATTTGCCAAACTCTATTCCTAGCTCCCCAGGTGCGACCGACTTGGTGTTTTTCCCACTGCAAGTTGCAGAGCCGTTTCTCCTGCCCGCTCTTCCGCTAAATCCACCACCGAACAGGCCAGGCCAAGTTTCCGGGTTCCAGGGGTGCTTGCGTATTACAGCGCAGGAGACGGGGGTGATTGGAACTGGCTTCATTTACATCTTTGCCCTAGAGGTGCTGAAGGTCGCAATCGCACCAGATCGATCCATCCAAGCATTTCCGAGCACTTACTGTCGGTAGAGTTCAAAGCGCTCGGGAAAGTACGGTCTTATAGAGTTGGCAGGCGTGAGCCCTGCCCACATGGAGCTTACAGTCTAAAGAGACGGACGTTAAAATAAATTTCAGGTAGGGGAAATGATAGAGTCTAAGGATATTGACAAAAGCGCTGAGGGGAAGGGGTGAGTTTAAAAGTGTTAAAGGGGAACGGTGTCTGAATCAATCAATCAGCGGTATTTACCGCTCCCAATCCCCCCAGCCTTACCTCCATCCCCTTCCCACAGCACCTGTATATATGTATATATGTTTGTACATATTTATTACTCTATTTCTTTATTTTACTTGTACATATTTGCTATTCTATTTATTTTATTTTGTTAATATGTTTTGTTTTGTTGTCTGTCTCCCCCCTTCTAGACTGTGAGCCCACTGTTGGGTAGGGACCGTCTCTATATGTTACCAACTTGTACTTCCCAAGAACTTAGTACAGTGCTCTGCACACAGTAAGTGCTCAATAAATAGGATTGATTGATTGATTGATTAATGAGCGCTGATTATGTGCAAAGCACTGTACTAAACGCTTGGGAGAGTACAATACAGCAGGATCAGCAAACACGTTCCCTGCCCTTAATGAGCTTACAGTCTCCAGAATCGTAAATATGTACTAAACGTTTTCCAATGGCTGTTAACACTGTCCAAATCTTTCCTAACATAGTGTTGTGATTACCCAGTCACTTCTTTGTTCCTCAGTCACCTGATCTGTAAAATGGGGATTTTCAGGCTGCGAACCCTAAGTGGGACAGGGACTGTGTCCAACCTGATTAACTTGTACCTACCCCAGCGCTCAGTACAGTGCGTGGCACATAGTTAGCACTTAATAACATAAACAAATTAAAAAATAAAAGAAGGGCAGACCTCATGGGACAGTGAATCGGGGATGGGGGTGAGGGAGGTGTAAAGTGCTGAAAGAACAGATTATGTCTTCCATGGCTGATGGGAAACTGGATTGCTTGAACTCATAACACTTATTTCACCAGCTGTTGCTCAAATGGGTGTTCCAACACTAACACGCCGATGCCTATGACCGTGCCCTTCTTTTAGCACTCTCTAGCCATATCGTTATTGAACTTTAAAATAAGTATTTCTTACAATGTGCTCTCACTTGGAGGTAATGCCGCAAAGTGACTCTGACACCTCTCTTCAGCTTTCCCTCAACTGAAAGGAAAACTAGACTGTGAGCCCACTGTTGGATAGGGACGGTCTCTATATGTTGCCAACTTGTACTTCCCAAGCGCTTAGTACAGTGCTCTGCACAAAGTAAGCGCTCAATAAATATGATTGACTGATTGATTGATTGATTGAATCATTCTGATGGCCTTGAAAAGAACCGAGTCCAATTCATCTTAGCAACAGATAATAACCGCTCTAGCGTAGATCAGGATCAATTTTTTTTTTAATGGTATTTATTAAGCGCTTACTATGTGCAAAGCACTGTTCTAAGCGCTGGGGGGATACAAGGTAATCAGGTTGTCCCACAGGGGGCTCACAGTCTTAATCCCCATTTGACAGATGAGGTAACTGAGGCACAGAGAAGTTAAGTGACTTGCCCAAAGTCACACAGCTGACAATTGGCAGAGCCGGGACTTGAACCCCTGACCTCTGACTCCAAAGCCCAGGCTCTTTCCACTGAGCCACGCTGCTTCTCAAGTTTGTGAGCACCGGGTGCCTTTTTGCTGAATGGTCCGGGAGAGAGGGGTCTTTGCACATTAAATATTTACACGGGTGCATATAAAAACATCTAATTCAATCAATTAATCGTATTTATTGAGCGCTTACTATGTGCAGAGCACTGTACTAAGCGCTTGGCTCAAAACCTCTTCTTACCAGTCCACATTTTCCTCGCTTTTTGATCACATCAGAACGTTGATCGTTTTTTTATCGCTGTCTTTTTAATGTTTTCAGCAAGCGTTTGAATTTCCTGAGGATGTGTTGATGCAGTTTACATTAGAGAAGCAGCGGGGCTCAGTGGAAAGAGCATGGACTTTGGAGTCAGAGGTCATGGGTTTAAATCCCGGCTCCGACAAGTGTCAGCTATGTTACTTTGGGCAAGTCACTTCACTTCTCTGGGCCTCAGTGACCTCATCTGGAAAATGGGGATTGAGACTGTGAGCCCCCCGTGGGACAACCTGTTCACCCTGTAACCTCCCCAGCGCTTAGAACAGTGCTTTGCACATAGTAAGTGCTTAATAAATGCCATCATTATTATTATTAATAATAATTTCTCTGAGAAAATAGATTTTATTTAGCACTCTTTAGTTTGACGTTCTATTTTCAGGGAACCAATTAAGAGCCCTAACCAGGGTCTAGCAGTAATGGTGATCCCAATTCTCCCAGCACCTACGCAGCGTGGCTTAGTGGAAAGAGCACGGGATTGGGAGTCAGAGGTCGTGGGTTCTAATCCCGCCTCCACCACCTGTCAGATGGGTGACTTTGGGCAAGTCACTTCACTTCTCTGGGCCTCAGTTACCTCAACTGTAAAATGGGGACTAAGACTGTGAGCCCCACGTGGGACAGCCTGATTACCTTGTAATCTCCCCAGCGCTTAGAACAGTGCTTTGCACATAGTAAGCGCTTAATAAATGCTATTATTATTATTATTATTATTATTACCCCAGTGTTTAGAACAGTGCTTGGCACATAGTCACTATTACCATCATCACTATTATTATTCCCTGATGCTACATTAAGGTAGGACCTTGAGGGGGAACTATGGGAATTGTGCAGTTCTTAGGAGTGATGTCTTGACAACGTAGGCAACGAGGGACCAAACTTTCAGTGCTTCTCCCAAAGTGCCTAAAACTATCACTTATTCTTAAACTCCGCGCTTCCCCAATCTGCATCTTCTTTTAACGTCAGTCTCCCCGACTGGATGGTAAACTCCTTCGGGGCCGAGATCGTGCCCGCAGAGTCTATATTATATACTGACTCTCCTAAGCACTCAGTACAGTGCCCCGGCACACAGTGAGCGCTTAATAGATATGTTCATTGATTGAGAGATGAAACTACTAGGGAGCATCTTTAGGCTAGGGAAGTCCAAACTGCAGCCGGAGATCTGATCTGAGCTGGCCTGCCAACTCATCGCGGAACGACATCAAATCTGTCCCCGGACCTGATATTTCCAGAGGCTCGTTTCAGAGAGAGATTTTAGGATTGAGCTTCCGCATTAGCAAGTACTTCTGCTCTCCAACACACATAATGATAATATCAATAATGATCACTGTGGCCATTGTTAAGCACTTAATATGTGGCAAGCACTGTGGTAGATGCAAAACAATCAGGCCCCACCTACGGCTTGCAAGTCCACGTAGGACGGAGAGCAGGTATTGGATCCCCATTTTGCAGATGAGGGAAATGAAGCCCAGAGAAGTGTAGTGACTAGGCCAAGAACACAGAGCAGACATATGGTGGAGCTGGGATTAGAACCAAGGTCCTCTGATTCCCAGGCCTGTGTCCTAAACACTAGGCCATGTTGCTTCTCTGACATATTTCCTTCTCTCCTTCCTCTGGGACTGGCAAAGGGGGTCAACTTTTGACAGCCACTTCTTCCATCTGCCCCTCAGAGAAAAACATGCAGACATCCTTGCTTTGGGAACCAAGAAAATTGGTCTCAGGAACAATGTCCACCAAAGTGACAGCAATGGGAGAGGACTTCCCTGAAAATGCTTGTCCCTGGATTTCGGAGGGACCTTCTTCACCAGCGTGATTCGTGATATCTGAGTGGGGCGAAGATGGCCGAACTGGACAATTGAACCGAGATGCTCGGAGGCTTGTTGCTGAGACAAGAACATCTAGATAAGAAGTGTGGCTGAGAAGCAGCGTGGCTCAGTGGAAAGAGCCCGGGCTTTGGAGTCAGAGGTCGTGGGTTCAAATCCCGGCTCCGCCACTTGTCAGCTGTGTGACTTTGGGCAAGTCACTTCACTTCTCTGGGCCTCAGTTCCCTCATCTGGAAAATGGGGGTGAAGACTGTTAGCCCCCCGTGGGACAACCTGATCACCTTGTAACCCCCCCCCCCAGTGCTTAGAACAGTGCTTTGCACATAGTAAGCGCTTAATAAATGCCATTATTACTATTATTATTATTTGGAGTCAGAGATCATGGGTTCAAATCCCAGCTCCGCCAATTGCCAGCTGGGTGACTTTGGGCAAGTCACTTCACTTCTCTGGGCCTCAGTTCCCTCATCTGGAAAATGGGGATGAAGACTGTGAGCACCCCGTGGGACAACCTGATCACCTTGTAACCCCCCCACCCCCAGTGCTTAGAACAGTGCTTGGCACGTAGTAAGCGCTTAATAAATGCCATCATTAACTTCTTACCACATCATGGGATATAAAGCCAGCCAGTGCCCCTCAGAGTCACAAAGAAAGTGAAATGAAACAGGGGCCCTAACAAATCCCGTCTCCTGAAAAAGGGCCAGAAGACCTTGGCAGGGCTGGCCGCAATATGGCAGGGGCGACAGGGTGGAGAGTCAAGCCATTCCTCTCAGGAGTCCCCGGGCTGAGACTTTGGAGGGAAAGGGGTGATTTTGAGATTAGAACCCAACAGCCCAGAGAACTTTATGGTTTCGACCACAACCCAACGCCCCAGGATGAGGGTTACTGGAGAGAAATAATACCTGGCTCGTCGAAATCAAGGGAAAAGACGTTGCTGGCTGTTGATTCACCGGCTGAAGGACGCTCGCCTCGAAGGGAATTATCCTGAGGAGGATGAAAAACAGCTCAGTCACCTCGCAGAGAACATGAACCACACGGATAATGGATGAGCGTATGGATGAGTGGCCTAGCTCCCTTGGTTTTCTTTGCTGAAACTTTCTACTATGAAGGTGGTTGCGGAGATCCTAATAGTCCTGTGCTCTCGACTCTCCCGCCACCTGCTTGAGTACAACCAGGGAAGGGCAGAGAGTGGAATCACCATCTTGGCTCTCCTTCAGTCCCTTTTAAGTTTTAGAGGGCCAGGCCAGGCCGGCTGTTTCCTGCCCAAAAGGCTGCAAGGACAAAGTGAAATGAGGTCATCCCGCAGTGTCGAGGCCACGGGGATGGTGGCTTCCACTGACTGGAGCCTATCTTTAGAGCCACATCTGGCATCGGAGTCAGACTTGGCTCAAATTAAAGTCCCGGAGGGAGAGCCTAAAGGGGCCATTTGAGATGGAAAAATCCTGTTCGTGTGTGTGTGAGAGAGACAGACAGACACACACACACACACTGGACTTTAGAGTCATGATAAACCCCTCCTAAGATACAGCTGTTATATCTAGCCCCCGTCGTTGTCCTCTTCAGCAATCTCAGATTTCCATATGCTTTCAGAACACTTCCCCATCTTAAACTCAACATGTGTAAAATGGAACTAATTTTCCCTCTCAAATCCTCTCCTCCTCGCCTACTTTCCCATCACTGTGGGAAAGAGCACTGTGGACAATGCCATCATTCGTCCTGTCTCTAAAGCCCTACACCTCAGCGTTTCCTTCATTCAATTGTATTTATTGAGCGCTCAATGTGTGCGGGGCACCGTACTAAATGCTTGGAAAGTACAATTCGGCAACAAACAGAGACAATCCCTACCCAACAACGGACTCACAGTCTAGAAGGGGGGAGACGGACAACAAAACAAAACAGGCAGATAGACAGTGAGCAGCATAAAGTAACTTCTCAATATGTATCATAATTAATTTTATATACTCCTCATTTTTCCACTTATTCATGTATTTGCCCATAATCTTGCCATTACATTACCAGTTTTATATTGGTTTTTCCTCCTGCTCCCACCATTTGTACACCATTTGGGGTCATGCATAAACTGACTAACTGAGCCCCCTCCTTCCTCTCCCCATCCTCCCCGCCTTACCTCCTTCCCCTCCCCACATCACCTGTATATATATTTGTACATATTTATTACTCTATTTTACTTGTACATATTTACCATTCTATTTATTTTATTTTGTTGATATGTTTTGTTTTGCTGTCTGTCTCCCCCTTCTAGACTGTAAGCCAGCTGCTGGGTAGGGACCGTCTCTATATGTTGCCAACTTGTACTCCCCAAGCGCTTAGTCCAGTGCTCTGCACACAGTAAGCGCTCAATAAATATGATTGAATGAATGAATGAATGTTTCCCACCATTATTAGACTGTAAATTCCTTCAGGGAAGCAACTTTGTCTTTCACTTATACTGTACTCTCCCAAGCCTATAGTGCAATGCTCTGCACAATGCGAGCACTAAAGAAAGACCATGGATTGATGGATTGATTGAGTTTGAATCATATCTTCAGGTCTGACAGAGTGTTCCGCTCAGGTCTTGTCCGGTAATAATAATAATAATAATAATAATACTTGTGGTGTTTAAGGGCTTACTTTGTGCCAGGTACTCTCCTAAGTACTGGGGTGGATACAAGCAAATTGGGTTGGACACAGTCCCTGCCCCACGTGGGGCTCACAATCTCAATCCCCATTTTACAGATGAGGGGACTGAGTCACCGAGAAGTGAAGTGACTCGTCCAAGGTCGCACGGCAGACAAGGGGTGGAGCCGGGATTAGAAAGCAGCTCCTTTTGAGTCCCAGGCCTGTGCTCTAGCCATTACGCTGTGCTTCAGCAGCACCACGCAGCCCCCGAGAAACGTTGGCCCTGGGCATTTAAGGAGCCAAGAAGTCCTATGGCAAGATAACTGCAGCAATGTGCTCCACGGATCTGCCCCATCCCCAAACAAGCTGACAACAACAATAATAATAATAATAATAATAATAATAATAATAATAATAAACCTGGGTTCTAATCCTAGCTCCACCACTTATAGGCTATGTGGCCTTGGGCTCAGTGGAAAAAGCCCGGGCTTTGGAGTCAGACGTCACGGGTTCAAATCCCAGCTCTGTCACCTGTCAGCTGGGTGACTTTGGGCAAGTCACTTAATTTCTCTGTGCCTCAGTTCCCTCAACTGTAAAATGGGGATTAAAACTGTGAGCCCCCCATGGGACAACATGATAACCTTGTAACCTCCCCAGAGCTTAGAACGGTGCTTTGCACATAGTAAGTGCTTAACAAATACCATCATCATCATCATTATTATTATTCTCTGGTCCTCAGTTACCTCATCCGTAAAATGGGGATTCAATCCTACTCTCTCCTACCCAGACAGCGATCCTCACTGGGGACAGGGACTGTGTTCAACCTGATAAAACTTGTATGTACCTCAATGCATAGAACAGTGCTTTGCACATAATAAGAGCTTATGTGAGCCCACTGTTGGGTAGGGACTGTCTCTATATGTTGCCAACTTGTACTTCCCAAGCGCTTAGTACAGTGCTCTGCACACAGTAAGCACTCAATAAATACGATTGATTGATTAACAAATGCCATCAACATTATTACTATGTGCTTACTATAGGCCAAGCACTGTATTAAGTCATGGGGTAGATTCAAGTTAATCAGAATCTACCTGGGGCTCACGGATTATGTAGGAAAGAAAACAGGTATTCATTCATTCGTATTTATTGAGCGCTTACTGCGTGCAGAGCACTGTACTAAGCGCTTGGGAAGTACTAGTCGGCAACATATAGAGATGGTCCCTACCCAACAACGGGCTCACAGTCTAGAAGGGGAAGACAACAAAACAAAACACGTAGACGGGTGTCAAATCTCCATTTTGTGGATGAGGGAACTGAGGCCCAGAGAATAATAATAATAATAATAATGGCATTTATTAAGCACTTACTACGTGCAAAGCACTGTTCTAAGCGCTGAGGAGGTTACAAGGTGATCAGGTTGTCCCACATGAGGCTCACAGTCTTAATCTCCATTTTACAGATGAGGGAACTGAGGCCCAGAGAAGTTAAGTGACCACAGCTGACAAGTGGTGGAGCCGGAATTTGAACCCAGGCCCTCTGACTCCCAAGCCCAAAATGGGGACTACAACTGTGAGCCCCATGTAGGACAGGGACTATGCCCAATCCAATTTGCTTGTATCCATCCCAGCGCTTAGTACAGTGTCTGGCACAGAGTAAGCGCTTAACGAATACCACCATTATTATCATTTTTCCCACTCAGCAGTTGATGATGGTGGCTTTTCAAAGTAGACATAAATTACAATTACTTTGTAAGAGACTTCTTGAAGATGCTAAAATCTGAAAGCAGGGGGAATGAAAAGTCTTCATTTCATGCTTCGGTCAAGAAGGTCCCAGTTGCAGAAAAATTAAGCATTCAAGCCAGATTTGAAAAGTTCCAGTTTAGAAACAGGCTAAACTGTCCACCCTCAAATAGCAAGCATTTTTCCCCCCTCTCTCCTTCACATGTTTTGAATCCTAATTTTTATCATCTTCTTCAGCAAAATTCTTGTGACAAAGTCTGAGTCCTGTGTTTAGGCCATCACAGTCTATTGCCATGGAAATACGTGTTCTGTCCCAAGTTTAGAATTGAATTTTCAGAATGGGTTCTTTTGGCACAAGGGGAAGAGAGAAGAAAAAGAAAAACCCGCAAAAACTTCGACTTTTGACAACTGGCAAACTGACAAAGAAAAATCAGAAAGAATATTTTTCTGGGTGACATCAGGCAGTTTCTTACACCTTCCTTAATAGAAAAAGATCCTCTCTTGAAAGAACAGTGACAGCTTAACATTCTTTCTGTTAAGGAAAAAATTTAACCTACTCTGAGATTTTATAAAGAAAGGTTACTGTGCTACAAAGAACACCTACTATTCTAGGTTTTAGACAACGATAGCTTCCTCAGACCCCTGAAACCAATTTAGGATAACCCCAATTTCTACATGAACCTTTACTGCCCTTTGGATAGAGAGGTCTGAGCTGACCTTTCTAAGTTTTTTTGTTTGTTTTTATGGTATTTGGCAAGCGCTTCCTATTTGCCAAAGCGCTGGAGTAGATACAAGCTAATCAGGTTGGACGGAGTCCATGTCCCACATGGGGCTCACAGACCTAATCTCCATTTCGCAAGAGCCCGGGCTCGGGAGTCAGAGGTCGTGGGTTCTAATCCCGGCTCCGCCACTTGTCGGCTGCGTGACCTTGGTCAATCCACTTAGCTTTTCTGTGCCTCGGTTGCCTCATCTGTAAAATGAGGATTAAGGCAGTGAGCCCGAGGTGGGACAGCCTGATTACCATGTATCTAATCCAGCGCTTAGAACAGAGCTTGGTATTTAGTAAGCGTTTAACAAATACATCATTATCATTATTATTACTATTATTCTTAAAGTTAAGTGACTTGTCCGGTGAATGAATGAATGAATGACTGCGGCAGATACAAAAATCCGTCTCCTTCTCCAACAAGTGCCAATCGTGGGTATCTCCATTACCAGGCGATCCACTGAAAGAGCCACAATCAGCTCTCCAAACACTCCTCTGTCGAAAAAAGCTCTCCACTGTGGGCAGGGAACATGCCTACTAACTCAGTAGCACTGTACTCTCCCAAGTGCTTAGTACAGTGCTCTACTCACAGTAGCACTCATTAAATACCCCTGATGATGATGCATAAAGGGAAGGAGAGCCCAGTTTTCCGTGCATAATATACATACCGGAACAAACGGAGGAGGCACCAGGAGGCTCGGGCTTTCAGTATTCCACGTTGGATCTTCCGGATTTGGAAAAAGAACATCTCTCACTACGGAAGAGAGAAAAACATTAGGACTCTAAGTGAAGCTCTTGCCCCTCTTAGCGCTGATCCAGTGCTTCCCCTGCCCTGCTTGGGCTATTACAGACCGGCTTTCGCCATCTTAATACTTCCCCGCTTGGGGTCAAAGGGTCTCTCGCACGCCTCATGAGAAACAAATCGGAACGAGGAGTTCCGGTGGGCTGGGATTTGACGGGAAGAGACGAGAGAGAGAGACATCTAACTCACCGCTGAGCAGCGAGAGGGAGTCGGGATCTGGGCTCAGTGTGGTATTCCCCAACAAGAGATCCCTGTGGAGGGCCTCGGCGACGAAATCCCGGAAGTCGCTGACCGTGTAAACCACGGCGGGTTTACCCTCGAGGCCCTCCAGGCCGTGGTTTTCCACCTTGTTGGAGTGGAGGTTAGTCCGGTCCCACGTGGCGTTGCTGAAGGTCTCGCCGTCAAACGTGACCGCGAAGCGGACGTCCACGCCACTGGGGCCAACGAGGAGGAAACAGGTTAGGGCCATGCAGGAAAGGAATTTTCAAAGCACACAGAGATGCCTCTTCGGCCTGGATTATGGACCTTCATACTCCTGAAGATGGGGTTATTCCCGATCGTTACTGCCAACCCTTTCCGAAGGAAGCTGGCTCTCGAGCCCGGCTTGGTGATGCGGTCATCGCACAGTAACAAGCCAACACATCACGGCCTTTTCCACGCCTGCGGGTCGGGAGGTTTTTATCCCTGGAGCTGCCGGAATAGTTGAACCAGGCAGAGAGTGGAACTGATCGGAGTGGCTGAAGAGGGCTATGAGATAGACGAAGCTGCTGTGCACACGCTAATCAGTAAATGCCCGTGGGCCAGATTCCCAAAGGCTGCTTGGCTTCGGGTCAGACGGCTGGAGCCGTTTTTCTTTACCGCCTTGAGCGTGTCCTACGGTTGCTTAATTGATAAACTTTCTTTCCCAGATAGGGGAAGCAGTAAGGCCTGGGGCCTTACTGTTATATGTTGCCAACTTGTACTTCCCAAGCGCTTAGTACAGTGCTCTGCACACAGTAAGCGCTCAATAAATACGATTGATCGATTACCCTAGGGTTTAGAACAGGCTGGGGAAATACAAAGAGCATAATAAATATCATCACCTACTTAGAGTCGAGTGTAAAACAAGTTGGTTGGGACGTGCTGAATGAAGGTTTGGAAGTGGGACAAGCAAACGGAGGAAAAGGGTGGGGGAAAAAAGGGATGTAGTATCATTTGGAAACAAATGAAATAAAGTATGTTCTTCTGCTCCCACCACTGTCATATCCATCATTTCCCTCCCGACGCCCTCTGATTTTTGCCCATGAGCCAATATCAAACATGCAGAAAATGCTTTTTACCTGCCGCTTTCCTGAGGCGACCTAGAATTGAAAAGGAAATGTATTAAACGGTGCATCATTCTGTAGCTCTTTAAAGCATCCCTGGTGCTAGATCAAAGGGTCTTTCTGCTTTTCTTTGGAACTTTTCCGCTAGTTGAAGTGTCGCTGATAGAGATAAATTCCTGCCATTTACAGGGAAAAGCTGGGGGGAAGAGGAAGCATCCTATTGGAGAAAAGCACCTCCTGAGCTTTGTGTAGCAACACTCCTCAGAAACTCATAATCACCATTCACGGGGCCTGCCCTTTTGTAAAAAGGATCCATGCAAACCAAAAACCGGAGCCCTCTAATAGACGTCCCCCTTTCTTTAGCTATTCCTCTAACCAGACTACTTATTGCTCTTCTATTGAGTATTGAATGAAACATCTTAAACAACATTGCGCTGCCGATCGGTCGCTAAAGCCTGTTTCCTCTTCTGTAAAATGGGCCAACGAGGACCTAAACCTCAAGACCTCTGCTCCTAAAATCGTATCTGACAATGACAATCCTTTTGCAATTGAAAAATACTGGAAACGACATCTGTAAACGACCTGGGTCTCGTTACCTAAATGTCAGCACACGGATGTCTTTGTATCCAGGTAAGCCATCAAATGCAGTTTCAACCTGTTTTAAAAGGGAAAGAAAAAAACAACTTGGTATTTGGGTCTTTTTTTGGGAAACATGGAAAACACTGTGGGTTTCAGAAGCGGTCATGGATGTCCCCTGTTTCACACGGGATTATTTGGAAACAAACTCTGCTGCTGGTTTCTGTGTTTGTTATCTATACCTGTGTCCTCTGTTCTTCGGTACAGATAGGAGATGTTTGCATACGGAGCCTCCAAGAAGTGTGTAGACATTGGATTGGGGGGTGAGATGGGTGAGGTTTGATGGATACCCTGACAGAGCGACTCCACTGTTGTGAGTCCAACCGATTATCTAAACCCCAGCATTCAGAACAGTTCCTGGCACATAGTAAGTGCTTAACAAATACCATTTTTTTTAAATAAAGTAACCTGTCCGATTCTGTGACTCAGCCAGCCGACCGGTTTACGTGGTCCCGTTTCTAAGGGAAAAAGATACCGAGCCCTTTTTAACCTGACATGTAAATTGGCAGGACCATCAGGGATTTTTAGACTGTGAGCCCACTGTTGGGTAGGGACTGTCTCTATATGTTGCCAATTTGTACTTCCCAAGCACTTAGTACTGCACACAGTAGGCGCTCAATAAATACGATTGATGATGATGATCTGAAAGAAATCAGTCTGGGCGTAAAAGAAATCGGGCGGTCGGCAAGAAAGAACCTTGACTAAAAATTCCATGCCATCAAAGATCCATTCGGATGCCAGGTCCCATAAGGTGTTTCTTCCACATACCACACAATGCCGCTCCTTGGCCACACAGCTGGGAAAATTGAGAGTCTAGCCAAAGCTGGCCACCTCGGGTGGGTAAGGTGATGCTCTTTGGCTGCTGAACGTACATTAATTTTCCATCTGGACCCAGGGGCTGGCAGAAGATGTTGGGCCAGGTGATGGAATCAACAAAGACTGCCAGGGAGAGTCGGGTCAACTGAGAATGGAAAAGGCTTCAATTTGGAGGATTGGGAATCTTTCGGCCGGAGGGGCAGGATAGAAGGTGGACGTTCTGAGCAAGCGCACACAGCTGAGCATGAAGTGTGGTGGATTTTTTTTCCAAATGGCATTTTTTAAGCACCTACTATGTGCCAAGCGACGTACTGAGCACTGGATCTGGAGTGCGGAGTCACATTTCTCTGGGGGAAACCTTACCCTTCGGGGAAATGGAACCTAAACTGGATTTGTCATCTTCAGGTTCCTAACATAAATCAAATAAACCAGGCACCTAACATAAATCACCACTTGATCTTAATCAGAGGAATAGATGAATGTTCCTTGTAAAAGTTTAAGGAAATCTTTGTTCCGGTTTATCAAAAATATGGTTGTCCCTGGAGGTGTTGAAGAAGCTTACTAATTAATGTGTGATGCAAGATATCTTTCTATTTGCATAAGACTGTTAATGTTAGCAGATTTGCTAGTTGGTGAAAATTTGCCAAGTTGCTGTACCAGAACTGTTTGATAAAAAGAATTTGCATGTTCCCCACAGCACATGAGTACTCTTCTTATTTTTATGGCTGCTGCCGTGATGATGATGGGCATCTATTAATCTATTAGCTGCTCTATTAATTATAATTAATTATTATTATTATTATTATTCTGGTGACTTGACGCCTGTCCACATGTTTTGTTTTGTTGTCTGTCTCTCCCTTCTAGACTGTGAGCCTGTTGTTGGGTAGGGACCGTCTCTCTATGTTGCCAACTTGTACTTCCCAAGCGCTTAGTACAGTGCTCTGGCACACAGTAAGCGCCCAATAAATACAATGGAATGAATGAATGAATGTCTGCCCGAGAAGGTCCCCAAGAGGATGGAGGAGCCACGTAGCCTAGGGGAACAAACACGGGGCTGGAAGTCAGAGGACCTGGGTTCTAATTCCATCCCCACCGCTTGTCTGCTGTGTGACCTTGGGCAAGTCGCTTCACTTCTCTGGGCCGCAGTTTCCTCAGCTGTAAAACGGGGATTCAATCCCTGTTCTCCCTCCTACTTAGAGTGTGAGCCCCAAGTGGGACAGGGACTGTGTCTGCCCTGATTAAGTTACATCTGCCTCAGTGCTTAGGACAGCGCTGGACACATAGTAAGTGCTGCTAAACAAATTTCAAATTAATTAAGTGCTTACTATGTGCAAAGCACTGTTCTAAGCGCTGGGGAGGTTACAAGGTGATCAGGTTGTCCCACTTTTACAGATTCCCATTTTCCAGATGAGGTCACTGAGGCCCAGAGAAGTGAAGTGACTTGCCCAAAGTCACCCAGCTGGCAATTGGCAGAGCCGGGATTTGAACCCCTGACCTCGGACCCCAAAGCCCGGGCTCTTTCCACTGAGCCACCCCAGCTCTGCCTCTGGATTTCTGGGGGAGGCGGGGGAACGTCACCAAACCTGACAACTTCCTCAGGTTCTTTCACCTTGGAAGAAGTCCTTCAGATGGCCGGGAGGCCCTCACCTGGGCGATAAACTGCTCCGAGAGGTGCTGCTCTTGGACACCGGCCGGGTCACTCAGGGCCTCGGCGAACTGCGGCCCAGAAAGGTGGATACTAAATTCCACAACCTGCTCGGCCGTCAGCTTGGTGGGCTTCTCGGTCACATCGCCAATCTCGTTGGGAATCTGCGTTAAAAATGAGACAGAAATCCATTTGTAGCCAGCTTGCAAATTCTCACCTCTCCCTACTCATTAATTCATTCAATCGTATTAACTGAGCGCTTACTGAGTGCAGAGCACCGTACTAAGCGCTTGGGAAGTACAAGTTGGCAACATATAAAGCAATTTGCAAATTCTCACCTCTCCCTATTCATTCAATCATATTTATTGAGCGCTTACTGAGTGCAGAGCATTGTACTAAGCGCTTCAGAAGTACAAGTTGGCAACATATAAAGCTGGTCCCTACCCGACAACGGGCTCACAGTCTAGAAGGGGGAGACGGACAACAAAACAACAACACTACAAAATGAGCTTCTCACCACAGCAACCTGGATTTATATAACGACCATCACCGTGGTATTCGTTAAGTGCCGAGTAGGGGCCGAGCACTGCACTAAACGCTGGGGTAGATGCAAGACGATCGGGTCTCACGGGGGCTCGCATTCTAAGTAGCAGGGAGAACACGCTTTGAATCCCTATTTCGCCGATGAGGGAACTGTGGCACAGAGAAGTTGAATGACTCGCCCAAGGTCATACAGCAAGTAAGTGGTGGAGTCGGGATTAGAACCCAGGCCCTCCGCCTCCCAAGCCAGTGCTCTTTCCCCTAGGTCAGATCAGTCATTCCTCTCTACGTCATTCTTGTTTGAGAGGTTGAAACCCGTCATTGGGTAGGGACTGTCTCTATATGTTGCCGACTTGTACTTCCCAAGCGCTTAGTACAGTGCTCTGCACACAGTAAGCACTCAATAAGTACGATTGAATGGATTATTTTTACCATTTTGGGGGGCAGAAACTGAGGCTCAGAGGTATGAATCTGTCCCACACCATTACACCACCTGACCCGGGATTCTTCATCCAATAGTGGCCCCAGGATGCTTTTTTTTTTTTACGGCGTTTCATTCAATGGTATTTATTGAGTGCTTACTGTGTGCAGAGCACTGTAATAATAATGATGGCATTTATTAAGCTCTTACTATGTGCAAAGCACTGGTCTAAGCGCTGGGGAGGTTACAAGGCTGTCCCACGGGGGGCTCACAGTCTTAATCCCCATTTTCCAGATGAGGGAACTGAGGCACAGAGAAGTGAAGTTACTTGCCCAAAGGCACACGGCCGATAATTGGCGGAGCCGGGATTTGAACCCATGACCTCGGACTCCAAAGCCCGGGCTCTTTCCACTGAACTATGGTGCTTCTCTACTGTACTATTTGTTAAGTACCTGCTATGTGTCCAACACTGTTCTACACGTTGGGGTACTACATAGGGCTCACAGTCTAAGTAGAAGGGAGAACAGGATGCTTGGAGGAAATGTGTGGTGGCTTTATTACTCTATTTATTTATTTTACTTGTACTTATTCTATTTTCTTTTGTTAACATGTTTTGTTTTGTTCTCTGTCTCCCCCTTCTAGACTGTGAGCCCGCCGTTGGGTAGGGACCGTCTCTAGATGTTGCCAACTTGTCCTTCCCAAGCGCTTAGTCCGGTGCTCTGCACACAGTAAGCGCTCGATAAATACGATTGAATGAATGAATGAATGAATGGCTTCCCTTCTGGACAGCCAACCCGCCAAACTTTCCTCCCTACCAATCGATCAATCGATCGATCGTAATTATTAAGCACTTAGTGTGTCTTCTAGGTGCTTGGGAAGTACAGTGCAACAACGTAACAGACTTCGTAGACAGTCAATCAATCAATCATATTTATTGAGCGCTTACTGTGTGCAGAGCACTGTACTAAGCGCTTGGAAAGTACAAGTTGGCAACATATAGAGACAGTCCCTACCCACAACCCATTAATCAATCAACACTATTTATTGGGATCTAAATAGCGTATATATGCATATATGTTTGTACATATTTATTACTCTATTTATCTTCCTTGTACATATCTATTCTATTTATTTTATTTTGTTAGTATGTTTGGTTTTGTTCTCTGTCTCCCCCTTCTAGACTGTGAGCCCACTGTTGGGTAGGGACCGTCTCTAGATGTTGCCAACTTGGACTTCCCAAGCGCTTAGTCCAGTGCTCTGCACACAGTAAGCGCTCAATAAATACGATTGACTGGGAAGCAGCACGGCAGAGCAGACAGAGCAGGAACCTGAGAGTCAGAGGGTCATGGCTTCTAATCCCGGCTCCGCCACTTGTCTGCTGTGTGGCCTTGGGCCAGTCACTTCCCTTCTCTGGGCCTCAGTTCCTTCATCTGTAAAATGGGGATTGAGACTGTGAGCCCTACGCGGGATAGGGACTGTGTCCAACCAGATTGGCTTGTATCCAGCGCTTAGTACAGTGCCTGGCACATAGCAAATACCATTATTATCATTATTATTATTATTATTATGTGCTTTTTCTCTGCACGGTAGTAAAGGTTTGGGAAATGGAGTACGACAGAGTTAGTAGACCCGACTCCTCCCTTCGAGGACCTAACGATCCAGCTGAGGAGGCGAATTACAGGTAGGGGTAAGCGACAGAGTCTTAAGGTACATATGGGGCAGAACTTACATGCTTATATGTTGCCAACTTGTACTTCCCAAGCGCTTAGTACAGTGCTCTGCACACAGTAAGTGCTCAATAAATATGATTGATTGATTGATTAGGGAATCCCTCTAGACTATCGTGGGCTGGGAATGTGTCTGTTATTGCATTGTACCCTCCCGATCGCTTAGTACAGTGCTCTGCACACAGCACGCGCTCAATAAATACCATTGATTGATTAATGAATTATGGATCCGGATGTAAGTGCTGGGGAGCGGAGGGAAGGGTGAAAAAAGGGAACAAGTCAGGGTGGTACAGAATGGAGTGGGAGAAGAGGAAATGAGGGTCTAGATGGGGAAGGCCTCTTGGAGGAGATGAGGCTTTGAACGCGGGGAGAGCGATCATCTGATGGGAATGAAGAAGAAGCAGCGTGGCTCAGTGGAAAGAGCTCGGGCTTGGGAGTCAGAGGTCATGGGTTCTAATTCCGGCTCCGCCACTTATCGGTTGTGTGACTTTGGGCAAGTCGCTTCACTTCTCTGTTACCTCATCTGTAAAATGGGGATTAAGACTGTGAGCCCCGCGTGAGACAATCTGATCACCTTGTATCCCCCCCAGCGCTTAGAACAGTGCTCTGCACATAGTAAGCGCTTAGCAAATACCATCATTATTATTATTAATGAAGAAGGAGGGCATTCCAGGCCAGAGGTAGAGCCCAGGGGGAAAGTCTGAGGACAGACAGCTCCCTGGAGGGGTGGGCTGGTGCTCCTTTCTGGGGAGCCATGAGATGAGTAACCAGCTGGAGGGCTGGAAAGGTGGAAAACAAAACAGACTCTGGCGACCTCAGTGTCCTGGAGAGAAGCTTCAGCAACATGTGGCTGCCAGTGATGCCTTGGGAAGGGAACATAAAAACACATGGAAACCATGCCCGAAAAAGAAAAAGTTACTGGTTTCTCTTGAGGAAATATTGGCTCTGGCCAGAAAACAGGCCCCCCCGCTACCCAAGGGAGGAGACGAGAAACATGTGGAGACTATAGGGTGGCCCATTTCAACTCTTGTCAGAATCGTATTGCCTTAAATGGGGCTTGGATGAAACGGGTTCTCCTCATCGGATGAAACTCTCCATCCCCCAGGCCTCCTTCTTGTCCCACACAGTCCTCGATTACCTTGTATCTACCTCCGTGCTTAGAACAGTGCCGGGCCTCCAGTAAGCACTTAACAAATACCATTAAGAAAGAACGACAGTATATCAATGTACGTTCCAGCCGTTGCCATAGAAAGACAGAATCCTGGATGGGTCTTTATAAGGGACTTCCCTTCTTTCAGAGCCAGGTGGACACAAGAGCAAAATTTCACCCATTGCTGAAGTCTTCTTCTCCCTGCCCTCCCTCCTCACACAGCACTTTTTAAAAAATTAAAAAACAATTAAAAAACCCTCCTTCGATGTGGCACTCCAGCAGATACCTCCCTCCTTACTTAGCTCCACTCTTCTGCTATCCTGCGGCGCTCACATTTCATTTCTCTCAAGCCATCTTACTCATTGTGCCGCCTCCTCATCTCTCCCACCGCTGACCTCTTGCTCACATTCTCCTATCGGACTGGAGCTTCCTTCCCTTCGCATCTGGCGGCCCGCTGCTCTTCCCATCTCAAAAATCTTTCTGAAACCACATCTCCTTCAAGACACCCTCTTGGATTAATCTCTCATCTCTCCACCCCATCTGCCCCTCCACTGGCACTTCAGCACTTCTGTCTCATCTAAATGTTTGGATATGTGCATGTTTTTGTAGACTATCGCTTCTTCCTACCTGTAATTTAGTGACGGTTTTCCCCGCCGGATTAAAAGCTCCTTGAGGACAGGGATCCGCGTCTACCAACTCTGTTGTGTCCAGTGCTCTGCGCACAATAGCTGCTCAGTAAACACTATTGATTGATTACTCCGGGTGTATGGGTGGAAGCAGATAAAATAGCAATCGACAAAACTCCCCATCAAGACGACTGGCCCACGGGAGAGCTCAGAAACAGTCTTGGGGGATAAGAAGTTTCAAAATTCGGAGGGAAAGCCTGACATTGGGGTTGGGGAGAATCAAGGAGATGAAAATAGACTGCGAGCCCACTGTTGGGTAGGGACTGTCTCTATATGTTGCCGACTTGTACTTGCCAAGCACTTAGTACAGTGCTCTGCACACAGTAGGGGCTCAATAAATATGATTGAATGAATGAGAAAACATTGCAAAATGCTGACCTGCTTCTCTGAACCCAGAGAAAATACCTGGGAGCTGGCCAGCTGTTTCCGCGCAACAGCTGGACGTAAAAGGTCAAGACTTGTTACAAGATTTCAGGAATCGGTCTCTTCACCTCCAATTTTTAAAAGTCCATACGAAGGAAGAAATGGGGCCAAGTTCTCCTGCCATTCAGCCGAAACAATCAGAAATGGTAAAGGGAGAAGGAAATTGAAAGCTTTCTCGGGTTCTAGAACCATTTCTTCGGCGGTTTCCTCCAGGACATCAGTTGTCTGTCTCCCTCTTCTAGACTCCAAGCCCGTTGTTGGGTCGGGATTGTATCCGTCTTTTGCCGAATTGTACTTTCCAAGCACTTAGAACAGTGCGGTGCACATAGTAAGCGCTCAATAAATACAATGAATGAATTAGGGAAGCAGCGTGGCTCAGTGGAAAGAGCCCGGGCAGAGGTCACGGGTTCTAATCCCAGCTCCGCTGCTTGTCAGCTGTGTGACTCTGGGCAAGTCACTTCACTTCTCTGTGCCTCAGTGACCTCATCTGTAAAATGGGGATTAGGACTGTGAGCCCCCCGTGGGACAACCTGATCACCTTATATCCTCCCCAGTGCTTAGAACAGTGCTTTGCACATAGTAAGCGCTTAACAAATGCCATTATTATTATTATTATTAACGAATGAATATTTATTGAGCATTCACTTTATGCAAAGCACTGTATTAAGTGCTTGGGAGAGTACAAGCTGCTTCGAGATGCAGCATGGCTCAGTGGAATAGAGCCCGGGCTTTGGAGTCCGAGGACAGGGGTTCAAATCCCGGCTCTGCCAATTGCCAGCTGCGTGACTTTGGGCAAGTCACGTCACTTCTCTGGGCCTCAGTTCCCTCATCTGTCAAATGGGGGTGAAGACTCTGAGCCCCCCGTGGGACAACCCGATCACCTTGTAACCTCCCCAGCGCTTAGTGTTCTAAGTTCTGCACACAGTAAGCGCTTAATAAATGCCATCATTATTATTATTGCAAAATAACAATAAACACATTCCCTGCCCACAGTGAACTTAGAGTCTAGGAGGGGGGACAGGCATTAATATAAATAAATAATGACCAAGTTCAGTCCCATAGTACTGGTCTCAAGGCAGAATTCCACCAGCTCTGACCCCTCTTTTCTCCTACTCCCACTCCCGTCTGCAGCGCCTATTCATTTCTATCTGAATCCTTTAAACACTTGATATTCACCCCACCCTCAGCCCCACAGCACTTACATCACAGAATCATTTTATGAAATGGTATCTGTTAAGCGCCATGCATCAAGCACAGTCCTAAGGGCTAAGAGTAAGTACAAGCTTATCAGATTGGACACAGTCCCTGTCCCACATGAGGCGCACAGTCCAAGTTGGAGGAGCCGATATAAATGAGTTTATATTAGCATCCGTCACCCCCCAAACGTGTCTATCAACTCCGCTGTACTGTATTCCCCCGAGTGCTTCTAGAAGAGTGCTCTGCACACAATAAGCACCCAATAATCGATCAATCGATCGGTATAAGGGGGTAGCGGAGAAGAGTACTTACGCTTTCATCTGTTCTCTCCGACCTGCGATCTGAGGCACCTTCGATGAAGACCTCTTCCGGAGGCAGGACAATGGCCCGAGCATCTGTGCGGACAAAGCAGAAAGGTTCTCAGATTTTGATTTATTCAATCGTATTTATTGAGCGCTTACTGTGTGCACAGCACTGTACTAAGCGCTTGGGAAGTACAAGTTGGCAACCTATAGAGATGGTCCCTTCCCAACAGTGGGCTCACAGTCTAGAAGGGGGAGACAGACAACAAAACAAAACATATTAACAAAATAAAATAAACAGAATAAGTACGTACAAATAAAACAGAGTGATAAATACATACAAACATATATATATATATATATATATATATATATATATATATATATATACAGGTATATATTTTGATGAAACGCTGCCCTGTCCATTCATTCATTCATTCAATCGTATTTATTGAGCGCTTACTGTGTGCAGAGCACTGTACTAAGCACTTGGGAAGTACAAGTTGGCAACATATAGAAACGGTCCCTACCCAACAACGGGCTCACAGTCTAGAAGGGGGAGACAGAGAACAAAACAAAACATATTAACGAAATAAAATAAGTAGACTAACTATGTACAAGTAAAATAAATAAATAGAGTAATAGTCTACATACTATTAGAGCACATCGAAGCTTTCAGCCCTGTCGTGGCCACATTCATTCAATCAATCAATCATATTTATTGAGCGCTTACTGTGTGCAGAGCACTGTACAAAGTGCTTGGGAAGTATAAGTTGGCAACATATAGAGATGGTCCCTACCCAACAGTGGGCTCACAGTCTAGAAGGGGGAGACAGAGAACAAAACAAAACATATTAACAAAATAAAATAAATAGAATAGATATGTACAAGTAAAATAAATAGAGTAATAAATATGTACAAACATAGATACATTCCACAAACATAGGGCAGCCTTGCAAATAGCCATTGGTCCAATATCCTGGGAAGAAGGCATCATGTTATACCTTGGGCACACAGTGCAGGATATGGATATCTTGTACTTCCCAAGCGTTTAGTCCAGTGCTCTGCACACAGTAAGCGCTCAATAAATACGATTGAATGAATGAATGAATATGGGATGAATTCATCTCACCGCACACAGTTTCTGTGCAGGGAAAACTGGCTGGTAAGAGGTCTGTGCTTAGCTGCAAGGAGGGCTTACAACGAGCATCGTCAGTCGAGCTCACTGTGGTAAGGGAATGTGTCTGTTTACTGTTGTACTGTATCGATTCGTTCTTTCAATCGTATTTATTGAGCGCTTACTGTGTGCAGAGCACTGGACTAAGCGCTTGGGAAGTACAAATCGGCAACATATAGAGACGGTCCCTCCCAACAACTGGCTCATGGTCTAGAATTTATTACTCTATTTATTTATTTATTTTACTTGTCTATTCTATTTTATTTAGTATGTCTGGTTTTGTTCTCTGTCTCCCCCTTTTAGACTGTGAGCCCACTGTTGGGTAGGGACTGTCTCTATGTGTTGCCAACTTGTACTTCCCAAGTGCTTAGTACAGTGCTCTGCACACAGTAAGCGCTCAATAAATATGATTGATTGATTGATAGAAGGGGGAGGCAGACAACAGAACAAAACAAGTACTCTGTACTCTCCCAAGTGCTTACTACAGTGCTTTGCACACCAGTAAGCAGTCAATAAATACGTCTGAATGAACGCATGATTGAAACCACGAGAGAAGGGGGAAGCAGAGAGACGTGCCAACGTACCTCGTAATGTGGTGTCTTCACTGGCAGGAGCCGACGGACCAGAGCTAGAGGAGAAACGGAGCAGCGGGGTTAAATGAGAGATCGGGAACACGCTGCCATCACTGATCACGAAGGGCCCGGACTTGGAATGGAACCTGCCTGGGCTGTCCTCCTGCTAGACTGGATGGGCCAGATTGAATTTTGAACTTGAACAGACTGAACTTTGGGGGTCCCCCCAATCGTCACGGTCCTCGGTCCAGATTTAAACCCCGTCAGGGAGGCAAAAGAGCTGTTAGAAATGCAGGAATCAGAGAAGGGGATTACCTAATCATAGACTGCACCCTATCTTAAAGAGGAAAAATGGGAGAATCTTGGACTACGAATTTGATGCAGAAGACCAACCGAGACACCACTGCCCTTCTAGACTTTAAGCTTGTTACGGGCAGGGAACGTGTCTGCTAATTCTGTTGTATTGGACTCTCCCAAGTGCTTATTATAGTGTGAGCCCACTGTTGGGTAGGGACTGTCTCTATATGTTGCCAACTTGTACTTCCCAAGCACTTAGTACAGTGCTCTGTACACAGTAAGCACTCAATAAATACGATTGATTGATTGATTGATTGCTCTGCACACAGTAAGCACTGAAGAAATACCACTGATTGATTGATTGTTCTTTCTATTAGACTATTTAGCTAATGTTTCAGACATCTATGAATCTCACTCTCTCCAGTAACTGCTCCCACACCTACACTTTACACTCATATGCAACTGCTCCGGTTAACGGGACTCAAAAATGCATGTATCCCCCATACGTGATCAGTTCATTAACACAAACAATAATCTTAATAAATTCTTCATTCAGGCACTCATCACCCGTAATACACACCTCTAAAGACTGCATATTTAAAACTGGAAGCAACCTTTTCAAACTGTCCAAAGGGAAAAAAATATTCTACAAAAAAATCATTCAGCAGTTAATGAACTGAGGACAATTACGGAAGGGGTTACCTCGTTCTTACTGATAATACTTTCAAAAGAAAAACAGAACTGGCTTCTAATCAGTCTCACAATCTAAAGGAATGAGGACATTTTGATTAATCAAATCATGTATATATGTTTGTACGTATTTATTACTCTATTTATTTTACTTGTACATATCTATTCTATTTATTTTATTTGGTTAATATGTTTTGTTTTGTTCTCTGTCTCCCCCTTCTAGACTGTGAGCCCACTGTTGGGTAGGGACCGTCTCTATATGTTGCCGACTTGGACTTCCCAAGCGCTTAGTACAGTGCTCTGCACACAGTAAACGCTCAATATGATTGATTGATCAGTCCTCTGATCCCAATTCTTTTCATTCATCCTGTAGTCAGTTTGCACCCCAAGACTTTAATTCAGAAACTCTCTCCTGCGAATTTTAAAATGTTAATCTTTTTTTTTTTTGGATTTCTAATCAATGTTCCTACCAAATGCTAGCATCATCAAAGATTCTTTCTCTTATTTCGTGAAGGGATTTCCAGATACAGCTCGATGAAAACGAACAGAATGTCCAAAGGATATTCTGGGGGATTGCTGAATAATTGAAAAAGCGAGTATGGTATAAAGCGCTGCATATGAAATGATCTTCAGGAACCGACCAATCTTGAATTCATTCATTCTTTCATTCAATCGTATTTATTGAGTGCTTACTGTGTGCAGAGCACTGTACTAAGTGCTTGGGAAGTACAAGTTGGCAACATCTAGAGACGGTCCCTACCCAACAGTGGGCTCACAGTCTAGAAGGGGGAGACAGAGAACAAAACCAAACATACCAACAAAATAAAATAAATAGAATAGATATGCACAAGATAAATAAATAAATAGAGTAATAAATCTGTACAAGTATATATACATATATATACAGGTGCTGTGGGGAAGGGAAGGAGGTAAGATGGGGGGGGAGAGGGGGACGAGGGGGAGTGAAGGCGGCGGTAAACCAGGGGGAAACCGATCACTCACCTGCTTGTGGTTTCCCTTGTGGAAGAGAGTCTCTGTGGACCAAAAAAAAGAAGACAATAATGAAATAAAAGTTGGCTATTTTCACAGTACTTAAAGCCACAACCCAACTCCTAACGACGATGATAACAATAGCAACTGCGGTATTTGTGGAACGCTTATCATGTTTCTAGAGCTACACTAAGTGCTGGGGTAAAATACAAGCTATTCACAGCTGAAACACAGTCCCTATCCCACACGGGGCTCACGGTCTAAGTAGAAGGGAGACCAGGGATTGAATCCCATTTTACAGATGAAGAAACTGAGGCATCGAGATGTTAGTGTTAATGTTATGTTAATATGTTTGGTTTTGTTCTCTGTCTCCCCCTTCTAATAATAATAATAATTCTAGACTGTGAGCCCACTGTTGGGTAGGGACTGTCTCTATATGTTGCCAACTTGTCCTTCCCAAGCACTTAGTACAGTGCTCTGCACACAGTAAGTGCTCAATAAATATGACTGATTGATTGATTGAGTCGCCCGAGGTCACATAGCAGACGGGTGGTGGAGTCAGGATTTGAACCCACGTCCTCCAACTAGGCCTTGCTGCTTCTCAGAGACGGAGACTCTTCCAGGGCTTAGAACAGTGATTTGCACATAGTAAGTGCTTAAAAATGCTATCATTATTATTATTATTATTATTATTATTATTATTATTATTATTCTCAGGGATACAGACCCCAGGCCATGACCTCTGAGGAAGAATTCTGTCACATATTTTAGTGATCGATTTTAATAATAGGATTTGACTTGGGAGAATTGTTCCAATCATACATATCTATTCTATTTATTTTATTTTGTTAACATGTTTGGTTTTGTTCTCTGTCTCCCCCTTCTAGACTGTGAGCCCACTGTTGGGTAGGGACCGTCTCGATATGTTGCCAACTTGTACTTCCCAAGCGCTTAGTACAGTGCTCTGCACACAGTAAGCGCTCAGTAAATACGATTGATGATGATGATGAAATACGATTGAATGAATGAATGAATGAATGAATGAGAACTTCCTAGATATACCATCACAGTACATTCATTACATAATCTCAAACACCTCCGCTACATTGAAAACTCCTTTAGGGCAAGGATCACGTTTACTAACTCTCTTGTGCTCTCCTGAGCACTTACTACAGTGCTCAAGAAATACTATTGATTGATGTAATATGCCATTAATTCTGCACATAGTCAGTGCTCAGATAAGACTGGTTATACAATGAGCTATAACTACGATTGTGGCATTTATTAAGTGCTTACTAGATACTAGGCAGTAAGTATTTAATAAGGGCTTACTATAATAATAATAATAATAATAATTAATAATGGCATTTATTAAGCGCTTACTATAGAGAAGCAGTGTGGCTCAGTGGAAAAAGCCTGGGCTTTGGAGTCAGAGGTCATGGGTTCAAATTCCGGCTCCGCCAATTGTCAGCTGTGTGACTTTGGGCAAGTCGCTTCACTTCTCTGGGCCTCAGTGACCTCATCTGTAAAATGGGGATTAAAACTGTGAGCCCCCCATGGGACAACCTGATCACCTTGAAACCTTCCCAGCGCTTAGAACAGTGCTTTGCACATAGTAAACGCTTAATAAATGCCATCGTTATTATTATTATTATTCTCTGGGCCTCAGTGACCTCATCTGTAAAATGGGGATTAAAACTGTGAGCGCCCCATGGGACAACCTGATCACCTTGAAACCTTCCCAGCGCTTAGAACAGTGCTTTGCACATAGTAAGCGCTTAATAAATGCCATCGTTATTATTATTCTCTGGGCCTCAGTGACCTCATCTGTAAAACGGGGATTAAAACTGTGAGCCCCCCATGGGACAACCTGATCACCTTGAAACCTTCCCAGCACTTAGAACAGTGCTTTGCACATAGTAAGCGCTTAAAAAATACTATCATTATTATTATGTGGAAAGCACTGTTCTAAGCGCTGGGTTACAAGATACAATAATCCCCATTTTACAGATGAGGCAAGCTTAAGCGCTTAACAAATGCCATCATTTTTATTATTATTGCTACAATGTAACAGTCAATAGACCCCTTTCCCTGCCCACAAATGCTTCCAGTTGCTTTCGGTAGTTTCCTTGATTTTAGACTTACTGGGCCGACGTTGAGGCTTCTAAAGCAAGGATGGCAAGATCTACAGCCTGACAAATAAATACAAATTTTAAAAACTAGAAGGACTGGAGCTAATCCATTTCTCGTGTGGTTGAGGGGGACTAATTCTACTTGATTGGCTTTGGTCTTAAATCTCAGCAGGAGGCAGTCAGATGATCCTCTAATCCTCTCGTGGCCAGATGCACCCAAGATAACCCTCCCTGGGATATCACCACCAAAGGGGCCTTAAATCTGGTTTTTTTCAGCTGCTGTTGTTTTTTACCCAATCAATCAATCCATCAATCGTATTTATTGAGCGCTTACTGTGTGCAGAGCACTGTACTAAGCGCTTGGGAAGAACAAGTTGGCAACATATAGAGACAGTCCCTACCCAGACAAGGTCTATGTGGCACAAAGCGCTCATCCCACATTAGTTTGCTGAGGGTGTTTGTTTTGAGTGTAGAAACACGGACCAGACTGTAAGAGTGAAGTCTAGGAGCTGAAAATCAAAATAATCATCATCGCGGAAATTGTGAGCTCGCTGCTGGGAAACCACGACTTGGAAATTGGATTAACTAATTGGTTTGTCTTGTAAACGGCTCCAGTCCTAAAAATATACACCAGAGCGTTGCCCCTAACTGTACCTTCCGATTCCGAAGCCCTAAACACTTTCTAAAGATGACGGGTTAATTCCGGGCCCCCCCAGAATTAATTCTTTCCCCCCCGCCTTACCTCCTTCCCTTCCCCACAGCACCATATATAGATGTATATATGTTTGTATGCATTTATTACCCTATTTATTTTACTTGTACATATTTATTCTACTTGTACATATTTACTTGTACATATTTACTTGCACATATTTATTCTACTTATTTTATTTTGTTAATATGTTACATTAACATATTGTACTTGTACATATTTATTCAACTTATTTTATTTTGTTAATATGTTACGTTAACATATTGTACTTGTACATATTTATTCAACTTATTTTATTTTGTTAATATGTTACATTAACATATTGTACTTGTCCATATTTATTCAACTTATTTTATTTTGTTAATATGTTACATTAACATATTGTACGTGTACAGATTTATTCTACTTATTTTATTTTGTTAATATGTTTGGTTTTGTTGTCTGTCTCCCCCTTCTAGACTGTGAGCCCGCTGTTGGGTAGGGACCGTCTCTAGATGTTGCCAACTTGGACTTCCCAAGCGCTTAGTACAGCGCTCTGCACATAGTAAGCGCTCAATAAATACAATTGATTGATTTATTGGGCTTCCAGGAACCACGATCTCCTGGGTCCGGGCCATTCGGGCAGCCCGGGCCGGGGCCCAGGTCGACAGGTCGGATTTGTAAAAGGTGCGGACAGACGTGTCTGTCGCTTTGCTGACCTGAAATGGTTGGTAGCATTCCTGCCAAGGCGGCTAAACAACTTCTTGCCAAGTAGCGATTGCTGTCACTACGCAGCCAGCGGATTTGTGGTGGCCATTTGATGGATGGAAACACTGAGGCCCCGCACTTAAGCGGCTTGTTTACGGTCCCGGTTCCCCCTCGGGGCCGAATTCCAAGTTGCCAAGCCAAGACAGATTGCTGCAGGTTGCCCAGTGTGGTACCTGCCCTTCTCACTCACTCATTCATTGTCGTATTTATTGAGCGCTTACTCTGTGCAGAGCGCTGTACTAAGCGTTTATGGTCCCGGTTGCTCCTCGGGACAGTGCTCTGCACACAGTCAGCGCTCAATAAATTCGACTGAATGAATATTAAGAAAATAAAATAAATAAAATATTAATAAAATAAAATAAATAAAATAGAATAAATATGTACAAATAAAATAAATTCATTTCCTTGTCTTAACTGTCTGCCCTCTCTATGTTGATTGTTGCATCGTGCTTTCCCAAGTGCTTAGTATTGTGCTAAGTGCTAGATCTTCTATTGTAGACTGTGAGCCCACTGCTGGGTCGGGACCATCTCTATATGTTGCCAACTTGGACTTCCCAGGCGCTTAATACAGTGCTAAGTGCTAGATCATCTATTATAGACTGTGAGCCCGCTGTTTGGGTCGGGACCATCTCTATATGTTGCCAACTTGGACTTCCCAGGTGCTTAATACAGTGCTCTGCACACAGTAAGCGCTCAATAAATATGACTGAATGAATATTAACAAAATAAAATAAACAGAACAAATATGTACAAATAAAATAAATAAATGAATTCATTTCCTTGTCTTAACTGTCTGCCCCTTCTATGTTGATTGTTGCATCGTGATTTCCCAAGTGCTGAGTATTGTGCTAAGCGCCAGATAATCTATTCTAGACTGTGAGCCCACTGTTGGGTCGGGACCGTCTCTATATGTTGCCAACTTGGACTTCCCAGGCGCTTAGTACAGTGCTCTGCACACAGTCAGTGCTCAATAAATATGATTGAATGAATATTAACAAACTAAAATCAATAGAATAAATATGTACAAATAAAATACATAAATTCATTTCCTTGTCTTAACTGTCTGCTCCCTCTACGTTTATTGTTGCATTGTGCTTTCCCAAGTGCTTAGTATTGTGCTAAGTGCTAGATCGTCTATTCTAGACTGTGAGCCCGCTGTTTGGTCGGGACCGTCTCTCTATGTTGCCAACCTGTCCTTCCCAAGCGCTTAGTACAGTGCTCTGCACACAGTAAGCGCTCAATACATACGATTGAATGAATGGATGAATAGATAAATACAGCTGAGTGAATGAATGAATACAAGCACAGTTTTGAAGACACACTGATCACTGGCAAAACAGCACAAAGTGGGCTTTTTAAAAAAATTTCACCCCATCTCCCTATTTCTATTTGCCTGCCTCAAGAAACGTGTATGTGTGTGTTTGTATGTTTGTGTGTACGTGTGTCCCCATATCCCCAGCTTACTTTTGGTTCTTTCTGCTCTCCATAGCCATCCCCAGCACTTTGACACTTTTGGTGGCATTTGGTATATAATTAATAATCATAATTACAGTATTATCCCCGTGGGACAACCTGAACACCTTGTAACCACCCCCAGCACTTAGAACAGTGCTTAATAAATACCATCATTATTATTATTAATAAATACAATTGAATGAATGAATGAATGAATTTGTTAAGCGCTATGTGCCAAGCACTGTTCTAAGTGCTGGGGTAGATATAAGGTAATCGGGTTGTCCCACGTGGGGCTCACAGTCTTCGCCCCCATTTTTTACAGATGAGGTAACTGAGGCCCAGAGAAGCAAAGTGACTCGCCCAAAGTCACACAGCTGACAAGTGGTGGAGCCGGGATTAGAACCCACGACCTCTGACTCCAGTGCTCTTTCCACTAAGCCACCAGACACTGTACTAAGTGCAGCATGAAGCAGCACGGCTCAGTGGAACGAGCCCGGGCTTGGGAGTCCGAGGTCAGGGGTTCAAATCCCGGTCGCCTGTGTGACTTTGGGCCTCAGTTCCCTCATTTGGAAAATGGGGATTCATTCATTCAATCGTATTTATTGAGCGCTTACTGTGTGCAGAGCACTGGACTAAGCGCTTGGGAAGTCCAAGTTGGCAACATATAGAGACGGTCCCTACCCAAGAGCGGGCTCACAGTCTAGAAGGGGGCGACAGACAACAAAACATATTAACAAAATAAAATAAATAGAATAAATATGTACAAATAAAATAGAGTAATAAATCCATACAAACATATATACATATATATAGGTGCTGTGGGGAGGGGAAGGAGGTAAGGCGGGGGGGGGCGATGGGGAAGGGGCTCAGTCTGGGAAGGCCTCGTGGAGGAGGTGAGCTCTCAGTAGGGCTTTGAAGGGAAGGGATGAAGACTGTGAGCCCCAAGTGGGACAACGTGATCACCTTGTATCCTCCCCAGTGCTTAGAACAGTGCTTTGCACATAGTAAGCGCTTAACAAATTCATTCATTCATTCAATCGTATTTATTGAGCGCTTACCGTGTGCAGAGCACTGTAACACCATTGTTAAGTGCTGGGATAGATACCAGCTAATCAGTTTGGAAATGGTCCATGCCCCCACAGAGGGCTCAAAGTCCCAATTCCCATTTTCCAAATGAGGTAACTTGGGGCCCAAGGAAGTGAAATGACTTGCCCAGAGTCAACCAGCAGACCGGTGGCAGAGCTGGGATTAGAACCCAGGTCCTCTGACTCCCACTGCTTCTCAATTACCTTCACAATGAGGTTCTGGTGCTCCTCCGACTGACTGAAGTTGCCGCCTATTTCGAAGATGCTCGTGTTCCCGTCCTCACATAGCTTCATCCAGCTCCAGTACTCCTCGCGGTCCGGAATTCGGTCCCAAAAGATCTTAAAGGCTTCCCAGACGGCTTCCTGGCACACTGGAAAGCAAGAAATTAGGGAATCAGTTGAGGGAGAGATTACCAAAGGGTAGAGATCCCCCATTCCTGCTTTTCCTCTAGAGCGGGCACAGGTCAAGGGGAGGAGGAGTCCAAAAGATTAATCAATCGCATTTATTGAGTACTTACTGTGAGCAGAGCACTGTACTAAGCGCTTGGGAGACTACAATACTAGAGTTGTTGGACACATTCTTTGCCCACAGTGAGCTTAAAGAATAGAAAGAGCTTACAGCCTAAAGGCCGCACTGCTTTAGTTCACATCAGGCCCTTGGAAACTCCAGCCAACGTCTGAGCTGAGATCGAGGACTCCCATTTTTCGTTTCTGTGATTGAAATGGGATTTTGAGAATGATGAGAGTTTGGACAGGGACTGTCAACAAACTCAAAACTATTTCAACCCAAAGAAACCCAAAAAGTGATCACGGACTATTTATCTTATGGCAGGCACAGAGGGGTGGGTAGCTAAAGCTGTCTGCTGCTGGAATTTCCCACAATAATAATAATAATAATAATAATAATGGCATTTATTGAGTACTTACCGTGAGCAGAGCACTGTACTAAGCGCTTGGGAGAGTACAATACTAGAGTTGTTAGACACATTCTTTGCCCACAGCAAGCTTAAAGAATAGAAAGAGCTTACAGCCTAAAGGCCACACTGCTTTAGTTCAGATCAGATCACTACCTTCGCAGGCCCTTGGAAACTCCAGCCAACGTCTGAGCTGAGATTGAGGACTCCATTCTTCGTTTCTGGGATTGAAATGGGATTTTAAGAATGACGAGAGTTTGGACAGGGACTGTCAACAAACTCAAAACTATTTCAACCCAAAGAAACCCAAAAAGTGATCACGGACTATTTATCTTATGGCAGGCACAGAGGAGTGGGTAGCTAAAGATGTCTGCTGCTGGAATTTCCCACAATAATAATAATGGCATTTATTGAGTACTTACTGTGAGCAGAGCACTGTACTAAGCGCTTGGGAGAGTATAATACTAGAGTTGTTAGACACATTCTTTGCCCACAACGAGCTTAAAGAATAGAAAGAGCTTACAGCCTAAAGGCCGCACTGCTTTAGTTCAGATCAGATCACTACCTTCACGGGCCCTTGGAAACTCCAGCCAACGTCTGAGCTGAGATTGAGGACTCCATTCTTCGTTTCTGGGATTGAAATGGGATTTTAAGAATGACGAGAGTTTGGACAGGGACTGTCAACAAACTCAAAACTATTTCAACCCAAAGAAACCCAAAAAGTGATCACGGACTATTTATCTTATGGCAGGCACAGAGGGGTGTGTAGCTAAAGCTGTCTGCTGCTGGAATTTCCCACAATAATAATAATGGCATTTATTGAGTACTTACTGTGAGCAGAGCACTGTACTAAGCGCTTGGGAGAGTACAATACTAGAGTTGTTAGACACATTCTTTGCCCACAGCGAGCTTAAAGAATAGAAAGAGCTTACAGCCTAAAGGCCACACTGCTTTAGTTCAGATCAGATCACTACCTTCACAGGCCCTTGGAAACTCCAGCCAACGTCTGAGCTGAGATCGAGGACTCTATTTTTCGTTTCTGGGATTGAAATGGGATTTTGAGAATGACGAGAGTTTGGACAGGGACTGTCAACAAACTCAAAACTATTTCAACCCAAAGAAACCCAAAAAGTGATCATGGACTATTTATCTTACGGCAGGCACAGGGGGGTGGGTAGCTAAAGCTGTCTGCTGCCGGAATTTCCCACAATAATAATAATGGCATTTATTGAGTACTTACTGTGAGCAGAGCACTGTAACTAAGCGCTTGGGAGAGTACAATACTAGAGTTGTTATACACATTCTTTGCCCACAGTGAGCTTAAAGAATAGAAAGACCTTACAGCCTAAAGGCCGCACTGCTTTAGTTCAGATCAGATCACTACCTTCGCAGGCCCTTGGAAACTCCAGCCAACGTCTGAGCTGAGATCGAGGACTCCCATTTTTCGTTTCTGGGATTGAAATGGGATTTTGAGAATGACGAGAGTTTGGACAGGGACTGTCAACAAACTCAAAACTATTTCAACCCAAAGAAACCCAAAAAGTGATCCCGGACCATTTATCTTACGGCAGGCACAGAGGGGTGGGTAGCTAAAGCTGTCTGCTGCTGGAATTTCCCACAATAATAATAATAGTAATGGCATTTATTAAGCGCTTACTATGTGCAAAGCACTGTTCTAAGCGCCGCAACCCCTCTTACCTCCATTCTATTCCTAAATTCTCAATCTCTGGTCTCTCAATCTCATTCTCTCTCTCTCTCAACCTCATTCTTTCTGTCTCTCAGTCTCATTCTCTCTCAATTTCATTCTCTCCTCCCACAGGGAAGGGCACCCTGCCGTCTGATGATTCCTCCCTCTGGCCACACGTCCACTCTCCAAACGAAAAGAACATGGAAGCAATTTTCAGGCCTATCGGTTTGAGTCTCTTGGCAATCTGTCACTCTATCCTTCTCCTGCCTCCTCCTGCAGTCCCTGCCAGCCACTTCTGGGACCTTGTCCAAAAGCTCATTCTGCCCACATTCAACCACAGGCCAAGTCTTTACCGCCAGAGTGAAGCAGAGAATTGAGGAAATGATCAGGTTAATTCCCAATTCCACTTCACTCGGGGCTGAATTACCCCCAAATTCCCCCAAATTGCCTGTCTAGCCTAGTCCATCCTCTCTCTCTCACCCACCCCTCTTCGAGAAGTTTACACTCCACAGAGCACAGTTTCTTGGATTTGACTTTTAGGTTTGGGGGAGAAAAATAAAACAAGACACCCTTCTCTAGAAGCTTGATGTGGGCAGTGTCTGCACTCTCCGAAGCACTTAAGTACAGCGCTTTGCCCACAGTAAGCGCTCAATAAATGATTGATTATTTATTTATTTTACTTGTACATATCTATTCTATTTATTTTATTTTGTTAGTATGTTTGGTTTTGTTCTCTGTCTCCCCCTTTTAGACTGTGAGCCCACTGTTGGGGAGGGACTGTCTCTATATGTTGCCAACTTGTACTTCCCAAGCGCTTAGTACAGTGCTCTGCACACAGTAAGCGCTCAATAAATACGATTGATTGATTGACTTTTAGAGGAACCCAACGAGGCTTCCTTGTAGACATAGACTGTGAGCCCACTGTTGGGTACGGACTGTCTCTATATGTTGCCAACTTGGACTTCCCAAGCGCTTAGTACAGTGCTCCGCACACAGTAAGCCCTCAATAAATACGATTGAATGAATGAATGAATGAATGAACATAGACACGGCTGAGCCAGTCCTGCTATTCCCAAACCAAAGGGTCCGAGAAGTCAGGAGTTCACTAGCTGGTGAGACCGATCGATTCCTTCAGTGTTCTGGGGGACCGATACATACAGCCTTAATCATTTTCAAAATGGGCTGCCCATTCGGAATGCGACGACTCATCGGCCAAAACTCTTTATTTTAAAGACCCATCCCTACAGGAAGATTAACGAAACTCTGTTCCTTACGAAGTTGGGTTTTTTTGAAACGGCATTTAAGTGCATACTGTGTACCAGACGCTATTCTAAGCCCTGGGGTAGATACAAGCTAATCCACATGGGGCTCACGGTCTTAATGCCCATTTTAAAGATGAGGAAACTGAGGCACAGAGAAGTGAAGGGATTTGTCCAAGGACACGCAGGCCCATGCTCCATCCACTAGGCCACTCAGCTTCCAAATCAGTTCCAAGACGGAGCATGACAGGAGTTCTCCTCCCTGCATAGGATATGGCGGTGAGCTCTCCTTTCCCCACAGTCACCAACTTGGTTAGCTGAGGTGAAAGGTGAGAAGCAGCGTGGCTCAGTGGAAAGAGCCCAGGCTTTGGAGTCAGAAGTCATGGGTTCAAATCCCAGCTCCGCCAAGTGTCAGCTGGGTGACTTCGGGCAAGTCACTTCACTTCTCTGGGCCTCAGTTCCCTCACCTGGAAAATGGGGATTAAGACAGTGAGCCCCCCGTGGGACAACCTGATCACCTTGTAACCTCCCCAGCCCTTAGAACAGTGCTTTGCACATAATAAGTGCTTTATAAATGCCATCATTGTTATTATTATTAGGCCACTCAGCTTCCAAATCAGTTCCAAGAAGGAGCATGACAGGAGTCCCTGCATAGGATAGGGTGGTGAGCTCTCCTTTCCCCACAGTCACCAACTTGGTTAGCTGAGGTGAAAGGTGAGAAGCAGCGTGGCTCAGTGGAAAGAGCCCGGGCTTTGGAGTCAGAAGTCATGGGTTCAAATCCCAGCTCCGCCAATTGTCAGCTGGGTGACTTCGGGCAAGTCACTTCACTGGGCCTCAGTTCCCTCACCTGGAAAATGGGGATTAAGACAGTGAGCCCCCCATGGGACAACCTGATCACCTTGTAACCTCCCCAGCCCTTAGAACAGTGCTTTGCACATAATAAGTGCTTTATAAATGCCATCATTGTTATTATTATTAGGCCACTCAGCTTCCAAATCAGTTCCAAGAAGGAGCATGACAGGAGTCCCTGCATAGGATAGGGTGGTGAGCTCTCCTTTCCCCACAGTCACCAACTTGGTTAGCTGAGGTGAAAGGTGAGAAGCAGCGTGGCTCAGTGGAAAGAGCCCGGGCTTTGGAGTCAGAAGTCATGGGTTCAAATCCCAGCTCCGCCAATTGTCAGCTGGGTGACTTCGGGCAAGTCACTTCACTGGGCCTCAGTTCCCTCACCTGGAAAATGGGGATTAAGACAGTGAGCCCCCCATGGGACAACCTGATCACCTTGTAACCTCCCCAGCCCTTAGAACAGTGCTTTGCACATAATAAGTGCTTTATAAATGCCATCATTGTTATTATTATTAGGCCACTCAGCTTCCAAATCAGTTCCAAGAAGGAGCATGACAGGAGTTCTCCTCCCTGCATAGGATAGGGCGGTGAGCTCTCCTCTCCCCACGGTCACCATCTTGGTTAGCTGAGGTGAAAGGTGAGAAGCAGCATGGTTCAGTGGAAAGAGCCCGGGCTTTGGAGTCAGAGGTTATGGGTTCAAATCCCAGCTCCACCAATGGTCAATCGTGTGACTTTGGGCAAGTCACTTCACTTCTCTGGGCCTCAGCTCCCTCACCTGGAAAATGGGGATTAAGACAGTGAGCCCCCCGTGGGACAACCTGATCACCTTGTAACCTCCCCAGCCCTTAGAACAGTGCTTTGCACATAATAAGTGCTTTATAAATGCCATCATTGTTATTATTATTAGGCCACTCAGCTTCCAAATCAGTTCCAAGAAGGAGCATGACAGGAGTCCCTGCATAGGATAGGGTGGTGAGCTCTCCTTTCCCCACAGTCACCAACTTGGTTAGCTGAGGTGAAAGGTGAGAAGCAGCGTGGCTCAGTGGAAAGAGCCCGGGCTTTGGAGTCAGAAGTCATGGGTTCAAATCCCAGCTCCGCCAATTGTCAGCTGGGTGACTTCGGGCAAGTCACTTCACTGGGCCTCAGTTCCCTCACCTGGAAAATGGGGATTAAGACAGTGAGCCCCCCATGGGACAACCTGATCACCTTGTAACCTCCCCAGCCCTTAGAACAGTGCTTTGCACATAATAAGTGCTTTATAAATGCCATCATTGTTATTATTATTAGGCCACTCAGCTTCCAAATCAGTTCCAAGAAGGAGCATGACAGGAGTTCTCCTCCCTGCATAGGATAGGGCGGTGAGCTCTCCTCTCCCCACGGTCACCATCTTGGTTAGCTGAGGTGAAAGGTGAGAAGCAGCATGGTTCAGTGGAAAGAGCCCGGGCTTTGGAGTCAGAGGTTATGGGTTCAAATCCCAGCTCCACCAATGGTCAATCGTGTGACTTTGGGCAAGTCACTTCACTTCTCTGGGCCTCAGCTCCCTCACCTGGAAAATGGGGATTAAGACAGTGAGCCCCCCGTGGGACAACCTGATCACCTTGTAACCTCCCCAGCGCTTGGAACAGTGCTTTGCACATAAGAAGCGCTTTATAAATGTCATCATTATTATTATTATTACTATTATTAGGCCACTCAGCTTCCAAATCAGTTCCAAGAAGGAGCATGACAAGAGTTCTCCTCCCTGCACGGGCTATGGCGGTGAGCTCTCCTTTCCCCACGGTCGTCATCTTGGTCAGCTGAGGTGGAAGGTGGAGATAAGGCTCTGGAGCCTCCGGCCCAGCCCTCCATTACCCTCACTTACCTCGGACTTTGAAATAGTTTAAGTGGTTGGCGGTGGCCCTTGGGACGCTCTCCCCGGGGCAAATTCTGACGCCAAGAGGAAACGGGACGCTCCTCTTCCTCCGAGGCAACGGGCTTGTCCCGGTTTCTGGGAAATCCAGAGGCTTCTCCCCTTTGGCCGGCCGAGGACGGACGGCGGAGGCCCAGCCCGGGCCGACGGGTGGTAACGTGGTGCCGGGTGACCCGGTCTTGACTGTGGCAGAGTAGACTGGAGCTACAAAGCAAACGTTGCATGCGAGCCTTTCTGTCACGCGGGCGAGGTCAATAATAATAATGATGGCATTTATTAAGCGCTTACTATGTGAGCCCATTGTTGGGTACGGACCAGCTCTATTTGGAATACTGCTCTGCACACAGTAAGCGCTCAATAAATACGATTGAGCGAATGAATGACTGCAACCCAGGGGAGAGGAAGATTATGGAGGGGTGGGGGGGGAATGTTTCAGTGATTGTTGCCCCTCTAGGCTGAATTGATTCCAAATCTATTCTACACTGTGAGCCCACTGTTGGGTAGGGACCGTCTCTATATGTTGCCAACTTGGACTTCCCAAGCGCTTAGTACGGTGCTCTGCACACAGTAAGCGCTCAATAAATACGATTGATTGACTGTCGCCCAGACTCCAAGCGGAAGTAGCAAGAAGGGGAAGAAAGAAGGACCGAACGCTTTTTCAGCATTTACTAATAATAATGATGGCATTTGTTAAGCGCTTACTATGTGCAGAGCACTGTTCTAAGCGCTGGAGCCCAGTTAAGGAAAACACCTACCCCACGGACCCCCGGCCCACATCCTCCCCCTGGCCTGGAATGCCCTCCCTCTGCCCATCCGCCAAGCTAGCTTTCTTCCTCCCTTCAAGGCCCTACTGAGAGCTCACCTCCTCCAGGAGGCCTTCCCACACTGAGCCCCTTCCTTCCTCTCCCCCTCGTCCCCATCTTACCTCCTTCCCTTCCCCACAGCACCTGTATATATATATATATATATATATATATATATATATATATATGTTTGGACATATTTATTACTCTATTTCTTTATTTTACTTGTACATATCTATTCTATTAATTTTATTTTGCTAGTATGTTTGGTTTTGTTCTCTGTCTCCCCCTTTTAGACTGTGAGCCCACTGTTGGGTAGGGACCGTCTCTAGATGTTGCCAACTTGGACTTCCCAAGCGCTTAGTACAGTGCTCTGCACACAGTAAGCGCTCAATAAATACGATTGATTGATTGATTGATTCTTTTCCCAGCTCTGCCACTTGCCCGATGTGTGTCCTTGGACAAGTCACTTAACTTCCCTGTGACCGTTTCCTCAACTGTATAACGGAAATTAAATACCTGTTCCTCCTCCGACTGGAGCCCCATGTGGGACAGGGACTGTGTCCCACCTGATGGTCTTGTTTTAAGTGCTTAGAACAGTGCTCATCATCATCATCATCATCAATCGTATTTATTGAGCGCTTATTGTGTGCAGAGCACTGTACTAAGCGCTTGGGAAGTACAAGTTGGCAAAATATAGAGACTGTCCCTACCCAACAGTGGGCTCACAGTCTAAAAGGGGGAGACAGAGAACAAAACCAAACAGACTAACAAAATAAATAGAATAGATATGTACAAGTAAAATAAATAGAGTAACAAATATGTACAAACATATATACATATATACAGGTGCAGTGGGGAAGGGAAGGAGGTAAGATGGGGGGGATGGAGAGGGGGACGAGGGGGAGAGGAAGGAAGGGGCTCAGTCTGGGAAGGCCTCCTGGAGGAGGTGAGCTCTCAGTAGGGCCTTACTCTATACATAGTAAGCCCTTAAATACCATTAAAAAAAAAAAAAAGATTTCCTAAATCAGCTTGGGCCTGCACAGGGGCAGTGACCAGTGGAGTGACCGGATTCCATGCTTCCTGAGGGGGAAAGTGACAGAAATCCTTCATAACATAACCAAGACCTGGTTTAGGAAGACATCACCCCTCTGATGTCCTTCCCTGAAATTTTCTAGTTTCCAGGTAAATCCCTAGATAATAATAATAATAATGATGGCATTTATTAAGCGCTTACTATGTGCAAAGCGCTGTTCTAAGCGCTGGGGAGGTTACAAGGTGATCAGGTTGTCCCACGGGGGGGCTCACGGTCTTCATCCCCATTTTACAGATGAGGTCACTGAGGCACAGAGAAGTGACTTGCCCAAAGTCACCCAACTGACAATTGGCGGAGGCCGGATTTGAACCCATGACCTCTGACTCCAAAGCCCAGGTTCTTTCCACTGAGCCACGCTGCTTCTCTAGACGGTTTACCTAAATTGGAGTCGAGCCTGGTTTAGCCTGAATATGTTGAAGTTTTCCTCACTCAAAATTAGCAAGAAGTTTGTTTCAGAGAGAAGCAGCGTGGCTCGGTGGAAAGAGCCCGGGCTTTGGAGTCGGAGGTCACGGGTTCAAATCCCGGCTCCGCCAATTGTCAGCTGGGTGACTTTGGGCAAGTCACTTCGCTTCTCCGGGCCTCAGTTATATCATCTGTAAAACGGGGATTAAGACTGTGAGTCACCCAAGGGACAACCTGGTCACCTTGTAACCTCCCCAGCGCTTAGGACAGTGCTTTGCATATAGTAAGCACTTAACAAATGCCATTATTATTATTATTGTTATTCAGAGAAGCAGCATGGCTCAGTGGAAAGAGCCCGGGCTTGGGAGCCAGAGGTCAAGGGTTCGAATCCCGGCTCCGCCACTTGTCAGTTGTGTGACCTTGGGTAAGTCACTTAACTTCTCTGAGCCTCAGTTCCCTCATCTCTAAAATGGGGATTAAGACTGTGAGCCCCACGTGGGACAACCTGATCACCTTGTATCCCCCCCAGTGCTCAGAACAGTGCTTCGCACATAGTAAGCGCTTAACAAATGCCATCATCAAAGTTGGTACTGGTCTCGGGAAAAACCTTCTCGGATCTTTTCACAAATAAACCTGAACTTTAATGGGATGGTAACCCCAGCTCTGCCACTTGTCTGCTGTGTGACCTCAGACAAACCACCTCACCTCTCTGGGGCCTCAATTTCTTCATTGTAAAATGGGGGCTCAATAGCTCTGCTCCCTCCAACTTGTGAGCTGCAAGTTTCGTATGAGACGGGGCTATATTCAACCTGGTTATCTCGTATCCACCCCAGTGCTTGGCACAAACAGTACGTGGTTAAGGATGCCACAATCATTACCATTCCAGATCCATTTTCTTGAAAAAAAATTCTAGGGAAAATGGCTTCTTTAATAAAGCTTTAAAGGCAGAAGCTTGGTTCATCTGTCAGAGGAATCACCACTTGAACTCTTCATTTAATCGTATTTATTGAGCACTTACTGTGTGCTGTACTAAGAGCTTGGGAAGTACAACTCCTTTCAACTACCCACTTAAAAAGACAAATTCGAAATACAAATTTTTTTCTTCTCATAGCCGGTTCAGCTTTCCATAATCACGAAGAAATACCCGGTTGCCAGTGATTCTTTTCTACCCAGAGCTCCAAAAGGGCATTTTTCATTTGGATGAAATAATAACGATAACCTCACTTATTAAAAAAACACAATTTTTCCTCTTCCAAACCCAGTCCCAAGTTACAGTCTCTGAGCCAGAATAGCCAGTCCAGAAGGCATATGAGCCAAACCCTTGGAGGAAAAGAAAAAGCCCCGCAAGGAGGGGGCCCACGGTGAGTGTTGACGAATTACAAGTGGAAAGAGCCCGGGCTTTGGAGTCAGAGGTCATGGGTTCGAATCCCGGCTCCGCCAACTGTCAGCTGGGTGACTTTGGGCAAGTCACTTCACTTCTCTGGGCCTCAGTTCCCTCATCTGGAAAACGGGGATTAAGACTGTGAGCCCCCCGTGGGACAACCTGATTACCTTGTAACCTCCCCAGCACTCAGAACAGTGCTTTGCACATAGTAAGCGCTTAATAAACGCCATCACGAAAGGAAACCAAGGGCAGTACTCCCAATTAAAGAGACAAATTCAAAATACAAATTTTTTTCTTCTCCTAGCCGGCTCAGCTTTCCATAATCATGAAGAAATACCCGGTTGCCAACGATCCTTTTCTACCCAGAGCTCCAAAAGGGCATTTTTCCTTCGGATGAAATAATAACGATAACCGCACTTATTAAAAAAAAAAACAATTTTGGGGGAAAAACAATTAATTGGGAAACCAAGGGCAGTACTCCATTGAGGTGAAAGATATAGCGCTCAATAAATACGATTGATAATAATGATGGCCGCAAGGAACAGAACGTCACAGACCAGTATTTTACATTTGTCCCGTGTTCATTGCTCTCTCACGATCAAAATGAGCGGAAAAGATGCCCTCGGGCCCTCAGGAGGAGGAGGACATGGAAGGACTTTACCTGTCAGTGTCGGGAGGTGCCTTTCCAGGAACACAAATATGAACATCCCCAGGGATGCCTTCCAAGGAAGAAGGGACATACTCGTCCGCGCCAACCGCCAAGGCAAGCTGCGGGGTGGTGAAAGCGGTCCTCGGGCAGCTTCTGCAGCTGCCCACCACTCAGGGACGGCCCTTCCTTAAAAGCCAGATATGAAAAACTCCAGCCAAGGCTGAAAGACTCCGCTTGTGGCAAGACCAGCGCAGATTTGCTATAAAACCTAAATGTCCCCCCGCCGGATGATTTCCTTGTCAGTAGTCTCCTGCTTCCAAGGGGCAGGGAGGGAAGGAGAAACAGATAGTCTTTAGTTAGCAGATGGGCTGAAGAGACTATTTTTTTTTTTTTGGCTTTAATCTGGCCCGCTAAGCTCTTTAATGATGTTCATCATGCAGCTAAACAGGCCCTCCAGCCAGACGAGAACGCCTGGGGAATTAACCAGCGGGTCTTCGGCCCTTTCCAACTGCGCTGGCCCAACTCGGCCATCTCACGGTCCTGCCCGCCCACTGGAAAACGTCTGCTCGGACCCCTTCCCAGATCCGTCTTCCCAAGACGCGTTCCGGTTTCCGAACGTGCAAGCGGACACTAAGGAGCCCGAGAAGCAGGTTGGCCATGGGGAAATAATAACGATAATAATAATGGCATTAAGTGCTTACTATGTGCAATGCACTGTTCTATGTGCTGGGGAGAAGCAGGGTGGCCTAGGGGAAATAATAATGGCATTTATTAAGCGCTTACTATGTGCAATAATAATAATAATAATAATGTTGGCATTTGTTAAGCGCTTACTATGTGCAGAGCACTGTTCTAAGCGCTGGGGGGGGATACAAGCTGATCAAGTTGTCCCATGTGGGGCTAACAGTCTTAATTCCCATTTTACAGGTGAGGGAACTGAGGCACAGAGAAGTGAAGGGACTTGCCCAAGGTCACACAGCAGACAGGTGGCGGACCCGGCATTCGAACCCACGACCTCTGACTCCAAAGCCCAGGCTCTTTCCACTGAGCCACGCTGCTTCTCAATGCAATGCAGTGCTTCTCATTGCTTCGCAATGCACTGTTCTAAGCACTGGGGAGAAGCAGGGTGGCCTAGGGGAAATAATAATGGCATTTATTAAGCGCTTACTATGTGCAATGCACTGTTCTAAGCGCTGGGGAGGTTACAAGGGGATTGTTGGGTAGGGACCGTCTCTGTATGTCACCGACTTGTACTTCCCAAGCGCTTAGTCCAGTGCTCTGCACACAGTAAGCGCTCAATAAATACGATTGATGATGATGATGATGATGATGACTCCCGGGCCTGTGCCCCAACCCCATGCAGCAGACAAATGGCAGCAAACCTTGTGACTCCTTTTAGACTGTGAGCCCACTGTTGGGTAGGGACTGTATCTATATGTTGCCAATTTGTACTGCCCAAGCGCTTAGTACAGTGCTCTGCACATAGTAAGCGCTCAATAAATACGATTGATGATGATGACAGGGACTATGTCCAACCCAATTATCTTGTATCCACCTTAGTGCTTAATACAGTGTTTGGCGCATAGTAAGCCCTTAACAAATAGCATAATCATTACAATAATAATAATAGTAATAAGGATGGCATTTATTAAGCGCTTACTATGTGCAAAGCACTGTTCTAAGCGCTGGGGAGGTTACAAGGTGATCAGGTTGTCCCACGGTGGGGGGGCTCACAGTCTTCATCCCCATTTTACAGATGAGGTTACTGAGGTTACTTGCCCAAAGTCACACAGCTGACAAGCGGCGGAGCCGGGATTTGAACCCATGACCTCCGACTCCGAAGCCCGGGCTCTTTCCACTGAGCCACTCTGCTTCTCATTATGTGCAGAGCACTGAACTGAGGTCTTTATAATTTGATTTAAAGATATGTGCTTAAGTGCTGTGGGTTTAGGTCAAATACCCAATGTCCAAAGGTCACAGATCCAAGTGGAGACTAGATTGTGAGCCCACTGTTGGGTAGGGACCGTCTCTATATGTTGCCAACTTGGACTTCCCAAGCGCTTAGTACAGTGTTCTGCCCACAGTAAGTGCTCAATAAATACGATTGAATGAATGAATGAAAGTGTATAGACAATGCAGAAGGAAGAGGGAGTGGGGGGGAAAGAGGGCTTAGTTGGGGAAGACCTCTTGGAGACGATTCGATCTTAATACTCTACCGTGGAGCTTAATAACAATAATAATAATAACAATAATAATAATAATAATAATGTTATTTGTTAAGCACTTACTATGTTCTAAGCGCTGTTGCGGAGGGGGTGGCGGTGATACAAGGTGATCAGGTTGTCTCACGTGGGGCTCACATTCTTAATCCCCATTTGACAGATGAGATAACTGAGACCCAGAGAAGTGAAGTGACTTGCCCAAGATCACACAGCTGACAAGTGGCGGAGCCAGGATTAGAACCCACAACCTCCGACTCCCAAGCCCAGGCTCTTCCCACTGAGCCACAATGCCTGGCACATAGTAAGCGCTCCGTGGCTCAGTGGAAAGAGCCCGGGCTTGGGAGTCGGGGGTCATGGGTTCCAATCCCGGCTCTGTCCACTGTCAGCTGTGGGACTTTGGGCAAGTCACTTCACTTCCCTGGCCCTCAGTTCCCTCGTCTGTAAAATGGGGATGAAGACTGGGAGCCCCCCGTGGGGATCACCTGGTATCTTCCCCGGCGCTTAGAAACAGTGCTTTGCACATAGTAAGCGCTTAATAAATGTCATCATCATTATTATTATTAAGTATCATAAAAAAGTGTTTAAGAAGAACCATAATCAACGGTAAATTAATAATCCCAGGTGGCTAGCTGGGGGAACCAGGGGCCGGGGCTCTGAGTAGCCGATCAGCCTGCGTGTGGCTAACGTGGACGGAGAGCACAGGTGTACTTTGCAATGTGGCCCACCCCCCAAACAGGCTCCATTGCCCTTCTTGGCGCAGTGGGAATTTGCGTGACAGGATGACAGGGTGTCACCGGCCCCGCGCCAGCCACCAGCACCTTGACCAGTTCCTCTCCTCTGGTTCTCAGCCCCGATGTGTCCGGGCCGAGCCACGTCGTTCCTTCGACGGGAGACACCATCGTCGTCAAGAATTAAGCCCCATCCCCAGACTGAGCCCCCTTTTTCCTCTCCTCCTCCCCATCCTTACCTCCTTCCCCTCCCCACGGCACCTGTATAGATGCTTGTACAGATTTATTACTCTATTTTACTTGGACATATTCACCAAGGCCCTACTGAGAGCTCACCTCCTCCAGGAGGCCTTCCCAGACTGAGCCCCTTCCTTCCTCTCCCCCTCGTCCCCCTCTCCATCCTTCCCTTCCCCACAGCACCTGTATATATGTATATATAAACGCACATATTTATTACTCTAATAATCTCATCATTATTATTATTATTATTAAGTAGAATAATAAGCAGAGAAGCAGCGTGGCTCAGTGGAAAGAGCACGGGCTTTGGAGTCAGAGGTCGTGGGTTCGAATCCCGGCTCCGCCACATGTCTGCTGTGTAACCTTGGGCAAGTCGCTTAACTTCTCTGAGCCTCAGTTACCTCATCTGTAAAATGGGGATTAAGACTGTGAGCCCCACGTGGGACAACCTGATCACTTTGCATCCCCCAAGCGCTTAGAACAGTGCTTTGCACACAGTAAGCGCTTAGCAAATGCCAACATTATTATTATTATTATTATCATTTATTTTACTTGTACATATTAATTCAATTTATCTTATTTTGTTAGTATGTTTGGTTTTGTTCTCTGTCTCCCCCTTTTAGACTGTGAGCCCACTGTTGGGTAGGGACCGTCTCTATATGTTGCCAACTTGTACTTCCCATGCGCTTAGTACAGTGCTCTGCACACAGTAAGCGCTCAATAAAAACGATTGATGATATTATATTTATTGTGTTAAATGATGTGCATCTAGCTTTAATTCTATTTGTTCTGACAACTCGACACCTGTCCACATGTTTTGTCTTGTTGTCCGTCTCCCCCTTCTAGACTGTGAGCCCGTTGTTGGGGAGGGACCGTCTCTAGATGTTGCCAACTTGTACAGTGCTCTGCACACGGTAAGCGCTCAATAAATACGACTGAACGAATGAATCCTCAGCCCCACGGCACTCACTGCCGTATCTGGAATCGATTTATTTACATTAACGTCTGTAAATTCGTGGTGGGAGAGGAACGTGTCGACCGACTCTGTTGGATTGTACTCTCCGTCAGCGCTCGGTGAATACCCTCGATGATGACTGATTAACCACATCCGCCAAGCTAGCTCTCTTCCTCCCTTCAAGGCCCTACTGAGAGCTCACCTCCTCCAGGAGGCCTTCCCAGACGGAGCCCCTTCCTTCCTCTCCCCCCCCGTCCCCCCCTCCATCCCCCCATCTTACCTCCTTCCCTGCCCAACAGCACCTGTATATATGTTTGTACATATTTATTATTCTATTCCCCATAGCACCTGTATATATGTATATATGGTTGTACATATTTATTACTCTATTTATTTATTTATTTATTTTACTTGTACATTCCTATCCTATTTTATTTTGTTGGTATGTTTGGTTCTGTTCTCTGTCTCCCCCTTTTAGACTGTGAGCCCACTGTTGGGTAGGGACTGTCTCTATGTGTTGCCAATTTGTACTTCCCAAGCGCTTAGTACAGTGCTCTGCACATAGTAAGCGCTCAATAAATACGATTGATTGATTGATTGATTGATTATTCTATTTATTTAATTTTGTTAGTATGTTTGGTTTTGTTCTCTGTCCCTCCCCCTTTTAGACTGCGAGCCCACTGTTGGGTAGGGACTGTCTCTACATGTTGACAACTTGTCCTTCCCAAGCGCTTAGTACAGTGCCCTGCACACAGTAAGCGCTCAATAAATACGATTGATTGATCGATTGATTCTAAGAGCTGGGGTGGAAACCAGCAAATTGGGTTGGACCCTCTCGCCATCCCACAGTGGGGCTCACAGTCTCCATCCCCATTTTGCAGGTGAGGGAACTGAGGCCCAGAGGAGTTAAGTGACTCGCCCAAGGTCACGCAGCAGACCTTGTGACTCCCAGGCCCGTGCCCTGTCCCCATGCAGCAGACAAATGGCAGCAAAGCTTGTGCCTCCCAGGTCCATGCCCTAACCCTATGCAGCAGACAAATGGCAGCAAACCTCCTGACTCCCCGGCCCGTGCCCTGACCCTATGCCATACTGCTTATCTGTCGACGGTTATCGATTGATCTCCGCTATGTACTGAGCGCTCGCTTGCTTTGTGGAGAGCCCCGCACAAAACGCTCGGGAGGGTACACTCCAACAGAGTTGGTAGATGGGACCCCTGCCCACAAGGAGTTTAGAGGAGGAGTTGGGCGTTCAAAACAGATTATTGGATTGGTTTCGTCACACCCCACAGACAAACGTTTTCAGTCAATGCCTGCCAATGACAAAGTCAGAAATCATCTTTAGGAGGCGTGAAGATGGAGCCATCTAGTCTCGGCTTGCTACCGCTTCAGCAGAACCCTTTAATTTTAGCCTCATGATGGCTTCTGCTTAGTTACTCGGTTTTATGAAGAAAAATTGGATCTCGCACCTGCAGTATTGGGGAACATCCAGCTCCTCCATTTTACTCGCTTTTAACCCGCTACACATCCGCCATACCCCACCTGGCCTGGAATGCCCCCCCCGCCCCCCCCATCCGCCAAGCTAGCTCGCTTCCTCCCTTCAAGGCCCTACTGAGAGCTCACCTCCTCCAGGAGGCCTTCCCAGACTGATGCCCCCCTTCCTCTCCCCCTCTTCCCCCTCTCCATCCCTCCTGCCTTGCCTCCTTCCCTTCCCCACAGCACCTGTATGTATGTATATATGTCTGTACATATTTATTACTCTATTTATTTGTTTTACTTGTACATATCTATTCTATTTATTTTATTTTGTTGATACGTTTTGTTTTGTTCTCTGTCACCCCCTTCTAGACTGTGAGCCCAGTGTTGGGTAGGGACTGTCTCTATGTGTTGCCAACTTGTACTTCCCAAGTGCTTAGTACAGTGCTCTGCACACAGTAAGCGCTCAATAAATATGATTGATTGATTGATTGATTCAAATGTGATTGACAGCCTTCCTAAAAGGATTGAACAATTGTGTACCTTATGAGTCCACACTTGTTCGCAGAAAACTCAATACACGATCATGTTTTCCTTTTAACGTGCTTCAGTTCCAGTTCCTTGTGACTCCCAGGCCCGTGCTCTATCCCCATGCAGCAGACAAATGGCATCAAACCTTGTGACTCCCAGGTCCGTACCCTAACCCCATGCAGCAGACAAATGGCAGCAAACCTTGTGACTCCCAGGTCCGTACCGTAACCCTATGCAGCAGACAAATGGCAGCAAACCTCCTGACTCCCAGGCCCATGCCCTGACCCCATGCCATAGTGCTTATCTGTCGATGGTTATCGATTGATCTCTGCTATGTACTGAGCGCTCGCTTGCTTTGTGGAGAGCCCCGCACAAAACGCTCTGGAGGGTACACTCCAACAGAGTTGGTAGATGGGACCCCTGCCCACAAGGAGTTTAGAGGAAGAGTTGGGCGTTCAAAACAGATTATTGGATTGGTTTTGTCACACCCCACAGACAAACGTTTTTAGTCAATGCCTGCCAATGACAAAGTAAGAAATCATCTTTAGGAGGAATGAAGATGGAGCCATCTAGTCTCGGCTGGCTACCGCTTCAGCAGAACCCTTTCATTTTGGCCTCATGATGACTTCTGCTTAGTTACTCGGTTTTATGAAGAAAAATTGGATCTCGCACCTGCAGTATTGGGGAACATCCAGCTCCTCCATTTTCCTCGCTTTTGACCCGCTAGACATCTGCCATACACCCCCTGGCCTGGAATGCCCCCCTCCCCACATCCGCCAAGCTAGCTCTCTTCCTCCCTTCAAGGCCCTACTGAGAGCTCACCTCCTCCAGGAGGCCTTCCCAGACTGAGCCCCCTCCTTCTTCTCCCCCTCCTCCCCCTCTCCATCCCTCCCGCCTTGCCTCCTTCCCTTCCCCACAGTGCCTGTATGTATGTATATGTTTGTATGTATTTATTACTCTATTTATTTTACTAGTACATATCTATTCTCTTTATTTTATTTTGTTGATATGTTTTGTTTTGTTCTCTGTCACCCCCTTCTAGACTGTGAGCCCACTGTTGGGTAGGGACCGTCTCTATGTGTTGCCAAATTGTACTTCCCAAGCGCTTAGTACTGTGCTCTGCACACAGTAAGCACTCAATAAATACGATTGATTGACTGATTGATTTAAATGTGATTGAGACAGCCTTCCTAAAAGGACTGAACAATTGTGTACCCTATGAGTCCACACTTGTTCGCAGAAAACTCAATACATGATAATGTTTTCCTTTTAATGTGCTTCAGTTCCAGTTGCTTGTGACTCCCAGGCCCGTGCTCTATCCCCATGCAGCAGACAAATGGCAGCAAACCTTGTGACTCCCAGGTCCGTGCCCTGTCCCCATGCAGCAGACAAATGGCAGCAAACCTCCTGACCCCAGGCCCGTGCCCTGACCCCATGCCATACTGCTTATCTGTCGATGGTTATCGATTGATCAGTGCCCTGCACTAAGCACTAAGTAAATACCAGTGTTTGATCTATTGATTGATTGACTGTGGGAGCTAAATCCTTCCCACCAAAAGCAGGATTGGAAGGAGGGCAATGGCCTATATCAATCAATCAATCGTATTTATTGAGCGCTTACTGTGTACAGAGCACTGTACTAAGCGCTTGGGAAGTACAAGTGGGCAACATATAGAGACAGTCCCTACCCAACAGCGGGCTCACAGTCTAAAATGGGGAGACAGAGAACAAAACTAAGCATACCAACAAAATAAAATGAATAGAATAGGTATGTACAAGTAAAATGAATAAATAAATAGAGTAATAAATATGTATAAACATATATACATGCATACAGGTGCTGTGGGGAAGGGAAGGAGGAAAGACGGGGGGGATGGAGAGGGGGACAAGGGGGAGAGGAAGGAGGGGGCTCAGTCTGGGAAGGCCTCCTTATTAGTATTATTATTTGTTTGCTAGGCACTTACCACGTGCCAGGCACCATTCTAAGAGCTGGGGTGGAAACCAGCAAATTGGGTTGGACGCTCTCCCTGTCCCATGGGGGGTTCACGGTCTCCGTCCCCATTTTACAGATGAGGGGACTGAGGCACAGAGGAGTTAAGTGACTCACCCAAGGTCATGTAGCAGACAAATGGCAGCAAACCGTGTGACTCCCAGGCCCGTGCCCTGTCCCCATGCAGCAGACAAATGGCAGCAAAGCTTGTGACTCCCAGGTCCATGCCCTAACCCTATGCAGCAGACAAATGGCAGCAAACCTCATGACTCCCAGACCCGTGCCCTAACCCCATGCCATACTGCTTATCTGTCAATGGTTATCGATTGATCTCTGCTATGTACTGAGCGCTCGCTTGCTTTGTGGAGAGCCCCGCACAAAACGCTCGGGAGGGTACACTCCAACAGAGTTGGTAGATGGAACCCCTGCCCACAAGGAGTTTAGAGGAGGAGTTGGGCGTTGAAAACAGATTATCGGATTGGTTTCGTCACACCCCACAGACAAACGTTTGAAGTCAGTGCCTGCCAATGACAAAGTCAGAAATCGTCCTTAGGAGCCGTGAAGATGGAGCCATCTAGTCTCGGCTGGCTACCGCTTCAGCAGAACCCTTTCACTTTAGCCTCATGATGGCTTCTGCTTAGTTACTCGGTTTTATGAAGAAAAATTGGATCTCGCACCTGCAGTATTGGGGAACATCCAACTCCTCAATTTTACTCGCTTTTGACCCACTACACATCCTCCATACACACCCTGGCCTGGAATGGCCTCCCTCCACACATCCGCCAAGCTAGCTCTCTTCCTCCCTTCAAGGCCCTACTGAGAGCTCACCTCCTCCAGGAGGCCTTCCCAGACTGAGCCCCTTCCTTCCTCTCCCCCTCGTCCCCCTCTCCATCCCCCCATCTTACCTCCTTCCCTTCCCCACAGCACCTGTATATATGTATCTATGTTTCTACACATTTATTACTCTATTTATTTTACTTGTACATTATCTATTCTATTTATTTTATTTTGTTAGTATGTTTGGTTTTGTTCTCTGTCTCCCCCTTTTAGACTGTGAGCCCACTGTTGGGTAGGGACAGTCTCTATATTTTGCCAACTTGTACTTTCCAAGCGCTCAGTCCAGTCAGTGCTCTGCACACAGTAAGCGCTCAATAAATACAATTGATTGATTGATTGATTGATTAACCGCCATGAAGCAGTGTGGCCTAGTGGAAAGAGCATGGGCTTTGGTGTCCGGGGACCTAGGTTCTAATCCCGGCTCTGCTGTGTGGCCTTGGGTGAGTCATTTCACTTCTCCGGGCCTCAGTTACCTCATCTGTAAAAAGGGGTTAGCCCTATGCGTGATAGGGACTGTGTCCAACACAATTCATTCATTCAATCGTATTTATTGAGCGCGTTGCCAACTTGTACTTCCCAAGCGCTTAGTACAGTGCTCTGCACACAGTAAGCGCTCGATAAATACGACTGAATGAATGAATGAATGAATACTAAGCGTGTACCTACCCCAGTATTCAGTACAGCGTCTGGCACAGAATGATAATAATGATAATGGCTTGTTAAGCGCTTACAATGTGCCAAGCACTGTTCTTAGCGCTACGGTAGATCGAAGGTCATCAGTTTGTCCCACGTGGGGCTCACTCTCCTAATCCCCATTTTCCAGATGAGGTAACTGAGGCCCAGAGAAGTGAAATGACTTGCCCAGAGTCACACAGCTGACAAGCGGCGGGGCCGGGATGAGAACCCATGACCTCTGACTCCCAAGGCCGGGCTCTTGCGAACTGGGGATTAAGTCTGTGAACTCCACGTGGGATACGGACTCTGTCCAGCCTGATTAGCTCTCTCCCCCACCTTCAAAACTTTATTCATTCATCCAGTCGTATTTATTGAGCGCTTACTGTGTGCAGAGCACTGTACTAAGCGCTTGCACTCGGGTTTGCACTCTTTTATTCACCCCTCCCTCGGCACTAACAGACGTAGCCGCCATTCATTTCTTGAGATTGATGCCCGTCTCTCCCTCTGGACTCTAAAATTGTTACGGGCAGGGAACGGGTCTATCAACCCCGTTATACTGAACTCTCCCAAGCCACAGTGCTCTGCACACGGTAAGCACTCAACAAATACCATTGACCGATCGACTGATTGGCACAGCCCCAGCGGTGGAATCGGCTGCCAGCTTAGCTCCGCAACCTGACGTGAGCTAAACCTACAGGAGGAGGAGACGGGAATAAGGCAGAGGAGAAGGTAAGTTATTAAATCACTGGGTACCTACCAGATACAAAGCACTGTACTAGTTGCTTGGGAGCGTGCGGATTATGGTGGAGTCTCCCGTCGAAAACAAAAATGAGCTGCAGTCCTTGTAGGAGATTGGGGATCGAGGACCTGGGTAAAAGAATCGATGACAACACAAGAGATAATAATAATAATAATAATAATAATAATAATGAGGGTAGTTGTTAAGCGCTTACTATGTGCAAAGCACTGTTCTAAGCGCTGGGGTGATACAAGGTCATCAGGTTGTCCCTCGTGGGGCTCACACTTTTAATCTCCAAAGAGATGTACCCTCAAGTGCTTTCTTATTTGCCCCTCCCGTCCCCACCTCTCTTTTTCCCTTTCCTCCTCTTCTTTCTTTTCTCCTCTCCCCAAATTTCTCCTCCTATTCGTCCCTCACCCTCTCCAAGCTCCAACCCGATCCAAACTAGAAGTACGGGCCCCCTTGCCCGGAACCGGGATTCTCCCCTTCGTGTTGGCTGAGGGACATTTTCCAAAGTCCGAGGAATTTGAAGAGAGCAATGATGAACCAGACTTCTCATCTGATCCCTTGCAATTTGGGCCCTGCTAAAAAATTCTTTTGATCCCCAAATGAACCAGCTACTGAGTCTGCAACAAGAAGACTAAATCACTCTCTGGTTGGCTCCCTTTAAAGCCCCCTCTTAAAATACAACAGCTGCACACCGCTTCCCGACAAAGAATTCCAAACTCTGGGGGGGAAAAAACCAAAAACCAATCAAACTTATAAATTTGGGAAAGATATTTAATAACGACTACATTTATTCTTAAAATACACTCATTCCCCTAGCATTTTGGAAGAAAGGTCCTATAAAACAGTCTTTGGAAAAAAAAATGAGAATTGTATCTTTGAGAGTGGACAGATAATGAAGTTTGAAGAGCACAAGCAGTTTCAACCTTTCAGCTGCTGTATCCAAATACCATGAGTCTTTTCAAAAGAAGCGTTTTTCCATTCGACTGAGATTTGTGATTATTATTGAATTCACCAGAGACAAAAATATTTTACATACAAAGAGAGAAAAAGGATCAAATACTGAAAAGAAAGGCTAGATCTGTTATTTGTCTAGAGCTTTAAAGTGGCGCTCAACTCACATTTCTTTGAAATCTAGTGGTCGGCCCTTAGTTTTATCTTTAGACTGTGAGCCCTCTTCGGGACAGGAACAGTGACCAAACAGAGCACCTTGCCTCAACTCCCACGTTTAGCACAGTGCTTGGCACATCGTAAATGCTTAATCAATACCGCCATTAAGTAAAATCACACTGCAAAATAATTCTGAAGTGAGCGATCAAAAGGGCATTCTTTCCCAAAAGTATATTTTGTATCCCAGAGGAGAAAATAGTTGTGCCCTCCAAACATGCCCAGTTATCCATTTTCATAAAGTGCACTGAATGGAAATGGTTCAGCAATCCTTAATCCACATAATCCCACCAAAATCCCACGATAAGTCAGCATAAAATTTGCCTGAATATTTTCTGCCGGATGACGCCTAAGTGAATAATGTGCCACCCTACATTTACAAATAAATAGAGGAGAGAGTGAAAACTACATGTTGGATCCCTACAGGCCAAGAACCAAATGTGTGTAATTCACTTGGGGCTTTTAAAGCAACTGAGATCAATGGTTCCTTCTACATTTTATACATACATATGGGTATGAGCTGTGGGAACTCAGTGAGGTGCATGAATATGAATGAACGTATATACGGGTGTGTGTGTGTGTGAGTGAGAGAGAGCAGACGCGCGAAAGAGAAAGGGCTAGTAAGCCAAAGAAGGTCGTTCCAGAAATGCCAGACTTTGGTTTTGCAAATCGGTCAGGAAAAATAAAATGACGGTGTTGGGGGTAACGGGGAGGGGGAGGGGGGGAAAGAGGAAACTCCATTTATTCCAGTTTTCTTCCCGGCTTCACCCACTGAGAAACGTATGAACTTCTGCACCCTTCTCTTGCTGAATGGAAAGGAAACGTAAAACCCCGACTTAGAGCAGGGTGAGGCTGCCGCTTGCCAGCTCAAAACACTGACGTGGTGAAGAGCATCAACGGCCCCCACACCTCACCTTCCATCACGATTCCCTCTTTCCTACTGTCCAGGAGTAAATGCCTCCTAACGCACTCTGGGGGCTTCCAACAATAGCCGTATCACACAGTTCGCCTCTTACCACAGCATGTTTCCGTTCCAGAAGCAGCCCGACGTGACGGCCAAATCCCGGGGGGACATGGAAGTCGCCCTGTAAATCCCTCCCTGGCCTGTCCCGCCCTTCATCCCGTTCCCCGTCCCCTCCGTCTCCCGTCTCTGCTGACTTTTCTGTCGTCTCCTCTCTCCCGTTGCCTCCGCCATCTCCCACGCTTCCCTAGTTTTATTCTCTCTCTTTCAACTAAGCGTAGCGGTGGCAGCATGGGAGGGGAGCGGCAACTCGTCCCTCCCATCCTGGACCATCCCTGGACCTTTGGCCGGGGAAAGGAGACGGCTACGGTGGGAAGGAGGGTAGATACAGGGAAGGGGGTACTGGAGAGATCATGGGGAGGGGGCTCAGCAGCCCGGGAGGGGTCTGAGGCACCCCTCTCCAACCAGGCCCCAACGGGTTCCTTTCTCCATGGCTCTGGTGGTGATACAGCTGAGGAACGGCAGGAAAGGCAAAGGTGAGCTCATAGTCCCAGCTGCGGTTGAGTTACTTTGAAATAAAAAGCAACCGAGAGCGAGGGGACAGGGGACAAATATAGAGTGGAAGGGGGGCAAGTCTGGGGTTTGAGGAGCCGCCGAGGGGCAGGAAACCTCCTGGGACCGGAGGAAGGGAGGGAGGGCATGGCGGGCAGGGGCAAGAGAGGGATTTGACTTACCCGGAGCGACCGGACGGAAGGTCAGGACTGGGGGTTTTACGGATGCTGGGCTAAATCAGCAAATAGCGCGGGACACCTCCCCAGGTGGCCCGAACTGTGGGACGGTGGCAACCTGGGGCCGGCCCGCGGTCTCGAAATACACGGTATTCATACTGGAAGAACGGGATGACGATACGGGGCGACGACCTGTCGGCTAACGGGACCGACCTCGCGGCGGGCCCCGCGGGGAGCGACTCCCTTCCCCCGGCTCGGACTCCGCTCTCGGAGTCGCGGACGGGATCGGAGCGCCTTCTTTCATCCCCTCGGAAAACCTTTCCACATCTCCTACCCCGGTGGGTTGCTCAGACGTCAAGTCCGTAGTCCGTTTTAAATTACATACTTACACAGTCTATCTACAGCTTTCCCATTCAAGTCAAGCAGTTCAAATAACGAGTCTCGGACACGTTAGCTAAATTGGCCCAAATCTACAGAACGGCTACGGGGAGTTTTCTTCCCAGCGCGCCGGGTAGCCCAAATGCTGGTAAGCGGTTTTCCGGTAATCCCGTTCCACGACATCTGTGCCGTGTTTGTCAGGGGAGACGAATTAGCTGCCGCTACCCTTCTGTTGCTGGAAACGAAGCTTCAGGATCAGCTCCCGAATCTCTTCCCGCTTGGTCCTGACAACCTGACGAGGAAACCATCTCTCCAAGTGCATCGGAAGCTCAAAATTAACAACGGGATCCTGAGGACAGGAAAGGAGGCAGGTGACGGAGTCGCTCTGCAAAACCACTTCCATTTTTTTTCCCGAAACCTTCAACTAGGCCCACCCTTATCAGGGAGGGAAAGGTAAGGAGGACAGATGATCTGCTGAGAGGGAGAAGTAAACAATAAAAGGGGCTGTGGAAAACGGACAAATGCGTTGCATCGGAGGCGACTTCCCGTGCCATCGAATCGGCCCGTCTTTGGAAATCCGCTTTAGGGAATCCGCAGTGTGCCCTGGTGGAAAGAGCGTGCGTGGACCTGGGTTCTAATCCCGGCTCTGCCACGTGCCTGCTGTGTGACCTCGAGCGAGTCACTTCACTTCTCTGGACCTCAGTTTCTCTCATCTGTAAAATGGGGATTAAGACTGGGAGCTCCACGGGGGGCATGGATCATGTCCAACCTGATTAGCTTACATCTACCCAGAGCTTAGCATGGTGCCTGGCGCACAATAAAGCACCTAACAAATACCATGAAAAATAAAATAGAAAAAAAACTCCCAGAAGACCGATTCTTCTGGGGCCTAAAGTTCTTCCTGACATTAAGCCTGGCGCTGCTGGGCGATGCAGGAACTCTCACAGGGAAGGACCGGGGGAGGCCTGAGGCAGAAATCTATCCAGAGGCACTGCTGACACTGCTTTCCCAGGTGCTTGGTCTAATCAGGGAGATTCAGCACTTAGAACAGTGCTTTGCACATAGTAAGTGCTTAATAAATGCCATCATTATTATTATTCGGGTTCCGGAAGATGACTTTCAGTTCCCCTGCTGGACTAGCACTTTCTAAGTTTAAAATTCCGGCTGTAACCGTAACGGGGCTCTTGATCCAAGCCCACGGCAGCTCCCGGGCCCCCTGTGGGGGCTAAAAGTGAGGGTAGACTGTCAGCTCCTTGTGGGCAGGGAACGTGTCTACCAACTGGGCAAGCAGCGTGGCTCAGTGGAATTAGCCTGGGCTTTGGAGTCAGAGGTCGTGGGTTCAAATCCCGGCTCCGCCAACTGTCAGCTGGGTGACTCTGGGCAAGTCACTTCACTCCTCTGGGCCTCAGTTCCCTCATCTGGAAAATGGGGATGAAGACTGTGACCACCTGATCACCTTGAAACCTCCCAAGCGCTTAGAACAGTGCTTTGCACATAGTAAGCGCTTAATGCATGCCATTATAAATAAATAAAATAAACTCTGTGGGACCGTAATAATGATGGTATCTGCCTCCAACACACACAAACACACACGCTGCTGCCACTTTTGGCCCCGGCGACATCCGTGCAGGGGAAAAATCAGTCCACGGTAAGCGCTCAATAAATATGATCGGATTGAATGAACTGGTTTATGGTGGACGGGAGAGGGAGGACGGTCTCAACCCTCAAGACCTGGGCCCAAATCCTCTCTGTAACTTGACTAGATGGTTTCCTCGGGAAAAAGGTTAGCAAACTTGACGGGCTGCCTACGAACAGAGAAACTGCTGGGAATGCTTTGCTTCTTGGAAGCTCCAAGCTGGGTCACCGAACTACGGGGAAAAACAAAGCGAACGAACAGAAAAAAACACGGAAAAAAACCCAAAACCCAGCTTTTCATTTTCTAATACCTTGAAGAAGCTTTCGACGTACTGGAGGAGGTACAGTCCGCAGTCGCTGCTGTTATCTTGCTTAGGAACTTTAGGGCAGAAGTCCACCATGGTGCTTTTGTTGAATTCACGATGCGTTTTCCATTTCACTTCCCACTCTACTTCCAAGTATCTGTAACCAAGAGGAAAGGAGAATGAATCTCTTCTCTTTTTTTTTTTTTTTTTTTGCAGCCCAGATCAAGAACAGCATTTGCTTTGGGATTTATTTTCTCGGTTAAAAAGTCCAAAGAAACCAATCCCGAGGAAGCTGTACTGCTCTGTCCTGCGTATTCTGAGTCACGCATTAATCGTCTCCAGGAGGACCCCTTTCAAAGAAAACGTCTATTATTTTAGAGGAAACCTCAAGACTAGTTTCCAGGGAATCCAGGGGCGCAGATTTGAAAGTTATTTACAAGAGTGTGAATAATAAACCCCAGTTTTTCACCGCACTTCACCTTGGAGTGATAAATGGAACCCAGGAGGCCTCTCCTTTACTAATTACAATAATTACAGCGGTCGTCGAGCACTCGCTATTTGCCAAGCACTGTACTAAGGGCTCGGGTAGATGTGTGATAATCAGGTAGGGCGCAGTCCCTATCCAAAATGGAGCTCACAGTCTAAGTAGGACGGAGAACAGGGAGAAGATTTGGCAGATGAGATAACTGAGGCACAGAGAAGTTAAGTGGTTTGCCCCAGATCAGATCGCTCGGCAGGTTCTCGGTGAAGCCGGGATTAAAACCCAGGACCTCTGCCTCCCAAGCCCGTGACCTTTCCACAAGGCCTCTCTGTTTCTCCAGTCCTAGATTCGGCCTTCTTTCCACCACAGTGTGGACCAGGTGGAGGGGGCTGCTTGTGAAAGGACACCTGGAGAAGTTAAATGACTTATTATGTATATATGTATATATGTTTGTACATATTTATTACTCTATTTATTTTACCTGTACATATCTATTCTATTTATTTCATTAATATGTTTGGTTTTGTTCTCTGTCTCCCCCTTCTAGACTGTGAGCCCACTGTTGGGTAGGGACTGTCTCTATATGTTGCCAACTTGTACTTCCCAAGCGCTTAGTACAGTGCTCTGCACACAGTAAGTGCTCAATAAATACGATTGATTGATTGATTGATTGCCAAGCTCTATACTAAGCGCTGGGGGTAGATGCAGGATAATCAGCTCCCATATGGGGCTCATAGTCTAAGAAGAAGGGAGAACAGGCACGGAATCCCACTTTGCAGATGAGCGAACTGGGACATGGAGAAGTTAAATGATTTATTCTGTATATATGTTTGTACATATTTATTACTCTATTTATCTTACTTGTACATATCTACTCTATTTATTTTATTTTGTTAATATGTTTGGTTTTGTTCTGTCTCCCCCTTCTAGACTGTGAGCCCACTGTTAGGTAGGGACTGTTTCTATATGTTGCCAACTTGTACTTCCCAAGCGCTTAGTACAGTGCTCTGCACACAGTAAGTGCTCAATAAATACGACTGATTGATTGATTGGTTGGTTTCAGTCACACATCTCCTGCTTCTGAATAAAGCTCAGGTGCGGACAGTTCGAGAACACGTGTTTTCACACTATGTCTTGGATAGAACGCTGTAGAAGAAATGAGACAACTTGAATTCAATAACATGCATCAGTCTGGAGAAGTCTAATCCCGGCTCCACCACTTGCCTGCTGTTTAACTCTGGGAGAGTCACTTAACTTCTCTGTGCCTCAGTTTTCTCATCTGTAAAATGAAGATTCAATACCTGTTGCCCCCTCCTTACAAAGATGGTGAACCCCGTGAGGTTGGACAGGGACCGTGTCCAACCTGATTGACTTATATCTATCCCAGCACTCAGAACAGTGCTCGACACCTAGTAAGTGCTTAACAAACATCATTACAATAATAATAATAATGGTGGTATTTGTTAAGCACTTACTATGTGCTAAGCACTACTCTAAGCACTGGGGGGGATACAAGGTGATCAGGTTGTCCCACGTGGGGCTCTCAGTCTTAGCCCCCATTTTACAGATGAGGGAACTGAGGCCCAGAGAAGTGAATGAAGTGACTTGCCCAAGGTCACACAGCTGACAAGTGGCGGAGCCGGGATTCAAACCCATGATCTCAGACTCCCAAGCCCGGGCTCTTTCCACTATTACTATTTATTAATCAATCAATCGTATTTATTGAGCACTTACTGTGTGCAGAGCACTGTACTAAGCACTTGGGAAGTACAAGTTGGCAACATATAGAGACGGTCCCTAGCCAACAGTGGGCTCACAGTCTAGAAGGGGGAGACAGAGAACAAAACCAAACATACTAACAAAATAAAATAAATAGATATGTACAAGCAAAATAAATAAATAGAGTAATAAATATTTACAAACATATATACATATATACAGGTGCTGTGGGGAAGGGAAGGAGGTAAGACGGGGGATGGGGAAGGGGACGAGGGGGAGAGGAAGGAAGGGGCTCAGTGTGGGAAGGCCTCCTGGAGGAGGTGAGCTCTCAGTAGGGCCTTGAAAGGAAGAAGAGAGCTAGCTTGGCGGATGTGCGGAGGGAGGGCATTCCAGGCCCGGGGGATGACGTGGGCCGGGGGTCGACGGCAGGACAGGCGAGAACGAGGCATGGGGAGGAGATTAGCGGCAGAGGAGCGGAGGGTGCGGGCTGGGCTGGAGAAGGACAGAAGGGAGGTGAGGTAGGAGGGGGCGAGGGGGTGGACAGCCTTGAAGCCCAGGGTGAGGAGTTTCGGCCTGATGCATAGGTTGATTGGTCGCCACTGGAGATTTTCGAGGAGGGGAATTTTGTCTAAAAACAATCGGACAACAGAAAAAATATTTACTCACTCCCTCAAAATATGAACTGTATTCTGTACTGAACTTGCTTTCAAAGAATCCAATATAAGAATGCACGGCCTTTGGGAAAAAAAAAAAAGAAAACCATTAATTAGCCTGTGTATCTCGGTCCTTAAAATGAAACTGTTTCCTTTATAGAAACCACATACGTACCGTTTACAGTGTGATTTGGCTTCGGATTTATTCTTCATCGTGCTCTGAAAAACATTATGGATTTATTTTTATAAATATGCAGCCAAAGCTAATCTAGTTGGTTGATAATCACCTAGTAGAAAATAGCTAAAAGTTCCAATATGAAAAATAATAGATGCTGCTGGTGAAGTGGGTGATAGTTGCCTATTTTTTGAGGGTCATTAGCTCTTCCAGCTGAGTAAGAAACTACTGCATTGGGTGCTCTGTGAGGTTGGGCGCGTTATTTAACTTCCCTGGGCCACAGTTACCTCATCTGTACAGTGAGGATTAAGACTGAACCCCATGTGGGTCACAGAATGTGCCCAACCTGATTAGCTTGTATCTTCCTCAGTGCTTAGTACAGTGCCTGGCACATAATAAGCGCTAAACAAATACCCGTGAATATGTGTGTATCTACCTCAGTGCTCAGTACAGTGCCTGGCACATAATAAGTGCTAAACAAATACCAGTGAATATGTGTGTGTGTGTGTGTGTGTGTTTGTGTGTGTATAAATATATATATATAAATATATATACAGGTATAAATATATATGTATGTATATATATACACACACAAGTATATATACAAGTACACTTGTACTAAGTACACTTGTACTAAGTATACTAAGTATATATATATATATATATAAGCATATATATATACAAGCGTGTGTATATATATGTATATATATATATATATATATATATATACACATATATACTTAACTTCTCTGTGCCTCAGTTACCTCACCTGTAAAATGGGAATTAAGACCGTGAGCCCACGTGGGATACGGACTGTGTCCCACCTGATTGGTAGGTATCCCTCCCAATGCTTAGTACAGAAAAGCAGCATGGCTCAGTGGAAAAGAGCCCGGGCTTTGGAGTCAGAGGTCACGGGTGCAAATCCCGGCTCCGCCAATTGTCAGCTGTGTGACTTTGGGCAAGTCACTTAGCTTCTCTGGGCCTCCGTTCCTTCATCTGTAAAATGGGGATTAAGACTGTGAGCCCCCCTTGGGACAACCTGATCACCTTGTAACCTCCCCAGCGCTTAGAACGGTGCTTTGCACATAGTAAGCGCTTAATAAACGCCATTTATTATTATTATTACAGTGTCTGGCACACAGTAAGCACTTAAATACCATGTTTTTAAAAAGGCACATTATACAGACACAACTTGCAGGATGATTCCACAGGCCTAAGAGGATGCACGAAGGAAGCTCCTTGGGTCATAGTGGTCTCATCCAACAATTTGAATGTGCAACAGCAACTAGTATCCAGGATGATGTAACATTTCCCATTGTCCACCCAAGCTTCTCTACCTTTGATGGTGGAGAAAGGCACTTACCTGGGTATCCTCTGAGCCCGTGGACAGTTGTGAAGTCGAACAACAGCCGTGATCTGGGAAATAAGGAAACCACCCCAAGACCTTTTACAACTCTAAACAAATATCATTAAAATAGACATAGGTAAATATATATGTACATGTATTACTAGAGGAGATGCATTAAATGTGGTCTGAAATTGTGCCTCGAAAACAACAAAGAGGTCGGAACTCAAAACTTGGGCTACGAAATTTCAGCAACTAATATCGGCAGGTCAGCATTAAATACAAAGGTTGCCCCTCTATAACGTGTCACTTGAATGGACAGTCAATTATTTGCTTATTTAAGAAAGTCAATCAACAGTATTCCCCGAGCATTGATTGCACGCACTTGGGCTACAAAATTTCAGCGACTAATATCGGCAGGTCAGCATTAAATACAAAGGTTGCCCCTCTATAACGTGTCACTTGAATGGACAGTCAATTATTTGCTTATTTAAGAAAGTCAATCAACAGTATTCCCCGAGCATTGATTGCACGCACTTGGGCTACAAAATTTCAGCAACTAATATCGGCAGGTCAGCATTAAATACAAAGGTTGCCCCTCTATAACGTGTCACTTGAATGGACAGTCAATTATTTGCTTATTTAAGAAAGTCAATCAACAGTATTCCCCGAGCATTGATTGCACGCACTTGGGCTACAAAATTTCAGCGACTAATATCGACAGGTCAGCATTAAATACAAAGGCTGCCACTCTATGATGTGTCACTTGAATGGACAGTCAATTATTTGCTTATTTAAAAAAGTCAATCAACAGTATTCCCCGAGCATTGATTGCACGCACTTGGGCTACAAAATTTCAGCGACTAATATCGACAGGTCAGCATTAAATACAAAGGCTGCCACTCTATAATGTGTCACTTGAATGGACAGTCAATTATTTGCTTATTTAAAAAAGTCAATCAACAGTATCCCCTGAGCATTGATTGCATGCACAGTACTAGTAGGGGCTTGGGAAGATAGGATGAAAGTCATAATCACCCTGTCCCTGCCCTCAAGGAGCTTACACGCCGATGAGACACACAGGCAGAAACTAATTATTTTTAAATAGCGGGAACAGAGCTGCAACGACTGATGGCGGGAGTTTGGAAAGATAAGTAGAGGAAAGGAAAAAGAATGCAAATCTATAAACGTAGAAGCGCTAAGGGGGTCTGTTGGGTTAAGACGATTGGGAAAGGAGGCGAATGAATCACGGAACATTTCCTGGAGGAAGGAGGACGAGAAGATTTGCTTAGGAGGAGCAAAGAGCATGAAGAGAGCAGGTAAGGAGAGGGTAAATTTCTGCTTGATATGTTCGGGAATGTGTAACCAGTGGAGGGTTTTAAGAAGCGTGGAGAATAATGCCAAAAAATGTTGTGGAAAGATACTCCAGATACTCCAGGACAGTGTAAAGCAAATAGCTTAGAAAATGATATCCATTATGTATGATAGGAGGTGTGGATTACTAGCGTCATCAACAATCAGCCTTCCAAAAACCCCAAGAATGTTGGAAAAGGGTTGCTGCTAATTGTATTGGAATAGGCCTACAGCAGACCAGCCACTCTGATATATTTTTTTTTATGAGACAGTCAGTTGTTTAATAACTATAATTATAAATATTTTTATGCCTCCCCTTTTAAAGTGTGAGCTTCCTGAGGGCTGGGAATGGATTTTGTGCTTCTGTAATATTTTTCCAAATGCTTTGTACAGTACATTGCGTCTAGCGAGGGCTCAATAAATAAAACTGCCATTACCGCTGCTGCTACCAAGGTAATGGCTACCTCGCTGGATTGCGTAAAGACCAATTTGAGACACGAAATTTTAAAATAATACTCAAATTACGATGAAGCAGATCTGCTGGGTCTGGGGGCACTCTTTTACACCATCTGTATTAATGTCTCACGCTCGACACTGAAAGCTCACTGTGGGCAAGAAACGTGACTGCCAACTCTGTTATACTGAACTCTCCCAAGCACTTCGTCCGGTGCTCTACCCTCAGTAAGCGCTCAGTAAATATGACTGATTGATCTGCAATCAATCAATCAATCATATTTATTGAGCACTTACTGTGTGCAGAGCACTGTACTAAGCGCTTGGGAAGTACAAGTTGGCAACATATAGAGACAGTCCCTACCCAACAGTGGGCTCACAGTCATTACTGAGAGCGTCGACAGTCTGTAGACGGTGATCGCCAAAGCGTTTCTATATACGGGACGGTAATTTCAAAAGCACAGAACGTCAGCAGCACTTCTAGACTGGATTTTCTTTTTGGTCACTCAGACGGGCTTACCGCCTGTCAAACTCTCCTTTTTCTTACTGCTCGTTATTTTTTAACTGGCCATTTACTCTCCGTAGCCAATCTGCTTTAATGATGTCCCCATGATTACAGAACTCTGTCTACGCTAACTGGGTCACCTATTTTGAGGCAGTCTGGCTGAAGTGGCTGCTTCGGACACTCTTCAAACACGGCTTCTTCTAGCCACGGAAAGCAAATGACCGCCAGATACCAATGAGACCTGTCGGAGGGAAGAGAAAAAACAAATTCCGGTCTCAACGCCGATGATCGGAAATGAGTTTTTCCCGGCTGAAGTCGGTGCGGAACTCGACCGCGGCATAAAAATACTCGCTAGCAGAGGCTGCTGTCTTACAATTCACGTTGGGGTAGAGCGAGTGAATGCCTTAGTACGAACCATCACCCTATCTTTTTTCTTTTATGGCATTTGTTAAGCGCTTACTATGTCCAAAGCACTGTTCTAGGCGCTGGGAGGATACAAGGTGATCAGGTTGTCCTACGGGGGGCTCACCGTCTTCATCCCCATTTTCCAGATGAGGTAACTGAGGCACAGAGAAGTGAAGTGGCTTTCTCAAGGTCACCCAGCTGACAAGTGGCGGAGCCGGGATTTGAACCCATGACCTCTGACTCCCAAGCCCGGGCTCTTTCCATTGAGCCACGCGGCTTCTCTATCTGATTTGCTTGTATCTTCATCAGTGTTTAGCACAGCGCTTGGCACGCAGTAAGCGCTTACGTATAATAATAATAACAGCAACAACTCAACCCTCATGGAAAAACAACTCAGGTGCATGTCCTGCTGATTGTTGGATGCCTAAACAAATGTCCTATGCACGTACGCGGCCCGGGATATTGGCTGCTCAGTGACCACTGAGGTAGCAGTATATTTATTTATTTTACTTGTACATATCTATTCTATTTATTTTATTTTGTTAGTATGTTTGGTTTTGTTCTCTGTCTCCCCCTTTTAGACTGTGAGCCCGCCGTTGGGTAGGGACCGTCTCTATATGTTGCCAACTTGTGCTTCCCAAGCGCTTAGTACAGTGCTCTGCACACAGTAAGCGCTCAATAAATACGACTGATTGAGTGATCGTGGCTCAGTGGAAAGAGCCCGGGCTTTGGAGTCAGAGGTCACGGGTTCAAATCCCGGCTCTGCCAACTGTCAGCTGGGTGACTTTGGGCAAGTCACTTCACTTCTCTGCGCCTCAGTTCCCTCATCTGTAAAATGGGGGTTAAGACTGTGAACTCCCCCCGTGGTGGGCCAACCTGATCACCTTGTAACCTCCCCAGTGCTTAGAACAGTGCTTTGCACATAGTAAGCGCTTAATAAATCCCATTATTATTATAGCCCTCGAGCCTGTGAGCTCATTGTGGGCAGGGAACATCATCAATAAGCGCATAGTACCGTGCTCTGCACACAATAAGCGCTCAATAAATACCACTGAATGAATGAATCTACCGATCCTATCATGTTGTACTCGCCCAAGCACTTAGGCAGCATGGCTCAGTGGAAAGAGCACGGGATTTGGAATCAGAGGTCATGGGTTCAAATCCCAGCTCTGCCAATTGTCAGCTGGGTGACTTTGGGCAAGTCACTTCACTTCTCTGGGCCTCAGTTCCCTCTTCTGTAAAATGGGGATTAAGACCGTGAGCCCCCCGTGGGACAACCTGATCACCTTGTAACCGCCCCAGCACTTAGAATAGTGCTTTGCATATAGTAAGCGCTTAATAAATGCCATTATTATTATTATTACTCTGCTCTGCACACAGTAGGGGCTCAATAAGTACCACCGATTGACTGATTGATTTGGGAACATCCCGCCTAGCAGTGTGGCTTAGTGACTGCGGCACAGGGCTGGGAGTCAGAAAGCCTGTACCTGCTGAGCACAGAGCTACGGTTACCAACTTAGGATTCCACGCTTGCTCCAGTGCAAACTGCTCTGCCACCATCATTAACGCATATGAACAGTGCTTTGCCCAGAGTAAGCGCTTAACAAATACCATTATTATTATTATAAGTGCCAACAACGGCAAATAGCGTGAAAGAGAAAGAAAATCCTGTAAGGATCTGGATAAGTTCATCACAGCCCCTTCAAAATCTGACGAGTCGGACGAACGCCACGAGAGACTTCAATGCACGGTGGGCAGTGGGGGTGATAAACTGAAACGGAGCCCTCATGGAATAAGAAAGCTAAATAGCCACGGCCTGTTCCTGCTCAACAAATGCGCCACACTTCATTGCGTTCTAACATCATCTTTCTCCTCCCTCAAAGAGATTGAACTAATCGGTCCGACTTACTCCTCGTTCACGGGCACAAAGATATAATCCTTATTGAAGATGTTTATGTGACGAGTCCACGTTCTTACTCTTTTATGTCTTCTCTGTGCCAACCTGTGGATACAAAAGAACAGTTTCAGGTATATCTGCTACCAACAGAAATTAGCGAAGTTTCTAGAGAAAGTGCTGAGAAATCACTCCTTTTCACCTGTGCCCAATGGGACAAACCATTCCCTCATTCATTAATTGCATTTATTGAGCTCTTGCTGTGTGCACAGCACTGTACTAAGCGCTTGGGAAGTACAAGTCGGCAACATATAGAGACGGTCCTGATTTGCTCTTTCAAAGAAGCACATAGCGTTTAGTTTTCGAACGTCCCAATTTCCTCAGATCTTTTTCAACCATCTGAAGACCCAAGTTATTTCTGAGGCATAAGACGCATGCTTATATTTTGTACCCCTTCCCCTCTCTTGGGAAATAATGAATCAATCGCTCAACGGTATTTATTGAGCGCTTACTGTGTGCACAGCACTGTACTAAGCGCTTGGGAAGTACAAGTCGGCAACATATAGAGACGGTCCTGATTTGCTCTTTCAAAAAAGCACACGGCGTTTAGTTTTCGAACGTCCCAATTTCCTCAGATCTTTTTCAACCATCTGAAGACCCAAGTTATTTCTGAGGCATAAGACGCATGCTTATATTTTGTACCCCTTCCCCTCTCTTTGGAAATAGTGAATCAACCGCTCAACGGTATTTACTGAGCTCCTGCTGCGTGTCGAGCACTGTGCGAGGCGCTTGGGGTGAATAAGACCGCGGTTTGTTGCCCGCAAGGAGCTTACGGTCTACAAACTTCTTTCAGAAAAATGGGAGTCGTTCGACAACGGCGCCTGAAGCAAATGCCTGCTGCAGAGGATGGTGACACCCCCCCAGAGATAGTCTGTCCCTTAACGGTAGGTTTTATCCCGAATCCTGACTAGCCATCTCCCCGCTCCATGTTCACGGAGCGGGGAAAGCAGGTGGGAGCAATCTTTAACCCCTTTCTTTCTGATGGCTCCTTCGCTGCCTTCAAATATGTCCACATCTCCCCTGTCCTAAAAAACAGACAAAGGGAAAAAAAACTTCTCTGGACCTAACTGCACCATCCAGGTAGCACGCTATCTCACCTCCTCCTCCCAACCTTTCTGGGCCTCAGATTCCTCACCTGTAGACTGGGGGCAAAACACCTGTTCTCCCCGACTTTTAACAACGAACACCCTGCGTGGGAAACTGTCCGATTAAAACTGCTCTAGCGCTGAGCACGGAGCATGCACTTCTTCAATATCGTCGCCACTATTATTAGGATGTACTCAAATAATACTACTGAAGGAACGGATGACCGAGTCTATTCAGAAACCCAATCGACAAAATACGGCCGATCCTCAAATCCTCTGGAAATCTTTAAATATACCCCCACTGTGAGTCAACCTGGGGGTTCAACACTAACTGTGAATAGAAAACTTGGGCTCCATAAATCGGTTTTTGTGAGCAAATAGAGACGGACTTACGAAAGCTGTGAGTTTTCTGCTGTTGCGTTCTTTTCCTTTCTGGTCAGGCATTTGTAGAAGAAGCTGCTGAAGATGTGGCATCGTTCGACAAGCTCTTCTGGAGCTTTCTCCAACAGGAGGTATCTGCGAAGAAGGAAGCCGATAGAGATCACTGAACATCTGCACGTTTACCTTTAGTTCCCACTAAATGATATTAGTTATGTACTTGGAATTCTTAGAAGCACTGGGGAGAGAGTAATTCATTCATTCAATCGTATTTATTGAGCGCTTACTGTGTGCAGAGCACTGGACTAAGCATTTGGGAAGTACAAGTTGGCAACACATAGAGACGGACCCTACCCAATAGCGGGCTCACAGTCTGGAAGGGGGAGACAGAGAACAAAACCAAACATATTAAGAAAATAAAATAAATAGAATAAATATGTACAAGCCAAATAAATAAATAATTGCCTTCTGTGTGACCTTGGGTAAGTCATTTCACTTCTCTGGGCCTCAGTTACCTCATCTGTAAAATGGGGACGGAAACTGTGAGCCCCACAACAAAACATATTAATAAAATAAAATAAACAGAAGCACTGGGGAGAGAGTAATTCATTCATTCAATCGTATCTATTGAGCGCTTACTGTGTGCAGAGCACTGTACTAAGCGTTTGGGAAGGACAAGTTGGCAACATATAGAGACGGACCCTAAAATAAAATAAACAGAATGAATATGTACAAATAAAATAAATAGAGTAATAAATATGCACAAACAAATACGTACAAACAACTTTTAGACTGTGAGCCCACTATTGGGTAAGGACTGTCTCTATATGTTGCCAATTTGTACTTCCCAAGCGCTTAGTACAGTGCTCTGCACACAGTAAGCGCTCAATAAATGACTGATGATATATACAGGTCATCCCATGTGGAGCTCACAGTTTTAATCCCCATTTTACAGATGAGGTAGCTGAGGCTCAGAGGAGTTAACGCGGCTTGCCCAAAGTCACACAGCAGACAAGTGGTGGAGGCAGGATTAGAACCCACATCCTGCCCGGGCTCTTTCCACTAAGCCAAGCCACACTGCTTCTCACACATACTTAACGTCTTATTAAGTGCTTACTAGGTGCCAAGCACTGTTCTAAGCACTGGGGTAGATACAAGATGATCAGATTGGACATAGTCCCTGTCCCACATGGGGCTCACACTCTTCAATCTCCATTTTAACAGAAGAGGGAACCGCTGCCCGGGGAAGTGAGTTGTCCAAGGTCACACAGCAGACACGTGGCGGAGCCGGGATTAGAACCCAGGGGGGTGTGGATTATAATAATAATAATAATAATAATAATAATAATAATGGCATTTATTAAGCGCTTACTATGTGCAAAGCACTGTTCTAAGTGCTGGGGAGGTTACAAGGTGATCAGGTTGTCCCACGGGGGGCTCACAGAATGAACCTGAGTCCACATCAACCAAGGGACGCTTATATGTTGCCAACTTGTACTTCCCAAGCGCTTAGAACAGTGCTCTGCACACAGTAAGCGCTCAATAAATACGATTGATTGATTGATTTAGCAAGCTAGAAAGACAAACTGCTGAGGATGGAAGACTGTGAGCCCGCTGTTGGGTAGGGACCGTCTCTATATATTGCCAACTTGTACTTCCCAAGCGCTTAGCACAGTGCTCCGCACCCAATAAGCTCTCAATACGAATGAATGAGTGAATGGAAGCTAGCCAGGCCCTTTAGGCGGAGCAAAAGATACCACAGGGTTTCATCCCAAAGGGGGAGAAATCTGATTGATTCGGCCCCGCGGGTTTATCGCTGACTTACTTAAGATAGAAGTCGATGATCACATCGTTGAGAAATTCTCCGTCTTCTAGACACTCCAGATCTTCGTTAGTGACGCCCAGTCCGCCCTTCGTAGGTGGGGGTGGGTACACTATCAACCTACGGATTGAAACCGAAAGATGCCTTGAGATGCAGCAGGGACCGTCTTTATATGTTGCCAACTTGTACTTCCCAAGCAATTAGTCCAGTGCTCTGCACACAGTAAGCGCTCAATAAATACGACTGAACGAATGAATGAACCATCGCGTTTTCACCTAAGGGTACTCCACTACGGTACTTAAAGGCCTTCACGTGAGCCCACTAAAAAGCTAAATTGACCTTTTCCCAGCATTTACTCAAATATGGCCTTTTAAATCCTTCCCATCTAAAAAAAACCCCACTGAGCCATTCTTCTCCAAATTTGACCTGATATTTTTCTTCGGTAAACAGTGGGATCCTGCCAGGGACAGTTTACACTGCCATTCATTTTTGAGTTACACAAAGCTAAGCTAGGTGGCACGGAGTTTTCAGGAGTGTTTATTTTCACCTTCTCGTAAACCAAGAGGGGCTCGGGCTTTCAAACTCTCCAGAAATGATTTCATTTTTGGACTGGGTGTGAGTCTGAAAGAATTTCAGCTCCAAATGGAAGCGTTTTCCAAACCCGACAGTCAGAAAGAAGTCACGAAAATGGAAACCGTTCCCTCAATCCTAAATTCGGTGACACTACTGCCAGCTGGATAGGAGACATAGTCCCTACTTCTGAATCGGGCCAGTCTTCTTCACTTCGATCCACTCGTCATCGTCGTCTGACTTGGCTGTCATAGAAAGTGAATAAAAACCACTACGTTGCTTCTGTAAAAGCGTGTAATTGGGCTTGGTGGCATTTGTCGTCGAAACCTGCCAAAAATAAAAAATAAATGGAAGAAAAATTCCTCTGTAATCGTTTGACTTCAGATGAAAACACCCCCAACTCAGTTTCAACGAGCAGACGGGGATAAAGAGCTCGAGGAAACCTAGGGTTTTAATGAGAGTTATGAGAATGAGAGTTTAATGAGAGTTTTAATTTAGGGGAGTGGCAAAGAGCGGCAAGGACTTCTGCCGCTACGGTTCCTAATTCCAAACTTATCTGGTGCTAAACCGTGAGTCTCCGTGGAGCCAAGAATCTGTCCCGGCGGAGTCTGCTCAGATCCTTGGTGGGATTTTGGATCCCAGTCTGGGCTCCTTGACTTCAAGACCAGAAGTCGTTGTGGGGATTTGTAGAGAGCCCCCAGAGCTCTCTACAAAGCAGCGCGGCTCCGTGGAAAGAGCACGGGCTATGGGTTCAAATCCCAGTTCCGCCAACTGTCAGCTGTGTGACTTTGGACAAGTCACTTAACTTCTCTGGGCCTCAGTTCCCTCATCTGTAAAATGGGGATTAAAACGGTGAGCCCCCCGTGGGACAACCTGATCACCTTGTAATCCCCCCAGTGCTCAGAACAGTGCTCTGCACATAGTAAGCGCTTAACAAATGCCATCATTATTATCATCATTATTAAAGCAGCGTGGCTCAGTGGAAAGAGCACGGGCTATGGGTTCAAATCCCAGCTCCGCCAACTGTCAGCTGTGTGACTTTGGGCAAGTCACTTAACTTCTCTGGGCCTCAGTTCCCTCATCTGTAAAATGGGTATTAAAACGGTGAGCCCCCCGTGGGACAACCTGATCACCTTGTAACCCCCCCAGCGCTTAGAACAGTGCTCTGCACATAGTAAGCGCTTAACAAATGCCATCATTATTATCATCATTATTAAAGCAGCGTGGCTCATTGGAAAGAGCACGGGCTATGGGTTCAAATCCCAGCTCCGCCAACTGTCAGCTGTGTGACTTTGGGCAAGTCACTTAACTTCTCTGGGCCTCAGTTCCCTCATCTGTAAAATGGGATGAAGACTGTGAGCCCCCCGTGGGACAACCTGATTACTTTGCTTCCCCCTCAGTGCTTAGAACAGTTCTCTAAAAATAGTAAGCGCTTAACAAATGCCATCATTATTATCATCATTATTAAAGCAGCGTGGCTCAGTGGAAAGAGCACGGGCTATGGGTTCAAATCCCAGCTCCGCCAACTGTCAGCTGTGTGACTATGGGCAAGTCACTTAACTTCTCTGTGCCTCAGTTCCCTCATCTGTAAAATGGGATGAAGACTGTGAGCCCCCCGTGGGACAACCTGATTACTTTGCTTCCCCCCCCAGCGCTTAGAACAGTGCTCTAAAAATAGTAAGCGCTTAACAAATGCCGTCATTATTATCATCATTATTAAAGCAGCATGGCTCAGTGGAAAGAGCACGGGCTATGGGTTCAAATCCCAGCTCCGCCAACTGTCAGCTGTGTGACTTTGGGCAAGTCACTTAACTCCTCTGTGCCTCAGTTCCCTCATCTGTAAAATGGGGATGAAGACTGTGAGCCCCCCGTGGGACAACCTGATTACTTTGCTTCCCCCCAGCGCTTAGAACAGTGCTTGGCATATAGTAAGCGCTTAACAAATGCCATCATTATTATTATTACAAGAGAATTAGCAGACACGTTCCCTGCCCGTAATGAGCTTACTTCTCTTATTTATTGAGCGCTTACCCTGCGGAGAGCACAGTGCTTGGCATATAGTAAGTGCTTAACAAATGCCATCATTATTATTATTACAAGAGAATTAGCAGACACGTTCCCTGCCCGTAATGAGCTTACTTCTCCTATTTATTGAGCGCTTACCCTGAGGAGAGCACTATACAAAGCGCATGGGAGAGGACGGCAGTGTTAGAAGACATGATCTCTACCCTCGGGGACCCAGCGGGGGAGAGTCAGGACCACGATGATTTTCGGCGAGCAGAAAGTCACTAACCTGAGGCAGGGGCGGTGCGTTCCTCAAGGCACCGTCCTCCTCCCGTCGCGGCTGAAATGAGGAATAAAGGTGATGCAAGAAGGAACACTCTTCTAACGGGAAATCCTGAATCAAAGGAAGAGCCTCGCTCCACAGTAACGGCTCAGAGAGGTCGGCCGATCGGTTCTTCTTGGACACTTCTGCCACCACTTCGTTCAACTTCACCTCCTCGGCCTCCGAAATCGGCTTCTGGAGCTCGAGGAAAATGAATTCGTTGGATTTCACTGTAAGATGAATGAAGGTGTGATTTACTATCAACAGCGTTAGCATCTTCCCCCTAATCCCTGCGCAGCGGAAACGGAGCTAGGTACCTCTCTTTTATCTGTCTCTCCAACGGATTAGACTGTGGATGCCCTGGGGAGCTAGAGGCCGGATCTTTTCCGTAAAAGTCAAGTTACTCCATCTCCCAAGTGTCCTCTCTTTGCATGGACCAAGTGCTCAGGACTGAGCCCCCTCTTTCCTTTCCCCGTCCCCATCCCCCCAACCCTACCTCCTTCCCCTCCCCTCAGCACCTCTATATATGTTTGCACAGATTTATTACTCTATTTTACTTGTACACGTTTACTATTCTATTTATTTTGTTCATGATGTGCATCTAGCTTTACTTCTATTTATTCTGACGGCTTGACACCCGTTCACACGTTTTGTTTTGTTGTCTGTCTCCCCCCTCTAGACCGTGAGCCCGTTGTTGGGTAGGGACCGTCTCGAGACGTTGCCAACTTGTACTTGAGAAGCAGCGGGGCTCAGTGGACAGAGCCCGGGCTTCGGAGTCCGGGGTTCAAATCCCGGCTCTGCCAATTGCCGGCTGTGTGACTTTGGGGCAAGTCACTTCACTTCTCCGGGCCTCAGTTCCCTCATCTGGAAAATGGGGATGAAGACTGTGAGCCCCCCGTGGGACCACCTGATCATCTTGTAACCTCCCCAGTGCTAAGCACACAGTAAGCGCTTAATAAATGCTATCATTATTATTATTTGTTATTACATCCCAAGCACTTAGTACAGCGCTCTGCACACAGTAAGCGCTCAATAAATACGACTGAATGAATGAACATGTGGGGAAAGTCCATCAAGAACACTTCCTCTAGAAAAGTCGCTCTTCAAATGAGGCAAGACCAACAGGTAACTTTATTTCCATCTAAGGTGACTCCTTTTCATTTTGGGTGAGGGATGAATTTAGGGCAGAGCTCTGAGAAGTTGAAGCAGTGTGGTCCGGCGGGAAAAGCCCAGGCCTGGGAATCAAAGGACCCGGGTTCTAGTTCCGGCTCCGTCACTTGTCCGCAGTGTGAACTTGGGCAGGTCACGCCTTATCCGTGCCCCGGTGACCTCATCTGCAAAATGGGGATTACGTCTGTGGCCCCGTGTGGGACGGCGACTGCGGTCAACCTGATCAGCCCGTAGCCACCCCAGTGCTTAGCACAGCGCCTGGCGCATAGTCTCGTCTTACGCCGTCGAGTCGTTTCCGATCCGTGGGCGACACCACGGACATACGTCTCTCCCAGAACGCCCCGCTCTCCATCCGCATCGTGGGAGAGTTTTGACTTGTAACGCTTAACAAATACCGTTTTGGGGTTTATTTTTTAAGTTGGAAGCATGGCTTCCCCGGCCGCCCTTATTCCCGGCTCCCAGAGGAACCTCTGGTCAAAAAGGGCTTCCTGAAGCCATCATTAGGGGTCTGCTTGCTGTGGACAGGGGATGTCTCTATTTGTTGTTGTACTGTACTCTCCCAGCGCTTAGTACAGTGCTTGGCACACAGCTGAACGAATGAATATCCAGGAGAAAGAGACACCTTGCAAGGGGAGTTTTGTTTAATGGCCAAGCAGGGGTGGGGGGAACCCTCATTTCCCTAAGCGTTTAGTATAGTGCTCCGCGATACGTGCTCAATAAATAACACTATTCACTGGACTCTCCCAAGTGCTTAGCACAGTGCTCTGCATAGGGTAAGTGCTCAATAAATATTACTGACCGACCGAAGCTGGAAGCCATTTGTATTACTGCATTTTATTGTAAATGATCAAATTGATTTTTCCTGACAGACGTCGTCTACAAAAAAGGAAACATTTTTCTTTGCCCTTAAAACAGATCAACTCTACTGGAAGACAAAGTACGGTCAAGTTTGTTTCTTTTAGAGACTGGAGTTTTGTTTAATGGCATTCGTTGGGGACTTACTATGTGTCAGGCACCGTATTGAGAGCTGGGGTAGATAAAAGATAATCAGGTTGGACACGGTCCTGGTCCAACATAGGGCTCACGGTCTTAATCCCCATTTTACGGATGAGGTAACTGAGGCACAGAGAAGTTGGGTGGCTCGCCCAAGGACACACAGCGGACAAGAGGGATTAGAATCTAGATCCTCCTGACTTCCAAGCCGACGCTCTTTCCACTAGACCTGCTTCAGTGGTATGAGGGATATTTTCCAAAACAAAAATATATTTCACTTTTATCAACAGATTCCTGACATCATTTTTTTAAAGAGCTCCTGAAACACGGCAGACAGCATTAATCGTGACTCTCAGTTCAGGACAAGGGTAAATCAAGGCATTTCTAACAGGCTAACGAAAGCATTACTGTTTTTATTCCTTTTCTGACGACAAAGCTTCAGAGAGCGTCCGGTGAGCTGACGACCGAGTTACACTTACGGGGCTGGCTTAAAACACGACATCCAAGTTGAGTTTCAACTTCTTCCACGTAGTCTGAAGTTGCCCAGAGGAAAATGACAGCATTGATCTTTCGGCAGCGGGCGTCGTCCACTGTTTTCCACAACCCAAACTTCCTTAGATGAATGGTATCAACTGACAAGGAAACAGGCTTGTTCGGGTCCACTGAAGGAAACAGAAGATAACACATTTATCGGAATACAACAGGAACTGAGAGAATCGACGCTATTTTATACCTATCTTTGTACCAAGCCACCGACCTTGTCCGCAAAGCACAGAACGATTCTGCTGAAATGGGGAAACGCCGAATTATTCAAGATTCACACGCCTGTTGCTACCTCGACTCTTGTCTTCTTTCAGTATTAATTTCTCTTCTCTCGAAACACGGGAGAGGAAAATGGGACACATCCCTTAGTCAGAAGAAATACTTTGGGTGATGGGCTCTCTCACTACGGGCTATTCTCTCAAATGAAAAGTGGGTTGAGTCTGGCAAACGTTTGCATGAAAACACTAAACCGTTTTCGGGGGTCAACGCTTCTCTTTAAGCTACAACGGGCAGCAGGATTATTGCCCAGTTGCTGTCCGGGGACCGTCCGTGTGCGTTCTCTGCTTGGCAAATGACTAATAATGCTACTAATAATTATGGTATTTGTTAAGCACTTTCTACGTGCCAGGCGCTACACTAAGCACCGGGGTGGCTACAAACAAATCGGGTTGGACACGATTCCTGTCGCACCCGGGGCTCCCCGTCTCCATCCCCATTTTACAGCGGAGGTAACTGAGGCACGGAGAAGCCAAGCGATGAGCGGCAGAACCAGAATTAGAACCCAGGACCTCGGGGCTTCTCTTACCTCCCCTCCCTAATCTCTACATCCTAACATGCACACTTCACTTCTCGAGCAACAGCACGCTCTCTGCACCACTGATGCCTTCGCCATGTCCTCCCTCCAGCCTGCAACTCCATCCCCCTTCAGAAGCAAGAGGAGGAAAACCTTACACGGAAAGGAGGAGAAAGACAGAACCCTCGGGGAAGAAAAATTTGTTTTCCCATCACCCGAGCCGGCGGAGAGACGTTGGCATACTGTGGTGGGACTTACCTATTAAAAATGAATGGCATGTCGCTTTCCTACATTTATAATATCTGGGCTATTTCAACTAAAAGAGCGGCACAACGCACTGCCACCTGTTAAGATTTTCTCCTCTTGAATCTAAGTAGCCTATGTCACCTTCCTGTCCATTCCGAGAAGCAGCGTGGCTCTGTGGAAAGAGTGCGGGCTTTGGAGTCGGAGGTCGTGGGTTCAAATCCCGGCTCCGCCAACTGTCAGCTGTGTGACCTTGGGCAAGCCACTTAACTTCTCTGGGCCTCAGTTCCCTCATCTGTGAAATGGGGATGAGGACTGTGAGCCCCCCGTGGGACCACCTGATCACCTTGGAACCTCCCCAGCGCTTAGAATAGTGCTTTGCACAGAGTAAGCGCTTAATAAATGCCATTATTATTATAAAGTAAGGGTGATATTTTAAATATACGAAAGCGGTGTGGCCTAGTGGATAGAGGATGGGCCTGGGTGTTAGAGGACCTGGGTTCTAATCCCGGCTCCACCACCTGTCTGCTGGGTGACCTCGGGCAGGTCGCTTCACTTCTCTGTGCCTCAGTTGCCTCATCTGCAAAATGGGGATTAATACTTTGAGCCCCACGTAGGACAAGGACCGTGTCCGACTCGATTATCTTGTCTCTACCCCAGCGCTTAGTGGAGTGCCTGGCACATAGTACGGGTTTAACAAATACCAAAAGAAAAAGTTACTATTAAGGAACCATTTGTCCACTGCCATGCCTGGGTTGATATTTTAGTTATAAAAAAGTTGGATAGATCACTATGCATGTGGTCTTCTACGAGTCGTCTGTTTTATCACACAAGAATGCCCAACTTTTGGTAGCAGATAATGTTAAGCGCTTACTACAGTGCTCAGCACACAGTAAGCGCTCAAAAAATATGACTGAATAATCTGGTCAAAATTGCATTTTTACCCTACCTTTTCATAAAAGGTGAAGTGGTCAAGAATTATTTGCTTATAGGTGGAAACTACTGTTTGTGCAAGGGATTCTGGGGAAGAATGCAAAAATGCCCGCTTTTTCAATAATAATCCTGGTATTTGTTAAGCGCTTGCTATGTGCCAAGCACTGTTCTGAGCGCTGGGGTCAAGGTACAAGGTAATTAGATTGTCCCATGTGGGGCTCACAGTCTTAATCCCCATTTTACAGATGAGGTCACTGAGGCCCAGAGAAGTGAGGTGGCTTGCCCCAAGTCACACAGCTGCCAAGTGGCGGGGCCGGGATTAGAACCCACGACCTCTGACTCCCAAGCCCGGGCTCTTTCCGCTAAGCCACGCTGCTTCTCTAAATGTTTACAATCATTTCTTGTAAGAAAATGTGGGCAAAACCACTCTGCCTGGAGAAACCATGTAGAATCTTTTTTAATTACAAATTACCCGATGAATTCTTCATCTCCGATGAAATACTTTTCACGAAGTCACTGGGATCAAATGTACTTCGGTTCAACTGACCTGGAAAATTCTCTTCTCAACTTGCATCCTCAACGGCCTTTGCCGAAGGTTCACCTTATTTCCAAACAGAAGTTGTGTCCTTCCCTCAGTAGCCACAAAACAAATTGGCCTTTCACCGCCCTTCCCAGCGACACCTTTTCCCTTTCGGTGGGCTGGGATCCCATCTTTCCATTTGGTGGGAAGGCCTCCCTTTCTCCGGTTCCCAGTCGACACCCTTCTTTCACCTCTCATCCCGGCCCGGTGCCGGTTTTAAAACCTTTGCTGACATCCTCTCTTCTCCCTTTCCCACTCCTCTTCTTCAGCTAATCTGTGCGATTGATTTCTGACATTCAATTATTTACTCTGGCGAATGTTTAGTGGAAAAAAATATTCCGAAATCCCACTCGCAAAACGGGGCATGCGTTTCCCAGCCTCTTCTCCCTGTGCCAATCAAAAGAAGGATCATCTCTGAGGTCCCAGGAGAGCCCACGTGCTTTAAGACTTGACTGGAGCACAAAAAAACAGGTTTGCTGAAAATGACCCTTTATAATCTTCCCCTATGGCGTCCCTCCCTAAGTAATTTTCCCTACAAGCCAGCTGCTGTTTTCCTCGGTTGAAAATATTTCCTCTTTGGAAATTTTCCCTCAGAAGCTGATTTCAGATGGTCCCTGGAAAATCGTGAGCTATGCCTACTGTCCTTCGATATAGCAACGATATAAGTCCACTGACCTATCGCGAGAACCCCCTCCGTATTCCGAGGATAATTGCATAATTCAGAAATTATTGAGGCTACCGGGGGTTTTAATCAATTCAACACTAAACTCTCTTGCCCGACCGCTGTACTGAAAAACAATTAGAAGGAATATCTGCAGGGGAATTAAGCTATTCAAAATGTTTTCAGAGCGAAGAAACAGACATTGCTCAGGATCGCAATGAAATGGGGAGATCATTAAATGGTAACACTTACCTTGAAATGGGATGTGAACGGTTTTTGTAGTGAACTTAAAGAAAAATTAGAGAATGAAAATTAGTTAGCCAGGTACTGCTGAAAAGAATTTTTTTAAGCTATAAACTTGTTTCTGGAGTCTACATCAGGAATTTTCAATCCCCTTTCCCCACCCGCCTCAGTGGCTGAGAACAAATATTTAAAATGAAGGATTTACCTTCAGGGGGGGGAAAAAAAAAGCTTAAGAACACTGGATATCAGCATAATAATAATAATAATAATGGCATTTGTTAAGCACCTACGATGTGCAAAGCACTGTTCTAAGTGCTGGGGGGGATACAAGGTGATCAGGTTGTCCCACGTGGGGCTCACAGTCTTAATCCCCATTTTCCAGATGAGGGAACTGAGGCCCAGAGAAGTTAAGTGACTTGCCCAAAGTCACACAGCTGACAATTGGCAGAGCCGGGATTTGAACCCCTGACCTCTGACTCCAAAGCCCGTGCTCTTTCCACTGAACCACGCTGCTTCTCTATCTCAACTTCCACAACCGAAAAATGACCACCTTTGCACCACTACTCCAGGAAGATTTTTTTTTTAATTGTTTAAAAAAAAAAATACAATTTTTTCCTAAACTTACCTGCTAAATTACATACTATTAGATTAAATTTAAAATTCCAGTTAGCAAAGAAGGCCCCCTTTTTCTAAAGTAGATGAAACCACTCACATTCATTTCTTATATCTGTAAGTTGCTATAATCGTAACTTATTTATATTAATGCCTGTCTCCCCCTCTACACTGTCAGCTTGTTGTGGGTAGGGAATCTACCGACTGCTATACTGTACTCTCCAAAGCGCTCAGTACAGTGTTCTGCACACAGTAAGCACTCAGTAAGTGACTGATTGATTGACCAACTGTTTTGGATCATGCCGCAGGACCGTGCTGCTACTACAAAAGAAACGCTGAAGAAAAATTCACCGGACGACGTCAGATATTTGAAGGTAACGGCTGCTGATACAGCCCAGTTGAAACATCATTTAGGCAGCCACAAAAAAATGTGATCTCTATTTTACTCCGACGTGGACTTTTCACTGCCAAAGCTGAACAGAATGTCCAGAAGAAAATCATTTTCCAGAGCAAAATTCTTAAAACTGGTTGCGCTTTGCTGGCAAGGGGGGGCCGAGCCTCAAAATGTGGACTGAGTGTTTTTAATAAGCCCCCAGTCTTCTAAAAAAAAAAAATTAAAAATCACCTGTTGGGTTCATGAGTAATGTGAGGTAATTAACTCGCTAGCAAATTTTGTGTTTTTCATTACTGTCAGCAATTTAAAGTAATAATAATAATAATGAGGGAAGAATCCCCAATAAAAATAGATTTTATCTACCGGAAAATTTACTTGAAACTAAAGCTGAGGGCTTGGCTTACACTCCTAACTATAGACCTTAGTACTGTCAACTCTTTTTATAAAGGACTTGAATCGCACATTGGCTTTACTGGTAGAAAAGCAACGTGGCCTAGTGGAAACAGCAAAATCCTGGGAGTCAGAAGGATGTGGGTTCTAATCCTGACTCCACCAACTGGCTCCCGTGTGACCCTGGGCAAGTCACTTCCCTTCTCTGTGCCTCAGTCACCTCATCTGTAAAACGGGGATTAGGACTGTGAGCTTCACGTGGGACGGGACCATGGCCGAAGTGATTAGCTTGCACCTGCCCCAGCGCTTAGTAGTTGTTGCTATATTAAAGTTCAGGCAAAGAATAAAAAGAAACTAGCGGGAGTCGGGAGGGGATGGGGAAGCAGGAGGAAGGAGCTGAGTTCAAGGGGTGGGAATGGGGCAGGAAAATTGCTGGGAGCGGCTAGACTGAAGCTCGTCGTGGGCCGGGAACGTGTCGGTTATATTGTATTCTCACAAGCGCTTAGTACAGTGCTCTGCCCCCAGGGAGTGCTCAATAAATATGACTGACTGACAAGGACGGAGTGGCGAGGGACTTACCTGCAGTGATATGGCGTTTCGAAGTGGGTGGGCAAGTAGGGCCGGGAGATAGATATTTGGGTGGAATATATTGTCGGGTGGCCATAACTTGAAATATACTGGATATTTTCAGAAGCCCAGGGTGTACCCGTGCAAGCCTTTTTTATACAGAAATTCCCCTTTCCGAGGCACGGGATATTCATCTGGAAAAGGGTACCGAACCCCAAACTGGCAAGCTGAAATGTTCAGAACCATGGGCACGTAATATCCTTGTCCATATCTTAAAACCTGAGTCCTGTACAAAATGAATCTCTCCATTTTTGCCCTCAAGAATCTGCAGATCTCAGTCAAAGGAATAAAAACTGCCAACCCCATCACTTACCTTCACACAACCGCTTGACGTTCCTTTAATTTTACCGATGTAAACGGAAGAAAATTCAATTTCCAGGACGGGTTCCATGACGTTGGCGGACGCCTCGCTCGAAGCGTTACCCTCGTCGGGGCTTTGGGAAGACCGCCCGGGGGAAATCTACAAAGGAATCAAGAATAAATTCCAAGCGGCGGCAAATATAATTCCTTTCTTACTCTGAAAAAAAAAAAATTTAAAATTCAGATATGTTTTCCGTGTTTAACTCTTCCATGAACGTTTCTGTGGCAGCGCAGTGGACGCTCTGAAGCGGCCAAGGGGAAAACCGAGCTAAGGGTGGCTCCTGAAAGTCGACTCATTGGGAATTAAATATGTGCCACCTGATTCAATAGTTGAACCTTGAACCTTTTATTCACCCTTTCCCTCGTCTCTACTGGCAAACAGGCTGCCTTCTTAGCCCAGGTGGAACACCTAGATTCACACTACAACTGGGGAGACGCCCCCGCGCCCCCAAGATACGCCTCTCTTCCCTCCACCAAACAGGGCCAATGAAACAAATTGGTGCTAATAATAATGGTGTTCGTTACGCGCTTACTCTGTGCCGAACACGGTTCTCAGCGCTGGAGTATTCATTCATTCGTTCAATCGTATTTATAGAGCGCTAACTGTGTGCAGAGCACTGTACTAAACGCTTGGGAAGTACAAGTCGGCACCTGTATATATGTTTGTACATATTTATTACCCTATTTATTTTACTTGTACATATCTATTCTATTTTATTTTGTTAGTATGTTTGGTTTTGTTCTCTGTCTCCCCTTTTTAGACTGTGAGCCCACTGTTGGGTAGTGACTGCCTCTATACATTGCCAACTGGTACTTCACAAGCGCTTAGTCCAGTGCTCTGCACACAGTAAGCGCTCAATAAATACGATTGATTGATTGATTGATATAGAGACGGTCCCTACCCAACAGCGGGCTCACAGTCTAGACGGGGGAGACGGACAACAAAACAAAACATATTAACAAAATAAAATAGAATAAATATGTACAAATAAAATAGAGTAATACATACATACAAAGATATATACAGGTACTGTGGGGAGGGGAAAGAGGTAAGACGGGGGGACGAGGAAGGAGGGGGCTCAGTCTCGTAGTAGATACAAGGTAATCAGGTTGTTCCACGTGGGGCTCACACTTAATCCCCATTTTACAGAGGAGGTCACCGAGGCACAGAGAAGTGACCGGCCCAAAGTCACATGGCTGACAAGTGGCGGAGCCGGGATTAGAACCCACGACCTCTGACCCCCAAGCCTGGGCTCTTTCCACTGAGCCACGCTGCTTCTCGACGGGGAGCGGTAAGGGAGAAGGATGGGGATCACACCCGTGGGCCGAGGCTGGGCTCGGTTCAAGACGGCTACCGGCAACTAGGACATGAGAGGGACACATAAGATGCGAAAGTGAGGGAGGGTGGAAAAAAGCAGCGGTCAAGGGGGATCCTGATGACATCTCCCCCTTTTAGACTGTGAGCCCACTGTTGGGTAGGGACTGTCTTTATATGTTGCCAACTTGGACTTCCCAAGCGCTTAGTCCAGTGCTCTGCACCCAGTAAGCGCTCAATAAATACGATTAATTGATTGATTGATTGATCTACTCCTCTCCATAAGCACTGCCAACTTTCCAGGACCGTAATTCCAGCTCCGGGAATGGCTGGGTTCTAACACTTCATTATCGGCGGTGACGTCCCGCCGATGAAGGAGCGGAGCTGGCATCTGCGGCATTCAGCCCGTAACCGACAACCCAGCAGGGCCAAGTCTCATTCCCACAAAGACAGCCCGGTAGACGGGGCTGCTTTCCGGGAGCTGGAGGCTTCAGTGAGAATAATAATCATCATCTTGGTATTTGGTAAGCGCTTACTATGTGCAAAGCACTGTTCTGAGCGCTGGGGAGGATGCAAGGTGATCAGGTTGTCCCTTGTGGGGCTCACAGTCTTAATCCCCATTTTAACAATAATAATAATAATAACGATGGCATTTGTTAAGCGCTTACTATGTGCAAATCACTGTTCTGAGCGCTGGGGAGGATGCAAGGTGATCAGGTTGTCCTTTGTGAGGCTCACAGTCTTAATCCCCATTTTAATGATGATAATAATAATAATAACGATGGCATTTGTTAAGCACTTACTATGTGCAAAGCACTGTTCTGAGCGCTGGGGAGGATGCAAGGTGATCAGGTTGTCCTTTGTGGGGCTCACCATCTTAATCCCCATTTTAATAATAATAATAATAATAACGATGGCATTTGTTAAGCGCTTACTATGTGTACAGCACTCTTCTGCGGCATTCAGCCCGTAACTGACAATCCAGCAGGGCCAAGTCTCACTCCCATAAAGACAGCCCGGTAGACTGGGCTGCTTTCCGGGAGCTGGAGGCTTCAGTTAGAATAATCATCATCATCTTGGTATTTGGTAAGCGCTTACTATGTGCAAAGCACTGTTCTGAGCGCTGGGGAGGATGCAAGGTGATCAGGTTGTCCCTTGTGGGGCTCACAGTCTTAATCCCCATTTTAATAATAATAATAACGATGGCATTTGTTAAGCGCTTACTATGTGCAAAGCACTGTTCTGAGCGCTGGGGAGGATGCAAGGTGATCAGGTTGTCCCATGTGGGGCTCACAGACTTAATCCCCATTTTAATAATAATAATAATAACGATGGCATTTATTAAGCGCTTACTATGTGCAGAGCACTGTTCTAAGCTCTGGGGGGGTACAAGGTGATCAGGTTGTCCCACGTGGGGCTCATAGTCTTCATCCCCATTTTACAGATGAGGTAACTGAGGCTCAGAGAAGTTAAGTGACTTGCCCAAGGTCACACAGCAGACGTGTGGCGGAGTCAGGATTCAAACCCATGACCTCTGACCCCAAAGCCCGTGCTCTTTCCAATGAGCCACGCTGCTTCTCTCCTTTTACAGAGGAGGTCACTGAGGCACCGAGAAGTGAAGTGACTTGCCCAAAGTCACCCAGCTGACAAGCGGTGGAGCCGGGATTCAAACCCATGACCTCTGACTCCCAAGCCCGGGCTCTTTCCACTGAGCCACGCTGCTTCTCCGGATAGGGCACGGTCCTGGGAATCAGACCTGGGTTCTGATCCCGGCTCTGCCACGTGTCTGCTGTGTCACCTTGGGAAAGTCACTTCACTTCTCTGTGCCTCAGAGTTACCTCAAGAGTTATCTCAGGAGAAGCAGCGTGGCTCAGTGGAAAGAGCCCGGGCTTTGGAGTCAGAGGTCAGGGGTTCGAATCCTGGCTCTGCCGACCGTCAGCTGTGTGATTTTGGGCAGGGCACTTCACTTCCCTGTGCCTCAGTGACCTCATCTGTAAAATGGGGATTAAGACTGTGAGCCCACATGGGACAACCTGATCACCTTATATCCTCCCCAGTGCTTAGAACAGTGCTTTGCACATAAATGCCATCGTCATTATTACTATTACATCATCTGCAAAACGGGGATTAAGACTGTGAGCCCCGGGAATTGAGTCCAACCTGATTATTTTCTGGTATCGATTCCCGGCGCTTAGTACAGTCCCTGGCCGTTTAAATACAAAAAAAAAAACCCAACCCAAAATAAAAGATCATTTTCTGCCTGCAAGGCTGATTTGTTTGAGGCATGGAAGCTCTTGGCCGGAAGCCGATTAGCCCCTCTTCCACTAGATTTTTAACTCTGTACTTGCTAGACATCCATGAGGCTTCGGGCAGTGACTGACTAAACGTGCTGCAGTGTTCAGAATAAATCTGCAAAGATAAGACCGCCACACGGTCATCGTTGACCACCCTGAACTATCTGATAACCTCTGCACACAGACTTAATCCCCATTTGACAGATGAGGTAACTGAGGCACAGAGAAGTGACTCGCCCGAAGTCACACGGCTGAGCCGGGATTAGAACCCATGATTAAGATAATAATAATAGTGGCATTTATTAAGCGCTTACTATGTGCAAGGCACTGTTCTAAGCGCTGGGGGTATACAAGGCGATCAGGTTGTCCCACGGGGGCTCACAGTCTTCATGCCCATTTTACAGATGGGGTCCAGAGAAGTGAAGTGACGTGCCCAAAGCCACACAGCTGCCAAGTGGCAGAGTCAGGATTCGAACCCACGACCTCTGACTCCAAAGTCCGTGCTCTTTCCACTGAGCCACGCTGCTTCTCAGTAATTACGATACCTTAATTACTTGGAAAAAAAAAAAGACGGCTATCAAGAGAATTTCAGCTATAAGATGAAACAACTAAGCGACGGGCCTTGGAGAAACAGCGTGGCTTATTGGAAAAGAGCCCGGGCTTGGGAGTCAGGAGACCTGGGTTCTAATCCCGGCCCTGGCAACTGCTTGCTGTGTGACCTTGGGTAATTCACTTAACTTCTCCGGGCCTCAGTTTCCTCAACTGTCGAATGGTTATTCAATACCCGTTCTCCCGCCTACTGAGACTGGGAGTCCCAAGTAGGATGGGGACAGAGTCCAACTTAATTAACTTGTATCTACCGCAGCATTTAGAACAGTGCTTGACAGTGTACCCTAAAATAATAAGAAAAAATAAAATAACAAGGCTATGGTTAGGATCCTGTCCGTGAAGTTGACCCAAGAAAGCTGGGCACCTGAGCTTCTCTGGAGAAACTCACTTGAGCAGACTGAATAATAATAATAATAATAATGTTGGCATTTGTTAAGCGCTTACTATGTGCAAAGCACTGTTCTAAGCGCTTGGGGGATACAAAGTGATCAGGTTGTCCCACGTGGGGCTCACAGTCAATCCCCATTTTACAGATGAGGTAACTGAGGCTCAGAGAAGTTAAGTGACTTGCCCAAGGTTACACAGCAGACATGTGGCGGAGCAGGGATTTGAACCCATGACCTCTGACTCCAAAGCCCGTGCTCTTTCCACTGAGCCTGAATCCTCATAAAAATACTACACTTGGGACCGTTCTAGAGACATGTGCTATTCTTTTTTAAAATCAGTGCAAGACAATAGGCTGCCAGTAAACTCAAACTAAAATAAAAAAATTTCAGGAGAAACTGCCAAAGCAGAATAAGTTGAATTCTCTAGTTTCAGCCGATGCCAATGTCTTAGAAAAAAGTGACTGTGGTGGATTTTGCTTATGAGTTGACTTTTCAAAGCTTAACCCTCCTCTGACATCAGTTAACCCTGGACTCTTCCCAAGTACAAGTGCCAACTTGTACTTCCCAAGCGCTTAGTACAGTGCTCTGCACACAGTAAGCGCTCAATAAATACGATTGATTGATTTTCATAGGGTCAAACTTGCACAGATATTCAACGATTCCCTCCTCAGTTACATTCAGAACAAGGAGCGGGAACAGGGGGGAAACAACAAGTGATTTAGCCAACGAGTGCAAGGTTCGGACATCCGTAGGGACTAGTTTGCCTCGAATTTTCACGAAGGCTGGAATGACTCAAAAGAGACAAGATGAAAGATTCTCAGGCCACAGACTTGTCACAACACTGAATAGAGAACAGGGGCCAAAAATGGGTTACCTGTCCCAGTTTACAGAGAATCACATCTTGAGGTGGTGGTTCCGACAACGAAGACTCAGGTAATTTCTCGGCTTCACTGCTGACGTCTTGACGGGCTTGTTCAGGTTGCAAACTGAGTTTTTCCGAACTTCTCTGTTCAGCAGACCCTTCTTCGTCGCTGGAAACAACAACTAGAAAAGAAAATTTTATTCGGCAACATTGCAACTCCTATGAAATAACAGGAAAAGTGCTCTTTTCATTGGCTATTAAAAATTGAAAAAAAAAATACACCCTAAAGTGTTAAACCACAGCCGTAACGTTATTTTGAGAGACTTGGATGGAAATTTAGAACTCTACTTATGACTCGGATTATTGCTGTTTATTGATATATACATCACAGAGCAGTGACTTTATACTGTTCAGGATGTAATGGGGCTCAAGGATTTTGGCAATTAAAGACCTGGAGTCTCTGAATTCTGGTTCTGCCTCAGTTTTCTTCTTTTTTAACGGTACTTATTTAGCGCTTACCATCTGCCAGGCACTGTACTAAGCACTGGGGCATTCATTCATTCAATCGAATTTATTGAGCGCTTATTGTGTGCAGAGCACTGTACTAAGCGCTTGGGAAATACAAGTTGGCAACATCTAAAGACGGTCCCTACCCAACAACGGGCTCACAGTCTAGAAGGGGGAGACAGACAACAAAACAAAACATGTGGACGGGGGCAGCCCACCTAATCAGGTTGGATACAGTCCTAGTCCCCCATGGGGCTCACCGCCTTACTCCCCATTTTACAGATGAGGTAACCGAGGCAAAGGGAAGTTAGGTGCCTTGTCAATGACTTGTGGTGTCATTCTACGTGCCCCTCCGTTTGGCCTATGAAAATGAACTTAATCTGTACAGACAGTTGTAGGAAACTAAGAAAAAAAGCAGTTGTGAGCAACTCTACTAAATAGCCTTCTTCCCCCTTGGCAGGTCAAGCGTAATAAAAGACGGTGTGACGGTCCTAAATTAGAAACTGAGTCCTTAGGGAGCACGCGTTCTACTTCGAAGCCAGGAACAGCCCGTAATACTAATAATGGTATTCGTTAAGTGCTCTGTGCCACGTGCTGTTCTAAGCGCTGGCGTGCAGGGATAAACAAGGGATAGGGTGCCGTAAACAATTCTGCTACCTTTCTTTCCTTTGCACATATTTATTACTTTATTTATTTATTTATTTATTTTACTTGTACATATCTATTCTATTTACTTTATTTTGTTAGTATGTTTGGTTTTGTTCTCCGTCTCCCCCTTCTAGACTGGGAGCCCACTGTTGGGTAGGGACTGTCTCTATATGTTGCCGACTTGGACTTCCCAAGCGCTTAGTCCGGTGCTCTGCACACAGTAAGTGCTCAGTAAATACGATTGATTGATTTCCTTTAAAAACTGGCGCGTAACGAAGCGGCCGAACCGCTCCAGCACTTACTCGGTTCTACGGAGACTAGCAATTGTTTCCCTTCACCGGGCCGGGCATGCAGCTTTCGTAGACAGAGTCCTCCCTTGGTCTTCAGTTGGCCGGCGGTCCCCAGGGGCCGAGGGACCCCCTCACTGTCACTGGGGACCCAGCTCCGTTTCTGAAACGGACTTGTGGCAAAGCAGTCGTAGTAACTCTTCCGGGCGCTGTTCAAAGCCAACTCCAGGCTCTCCAGGGAGGATGGTTGTGTGAAGTCAGCCTCCGCGGGCTGCGGGGTATATTCTGGGAGAAGCGCGGGCTCGGGACGGAGGACGTCTGCACCGGGATCGCTGCACCCGGGACTTGGGGCTGCGTCGCTTTCTTGCTTTTTCTACTCAACAAGAAAAAGTGCGCAGTGTATTACCGAGATTGAGCTTTACTTTCATCAGCGATCTGGATCAAGGATACGCATTTAACCATAAATGCGTGGTGGGATGGGAATGTGTCAGCTTACTGTTGTATTGTACTCTCTCAAATGCTTAAGACGGTGCTCGGCACACAGTAAGCACTCAAGAATGCATGAATGACTAATTGTGGTTGTGGCTGATATTTTGCTTTCCAAAACCTTCCAAAATTGCGAGGAGGCAAAGCTGGGTCTCATCGATTGAAAACTCAAGCTAGCATCTAGAAGAAAAATAATCGTGTCACTTGGGAAATAATCAGAACAAGGAAGGGACTGTGAAAATCTTTGCCAATTTAAAAACTGTATTCGTGACCCTTCAGCCAGCAAACACGGTAGATAATCAACGGCCAGTTATTTAAAAATTAATATTCAATCAATCAATCGTATTTATTGAGCGCTTACTCTGTGCAGAGCACTGTACTAAGCGCTTGGGAAGTACAAGTTGGCAACATAATATTGTGACAAAATATCCCTGAATTATTTCACCCAGCTGCTAAAATGTATGTTATTCCTGAATTCCTGCTTCAGTGGTCTTCAAATCCTTTAATCATTCATTCAATCGTATTTATTGAGCACTTACTGTGTGCAGAGCACTGTACTAAGCGCTTGGGAAGTACAAGTTAAATATGCCCACACATTAAGACTGCTCCTATCGCCCAGATTTCTTCCAGCTTCATTTTACAGCAGCAGGAAACCAGCTCTCATAACCCTTACAATCGAGGCTCTGATAATAATAATGGTATTTATTAAGCGTTTACTACATGTCAAGCACTGTTGTAAGCGCTGGGGTACAAACGAGATACAAGATCAGGTCGAGCAGTAAATCTTTCCTCGTATCCCTTACAATCTAGGCTCTGGTAATAAGAACAGTAATGGTATTTATTCAGCGCTTACTACATGTCAGGCACCGTTCGAAGGGCCTGGGTACAAACGAGATACAAGATCAGGTCGAGCAGTAAATCTTTCCTCATATCCCTTACAATCTAGGCTCTGGTAATAAGAACAGTAATGGTATTTATTCAGCGCTTACTACATGTCAGGCACCGTTCGAAGGGCCGGGGTACATACTCGATACAAGATAATCAGGTCGGCCGCAGTCGCTGTCTCAATCGGAGGGAGGAGGATTTAACTCCCATTTTACAGATGAGGAAACCGAGGCCCACAGAAGTGAGTTGCTCAGGTTCCCCCGGCAGACAAGTGGCGGAGCCAGGATTAGAACCCAGGTCCTCTGACTCTTAGGCCTGGGCTATTTCCACTAGGCCATATAACTCTTCGAGTCTTCAAAAGGTCAGTCAAATGGACTCTGCTCTGAAAGGTTAAAGAGAGGATCGCCTTGCATCCGAATAGCTTAAGAGCTCCCATTAAGGAAACTCTATTTGGAAATATCTATGAGCAGCCCAGATCGCTGCAATAAATCGTTATCTCTCTGGATTCTGACATTTCTCCGCTCCTTTACGGGAGGGTGATTAAGGTGGGAAGGACCAGGCGTTGGAAATTTGGCCAGATCAATCAGTCACTCAATGGACCGTATTTAGTGCGTAGATTTACCGTAGACTCTTCAGATCTGGAAAAAAGCAACCGATTAACAGTTTCGGGATACCAGCGTTTTAGCGCAGATTTCTACATAGTACAACCTCCGAGGCTTTGAGCCAGGTGGGAAAATAAAATAGGGAAAATCATTTCTCAAATACTCTGTAATAGGAAGAAAGGTCATTTTCCTGTTGATGCTGGAAGTCTCACTTGACTGTATACTGAATCAGGGAAAATATAGATTTGAAAATAATCACCACACTTCCAAAGTGGAAAATGTAGAGAAAGCCAGACGGAGAAGCCCACCGCAGGGCATTTAAATATAGCCATCTGGCAAACATGGTGCATTCTGAGGCAAATGGGAAACCAACCAAATGAGAAAAACAGACAGAAGACAGTGCTTCAAGGTATTTCTTTTTCTGAAGTCTTTAAAATTTACTGGCCATAACCTAAAGATTCTATTACTGCAGAAATGATCAGGGTAAGATTCTTTAATAAATACACCTCCCTGAAAACCCTAAACTTACAGTCTCTACTACTGATTTCTCCAGAGTAGCAGCATTGACATGAGCCAGAAAATGGCTGCTAGGCATCATCGTCTTCTCCAATGTCACAGACAAGGCTGCTTCATCTTGATTCTCGCTCCTCTTCTGTGGTTCATAATCTGTAACACCTTCAAAAACAAAAGAAGCACAGATATGGTTTAAGGTCAGTCTCCGATTAGCGGCTTCTGTGCACTGTACAAATTCACTCGTGAGGGTTGTTATGGCAGTCGGAATTTTTATGTTTTCCTTCCATTAAAGAAAAACTAGAATGGTTTGGGGGTGACGTACCAAAGGAAATGAATGCATAACTGAAAAAAAAAGTCACCCTGAGGAAAAACTACTAGACAACTGAAATCTTGATATTATGATATTATTATGATATTAAATCCATCAGGTCCGACCTCCCCAAAGTCTCTTCCCCCCTTTCTCCAACCCCCCGGCTCTCAACACTCTCTGCTACTCTCCCATCCTTCCCAGCGGTATCCTCAGAGGAACTCTCCTCCCTCCTCTCAAATGCTACTCCGGCCACCTGTGCTTCTGACCCCATTCCCTCTCATCTTATGAAATCTCTCGCTCCATCCCTTCTCCCCTCCTTAACTTCCATCTTCAACCGCTCACTCTCCACTGGTTCCTTCCCCTCTGCCTTCAAACATGCCCATGTCTCTCCCATCCTAAAAAAACCCTCTCTTGTCCCCACCTCACCTTCTAGTTATCGCCCCATCTCCCTCCTACCATTCCTTTCCAAACTCCTTGAACGAGTTGTCTACACGCGCTGCCTAGAATTCCTCAACAACAACTCTCTCCTCGACCCCCTCCAGTCTGGCTTCCGTCCCCTTCATTCCACGGAAACTGCGCTCTCAAAGGTCACCAATGACCTCCTGCTTGCCAAATCCAACGGCTCATACTCTGTCCTAATCCTCCTCGACCTCTCAGCTGCCTTTGACACTGTGGACCACCCCCTTCTCCTCAACACGTTATCTGACCTTGGCTTCACAGACTCCGTCCTCTCCTGGTTCTCCTCTTATCTCTCCGGTCGTTCTTTCTCAGTCTCTTTTGCAGGCTCCTCCTCCCCCTCCCATCCTCTTACTGTGGGGGTTCCCCAAGGTTCAGTGCTTGGTCCCCTTCTGTTCTCAATCTACACTCACTCCCTTGGTGACCTCATTCGCTCCCACGGCTTCAACTATCATCTCTACGCTGATGACACCCAGATCTCCATCTCTGCCCCTGCTCTCTCCCCCTCCCTCCAGGCTCGCATCTCCTCCTGCCTTCAGGACATCTCCATCTGGATGTCCGCCCGCCACCTAAAGCTCAACATGTCGAAGACTGAGCTCCTTGTCTTCCCTCCCAGACCTTGTCCTCTCCCTGACTTTCCCATCTCTGTTGACGGCACTACCATCCTTCCCGTCTCACAAGCCCGCAACCGTGGTGTCATCCTCGACTCCGCTCTCTCATTCACCCCTCACATCCAAGCCGTCACCAAAACCTGCCGGTCTCAGCTCCGCAACATTGCCAAGATCCGCCCTTTCCTCTCCATCCAAACCGCTACCCTGCTCATTCAAGCTCTCATCCTATCCCGTCTGGACTACTGCATCAGCCTTCTCTCTGATCTCCCATCCTCGTGTCTCTCTCCACTTCAATCCATACTTCATGCTGCTGCCCGGATTATCTTTGTCCAGAAACTCTCTGGACATATTACTCCCCTCCTCAAAAACCTCCAATGGCTACCGATCAATCTGCGCATCAGGCAGAAACTCCTCCCCCTGGGCTTCAAGGCTGTCCATCACCTCGCCCCCTCCTACCTCACCTCCCTTCTCTCCTTCTCCAGCCCAGCCCGCACCCTCCGCTCCTCCACCACTAATCTCCTCACGGTACCTCGCTCTCGCCTGTCCCGCCATCGACCCCCGGCCCACGTCATCCCCCGGGCCTGGAATGCCCTCCCTCTGCCCATCCGCCAAGCTAGCTCTCTTCCTCCCTTCAAGGCCCTGCTGAGAGCTCACCTCCTCCAGGAGGCCTTCCCAGACTGAGCCCCTTCTTTCCTCTCCCCCCTCGTCCCCCTCTCCATCCCCCCCGTCTTACCTCCTTCCCTTCCCCACAGCACCTGTATATATGTATATATGGTTGTACATATTTATTACTCTATTTATTTATTTATTTATTTTACTTGTACATTTCTATCCTACTTATTTTATTTTGTTGGTATGTTTGATTCTGTTCTCTGTCTCCCCCTTTTAGACTGTGAGCCCACTGTTGGGTAGGGACTGTCTCTATGTGATGCCAATTTGTACTTCCCAAGCGCTTAGTACAGTGCTGTGCACATAGTAAGCGCTCAATAAATACGATTGATTGATTGATTGATTGATTGATGAGGCATTCCAAAAGAGGCAAAAATTTGATTTAAAGATCATCTGGAATGGGAACTAGGGTGCTAAGTTTCCACATGAGCCCTCTCCATTCCTCTGAGTGCAGCGGGTAAGAGACTTGACATCCCTTCTTTTTCCCTCCTCTTACTCCCCCTCTGTAGAAATCATTTTTGCCTGTCCCCTCGAGGGCAGAAAATGGGTGTTTTGCTTCTTGGTGCTTTGCATCCTCGTTGCCCAGCGGTAGGTAATACAGGCAAGGCCGCTTTTCTTCCAGCTTGTCGCCGACTCTTCAAAATTAGAGAGGCCCAGGCCGCTTGGAGATTAGTCCCCGGCTAAGCGTCGAGCACTGACGGAGAAATACTCCAGCACATTTCTAGAGATCTTTGACTACGCAATGGCAACCACCTATTCTGGATGGTTTAGGCGATTCACCGGCCTGGATCAAAAAATCTCCTGGAGAGTCTCTGCCGCTGCCGCTCTCGATTCAGAAAGGTTTGGTGTCAGTGAGTCGGCAGAGAGGCCGTCTTCCCTACTCAATCTAACACGGCCGAGTTGAAAATAGTCATGTATTCATGGACTGGAACATAGGACATTATGTTAATATCACCTGGGCCAGAGCAGCTCTCTAGAACATAAACTACAAGAATATTCAAATCCAAGCTTTCTACAAGATGACTTCCTACTACCGACCACAATCCTTCCAAATACAAGATGAAAGAAAAGCCATCCGTTTAAAACAGGAAAATCTGCCCATAAAGTATCCTGCCTTTGGTCAGCATTCAGTGAGAAAGGGCAATAATCAAAGATTCAAATTCCAAACAGCATTCAGCAGTTGAGAGAAATCAATAAGTACGATTGAATGAATGAATGAAATCTGTGCTGAATTTGGGAATCACAAACCTTTAGGCTGAAGATCACACTCCTGTACAAGGCAAATATCATCGTTTGCACTTTTTTCTTTCGGAAGTTCAGCTGGCTCTGCCAGACCGTCACTTGGTATATTCTGGCACTGAGCTCTCCTATAAAACAGAATTACAGACACTTTTACTCTAGCCTGGGTGAATTCTGAAATTAAAAGTGGCATGGCTAACACAGCATGGGAAGAATCCAACTATTTCCCCCAACAGACCGCTTCATGGTACGGATGGGCTTTTGGCCTAAGTAAAATGGAGAACCTGGAAGTTGTGATCCGGGTTTCTAAACTCAGCTTCTCCACCAACTCCCACGTTTCCTTATCTATTTCTATTCTGCAGAGGTTTTATAAGGATATGAGAGTTAAATAGGTAAGCACTTTACCTCAGAGTGCATTGACCTGCTTTATCGAATACAGCTGGGCTTCCATTTGCAGAGTTCGCCACACACTACACAGAGCGCAACCCTCCTAAACCTTGCCTTATAATAATCATCATTATTATACTATTATTATAAGTGTTATTTGTTAAGCACTTACCATACGCCAAGCACTGAACCAAGTGACGGGCTAGATACGAGATAATTAGGTCCCACATGGGGCTCACAGTCCAAATAAGAGGGAAAACGGGTACTGAATCCCCATTTTTGCAGATGAGGGAACTGAGACCCAGAGAAGTGAAATGAGTTGCCCAGGGTCACACCGGAGGTAAGTGGCGGAGCCGGGATTAGAATAATTATTAGAATAATTATACTACTAATAACAATAACGGTATTTGTTAAGCACTATTCTAAGCACTGGGGAGGTTACAAGGTGATCAGGTTGTCCCACGGGGGGCTCACAGTTTTAATCCCCATTTTCCAGATGCGGGAACTGAAACCCAGAGAAGTGAAGTGACTTGCCCAAAGTCACACAGCTGAGAAGTGGCAGAGCCGGGATTTGAACCCAGGACCTCTGACTCCAAAGCCCGGGCTCTTTCCGCTGAGCCACGATGTGCAAAGCACTGTTCTATGCACTGGGGAGGTTACCAGGTGATCAGGTCGTCCCACATGGGGGGCTCACGGTCTTCATCCCCATTTTACAGATGAGGGAACTTGAGGCACAGAGAAGTGAAGTGACTCAACCAAAGTCACGCAGCTGACAACTGGCAGTCGGAATTCGAACCCAGGACCTCTGACTCCAAAGCCCGTGCTCTTTCCACTGAGCCACCAGGCTTCTCATTTGATGTCAGCGTTAAGTAAATTCAAAGGAATGTATTGCTTAGTGACCGGGAACCCAAATAAGACAATTTTCGAACAAATTCTCTAACAAAACTCTAGAGAGCATTTTTGCTTGCTCTTCAGAGCTCGCTAGGAAGCATCTGTATCATTTCCAGGATGATTATGCTGATCAAAAGTATCATTAAACATACCTTTTGGACACAAAAGGACTCTGATGAGGAGAACTTTGTTTCTGACAAGTTTCTAAGCTGTCAACAGGCGATGAGGGAAGTTGATCTGATTGCAAGTTGGTAGTATCAGCTAAATTAGGGTCAGCAATTGGTACGGCCTTTATGCATTTTCTTCCTACCTCCGTTCTCAGGATATTCATCAAAACAATTCTGGGTTGCCTGTCACACACACACACAACACAAGTACAGTACTGAAGTCTTCATACACTTTTTGGTTAAATTCGTGTACCTTAAAAAATCTGATTCTCGTACCCTGTCATCTCAACTCAGGCTGGTACTGGACGGTCTTAAAAAACTGAATTGACGATTATCAAAACCTTAGTGTAAATGCAGTATTAACTTCAGTGGGTGGCGGATTATTTCTCAGAATCGACAATACAGTTGCCAATTTGGAGATTAAATAAACATGTTAATTTAGAATCACAGGAGGCTAGGATTTGCCAACCCCATACTTTGTCATCAAGGGCAGTGGTGAATTCAGCTGGGTTGGGAAGGGAGAGGCGAGAGAGAGGGGTAAAAGAGGCGAGAGAAGAGAAAGCTGGTTGTGGGCAGGGAATGTGTCTGTTTATTATTTTGCACTCTCCCAAGTGCTTAGTACACTGTAAGTGCTCAATAAATATGACTGACTGAATGAATGAGCGAGGAGAAAGAGAAGGGGGAGAGAGGTGAGAAGAAAAAGAGAGAGAAATTGTGGGCAGGGAATGTGTCTGTTTATTATTTTGCACTCTCCCAAGTGCTTAGTACACTGTAAGTGCTCAATAAATATGAGTGATTGAATGAATGACTGAGGAGAAAGAGAAGGGGGAGAGAGGTGAGAAGAGAAAGAGAGAGAAATTATGGGCAAGGAATCTATCTGTTTATTATGCTGTACTCTCCCAAGGGCTTAGTATATGCTTTGCACACAGTAACTGTTCAATAAATACAACTGACTGAATGAGAGAGAAGAAAAAGAGAGATGGGGGTGAGAGAGAGGGGAAAGACAGAGGAGAGGAGAAACAGAGGAGCGAGAGAGGAGAAAGGGAGAGGAGAGGAAAGATAGAAAGAGATATGGATGAAGCCTCTTCTTGTAAATTCCCCCCATATACTATAGCTGGGGCAGCTGATCTGCGGGAAAAATTGCACGAAGCAATTTCCTCAAAACAAACCAAGAAAAACCTCAGAAGCCGGGATCACCCTCTCCAAATTCACCGCTGCCGCCTGGGTCATCCATTTCCAGGCAATTGAGTGTCAAGGATCCTTCACTTTAAGAACTGATTAGGCATTTGGGGACAATCAAGTTCTGAAATGGGGTTTTAGCTTCTTACTTCCCTGGCAGTCTAGAAAAGGCCAGGATTCACTTTCTGAAAACGAATGTTTATGGCTTGAATTTGATTTCAAAACTGGTTAAAACAACAGCCATGAAAAATTGATGCTATGGGGATTTTTTAAAAACTAAAGTCTTATGTGTTTTCTAATATTGTGTGAAAATGGACAAATCGGGGTTAAACTGGTGCATGCAGCTAGTATACTTTCAGGCAAGAAAAGATTTCTTTAAATACTCTATAGATATAATAAAACAGCAAAGCACAAAAGGCTATCACAGTTATAATATTACTCAGAATTCTGATCGACACACCTTAAAGCTAATGGAAAGTAAAAAATAAGCTCGTTATGGGCACGGAACGTGTCTGCTAATTCTGTTGTACTGGACTCTCCCAAGCAATTTAGTACAGTGTGCCGCACATAGTAAGCGCTCAATAAATACCACCGATTGACATCGGAACTCAGCATACCCGAGCATGGGTTAGTGACAAAATGTATTTGCAGGAAAATGCAAGGATTCAAGAAATGAATCAGACTCCGAAGAAGGCCGGGCCGGCGGCGGTATCCAGAAGCTGGGAAAGGAAACATTTGGGAACAATTTGCGAAACAGGAGAAATAAAACAAACGCGGTAAGTTCACGATATACGTTACCCCAGCACCGCCTACTGTAGACGTTCAGGAACACCAAAGAAAATTGTGACTGAAAGGAGCTATCTTGCAGAGATGTCGGAAAATCCTCAAGCTGCCCTCTCTGGCACGGTCACGACGAAAGGGTTACACCTTTCGAGACTTCGGTTCCGTGAAAAGGAAAAGCTCTGAATTCTACGTATGATACAGACAAGCAGCATGGCCTAGTGGCTACAGCACGAGCCGGGGAATCAGGAGGACTTGGATTCTAATCCCGGCTCCACTACTTGTCTGCTTTGGGATCTTGGACAGGACGTTTCACTTCTGTGTCACGGTTCCCTCATCTGTAAAATGGGGATTCAGTCTGTGAGCGCCACGTGGGACAGGGACCGTTTGGCTTATATCTAAGATATACCTATAATACGCATCATATATATGTAATAATATGATATTATTATAATATATAGTATAGCTATAGCATATCTATATATGATCTATGTAACTATATAGCTTTATAACTATAACATATAATTATATAATACGCAATAATATATAATTATGATGTAACAAATATAATTGATTGATATATTAATAATGGCATAATTGATGATATATTATTTATATATTGGTGTGATGTGATGGTAATATTAATAATTAGCTGATTATAATGAATAATACATTGATAATAAATTAATATTAATGTGATGATATATTAGCTATTATAATGTGATATATTGTAATGTATAATGGTTATATGATTATATGTGATTGTATTATAATTATATATAATTATATATATTAGATATCTATATGTGTCTATTTAGATATAGATATGTAGATAGATATATAGATATCTTATATCTAAGCTAGCTCTCTTCCTCCCTTCAAAGCCCTACTGAGAGCTCACCTCCTCCAAGAGGCCTTCCCAGACTGAGCCCCCTTTTTCCTCTCCTCCTCCCCATTCATTCATTCAGTAGTATTTATTGAGCGCTTACTGTGTGCAGAGGACTGTACTAAGCACTTGGGAAGTACAAGTTGGCAACATATGGAGATGGTCCCTCCCCATCCCTCCCCGCCCTACCTCCTTCCCTTCCCCACAGCACCTGTAGATATGTTTGTACAGATTTATTACCCTATTTATTTTACTTGTCTATATTTACTATTCTATTTATTTCGTTAATGATGTGCATTTAGCTTTAATTCTATTCGTTCTGATGACACCCGTCCACATGCTTTGTTTTGTTGTCCGTCTCCCCCGTCTAGACTGTGAGCCCGCTGCTGGGTGGGGACCGTCTCTAGATGTTGCCGACTTGGACTTCCCAAGCGCTTAGTACAGTGCTCTGCACACAGTAAGCGCTCAATAAATACGATTGAATGAATGAATGAATATCCATGCTGGTGGTTAGAACAGTGCCTGGCACATATACCATGCAACACTTTCAAAAACACAGATCTCTCGAGATAATCATTCTTCCCTTTTGTCTTGCGATCTTAGAATGGGAACGCGAAAGAATTGTCAACTCCTTCCTAAACTGGGAGCCCTCCTGTATATATGTATATATGTTTGTACGTATTTATTACTCTATTTATTTATTTATTTTACTTGTACATATCTATTCTATTTATTTTATTTTGTTAATATGTTTTGTTTTGTTCTCTGTCTCCCCCTTCTAGACTGTGAGCCCACTGTTGGGTAGGGACCGTCTCTAGATGATGCCAACTTGGACTTCCCAAGCGCTTAGTACAGTGCTCTGCACCCGGTAAGCGCTCAATAAATACGATTGATTGACTGATGTAGGACAGAGACTGTGACCAACCTATCTTGTATTTAGTCCAGCACATAGTGTTGGCACACAGTAAACACTTGACAAGTACAATAATAATAATAACAATAATAGCAATAAAATCAGTCCCCTTGATCTCTGCAGAGAAAGAGAAAGTTGAAAGTTTCATTCACTTAACTAAAATGAAGAAACTAAATCCTTTCCCTCACCCTAGATGTGGACTATTTGGAAAAAAAAAAGAGAGAGGGAGCTGTATTGTTCTCCAGTTTCCAAGGCCTCAAAAAATAATATTCTTTGGGTGAAAAAACCTTGATTGACTGCTCCACAAAACTTCCTCCTGCTTGTCAGGGAAAAATCAAAGATGATGATCACAGTGAAATTACCAAGCAAAGCGGGAAAGCAGAGAACGAGTAAGACAAGCATTTGGACAAAGAAAAACGGAGAATCCGCACTCCAACAGGCAAAACGGAAAAGCTAAACACGAGCCATATGATCAGAGAGCAGGGCATAATATTTTGTCTCAATCGGTACCAAATCAAGTTAACATTTGCTGAGTCCCAGCCATAACCCAATAAGACTCCAAGGGTATGGAAGTTGTACTAATAGTATTTATTAAGCGCTTTCGGGGTGCAGAGCACTGTACTAATCTCCGGGAGAGAAAACCCAGGTGAGATTTAGACATGGCCCCATAGCTCTTGGAGAGCTCACAATCTAACTTAAGAAGAAAATGATATCCTTGGAGAAAGAATGTACAGCCAGTTAATGATATTACAGCAGGTGTAAAGCTTAATAGTAAATTCACTTTTATCTGCTTGCTGCTTTTCTCGGACTGAGTGAAAGAAATTCCGCTTTAGGACCTTGTCGGATAGTTCTTTCGGGGTTTCAGCCTGGTCACGGGACTAGGATCGGTCTGACACTCTAGGCCAATTGTGTGAATTCCAGTTCTCAGGGGTCACCCGGGAAAGGAATTTCATGCTTCCGAACTCTAATTTTCCTTCTGGGTTTGAAGGGGTTCAGAGGAACTAGTCCCTGAATTTTGCTTCTTTTCTCTTACTGCTCAGAATTTGGTGATTCTAGACGGTGAGCCCGCTGTTGGGTAGGGACCGTCTCTATACGTCGCCAACTTGTACTTCCCAAGCGCTTAGTCCAGTGCTCTGCACACAGTAAGCGCTCAATAAATACAACTGAATGAATGAATGGTGGCAACCAACACAGATGGTTTTGAATCATTAAAAGAAAAAGACAGAAAAACTGATATGAGTCCGTTATTTTTTCCCCCATTTAGAGCGGCAAGTCCCCATGGGCGGCCTGCAGGTAAAAGTTCATTGCATTTTCTCTTACAATACCACATAAATCCAAGTTATCGAAGAAAATAACTGAAGATGTTTAAAGGCCTGATTCATGCAACCATTTTCTGAGTGAAACGCCGATGAACGAGAGAATCCGAAAAACAGGTACCATCTACAAGGTTTCTGAGGAGAAACGGTTTCGAGCGGCCTTACTTCACGGAATGCAAGTCTATTATTTCGGAAACGGGAAGTTGAACAAAAGCAATACCGAACAACGTACCTTTCGGATAAATAAAGGTTTTGGTGAAGAGGATTTAATGTGCGATCTCTCTCTACGCGGTCGACAGATGACGAAAGCGGGAGCTCTGACTGCAACTCGTCAGCATCAGACAAATTGGCGTCGGCTCTAGGGAGCGTCTTTAGGTACTGTCGGCCTAATTCCGTCCTCAAGACATTCCTCAATATAACTTTGGGTTGCCTCCTGGGTACGTAACAGATAAATGATCAATACAGGACGGGGGTTGCCACGGCGTGAATTCAAATCAGAGCGGGATGGGTCTGCGGGATTATGAAATTCGGTTCACCCCGCGTTTAATGGACTACTCTGATCTCCTACAACGCCAGGGTGAGGCGGTCCGTTTGGCCGGCGGAAACTCCGGGGCCCGCGGTCGCCGGCTCTTCCCTCACGGCCGAGGAAGGGAGGGAATACAGGGCGATTCCGGGCGGCGGGAAGCCCGGACCCACGTGGGCCGGAGCAGGGAGAGCCCCCGGACTAAGACGTGCGGGAAGACGGTAGGACGTGGGATGGGAATGGATGGGGGAAGTTGTGAGGGCAGAGGGGAAGACGCAGCCTAATCGTGGGTTCAAATCCCGGCTCCGCCAACTGTCAGCTGTGTGACTTTGGGCAAGTCACTTCACTTCTCTGGGCCTCAGTCACCTCATCTGGAAAATGGGGATTAAGACTGGGAGCCCCCTGTGGGACAACCTGATCACCTTGTTACCTCCCCAGCGCTTAGAACAGTGCTTTGCACATAGTAAGCGCTTAATAAGTGCCACTATTATTATTATTATTTATTAGAACAGTGCTTTGCACATAGTAAGCGCTTAACAAATGCCATTATTATTATTATTATTATGAGGTGGGGTCATGGGGAGACCGACACTCGTTTTCAAAGGCATTCTGTTCGTTTTTCTCCGCTCGCTTTCGTTTTAGCCGCTTGGCCTATTTTACGGGGTGGCTCAGTGGAAAGAGCCCGGGCTTCAGAGTCAGAGGTCATGGGTTCAAATCCCAGCTCTGCCAATTGTCAGCTGTGTGGCTCTGGGTAAGTCACTTCACTTCTCCGCGCCTCAGTTACCTCATCTGTAAAATGGGGATTAATACTGTGATCCCCACGTGAGACTACCTGGTAACCTCCCCAGCGCTTAAAACAGTGCTTTGCACATAGTAAGCGCTTAATAAATGCCATCATTACTAGTATTATTATTCTCTGTGCCTCAGTTCCCTCATCATCAGCAAACTGGGGATGAAGACTGTGAGCGCCACGTGGGACCACCTGATCACCTTGTAACCAACCCAGCGCTTAGAACAGTGCTTTGCACATAGTAAGCGCTTAATAAATGCCATCATTATTAGTATTATTATTCTCTGTGCCTCAGTTCCCTCCTCATCGGTAAAACGGGGATGAAGACTGTGAGCCCCACGTGGGACCACCTGATCACCTTGTAACCTCCCCAGCACTTAGAACAGTGCTTTGCACGTAGTAAGCACTTAATAAATGCCATCATTATTAGTATTCTTATTCTCTGTGCCTCAGTTCCCTCATCATCGGTAAAACGGGGATGAAGACTGTGAGCCCCCCGTGGGACCACCTGATCACCTTGTAACCAACCCAGCGCTTAGAACAGTGCTTTGCACATAGTAAGCGCTTAATAAATGCTATTATTATTAGTATTACAAGCCGTCTCGGGGGGTGGGTGAAGAAGACCGCAGCACGGTGAACCGACAAGCCGTCTCTCACGTTTATCTGAGTGTCAGGTTCGAACAACTGAGGAAGTCTAAAGGCCATCAAAGCTCTCTTCCACTCAGAGGTGGGGAGAGGAGGCAGTGAGAGAGACACAGGAAAATACAGCCCCCGCCGAGGGCAGGCCAAAGGCTTCCCCTCTCGCACCGAAAAATCTCCCCGTCAGGCGAAAAATCCCCCCACGCTCCGCTGCCCTCACCTCCCCCTGAGCCAAAAGTGGGGGGAAGCAAGAGTCACTGAAACATCTCCTCCCACAAAACCTGGGCCTCCAAAATTATCTATCTGAAATCACCGTCACGCGGCTCCGCCTTCGGGCAACAACAACAAAAAATAGATGTATTTGGATTGGGGGTGAAGGTGGCACTTCAGAGCTACGGCCTAAACTCACGTGCCACGGCTCCAGTACCACTGTGATCAAGATCAAACATCCTCTGTTAACTGAAAAACCCTCAATTAAAAATGAAACTCCTCAATTAAATGACACTACACCATAGTTTGGGGACAGAAGCCAGATTCTTGACCCTCTGCTCTATCCGCTTATGGAGTACCCAATTTTGGAATTTCGGACAGTTTGAAGGGAGAGTTCCGGAATAGGGGCATGTCAAAGGATGACAGAATAGGACAGACAGGCAGCAGATTCCCAGATTAAACCAAGCCTGAAGCAAAGACTGAACTTCATTCAAACGACAAAGAGCTGAGAAGGTGTCACTACTCGTCTGTTCACTCCTGGACACTCCTTGTACATATCTATTCTATTTATTTTATTTTGCTAATATGTTTGGTTTTGTTCTCTGTCTCCCCCTTCTAGACTGTGAGCCCGTTGTTGGGTACGGACTGTCTCTATATGTTGCCAACTTGTACTTCCCAAGTGCTTAGTACAGTGCTCTGCATACAGTAAGCACTCAATAAATGATTGATTGATTGATTGATTGATTGGAAGGAGATGTTTTCAGAATGAAATTTCCATGTCAACAGCACCTCTGGATTTTAAAAAGCGAGAATTGTATCGTCTTGGCTGATTATTTCACTTCTTTGTTACTTATGACCCTAGAGGCGTTCACTCGTGTACAACGTTTATCAAACGCCTCAGGGAAAAACCAACTTCTCTTTTGGCATCTGACTACTAACCTTGAAGGATCTGCAAACACACTAGTTCGCATAACCCATTGGATTTATGTTACACTACCTCATAACGCACTTAGAAGATTCAAAGAGGGCTAATGGGAAAAGAGAACTCTATGCCTTTTTTCTGAGCAAAGTGAAGTCCGAAATAGTCACTGAAACGTTTGCATCATTACAGAGCTTTGGTTTAGCTCTAAAGCTTGAATTTTATTTATTTTCACACTTGAAACAACCTGGTAAATCATATTGGCGAACGTCTAACATATTCATCTGGGTCGGGATGAACGGAGCTTTGGTTTAGCTCTAAAGCTTGAATTTGATTTCATTTTCACACTTGAAACAACCTGGTAAATCATATTGGCGAACGTCTAACATATTCATCTGGGTCGGGATGAACGGAGCTTTGGTTTAGCTCTAAAGCTTGAATTTTATTTCATTTTCAAATTTGAAACAACCTGGTAAATCTTATTAGCGAATGTCTAACACATTCATCTGGGTTGGGATGAACGGAGCTTTGGTTTAGCTCTAAAGCTTGAATTTGATTCCATTTTCAAATTTGAAACAACCTGGTAAATCACACTGGCGAACGTCTAACATATTCATCTGGGTTGGGATGAACGGAGCTTTGGTTTAGCTCTAAAGCTTGAATTTGATTCCATTTTCAAATTTGAAACAACCTGGTAAATCACACTGGCGAACGTCTAACATATTCATCTGGGTCGGGATGAACGGAGCTTTGGTTTAGCTCTAAAGCTTGAATTTGATTTCATTTTCAAACTTGAAACAACCTGGTAAATCACACTGGCGAACGCCTAACATATTCATCTGGGTTGGGATGAACAGAGCTTTGGTTTAGCTCTAAAGCTTGAATTTGATTTTATTTTCAAACTTGAAACAACCCGATAAATCATACTGGCGAACGTCTAACATATTCATCTGGGTCAGGATGAACAGAGCTTTGGTTTAGCTCTAAAGCTTGAATTTTATTTCATTTTCAAACTTGAAACAACCTGGTAAATCTTATTAGCGAACATCTAACATATTAATCTGGGTCGGGATGAACAGAGCTTTGGTTTAGCTCTAAAGCTTGAATTTGATTTCATTTTCAAACTTGAAACAACCTGGTAAATCATACTGGTGAACGTCTAACATATTCACCTGAGTCGGGATGAACGGAGCTTTGGTTTAGCTCTAAAGCTTGAATTTTATTTCATTTTCACACTCGAAACAACCTGGTAAATCATACTGGCGAACGTCTAACATATTCATCTGGGTCGGGACGAACGGAGCTTTGGTTTAGCTCTAAAGCTTGAATTTGATTTCATTTTCAAACTTGAAACAGCCTGGTAAATCATACTGGCGAACGTCTAACATATTCATCCGGGTCGGGATGAATGGAGCTTTGGTTTAGCTCTAAAGCTTGAATTTTATTTCATTTTCACACTCGAAACAACCTGGTAAATCATACTGGCGAACGTCTAACATATCATCTGGGTCGGGATGAGTCCGATTTTTACTGATAGTCGGAAAGTCCCAAAGGGCAGTCAATGAAGAGATACGGGACAAGCTTGCCATCAACTTGAAAGTGTTTTGCTCCATGCTCTCTCTCGCTCCCTCAATTCCATCATCGGCATCCCACTCTACTACTCGATATACCAAAACGAGGTAAAAAGAAACAGGGAAGCAGCACGGCCTAGTGGATAGAGCCCGGGCCGGGGCGTCAGAAGGACCTGGGTTCTAATCCCACCTCCACCACCTGTCTTCCGGGTGAGCTTGGACAACTCGCTTCACTTCCCTGCGCCTCGATTCCTTCATCTGTAAAATGGGGACTAAGACGGTGAGTCCCATATGGGACACGGACTGTGGCCAATCTGATTAGCTTCTATCTACCTCAGCCCGTGAAACGGCGCTTGGCACACAGCAAATGCTTTGTGGAAAGAGCCCGGGCTTTGGAGCCAGAGGTCATGGGTTCAAATCCCGGCGCTGCCAGTTGTCAGCTGTGTGACTTTGGGCAGGTCACTTCGCTTCTCTGGGCCTCATCGGTAAAATGGGGATTAAGACTGTGAGCCCCCCGTGGGACAACCTGATCACCTTGGAACCTCCCCAGCACTTAGAACAGTGCTTTGCACACAGTAAGCGCTTATTCATTCATTCCCTCGTATTTATTGAGCGATTACTGTGTGCAGAGCACTGGACTGAGCGCTTGAGAAGTACAATTCGGCAGCAGATAAACACAGTCCCCACCCGACAATGGGCTCACGGTCTAGAAGCGGGGAGACAGACAACAAAACAAGTAGACAGGCGCCAATACCATCACAATCGATAGGATTATAGCTCTCTACACAATACATAGAATTATAGATATACAACTCACTTTGCAGATGAGGGAACTGAGGCCCAGAGGGGCAAAGTGACTCACCCAAGGTCACCCAGCAGACAAGTGGCGGAGGTGGGATTAATAATTATAATAATAATAATAACAGCATTTGTTAAGCGCTTACTATGTGCCCAGCACTGTTCCAAGCGCTGGTGAGGATACAAGGCAATCAGGTTGTCCCACGTGGGGCTCAGTCTTCATCCCCATTTTACTGATGAGGTCACTGAGGCACAGACAAGTATCAGCGTGGCTCAAAGGAAAGAGCACGGGCTTACTAAATGACATCATTATTATTATTAAACACCCCAAAAAAAGATTCACCGTTATTACCCTTGCACACTTCATTTGCTTTTCAGATAGAAATTTATCTTGCACTACCATCCGACCTTTCCAAACTGCCAGACCCAAGCTCTTGGTACTTTAATAGCGAATCTACCAGCACGTCAATGATTATTTTACTGAGCACCAAGACCTTATTCCTGTTTCTTACTAAATAGTAATAATAATTATGGTATTTGTGAAGCACTGGGGTAAATACAATACCCCAATTCTGATACACTGTGCACGCCCGAGCACTCAGTACAGCACTCTGCAGCCAGTAAGCACCAATAAATATGATCGATTGATTATACGCAGATCAGACACAGTCTCTGTCCCATAGAGACTCACAGTCTAAAGTCTAAGGGAAAGTCTTAGTCTCACAGTCTAAGGGAAAGAGAGGATAGGTATTTAATCCCCATTTCACAGATGAGGCAACTAAGGCAAAAAAAGAAATGACTTGCCCAACATCACACAGCAGGCGGGAGGAGTGAGGATTTGAATCCAGGTCCTCCGACTCCCGGGATCTTTCCTCTGAGCCACGCTGCCGGTATTCTAAATTCTGAAAATTACTGCCCCCTCTTACCCGACCTCGAAAGGAGTTTCGAACCTAAAAGGTGACCCGGATTTCAAGATGCCACCCCAAAACACACAAAGTGTTAAGAAAGTTCCACATGTCTAGAAAAAACACACAAAATAAACCTATGCCTACGCATCTCACCTGTCTGGTGGTCTTTCGGGAGAGAAATAAAGTGCTAAGAAACTTCCACATGGCTAGTAAAAAAAAAACACAAAAAAACCCAAAACTGCTTGATGTGAAACACCTGCGAATCTCACCTGTCTGGTGATCTTTCAGAAGGGAAGACACACCCAGAGAAATCCCTTTTCCTTCTCCAGGGTGTGGAGGGGTTCTTATTTCTTACCTCCTTTTGCCACTGGAACGACAGAAATAGAAGGAGAAACTGAGAGAAAGGAACAGACCCGGGCTTGGCTCCTGATGCAACGATGTGAAGGCTCGTTCCGTTTTCGACCCGGCGATCACGGGAAGGACAGAAACCAGGGCTCCGAGAAGGGAAGAAAACGTCCGGCGGGGGAGAAAAATGGGCAAGTTCGTCGGGGGGGGGGATTTATTTTGGGTTAAAAAGTAGTCGGCGATGTTTGCGGGCTTTAAAACAAGCGAAGCGGAGCGCGGGATTGAAATGAACCAAGCTAGAGCCGTGTTAGGGATGAGATTTGTACACGTCGAGGCTGTCCGTCTCCTGGGGAAGCGATGAAGGCTTGGGACACGTCCAGAAAGCGAGGTCAATCAATCAATCAATCAATCGTATTTATTGAGCGCTTACTGTGTGCGGAGCAGTGTGCTAAGCGCTTGGGAAGGACAAGTTGGCAACATATAGAGATAGTCCCTACCCAACAGCGGGCTCACAGTCTAAAAGGGGGAGACAGAGAACAAAACCAAACATACTAACAAAATAAAATAAATAGGATAGATATGTACAAGTAAAATAGAGTAATAAATATGTACAAACATATATACATGTGTATATATATATATACATATATACAGGTCCAGGGTGCCAAGGCTCCCCTAAAAGACGGCGCTCCGCCGTCCTCATCATTATTGTGGCATCTGGTAAGTGCTTACGCTGTACTAAGTGTGGAGATACAAGTTAATCGATCAGCGGTCGTTAATAATGATAATAATAATAACAATAATGGCATTTATTAAGCGCTTACTATGTGCAAAGCACTGTTCTAAGCGCTGACGTTAGTGACGGCTTCCAACCGTACTGACGGCTTGGGGGAGTAGGACAGAGTAGACGGACGCGTTCTCTGCCCACGGAGGGCAAGTTGGAAGATACCGGCCGTGCCCCACACAAGGCTCACGTGTCTAAGTGAGAGGGAGAACTGGTGATAATAATAATGATGAAGGCATTTATTAAGCGCTTACTATGTGCAAAGCACTGCTCTAAGCGCTGGGGAGGTTACCAGGTGATCAGGTGGTCCCTCGGGGGGCTCACAGTCTTCATCCCCATTTTACGGATCAGGTGACCGAGGCCCATAGAAGTGACTTGCCCAAAGTCACACAGCTAAGTGGCGGAGCCGGGATTTGAACCCATGACCGTGCTCTTTCCACTGAGCCATGCTGCTTCACTTAATAATAGTGGTATTTGTCAAGCGCTTACTACATCCCCATTTTACAGATGAGGAAACCAACAACTGAAGTGACTTAATCAATCAATCAATCAATCGTATTTATTGAGCGCTTACTATGTGCAGAGCACTGTACTAAGCGCTTGGCAAGTACAAATTGGCATCACATAGAGACAGTCCCTACCCAACAGTGGGCTCACAGTCTAAAAGGGGGAGACAGAGAACAGAACCAAACATACCAACAAAATAAAATAAGTAGGATAGAAATGTACAAGTAAAATAAATAAATAAATAGATAAATAGAGTAATAAATATGTACAACCATATATACATATATACAGGTGCTGTGGGGAAGGGAAGGAGGTAAGACGGGAGGATGGAGAGGGGGACGAGGGGGAGAGGAAAGAAGGGGCTCAGTCTGGGAAGGCACAGAGCACTTAAGTAGGTGTCTTTTAGACTGTGAGCCCACTGTTGGGTAGGGGCTGTCTCTATATGTTGCCAACTTGTACTTCCCAAGTGCTTAGTACAGTGCTCGGCACACAGTAAGCGCTCAATAAATACGATTGATTGATTGATTGATCCAGAAAAGAGACTTCCTGACGTCGCCTCGGGGCCGGACAAAATGAGGAAAGGGATTCAAACTTTGTCGGAAAGCAGGCAGTGCCGTTCGGGGGGATGAAGGGGTGTCCCGCGGGGGCGAGGGGAGACGAGAAAGTCACCGGTTACGCTCCTGGCACCTGGAGGAGGAATTGGGGGGTCCAAAGTGGGGTGATAACCCGGTCTACGGCTTTGGGTGATCTCAGAGAGCCCTCCCCTATTCCACACACATAGCACGCTAAACGCAGATCACCGGGAGTGGTGATTTAATAATCATAATCATAATAATGGCATTTATTAAGTGCTTACTACGTGCAAAGCACTGTTCTAAGCGCTGGGGAGGTTACAAGGTGATCAGGTTGTCCCTCGTGGGGCTCGCGGTCTTAATCCCCATTTTACAGATGAGGTAACTGAGGCACAGAGAAGTGACTTGCCCAAGGTCACGCAGCTGACAATTGGCAGAGCCGGGATTTGAACCCATGCCCTCTGACTCCAGAGCCCGGGCTCTTTTTCTACTGAGCCACGCTGCTTCTCATTAGCATTTAATATGATCACGCAATCTCTAATAGAATAGAAGATAAAGTATCATATTATAGTTATACAGAATTATAAAGCAGCAATTTCAGTTCGAGAAGGAACCGGGAGAAGCTCTAGACTGGGAGCTCGCTGTGGGCGGGCATTGTCTCATCGTCACCGTGCTTTCCCAAGCGCTTAGTCCCGTGCCCTGCGCACAGTAAGCGTTCAATAAATAACGATCGCATGAATGGACTGAACTGAAGTGCTCCTGGCCTTAGACACTTTGAAAAGACCCACCCCGCCAGCCTGAAGGGAAAGAAATTTTCATTTACCCCCTGAAAAACGTGGTCCCAGCTTCTTAGCCTTGTCAGAGGAGACTGGGGCTGGACATCCTTGGACTCCCCATGGGGTTTTTTCTTTGGGATCCGGTACTGGAAATAAAGAAAGAAAGAAAAAGACAACCGTTTTAAGAGTCTGCGCGGGAATTAAGATAAGTCCGAACCGACCCGCCTTGCTTCGGCACACTAGCTGAACGCAAAAATATTCTCCAGGGCCACGCGGCCTGTTTGGCAGGGCGTGCGAATTAATGCACTGAGGACTGGAGGTGGTTTCGAACTTGACAATTGTATTTATTGAGCGCTTACGGTGTGCACAGCACGGTACTAAGTGCTTGGGAAGTACAAATCGACAACAGATAGGCTGTCCCTACCCAACAAGGGGCTCACAGTCTAGAAGGGGGACACAGACAACGAAACCAAACATGTAGACAGGTGGCAAAACCGTCAATTTGACTTCCCTCATCTCATTTGAACGTGGGAAGAAACAGCCCTCCGCCTGGCCCAGAAATCGTCCAGCAGAAGGGGCGGATCTCTATTTATTTATTTGATTTGCATATATTTATTTTATTTTGTTAATATGTTTTGTTTTGTTCTCTGCCTCCCCCTTCTAGACCGTGAGCCCACTGTTGGGTAGGGACCGTCTCTATATGTTGCCAAACTGTACGTCCCAAGCGCTTAGTACAGTGCTCTGCACACAGTATGCGCTCAATAAATATGATTGAATGAATGAATGAATGAATGGAAACTTTTGCAAGAAAGAAATCTTGTACATGTAAGAGATGTGGCATTCTAGACTGTAAATCACTCCATTTTTGTGTTGCTAAGAAGTAAAAAAACTTTCATAAAAACCTGTTAATAGGAAATAAAAAGTCTTGTACTTATAAGAGATGTGGCATTCTAGACTGTAAATCATTCCATTTTTGTGTTGCTAATAATGACAGGTAAAAAAAAACACTTTCATAAAAACCTATGTTTTAATAGGAAATAAAAAATCTTGTACATATAAGAGATGCGGCATTCTAGACTGTAAATCATTCCATTTTTGTGTTGCTAATAATAAGTTAAAAAACACTTTCATTAAAAACCTTTGTTTTAATAGGAAATAAGAAATCCTGTACATATAAGAGATGCGGCATTCTAGACTGTAAATCACTCCACTTTTGTGTTGCTAATAAGTAAAAAAAAAAAAAAAAAACTTTCATAAAAACCTTTGTTTTAATAGGAAATAAAAAATCTTGTACATATAAGATGTGGCATTCTACACTGTAAATCATTCCATTTTTGTGTTGCTAATAATGACAGGTTAAAAAAAAACCATTTTCATAAAAACCTATGTTTTAATAGGAAATGAGAAATCTTGTACATATAAGAGATGTGGCATTCTAGACTGTAAATCATTCCATTTTTGTGTTGCTAATAATGACAAGTAAAAGAAAAACTTTCCTAAAAACCTACGTTTTAATAGGAAATAAGAAATCTTGCCCATATAAGAGATGTGGCCTTCTAGACCGTGAGCCTGTTGTTGGGTAGGGACTGTCTCTCGATGTTGCCAACTTGGACTTCCCAAGCGCTTAGTCCACCATCATCATCATCATCAATCGTATTTATTGAGCACTTACTATGTGCAGAGCACTGTACTAAGCGCTTGGGAAGTACAAATTGGCAACAAATAGCGACGGTCCCTACCGAACAGTGGGCTCACAGTCTAAAAGGGGGAGACAGAGAACAAAACAAACATACTAACAAAATAAAATAAATAGGATAGATATGTACAAGCAAAGTAAATAAATAGAGTAATAAATATGTACAAACATATATACATATATACAGGTGCTGTGGGGAAGGGAAGGAGGTAGGATGGGGGGGATGGAGAGGGGGATGAGGGGGAGAGGAAGGAAGGGGCTCAGTCTGGGAAGGCCTCCTGGAGGAGGTGAAAGGCCTGCACACAGTAAGCGCTCAGTAAATACGACTGAACGAATGGGGCCCAACGCTTTAAGATTCGGGGGGCCGTTCAAGCACCAGCCCCCGGCCTTGGGAGGACCCCGCGGGGATGCAACGCGTGAAAAGCCGTAGTCGTACCTCGCGTGAACTGGAAGACAGAGGCTTTCTCCTCTTCCCTTCCATCGCGGCCCTTGTGAAAAGCAAAACAAAAATCATCACTTCCAAAACTTTAAACGAGATGAGCGATCAGTAATCAATTATCCCCCGCGAGCCGCCCTTCCGAAGAACTGCACCTCACCGTTTTCTTTCCTCTTTCCCACTAAAGGAGGAGTCCCACGCTTTCCAGCTCTTTCCCCGCTGACGGCCGATTGGGTCCGAGATGATAGCTCGATCGGCAATGATAATAATAACGATGGCGTTTATTGAGCGCTTACTATGTGCGGACCACTGTTCGAAGCGCTGGGGAGGTTACAAGTCTATTTATGACTCTGTTTTACTTGTACATATCTATTCTATTTATTTTATGTTGTTAATATGTTTTGTTATGTTATGTGGACTCAGGGGGCTCCCAGTCTTCATCCCCATTTCACAGGTAAACTGAGGCCCGGAGAAGTGAAGTGACTCGCCCAGAGTCACCCAGCTGACAGTTGGCGGAGCCGGGATTCGAACCCAGGACCTCGGACTCCAAAGCCCGGGCTCTTTCCGCGGAGCCACGCTGGCAGTGGGTTCCGGGGCCTCGCTGGGAATTTAAAGCACTTACTGGGGTGTCGCGGGATTCGGAAAACCGGTTTCCACTCTGCTTTCGACAGCCGCTTTACTCATCATGTATGTCTTTATGACTCTATTTATTTATTTTACTTGTACATATCTATTCTATTTATTTTATGATGTTAATAGGTTTTGTTATGTTATGTTTGTATGTCTTTATGACTCTATTTATTTTACTTGTACATATCTATTCTATTTATTTTATGTTAAGATGTTTTGTTATGTTTGTATGTCTTTATGACTCTATTTATTTTACTTGTACATATCTATTCTATTTATTTTCTGTTGTTAATATGTTTTGTTATGTTTGTATGTCTTTATGACTCTATTTATTTTACTTGTACATATCTATTCTATTTATTTTCTGTTGTTAATATGTTTTGTTATGTTATGTTTGTATGTCTTTATGACTATTTATTTATTTTACTTGTACATATCTATTCTATTTATTTTCTAAGATGTTTTGTTATGTTATGTTTGTATGTCTTTATGACTCTATTTTACTTGTACATATCCATTCTATTTATTTTATGTTGTTAATATGTTTTGTTATGTTATGTTTGTATGTCTTTATGACTATTTATTTATTTTACTTGTACATATCTATTCTATTTTTCTAAGATGTTTTGTTATGTTATGTTTGTATGTCTTTATGACTCTATTTATTTTACTTGTACATATCCATTCTATTTATTTTATGTTGTTAATATGTTTTGTTATGTTATGTTTGTATCTTTATGACTCTATTTATTTTACTTGTACATATCTATTCTATTTATTTTATGTTGTTAATATGTTTTATGATGTTATGTTTGTATGTCTTTATGACTCTATTTTACTTGTACATATCTATTCTATTTATTTTATGTTGTTAATATGTTTTGTTATGTTTGTATGTCTTTATGACTCTATTTTACTTGTACATATCTATTCTATTTATTATATGTTGTTAATAGGCTTTGTTATGTTATGCTTGTATGTCTTTATGTATTTATTTTACTTGTACATATCTATTCTATTTATTTTATGTTGTGAATAGGTTTTGTTATGTTTGTATGTCTTTATGACTATTTATTTTACTTGTACATATCTATTCTATTTTATGTTAATATGTTATGTTATGTTTGCATGTCTTTATGACTCTATTTATTTTACCTGTACATATCCATTCTATTTATTTTATGTTGTTAATATGTTTTGTTATGTTATGTTTGTATGTCTTTATGACTCTATTTATTTTACTTGTACATATCTATTCTATTTATTTTATGCTGTTAATAGGTTTTGTTTTGTTGCCTGTCTCCCCCGTCTAGACTGTGAGCCCGCTGTTGGGTAGGGATCGTCTCTAGATACTTCCCAAGCGCTTAGTACAGTGATCTGCACACAGTAAGAGCTCAATAAATACGATTGATTGATTGATTGTACTTTCCAAGTGCTTAGTCCAGTGCTCTGCACACAGTAAGCGCTCAATAAATACGATTAATTGTACTTTCCAAGCACTTAGTACAGTGCTCTGCACACAGTAAGCGCTCAAAAAATACGATTGATTGATTGATCTTAATAAATAGGATCGCACTACTGGGATCCCATAAGCTCTGGCACTCTCCTGCCCCTTTAGTTCGGCTCTGTGTCCGGTGAGCGCTCAGTAAATAGCACCGGTCCCTTGACCTACGTTATAGCTGTTACATCAGTCTAGACTGTGAGCCCGCTGTTGGGTCGGGACCATCTCTATATGTTGCCAACTTGGACTTCCCAAGCGCTTAGTACAGTGCTCTGCACACAGTAAGCGCTCAATAAATATGATTGATTGATTGATTGAGAGCTCAATAATTTCTACTGCTTGGTGATGGTACTCTCCCAACTGTTCAGTCCAGTGCTCTGCACGTTGAGAGCTCAATAAATTCACTCAATCGCGTTTACTGAGCACTTACTGTGTGCAGAGCACTGGGAAAGTCCAATCAATCAATCGTATTTATTGAGCGCTTACTGTGTGCAGAGCACTGGGAAAGTCCAATCAATCAATTAATCGTATTTATTGAGCGCTTACTGTGTGCAGGGCACTGGACTAAGCGCTTGGGAAGTCCAAATTGGCAACATATAGAGACAATCCCTACCCAACAACGGGCTCGCGGTCTAGAAATCGACTGATTGATGACTGTTGTCTCCCCGGCGTTCAGTCCAGTGCCCTGCATGCAGTCAGCGCTCAATAAATACCGAATTAACTGACCGTGACAGTCTGAGACTTCTCCACCCGGCAGATGCTCGGCCAGAAAACCAAAACGAGTCCCGAGTCTTCTCCTCGTCCCCCATTCATTCGTTCCGTCCTATTTACTGAGCGCTGTGTGCAAAGCGCTGTACTAGGCACTTGGAAAGTGCAATCAATCAATCAATCGTATTTATTGAGCGCTTACTGTGCACAGAGCACTGGGCTAAGCGCTTAACGCGGCAACGGATGGAAACCATCCCGACCCAACAACAGGCTCACCGTCCTTCGTTCGTTCACTCAACCGTATTTACGGAGCGCTTACTTTGTGCGGGGCACTGTGCTAAGCGCTTGGGAGAGTCCGATTCGGCGACATCTAGAGACGGTCAATCAATCCATCAATCAATCGTATTTATTGAGCGCTTACTGTGTGCAGAGCACTGTACTAAGCGCTTGGGAAGTACAAGTTGGCAACATCTAGAGACGGTCCCGACCCAACAGTGGGCTTACGGTCTAGAAGGGGAGAGACGGACAACAAAATAAAACAAAACAAGCAGACGGGCGTCAATACCATCAGAATAAATAGAATTATAGCTATATACACGTCATTAATAAAATAAATAGAGTAATCAGTATGTGTAAATATATATATGTGCTCTAGGGAGAGGAAGGGGGCAGAGGGAGGGAGGGGGGAGATGGGGAAGAGGAGAGGAAAAAGAGGGGGCTCATTCCTTCACTTAATCCTATTTATTGAGCGCTTACTGTGTGCACAGCACTGTACTAAGCGCTTGGAAGGGACAAGTGGGCAACATCTAGAGACGGTCCCGACCCAACATTCATTCAATCGTATTTACTGAGCGCTTACGGTGTGCAGAGCACTGTGCTAAGCGCTTGGAAAGTACAATTTGGCAACAAATAGAGACGGTCCCTACCCAACAGTGGGCTCCCAGTCTAGAAGGGGGAGACAGGCAACAGGACAAAACCCGGAGACAGGGGTCAAATCCATCAGAATTAAATAGAATTAGAGCTAGATGGACGTCATTAATAAAATGGAGTAGTAAAGATGTACCAGTAAAATAAATAGAGTGATAAATCTGTACATAAATAGATATACAGGGGCTGTGGGGAGGGGAAGGAGGCAGGGCGGGGGGGGATGGGGAGGGGGAGAGGCAAAAGGGGGGGGGCTCTTTCATTCATTCATTCATTCGCATTTATTGAGCGCTTACTGTGTACAGAGCACTGTGCTAAGCGCTTGGAAAGTACAATTTGGCAACAAATAGGGGCAGTTTGTACCCAAGAATGGGCTCCCAGTCTAGAAGGGGGAGACAGACAACAAAACAAAACATGGAGACAGGGGTCAAATCCATCACAATTAAATAGAATTAGAGCTAGATGCACGTCATTAATAAAATAGAGTAGTAAAGATGTACAAGTAAAATAAATAGAGTGATAAATCTGCACAAATATATATATGTACAGGTGCTGTGGGGAGGGGAAGGAGGTAGGGCGGGGGGATGGGGAGGGGGAGAGGAAAAAGGGGGGGCTCTTTCATTCATTCAATCGTATTTATTGAGTGTTTACGGTGTGCAGAGCACTGTGCTAAGCGCTTGGAAAGTACAATTTGGCAACAAATAGAGCCGGTCCCTACCCACCAACGGGCTCCCGGTCTAGAAGGGGGAGACAGGCAACAGAACCAAACATGGAGACAGGTGTCAAATCCAGTAAAATTAAATAGAATTAGAGCTAGGTGCACATCATTAATAAAATAGAGTAGTAAAGACGTACCAGTAAAATAAATAGAGTGATAAATCTGTACATAAATAGATATGCAGGGGCTGTGGGGAGGGGAAGGAGGGAGGGCGGGGGGGGGATGGGGAGGGGGAGAGGAAAAGGGGGAGGCTCTTTCATTCATTCATTCATTCATCCAATCGTATTTATTGAGCGCTTACTGTGTACAGAGCACTGTGCTAAGCGCTTGGAAAGTACAATTTGGCAACAAATAGAGACAGTCCCCACCCAACAGTGGGCTCACAGTCTAGAAGGGGGAGACAGGCAACAGAACAAAACATGGAGACAGGGGTCAAATCCAACCAAATTAAACAGAATTAGAGCTACATAGACATCATTAATAAAACAGAGTAGTAAAGATGTACCAGTAAAATAAATAGAGTGATAAATCTGTACAAATATATATACAGGTGCTGCGGGGGGGATGGAGAGGGGGAGAGGAAAAAGAGGGGGGGCTCATTCATTCAATCGTATTTATTGAGCTCTTACAGTGTGCAGAGCACTGTGCTAAGCGCTTGGAAAGTACAATTTGGCAACATATAGAGACGGTCCCTACCCAGCAATGGGCTCACAGTCTAGAAGGGGGAGACAGGCAACAAAACAAAACATGGAGACAGGGGTCAGATCCAAGCAAATTAAATAGAATTAGAGCTAGATGCATGTCATTAATAAAATAGAGTAGTAAAGATGTACCAGTAAAATAAAAATAGAGTGATAAATCTGTACATAAATAGACATGCAGGGGCTGTGGGGAGGGGAAGGAGGTAGATGGAGAGGAAAAGGGGGGCTGAGTGTGGGAAGGCTTCCTGGAGGAGGTGAGCTCTCAGGAGGGCTTCCCATCACCTCTCCTCACCGGGCTGGACCCCACTTCTCCTTCTTCCTTTTCTTTTCCTTCTTCTTTATCTTCTTCTTTTTCTTCTTTTTTTTTCTTCTCCTTCTTCTTCTTCTTCTTCCTGCCGGCCCAGCAGGGGGCGGGGTTGCGGCTCGCGCCTGCGCAGTAACGAGCGCCGCTCCCCACCCAGAAGGCGGAAGTGACCCCCCTCTTCCGCCCTTCCCTGTCCGTCACTTCCGCCCTCCCTTGTCCTTCACTTCCGCCCTAGGGGCCCGATTCCCGCCACCTCGCGCCCCGAGGCGTGGCCGCACTGGCGCCCTCTGGCGGCCTGGAGAGTAACTCCAGCCCGCTCCCGGGCTTGAGGTCTTTTTTAAAAAAATTAATAATGATAATAATAATGATGATATTTGTTAAGCGCTTACTTTGTGTCAAGCACTGTTCTGAACTTAGAAATACTAACAATAACGATCATGATGGTGCTATTTGCTAAGCGCTTACTTTGTGTCAAGCACTATTCTGGGCGCTGAAATACGAATAATAATGATCATCATGGTGCTATGTGTTAAGCGCTTACTTTGTGTCAAGCACTATTCTGAGCGCTGAAATGCTAATAATAATGATCCTGAGGGTGAAATACTAACTAATACTAAAAATAATGATCATGATGGTGATATTTGTTAAGCGCTCACTTTGTGTCAAGCACTGTTCTGAGCGCTGAAATACGAATAATAATGATCATCATGGTGCTATTTGTTAAGCGCTTACTTTGTGTCAAGCACTGTTCTGAGCGCTGAAATGCTAACAATAACGATCATGATGGTGCTATTTGTTAAGCGCTTACTTTGTGTCAAGCACTGTTCTGAGCGCTGAAATACTAACAATAATGATCATGATGGTGCTATTTGTTAAGCGCTTACTTTGTTTCGAGCACTGTCCTGAGCGCTGAAATACTAATAATAATAATCCTGAAGGTGCTATTTGTTAAGCGCTTACTTTGTGTCAAGCACTGTTCTGAGCGCTGAAATACTAACAATAATGATCATCATGGTGCTATTTGTTAAGCGCTCACTTTGTGTCAAGCACTGTTCTGAGCGCTGAAATACTAACAATAATGATCATCATGGTGCTATTTGTTAAGCGCTTACTTTGTGTCACGCACTGTTCTGAGCGCTGAAATACTAACAATAATGATCATGAGGGTGCTATTTGTTAAGCGCTCACTTTGTGTCAAGCACTGTTCTGAGCGCTGAAATACGAATAATAATGATTATCATGGAGCTATTTGTTAAGCGCTTACTTTGGTCAAGCACTGTCCTGAGCGCTGAAATACTAACAATAATGATCATGATGGTGCTATTTATTAAGCGCTTATTTTGTGTCAAGCACTATTCTGAGCACTGAAATACGAATAATAATGATCATCATGGTGCTATTTGTTAAGCGATTACTTTGTGTCAAGCACTGTTCTGAACGCTGAAATACTAACAATAATGATCATGATGGTGCTATTTGTTAAGCGCTTACTTTGTGTCAAGCATTAATTCATTCATTCAATAGTATTTATTGAGCGCTTACTGTGTACCGAGCACTGTACTAAGCGCTGAAACACTAATAATGATCATGATGGTGCTATTTGCTAAGCGCTTTGTGTCAAGCACTGTTCTAAGTGCTGAAATACGAATAATAATGATCATGAGGATGCTATTTGTTAAGCACTTACTTTGTGTCAAGCATTCATTCAATCGTATTTATTGAGCGCTTACTGTGTGCAGAGCACTGTACTAAGCGCTGAACTACGAATAATAAGGATCACGATGGTGCTATTTGTTAAGCGCTTACTTTGTGTCAAGCATTCATTCATTCAATCGTATTTATTGAGCGCTTACTGTGTGCAGAGCACTGTACTAAGCGCTGAAACAGTAATAATGATCATGATGGTGCTATTTGTTAAGCGCTTACTTGGTGTCAAGCACTGTTCTGAGCACTGAAATACTAACAATAATGATCATGATGGTGATATTTGTTAAGCGCTTACTTTGTGTCGAGCACTGTTCTAAGCGCTGAAATAATAATAATCATGATGGTGATATTTTTTAAGCGCTTACTTTGTGTCGAGCACTGTTCTAAGTGCTGAAATAATAATAATAATGATGATGATGATGGTGATATTTGTTAAGTGCTTACTATGTGCCACTGTTCAAAGCACTGAAATAATAATAATAATAATAGCGGTATTTGTTAAGCGCTTACTATATGCCAAGCACTGTTCTAAGTGCTGAAATAATAATAACAATAATAATAATAATGGTGATATTTGTTAAGTGCTTATTATGTGCCAAGCACTGTTCTAAGTGCTGAAATAATAATAATAATAATGGTGATATTTGTTAAATGCTTACTATGTGCCAAGTACTGTTCTAAGTGCTGAAATAATAATAATAACAATAATAATGGTGATATTTGTTAAGTGATTATTATGTGCCAAACACTGTTCTAAGCGCTGAAATAATAATAATATTTTTTTTTTAGGTTTTTAATAAATCCGCTTTAACAAGACAGCTTACTTTGGTCTGAATCCAGGTGACTTCAATGAAACCAATGCACTAATAATTGGTTACCCGGGAAGGCTGAAGCTCCGGAGAGCAGAGAGAGCCGGCAACTGTAGAGAAAGGAAGGACATCAGTAAGTATTCTTTAATTTCAGTTAAATGCTAAGGTTTAGGGGGTAAGAATATATTTGAGAGATCATCAAAGTTGAATAAATGAATTTAACCCCCTGCTTGAAAAGGGTTGTTTCTAAAGACAACAGAGGGGATCAAGAGTTTTCCTATTTTCACTCTAAAATCCCCTGTACAAGTGGTTGGGCTTAGCGTCGTTTATCTCCAGCTAATTATTTTTAAAGACAACAGAGGGGATAAAGTGTTTTCTTATTTTAACTGTAAAATCCCCTGTACAAGTGGTTTGGCTTAGCGTCATTTATCTGTAGCTAAATGGGCCATATTTCTTTTCCCGTTCTTTGTATTTGGATTCAGTTGAGAGGGAGATTCAAAAATGAGGCCTGTAATCGTGCGTGGATTTTAAAATCTGGGATTCTGTAGGAGGAAGCCCTTTGAGTGCCATTTAAAGTAAAAAAAACCCTCAAAAGTTTTATGTAATTTTCTCTTTTACTCTGCTCCCAAGCTTGCAGTTGGAACTGAACTAGAGAAACATTTTAGGAACTCTTTATGTTGTGCTCAGTTTGGGGGCGGGTTGATCTTAAGGATTCAGCCTTTTATAAGAGGGGAAAATGGTTTCAATATTCCAAAGTACCGAGGGCAGGGTGGTGGAGGGAGAAAATCAAACAAAAAAGCACTTTTCATGGCTTTCAATATTCAAAAGTACTGAGGGCAGGGTGGTGGTGGGGGGAAATAAACAAAAAAAAACCCACTTTTCCTGTCTTCCAACTACTGATTTTTAACCAGTTCAGGGGAATTATCTAGAGGCTTTGTTAATTTAGAGTAAAAATGACTTTTGTGGGCAGGTACTGTGGCTACCAACTCTGTTGTACTCTCCCAAGGGCTTAGCACGGCGCTGTGCACACAATAAGTGCTCAATAAATGACCGATTTTCCTTGAAGTCCTAAGAATCAAATGGGGTTTCATATTTATCCTGTCTCTAGTGGAAGATAAGCAAAGAATGTGTCGTTTTCAAACATACTGATTGCAATTCTTGAACTAATATTGTCCCTTGATTAAAAGGTCCCTTGAACAGCCCAAGATCTTGGAGAAATCCTAAGAATCAAATGGGGTTTCATATTTATCCCATCTCTAGTGGAAGATAAGCAAAGAATGTGCGGTTTTCAAACATCATATTGATCGCAATTCTCGAACTAATATTGTCCCTCGATTAAAAGTTCCCTTGAAAAGCCTGAGATCTTGGAGAAATCCTAAGAATCAAATGGGGTTTCATATTTATCCCATCTCTAGTGGAAGATAAGCAAAGAATGTGCGGTTTTCAAACATCATATTGATTGCAATTCTTGAACTAATATTGTCCCTTGATTAAAAGTTCCTTTGAAAAGCCCGAGATCTTGGAGAAATCCTAAGAATCAAATGGGGTTTTATATTTATCCCATCTCTAGTGGAACATAAGCAAAGAATGTGTTGTTTTCAAACATCATATTGACTGCAATTCTCGAACTAATATTGTCCCTTGATTAAAAGTTCCCTTGAAAAGCCCGAGATCTTGGAGAAATCCTAAGAATCAAATGGGGTTTCATATTTATCCCATCTCTGGTGGAAGATAAGCAAAGAATGTGTGGTTTTCAAACATCATATTGATTGCAATTCTTGAACTAATATTGTCCCTTGATTAAAAGTTCCTTTGAAAAGCCCGAGATCTTGGAGAAATCCTAAGAATCAAATGGGGTTTCATATTTATCCCATCTCTAGTGGAAGATAACCAAAGAATGTGCGGTTTTCAAACATCATATTGATTGCAATTCTTGAACTAATATTGTCCCTTGATTAAAAGGTCCCTTGAAAAGCCTGAGATCTTGGAGAAATCCTAAGAATCAAATGGGGTTTCATATTTATCCCATCTCTAGTGGAAGATAAGCAAAGAATGTGTCGTTTTCAAACATCATATTGATTGCAATTCTTGAACTAATATTGTCCCTTGATTGAAAGGTCCCTTGAACAGCCTGAGATCTTGGAGAAATCCTTCCTGAACATGAGTTTGAAGCATAGCATTAATATGAACGTAAGTGGGTTCAAATGTATTTTTTCTTTTTTTGGCGTGTCAAGCCAAGTCGGTGCACCGGGAATTCCTGGACCATCCTGGTCTGCTAAAACCTGGATGTCTTCGTCACCCCACTGCCACACACAAACACCAAGAAGAGCTGCTCACCTGGCGAATTTCACAGGTGTTCTCTCTCACATTTCCTTAGTCCTACTGTGCAAATAATAGCAATTACGGTATTTGTAAAGGGCTTACCATGTGCAAAGCACTGCACTAAGCACTAGGGAAGATACCAAAGTTAATCAGGTCAGACACGGTCCCTGTTCCGCACAGGGGACTTCCGGTCTAAGAGGGAGGGAGGACGGGTGTTTAATTCCCGTTTTGCAGGTGAGGAAACTGAGGCCCAGAGAAGCAGTGACTTACCCCAGGTCTGTACACGGGGCTGTGCTGTTTAGGCTTTGGGGACATTGGGCTCATTTATGTATTTGGCATTTGTGAATCTTTCACCCTAATTCAATTTTAAATGTAGCCATACCTAGAGTGGAAAATATTCATTTAAATTCTGTGGCACAGAATATGAAGCAGAGAATATGGAGAGAGAGAGAGAGAAGCAGTGTGGCATCTCAATCAATCAATCAATCGTATTTATTGAGCACTTACTGTGTGCAGAGCACTGTACTAAGCGCTTGGGAAGTACAAGTTGGCAACATATAGAGACGGTCCCTACCCAACAGTGGGCTCACAGCCTTCACTTCTCTGGGCCTCAGTTATCTCATCTGTGGGATTGAGCCCCACGTGGGACGGGGACCGTGTCCCACCCGATTTGGTTGTATCCACCCCAACGCTTAATACAGTGCCTGGCACATAGTAAGCGCTTAACAAATACCACAGTTACATATTGCGGCATTTGTTAAATACACCTTTTTTGGTAGGGGGGTGTCGTCTTTTCAAACCCTCACAGTTTTATCCTGTCGTGTTTCCAGTGGCTCCCGGCGGAACAGAAGCTGAGCTTCCAAGAATTCTTCCAGCGCTCGGCCCAGGAGGAGGAACTGAGGTACGAATTCAATGAAAACGGCGAACTGCGACACACGGAGACCCAGAGGCCTTACGTCTTCAACTATTACAAAAACGCCCTCGAGAGGAATAGCCGCCGCCACCGGGCCTTGGGCCGTTTCCTCGAACGGTACGTTTACGCGCTGTTGGAGCAGGTCTGCCGGCTGAAGAGAGTGTATATCCCGACGGACGCCGCCGCCCGGGAACCGAGGAGCTGCTTCTTCATGAGCGAGGAGGCCCCGGCTAACCCCACGCTCCTCGTCCTCCTTCAGGACCGCGGCGTCCTCCGAGCCGGGCAGTGGGGTCAAAGGACCGTGATCCACGACGGCCTGCGGCACGGAACTCAGATAGCCTGCGTTCGGATGGCCTTACAGTGGCACTGGGACGTCGTCGTCCTCAACCCCAACGACAATTTCTCGGACCTCAAGGTGGAGGGCGAGGGGGAGAGCGGCCCGGCTCCCTCGGAGACGCCCCGGGCCGGGGCCCCATCCTCTCCTCGGCAGGCCGGCCGGCTCGTCCCCAAGAGGTGCAGCGGCACGCCCGAAGAGCACACGACTTACATCTGGGACCACTTCATATCGAAGAGCCCCGCCAGGGACGTGGCTTTCGTCTGCCACGGCTACGGAGGCCTAGTCTTCATGGAGCTGCTGAGTCAGAAGAGGGGGGAAGTGATGGGCAAGGTGTTTGCCGTGGCCCTGGTCGATTCCGGGCACCACGTCGGGCACCAGCTGGGAAGAGACGAGCTCCTGTCGGGCTGGGTACAGCAGCACTGCCGGGAATGGGTGACGAGCCCCAACCGCCTGGATAAGCCCACGGGGTCCGTTTTGAAGGCGGACTGTCCTAAGGTCTCCGCTGGGACGGAGAAGCCCGGGTTGGCCCTCTCTTGCAGTCTCCGGTCCATTTTCAAATTCTTTAAAACGGCTTTGAGAGCCAAGACGGTCGTCTCCTCTCGCGCGCCCATCGTAACTCGGAGTTCCACGAAAAGAAAGCCGTAAAAGCACCAAAGCTACCCTTTTTTCCCCCCCAGCCCTAACCCTTGCTGTACAGCTTCCGCTCTATCAGACCATGGGCTCTGACCCGAATCGCTCACTAGCCGTTTCATTTTTATTTTGTTTTGCTTCAGATGACTTGCATTTGGCTTTTTGGAAGGGCAAGGAATGAAATCAGATTATGAATACCTCAATGCACTGATTCCCGTGGCCCATTTTGAAGGCGGACTGTCCTAAGGTCTCCGCTGGGACGGAGAAGCCTGGGTTGGCCCTCTCTTGCAGTCTCCGGTCCATTTTCAAATTCTTTAAAACGGCTTTGAGAGCCAAGACGGTCGTCTCCTCTCGCGCGCCCATCGTAACTCGGAGTTCCACGAAAAGAAAGCCGTAAAAGCACCAAAGCTACCCTTTTTCCCCCCCATCCCTAACCCTTGCTGTACAGCTTCCGCTCTATCAGACCATGGGCTCTGACCCGAATCGCTCACTAGCCGTTTCATTTTTATTTTGTTTTGCTTCAGATACCCTGACTTGCATTTGGCTTTTTGGAAGGGCAAGGAATGAAATCAGTAGATTATGAATACCTCAGTTCACTGATTCCCGTGGTCCGTTTTGAAGGCGGACTGTCCTAAGGTCTCCGCTGGGACGGAGAAGCCCGGGTTGGCCCTCTCTTGCAGTCTCCGGTCCATTTTCAAATTCTTTAAAACGGCTTTGAGAGCCAAGACGGTCGTCTCCTCTCGCGCGCCCATCGTAACTCAGAGTTCCACGAAAAGAAAGCCGTAAAAGCACCAAAGCTATCCTTTTTTTCCCCCCTTCCCTAACCCTTGCTGTACAGTTTCCGCTCTATCAGATCATGGGCTCTGACCCAAATCGCTCATTAGCCGTTTCATTTTTATTTTGTTTTGCTTCAGATACCTTGACTTGCATTTGGCTTTTTGGAAGGGCAAGGAATGAAATCAGATTATGAATACCTCAATGCACTGATTCCCGGGGCCCATTTTGAAGGCGGACTGTCCTAAGGTCTCCGCTGGGACGGAGAAGCCCGGGTTAGCCCTTTCTTGCAGTCTCCGGTCCATTTTCAAATTCTTTAAAACGGCTTTGAGAGCCAAAACGGTCATTTTCTCTCGCACGCCGATCGTAACTCGAAGTTCCACGAAAAAAAAGCTGTAAAAGCACCAAAGTTATCCTTTTTTTCCCCCGTCCCTAACCCTTGCTGTACAGCTTCTGCTCTATCAGATCATGGGCCCTGACCCGAATCGCTCACTAGCCGTTTCATTTTTATTTTGTTTTGCTTCAGATGACTTGCATTTGGCTTTTTGGAAGGGCAACGAATGAAATCAGTAGATTATGAATACCTCAGTTCACTGATTCCCGTGGAGGAAAAATTTGCAACTCGGTGGAAGGGTTAACTTTGGTTAGGCCTTTTTTTTTTTTCCCTTCAGCCCAGGGAACTTATTTTATTATTAATATTACCAATTAGACGGATGATAAATTTCCCCCGCTTATTTCTAACTTCTGTAAAGTGATGTATCTTAAGACTTAAGCCATGATGTGGGCCAAAAAGTAAACTGAAGGAAAAAAACAACAACATTTCCTTTTGTTTCCTATGTACAGTAAGCTCTTTGAGGTTAGGGTTGCGTCTATCAACTCCACAGTATTGTATTCTCTCAGGCGCTTAGTACAGTGCTCTGCACATCGCTTGCCTTGGAGAAGCAGTGTGGCTCAGTGGAAAGAGCCCGGGCTTTGGAGTCGGAGGTCATGGGTTCAAATCCCGGCTCCGCCAATTGTCAGTTGTGTGACTTTGGGCAAGTCGCTTCACTTCTCTGGGCCTCAGTTCCCTCATCTGTAAAATGGGGATAAAGACTCTGAGCCCTCTGTGGGACAACCTGATCACCTTGTAACCTCCCCAGCGCTTAGAACAGTGCTTTGCACAAAGTAAGCGCTTAATAAATGCCGTTATTATTATGATGATGGGTTCAAATCCCGGCTCCACCACTTGTCAGCTGTGTGACTTTGGGCAAGTTACTTAACTTCACTGGGCCTCGGTTCCCTCATCTGTAAAATGGGGATTCATTCATTCATTCAATCGTATTTATTGAGCACTTACTGTGTGCAGAGCACTGTACTAAGCGCTTGGGAAGTCCAAGTCGGCAACATCTAGAGACGGTCCCTACCCAACAGCGGGCTTGCAGTCTAGAAGGGGGAGACAGAGAACAAAACAAATTAACAAAATAAAATAAATAGAATAAATATGTATAAATAAAATAGAGTAATAAATACGTACAAACATATATACAGGTGCTGTGGGGAGGGGAAGGAGGTAAGGCGGGGGAGATGAAGACTGTAAGCCCCCCGTGGGACAACCTCATCACCTTGTAACCTCCCCAGCGCTTAAAACAGTGCTTTGCACATAGTAAGCGCTTAATAAATGCTATTATTATTATTATTATCGCTTGCCTGCAGGCCAGGAGTTGCGGGGGAAGCCGGAGGTAGGGTCTTCTCCTTTTCAGGGAGCTCTAAACACGGGGTGGGCAAATAAGGAGTGGAAGACGATTTCGGCCGTCTCGATATTTTCACAACATCACAGGAGTCTGCGTCACGACATAATCGAAAGCCAACGGTCGCCAAATCACTTCGTGCCGAGCCACGAATCCACCCGAGGGTGAGGGGATGAAGACGCCTTTAGGGTTCTGTCCCCTTCCTTCCTCTCCCCCTCTCCATCCCCCCCATCTTACCTCCTTCCCTTCCCCACAGCACCTGTATATATGGATATATGTCTGTACATATTTATTTCTCTATTTATTTTACTTGTACATATCTATTCTATTTATTTTATTTTGTTAGTATGTTTGGTTTTGTTCTCTGTCTCCCCCTTTTAGACTGTGAGCCCACTGTTGGGTAGGGACCGTCTCTATGTGTTGCCAACTTGTACTTCCCAAGCGCTTAGTCCAGTGCTCTGCCCACAGTGAGCGCTCAATAAATACGATCGAATGAATGAATCTAGCACCAGTTTACTCACCGTGCCCCAGTCTGGACCATATAATAATAATGATGATGATACTTGCTAAGCGCTTCCTATGGGCCAAGCACTGTTCTAAGCGCTGGGATGGATACAGGGTGATCAGGTTGCCCCACACGGGGCTCACAGTCTCCATCCCCACTTTACAGATGAGGTAACTGAGGCACAGAGAAGTGACTTACCCAAAGTCACACGGCAGACAAGTGGCGGAGGCAGGATTAGAACCCATGGCCTCTGCAGAACTCCCAAGCCCATGCTGCGTCCTATATCACCATCGACCCCTTCTTTTAGACTGTGAGCCCACTGTTGGGTAGGGAACGTCTCTATATGTTGCCAACTTGTACTTCCCAAGCGCTTGGTACAGTGCTCTGCACGCACTAAGCGCTCAATACGATTGAATGAATGAGTCGGAGGTCATGCGTTCTAATCCCATCTCCGTTACTCGTCTGCTGTGTGACTTTGGGCCAGTCACTTAACTTCTCTGTGCCTCAGTTCCACCATCTTTAATGGGGATGAAGACTGTGGGACAACCTGATCACCTTGTATCCCCCCAGCACTTAGAACAGTGCTTTGCACATAGTAAGCGCTTAACAAATGCCATTATTATTATTTGTATCCCCCAGCGCCTAGAACAGTGCTTTGCACATGGTAAGCGCTTAACGAATGCCATTATTATTATTTCTATCCCCCAAGTGCCTAGAACAGTGCTTTGCACATGGTAAGCGCTTAACAAATGCCATTATTATTATTTGTATCCCCCAGCGCTTAGAACAGTGCTTTGCACATGGTAAGCGCTTAACAAATGCCATTATTATCATTTCTATCCCCCCAGCGCCTAGAACAGTGCTTTGCACATGGTAAGCGCTTAACAAATGCCATTATTATTATTATTTGTATCCCCCAGCGCCTAGAACAGTGCTTTGCACATGGTAAGCGCTTAGCAAATGCCATTATTATTATTATTTGCATCCCCCCAGCGCCAAGCATGTAATGTATGTGTGTGATATAATATACGTATACATATATTATACATTACGTAATGTGTATGATGTAGCTATTACGTAATGTGTGCATGTAATGTATGTGTGTGATATAATAGATACGCATACATATATTATACATTACATAATGTGTGTGTATGATGTAATTATTATATAATAACGTATGCATGTGATGTATGTGCGTGATATATACGTATACATATACATTACTTAATGCATAAGCGCCTAGAACAGTGCTTTGCACATGGTAAGCGCTTAACAAATGCCATCATCATCAGTATATTATACATTACCTAATGCATAAGCGCCTAGAACAGTGCTTTGCACATGGTAAGCGCTTAAATGCCATCATCATTACTATATTATACATTACTTAATGCATAAGCGCCTAGAACAGTGCTTTGCACATGGTAAGCGCTTCACAAATGCCATCATCATTATTATTTGTATCCTCCCAGCGCTTAGAACAGTGCTCTGCACGTAGTAAGCGCTTAACAAACGCTATTATTATTATTATTAGTGCTCTGCACACAGTAAGCGCCCAATTGGGATCCATCGGGCCTCAAAATGGGGATGGAGATTGCGGGCCAGACAGGGACTGCGTCCGCCCCGACGGGCTGGGATCCACTCCAGCGTCTAGTACAGTGCCCGGCCCACGGTAGGCGCTCAGCAAATACCACAATTAGGCTGGATAATGAACGGATGGACGCGGATTGCCTCGCACGAGGCCTAGACAACGGGGCGAGGCGCTGAGGCCGCGCCGCCGGGCCACTGCGCAGGCGCGCTGGAGCGCGGGCCGGAGCCGCGCGCAGGCGCACTAGAGCGCGCGCGCGCGCGCGGGCCAGGGCGGCTGGTGATTCCCTGGCGCGGCGGCCAATCACCGGCGAGGGTTTCCCCCTTTCACCCGGAAGTGATTCCCCGCTGGGCGCCGCGACTTCCGGTGGGAGGGGGCGGGGTCACGCGCCGCGAGGAGACCACAGGAGAGGCCTCGGGGCCTTCTGAGGGACGCGTTGATATCTTTATTATGTAATTATAATAAGGCGATTCATCATGGAATTATTATATAGTGTATGGGTGGGGGTATAATGTAATTATGTGATAATGTATGCGCGGAATGTGTGTGTATAATCTAACATACACATGTACGTGCATTATACATCACGTAATGCACGTGTAATGTAGTTCTTATGTAATGCATGCATGTAATCTATGTGTATTATATAATATCTACGTAGACGTGCATTATGCATTACTTAATGCTTGTATAATGTAATTGTTGTGTAATGTATGCATGTAATCTATGTGTATTATATAATGTATACGTATGCGTGCATTATGCATTACGTAGTGCATGTATGATGTAATTGTGATGCATGCATGTAATCTGTGTATTATATGATATATAAGTGTGCATGCATTATGCATTACGTAATGCATGTATAATATAATTTTTATGTAATGCATGCATGTAATCTATGTGTATTATATAATATACACGTGTGCACGCATTATGCATTACGTGGTGCATGTATGATGTAATTATTGTGTAACGCATGCATGCATGTAATCTATGCGTATACTATAATATACGCATACATGCATTATGCATTATGTAATGTATGCGTGTAAAATGTGATTATTATGTAATAGTGTATGCATGTAATATATGTACGTAATATAATATATGCGTATACATATATTATACATTACATAATGTATGTATGTGTGTATGATGTGATTATTATATGATAACGTATGCATGTAATGTATGTGTGTGATATAATGTATACGTATACATTATGTAGTGTGTGTATATGTGTGTGTTGTAATTATATAATAACGTATGCAGGTAATGTATGTGTGTGATATGATATATACGTATACATATAGTATACATTACGCAATGTGTGTGTATGATGTAGCTATTACATAATGTGTGTGTGATGTATGTAATATAATATGTACGTATACATATATTATACATTACGTAATGGGTGTATGTGTGTATGATGTGACTATTATATAATAAGGTATGCATGTAATGTAGGTGTGTAATATATAGTATGCATATGTTATACATTATGTGATGTATGTGTGTGCATAATGTAATTATTATGTAATAATGTATGCATGTAATGTCTGTGTTGTATGATATATATGTATACATATATTATACATTACGTGATGTATGTATGTGTGTGATCAATTAATTGTATTTATTGAGCGCTTACTGTGTGCAGAGCACTGTACTAGGCGCTTCGGAAGTACAAGTTGGCAACATATAGAGACAGTCCTGACCCAACAACGGGCTCACAGTCAAGAAGTGGGAGACAGAGAACAAAACCAAACATATTAACAAAATAAAATAGAGTAGATATGTACAAGTTAAATAAATAGAGTAATAAATATGTACAAACTTATATCCATATATACAGGTGCTGTGGGGAAGGGAAGGAGGTAAGGCGGGGGGGGGATGGAGAGGGGGACGAGGGGGAGAGGAAGGAGGGGGCTCAGTCCGGGAAGGCCTCCTGGAGGAGGGCCTTGAAGGGAGGAAGAGAGCTAGAGTCTAGACGGCTCTTGCAGAAAATCATCATCATCATCATCATCATCATCAATCGTATTTATTGAGCGCTTACTGTGTGCAGAGCACTGTACTAAGCACTTGGGAAGTACAAATTGGCATCATATAGAGACAGTCCCTACCCAACAGTGGGCTCACAGTCTAAAAGGGGGAGACAGAGAACAAAACCAAACATACTAACAAAATAAAATAAATAGATATGCACGAATAAAATAAATAAATAAATAGAGTAATAAATATGTACAAACATATATACATATATACAGGTGCTGTGGGGAAGGGAAGGAGGTAAGATGGGGGGATGGAGAGGGGGACGAGGGGGAGAGGAAGGAAGGGGCTCAGTCTGGGAAGGCCTCCTAATAATGGCATTTGTTAAGCGCTCACTACGTGCAAAGCGCTGTTCTGAGCGCCGAAGCGGGCGCCTCACTCAGCGGCGGCACGCTTTAGTAGGCGGAAGGTATTCGGAGCAGACACGGTCGGTTCCCGTCCCCCAAGGGGCTGAGCAGAAATTATACTTCTTTTTTTACAGAGGGGGACAGGGGGCCGGAGGTGGTAAGTGACTAACCCAGGGTCTCCCGGTTCCACGGCCGCTCGGTCCGTCGGTCCTTCGTATCAATTAAGCGCCGACTGTGTGCAGGACGTATCGTACGCTGGGGAGGGTACACTGTAACAGACGCAGTCCCCGCCCGCGGTGAGTTTCGGGCTAGAGGGGGGGACCCGGATAGCGACGAAGGTTGAGTTTTATGGCTCCTGGAAGATCTTCGGCTGCCTCTTGTTTTCCAGGTATCCTCCCGGATGACCTCGCTTCCCGCAAAATGAGCGCCTCCGCCGTCCTTCTCAGGCTTCTGTCCCGGAGGCCCGCGGTCCCGTTCCCGGTGCCTCTCGGGAAAGGACAGGCGTCGCGTCCCCGGCACGCGTCCTCCCGTCCCCCGAAGGAGGAGACGGGGCCCCCGGCAGCCGAGAAGCTGGATCTGGACGGGTGGAAGGAGGCGGCGAGAGGCGACGGCCGGGGGGAGGTCCCCCGCACGGCGCCGGGAGGCCGGGAGGACGCCGCCGCCGCCGCCACCAGAGAGTTCATCGAGATGTGGAGGCTCCTGGGCAAGGAGGTGCCGGAACACATCAGCGAGGAGCAGTTCCACGCCGTCCTGCGGTGCCCCTCCAAGTCAGCCAAGAAGAAATACCTGAAGTTCCTGTTCACCAAGGAGAAGCGGAAAAAGGCCGACAGGGCGAGGAAGGAGAGGAAGAGGGCGGCGAGGGAGGAGGAGGCGGAGGGGAGCGAGGACGCCGAGCACGGGCCGAAGAACACCTTCCTCCGGAGGATCTACCAGAAGGCCATGGAGGTCCAGTGGGGCTGGCGCGCGGCCCAGGCCATGACCTTCGGCCAGCCGCTGCTGTTCGACATGGCGTACGAGCACGTCATGACCCGGGTGGAGCTGGAGAACGCCGTCAGGCAGCTCCTGGAGAGCGAGGGCTGGAACCGGCGAGCCGCCGACCCCTTCCACATCTACTTCTGCAACCTGCGGCCGGGCGGCGCCTACCACCGGGAGCTGGTCGAGCGCTACGGGGGGAAGTGGGACCGGCTGCTGCTGACCGCCACGGACAAGCCCCCCGTCGACCTGTTCCCCCGGAGCGACCTGGTCTACCTGACGGCCGACTCGCCCAACGTGATGACGGCCTTCAGGCCCGACAGGGCGTACGTCGTCGGGTCCCTGGTGGACAGGAACATCCAGAAGGGGCTGTCGTTCGCCCACGCCAAACGGATGAACGTCGCGACCGAGCGGCTCCCCCTGGACAGGTATCTCAACTGGGATGCCGGCGGGAAGAACCTCACCCTGGACCAGGTGACGCGGATCCTCATGAGCGTGAAGGACAGCGGGAACTGGGAGGAAGCCCTCAGGTTCGTGCCCCGGAGGAAGCACAGCGGCTTCGTGGACGCCTCCGCCTACCCGCGGGAGCTGCTCGACGGCCTGAGGAAGCCGAGGGCGAAGGCCGGGGCTCCCCGAGGGCAGAGGAGGGGAAAGACCGCCGGGCTCTAGCGACCGCGGGGGTGGAAACGGGGGGCGGTTCGCATCGGGGACCGGTCCGATTTGGAGCGAAGGGACGACTCGCGTCACTGAATGCCGTGGTCGCGGGCCGGGAGGGCGAGGAGCCGAGCCCTCTCGCGTCGACGTGTTAAATGTGGAGCCCGCGAACGAACGACCTCTGCCGCACCCCATTAAAGTCGGACTCCCCGCCACCTCGGCTTCCACGTTTCGCTCTGATGCACTTCTTTACACCTTCCTCCCGCAACGGCCGGCGCGAGGCTTGGTCTTCGGGCACCATAGCGTGGCCCAGACCGTCCGTCCTGCGGTTCTCTCTCGATCGGTTGTTGCGTGCGGAGAGGACGCCGAGACAGACTTGGCGGGCGCGATTTCCGCCCCCCACGGACCCGACCCGTCTGTAGTGGGAGAGACGGATATTAAAATCCGTATAAGGGGGAAAATAACGACTATTCACTCATTCGTTCAATCGTGTTTGTGGAGCGCTTACTATCTATGCAGAGCACTGGACTGAGCGCTTGGGAAGTACAGGTTGGCAACGTGACTGTGAGGAGAAGATCGTAATAACTGTGGTGTTCGTTATGTGCTTATCACGGGCCAGGGGCTGTACTAAGCGCTGGGATACCCTGGATCTACACGCAGTAAGCGCTTAATAAATACCGTTATTGTTGTTAAGGGCGGTGCTTATGTGCCCAGTGAGCCCCACGTGGGACAACCTGATCACCTTGTATCTGCTTCTAGACTGGGAGCCCGCTGTCGGGTAGGGACCCTCTCTAGATGTTGCCGACTTGTACTTCCCAAGCGCTTAGTACAGTGCCCTGCGCACAGTAAGCGCTCAGTAAATACGATTGAATGAATGAATACCCCCCACAGCGCTTAGAACGGTGCTTGGCATTCATTCGTTCGTTCAGTCGTATTTATTGAGCGCTTACCGTGTGCAGAGCACTGGACTAAGCGCCTGGGAAGTGCAAATCGGCAACAGACGGTCCCGACCCAACACGCTTAACAAATAGTAATAATAATGGCATTGGTTCACAGTAAGCGGTTATATGTTTACTATGTGCAAGGCACTGTTCTTAGTGCTGGGGGGGATACAAGGTGATCAGGTTGTTCCCCCATGGGGCTCACAGTCTTCATCCCCATTTTACGGATGAGGTCACTGAGGCCCAGAGAAGTGAAGTGACTCGCCCAAGGTCACACGGCGGACATGTGGCGGACTTGGGATTAGAACCCATGACCTCTGACTCCAAAGCCCAGGCTCTTGCCACTGAGCCACACTGCCTCTCCCCAGCGCTTAGAACAGTGCTTGGCACATAGTATTCATTCATTCATTCATTCAATCATATTTATTGAGTGCTTACCGTGTGGAGAGCACTGTACTAAGCGCTTGGGAAGTACAAGTTGGCAACATCTAGAGACGGTCCCTACCCAACAGCGGGCTCACGGTCTAGAAGGGGAAGACGGGCAACAAAACAAAACATTAACAAAATAAAATGAATAGAAGAGTAAATGTGTACAAGTAAAATAAATAGAGTAATCTATACAAACATCTATACGGGTGCTGTGGGGAGGGGAAGGAGGGACGATGGAGGGGATGGGGAGGGGGAGAGGAAAAAGGGGGTTCAGTGTGGGAAGGCCTCTTGGAGGAGGTGAGCTCCCAATCAATCAATCGTATTGAGCGCTTACTGTGTGCAGAGCACTGTACTAAGCGCTTGGGAAGTACAAGTTGGCAACATAGAGACGGTCCCTACCCAACAGTGGGCTCACAGTGTAGAAATATGATTGAATGAACGAATGAGTGAAGTTGTCCTTCCCCGGCGCTCAGTCCAGTGCTCTGCACACAGTAAGTGCCCACTAAATACGATTAAATGAATGAATGGTACTTTCCAAGCGCTTAGTCCAGTGCTCTGCACACAGTAAGTGTTCACTAAATGCGAATGAATGAATGAATGAACTTGTCCTTCCCCAGCGCTCAGTCCAGTGCTCTGCACACAGTAAGCGCTCACTAAATACGATTGAATGAATGAATGAATGAACTTGTCCTTCCCCAGCGCTCAGCAAATATGATTGAATGAACGAATAAATGAACTGGTCCTTCCCGAGTGCTTAGTCTGCACATAGTCAGCGCTCAATAAATGCCATCATCATTATTATTATTAGTCCAGTGCCCTGCACAAAGTCAGCACTCACTAAATACGATTGAATGAATGAATGAATGAACTTGTCCTTCCCCAGCGCTCAGCCCAGTGCTCTGCACACAGTAAGCGCTCATTAAATACGACTGAATGAACGAATGAGCTTGTCCTTCCCCAGTGCTTAGTCTGCACATAGCGCTCAATAAGTGCCATCATCATTATTATTATTATTATTATTATTACTGTCTGCACACAGTAAGTACTCACTAAATACGATTGAATGAACGAATGAGCTTGTCCTTCCCCAGTGCTTAGTCTGCACATAGTCAGCGCTCAATAAGTGCCATCATCATCATCATTATTATTATTATTATTATTACTGTCTGCACACAGTAAGTACTCATTAAATACGATTGAATGAACGAATGAGCTTGTCCTTCCCCAGTGCTTAGTCTGCACATAGCGCTCAATAAGTGCCATCATCATCATCATCATTATTATTATTATTACTGTCTGCCCACAGTAAGTACTCATTAAATACGATTGAATGAACGAATGAGCTTGTCCTTCCCCAGTGCTTAGTCTGCACATAGCGCTCAATAAGTGCCATCATCATCATCATCATCATTATTATTATTACTGTCTGCACACAGTAAGTACTCATTAAATACGATTGAATGAACGAATGAGCTTGTCCTTCCCCAGTGCTTAGTCTGCACATAGCGCTCAATAAGTGCCATCATCATCATCATCATCATTATTATTATTACTGTCTGCACACAGTAAGTACTCATTAAATACGATTGAATGAACGAATGAGCTTGTCCTTCCCCAGTGCTTAGTCTGCACATAGCGCTCAATAAGTGCCATCATCATCATCATCATCATTATTATTATTACTGTCTGCACACAGTAAGTACTCATTAAATACGATTGAATGAACGAATGAGCTTGTCCTTCCCCAGTGCTTAGTCTGCACATAGCGCTCAATAAGTGCCATCATCATCATCATCATTATTATTATTATTACTGTCTGCACACAGTAAGTACTCATTAAATACGATTGAATGAACGAATGAGCTTGTCCTTCCCCAGTGCTTAGTCTGCACATAGTCAGCGCTCAATAAGTGCCATCATCATCATCATTATTATTATTATTATTACTGTCTGCACACAGTAAGTACTCACTAAATACGATTGAATGAACGAATAAATGAACTGGTGCTTAGTCTGCACATAGCGCTCAATAAATATCATCATCATCATCATCATTATTAGTCCAGTGCTCCCCACACAGTCAGCGCTCAATAAATACGATTGAGTGAATGAATGAATGAAGTCGAGGTCGCGTGCTGCGATTGGTCGCTTCCTCGGCCAATCAGCGCGCCCGGCTCTACCGCCCTTCCCGCCCACCCGCGCCACGGCCGGAAGTGACGTCCGCGAGGCAGGGCGGGCGGGCTTCCGGCGCCGCTCTAGCCGCGCGCGCGCGTGCGCGGGCGGGCGCTTCCGGTCCCTCTATGGTGCGGGGGAAGGAGGGAGGCGGAGGAAGATGGCGGACGGGCCTGAGGGAGAGGAGCGGGCCGACAGGACCGCCATGGCGGGAGCCGCCGGAGGTGAACGCAAACCCGGGGCCTGGAGGGGAAGGGGAAGGGGAAGGGGACGGATGGGCCGGGGCGGGTGGACGGAAGGGCGGACGGATGGATGGACGGCCTCCACTGCGGAAACAACCCCCGCCTCAGGCCTCAGGCCTCGTCCCTCACACCCTGCCCTCCATACATTTCTCACCCTCGTCGTCATCGTCGTACTTTTTTTTTTTAATGGCATTTATTAAGCGCTTACTATGTGCCCAGCACTGTTCTAAGCGCTGTGAGGGATGCAAGGGGATCAGGGGGGGTCCCTCGTGGGGCCCACTCCACAGATAGGCGCTGGCCTTAATAATTATAATCATAATAATCGTAATAATAATTGTTGTTATGAGAGTGTTTGCTAAGGTAATAATAATGATGATAGTGTTTGTTCGGCGCTTACTATGTGCCCAGCACTGTTCTAAGCGCTGCGAGGGATGCAAGGGGATCAGGGGGTCCCTCGTGGGGCCCACTCCACAGATAGGCGCTGGCCTTAATAATCATAATTACAATAATCGTAATAATAATTATTGTTATTATGAGAGTGTTTGCTAAGGTAATAATAATGATGATAGTGTTTGTTCGGCGCTTACTATGTGCCCAGCACTGTTCTAAGCGCTGCGAGGGATGCAAGGGGATCAGGGGGTCCCTCGTGGGGCCCACTCCACAGATAGGCGCTGGCCTTAATAATCATAATTACAATAATCGTAATAATAATTATTGTTATTATGAGAGTGTTTGCTAAGGTAATAATAATGATGATAGTGTTTGTTCGGCGCTTACTATGTGCCCAGCACTGTTCTAAGCGCTGCGAGGGATGCAAGGGGATCAGGGGGTCCCTCGTGGGGCCCACTCCACAGATAGGCGCTGGCCTTAATAATCATAATTACAATAATCGTAATAATTATTATTGTTATTATGAGAGTTTGCTAAGTTAATAATAATTATGATAGTTTTCAGCGCTTACTATGTGCCCAGCACTGTTCTAAGCGCTGCGAGGGATGCAAGGGGATCAGGGGGTCCCTCGTGGGGCCCACTCCACAGATAGGCGCTGGCCTTAATAATCATAATTACAATAATCGTAATAATTATTATTGTTATTATGAGAGTTTGCTAAGTTAATAATAATTATGATAGTTTTCAGCGCTTACTATGTGCCCAGCACTGTTCTAAGCGCCGCGAGGGATGCAAGGGGATCAGGGGGTCCCTCGTGGGGCCCACTCCACAGATAGGCGCTGGCCTTAATAATCACAATAATTGTAATAATAATTATGAGAGTGTTTGCTAAGCTAATAATAACGATGATAGTGTTTGTTCAGCGCTTACTATGTGCCCAGCTCTGTTCTAAGCGCTGCGGAGGTTACATGGGGATCAGGGGGTCCCTCGTGGGGCCCACTCGACACATACGCGCTGGCCTTAATAATTATAATCATAATAATTCGTTCAATGGTATTTATTGAGCGCTTACTGTGTGCAGAGCACTGGACTAAGCTAATAATAATGATGATAGTGTTTGTTCAGGGCTTACTATGCGCCCCGCACTGTTCTAAGCGTCGCGGGGGTTACAAGGAGATCAGGGGGTCCCTCGTGGGGCCCACTCGACTGATACACGCTGGCTTTAATAATCATCATCGTAATAATAGTAATTTTTATTGTGAGAGTGTTTGCTAAGCTAATAATAATTATGGTAGTGTTTGTTCAGCGCTTACTACGTGCCCAGCACTGTTCTAAGCGCTGCGGAGGTTACAAGGGGATCGGGGGGTCCCTCGTGGGGCCCACTCGACAGATCGGCGCTGGCCTTAGTAATCATAATTACAATAAGCGTAATAATAATTATTGTTATTATGAGAGTTTGCTAGGTTGTTAATAATTACGATAGTTTTCAGCGCTTACTATGTGCCCCGCACTGTTCTAAGCGCTGCGGAGGTTACAAGGGGATCAGGGGGTCCCTCGTGGGGCCCACTCCACAGATAGGCGCTGGCCTTAATAATCACAATAATTGTAATAATAATTATGAGAGTGTTTGCTAAGCTAATAATAACGATGATAGTGTTTGTTCAGCGCTTACTATGTGCCCAGCTCTGTTCTAAGCGCTGCGGAGGTTACAAGGGGATCCCTCGTGGGGCCCACTCGACAGATAGGCGCTGGCCTTGATAATCATAATTACAATAACCGTAATAATAATTATTGTTTTTATGAGAGTTTTGCTAAGTTAATAATAATTATGATAGTTTTCAGCGCTTACTATGTGCCCAGCACTGTTCTAAGCGCCGTGGAGGTTACCAGGGGGTCCCTCGTGGGGCCCACTCGACAGATACCCACTGGCCTTAGTAATCGTAATCGTAATAATGGTATTTATTAAGCGCTTACTATGTGCAAAGCACTGTTCTAAGCGCTGGCACTGTTCTGAGAGTGTTTGCTAAGCTAATAATAATGATGATAGTGTTTGTTCAGCGCTTACTATGTGCCCCGCACTGTTCTAAACGCTGGGGAGGTTACGAGGTGATCAGGTGGTCCCTCGTGGGGCCCACTCGACAGATACACGCTGGCCCTAATAATCGTAATCATAATAATAATTAGGAGAGTGTTTGCTAAGCTAATAATAATGATGATAGTGTTTGTTCAGAGCTTACTATGTGCCCCGTACTGTTCTAAGCGCCGCGAGGGATGCAAGGGGATCAGGGGGTCCCTCGTGGGGCCCACTCGACAGATGCACACTGGCCTTTATAATCATAATCGTAATAATAATAGTAATAATTAGGAGAGTGTTTGCTAAGCTAATAATAATGATGATAGTGTTTGTTCAGCGCCTACTATGTTCCCAGCTCTGTTCTAAGCGCCGCGGAGGTTACAAGGGGATCAGGGGGTCCACTCCACAGATACGCACTGGCCTTTATAATCGTAATCGTAATAATAATGATAATTAGGATAGTGTTTGCTAAGCTAATAATAATTATGATAGTGTTTGTTCAGCGCTTACTATGTGCCCAGCACTGTTCTAAGCGCTGGGGAGGTTACAAGGGGATCCCTCGTGGGGCCCACTCGACAGATAGGCGCTGGCCTTGATAATCATAATTACAATAATCGTAATAATAATTATTGTTATTATGAGAGTTTGCTAAGTTAATAATAATTATGATAGTGTTCAGCGCATACTACGTGCCCCGCACTGTTCTAAGCGCTGCGGAGGTTACAAGGCGATCAGGGGGTCCCTCGTGGGGCCCACTCCACAGATACACACTGGCCTTAATAATCACAATCGTAATAATAATAATAATAATGGTATTTATTAAGCGCTTACTATGTGCAAAGCACTGTTCTAAGCGCTGGCACTGTTCTGAGAGTGTTTGCTGAGCTAATAATAATGATGATGGTGTTTGTTCAGCGCTTACTATGTGCCCAGCACTGTTCTAAGCGCTGCGAGGGATGCAAGGGGATCAGGGGGGTCCCTCGTGGGGCCCACTCGACAGGTACACACTGGCCTTAATAATCATAATCGTAATACTAATTATGGTAGTGTTTGCTAAGCTAATTATAATTATGATAGTGGTTGTTCAGCGCTTACTATGTGCCCAGCACTGTTCTAAGCGCTGCGAGGGATGCAAGGGGATCAGGGGGTCCCTCGTGGGGCCCACTCGACTGATACACGCTGGCTTTAATAATCATCATCGTAATAATAGTAATTTTTATTATGAGAGTGTTTGCTAAGCTAATAGTAATTATGGTAGTGTTTGTTCAGCGCTTACTACGTGCCCAGCACTGTTCTAAGCGCTGCGGAGGTTACAAGGGGATCAGGGGGTCCCTCGTGGGGCCCACTCGACAGATCGGCGCTGGCCTTAGTAATCATAATTACAATAAGCGTAATAATAATTATTGTTATTGTGAGAGTTTGCTAGGTTGTTAATAATTACGATAGTTTTCAGCGCTTACTATGTGCCCCGCACTGTTCTAAGCGCCGCGAGGGCTGCAAGGGGATCAGGGGGGTCCCTCGTGGGGCCCACTCCACAGATAGGCGCTGGCCTTAATAATCACAATAATTGTAATAATAATTATGAGAGTGTTTGCTAAGCTAATAATAACGATGATAGTGTTTGTTCAGCGCTTGCTATGTGCCCAGCTCTGTTCTAAGCGCTGCGGAGGTTACAAGGGGATCCCTCGTGGGGCCCACTCGACAGATAGGCGCTGGCCTTGATAATCATAATTACAATAACCGTAATAATAATTATTGTTTTTATGAGAGTTTTGCTAAGTTAATAATAATTATGATAGTTTTCAGCGCTTACTATGTGCCCAGCACTGTTCTAAGCGCCGTGGAGGTTACCAGGGGGTCCCTCGTGGGGCCCACTCGACAGATACCCACTGGCCTTAGTAATCGTAATCGTAATAATGGTATTTATTAAGCGCTTACTATGTGCAAAGCACTGTTCTGAGCGCTGGCACTGTTCTGAGAGTGTTTGCTAAGCTAATAATAATGATGATAGTGTTTGTTCAGCGCTTACTATGTGCCCCGCACTGTTCTAAACGCTGGGGAGGTTACGAGGTGATCCGGTGGTCCCTCGTGGGGCCCACTCGACAGATACACGCTGGCCCTAATAATCGTAATCATAATAATAATTAGGAGAGTGTTTGCTAAGCTAATAATAATGATGATAGTGTTTGTTCAGAGCTTACTATGTGCCCCGTACTGTTCTAAGCGCCGCGAGGGATGCAAGGGGATCAGGGGGTCCCTCGTGGGGCCCACTCGACAGATGCACACTGGCCTTTATAATCATAATCGTAATAATAATAGTAATAATTAGGAGAGTGTTTGCTAAGCTAATAATAATGATGATAGTGTTTGTTCAGCGCCTACTATGTGCCCAGCTCTGTTCTAAGCGCCGCGGAGGTTACAAGGGGATCAGGGGGTCCACTCCACAGATACGCACTGGCCTTTATAATCGTAATCGTAATAATAATGATAATTAGGATAGTGTTTGCTAAGCTAATAGTAATTATGATAGTGTTTGTTCAGCGCTTACTATGTGCCCAGCACTGTTCTAAGCGCTGGGGAGGTTACAAGGGGATCCCTCGTGGGGCCCACTCGACAGATAGGCGCTGGCCTTGATAATCATAATTACAATAATCGTAATAATAATTATTGTTATTATGAGAGTTTGCTAAGTTAATAATAATTATGATAGTGTTCAGCGCATACTACGTGCCCCGCACTGTTCTAAGCGCTGCGGAGGTTACAAGGCGATCAGGGGGTCCCTCGTGGGGCCCACTCCACAGATACACACTGGCCTTAATAATCACAATCGTAATAATAATAATAATAATGGTATTTATTAAGCGCTTACTATGTGCAAAGCACTGTTCTAAGCGCTGGCACTGTTCTGAGAGTGTTTGCTGAGCTAATAATAATGATGATGGTGTTTGTTCAGCGCTTACTATGTGCCCAGCACTGTTCTAAGCGCTGCGAGGGATGCAAGGGGATCAGGGGGGTCCCTCGTGGGGCCCACTCGACAGGTACACACTGGCCTTAATAATCATAATCGTAATACTAATTATGGTAGTGTTTGCTAAGCTAATTATAATTATGATAGTGGTTGTTCAGCGCTTACTATGTGCCCAGCACTGTTCTAAGCGCTGCGAGGGATGCAAGGGGATCAGGGGGTCCCTCGTGGGGCCCACTCGACTGATACACGCTGGCTTTAATAATCATCATCGTAATAATAGTAATTTTTATTATGAGAGTGTTTGCTAAGCTAATAGTAATTATGGTAGTGTTTGTTCAGCGCTTACTACGTGCCCAGCACTGTTCTAAGCGCTGCGGAGGTTACAAGGGGATCAGGGGGTCCCTCGTGGGGCCCACTCGACAGATCGGCGCTGGCCTTAGTAATCATAATTACAATAAGCGTAATAATAATTATTGTTATTATGAGAGTTTGCTAGGTTGTTAATAATTACGATAGTTTTCAGCGCTTACTATGTGCCCCGCACTGTTCTAAGCGCTGCGGAGGTTACAAGGGGATCAGGGGGTCCCTCGTGGGGCCCACTCCACAGATACGCGCTGGCCTTAATAATCATAATAATTGTAATAATAATTATGAGAGTGTTTGCTAAGCTAATAATAACGATGATAGTGTTTTTTCAGCGCTTACTATGTGCCCAGCTCTGTTCTAAGCGCTGCGGAGGTTACAAGGGGATCAGGGGGTCCCTCGTGGGGCCCACTCGACAGATACGCGCTGGCCTTAATAATTATAGTCATAATAATCATAATGATAATTATGATACTGTTTCCTGAGCTCATAATAATTATGATAGTGCTTGTTCAGCGCTTACTATGTGCCCAGCACTGTTCTAAGCGCTGTGGAGGTTACAAGGGGATCAGGGGGTCCCTCGTGGGGCCCACTCGACAGATACATGCTGGCCTTAATAATCATAGTCATAATAATCATAATAATAATTATGATACTGTTTGCTAAGCTAATACTAATTATGATAGTGTTTGTTCAGCGCTTACTATGTGCCCAGCACTGTTCTAAGCGCCGCGAGGGATGCAAGGGGATCAGGGGGTCCCTCGTGGGGCCCACTCGACTGATACGCTGTGGCCCTAATAATTATAATCATGATAGTAATTGTGATAGTGTTTGTTCAGCGCTTACTATACTATACTACTATACTTACGTAATCACAATATTCGTAATAATAATTGTTGTTATTATGAGAGTGTTTGCTAAGTTAATAATAATTATGATAGTGTTTGTTCAGCGCTTACTATGTGCCCAGCACTGTTCTAAGCACTGCGGAGGTTACAAGGGGATCGGGGGGGTCCCTCGTGGGGCCCACTCCACAGATACACACTGGCCTGAATAATCACAATCGTAATAATAATAATAATGGTATTTATTAAGCGCTTACTATGTGCAAAGCACTGTTCTAAGCGCTGGCACTGTTCTGATAGTGTTTGCTAAGCTAATAATAATTATGATAGTGTTTGTCCAGCGCTTACTATGTGCCCAGCACTGTTCTTTGCGCTGCGGAGGTTACAAGGGGATCAGGGGGTCCCTCGTGGGGCCCACTCGACACATACGCACTGGCCTTAATAATTATAATCATAATAATGATGGTAGTGTTTGTTCAGCGCTTACTGTGTGCCCAGCACTGTTCTAAGCGCCGCGGAGGTTACAGGGGGATCAGGGGGTCCCTCGTGGGGCCCACTCCACAGATACGCGCTGGCCTTAATAATCATAATCATAATAATAATAATGATGGTGATGGTGTTTGTTAAGCGCTTACTATGTGCCAAGCCCTGTTGTAAGCGCTGGGGAGGTGTCAAGGTGATCAGGTGGCCCCTCGTGGGGCTCACTGGACTGATACATGCTGTCCTTAATAACAATAATACTAATAATCACAGTAATCGCAATAATTAAATAATAATATAATCATCATTATATACAATAATTATCTATTAAATGTATTGTTTATTAATAATATAATCAAATACCATAATAAGTGGTATTTGTTTAGCACTTACTATGTGTCCAGCACTGTTCTAAGCGCTGCGGGGGATCAGGGGGTCCCACGGGGGGCTCACTGGGCAGATACGCCCTGGCCTTAATAATCAGAATAATAATACTAATTATGATAGTGTTTGTTAAGCGCTTACTATGTGCCAAGCACTGTTCTAAGCGCCGTGGGGGATACAAGGGGATCAGGGGGTCCCTCGTGGGGCTCGCTGCACAGATACGTGCTGGCCTTAATAATCAGAATAATAATAGTAATTATGATAGTGTTTGTTAAGCGCTTACTATGTGCCAAGCACTGTTCTAAGCACTGCGGGGGATACAGGGGGATCAGGTGGTCCCACGGGGGGCTCACTGGACAGATACGCGCTGGCCTTAATAATCATAATAATAATAATGATTGCGATGGTATTTTCTCAGCGTTTATTATATTCAAAGCGCTGTTCCGAGCGCTGGGGAGGATACAAGGTGATCAGGTTGTCCCACGGGGGGCTCACGGTCTTCATCCCCATTTTACAGATGAGGGAACTGAGGCACAGAGCAGTGAAGTGACTTGATAATACTACTAACGATGGCATTTGTGAAGCACTTACTATGTGTGAAGCGCTGTTGTAAGCGCTGGAGTAGATACAGAATGATCAGGGTTGTCCCACGGGGGGCTCACTGGACAGATACACACTGTCCTTAAAAATAATAATAATTATTATAATGATTATGATGGAATTTGTTAAGCGCTTACTATGTGCGAAACACTGTTCTTAGCGCTGGGGAGGATACAAGGTGATCAGGTGGTCCCACGGGGGGCTCACAGTCTTCATCCCCATTTTAAAGATGAAGTAACTGAGGCCCAGAGAAGTGAAGTGTCTTAATGATGGCATTTGTCAAGCGCTTACTATGTTCCAAGCACCGTGCTAAGCGCTGGAGTAGATACAAGGTAATCAGGTTGTCCCACGGGGGGCTCACAGTCTTCATCCCCATTTTAAAGGTGAAGTAACTGAGGACCAGAGAAGTGACTTAATAATAATGATGGCATTTGTCAAGTGTTTACTATGTGCAAAACACCATTTTAAGCGCTGGAGTAGATACAGGGTGATCAGGTTGTCCCAAACGGGGCTCCCAGTCTTAATCCCATTTTACAGATGAGGGAACTGAGGCCCAGTGAAGTGACTTAATAATAATGACGGCATTTGTCAAGTGCTTATTATGTGCCAAGCACCGTTCTAAGTGCTGGAGTAGAAAGTTGGGTAGGGACCATCTCTATATGTTGCCAACTTGTACTTCCCAAGCGCTTAGTACAGTGCTCTGCACACAGTAAGCGCTCAGTAAATATGATTGATTGATACTAAGTGATGAGGCTGTCCCGGGGGGGCTCCGAGTCTTAATCCCATTTTCCAGATGAGGGAACTGAGGCCCAGTGAAGTGACTTAATAATAATGACGGCATTTGTCAAGCGCTTACCATGTGCTAAGCACCGTTCTAAGCGCTGGAGTAGATACAAGGTGATCAGGTTGTCCCACACGGGGCTCCCAGTCTTAATCCCATTTTCCAGAGGAGGAAACTGAGGCCCAGAGAAGTGAAGTGTCTTGCCCAAAGCCACCCACCTGACGGGCGGCGGAGCCGGGATTTGAACCCGTGACCTCCGACTCCAAAGCCCGGGCTCTTTCCACTGAGCCACGCTGCTTCTCTATCTGCACATCCTTAACAAAATAAATAGAGGAGTAAATATGGACAAGTAAAATAAATAGAGTGATAAATCTGGACAAACATCTGTACAGGTGCTGTGGGGAGGGGAAGGAGGTAGATGGAGAGGAAAAGGGGGCTCATCATCAATTGTATTTATTCAGCGCTTACTATGTGCAGAGCACTGTACTAAGCGCTTGGGAAGTACAAATTGGCAACATATAGAGACAGTCCCTACCCAACAGTGGGCTCACAGTCTAAAAGGGGGAGAAGGCTGAGTGTGGGAAGGCCTCCTGGAGGAGGTGAGCTCTCAGTAGGGCTTTGAAGGGAGGAAAAGAGCTAAGGCCGTGGGGTCCTTTCCCCGTTCCCCCCGTCCTCTCCCCCCACCATTACCCCTCACCCCACCCCTGAGAAGCAGCGGGGCTCAGTGGAAAGAGCCCGGGCCTAGGGAGTCAGAGGCCCTGGGTTCCAATCCCGCCTCCGCCCCTTGTCAGCTGGGTGACCTTGGCCGAGCCACTTCATTCTCTAGGCCTCAGTGACCACATCTGTCAATTGGGGATGAAGTCTGTGAACCCCCCCCCCCGTGACCTGATCGCCTTATATCCCCCCCCCAGTGCTTAGAACAGCGCTCGGCACGTAGGAAGCGTTTAGCAAATGCTCCCGTTCACTCATTCATTCAGTCGTATTTAGTGAGCGCTTACTGCGTGCAGAGTGCTGGGCTAAGCGCTGGGGAGAGGACAATTCAGGAACAAATAGAGACCATCCCTCGGGACACTCACACCCCCTACCCCCATTGCCAAATGTGACGGGGGATAGGCGTTAAATACTATTTCAGGTAAAAAAAAAAACAACAAGAAAAGAACTCCGTCACCCCCCACACTCCCAGTCACATCCCATCCCATCCCGCAGGGTTCGAGGCGGTTTTCCCTCAGGCCCCAGTTCCCGGTTTTTCGGCAGTTGGATAAACGGGGGCCGGGACCCAGCCATCCCTGCCTCCACACTTGTCTGCTGTGTGACTTTGGGTGAGCCACTTCACTTCTCTGCGCCTCAGTTCCCTCATCTGGAAAATGGGGTTTAAGACCGTGAGCCCCACGTGGGACAACCTGATCACCCTGTATCCCCCCCAGTGCTTAGAACAGGGCTCGGCACATAGTAAGCGCTTAACAAATACCAACATTATTATCATTATTATTATCCCCATCTCCTCCTCCCGTCAGCCCCCTGCCCCCGAGTCTGACGAGGGGAAACGCGCTAAATGCCGTTTCCAGTAAATAAAAACCAGCAGAGCCGCGGCCTTCAGAGTTTAGCATTTAGAGGAGCGGCGGGGCTTAGCGACCAGAGCCCTTGGCAACGAGGAAACGCTTAACAGATACCCTCATCATCATCATCATCATCATCATCATCATTATTAGAGTTTCTGGTAATTTCCCCGAGGCCCGTTTCCAAAATTTGAGGAGAGGATCCTTGCGGCTTAGCGGCATATGGAGTGAAGTATCAATGCCCGCTTGCGTATGTTAGTCACCGTGAATTGCCATGGGAACGAGATGATTAGTATTTTTTTTTCTGAAGAAAAATCAAGAGATCTATTTCTTTATGCTGAGGGACCCAAAAAAAGGCCAACGCTGTTAGTAAAATGACTTCACCCCGTAGTGCTTGGATCCTCAGAGGGACCCGAGGTTTCTCTGTAAAATCGGGGGCCCCTAAATAACTGGTCGGTCACGGCAACCCCGCAGATGGATCGTCACCTTTCCTTAAACTCCAAATGTAGGTTTTTATGCGGCATTTCGGTACTCGGAATTGCTACGACTCTTCAATTATACACACGCTGTGGTCCTCGGTACCCCCGGTCAATCCGGTGTATTTATCGGGCGCTTAACTGTATGCAGAGCGCTCTGCTAAGCGTTGGGGAGAGTGCGGCGTAACACAGTCGGTAGACACTCTCCTCTCCCACAGTGGAATTCAGCGCTTTTCCAAAACGCTACAAATGCTAGGATATCCCCCAGAGTGTAGTATATTCACAGTTGGCTAGTTTATTTTCTGTAAATCTGTAAAATGACCCTCCCTAGCTTCACAGCTAACCTCTGAGAAAAACGTTCCGCTCACTGCTATAGGAACGACCCTGGTTCAGTCCACCAAGTATTTTTCCCAATATTCAAAATTAAGGGACAAGGGGCGGAATAAACTTAAAACTCTCAAGATTAGTAAGACAAAGGAGTATGGATGGAACTGAGAAAAATGAAAGAAAATGCAGACGGGACTGGGTTAGGTCGGGCTAGCCCGGTTACCGCTTTTATTGCCAATTCAAGGAGGAGGTTATGGAACGCGTCAGAATAAATTTGCACAAGTGTCATTTGAAAGCAGTAGCTTATTTCTACAACTGATTTACAGTGGTAGAGTTGAAAAAATGCCCCCTCAGAACTTGTGCATTTTTCCAGAAAAAAGATAACGGCTGTGGCTGGGACCATTGCGAAGGCTTAAGTTGAAGATTTTATGGCTCACCAAGAAGGTGGAAATTTCCCTGATTAAATTGCATTTATAACTCCAGTTCACAGCGGCTCTTTGGGAGAACTCTACGAGGAAAATTGGGCGGGTGGGTGATTTGGGTGAGACTCTTTGTCACCAGAGTTAAAAGTTGTCAACAGAAAGAAGCTGCCTTGGGTTTCCGTATTTGTCAATTTGTTTTTAAAGCAAAGATGTACCGTTTAGCTATTTAGCAGTTCTGTGACTTTATTCTCTGGGAAAATATTGCGTGCATTTTCCATAATCCTGTTCTCGATGTCATCGAACTAGATTGCTCCATTGAATAATTTTGAAATTTGTTTATTTTTTTTTTTTTTGGTACCGAACCACTTTCGGTTTGGATGAGGAGAGTTCTTGTCTCTAAAATTCAAGCCTTCCTGAAATAAGTTGGCTCTCTATGGTTTCTGTTATTCTAAGCCAAACATGTGAAGGGAGACCATCTCCCAGATGAAATAAGCCACTTGTAAACTTTGTAAGCAGCAACTTGCCAGGGGCATGGCTAGTTGGAGGGGAGTGATTCGTGGGGGAACGTTCCCATCGGAATCCAGTCTGGTTCCGTTGAGGGTTTATAAAGATTCCCCGGATGGAAGAACCCAGAGCTGCCGATGGCAAAGTAGTTGGAATTTTTAACACTTTGAAAAGAGTGAAATAAAATTCAAAATCACCTTGGGGAAATGGTCCTACGGTGACGGGGTGAGGAAAAACATACCCGAGGATGGAGCTCCATCGGTCATATTTATTGAGCGCTCACTGTGCGCAGATCACTGGACTAGGCGCTTGGGAGAGTAGGTAATAATGGCATCCGGTAAGCGTCTACTATGTGCCAAGCACTGTCCTAAGCTCTGGATGTTCCCTGCCCGCAGAGAGCTTACCATCCAGAGGGGAAGGCGGGCCTTGAAATAAATTGTGGCTAGGTACGTGCAATGCCGTGAGGCCTCTGGTTGGTTGAATAAAAGGTGTGGGGTGCGGGGTGCGAGGGCGACACAGATGAGTGAGGGAGCAGGCAAGGTGAGCGCTTAGTTGGGGAAGGCCTCTTGGAGGAGGTGTGATAAGGATCGCATCCCCTGACCCAAGTGTAGCACAAAAATAATAATAATTATAATAAATGATGGCATTTATTAAGCGCTTACTATGTGCAAAGCACCGTTCTAAGCGCTGGAGAGGTTACAAGGAGATCAGGTTGTCCCCCGGGGGGCTCACAGTCTTCATCCCCGTTTTACAGATGAGGGAACTGAGGCACAGAGAATAATAATAATGATGATGGCATTTATTAAGCACTTACTATGTGCAAAGCGCTGTTCTAAGCGCTGGGGAGGTTACAAGGTGATCGGGTTGTCCCCCGGGGGGCTCGCGGTCTTCATCCCCATTTTACAGATGAGGTAACTGAGGCATTGAGAAGTTGAGTGACTCGCCCAAAGTCACACAGCTGACAACTGGCGGAGCCGGGATTTGAACCCATGACCTCTGACTCCAAAGCCCGGGCTCTTTCCACTGAGCCACGCTCCTTCAAAAGTGAAGTGACTTGTCCAAAGTCACACAGTTGGCAGAGCAAGGATTCAAACCCGAGACCCCCAACTCCAAAGCCCCTGCTCTTTCCACTGAGCCACCCTACTTCTCTGACTACAAGCTGATTTTAAGCAATTTCGGGCTGTTTACTTTTTTCTTTAATTTTTTAAGCCAACATGGATCACCTGCAGTCCTGTTATATTACTGTTATATATAGACCCTCACTAAAATGTCAGAATACCCAGTATTAGGAGAATCTGAGTATTCTTACAGTCTTTTTCCATTTTTCAGCACTGAACTTGTGGTAGAGAAAGTGGAGGGGGTTCAGAAGGGGATAAGGACCCTTCCTCAGTTTTCAGAGGGCATTTACCACGTCTTTGATGACTGGCAATTTAAGTTTCTTGAAGCAGTTGAGAAAGAGGGCTGTTTTTTTTCCCCCTCGGTTTTCTTGCTGGTTAAAGGAGACATTCAGACTGGACCAATTATGTAATTAGTTCACATAATCTTACTTTACAGGCGAACTGAAAAAGCATGAGATTTTAATCTTTTCAGCTTCGTGAAATATTGTTGCCCCCAATTCTTCCCAAAGTAAAATGAGGGCCAAAATCAAAAGAGAAGCAGCATGGCCTAGTACCTCAAATACCATTATTATTATTATTATTAGGGCTTTGAGGATATTTTATGAAGAGCAGATGACAAATATCTGCTTTAAATTTAGTATTCGGGAAAGCCCCACTTCAGTGTATCTAATAATTGACAGTGCCATTCAGATCGGTATCATGTTCTGCTGTTTAAATTCAGGATCGGTGGGAAATGGGGCTTTCTGTTTTAATTTCAGTGGGGAGCAGTTAATGTGGGTCGATATTAAAATTGCCGCGTTTCAGAATTGTAATAGAAAACGTCAAGCTTTTCTAAAGAGCCAGTTGATATCGAATAGGCTTGACTGACCCCACTTGATTGATTAGAACTACCTCCACCCCGTGGGGATTTAACAGTGCCTCTTAAAGCCCCTAATGCAGCAGGACGGGGGTCCGGAATCCACGAAAACTGCAGTTTCCCCAAGTCAAGTAATTTGAAAAGCAGTTTGACCGTACTTGGGTCGTCCTAACTCTTTACTAAAATTCAGGATGGCCAGTCCGGACACGTCTGGATGTCGGGGTCTTTCCCCGGGTTGTGTTTTGAGCGATGCCGGTCTTTTCTGCCGAGCGTTATTCTCTCGCTCCTCGGTGGAGAACTCGAGCGGCTAACTGCAACACCAGTCAGTTAGTTAGCAGACTCCCCCCGCCACCCAAAACAGAAACGGCAAAAAGTCTTTCCAAATTCTATGTGATTCAGTCATCAGATGGTCATGCTCGTTAACGAAAAAGTAGTTCCCCTGGGGAGAATTGAACCGAATGTAATTTCCAGGGTCCATGAATGCCTCGTTGTGGGCAGAGAACGTGTCTACGAGTACTCTCCCAAGCTCTCAATACAATGATCTGCACACAGTAAGCGCTCAATAAATACAGTCGATTGCCTGAAATAAAACTAGCCACTCGGACATCATTCAGTTAGCCCTCCCGGGCCTCCCTTCCGTAATACAAAGTTTCCCCTGATTCGCCTTCCTCTGTACTTTCCCAGATATAAAAGTTGCTTGGGACTCACATTTAGAAGTGGCAGAATCAGTCGTCTCTCCTCCAGTTTTGTTTCTGTTTGAGAGCCACGGTGATCGCCAGGAAACATCATAACAATACATATGAAATAAAGAGATTTCACGGGCGGGTGGCCCGACGGGAAATCTGCGGCTCTCCTATTAAATTTCCAAGGCGTGATTTCCACCTGGGAAGTTGTCATCCCTCGATTCGGCCTTGTCATTCATTTGGCCGGCTCCTCTCAGAGTCCCCACGCCAGAAATGGGTCGCAGAGAGGGGGGGAAGAGAGTCACAGTCACCTGCAGGACTGGGGATTCGGGATGCGGCTCCGAACTCCCTCACTGCTTTTCCACTCAAACGTTTGCGGATCTTTTCCAGTGACTTTTGTTCGAAGCACACGTGCGATCTGAGTTTACTCGTATGTAACAAGTCATTCTCCAGCCAGAGGAATTTCCCGTTTCCCTGCCGGGCCATATTCTTGTCCATCTATAAGAATAAACTTGGTCCTTCACTAGGGTTTTGGGGGGGGGGGGGTTAGTTTTTTTTTTTCTTTTTAATGGTGGTTACTATGTGCCAGGCACCGTACTGAGCGCTGGGGTAGAATGAGCTACTCTTGTTTAGCTGTACCATCGATTAATTGCAGATTGCTTAATAGAGCTGGAAGATAAAATTCAGAATTGCCATTAGGAAGAGATGGTTAACCTAGAATAAACCACATTTCCGTTTCTTTTTTCCTTCAAATCCAAAATCCAGATGCCCGACGAGTAATCTTGCGCAGTTACGGCTCTGGCCACTGTAGACCCTCAGACTTTCCAATCCATGTAGTGCTTTCTTAACTTATTCCTGTCATTCAGGATTTTCAGTCATGGCCATCGAGGAAAACACCGTAAGCAATCCGATCGATCTTGCGCTCTCAGTCGAACGGGAAACGCAGGTGTTCTTTGATTTGTGGTGATGTGTACGGCCATCATAGTGTCTTGTAGTCTATAAAGTCCTTATGGGCAGGGATCGTCTAAACCAACTCTTTAGTACAGTGCTTGGCACACAGTTAAGCGCTCAAGAAATACCGTGGTTTTATTCACGGTCCAAGTTCCTACTCAGCCAAGGATCCGAGAATCCTACTTGATGGAGTCTTTGAAAGACAAAGGATTGACTTCTGAGCCCCCATCCAGTTAGTGGGTTTTTTTTTTCTCATTTTATCCTTTTTGCTTTTTCCCTCTCTCTTCTGATGTGGGTGTCTTGAACTTCCCACCTGCACTCTTCCTATACATGAAACTGCTCTTTCTCGCTGCGAATTTCCAGTTTCTGACTCAGACTCGCTTCATCAGGTGAAGCAAAACGAGTGACAAAAGCAGTTAGCTGTATTGTCTTCTAAGGCAGGGGAATATCTTTTGATGGAATATAGTTGGAGAGAGCTCACCCCAACCTCCAACACCCGGGGCAAATTTAAGGTGCTAAAGAGATGTCTGCTGTTCACTCCCTTCTCCGTGCCATCCCCAAACCGTAACTTATCTTTACAGTTCTGATAAGAGCCAGCTCCTCCTTGCAAGGAGGCATTTTTGATGAATTGTCGCGTGTGTTGATGAGTAATAGAAATGGACAACCATTATGTATTCCTCTTATCGTAAGCTTTTGCCGATGTTAAATGGATTGCGTTGAAGCGTCTGTAGAGTTTAAAGAATCCAGTATATCGATTGTAACGAATGATGGAAAAATGTCTGAAGGAATCTTTCTCTGTAAAAGCTTGTATCTGTATGTAAAATGGCCCTTCACTGTGTCCCAGTTGAGTTTTGCAAGCGCCTCTTTTGGCGTCGCCCAGTCCCAGTTCCTGCTGTTACCAGTGGAAGAGGTGGCCGGGTTAGTAGATGCACAGTCACAGAGTAGGTACCCTCCCTTTAACAATGCTTTTTGAGGTTGCTGCTCCCATCAATCTGCTTAGTAAAAATAGCTCATCTTGGTAAGTTGTTTCGACTTCACCAGGACCTGAAGAAGAGGCAGAAAAACCTGTGAAAACTAAGACTGTTTCTTCCAGTAATGGAGGGGAAAGTTCGAGTCGCAGCACAGAAAAGCGATCAGCTGAAGAAGAAGCCGAAGACTTCTCCACAAAGCCCGCAAAAATCTCCAAGTTTGGATTTGCCATAGGTAGTCAGACGACAAAGAAAGCACCGGTCATATCCATCAAACTTGGAGCAAGCGTAAGTTCCCGCTCTGGAGTTGGTGATTTTTATCGAAGGCGAGGTGGGGGTCCGAGGGGAGGGGATGTTGTTATCGGCGGAGTAAAAAAAAAATAACGAAGCGCCTCCGTTTTGTCCAAGATGCGGCCCGTATGCTTCCATAGGCCTGTTGGGAAGGATCTGCGGGAGAGATGGATTGCCGTGGGAATCTTGGGGGTGATCGAGGGGTGTGTAGCGAGGGGACTGCGTGTGAAGGTTACTTAGGGAATCAAAGGGGGAGAGAACTCTTTCGCAGGGTGACTTTCGCTTTAAGTCTGTCAGTCACCCGGGGCATCGAGTGAGAGGCCGGGTGAGACTTAGACGTGAGCCCCGCCTTCACGGGATTCACGATCTGAGCGAGCACTGCAACCTTTCCGCGAGGACGGTTTACTAGTCCACGAAGCGGGGTTACAATTTTGAGGACTCAGTTGGCTTCTTTGGCAGTACCGCTTCCTTTTCCCGATACCCGTGGTCCGTGTATAGTTTTAAATAGTCGGCCTCCACGTGGGTTGATTGATTTCCCACTGGGTTAGTATTCCAGTACTTCTCCTTGATCTCAGCTCGGGGACCTGAGCCCCCTCGGCCCCCAAACCCATTCTGACAACGGTAGGCGCCCAACTGGGCGAGGCCCGGCGCTGGCTCTGGTCCCACCCGCCTCCGATCCTGTAGTGCCCCGGGGGAGAGCTGACGGGGCTGGCACCGGCCGTGGCTGCCCCGGTAAGCTTCTGGTGCCCAGACCGTCCGTTGCTCCCAGATAAGGGGCACTCGTGAAAAAATAACAGCCCTTTTAAGTCCTAGGCCCTCTCACCCACTGCAGTTGAAGGGATTTTTCAGCATCTGTCTCCTTGATCCCGTCAGGCGGACCACGTGGGTGGAAGGCGACGTTCCCGATTCAAAGGCCTTTTCGGGTCGACCCCCCCCGCAAGTCCCATAACCATCGGCAGAGCCAAAACCAGCAGCAGGTGGTATTTACCGAGCGCTTACTATGTGCAGAGCACTGTACGGAGCGCTGTTGGGAGAGTACAACAGAACAGAGTTAGCAGGCACGTCCCGTGCCCAAAATGGGCTTACGGACTAGAGGGACATTAATAGGAATAATTTACAAAGTAGCGCTCAGCATTCCCTCCTTCCCGCCGGCTTCCCTAGTGGACCGGATGCCACCCCCCTGAATCGCAAGGTAGGGGCTATTTGAAAGATGCCGTATCCATGGAGGGAGACGGGTTCTGCCCCGTCAGCCCACCACCCCTTCCCCATCACCCTGCTCGCCTAGCCTCGGTTTTCAAGAATACTTCAAAGATGGGTTGCACGCTTGGCTGCCTCTAAAATAAAGGAACGGATGCGGCCAGCCGCCGTTCACCTCTTCGAGACCCGGGAGCCCCAAGCTTAAGAGTTGGTACGCTCAACGCAGAACCTGACCGATCCAAGCTGGGGTCGAGATGGCTTGGAGGTGGAAGTCTCTGCTAGAAAAAATTGGAAAGTGAGAGCAGCTCAGAACGTCCTACGCTGATACTCTGAACTTTTAGAGTAGCGCTGAACCTTCAGCGCTTAAAAGAGTGCTTTGCACATAGTAAGCACTTAATAAATGCCCTCATTATTATTATTATTTTAGGACCAGGCTCAAGTTTTCAGTGAGTCCCCGGAGGCAATAAAAAACAGATTGCTTTAAAATGCACTTTTCGGGGTCTAAATCTTGCCATTGATTTTTTTTTTAATGGTATTTAGGCGCTTATTGTAAGCGCCGGGGGAGATACGAGCGCATCGGTTGGGACACAGTCCCCGTCCCGTCTGGGGCTCACAGCCAAGTAGGAGGAGAACAGATATCGAATCTCTGTTTCTCAGTTGAGGAAACCGAGGTACGGAGAGGTGAGGTGACTTGCCCAAGGTCGAACGGCAGGCAGGTGGCGGAGGCGGAATTGGAAATCGGGTCCTTTGGCTCCCAGACCTGTGCTCTCTTCCCTAGGCCACACTGCTTCCCCACAGTAGTCTACTAGTGGATTGTTTTATTTTTTATTGTGACTCGGTACGTTTTTCCCTTCCGCAGAAGCCTAAAGAACCCGTTCCAACTCTTGCCCCGAAAACTCTATCAGTAGCAGCAGTTTTCAATGAAGATGATGATGTAAGTCGATGCGGTCTTGACGATCGCTCTGATTTTTAATGCCTCGAGTGACAGAACGACCCTTGCCCTGTCAGGTTGGGGTTTTAATAGGCCCTTCTTCGGCAGCCAGGTATCCCGCCCTACCCAGCCGATCCGGCCCACCTCTCCCATCCCCTGCGAGCAGGAGCAGCCCCGGCTGTCCCTGACCGCGGCGTGGAGAAACTGTAGCTGGGTGATCGTGTTTAGTAAATGGGATTGATTGTGGGTGTCCATTAAGCGCTGAATACTTGTGCGCTTAGCGCGGTGCTTTGCACACGGTAAGCGCTCAGTAAATACAATTTGAATGAAAGGTGTCCACGCGTACTCCAGGCCTAAGGAGGATAAAGTAACAAGCCATCCAAAATTAAAGCAGCATCCCAAAAGCTGGCCAAATCAGAAATCTAATCCTTTCCATCAGCAGACCCCGACTTGACTCCTACTGCCGTTGTTTTGAGTCCAGCGGACCTTTAGTCGTGGATGATGGGGGCTTGTTACTGCCCAGTCGTTGTTGGAAATCTTCCACCCCTGCCGTCATTCATTCAATCGTATGTATTGAGCGCTTACTGTGTGCAGAGCACTGTACTAAGCGCTTGGGAACTACAAGTTGGCAACATATAGAGACGGTCGCTGCTCAACAGTGGGCTCACAGTCCCAGAGAGAGTGGCTTTCCCACTTGAAGAGGCAGGGCATAGATTTACCTGGGTAAAAAAAATCCTCTTAGAGGGGGAGCGACATCAGTTTAGCAAAGAGGCCGGAAGTGGATGGAGGCGAACGCTCCTTCAGGGACAGGGTGGTCATCTGATTGACTCCGAAAATGCACTGGAGTTCACAAGGTCAGGGAAGGTGAGCTTGACACCTTGGTATGCCTCCGGTTTGGGTGACCGATTTCCTCTTGGGCCACCGTCTACGGCAAGGCACGCTGACCTCAGTTGGGGTTGGATCCCGCCTAACGCTGCCGTAAACTATAAGCGCGATGAGTAGACTGCCCTATAGACCAATCCTTTTTGCAGTCGGGCGCGTGAGTATATGTGTGAATGTTGCGATTTTTACTGGAGCCTCTCTCTCACCTATAAATTGCGTGTGCTCGGTGAGACCGCTCTGTATGACATTATATAGGGTACGTTATAGGTAATGTGACTAGTGGGAAGGTAGAGCGTACGTACTTATCGCATAACATCTATCCTTTGTCTCTAATATTCAGAGTGAGCCGGAGGAAATGCCTCCAGAAGCCAAGATGCGCATGAAGAACATTGGAAGGTATGATTTTTTTCGGTCACTCGACTTTCGAACGAGGTTTGGAGGAACAGCCTTGTACGTGCTGTAGAACTGAGGTAGAGGTAGATGAGAATCGTTGGAAAAGTGATTTGCCCATCTTGAAATATCGTTAGGGATCCCTCTTACTCCCAGTCAAGTTCTAGCATTTATTGTTGCCGAACGCCCGCCTTCCTTCTCAGTTCTGACCTTGGTCTTCCGATTCTTTTTCTACTTCGTTCTTTGCGACACACGATCCTCCCCTTATTCCCTTTAGCACCTTACTTGCTTGACAAGGGAGTTGGACGGGTGGCTAATTTTCTTCCCTCTCCTGTCACGCTTCTTCAGTATCCCTCTCCCAAAGCATGACAGGCCAGAGGGGAAGGCGGTAGTGATTTGTGTCTTCCTTTTGCCTGGCCACCCGAGTCAGAATTCCTGAATGCAGGTGCTAATCGTGGTGTGTCTTAGGGGCTTACTATGTGCTAAGTGCTGAGGTACCATCCGTTCGGATCAGACACAATCCCAGTTTAGCCTAAATGGTGGAGGACACAGCGAATCCCCATTTTTCCAGACTGGGGAAAGGAGGCCCAGAGAATTCAAGTGACTTGGCCTCAGCCGTAGTGCAGGAAAGAGCCAGGAGCTGGGAATAAAACCCAGAAATCCTGACTCGCAAACGTGCTTTTTACGCCAAGCCATGTTGCTTCTGTAGAACACAAAGTCTCTCCCACTGAGACTCTTTACCGTTTTTAGCGCTTTAAGAACACATCCATATTTCTGGAGCCTTTAGCAGCTGATCCATCACAAAACCAACGTTTACCGGAGCGGAGACACTTGGCGATTTCCAAGGTTTCTGACCCCGTAGAGCACAAAGTCTCTCCCGCTGAGACTCTTTACTGTTCTTAGTGCTTTAAGAAAACATCCATATTTCTGGAGCCTTTATCAGCTCATCCATCACAAAACCAAAGTTTCCCGGAGTGGAGACACTTGGCGATTTCCAAGGTTTCTGACCCCGTAGAGCACAAAGTCTCTCCCGCTGAGACTTTTTACCGTTCTTAGCGCTTTAAGAAAACATCCATATTTCTGGAGCCTTTAGCAGCTCATCCATCACAAAACCACAGTTTACCAGAGCGGAGACACTTGGCGATTTCCAAGGTTTCTGACCCCATAGGGATGTAATGCTGGAGCCCCCCGGTTTGGCCACCTCAGCCTGATCGCCCTTGCTGATTCCTAAGGGGTAGGTGTGGCCAGGGTCAGGCGTTTCTTGGCATTCTGTGGCGATAGGGAGTAGAAAATACTAGGGAAGAGCTCTTTAAAAAAAACACAAAACGATGTAAAAAAATCCGCTCTGGTTGCGTCAAAACTTCCGATTTTTCCCAAAAGGCTTTAAATGGCCAGAAAATACCATGGAAACCTGCCCTAGAAACAATTTTTGGCCGCGGCCACGGGAAGTGGAAGCATTTTTAGCAGCACATCACCGATCGATCCTCCCCTCCCAAAGCGTGCCAGGATCCACGCCGTTGCAAGTGACCTCTTAGCGGGATCCCAGGGTTTCTAATGTTTTCCAAGACCTACCAGGAAAGAATTTTCTGGTACAACAGACAAGCGCGTCCTCAGGATAGGATATGGCAGGGGATGCTTTTCTAGCGGGGATAACTCCTCTTAGTCTGACACAAATGATGGTTTCCCCAGACTGAGCCCCTTCCTTCCTCTCCCCCTCGTCCCCCCTCCATCCCCCCCATCTTACCTCCTTCCCTTCCCCACAGCACCTGTATATATGTATATATGTTTGTACATATTTATTACTCTATTTTACTTGTACATATCTATTCTATTTATTTTATTTTGTTAGTATGTTTGGTTTTGTTCTCTGTCTCCCGCCTCAACGGCCGATTCCCCCCGAGACCCTTCGAAACACCTCCCTCCCCTCCACCCCCGGCCTATTTTCGATTGCAAAATGTACCCGGACCGTGAGCCCCATACAGGAGAAGGGACCGTTCCCACCCCGGCGCTTAGAAAAGTGCTCCTAGTAAGCACTTAACATACTATTTAAAAAAAATGCAGGGAAATGTTCATCTCTTAGCAAAAAAGCTACGCATGGAAATGTAAATTTGGTAGGTCCTATGGGATGGAATTATTCGGGTCGTCAAAATATTAGTTTGCAAAATATTTCAAGACGACCCCAGTTTGGGGATCTTCTTCTGGGCGTCTTGAAAGGCGTATCAGATTTGACGGCGGATTATTTGGAGCCCCCCAAAACAAGCTCCTTAGCACATCCTTGAAGGAGAAGCAGCGTGGCTCAGTGGAAAGAGCCCGGGCTTTGGAGTCAGAGGTCATGGGTTCGAATTCCCGGCTCTGCCCGTTGTCAGCTGGGTGACTTTGGGCAAGTCACTTCACTTCTTAGGGCCTCAGTGACCTCATCTGGAAAATGGGGATGAAGACTGTGAGCCCCTCGTGGGACAACCTGATTACCTTGTATCTACCCCAGCGCTTAGAACAGTGCTTTGCACCTAGTAAGCGCTTAACAAATACCAACATTATTATTATTATCAAATTTCACGGCGGGTTATTTGGACCCCCCGCAAAAACAAGCTCCTTAGCACATTCTTTAAGGAGAAGCAGCGTGGCTCAGTGGAAAGAGCCCGGGCTTTGGAGTCAGAGGTCATGGGTTCGAATCCCCGGCTCTGCCAATTGTCAGCTGGGTGACTTCGGGCAAGTCACTTCACTTCTTAGGGCCTCAGTGACCTCATCTGGAAAATGGGGGTTAAGACTGTGAGCCCCACATGGGACAACCTGATGACCTTGTAAATTCCCCAGCGCTCGGAACAGTGCTCCGCACATAGTAAGCGCTTAATAAATGCCATCATTATTATTATTATTATTTTCCAGGGGTTTTTTCTCCTAATTTTTCCTTCTTTCTTAAACCAATAGAAGGTTTAGTCGGGAGGGTCCTTCCATCAGCCATTTGTGCCTGTCAGTAGACACCGAGCAGGCGATGCCTAAATTTCTCCACAGGCCCCTTTCCCCTTAGTGTCCGTATCAAAGTTAAGAAGAGTGAAAATGATGAAAGTTCGGGGTCTTTTCAGGCAGACGCCGAATGAATCTATTGGCTCATCATCAATCGTATTTATTGAGCGCTTACTGTGTGCAGGGCACTGGCTCGAGAGGAGATCTGTCACGGAGCAGATGTCTTCTATTTTCTCGAATTTGCTATCACATGGCAAGCTAGGAAGGCACAGACTTTCTCTTCAGACCCCTTTGCCAAACTACTGTCCTTCTTTCATGTAGTGAAATGTCCAGCCCCACGAGACGGCGTCTCTCAAAATGCTCGACACCACCATAAAATCTGCTTGCATTCTAGCACGAATGTGATACCAGAGTTCGGAGAGCTGAAGTGTGATAGCCCACCGTGATTTATTTCACCCTAACCTTAGTTCCAGACTTGCTCGTGACGCTGGAAGGATGAATACAGGCTTCGGCCCGGCCTGTCACATGTCTTTTCGGCCCTAGGATTTCTTGGAAAATACGGTTTCTGTCGAGTCCGGTCTGATTTGGGGAAACTTCAGAGCGCAACCCACTTTTTTTTTAATGGTATTCAAGTGCTTACTCCGTGCCAGCTACTGTACAGAGCGCCTGTAACCCGGCCTGTCACGTGTCTTTTAGGCCCTAGGATTTCTTGGAAAATACCGTTTCTGTCGAGTCCAGTCTAGGGTGTTGGGATACCCTGATTTGGGGAAACTTCAAAGCGCAACCCACTTTTTTTTTTTATGGTATTCAAGTGCTTACTACGTGCCAGCTACTGTACGGAGCGCCTGTAACCCGGCCTGTCACGTGTCTTTTAGGCCCTAGGATTTCTTGGAAAATACCATTTCTGTCGAGTCCAGGCTAGGGTGTTGGGATACCCTGATTTGGGGAAACTTCAAAGCGCAACCCACTTTTTTTTTTTATGGTATTCAAGTGCTTACTACATGCCAGCTACTGTACAGGGTGCCTCTAACCCGGCCTGTCACATGTCTTTTAGGCCTAGGATTTCTTGGAAAATCCGTTTCTGTCGAGTCCAGTCTAGGGTGTTGGGATACCCTGATTTGGGGAAACTTCAAAGCGCAACCCACTTTTTTTTTTATGGTATTCAAGTGCTTACTACGTGCCAGCTACTGTACAGAGCGCCTGTAACCCAGTCTGTCACATGTCTTTTCGGCCCTAGGATTTTTTGGAAAATACGGTTTCTGTCTAGTCCAGTCTGATTTGGGGAAACTTCAGAGCACAACCCACTTTTTTTTTTATGGTATTCAAGTGCTTACTCCGTGCCAGCTACTGTACAGAGCGCCTGTAACCCGGCCTGTCACGTGTCTTTTAGGCCTGGGATTTCTTGGAAAATACCGTTTCTGTCGAGTCCAGTCCAGGGTGTTGTGATACCCTGATTTGGGGAAACTTCAAAGCGCAACCCACTTTTTTTTTTATGGTATTCAAGTGCATACTACGTGCCAGCTACTGTACAGAGCGCCTGTAACCCGGCCTGTCACGTGTCTTTTAGGCCTAGGATTTTTTGGAAAATACCGTTTTTGTCGAGTCCAGTCTAGGGTGTTGGGATACCCTGATTTGGGGAAACTTCAAAGCGCAACCCACTTTTTTTTTTTACGGTATTCAAGTGCTTACTACGTGCCGGCTACCGTACAGAGTGCCGGGGTAGATACAAAGTAATCAGGTTGGACACAGTCCGGGGCCTACCTGGGGCTCACGTTTTTACTCCCCATTTTACAGAGGAGATAACTGAGGCAGAGAAGTGAAGTCACTTGCCCAAGGTCAGATGGCAGAGTTGGAACCCAGGACCTCGTGATTCCCTCGCTCGTGCCCTGTCCGTTAGGCCACGCCGCTTCTCCCGTAGTTGGGAAAAACAGGAGTAGAGCATCTCACACCCCGATCGGTTGTTTTTTCCTTCCACGCCGAGTGGCCAGTGCTCTGCACATAGTAAGCGCTCAATAAATACGATTGATGATGATGATGATGGCCAGAAACGTGACCAGTCGCTCCTCTTTCGTATTTCAATAAAACAGGGACACCCCAACATCGGCAGGACCAAACTCCTTCAACAAGGGAAAACACGGATTTTCTGACAACCAGAAGCTCTGGGAACGAAATATCAAATCTCACCTTGGCAACGTCCACGACCAAGACGAAGACTAAAACGACGCGCTCGGAGGTTGGGGTGTGGGGGACGGGTGTGTGATGTTCAAGGAACCGTTTCCTCTTTTTTTTTCCTCTTTTTTTTTTTTTAAGAATGGTATGAGTATCTTTGGAGCCACTTTTTTTTTTTAAAAAAAAAGATCGAGTGGTACACTAATAAACAAGAGTTTGAAATTAGAGGTAATTTATGTTTTATATACAGATCTCGACATTTGCTAATTTTGTAGTTCCATGTGAGCAGCTTGAAAAGGTTACAGCGAATAAAGAAATCAGAAGTGGTACCTTTTTAAGAATCGATTATTTTTGTAGTCACATCGATTAGCACGGTGAGGGGGAGGAAAAAAGGTCACCGTCTCTAAGCGAGTTCAGACTGAAGGTCTAGATCCCTTTTAGCAGGCTTTTAACTCCCTCTTTTAGACTAGGAAAACGGCTCCCAAGAACAACTTTGAAAAGAGAGGAAAAGCTGCCTCGGGAGGGTAGTGTACCGAGGGTCTTGATGATCGGAAAATCCCCGAGACGGAGGAAAAAATCCGACTTCCCCCCCCGTCCCACCATGTGCTTTCAGTTGTTTTAATAGTTTTCAAAACTAGCGGTTACCTTTCTGTCGGTGGCTACAGAAGCTTGGCTCTTAAACGAAAGGCCCGGCGACCTGTTGGAAACTTTCCGTAAAGTGCTGAATATCCGATAAGGTTCATTTCACCCCATGAAACGGGGCTCTGGTCTTCTTCATTTTAGTCTTCAAAGAACATTATGAAGTAAGCTAGTATTTTAAGTGTGCTCCTTAATCATTGGTATTAACTAGTGCCTGTTAGCATTTTCCCTTCATCTAACCGAGGCAAATAGCAAGGAAGCCGGTTTATCCGTAGAAGGCCCCACCAAAAATAATTCAGCCGTGTGTATCGCACAAACATTATTTGGTTGAGTTTTGCTTCCAAAAGGAATAAAAGCCACATCAACCCCCCCTCCGCCCGCCGTTAATTTGTTATTCATAGGAACGTAAGATGCAGTTTTTCCCCCAGCCCACCGTACACTTTTTAATTACTGATTGGTTTGGAGGAGAAAGGTGGGGCCTGCCTGTATTTCTGGATAGAAATGCAATTGTCAGATCTGAAGTTTAGTCTCAGTATTGACTCCAACCCCCATTTAAAGCCCGTTTCAGGTATTGCAAACGCAAGGTGAGGGGGGGGAAAAGTGCATCTTTTTTTTATCTCTAGGAAAGAGCCGACCGCTTAGGCTCCGAGTTTAAGTTCTAAGATTTTTTTTGGTATTTTTGTATCGTGTGTGTAATCACCTTTACCTTCCTCCGAAGTACGATGCAGTCGGAACACCTGTACTAGTCTCTACGAGCTTTGTCATAAAACCTAACCCGTGTATGTTTTCTTGCAAATTTCAGTGCTGAATCTGAAGGCGGTTTCGGGCTGTCCTGTGGGTGACGGACGCCCGCTGAGGTAGATTAGGTGATTGTTCCGGAGAAGCGGCCCGGCTTGCTGTATATTCCCACCCCTCGTCCGGTTGCATTTATTAAGCCCCCAAGTAAAGCAGTGGATCTAGAACTCCCGAGGTCTCGTTTATGTCATTTCTTTCCACCCGCGCTGCGCGGGCAACCTCACTTGGTCAACCACGGTCAGAGGTTTCTGTACCCGAGAGGGGCGACCGGGACGAACGTCTTTGCTGAAACGTCAATAAACTTTGGTCAAGTAAAAGCGGCGGTCTCCGTTCTGGCTGGGAAGGTTCTCCGTCAGCGGCGACGAAAATCAGTCGAGCTTCTGCTGCGCACGGTGAGGTGAACGCCCCTGTCCACGTTGGGGGCTAATTGAGAGGCGGGGAGGGGTTTTTAAGCGGGTGGAGTTAGTTGGGCAGTGCGGTGTTCACTCATTCAGTCGTATTTATTGAGCGCCTACTGAGCACTGGGGAAGGACCGATCGGCAGCGGACAGGGACGGTCCCCACCCGCCGACGGGCTCGCAGACAAAACAAGCAGACGGGTGTCAGTGGCATCGGAATAAATAGAATCGTACCTACGTACACGTCATTAATAGGAGTAATAAATAGATACAAGGGCGATGGGGAGGAGGAGAGGAAAAAGGGGGATCAGTGTGGGAAGGCCTCCTGGAGGAGGTGAGCTCTCAGGAGGGCTTTGAAGGGAGCAAGAGAGATAGTTTAGGGGGAGGACGTGGGCTGGGCGAGAATGAGGCACGGAGAGATTAGCAGAGGAGTGGAGGCTCACAGTCTTAATCCCCATTTTCCAGATGAGGTCACTGAGGCCCTAAGAAGTGAAGTGACTTGCCCGAAGTCACCCAGCTGACAATTGGCAGAGCCGGGGATTCGAACCCATGACCTCTGACTCCAAAGCCCGGGCTCTTTCCACTGAGCCACGCTGCTTCTCCTTAAAGAATGTGCTAAGGAGCTTGTTTTTGCGGGGGGTCCAAATAACCCGCCGTGAAATTTGATAATAATAATAATGTTGGTATTTGTTAAGCGCTTACTGTGTGCAAAGCACTGTTCTAAGCGCTGGGGTAGATACAAGGTAATCAGGTTGTCCCACGAGGGGCTCACAGTCTTCATCCCCATTTTCCAGATGAGGTCACTGAGTGACACAAACAAGAGCGTTTCTGCACAAAGACGACCCGGGCAGCGGCGTGAAGTACAGACCGAAGCGGGGAGAGGCGGGAGGATGGAGATCGGAGAGGAGGCCGATGCAGTCACCCAGTCGGGATAGGGTGAGGGATTGAACGGAGAGGAAAGGGCGGGTGTCGCGGAGGTGAGACCGGCCAGGTTTTGGTGACGGATTGGATTCCGGCACTTAGAACGGCGCTTTGCACGTAGTAAGCGCTTAATAAATGCCATTATTATGTGAGGGGTGAACGAGAGAGTGGAGTCAATCAATCAATCGTATTTATTGAGCGCTTACTATGTGCAGAGCACTGTACTAAGCGCTTGGGAAGTACAAGTTGGCAACACATAGAGACAGTCCCTACCCAGCAGTGGGCTCACAGTCTAAAAGGGGGAGACAGAGAACAGAACCAAACATACCAACAAAATAAAATAAATAGGATAGAAATGTACAAGTAAAATAGAGTAATAAATATGTACAACCATATATCCATATATACAGGTGCTGTGGGGAAGGGAAGGAGGTAAGATGGGGGGGATGGAGAGGGGGACGAGGGGGAGAGGAGGGAAGGGGCTGAGTGTGGGAAGGCCTCCTGGAGGAGGTGAGCTCTCAGCAGGGCCTTGAAGGGAGGAAGAGAGCTAGCTTGGCGGATGGGCAGAGGGATTGGGGGCATTCCGGGCCCGGGGGAGGACGTGGGCCGGGGGTCGATGGCGGGACGGGTGAGAGCGAGGTACGGTGAGGAGATTAGCGGCGGAGGAGCGGAGGGCGCGGGCTGGGCTGGAGAAGGAGAGAAGGGAGGTGAGGTAGGAGGGGGCGAGGTGATGGACAGCCTTGAAGCCCAGGGTGAGGAGTTTCTGCCTGATGCGCAGATTGATCGGTAGCCATTGGAGGTTTTTGAGGAGGGGAGTCGAGGTTGCGGGCTCCTGAGACGGGATCACCGAATCCCAGGCCCGCGGGCGCGAGTCGGTAACCCTGCTGCAATGGTCATTCACCGTATCGCTCGTCAAGCAAAGTGTCTGGTGCCTAGCGAGAGAAGCCCCGTCCCCCCACTTTGGGTTCGGAGTCGTTTCCCTCCTCGGTATCGAACGCACCCCGCCTCCAAGCACAGCAGCCTAGTTCTTACTTGGAGGAGGTTCAAAGCCCGGAGGAAAATTCCGCAGGCGCCAGATCGCTGCCTTTGGACCCCGGACCAGGAGCCCTTTACTTGGTAACGTGTCTGGATTTCGGGCGGAGGTCCATTCATTCATTCAATCAATCGTATTTATTGAGCACTTACTGCGGGCGGAGCACTGGAGTGAGCGCTTGGGAAATACAAGTTGGCAACATTAGAGAGACGGTCCCTACCCAACAGTGGGCTCACAGCCTAGAAGACCGTCTAGAAGGCCCAATCAATCAATCAATCAATCAATCAATCGTATTTGAGCGCTTACTGCATGCAGAGCACTGGACTGAGCGCTTGGGAAATATACAAGTCGGCAACATAGACGGTCCCTACCCAACAACGGGCTCACAGCCTAGAAGACCGTCTAGAAGGCCCAATCAATCAATCAATCAAGCAATCAATCGTATTTATTGAGCGCTTACTGCGTGCGGAGCACTGGACTGAGCGCTTGGGAAATACAAGTTGGCAACATAGAGAGCCGGTCCCTACCCAACAACGGGCTCACAGCCTAGAAGACCGTCCAGAAGGCCCAATCAATCAATTAATCGTATTTATTGAGCGCTTACTGTGTGCAGAGCACTGTACTAAGCGCTTGGCAAGTTGGCAACACCCCGCTACTTGGCTATCCTAGAATCCCCCCCCAACCCCTCAATCTCAAGGGAAATGATTTTTTAGGAGGGAAAAACTCGGGATAAAGTTGTTTATTAACGGTACTTTATACAATTACCGACAATTGCAAAATATACACATTTACTGGAATACAGCATGGGCATTGTACTTCCCCGCAGAGGGAGTTTTCGGTTTTGTTTTTTTGGGGGAAGAGAAGCCCCGCAGGGTGTCCAGAGTTTAACTCTGCCAACACCGTAAATTCTGAGCCAGGTTTCATCTGGACGGCTCCGACATCGATCCCTTTGAGGCTGGATTTAGTTCCCACCCGACTAGAAAGGCACGCGACTCTAAATTTTACCTCCCGGCTCCGTCTTCGCCCGGGAGCACGGCAACGTCTCCGGTTCGAACGGAGCGAGACCCGAAGTGCGGGCACGGTTTCGGCTTTGCCGGAAAAAAGGAAAAAAAAAAAGGACAATCAACCGTACCAGAAATTGGGTCCTTCCTCTTACAAGAGTCTACTGCATTTTCACTCTTTCTTGAGCCCGTAATCGTGGGTTTCGTTTCCCTTTCTCCAAGCCACAAAGTCTAGTCACGAAGTAGCTTCCGAACGTTGTCAAATGCGGCTTTAATGAAGCTCTCAAAGCCGCTTGGTCCTTCACTGGGTACCAAAGGGATTAATCTAAAAGTCCTCTTTAAAAAAAAAAAAAAATTTGAGAAACAACGATAAAGACGTTTTTTAAAAAAAGGAAAAATGGCTCTCGGAAAAAAGCGTGGGTTTTTTTTTTCCAAGCTCACAGCATTTGTTTTTAAACCAGGTTGAGTCGCAACTACTTGGACGTCAGACTTGACGCTCCGCACGACGGATCAAACTGGGCCGCAGTTCCGATACTTCCAGGGAATTTTAAATTGTGCCCAACTCGGGGGCATCCTTAGCCCGGCTATTACATTTCACACGGGGGTTTAAGGGGAAAGTCGGACGCGGCGCGCGGGGCCGATTCCTACTTTCTCTTGGAGTTAAAGACGGAGAGTCCGGTGGCGAGCCGGCACGCCAAGGCGCCCCTTCTTTGTGCTCGCGACCGGCCGTAATTTACGCTTCGCGGGCGGACGCCCTAAAACCGGACGCTTAACGGGTACCGTTTTGGGTTATTTAAAGGAGACACCAGCTCACGTGGCTTCCCCACAGCGGGAAGGAGGGATTTTTTCAGCGTCACGCACGTCTGTCGGCTTCATTAAAGCAAAGACTTTTCCTTCTGACCCCGCGGGGCCAGAATTCCCCAACGGGATTTCCGGCGAGGGCCCCCGGGCCGAACAGACGAGACCCCCCCGTCGGCGTTCAGAAAACGTAGTGCCGACGACGGCGGCGGCTCCCGCCCCACGCACTCTCCCGGTTTCATCCCGCGCCCTCCTTCCGACCGGGGCTCTGGCAGCGTCGCGGCGCTCCGGGGTGGAAAGCGGGCCGGTCGATCTCCCATCGAGCCCTTCCGAACCCAGGGCGACGTTGGGCATATTCCACTATCCACTAGGTTACGACCGCGACGCTCAAAACGTCTTTCAAAAGCGGGGCCGGGGGGGAGAAGACGTCCACAGCCCAGAAGGGGTAACAGGTAACAACCCACCCCCGGGCACCCAAGACGGCCTCGAATCTACGGCCTCGACTCCCCCCGCTCCCTTGAACCCCCAGGGCCAAAAATACCATCCCAAACCCCGGCCTTTTTCCTTCCTTTCTTGCAACTGGGGCAAACGGAGGGTGTCTAACCTCCCTTTTTTTTTTTTCCTCTCTCACGAGACGGTCTCACCTCCGGCTTCTGAGAACAGAAGAGATCCGGGTAAAGCGTTGAGCCCGCTGTGGAGCCTCACTTGAACCCCGACGCCGGTCGGACCGGAAGCCACGCGCTGCCGAGTTCCTCGTTCGATCCCCTTTTTAAAAAAAGTCATTCCTTGAAAAAGAAAAAAGACGACGCCGTGATAGCGCCGTCCCGTAGTCGGTTTTCCCAGGCCGGGGTGGACCCGACCGGCGGGAAGGGGGTCCGGGGGCCGCCTGGCCGCCTTCACTCCGGGTCGGAGACGTGCGCCACCTCCACCTCCACCGTCCCGATGGCCTCGGCGACCTCGGCCACCTTCTGCTGGGCCAGGACGTAGTTGACCACCTGCATGATGCTCCGGTCGGAGAGCGTGGCCACCGAGGCGCCCTCCTCGGCGGCGGCGATGGCCTCCAGCCCGTCCCCCGTCACCACCACGGCCTCCACCTGGTGCGGCCCGCAGCCCTCGGGGGCCTGGACGTCGGCCGTCAGGATGCTGACGGCGTGCTCCACCTGGGTGCCCTGGTTGTGGAACTGGAGGGTGTCCTTCTCCAGCATGATCTTGCAGGGCACGTAGTCCCGGTGGCACCTGGTCATGTGCTTGCGCAGGGTCCGGGCGTCGATGTAGGCCTCGTTGCAGACGGGGCAGACGTAGGGCCTCTCGCCGGTGTGAGTCCTCACGTGGCGCTTCAGGGAGCGGGCGTCCGCCCAGGCCACGCCGCACGTCAGGCACTCGAAGGGCTTGACCCCTGCGGGCGGACACCAGCGGCCCGGGATCAGCCTCCCCAACCGCCCCGGGCGGCCCCCCGTACGACCGCAAAAGTCGCCTGCCAAAAAACGGGGAGGCGGCGGGGGTCCGAACCGTCAGGAGAAGTAGAATCGGAGCTGTACGCGCGTCATTAATAAAATAAATAGAGCAGAAACACGGACAAGCCCGCTATATGTTGCCAATTTGTACTTCCCAAGCGCCTAGTACAGTGCTCTGCACCCAGTGAGCGCTCAATAAATACGATCGATGATGATAGGGTATTAAATCTGTACAGATATCTACAAGTGCCGTGGGGAGGGAACATGGAATGATAATAATGACGGCGCCTGTTACGCGCCTCGGTAATAAAATAGAGTAGAAATACGGACAAGCCCGCTGTTGGGCAGGGACCGTCTCTATATGTTGCCACTTTGTACTTCCCAAGCGCCTAGTACAGTGCTCTGCACCCGGGAAGCGCTCAATAAATACGATCGATGATGATAGGGTATTAAATCTGTACGGATATCTACAAGTGCCGTGGGGAGGGAACATGGAATGATAAAAATGACGGCGCCTGTTACGCGCCTCGGTAATAAAATAGAGTAGAAATACGGACAAGCCCGCTGTTGGGCAGGGACCGTCTCTATATGTTGCCACTTTGTACTTCCCAAGCGCCTAGTACAGTGCTCTGCACCCGGGAAGCGCTCAATAAATACGATCGATGATGATAGGGTATTAAATCTGTACAGATATCTACAAGTGCTGTGGGGAGGGAATATGGAATGATAATAATGACGGCGTCTGTTAAGCGCATCAGTAATAAAATAGAGTAGTAAACACGGATAAGCCCGCTGTTGGGTAGGGACCGTCTCTATATGTTGCCACTTTGTACTTCCCAAGCGCTCAATAAATACGATCGATGATGATAGGGTATTAAATCTGTACAGATATCTACAAGTGCTGTGGGGAGGGAATATGGAATGATAATAATGACGGCGTCTGTTACGCGCATCAGTAGTAAAATAAATAGAGTAGTAAATACGGACAAGCCCGCTGTTGGGCAGGGACTGTCTCTATATGTTGCCACTTTGTACTTCCCAAGCGCCTAGTACAGTGCTCTGCACCCGGGAAGCGCTCAATAAATACAATTGATGATGATAGGGTATTAAATCTGTACAGATATCTACAAGTGCTGTGGGGAGGGAATATGGAATGATAATAATGACGGCGCCTGTTACGCGCCTCGGTAATAAAATAGAGTAGAAATACGGACAAGCCCGCTGTTGGGCAGGGACCGTCTCTATATGTTGCCACTTTGTACTTCCCAAGCGCCTAGTACAGTGCTCTGCACCCGGGAAGCGCTCAATAAATACGATCGATGATGATAGGGTATTAAATCTGTACAGATATCTACAAGTGCTGTGGGGAGGGAATATGGAATGGTAATAATGACGGCGCCTGTTACGCGCATCAGTAATAAAATAAATAGAGTAGTAAATACGGACAAGCCCGCTGATGGGTAGGGACCGTCTCCATATGTTGCCACTTTGTACTTCCCAAGCGCTCAATAAATACGATTGATGATGATAGGGTATTAAATCTGTACAGATATCTACAAGTGCTGTGGGGAGGGAATATGGAATGATAATAATGACGGCGTCTGTTACGTGCATCGGTAATAAAATAGAGTAGAAATACGGACAAGCCCGCTGTTGGGTAGGGACCGTCTCTATATGTTGCCACTTTGTACTTCCCAAGCGCTCAATAAATACGATCGATGATGATAGGGTATTAAATCTGTACAGATGATATCTACAAGTGCTGTGGGGAGGGAATATGGAACGATAATAATGACGGCGTCTGTTACGTGCATCAGTAATAAAATAGAGTAGAAAATATGGACAAGCCCGCTGTTGGGTAGGGACCATCTCTATAAGTTGCCAATTTGTACTTCCCAAGCGCTCAGTACAGTGCTCTGCACCCGGGAAGCGCTCAATAAATACAATTGATGATGATAGGGTATTAAATCTGTACAGATATCTACAAGTGCTGTGGGGAGGGAATATGGAATGATAATAATGACGGCGCCTGTTACGTGCCTCGGTAATAAAATAGAGTAGAAATACGGACAAGCCCGCTGTTGGGTAGGGACTGTCTCTATATGTTGCCACTTTGTACTTCCCAAGCGCCTAGTACAGTGCTCTGCACCCGGGAAGCGCTCAATAAATACAATTGATGATGATAGGGTATTAAATCTGTACAGATATCTACAAGTGCTGTGGGGAGGGAATATGGAATGATAATAATGACGGCGCCTGTTACACGCATCAGTAATAAAATAGAGTAGAAATACGGACAAGCCCGCTGTTGGGCAGGGACTGTCTCTATATGTTGCCACTTTGTACTTCCCAAGCGCCTAGTACAGTGCTCTGCACCCGGGAAGCGCTCAATAAATACGATTGATGATGATAGGGTATTAAATCTGTACAGATATCTACAAGTGCTGTGGGGAGGGAATATGGAATGATAATAATGACGGCGTCTGTTACGCGCATCAGTAATAAAATAAATAGAGTAGTAAATACGGACAAGCCCGCTGATGGGTAGGGACCGTCTCCATATGTTGCCACTTTGTACTTCCCAAGCGCTCAATAAATACGATTGATGGTGATAGGGTATTAAATCTGTACAGATATCTACAAAGTGCTATGGGGAGGGAATATGGAATGATAATAATGACGGCGTCTGTTACGCGCATCAGTAGTAAAATAAATAGAGTAGTAAATACGGACAAGCCCGCTGTTGGGCAGGGACTGTCTCTATATGTTGCCACTTTGTACTTCCCAAGCGCCTAGTACGGTGCTCTGCACCCGGGAAGCGCTCAATAAATACGATCGATGATGATAGGGTATTAAATCTGTACAGATATCTACAAGTGCTGTGGGGAGGGAATATGGAACGATAATAATGACGGCGTCTGTTACGTGCATCAGTAATAAAATAGAGTAGAAAATATGGACAAGCCCGCTGTTGGGTAGGGACCATCTCTATAAGTTGCCAATTTGTACTTCCCAAGCGCTTAGTACAGTGCTCTGCACCCAGGAAGCGCTCAATAAATACGATCGATGATGATGGGGTATTAAATCTGTACAGTTATCTACAAGTGCAATGGGGAGGGAATATGGAATGATAATAATGACGGCGTCTGTTACGTGCATCGGTAATAAAATAGAGTAGAAATACGGACAAGCCCGCTGTTGGGTAGGGACCGTCTCTATATGTTGCCACTTTGTACTTCCCAAGCGCTTAGTACAGTGCTCTGCACCCGGTGAGTGCTCAATAAATACGATTGATGATGATAGGGTATTAAATCTGTACGGATATCTACACATGCTGTGGGGAGGGAATATGGAATGATAATAATGACGGCGCCTGTTACGCGCCTCGGTAATAAAATAGAGTAGAAATACGGACAAGCCCGCTGTTGGGCAGGGACCGTCTCTATATGTTGCCACTTTGTACTTCCCAAGCGCCTAGTACAGTGCTCTGCACCCGGGAAGCGCTCAATAAATACGATCGATGATGATAGGGTATTAAATCTGTACAGATATCTACAAGTGCTGTGGGGAGGGAATATGGAATGATAATAATGACGGTGTCTGTTAAGCGCATCAGTAATAAAATAGAGTAGAAATACGGACAAGCCCGCTGTTGGGTAGGGACCATCTCTATAAGTTGCCAATTTGTACTTCCCAAGCGCTCAGTACAGTGCTCTGCACCCAGGAAGCGCTCAATAAATACGATCGATGATGATAGGGTATTAAATCTGTACAGATATCTACAAGTGCTATGGGGATGGGGAGGGGAGGGAATATGGAATGATAATAATGATGGCATCTGTTACGCGCTTCTAAGTGCTTAAGAGGAAAACCCGTAAGATGGGGATCACGACCGTGAGCCCCACGTGGGACAACCTGATAATCATAATAATAATAACGACCGCATTTATTAAGCGCTTACTACATGCCAAGCACTGTTTTAAGCGCCAGAGAGGTGTCCCACGAGGGGCTCACAGTCTCAATCCCCATTTTACAGATGAGGGAAATGAGGCCCAGAGAATAATAATAATAATAATGATGATGGCATTTATTAAGCGCTTACTATGTGCCAAGCACTGTTCTAAGCGCCGGGGAGGTGTTACAAGGTGATCAGGTTGTCCCATGGGGGGCTCGCAGTCTCAATCCCCATTTTACAGATGAGGGAACTGAGGCCCAGAGAATAATAATAATAATAATAATGACGGTGGCATTTATTAAGCGCTTACTACGTGCCAAGCGCTGTTCTAAGCGCTGGGGAGGTGTTACAAGGTGATCAGTTGTCCCACAGGGGGCTCGCAGTCTCCATCCCCATTTTCCGGATGAGGGAACTGAGGCCCAGAGAAGAAGTGAAGTGACTGGCCCAAAGTCACACAGCTGACAACTGGCGGAGCCGGGATTTGAACCCCTGGCCTCTGACTCCAAAGCCCACGCCCTTCACCTCGTATCTACCCTGGCGCTTAGAACAGTGCTCGGCACATAGTAAGCGCTTAATAAATGCCGTCATTATCATTATTATGATTATCGGGTTGTCCCACGTGGGGCTCACGGTCGAGATCCCCATCTTACGGGTTTTCCTCTTAAGCGCTTACAAGCGCGTAACAGATGCCATCATTATTATCATTACATATTCCGGGACTGAGCCCCCTTTTCCCTCCCCTCCCCTCCCCATCCCCACAGCACTTGTAAATATTTGTACAGATTTAATACTCTATTCTACTTGTACATATTTCCTACTCTATTTTATTGATGTGCACATAGCTCTAATTCTACTTATTCTGTATATACCTGTATAGATTTAATACTCTATTCTACTTGTACATATTTCCTACTCTATTTTATTCATGATGTGCATATAGCTCTAATCTACTTATTCTGTATATATCTGTATAGATTTAATACTCTATTCTACTTGCACATACTTCCTACTCTATTTTATTAATGATGTGCATATAGCTCTAATTCTACTTATTCTATATACATTTGTATAGATTTAATACTCTATTCTACTTGTACATATTTCCTACTCTATTTTATTAATAATGCGCATATAGCTCTAATTCTACTTATTCTGTATATATCTGTATAGATTTAATACTCTACTCTATTTGTACATATTTCCTACTCTATTTTATTAATGATGTGCATATAGCTCTAATTCTACTTATTCTGTATATATTTGTATAGATTTAATACTCTATTCTACTTGTACATATTTCCTACTCTATTTTATTCATGATGTGCATATAGCTCTAATTCTACTTATTCTGTATAGATCTGTATAGATTTAATACTCTATTCTACTTGTACATATTTACTACTCTATTTTATTAATGATGCGCATATAGCTCTCATTCTACTTATTCTGTCTATATTTGTATAGATTTAATGCTCTATTCTACTTGTACATATTCACTACTCTATTTTATTAATGATGCGCATATAGCTCTCATTCTACTTATTCTGTCTATATTTGTATAGATTTAATACTCTATTCTACTTGTACGTATTTCCAACTCTATTTTATTAATGATGCGCATATAGCTCTAATTCTACTTATTCTGTATATATCTGTATAGATTTAATACTCTATTCTACTTGTACGTATTTCCTACTCTATTTTATTAATGATTTGCACATAGCTCTAATTCTACTTATTCTGTATATACCTGTATAGATTTAATATTCTATTCTACTTGTACGTATTTCCTACTCTATTTTATTCATGATGTGCATATAGCTCTAATTCTACTTATTCTGTATATATCTGTACAGATTTAATACTCTATTCTACTTGTACATATTTCCTACTCTATTTTATTCATGATGTGCATACAGCTCTAATTCTACTTATTCTGTATATATTTGTACAGATTTAATACTCTATTCTACTTGTACATATTTCCTACTCTATTTTATTCATGATGTGCATATAGCTCTAATTCTACTTATTCTGTATATATTTGTATAGACTTAACACTCTATTCTACTTGTCCATATTTACTACTCTATTTTATTAATGATGTGCATATAGCTCTAATTCTACTTATTCTGTATAGATCTGTATAGATTTAATACTCTATTCTACTTGCACATACTTCCTACTCTATTTTATTAATGATGTGCATATAGCTCTAATTCTACTTATTCTATATACATTTGTATAGATTTAATACTCTATTCTACTTGTACATATTTCCTACTCTATTTTATTAATGATGCGCATATAGCTCTAATTCTACTTATTCTGTATATATCTGTACAGATTTAATACTCTATTCTACTTGTACATATTTCCTACTCTATTTTATTCATGATGTGCACACAGCTCTAATTCTACTTATTCTGTATATATTTGTACAGATTTAATACTCTATTCTACTTGTACATATTTCCTACTCTATTTTATTCATGATGTGCATATAGCTCTAATTCTACTTATTCTGTATATATTTGTATAGACTTAATACTCTATTCTACTTGTCCATATTTACTACTCTATTTTATTAATGATGTGCATATAGCTCTAATTCTACTTATTCTGTATATATCTGTATAGATTTAATACTCTATTCTACTTGTACATATTTACTACTCTATTTTATTAATGATGTGCATATAGCTCTAATTCTACTTATTCTGTATATATCTGTACAGATTTAATACTCTATTCTACTTGTACATATTTCCTACTCTATTTTATTCATGATGTGCATACAGCTCTAATTCTACTTATTCTGTATATATTTGTACAGATTTAATACTCTATTCTACTTGTACATATTTCCTACTCTATTTTATTCATGATGTGCATATAGCTCTAATTCTACTTATTCTGTATATATTTGTATAGACTTAACACTCTATTCTACTTGTCCATATTTACTACTCTATTTTATTAATGATGTGCATATAGCTCTAATTCTACTTATTCTGTATATATCTGTATAGATTTAATACTCTATTCTACTTGTACATATTTCCTACTCTATTTTATTCATGATGTGCATACAGCTCTAATTCTACTTATTCTGTATATATCTGTACAGATTTAATACTCTATTCTACTTGTACATATTTCCTACTGTATTTTATTAATGATGTGCATATAGCTCTAATTCTACTTATTCTGTATATATTTGTATAGATTTAATACTCTATTCTACTTGTACATATTTCCTACTCTATTTTATTAATGATGTGCATATAGCTCTAATTCTACTTATTCTGTATATATCTGTATAGATTTAATACTCTATTCTACTTGTACGTATTTCCTACTCTATTTTATTAATGATTTGCACATAGCTCTAATTCTACTTATTCTGTATATACCTGTATAGATTTAATACTCTATTCTACTTGTACCTATTTCCTACTCTATTTTATTCATGATGTGCATATAGCTCTAAGTCTACTTATTCTGTATATATTTGTATAGATTTAATACTCTATTCTACTTGTACATATTCACTACTCTATTTTATTAATGATGTGCATATAGCTCTAATTCTACTTATTCTGTATATATCTGTACAGATTTAATACTCTATTCTACTTGTACATATTTCCTACTCTATTTTATTCATGATGTGCACATAGCTCTAATTCTACTTATTCTGTCTATATCTGTACAGATTTAATACTCTATTTTACTTGTCCATATTTACTACTCTATTTATTTTATTAATGATGCGCATACAGCTCTGATTCCACTTCTTCTGACGGTTCCGGACCCCGTCTCCGTGTTTGGTTTTGTCGTCCGCCTCCCCATTCCAGACCGTGAGCCCGCTGGTGGGTCGGGACCGTCTCTAGATGTTGCCGACTACTTCCCAAGCGCTTAGCGCAGTGCTCTGCACACAGCAGGCGCTCGATAAATACGGCTGAATGAATGAATGAATGAACTAGATGCCCAAGCGCTTGGTGCGGTGCTCTGCACACAGCAAGCGCTCGATAAATACGACTGAATGAATGAGCGGACTAGATGTTGCCGACTACTTCCCAAGCGCTTGGCGCGGTGCTCTGCCCACAGTAAGCGCTCGATAAATACGATTGATTGATTGATTGACTGATTGATTGATTATAGTTACCCTCGTGGTTGTTCATGTGCCTTCTGTATTCCCGCAGTTGGGTGAACCTTCTTCCGCACTGGTCGCAAACCCGTTCTAGGTTCTGCTTTGCTCTCCCTTTCTTCCCGTGCGTGGCCTTTTTCACGTGCCGGCGATACAAGGCCTTCTCGTAGAACTCCTTGCCGCACACGTTACATCTGAAAGGCATTTGTTGAAAACAAAAAATGACAGCAACCGAAACACGTCCCTTCGGTTCTCGCGCCTCCCTCGAGTCGGCGTCTTAGCAACGGAACGGCTTCTGGGGCGTTTGGGATGCAAGTATTAAGACTAAAGACGGATCCCACCGGGGAGCAAGAGCGAAGAAGGCACCTCTGAGTCCGTCCATTCATTCATTCATTCATTCGATCGTATTTATTGAGTGCTTACTGGGTGCAGAGCATCATCATCATCATCAATCGTATTTATTGAGCGCTTACTATGTGCAGAGCACCGTACCAAGCGCTTGGGAAGGACAAGAATAGAGACAGTCCCTACCCAACAGTGGGCTCACTGCATTGTGAGCCCACTGTTGGGTAGGGACTGTCTCTATATCATCATCAATCGTAGTTATTGAGCACTTACTATGGGCAGAGCACTGTGCTAAGCGCTTGGGAAGGACAAATTGGCAACATATAGAGACAGTCCCTACCCAACAGTGGGCTCACGGTCTAAAAGAAAAATGGATCGAGCTCTGACTCTGCACATAGTAAGCGCTCAATAAATACGACTGATGATGGTTAAGCGCTTGGGAAGTACAAACTGGCAACATATAGAGACAGTCCCTACCCAACAGTGGGCTCACGGTCTAAAAGAAAAATGGATCGAGCTCTGACTCTGCACATAGTAAGCGCTCAATAAATACGACTGACGATGGTTAAGCGCTTGGGAAGTACAGGTTGGCAACATATAGAGACAGTCCCTACCCAACAGTGGGCTCACGGTCTAAAAGAAAAATGGATCGAGCTCTGACTCTGCACATAGTAAGCGCTCAATAAATACGATTGATGACGGTTAAGCGCTTGGGAAGTACAAATTGGCAACGTAATCCATAATCCGCCTCTGTACCTGAGGCGCAGAGAAGCTAAGCGGCTCGTCCGAGGTCACCCAGCAGATTAGAACCCCCGTCCTCCGACTCCCCGAGTCCGTGCTCTTTCCACTGGTTCAACGACTGACCGCCCACAACGGGCTTATAGTCTAGAGGGATGTGGGGTGCGCTCGGAGGGACACTCTAATATTTTATTAGTAATTAAATCATTTCTAAAGGAGACCAAATGACAGGGATCTCTGCTCTTGGCCGGGGATGGCGGGGCTGGAGGAGTCCCCGGGGGCTGGGGGAAGCTCTGATGGGGCCAAGTGGGGTCTTTTCGGAGGACGCAGCCACCCCGGGGCCCGGGCACAGAGTCAGAGGGTCCGGTCCTGGCCCGGCTCCCAGCGATCCCGTCTTTCCAGCCCCGCCGGTCCCCGAGGACCGTACGAAGGGCGGTGACCCGCCGGCCGGCCGGCCGGAGGGCGGGAAAACCGCCAAACGATTGAATGAATAAATGAATGAACTAGATGTTGCCGACTACTTCCCAAGCGCTTAGCGCAGTGCTCTGCACACAGCAACTGCTCGATAAATACGACCGAATGAGGCAGAAACTCCTCACCCTGGGCTTCAAGGCTGTCCATCCCCTCGCCCCTTCCTACCTCACCTCCCTTCTCTCCTTCTACTGCCCAGCCCGCACCCTCCGCTCCTCCACCACTAATCTCCTCACCGTACCTCGCTCTCACCCGTCCCGCCATCGACCCCCAGCCCACGTCATCCCCCGGGCCTGGAATGCCCTCCCTCTGCCCCTCCGCCAAGCTCGCTCTCTTCCTCCCTTCAAGGCCCTGCTGAGAGCTCACCTCCTCCAGGAGGCCTTCCCAGACTGAGCCCCTTCCTTCCTCTCCCCCTCGTCCCCCTCTCCATCCCCCCCATCTTACCTCCTTCCCTTCCCCACAGCACCTGTATATATGTATATATGTTTGTACACATTTACTACTCCATTCATTTTACTTGTACATATCTATTCTATCTATTTTATTTTGTTAGTATGTTTGGTTTTGTTCTCTGTCTCCCCCCTTTTAGACTGTGAGCCCACTGTTGGGTAGGGACTGTCTCTATATGTTGCCAACTTGTACTTCCCAAGCGCTTAGTACAGTGCTCTGCACATAGTAAGCGCTCAATAAATACGATTGATGATGAAACAAAGGAGGAACGTGGGGAGGGACCGAAAACATCCCTTTTACCGGGTTGGTTCTGGACTGTAACCTGATGCGGTGCCTTTCAGCCTACTGGAAAATGTAGCCCGAGTGGTGGGACACAGAGGAGGTCACCGAGGCCCGGAGAAGTGAAGCCACTTGCCCGGGCTCATCCGGCAGATGAGGTAACCGAGGCCCAGAGAAGTCAAGTGACTTGTCCAAAGTCACCCAGCTGACAATTGGCGGAGCCGGGATTTGAACCCACGACCTCGGACTCCAAAGCCCGGGCTCTTTCCACTGACTGTTGGGTAGGGACTGTCTCTATATGTTGCCAACTTGTACTTCCCAAGCTCTTAGTACAGTGCTCTGCACATAGTAAGCGCTCAGTACGATTGATTGATGTGGAAAGATTAATTATTAATGATGTGTATAGATCTATACTTCTATTTTTTTTTATAATGATGCCTGTTTATTTGTTTTGATGTCTGTCGCCTCCTTCTAGACTGTGAGCCCGTTGTTGGGTAGGGACCGTCTCAATATATGTTGCCGACTTGGACTTCCCAAGCGCTTCGTACAGTGCTCTGCACACAGTAAGTGCTCAATAAACACCACTGAATGAATGAATGAATGAATGTAGCCACATTTTCAAGGCGCATTCAATCGGATTGAGTGCTCACTATGTGCAAAGCGCTCGGGAGAGCACAATATAATAACAGACGGACACGTTTCCTACCCACAGCAAGATCACACGGCTACGTCGTGGGGTGCTCTGGAGCGAGTCCACGGAGCCAAGTGCTCTACTCCAACAGCGTGGCTCGGTGGAAAGAGCCCGGGCTTGGCAGCCAGAGGTCATGGGTTCAAATCCCGCCTCCGCCACTTGTCAGCTGGGTGACTCTGGGCAAGTCACTTCACTTCTCTGGGCCTCCGTTCCCTCCTCTGTAAAATGGGGATGAAGACTGGGAGCCCCACGTGGGACAACCTCATGACCTTGTATCCCCCCCAGCGCTTAGAACAGTGCTTTGCACATAGTAAGCGCTTAATAAGTGCCATTATAAAAGCCCGGCTCTGCCGCCTGTCAGCTGGGTGACTTCGGGCAAGTCACTTGACTTCTCTGGGCCTCAGTTCCCTCGTCTGTAAAACGGGGATTAAGTCTGTGAGCCCCCCCGTGGGACAACCTGATCACCTTGTAACCTCCCCAGCGCTTAGAACAGTGCTCTAAAAATAGTAAGCGCTTAATAAATGCCATCATTATTATTTTTATTATTACTATCTGATAGCCGCTCTCCTGAACGGCGAACCGACCAGTCCAGAGAGTCTGTCCACGGACTGCGCCCAACCTGATTAGCTTGTATCCACCCCCGCGCTCAGTACAGTCCCTGACACCTAGCAGGTGCTTAATTACCATTAAAAACCAAGTCGGCTCTACCGTTCCTCATTCTCCTCCAGCTGACTGCTCCCCCCTGATTTTACCCGACCCCCTCTTAGACTTTCTGGTCGTTCTTGGCCCGCCCGACTCGGTAAGGGGACGCACGTTCGAAGAAGTCGCCTCTTCTCAATCAGGCGCGCGCGCGCGGGCGGGCTACCCACCGGTACGGATCGGTGACGGAATGAGACTTCACGTGGGAATACCAATCTTTCTTCCAGCTGTAGCACTTCTCGCAGAATTCGCACTGGAACGGCTTCACCCCCAGGTGTTTGTTCATGTGCTGCCGCAGATCCCGAGCTTCGAAGAAGCTTTTGTCGCACCTGCAACGGGAAAGTCTCCGGTCTTACCGGGAGGGCTCGCGGCGTCTCCAGGCCACGAGAACGGCTCTTTTTTGGTTTGCTTTTTACGATTTCTAAGACCCCAGACGTTACCACCTGTGAAAGACGCTCCGGATTATCAATAGCGATTCATCTGGAGCTTTAGGATGTTGAAATCGAAAACATCACCGACGGTATTTACTGAATGCCTGCTTTGTGCGGAGCACTGTACTAAGCACTCGGGAGAGTACAACAGAGTTGGCAGACACGGTCCCCGCACACAAGGGGTTCTTAAGTAAATTTTCTGCCCCATCGTAGGCGGATTATTTTAGAGTAACCGGGAGAGCTGGCCCGAAACGTCCTTTGGGATTCCGGGGTCCAACCCCGGCTTCGGAAAGTGCTAGCTTACAAACTACAAATCCCGGGAGCACCTGGAGCTGTAAATCCTCCTCCTCCTCCCCTCGCCGAACCCAGGGAGAGAAGGAGGTTTGGGATACCAACTCCAGGACCCACCCCTGGGTCTAAAACGGAACTTATATCATCACTCTAAGATTTTATTAGTAACTAAATCATTTCTAAAGAAGACCAAACGTCATCTAATTAAATGACACAGTAGTCGCGGCCAGAAAATGGTGTGCTCGCGTTCGTTTGTGTGTAAACACACCCAGAAACACACGGACTTACTGAGTGCACTGGTAACCACGAACCTCCGGCTTTGGCTGGTGCTTTTTGAGGTGCTTGCTGAGTCCTGAGGCTCTGTGAAAAGACTTGCCGCAGATTGAGCAGAGGTACTTGGACTCTCCTGTGAAAACAAAAGTCCGGGCCACAGAGCGAGCGTCAACCAGTCTGGCAACGGGATCCTTCGGATTGTACTTCGGGTGGCGTTAGACCAAAACTGACCCCCCCCAACAAAAAAAAACTCGCTGGAAAAATCGGCTCGAGAAAAATCCGTAGCCCAACGGGGGGGCTCTTGACGGAAACGGCGGCGGGGCGGGCATATAGAACAACGAGAGTGAAATCAAAATGAGGAAAGTGGTTCGGATTCACCCAGTCAGAGCCAGCGACCAGAGGAGATGGCGAGGGGCAAGCAGGCCCCTCAATCCCGGATGAGGAACCGCCACAACTGAAGTAAAACCCAATTCTGGGAAACTCAAAAGGCATCTCAGGAGGCCTTCCCAGCCTGAGCCCCTTCCTTCTTCTCCCCCTCACCATCCCCCCCATCTTACCTCCTTCCCTTCCCCACAGCATCTGTATATTTGTATCTATGTTTGTACATATTTATTACTCTATTTATTGATTTATTTTACCTGTACATATCTATTCTATTTATTTTATTTTGTTAGTATGTTTGGTTTTGTTCTCTGTCTCCCCCTTTTAGACTGTGAGCCCACTGTCGGGTAGGGACTGTCTCTATATGTTGCCAATCTGTACTTCCCAAGCGCTTAGTACAGTGCTCTGCACATAGTAAGCGCTCAATAAATACGATTGATGATGATGATGATGATGATCTCGGAGCCAAACAACAAGACGACCGAGTTTTTTCCACTCCTTTCTCTAAATGCAGCTTAACAGAGACGCTCTGCCTCGGCTATCCCACTCTAGAGTTTCTTCCTAACAGCTCTTCTTCCTTTAGAGGGAAAAGGGAAAGATCCTGGCTTTTCCCTGTTCCCTCCCTCCATTCCTGGCTTTCCCTTCTTCTTCCTTCCTCTGCCCTCTTATCGTCTCTTCCTCCAACCTCACCGCTATTTCCCGTCAAGGACTCGGGTACAACGTGCCGACTCTTCAGCCTTTTCATACAAGTACGACCCGTGACCCGTGAGATAAATGCCAGAAGAGGAGCCACGACGAGGACTTTAAAGGTTCTCTCCACCTTCCTATTTTTCATCTGAGCGGAGGAGATTTTAAAAACGGAGGCCAAATTTTCCTCCCCGATATATTCTGACCCCGTCCAGGGAACCCCGGTCGAGACCCCGCACGATTAACAAGCGCAGCAAGGGAATTTCGGAAAGTCTTCGAGATCCCGAGAGCCGAACGGGGCGATTCCTTTCTTAATACCTGTGTGAATGCTCATGTGTTCTTGAAGGCTCCGCTTTGTGACAAAGGACTTTTCGCACAGTTCACACTGGAACTGCTTCTGTGCTTCATGGAGAGCCAGGTGCAATTTTAGACCTTGCTTGTAGGTGAAAGACTTTCCACAGACCTAGGAGGAAAAAAAAAGGGAAGGTATTACGGGAGAAACGAAGACAGAGCAAACACTCCCTGGAATTTCTGAAAGGAATTCTTCGCCTCAAACTTGTTTCCTGCCAAAATGGCAATCTGGCCTCCTTTTGACCCTATCTGGTCAACTTCCCACTAGCCACGTTTTCCGACAGTCGGAGCAACGCTCCAGCTTCGATAGGGGCCAGGTGGCTTCCTCGGGGGGACAATCAATCAATCAATCAATCGTATTTATTGAGCGCTTACTGTGTGCAGAGCACTATACTAAGCGCTTGGGAAGTCCAAGTTGGCAACATATAGAGACGGTCCCTACCCAACAGTGGGCTCACAGTCTAGAAGGGGGAGACGGAGAACAAAACAAAACATATTAACAAAATAAAATAGACTAGATATGTACATCATCAATCGTATTTATTGAGCGCTTACTATGCGCAGAGCACTGTACTAAGCGCTTGATGGACAGCCTGGTGGCAGCCCAGAAACTATCGCTGTCTTCATGGAATCGGCCTCCGAGACTCAGTCCGTTCAAGGTCATTTTTGCCAAGGTGCCATGACTTCTATCGGGGTGACACGCCACTAGCTTTTTTAAAAAAATGGAGTATTTATGGGATGGCCGGCGACGTTCTAGCACGGATAGAAAACTGGGTTAGGAAAGGGTAGTTACACAAGGCCGTTTTGTGGACCGGAGAAGGATAAACAGTTTGTCTCCCAGGGATGAGCGATAGGACCGGTTTTGAAACGTCTGGAGGAGGAAACGCACACGGCGAGCCTCCAAATCCGCAGATGACTAAGGCGGATGACGAGTCGTAAAGTCCGACAGCTTTGTCCTTGTTTAAAACAAGGGCTTTCCTGTAGCTCTGGCTACTGCATTAGGACTGTCGTCGTAAAGTTGGAAAAGGGCAGTGACGATGACGACTAGAGGGGTTGGAGAAAGTAGGATGGGCTGAAAACATTGGGACTCTCCAGTCTAAAAAGATTTCAGAAGAGGGGAAGTGACTGACAAAAAAAAGAACGGCATCCCAAAACGGGGGGCACTCACGGAAGCTTGGAGGTGACGGGTTCAAAACTAACGAAAGGAAACGCTTCTTCACACGGCGGGTAACCGTAAGGGATGTGTTCCCACAGCAAGCTGTATCACTAAGAGACGGTAACGACAGGTTGACCAGAAAGGGCCCCGGATCGATTCGAGAGTTAGGGATTCGGGTTGTGAGATGGTTCATCCCTGACCTCGAGGCAGGGTGCTAAGGAGGCGGACAGAAATGAAGGCGAGATCCGGGAACGGCCCTGTTAATTCCGTTATAGTCCGTGCAAGCCGTTTAGAAAATCAGTGGGTCCCAACCACGGAAGTCTACCCGGTTACTGCTCTAATCCACTGCCACGTTAAAATGGTCGCGTTGATCCAAACATATACATCACCCTACTACTAATATTCGTTAGCCTTAAAGTAGGCAGAAATTCGTATTTTTCCATGGCATCTGTTCAGCGCTGACACGTCAGGCACTGTGCTAGGTGCTGGACTACCGAAACGTTTTAAAAATGGATTCTCTTCCGCCCCTACTGTATAAGACATACTGGGAAACGGGAAGTTTGATCGGGTGGGATGGACGGATCTCCAATTTTTCAGGCCCAGCGGAAGTGAATGATAAATGACTCCCCTCCACCTCCCGAAGGGCACCAGGTTTCGCGCAACGTCCCGACACCGACAGAGACTTCCTCACCTGGCACGCGTGGGGTTTGACTCCGGTGTGTTTCAGCATGTGTATCCTGAGAGAATAGAGCTTGGGCAACGATCGCCCGCAGATAGAACATATGAACTCCCGCTTGGTCCTGCCCTTCTCGGCCGACGTTCCCGACGAGTCTTCCGTGGCGGCGGACGCCGGCGCCTCGGTTTTTCGGGTATGGCGGATGAGGTGCGCCCGCAAAGAAGCGCTGTACTGGAACTCTTTTTTACACAACTAGGAAGCAAAGGCAGACGTGTAGTTATTTCCAAACATATCGGCGTACCAATTTCTCTAAGCCCACTCTCTCTGGAGAACCACACCGACTTTGACACGCCGGATATTCACCCCACCCTCAGCCCCACGGCACCTACGGGCATCTGTTCTTCCCGTATTTTAACGTCCGTCTCTCCCTCTAGCCTGAAAGCTCTTTGTGGGTAGGGAAAACCGTGTCTACCGACTGTGTTGGATTCTCCCGAGTGCTCCGCACACGGTGAGCCCTCAATAAATATCACGGATCAACTGGTCGGTCACCGCGTGCGTCTCGACGGGGCGGTGAAGTTAAATCTATAAATTAAGCCTCACCCTTACTACGTTTGGAAAACAATTTAGAGGGGAAAAAACCCACCGCCACCTCAACAAAAAAGAAACACTTTCAGATTCCACCGTGCGTAGATTTAGAGGGGGTTTTTCCCAGGGTAACATTTCACTTACTGGGCATTTGTAATCTTTAGTCCTCTCGTGCTTTAGGGTGTGCATTATAAGTGCGTAACGTCTCTGAAAAACCATCCCACACTCCCCGCATTTGTGCGAGCTTTCCTCGTCCGGATTCTCGGGAGCGTCTCTTTTGGGCTGCTTCATTTTCTTCCCCCTTTGAACTAGCTTCATGGCGACCTAAATGGAAAGACAAAAAGCCTATTCATACCCACACGCTTGTAATTTAAAAGTTGCCCTCCCGGGCTCGAAGGATTCCACTCGTTCAAAAAAAAAAACCTCGGTCAAGCCGATCTGTGGTCTCTAATTAGAGGCGCACGGTGATGCGACGTTTTCGGTGTTACTGTCGTCAGGAATCACGACACGATTCCCTGGAACGCCAACCGGTAGACGCGCTTAGAGAGGGGCAGGCCGTTTTACTCTTTCCCACCCGCCGGAAAAAGGCCAAGTGATGACTTTCAGCCTGAAACGCGGACTAGAATCGCGGGCGTCCCCCACCGTACCTGCTGTACCGCCGATTTAGGGTTGGCTTTCCTATTCTGATGCTTCTTCTCCAGGCCTCTGTGCAGTCGGATGTAGCCGCCTTCGTTGACGGAGCGCTGCCGGAGCCTGCTCCTGTACGTATCGTCCGGGCCGAGGGCTCCGTCGCCCTCGGGAGAGCCGTCGCCGGCTCCCGGCGGTTCCCCGTCCGGGCCCTCGGGTTCTCCCGCGTGGCCCTCAGGGGCGGCTTCTCCGTTTCCCTCCGGATCCGCGGCCCCGTTCCCGGAGGCGGCGGTTTCCATGGCCTCTTCTGCCGCAGGCTCGGGGCCCGGCTCCGGAAGCGAGTTCTCGTCCCTGCTTTCCGAGGTTTCTCGCTTCATCCCGCCGTCGGCCGTCCCCTCCTCGGGAGGGCCCGCTGCGGGCTCCGGCCGGTCGCTCCCGACGTCCACGGGCGCCGGAGAGATCTGAGACTCGGAAGGAAGCTGGGACTCGGAAGAAAGCCGAGGCTCGGCCTGCCGGGCGCTCTCGCCGCCCTGCCCGGTATCCGGCGACTGCCCGTTCGCCTCCAACCCCGCCGCGCCGTCCCCGGCAAAACCGATTAAGACCTCGGGCCTGTCGCCCCCGGACGGAACCGTGCCTCCGTTGTGTTCGGATAAACTCTGAGTGGATTCGACCGTGTGGACCTCTCCTTTCTTGTATATGGTGATCTGTTTCTCCTCCATTAGCTTGTGCACGTTTTCACAGATCTCCAAGACTTCCGACATGAAGAGGTGGCGGGCCAGCATAGCAACCTCTGCCATGTTGCTGAAGTCGAAACTTAGTACGGAAGTGTAAGAGAACTCCAACAGAGGGAGGAAGCTTGCCTTACAAAAACCTGCGTGGAACCCAAAAAACAACACAATGAGCCCCAAATCTCTAACGGCTCGGCGGCACAGAACGGACGATACACAGACTTGTGCGAATCCAATGAATCATTCATTCATTAATCGTATTTATTGAGCGCTTAAGCGCTTCGGAAGTACAAGTCGGCAACATCGACTCAATCGAGGGTACTTATTGGGTGCTTAATGTGTGCAGAGCACTGTACTAAGTGATCGAGTTGGTGAAGACGATCCCTGCCCACGAGGAACTCACAGTCCAAGTCCTTTAGAAACGCTGAACAGAAAGTCGACGGGCAACCGGCTGTAGATTCAACTCACCCGGCCTCTCCATTTCCAAGAGTCCGCGCTTCCTGACACCTAATTTTACTGTTTTCACAACACAGACGTCAGGTTGGCCAACCCTACTCGCTCAAATCATCCCAATTTTTATGACATAAAATGTACCGAGAGGATTCTGGTAAACGAGATCAAGGCGCAATCCCAATGACCTATTTTTTTTTTTGTTTTGACTTTCCTACGCCCAAAGTAGCGTTGAAAGCGCGATCTTTTTAATGCTACCCTTTACATTCTAAACTTTTAACAGGGAAAAGGAGTCACTTCACCTTCCATCAGATGAGTTTTACCCCCTCCCGCCCCCGAAAAACTACTGACCCCACCCCGTCTCTCGGCCCAGAGGCCGATAAAGATTCACCCCGAGTGCTACGTAAACTCGGTGACAGTTGTGTATTATACACAATATAACAGAAAAGCAGCGTGGCTCAGTGGAAAGAGCCCGGGCTTTGGAGTCAGAGGTCACGGGTTCTAATCCCGGCTCCGCCAACGGTCAGCCGGGTGACTTTGGGCAAGTCACCTCACTTCTCTGGGCCTCGGTTACCTCACCTGTATATATGTGCATATGCTTGTACATATTTATTACTCTATTTACTTGTACACATCTATTCTATTTATTTTAGTTTGTTAGCATGCTTGGTTTTGTTCTCCGTCTCCCCCTTTTAGACCGTGAGCCCACTGTTGGGTAGGGACCGTCTCTATATGTTGCCAACTTGGACTTCCCAAGCGCTCAGTACAGTGCTCTGCACACAGTAAGCGCTCAATAAATACGATCGATGATGATGATACAATGGGGACGAAGACTGTGAGCTCCCCATGGGACAACCTGATCACCTTGTAAGCTCCCCAGCGCTTAGAACAGTGCTCTGCACATAGGAAGCGCTTAACAAACGCCATCATTCTTATTCTAGTAAGTGCTCGATAAACACACTCGATCGATCAGCCTCGAAAACGGAGGCACCTCCCACATCCTGGATGAGTCAAGGCTGCCTCCCTTCTTTCCGTTCCTTTCTTCCCTCGCCCGTCGACGCAACGAGGCACCCCTCTCTCGTGCAAAATTTTGAAGACGATCTTTACCTGACAAATCCACCACGGCCTCGTGGCTGGAGACCGCTCCCTTCTCAATGAAGAGCTCCCGGAAGTACTCGCTGTTTGCGGACAGGACGGATTTATGGGCTCTGTACTCCTCGCCCTCGATCAGCAGGGTAACGTCGCAGAACTGATTGGAGAGTCTCTGCTGGTTCAGCTGGTTTAAGACCGCCTGGCAGTGTTTCGGGGAAGACCTCTTCAGGAGGCCTTTGGTGTCCACCTGCCGAACAGATTCGGGATCAAGAGCGGCACAGCCCCTTAGCTCGATCTCCCGCCGCTTCCCTAAAATACATTCCGCTTCCACGGACGACACATTTCCCTACAGAATACGCTCCCGCTCTTCGCATCCCGCCGACTCTGCTGCCGTTTTAACGGTTAAGGGCGCGGGGGGAGCGAGGGCCGAGAGAAAACGTGGGTTGGCGGTCGGAGGGACGTAACCGGCTTTTAACGGCCCGCAGGCGCTCGAAATCAAACGCCTGCTCGACTACGTTTTCTTAAAATGAGTTTTTCTGCGGAGAAATTACGTCCCCGGTGTTGACGCACGACAGAAAGACAGAAAACCCCACTCACAAAGACGAGTTCGTGCTTGGAGATCGGCTTCTTTTTCCCGGCCCGGGACAACGCTCCCAGTTCCGAGGCGGAGTTGGTCAGCTCCTCGTCCGTCTCGTTGCTGTCCTCGGCGGACTCTAGCTCGAGGCCCAGTTCTTCCAGCATTTCGGACGCATACCTGCCGGGACGAGAGCGGTCTAGCTTCTCCTGGCACTGGCTACACTCTTTGATGTAATCTTTGACTTGCTTTAAAATGCCTGCCGAAGAAGAAAAATAACAGTAAAATTGGCGGGTGCGCGTCAGTCCCTCAGCTGAAAATGACAACGGTAAGGACGGCCAGTAGATCGGGCAGTTTACGGTAGGGTATGTACAAGTGATCGTGCGGTTGTGGCATCGGTGAGAAAAGATTCAATCGTATTTCTTGAGCGCTTACTGCGTGCGGAGCACTGGACTAAGCGCTTGGGAAGTACAAGTTGGCAACCTATGACGAAAGAGAGACGTAGCCGAAACTAGAGAGGGACAAAAATCGGAATACTTCAGAGGCATCTATTACTGGAATAATAATAATAATAATGATGATGATGGCATTTATTAAGCACTTAGTTTGTGCGAAGCACTGCTCTAAGCGCTGGGGAAGATACAAGCTGTCCCACGTGGGGCTCACAGACTTAAGCCCCGTTTTCCAGATGAGGGAACTGAGGCCCGGAGAAGTGAAGTGACTTGCCCAAAGCCACACAGCTGACACGCGGCGGGGCCGGGATTCGAACCCATGACCCCCGACTCCAAAGCCCAGGCTGTTTCCACTGAGCCACGCTGCTTCTCAATACGGTACTTGAAAATACAGCTGATAGGGACGTCTTATTCATTCATTCATTCAATCGCATTTATTTATTACTCTACTTATTTATTATTACTCTATTTATTTATTTTGCTTGTACATATCTATTCTATTTCTTTTATTTTGTTAGTATGTTTGGTTTTGTCCTCTGTCTCCCCCTTTTAGACTGTGAGCCCACTGTTGGGTAGGGACTGTCTCTATATGTTGCCAATTTGTACTTCCCAAGCGCTTAGTCCAGTGCTCTGCACACAGTAAGCGCTCAATAAATACGATTGATTGATTGACTGATTGAGCGCTTACTGTGAGCACAGCACCGTACTAAGCGCTGGGGAAGTCCAAGTTGGCAACATCTAGAGACGGTCCCTACCCAACAGCGGGCTCCCAGGCTAGGAGGGGGAGACAGACACCAAAACAAAACATATTAACAAAATAAAACAAATAGAATAAATACAATAAACAGAGTAATAAATATGTACAAACATACGAGGTGGCCCCTTGACCAGTTTGTACTGTCTCCGTTCTGGGACTTGAGTGCTGCTGCTTTTATGGTTGGCGTATTTCATTTTAAACGTTCACTGTGGTGCTTTTTACGCACTTACTATCATCAGTCGTATTTATTGAGCGCTTACTATGCGCAGAGCACTGTACTAAGCGCTTACTATGTGCCAGGCACGGTCCTAAGACAGATAGATACCAGATAATCAGGTCCCACGGTCCAAGCTCCTCTCCCCCTCGTCCCCCTCTCCATCCCCCCGTCTTACCTCCTTCCCTTCCCCACAGCACCTGTATATATGGATATATGGTTGTACATATTTATTACTCCACTTATTTATTTACTTATTTATTTTACTTGTACATTTCTATCCTACTTATTTTATTTTGTTGGTATGTTTGGTTCAGTTCTCTGTCTCCCCCTTTTAGACTGTGAGCCCACTGTTGGGTAGGGACTGTCTCTATGTGATGCCAATTTGTACTTCCCAAGCGCTTAGTACAGTGCTCTGCACATAGTAAGCGCTCAATAAATACGATTGATTGATAAGTAGGAGGGAGAACTCCCACCGTCCTCTGCCTCGGCTCCCGCCCCCGAATCCCGTGGCTCCAACCTTGTGACTCCCGTCAATCCGGGGACCTCGATGGGAATGCGGTGGTTCCGGAGTAAGGGTTGGGGGGCGGGAGCTTCCCCAGCCATATGTCAACATCGATTTCCACGGAGGGGGTCCCTATGACAACGTAACGTCACACCGCGGGATGGAAAAGGGGCGTTGGGTCTTCCCAAGCGTTTAGTACAGTGCTCTGCACATAGTAAGCGCTCAATAAATACGACTGATGATGATGATGATGTTTGTGGGCACCTCCGGTAGCCATCACACCCGTCTACACGGTTCCCAGGGGGCACGATCATCTACCCTCCCGACTTTGTCCAAAAAACCCACATACGGCGGCGGCGGTGTGGCCTAGCGGCCGAAGCACGGGCCCGGGGGCCGGAGGACCGGGGTTCTGGTCCCGCGTCCTCCACGGGCCTCCTGCGTGATCTCGGGCAAGTCGCCTAACTCCTCTGTGCCTCAGTTTCCGCAACTGCAAAATGGGGTTTCAAGACCTCGCTCCCGCCTACCTTGGACCGTGAGCCCCACGTGGGGCAGACGACGCTGTACCCGGCCTGAATAACCTGAATCAATCAACCGTATTTATTGAGCGCTTACTGTGTGCAGAGCACTGTACTAAGCGCTTGGGAAGTACGAGTTGGCAACATATAGAGACAGTCCCTACCCAACAGTGGGCTCACAGATACAAGGTAATTTGTTTCATCCGTTCATAATTACTGAGCGCTGTACTAAGCGCTTGGAAAGTCCAATTCGGCATCAGAGACGGATCCCTACCCAACAACGGGCTTTGGAGTCAGAGGTCACGGGTTCCAATCCCGGCTCTGCCAACTGTCAGCTGTGTGACTTTGGGCAAGTCACTTAACTTCTCTGTGCCTCTGTTACCTCATCTGTAAAATGGGGATTAAGACCGTAAGCCCCCCGTGGGACAACCTGATCACCTTGTAACCTCCCCAGCGCTCAGAACAGTGCTTTGCACATAGTAAGCGCTTAATAAATGCCATCACTGTTATTATTATTAGAAGGGGATTGATTGAATCTACCCAAGCGCTCTGAATGATGCCTGACACATATTTAGCCCTTAATACCGTACAATAAAAAAAAAAAAATATAGGAATTTCTTCACTAGGAAGTTCTACAGGCTAGTCTGGAAATTCCGGCTAATCCGCCGGGGGAAATGTTAAAACGAACGCTTCCGCTAACGCTGAGGTTTGTGAAATCGAGAAACGGATGCTCACTGTGTCCGGTCTCGGAAATTTCAATCAAACGCACCCTGATTTAAGCAATCATCCCTTGCCGTCCTGGCGTGGTGTCATAACTCCTGGGCAAACACTCAACTCTAGGTCCCGGGACCTCAAGGATGACTTTTGGCAGCCGATCGGGCTACCGGAAAAGAAAACAAGGATGACGACAAGAACGACACGGCTGATAGCGATGACACTGAAGCGTTTACTCCAAACGCTGGGTAGATACAACGCGGTCGAATCGGATATAATCCCTGCCCCGCAGGAGGTTGGCCATCTAAGGGGAGGGAGAGCAGGAGAGCTGAGATCAGAACCCAGGTTCCCCGATTCCCTGGCCGCCAAGGAGAGGATGACAATCAAACCTTTCGCGACGGATTCTTCGCCGGAGCTGGGGGGACCAACCTGGGACCTAATGGCAACCGGTGGTGTTCATCAAGTGACTCGGCGGAGTCTGGATTAGAACCCAGGTCCTCCCGCCGTCCGGGTCACGGGCGCATCATCACGACGCCACCCACGATGCTCCGCCCGGGGCCCCGCCTAGGCTGTCGGCTCGTTGGAGGCAGGGAATGTGTCTTTTATAATGGACTCTCCCAAGCGCTTAGTACAGTGCTCTGCATACAGTAAGCGCTCAATAAATACGACCGAAAGAATGAATGAAAGGAATAAGTCGTACGGCAGGGCGTATGGAACACAGGCCTGAGAGTCCGGTTATGGGTTCTAATCCTGGCTCCGCCACCGGCCTGCTGCGTAACTTTCAGCAAGTCACTTCACTTCTCCGGGCCTCGGTCACCTCATTTGTAAAACGGGGATCGAGATTGGGAGCCCCACGTGATAAAGGCACCGTGTCCAGCCCGATTTTCTTGTATCCTTCCCAGCCCTTGGTACAGTGCCTGGCACAGAGTAAGCGCTTGACAAACAGCCTCGTTATTATGATTATCAGGATGGCCGGGTCCCGGAACCCCCCCCTCCCGGGGGATGCCCAGTGTCCAGCGTTGTCCTAACTGGAGGATCCCCGGGGCCCGGCGCTGCCTTTCACAAAGGATACCAAGGGGCTTGACTCTGCCCTTGTCTGAGGATGACCAGAGGATGCCCGGGGCCTGGCGTAGCCCTTCGCAAAGGATGCCCGGGGGCCTGACTCTGCCCTTGTCTTGGGCTGCCCGGAGTATACCCAGAGGAGGCCCGCCTCCGCCCTGCCTGAAGGATGCCGGGACCCCAACTCTGCCTATCCTGAAGGACGCCAGGACGATGGCCGGAGAATGGCCGGAGGATGCCGGGAGGATGGTCAGAGGACGCGTGGAGAATGCCAGGAGGATGATTGGAGGATGCGCGGAGAATGCCGAGAGGATGGCTAGAGAATGACTGGGGGATGCCGGGAGGTTGGTCAGAGGACGTGCGGAGAATGCCGGGAGAATGGTCAGAGGACGTGTGGAGGATGCCGGGAGGATGGCCGGAGGACGCGCGGAGGATGCCGGGAGGATGGCCGGAGAATGACTGGGGGATGCCGGGAGGATGGTCAAAGGACGCGCGGAGGATGCCGGGAGGATGGCCGGAGAATGGCTGGGGGATGCCAGGAGGATGGTCAGAGGATGTGTGGAGAATGCCGAGAGGATGGCTGGAGAATGACTGGGGGATGCCGGGAGGACGGTCAGAGGACACGTGGAGAATGCCGGGAGGATGGCCAGAGAATGGTCAGAAGATACGCGGAGGATGCCGGGAGGACGGCCGGGAGGATGGTCAGAGAATGCGCGGAGAATGCCGGGAGAATGGTCAGAGGACATGCGGAGGATGCCGGGAGGATGGCCGGAGGATGGTCAGAGGACGTGTGGAGGATGCCGGGAGGATAGCTGGAGAATGACTGGGGGATGCCGGGAGGATGGTCAGAGGATGTGTGGAGGATGACGGGAGAATGGCCAGAGGATGGTTGGAGGACGTGCGGAGAATGCCGAGAGGATGGCCGCGGGAGGCCTGGGGGATGCCGGGAGGATGGTCAGAGGATGCGCGGAGAATGCCGGGAGAATGGTCAGAAGACGAGTGGAGGATACCGGGAGGATGGCCGGAGGATGGTCGGAGGACGTGCGGAGGATGGTGGGAGGATGGCCGGAGGATGACTGGGGGATGCCGGGAGGATGGTCAGAGAACGCGCGGAGGATGACAAGAGGATGGCCGGAGAATGGTCAGGGGACGCCTGAAGGATGCCGGGAGGGTGGCCGGAGGATGGTCGGAGGACGTGTGGAGGATGGTGGGAGGATGGCCGGAGAATGACTGGGGGATGCCGGGAGGATGGTCAGAGGACGCGCAGAGGATGACAGGAAGATGGCTGGAGGATGGTCAGAGGACACCTGAAGGATGCTGGGAGGATGGCCGGAGGATGGTCAGGGGACGTGCGGAGGATGCCGGGAGGATGGCCGGGGGATGGTCAGGGGACCTGCGGAGGATGCCGGGAGGATGGCCGGGGGATGCCGGGAGGATGGCCGGAGAATGCCGGGAGGATGGTCAGAGGATGCACGGAGGATGCCGGGAGGATGGCCGGAGGACGCGCGGAGGATGCCGGGAGAATGACTGGGGGATGCTGGGAGAATGGTCTAGAGGACGCGTGGAGGACGGCAGGAGGATGGACGGAGAATGCGTGGAGGATGCCGGGAGGATGGCCGGAGGATGGTCAGGGGACGTGCGGAGGATGCCGGGAGGATGGCCGGGGGATGCCGGGAGGATGGCCGGAGGATGCCGGGAGGATGGTCAGAGGATGCACGGAGGATGCCGGGAGGATGGCCGGAGGACGCGCGGAGGATGCCGGGAGAATGACTGGGGGATGCTGGGAGAATGGTCTAGGGGACGTGTGGAGGACGGCAGGAGGATGGACGGAGAATGCGTGGAGGATGCCGGGAGGATGGCCAGAGGATGCATGGAGGAGGTGTGGAGGATGCCGGGAGAATGGTCAGTGGACGCCCAGAGGATGCCGGGAGGATAGCCAAAGGACGCGCGGAGGATGCCGGGAGGATGGTCAGAGGACGCGCGGAGAATGCCGGGAGAATGGCCGGAGAATGGCTGGGGGATGCTGGGAGGATGGCCGGAGGATGCCGGGAGGATGGCCAGAGGATGCGCGGAGGATGCCGGGAGGATGGTCAGAGGACGCACGGAGGGTGCGCGGAGGATGCCGGGAGAATGGCCAGAGGACGCGCAGAGAATGCCGGGAGGATGGTCAGAGGACGCACGGAGGACGCGCGGAGGATGCCGGGAGGATGGCCAGGGGACGCACGGAGGGTGCGCGGAGGATGGCCAGAGGATGCGCGGAGGATGCCGGGAGGATGGCCAGAGGATGCGCGGAGGATGCCGGGAGGATGGCCAGAGGATGCGCGGAGCATGCCGGGAGGATGGTCAGAGGACGCGCGGAGGATGGTCAGAGGACGCGCGGAGGATGCCGGGAGGATGGTCAGAGGACGCGCGGAGGATGCCGGGAGGATGGCCAGAGGATGCGCGGAGGATGCCGGGAGGATGGCCAGAGAATAGCTGGGGGATGCCGGAAGGATGGCCGGAGGACGCGCGGAGACTGGCGGGAGGGTGGTCAGAGGTCGCGCGGAGGCTGGCGGGAGGATGGTCAGAGGTCGCGCGGAGGCTGGCGGGAGGTCCCCCTTCCTTCCTTCCCTTCCCTTCCCTCCCTCCCGTCCGTCCCCGTCCCTCCCGTCCGCCCTGACCTCTCCACCAGTAGGTTCCGGAGAGGCGGTGCCAGGTCTGGTGGCGGGTGAGGTGTCGTCCGGCGGTCCCGAGGTGGGCGGCCTGGATGAGCCCGCGGCGGCGGTCGGGCTGCAGGACCACCTCCAGCTCCGAGAAGCCCCGCCGCCGCCGCTGGCGCCGCTGGTAGAACAGGGTGCCGCCGCGCACCACGTAGCAGGCCGCCGCCTTGCGGATCTTGCGCTTCGCGTTGCCCTCCGTGCCCGGCGCGTACGGCTCCCGCTCGTTGGTCAGGTAGCGCAGGATGGCGCGGTAGCTCTCCTCGCTCGACATGGCCGGGGACACGGACGGACGGACGGACGGGGACGGACGGAGGGGGGAACGGCTCTGCCCCGGCGTCGGGGCGGACGCCGACAAGATGGCTGAGGCACCGCCGGAAGTGACGTCCAGAAGGACCGGGGGTGGGAGGGGCGCACTGCGCACGCGCGCCGAGCCGCCGGCCGCGCCCGCCATCTTGGAACCGGGCGGCTGACCCCCACTTCCGGCCGCCATCTTGGAGCCGGGCGGCGGCCATCTTGGGCCCGGCCCCTCCATTCAGTCGCGTCTACTGAGCGCTTACTCAATCATCCATCCGTCAATCAATCAATCGATCAATCGTATTTATTGAGCGCTTACTGTGTGCAGAGCACTGTACTGAGCGCTTGGGAAGTACGAGTTGGCAACATCTAGAGACAGTCCCTACCCAACAGTGGGCTCACAGTCTAAAAGGGGGAGACAGACAACAAAACCGAACATACTAACAAAATAAAATCAATCAATCAATCATATTTATTGAGCGCTTACTATGTGCAGAGCACTGTACTAAGCGCTTGGGAAGTATGAACTGGCAACATCTAGAGACAGTCCCTACCCAACAGTGGGCTCACAGTCTAAAAGGGGAAGACAGAGAACAAAACCGAACATACTAACAAAATAAAATCAATCAATCAATCATATTTATTGAGCGCTTATTATGTGCAGAGCACTGTACTAAGCGCTTGGGAAGTACGAACTGGCAACATCTAGAGACAGTCCCTACCCAACAGTGGGCTCACAGTCTAAAAGGGGAAGACAGAACAAAACCAAACATACTAACAAAATAAAATAAATAGAATAGATATGTACAAATAAAATAAATAAATAGAGTAATAAATATGTACAAACATATATCCATATATACAGGGGCTGTGGGGAAGGGAAGGAGGTAAGATGGGGGGATGGAGAGGGGGACGAGGGGGAGAGGGAGGAAGGGGCTCAGGCTGGGAAGGCCTCCTGGAGGAGGTGAGCTCTCAGCAGGCCCTTCATTCAGTCGTGTCTATTGAGCTCTTAGTCAATCCGTCAATCAATCAATCAATCAATCAATCGTATTTACTGAGCTCTTACTGTGTGCAGAGCACTGTACTAAGCGCTTGGGAAGGACAAGTTGGCAGCATATAATAATAATAATGGCATTTATTAAGCGCTTACTATGTGCAAAGCGCTGTTCTAAGCGCTGGGGAGGTTAACAGGGTGATCAGGTGGTCCCACGGGGGGCTCACAGTCTTCATCCCCATTTTACAGATGAGGGAACTGAGGCCCAGAGAAGTGAAGTGACTTGCCCAAAGTCACCCAGCTGACAAGTGGCGGAGGCGGAATTTGAACCCATGACCTCGGACTCCAGAGCCCGGGCTCTTAGAGACGGTCCCTCCCCAACAGTCGCTTTATTGAGCGCTTACTACTACTATTAATAATGATAATGGCATTTGTTAAGCGCTTACTATATGCAAATCAATCAATCGATCAATCGTATTCATTGAGCGCTTACTGTGTGCAGAGCACTGTACTAAGCGCTCGGGAAGGACAAGTTGGCAATGTATGGAGATGATCCCTAACCAAGTCGGTTTATTAAGCGCTTACTACTACTACTAATAATAATGGCATTTGTTAAGCGCTTACTATGTGCAAATCACTGTACTAAGCGCTTGGGAAGGACAAGTTGGCAACGTGTAGAGACGGTCCCTACCCAACAGTCGGTTTATTGAGCGCTTACTGCTACTACTAATAGTAATGGCATTTGTTAAGCGCTTATTATGTGCAAGTCACTGTACTAAGCGCTTGGGAAGGACAAGTTGGGAACATAGACAGTCCCTACCCAACAGTCGGTTTATTGAGCGCTTATAATAATAATAATAATAATGGCATTTATTAAGCGCTTACTATGTGCAAAGCACTGTTCTAAGCGCTGGATAATAATGGCATTTATTAAGCGCTTACTATGTAATAATAATAATAATGGCATTTATTAAGTGGTTGCTAATAATAATGACATTTGTTAAGCGCTTACTATGTGCAAATCCTCTTCTAAGCGCTGGACTGTTCTAAGCGCTCGACTGTTCTAAGCGCTGGATAATAATGGCATTTATTAAGCGCTTACTATGTAATAATAATAATAATGGCATTTATTAAGTGGTTACTATGTGCAAAGCACTGTTCTAAGTGCTGGATAATAATGGCATTTATTAAGTGCTTACTATGTAATAATAATAATAATGGCATTTATTAAGCGCTTACCATGTGCAAAGCACTGTTCTAAGCGCTGGATAATAATGGCATTTATTAAGCGCTTACTATGTAATAATAATAATAATATTAATAATGGCATTTATTAAGCGCTTACCATGTGCAAAGCACTGTTCTAAGCACTGGGTAATATGGCATTTATTAAGTGCTTACTATGTAATAATAATAATAATGGTATTTATTAAGCGCTTACCATGTGCAAAGTGCTGTTCTAAGCACTGGATAATAATGGCATTTATTAAGCGCTTCCTCTGTAATAGTAATAATAATAATGGCACTTATTAAGCGCTTACCATGTGCAAAGCACTGTTCTAAGCGCTGGATAATAATGGCATTTATTAAGCGCTTACTATGTAATAATAATAATAATATTAATAATGGCATTTATTAAGCGCTTACCATGTGCAAAGCACTGTTCTAAGCACTGGGTAATATGGCATTTATTAAGTGCTTACTATGTAATAATAATAATAATAATGGTATTTATTAAGCGCTTACCATGTGCAAAGCGCTGTTCTAAGCGCTGGATAATAATGGCATTTATTAAGCGCTTCCTCTGTAATAGTAATAATAATAATGGCACTTATTAAGCGCTTACCATGTGCAAAGCACTGTTCTAAGCGCTGGATAATAATGGTATTTATTGAGCGCTTACTCTGTAATAATAATAATGGCATTTATTGAGCACTTACTATGTGCAAAGCACTGTTCTAAGCGCTGGATAATAATGGCATTTATTAGGCACTTACTATATAGTAATAATAATGGCATTTATTAATAGCTTACTATGCAAAGCACTGTTCTAAGCACTGGACAATAATGGCATTTATTAAGCGCTTACTACGTAATAATAATAATGATGATGATGATGGCATTAAGCACTTACTATGTGCAAAGCACTGTTCTAAGCGCTGGGCCTACTTGGAAATTGCCACCCCACAAGATGTGAATTGGACTCATGCATTCAACCTTAAACAGGTACAAGTTATATCTGCACGTCTACTTTAATGATGGCATTTATTAAGCGCTTACTATGTGCAAAGCACTGTTCTAAGCACTGGGTAATAATAGCATTTATTAAGCACTTACTATGTAATAATAATAATAATAATGGCATTTATTAAGCACTTACTATGTGCAAAGCACTGTTCTAAGCGCTGGATAATAATGGCATTTATTAAGCGCTTACTATGTAATAATAACAATAATAATAATGGCATTTATTAAGCGCTTACTATGTGCAAAGCACTGTTCTAAGCACTCGGTCTACTTGGAAATTGCCACCCCACAAGATGTGAATTGGATTCATTCATCCGTATAGTAAATAGATACAAGTACTATCTGCACGTCTACTTTAGTGATGGCACTTATTAAGCGCTTACTATGTGCCAAACACTGTTCTAAGCGCTGGGTCTACTTGGAAATCGCCACCCCGCAAGATGTGAATTGGGTTCATTCATTCATTCAACCGTATAGCAAATAGGTACAAGTAATATCTGCATGTCTACTTTAGTGATGGCATTTATTAAGTGCTTACTATGTGCCAAGCACTGTTCTAAGCGCCGGGTCTACTTGGAAATTGCCACCCCACAAGATGTGAATTGGATTCATTCACTCATTCAATCGTATTTATTGAGCGCTTACTGTGTGCAGAGCATTGGACTAAGCACTTGGGAAGGGCAAGTTCATTCATTCATTCGTTCAATCATATTTATTGAGCGCTTACTATGTGCAGAGCACTGGACTAAGCGCTTGGGAAGTACAATTCATTCATTCAACCATATTTATTGAGCGCTTACTGTGTGCAGAGCACTGGACTGAACGCTGGGGAAGGGCAAGTTCATTCATTCATTCATTCAATCGTATTTATTGAGCGCTTAATATGTGCAGAGCACTGAACTAAGTGCTTGGGAAGTACAACTCATTCATTCAACCGTATTTATTGAGCGCTTACTATATGGAGAGCACTGGACTAAGCGCTGGGGAAGTACAAGTCATTCATTCAATCGTATTTATTGAGCGCTTACTGTGTGCAGAGCACTGGACTAAGCGTTTGGGAAGCATTCATTCAATCGTATTTATTGAGCGCTTACTGTGTACAGAGCACTGGACTAAGTGCTGGGAAAGTACAATTATTCATTCATTCATTCAATCGTATTTATTAAGCGCTTACCGTGTGCAGGGCACTGGACTAAGCGCTTGGGAAGGACAATTCGTTCATTAAGTCGTATTTATCGAGCGCTTACCGTATGCAGAGCACTGGACTCAGTGCTTGGGAGAGTACAATTCATTCATTCATCCAGTCGTATTTATTGAGCGCTTACCATGTGCAGAGCACTGGACTAAGTGCTTGGGAGAGTACAATTCATTCAATCGTATTTATTAAGCGCTTACCGTGTGCAGGGCACTGGACTAAGCGCTTGGGAAGGACAATTCGTTCATTAAGTCGTATTTATCGAGCGCTTACCGTATGCAGAGCACTGGACTCAGTGCTTGGGAGAGTACAATTCATTCATTCATCCAGTCGTATTTATTGAGCGCTTACCATGTGCAGAGCACTGGACTAAGTGCTTGGGAGAGTATAATTAATTCATTCATTCAATCGTATTTATTAAGCGCTTCCTGTGTGCGGGGATACTGGACTAAGCGCTTGGGAAGGACAATTCGTTCATTAAGTCGTATTTATCGAGCACTTACCGTATGCAGAGCACTGGACTAAGTGCTTGGGAGAGTACAATTCATTCATTCATTCAATCGTATTTATTAAGCACTTACTGTGTGCGGGGCACTGGACTAAGCGCTTGGGAAGGACAATTCGTTCATTAAGTTGTATTTATAGAGCGCTTACCGTGTGCAGAGCACTGGACTAAGTGCTTGGGAGAGTACAATTCATTCATTCATCCAGTCGTATTTATTGAGCGCTTACCGTGTGCAGAGCACTGGACTAAGTACTTGGGAGAGTACAATTCATTCAATCGTATTTATTAAGCGCTTACCGTGTGCAGGGCACTGGACTAAGCGCTTGGGAAGGACAATTCGTTCATTAAGTCGTATTTATCGAGCGCTTACCGTATGCAGAGCACTGGACTCAGTGCTTGGGAGAGTACAATTCATTCATTCATCCAGTCGTATTTATTGAGCGCTTACCGTGTGCAGAGCACTGGACTAAGTACTTGGGAGAGTACAATTCATTCAATCGTATTTATTAAGCGCTTACCGTGTGCAGGGCACTGGACTAAGCGCTTGGGAAGGACAATTCGTTCATTAAGTCGTATTTATAGAGCGCTTACCGTGTGCAGAGCACTGGACTCAGTGCTTGGGAGAGTACAATTCATTCATTCATCCAGTCGCATTTATTGAGCGCTTACCATGTGCAGAGCACTGGACTAAGTACTTGGGAGAGTACAATTCATTCAATCGTATTTATTAAGCGCTTACCGTGTGCAGGGCACTGGACTAAGCGCTTGGGAAGGACAATTCGTTCATTAAGTCGTATTTATAGAGCGCTTACCGTGTGCAGAGCACTGGACTAAGTGCTTGGGAGAGTACAATTCATTAATTCAGTCGTATTTATTGAGCGCTTACTGTGTACAGAGCACTGGACTAAGTACTTGGGAGAGTACAATTCATTCAATCGTATTTATTAAGCGCTTACCGTGTGCAGGGCACTGGACTGAGCGCTGGGGAAGGACAAGGCGGCAACATCTAGAGACGGTCCCGACCCAACAGCGGGTTCCCAGTCCGGAAGGGGGAGACGGACCACAAAACAAAGCGTATTAACAAAATAAAATAAATAGAAGAGTAAATATGTACAAGTATAATAAATAGAGTAATAAATCTGTACAAATAGATGCAGGGGCTGTGGGGAGGGGGAGAGGAATGGGGGGGCTGAGTTTGGGAAGGCCTCCTGGAGGAGGTGAGCTCTCAGTAGGGCTTTGAAGGGAGGAAAAGAGCTAGTTTGGTGGATGTGTGGAGGGAGGGCATTTCAGGCCAGGGGAAGGACGTGGGCACGGGCGAGAATGAGGCCTAGTGAGGAGGTTGGTGGCAGAGGAGCGGGGGGTGTCAGGCTGGGCTGGAGAAGGAAAGAAAGGAGGTGAGGTAGGAGGGGGCGAGGGGATGGACAGCCTTGAAGCCCTGAGTGAGGAGTTTTTGCCCCTTTGTGTGGGTTGCTTGGTAGCCACTGGAGATTTCTGAGGAGGGGAGTAACATGTCCAAAGTCCTGCCATCTTGGAGCTGGGCAACGAACCGACTTCCGGCCGCCATCTTGGAGCCGGGCAAACGACCGCCCTCCGGCCGCCATCTTGGAGCCGGGCAACCGGCCGACTTCCGGCCGCCATCTTGGGCCCGGCGCCGCCCAGGGCCCGAGTGTAACCCACTTCCCCGGGCCTGAGGGACCACGGCTGCAAAATGGGGGTAATAATAATAATAATAATAATAATAATAATAATAATAATAATAATAGTGATGGCATTTATTAAGCGCTTACTACGACCGAGTGTAATAATAATAATGATGGCATTTACTACGACCCTTTAGAGGCGAGGCCCTGTGTAAATTGGAGAAGCATTTCAAGCCATTCTCTCTTCAATATAACCAGCTTCTACAAAAGCCCATTAATAATAATAATAATAATAATCATAATGATGGCATTTATTAAGCGCTTACTATGTGTAATAATAATAATGATGGCATTTACTACGACCCTTTAGAGGCGAGGCCCTGTGTAAATTGGAGAAGCATTTCAAGCCGTTCTCTCCAATATAAACAGCTTCTACAAAAGCCCATTAATAATAATAATCATAATCATAATGATGGCATTGATTAAGCGCTTACTATGTGTAATAATAATAATGATGGCATTTATTTACTACGACCTTTTAGAGGAGAGGCCCTGTGTAAATTGGAGAAGCATTTCAAGCCGTTCTCTCTTCAATATAAACAGCTTCTACAAAAGCCCATTAATAATAATAATAATAATAATAATCATAATGATGGCATTTATTAAGCGCTTACTATGTCTAACAATAATAATGATGGCATTTACTACGACCCTTTAGAGAGGCCCTGTGTAAATTGGAGAAGCATTTCAAGCCGTTCTCTCCAATATAAACAGCTTCTACGAAAGCCCATTAATAATAATAATCATAATCATAATGGTGGCATTGATTAAGCGCTTACTATGTGTAATAATAATAATGATGGCATTTACTACGACCTTTTAGAGGAGAGGCCCTGTGTAAATTGGAGAAGCATTTCAAGCCGTTCTCTCTTCAATATGAACAGCTTCTACAAAAGCCCATTAATAATAATAATAATCATCATCATCATAATGATGGCATTTATTAAGCGCTTACTATGTGTAACAATAATAATGATGGCATTTACTACGACCCTTTAGAGGAGAGGCCCTGTGTAAATCGGAGAAGCATTTCAAGGCGTTCTCTCTTCAATATAAACAGCTTCTACAAAAGCCCATTAATAATAATAATAATCATCATCATAATGATGGCATTTATTAAGCGCTTACTATGTGTAATAATAATAATGATGGCATTTACTACGACCTTTTAGAGGAGAGGCCCTGTGTAAATTGGAGAAGCATTTCGAGCCGTTCTCTCCAATATAAACAGCTTCTACGAAAGCCCATTAATAATAATAATCATAATCATAATGGTGGTATTGATTAAGCGCTTACTATGTGTAATAATAATAATGATGGCATTTACTACGACCTTTTAGAGGAGAGGCCCTGTGTAAATTGGAGAAGCATTTCAAGCCGTTCTCTCTTCAATATGAACAGCTTCTACAAAAGCCCATTAATAATAATAATCATAGTGATGGCATTTATTAAGCGCTTACTATGTGTAATAATAATAATGATGGCATTTACTACGACCCTTTAGAGGCGAGGCCCTGTGTAAATTGGAGAAGCATTTCAAGCCGTTCTCTCTTCAATATAACCAGCTTCTACAAAAGCCCATTAATAATAATAATAATAATAATAATGATGGCATTTATTAAGCGCTTACTATGTGTAACAATAATAATGATGGCATTTATTAAGCGCTTACTATGTGTAACAATAATAATGATGGCATTTACTACGACCTTTTAGAGGAGAGGCCCTGTGTAAATTGGAGAAGCATTTCAAGCCGTTCTCTCTTCAATATAAACAGCTTCTACAAAAAGCCCATTAATAATAATAATCATAATCATAATGATGGCATTGATTAAGCGCTTACTATGTGTAACAATAATAATGATGGCATTTACTACGACCTTTTAGAGGAGAGGCCCTGTGTAAATTGGAGAAGCATTTCAAGCCGTTCTCTCTTCAATATAAACAGCTTCTACAAAAAGCCCATTAATAATAATAATCATAATCATAATGATGGCATTGATTAAGCGCTTACTATGTGTAATAATAATAATGATGGCATTTACTACGACCCTTTAGAGGCGAGGCCCTGTGTAAATTGGAGAAGCATTTCAAGCCGTTCTCTCTTCAATATGAACAGCTTCTACAAAAGCCCATTAATAATAATAATCATAATGATGGCATTTATTAAGCGCTTACTATGTGTAATAATAATAATGATGGCATTTACTACGACCCTTTAGAGGAGAGGCCCTGTGTAAGTTGGAGAAGCATTTCAAGCCGTTCTCTCTTCAATATGAACAGCTTCTACAAAAGCCCATTAATAATAATAATCATAATGATGGCATTTATTAAGCGCTTACTATGTGTAATAATAATAATGATGGCATTTACTACGACCCTTTAGAGGCGAGGCCCTGTGTAAGTTGGAGAAGCATTTCAAGCCGTTCTCTCTTCAATATAACCAGCTTCTACAAAAGCCCATTAATAATAATAATCATAATGATGGCATTTATTAAGCGCTTACTATGTGTAATAATAATAATGATGGCATTTACTACGACCCTTTAGAGGAGAGGCCCTGTGTAAGTTGGAGAAGCATTTCAAGCCGTTCTCTCTTCAATATGAACAGCTTCTACAAAAGCCCATTAATAATAATAATCATAATGATGGCATTTATTAAGCGCTTACTATGTGTAATAATAATAATGATGGCATTTACTACGACCCTTTAGAGGCGAGGCCCTGTGTAAGTTGGAGAAGCATTTCAAGCCGTTCTCTCTTCAATATAACCAGCTTCTACAAAAGCCCATTAATAATAATAATCATAATGATGGCATTTATTAAGCGCTTACTATGTGTAATAATAATAATGATGGCATTTACTACGACCCTTTAGAGGAGAGGCCCTGTGTAAGTTGGAGAAGCATTTCAAGCCGTTCTCTCTTCAATATAACCAGCTTCTACAAAAGCCCATTAATAATAATAATCATAATGATGGCATTTATTAAGCGCTTACTATGTGTAATAATAATAATGATGGCATTTACTACGACCTTTTAGAGGAGAGGCCCTGTGTAAATCGGAGAAGCATTTCAAGCCATTCTCTCTTCAATATAAACAGCTTCTACAAAAGCCCATTAATAATAATAATAATCATAATGATGGCATGTATTAAGCGCTTACTATGTGTAATAATAATAATGATGGCATTTACTACGACCCTTTAGAGGAGAGGCCCTGTGTAAGTTGGAGAAGCATTTCAAGCCGTTCTCTCTTCAATATAAACAGCTTCTACAAAAGCCCATTAATAATAATAATCATAATGATGGCATTTATTAAGCGCTTACTATGTGTAATAATAATAATGATGGCATTTACTACGACCTTTTAGAGGAGAGGCCCTGTGTAAATCGGAGAAGCATTTCAAGCCATTCTCTCTTCAATATGAACAGCTTCTACAAAAGCCCATTAATAATAATAATAATCATAATGATGGCATGTATTAAGCGCTTACTATGTGTAATAATAATAATGATGGCATTTACTACGACCCTTTAGAGGAGAGGCCCTGTGTAAATTGGAGAAGCATTTCAAGCCGTTCTCTCTTCAATATAACCAGCTTCTACGAAAGCCCATTAATAATAATCATCATCATAATGATGGCATTTATTAAGCGCTTACTATGTGTAATAATAATAATGATGGCATTTACTACGACCTTTTAGAGGAGAGGCCCTGTGTAAATTGGAGAAGCATTTCAAGCCGTTCTCTCTTCAATATAACCAGCTTCTACAAAAGCCCATTAATAATAATAATCATAATGATGGCATTTATTAAGCGCTTACTATGTGTAATAATAATAATGATGGCATTTACTACGACCTTTTAGAGGAGAGGCCCTGTGTAAATTGGAGAAGCATTTCAAGCCGTTCTCTCTTCAATATAGCCAGCTTCTACAAAAGCCCATTAATAATAATAATAATAATCATAATGATGGCATTTATTAAGCGCTTACTATGTGTAATAATAATAATGATGGCATTTACTACGACCTTTTAGAGGAGAGGCCCTGTGTAAATCGGAGAAGCATTTCAAGCCGTTCTCTCTTCAACATAACCAGCTTCTACAAAAGCCCATTAATAATAATAATAATAATAATAATCATAATGATGGCATTTATTAAGCGCTTACTATGTGTAACAATAATAATGATGGCATTTACTACGACCTTTTAGAGGAGAGGCCCTGTGTAAATCGGAGAAGCATTTCAAGCCGTTCTCTCTTCAATATAACCAGCTTCTACAAAAGCCCATTAATAATAATAATCATAATGATGGCATTTATTAAGCGCTTACTATGTGTAATAATAATAATGATGGCATTTACTACGACCTTTTAGAGGAGAGGCCCTGTGTAAATTGGAGAAGCATTTCAAGCCGTTCTCTCTTCAATATAGCCAGCTTCTACAAAAGCCCATTAATAATAATAATAATAATCATAATGATGGCATTTATTAAGCGCTTACTATGTGTAATAATAATAATGATGGCATTTACTACGACCTTTTAGAGGAGAGGCCCTGTGTAAATCGGAGAAGCATTTCAAGCCGTTCTCTCTTCAACATAACCAGCTTCTACAAAAGCCCATTAATAATAATAATAATAATAATAATCATAATGATGGCATTTATTAAGCGCTTACTATGTGTAACAATAATAATGATGGCATTTACTACGACCTTTTAGAGGAGAGGCCCTGTGTAAATCGGAGAAGCATTTCAAGCCGTTCTCTCTTCAATATAAACAGCTTCTACAAAAGCCCATTAATAATAATAATAATCATAATGATGGCATTTATTAAGCGCTTACTATGTGTAATAATAATAATGATGGCATTTACTATGACCCTTTAGAGGAGAGGCCCTGTGTAAATTGGAGAAGCATTTCAAGCCGTTCTCTCTTCAATATAACCAGCTTCTACGAAAGCCCATTAATAATAATCATCATCATAATGATGGCATTTATTAAGCGCTTACTATGTGTAATAATAATAATGATGGCATTTACTACGACCTTTTAGAGGAGAGGCCCTGTGTAAATTGGAGAAGCATTTCAAGCCGTTCTCTCTTCAATATAAACAGCTTCTACAAAAGCCCATTAATAATAATAATAATAATAATCATAGTGATGGCATTTATTAAGCACTTACTATGTGCAAAGCACCGTTCTAAGCGCTGGGGAGGTGACAAGGTGATGAGGTTGTCCCATGGGGGGCTCACAGTTTTAATCCCCATTTGACAGATGAGGGAACTGAGGACCAGAGAAGTGAAGTGACTTTCCCAAATAATAATAATAATCATAATGATGGCATTTATTAAGCGCTTACTATGTGCAAAGCACCATTCTAAGCGCTGGGGAGGTGACAAGGTGATGAGGTGGTCCCACAGGGGGCTCACAGTCTTCATCCCCATTTTACAGACGAGGGAACTGAGGCCCAGAGAAGTGAAGTGACTTGCCCAAATAATAATAATAATGATGATGGCATTTATTACGCGCTTACTATGTGCAAAGCACTGTTCTAAGCGCTGGGGAGGTGACAAGGTGATCAGGTGGTCCCACGGGGGGCTCACAGTCTTCATCCCCATTTGACAGATGAGGGAACTGAGGCCCAGAGAAGTGAAGTGACTTGCCCAAATAATAATAATAATAATGATGATGATATTTATTAAGCGCTTACTGTGTGCAAAGCACCGTTCTAAGCGCTGGCGAGGTGACAAGGCGATCAGGTGGTCCCACAGGGGGCTCACAGTCTTCGTCCCCATTTTACAGACGAGGGAACTGAGGCCTAGAGAAGTGAAGTGACTTGCCCAAATAATAATAATAATAATGATGGAATTTATTAAGCGCTTACTATGTGCAAAGCACTGTTCTAAGCGCTGGGGAGGTGGCAAGGTGATCAAGTGGTCCCACGGGGGGCTCACAGTCTTAATCCCCATTTTACAGATGAGGGAACTGAGGCCCAGAGAAGTGAAGTGACTTGCCCAAAGTCACCCAGCTGACAATTGGCGGAGCCGGGATTTGAACCCATGACCTCCGACTCCCAACTCTGCCACTTGTTAGCTGTGCGACTTTGGGCAAGTCACTTCACTAGGCCTCATCCGTAAAATGGGGATTAATAATAATAATAATAATGGCATCTGTAAAGCGCTTACTGTGAACAAAGCACTGTTCTAAGCGCTGGGGAGGATCAAAAGTGATCAGGTTGTCCCAAGGGGGGCTCACAGTTTTAATCCCCATTTTACAGATGAGGTAACTGAGGCACAGAGAAGTGAAGTGACTTGCCCAAAGTCACACAGCTGACAGTTGGCGGAGCTGGGATTTGAACCCGTGACCTCAGACTCCAAAGCCCGTTGTTGGTTAGGGATCGTCTCCGATGCCGAATTGGACTTTCCAAGCGCTTAGTACAGCGCTCAGTAAATATGAACGGATGAAGCCTTGTATCTACCCCAGCGCTTAGGACAGTGCTTGGCACATAGTAAGCGCTTAACAAATACCTTCATTATTTTTACTAGGCAGTCTCTAACAGGGAGCAAACTGGTGACTGTGTTTGTACATATTTTTTTACTCTATTTTATTTGTACATATCTATTCTATTTATTTTATTTCGTTAGTATGTTTGGTTTTGTGCTCTGTCTCCCCCTTTTAGACTGTGAGCCCGCTGTCGGGTAGGAACCGTCTCTATATGTTGCCAACTTGTACTTCCCAAGCGCTTAGTCCAGTGCTCTGCACACAGTAAGCGCTCAATAAGTACGATTGATGATGATGATGATGATGTTGGGTAGGGACCGTCTCTAGATGTTGCCAACTTGTACTTCCCAAGCGCTTAGTACAGTGCTGTGCACACAGTAAGCTCTCGATAAATGAATAGTGCTAACAAATCAATTCTCCCGCAGTTAGCACCACTTTTAGAGGCCTCTGTAGACTAATAAACTCGAGGCTCGTAACTAAACAGGATTCATCATCGCAAGCAGACTCTCAGAGCCCAAGAGTGTTCCCGACTTTCAAACGAACACTCTAAAAAAATTCAAAATAAAATGAGTAGGATTTAATGATGATGATGATGGTATTTGATAAGCGCTTACTATGTGCCAAGCACTGTTCTAAGTGCTGTGGGGGGGGGGGGGGTGTACAAGGTGATCAGGTTGTCCCCCGTGGGCTCACAGTCCCAATCCCCATTTTATAGATGAGGGAACTGAGGCCCAGAGAAGTTAGGTGGCTTGCCCAAAGTCACACAGCTGACAAGTGGCGGAGCTGGGATTAGAACCCAAGCCCGGGCTCTTTCCACTGAGCCACGCTGTTTCTCCTTTAACGATTTAATGGGTTGGTGAGTAAACTGAGCCCACTGTTGGGTAGGGACTGTCTCTGTGTGTTGCCAATTTGTACTTCCCAAGCGCTTAGTACAGTGCCCTGCACATAGTAAGCGCTCAATAAATACGATTGATGATGATGATGATGATGTGGCCGGGGAGAAAGGGCAAATTCCTGCTCTACTGCCACAATGACGTCATCTACGTAAATAATTTAGGCTGTGGCAGCAGGGAAGTCCAAATAATCCTGGAAGGGCAATCATCCATCCCTACATTATGGATAATGCAAATCCCAATGGTTTGGTCCCACTCAATCTAAAGGAAACTCCCTTTTTTACACTTAGATTGTAAATCTTAGTAGAGTGCTCCAAGCCCTAAATCCAGTGCTCTGCACACACTAAGCGCTCAATAAATACGATTGAATGAATGAATGAGGGCGGGAATAATCAATCAATCGCATTTATTGAGCGCTTACTATGTGCAGAGCACTGTACTAAGCGCTTGGGAAGTACAAATTGGCAACATATAGAGGCAGTCCCTACCCAACAGTGGGCTCAGTCTAAAAATAATGAGTGTCCATCAAGTGCTCATTATATGCCAAACACTGCGCACAGGATAAGTGGGTAAATCACAATCCATCCCACACTTTTACAGTCTAAAAGTGAGTGAATCCACCTGGTACCTTGCACTGCATTAGGTGGCTGAAGAAGTGACAAGTTCCTTGCCCACAAGGAGACAAACACCAAAATAATTACATCCAGAGAGGTCAAAAGTGAAGCAGGCGTGCATACAGGAGTGTGCAGTTCATAAAGGCTAGGTGGTGTAGCTCACAGTGCGTGGAAATTAACTGGGGAACACGTTAATGGAGGTGGGATTTTCACGTGGGGAGAGGGAAGGGATTCCAAGTTTAAGGTACTGAGGAGTGAGCCGAGACCGAAGTTCAGCTGGAAGGTTGAAGTCGCTTCGATTCGGACCAGAGGAATTTGTTTCACGGTACGTGCCATGGTATTTGTCATCACTCTTCTTCCCCTTCCCGCTCCTTTCTCTTCTTTTCCCTCTGCACTAAGTCTTCTTATCCTAAATTCACACGGCAGACAAGTGGTGAGGACAGGATTAGAACCCAGCTTCAAAGCCCATTGTTGGGTAGGGATTGTCTCCATTTGGTGCTGAATTGTACTTTTCAAACACTGTAAGCGCTCAAAAAATACGTTTGAATGAATTGAATGAACACAGATCCTCTGACACCCAGGCCGGTGCTAGGTCGTGCTTATTATTTCGTTTCCTAACTCGCTCTAAAATCCATTTGGTTTTCAGGCAGCGCCTGGTATTTGCAAAATACCAAAACCGCGTTTTGAAAGAATGCTTTCAGATCCGTAGTCGCTAGACACCACGGATTGACAATTTGTATTTTTGTGGTAGGCCACGCTACTTCTCTAGAATAGACTGAAGATGCTCACGGGAAAGACGCGTTTCAGGGCACCCTGAAAACATTTCCGTAGATTAAGCTCTGCCACACAACAAAGAAAATGCCAACCTGAAAGAGATTTTCGCCTGTTTCTTGCGTACGGTACACTGGCCCGAGGTCTACACTGTTGATACGATTTTTTCCGCCCACAGCCAGCCCCAGGGTTCAAGGTTTGCAATGCAGTGGGACGTGAATTGGATTTTCAAGGCAGCAGACCAGGCTGCTTGCAAGTTAACCACTTATTCAGAAATACTCAAACACCGCACAGCGAAGAAGTTTGTCAGATCTTTTATTTCGTTCGCTGACAGGCTTGCCGCCTCAGCGTTTTCCACCGACCCGAGGCGCAGAAACTTTGACAGGCTTCGCGATCTTCTGTTTCGGCGCGGCTTTTGTGGGGGCCTGCGGGGAGACAAAATCAACAGACCGTAGTATCCGTTAAGAGCTTACCGCGTGCCAAGCACTGTGGCCGACAGCAAAAGGTGGACCCGGGATGAGAAGGAAGCGCTTAGTACGGTGCTCTGCACACAGTAAGCGCTCAATAAATATGATTGATTGATGAGAACCCACATCCTCCGATTCAAAGGCCCACGCTCTCTCCAATCACCTGCCTGCTCAGCTGTTCACTCAGCCCCCCCCCCCCGGCCCCCAATCAATCAATCAATCGTATTTATTGAGCGCTTACTATGTGCAGAGCACTGTACTAAGCGCTTGGGAAGTACAAATTGGCAACACAGTGCGTTGCCAATCCCCAGCGTTTCCTTCAGGAGGTAGTAATGTACAATTCGGCGCTCCCAAAAACAACGAGGCTGACGGGATACCTTGGCAGCAGATGTTGCCATCTTCTTGGTCGCCTGCTTAGCCTTCTTAGCCTCCTTCGCAGCCCTGAGGGGACAAAGTTGTTTTATTAGACGAGAGGCATGAGGCTTGCATGAGGAAAAGCCTGACGATGGGCTAGAAACAGGAGACACCGAATCCCTCTCTGATTCTGACACGTGGTCAGGAAGCCGAACAAGGGCTGGCAATCTTTTTATCCAGAAGAGTCTTCCTCCCATCAGTCGTTGCCGGCCGGGCCGCTCAACCGGCTCTGCTGGTTCACCCGATCCCTCCCGGGCCAAAGCCCGGTCACGGAGGGGGACGTGTCCCGTTTCTCGGAAAACGGGAAGGGCCCGATCTCCGGCCTCACGCTCGCCGAGCGGGCATCAGGCGCCCCTCACCTGATGGCCTGCTCCCGCTGGGCCTTCCGCACTTCAGGCTTCTGGTTCCTCTTGGCCATGATGTCGGCCAGAGACGCACCGGTGATGGCCCTCTGGAATTTGACAGCGCGGCGAGTCCGTTTCTTTTGAATCTCTTCCTACGGTAACGGGGAAGGAAGGGCAACGGGTCGGCTGGATCGCCTCACGCAAAACACAAGCTTCCTCCAAAGCCTGCCTGGTCGGCGACAGGGTCTTACCGTCTCTCACGAGTCTGCAGTGCTTCCCTTGAGGTCCTCAGGGGAACGCACAAGGCTGAACGGCAAACTCTTTTACGGCTCGTGCCATTTTAGGAGCGTGGCTCAGCGGTTCCCTTCCCAAGGAGGCAAAGTTGGAACTAAGACTCCCACGCCACAGTTTTCACCACAACAAATAGTGACTTGGTTCAGGCACAAGCGACCTGCCCCACGTCCCACAGCAACTAAGTGGCAGAGCCAAGATTTAGCCTGTCTGTTTTGTTGACTGTCTCCCTCACCCGAGACTGTGAGCCCGTTGTTGGGTAGGGGTTGCCTCTGTTGCCGAATTGTACCTTCCAAGCGCTTAGTACAGTGCGCCGCACACGGTAAGCGCTTCCTGTCCAAGGTGAAGTAGCACAGGTCCCAGTGCATATTATTATTAGAGAAACAGCGTGGCTCAGTGGAAAGAGCCTGGGCTTTGGAGTCAGAGGTCATGGGTTCAAATCGTCAGCTGTGTGACTTTGGGCAAGTGACTTCACTTCTCTGGGCCTCAGTTCCCTCATCTGTAAAATGGGGATGAAGACTGGGAGCCCCACGTGGGACAACCTGATCACCTTGTATCCCCCCCCAGCGCTTACAACAGTGCTTTGCACATAGTAAGCGCTTAATAAATGCCATTATTATTATTATTATTATTACTAAGCAATGCAGGAGAGAGCGAATGGGAAAATGAGGGCTTGACGGGGGCCGTGCAGTGTCCGTTAGATACGAAGGGAGAAGAGTTTTAGGTTACAGGGAGGACGTGGGCAAGGACTGGACGGTCAGTTGGATGAGATCGCGGTTCAGTGAACAAGGTAACATTAGTGGAGAATGTTGTAGTGCGAAATATTCAACTAGCACCTCAAATGTCATTTTCCCCAGCAATTCAACGGTCTTTCAAATGAAATAAAAATCCCCATTAGGCTGCAAAGCAAGGCTTTTGCGGCAAGCCCTTCTAGGAGCCACCCCTAACGTTTAAGCCCATTTTTAATCAAAACGTCGGAACTAGATTTCACACCGCACGATCACCCACTTCTTGAAGTCTGCCGTTTGTCCTACCGGTTTCAGGCAGTACCGTTGGATAAAACCCTCTCAGAAACGAGGTGGGGATGCTGCTCCCGAACCCCATTTCCCTTGGGAGCCCCCCCAAGTCCGCCGGCTTACCGACTGTCCCTTCTTGTGCTTGCGCCGGTACAGGACCGTCCAGTTGATCTGCCGGGGGTTCCTCTTGGAAAGGAAGGCCGACTCGCATTTGGCATTCAAGAACTGGAAGACCTGGAGACAGAAGGTGGGTGACTCGGTTTCCCGCTAGGGCAGGGAGGTGCCTCCCTTGGAGAGCTACGGATCCGTCCCAAACTCTGCAGCGCCCGCCCGCCGTGAGGGCTGTATTTATTGTCTCGGGACGGAGGGGCACAACCCACCATTTGGGGAGCGATATGTTGCCAACTTGTACTTCCCAAGCGCTCAGTACAGTGCTCTGCACGCAGTAAGCGCTCAATAAATACGATTGATGATGATGATGACACTCACGAGCAGCAGTCATTCATTCATTCAATCAATCAATCAATCGCCTTTATTGAGCGCTTACTGTGCGCAGAGCACTGTACTAAACGCTTGGGAAGTACAAGTTGGCAGCATACATAGAGAAGTAGTGTGGCTCAGTGGAAAGAGCACGGGCTTGGGAGTCAGAGGCCATGGGTTCGAATCCCGGCTCCACCACTTGTCAGCTGTGTAACTTCTCTGGGCCTCAGTTCCCTCCTCTGTAAAATGGGGACTAAGACTGTGAGCCCCACGTGGGACAAGCTTGATCACCTTGTATCCCCCCAGCGCCTAGACCAGTGCTTTGCACATAGTAAGCGCTTAGCAAATACCATTGTTATCATTATTAGTATACAGAGACGGTCCCTACCCAACAGCGGGCTCACAGTCTAGAAGGGGGAGACGGACAACACATCAACAAAATAAAATAAATATTCACTCAATCGTATTGAGCGCTTACTGTGTGCAGAGCACTGTACTAAGCGCTTGGGAAGGGCAAGTTGGCAACATCTAGGGACGGTCCCCACCCGACAGCGGGCTCACAGTCTAGGAGGGGGAGACGGACAACACTTAACAAAATAGAATAAATACTCAGTCGTATTGAGCGCTTACTGTGTGCAGAGCACTGTACTAAGCGCTTGGGAAGGGCAAGTTGGCAACATCTAGGGACGGTCCCCACCCAACAGCGGGCTCACAGTCTAGGAGGGGGAGACGGACAACACTTAACAAAATAGAATAAATACTCATTCAATCGTATTGAGCGCTTACTGTGTGCAGAGCACTGTACTAAGCGCTTGGGAAGTACAAGTTGGCAACATCTGGGGATGGTCCCTACCCAACAGCGGGCTCACAGTCTAGAAGGGGGAGACGGACAACAAAATATACTAACAAAGTAGAATAAATATTCATTCAATCGTAATGAGCGCTTACTGTGTGCAGAGCACTGTACTAAGCGCTTGGGAAGTTCAAATTGGCAACATCTAGGGACGGTCCCTACCCAACAGCGGGCTCACAGTCTAGAAGGGGGAGACGGACAACAAAATATATTAAAATAGAATAATTATTCATTCAGTCGTATTGAGCACTGTACTAAGCGCTTGGGAAGTCCAAGTTGGCAACATCTAGGAATGGTCCCTACCCCACAACGGGCTCATTCATTCATTCACGCAATCGTATTCATTGAGCGTTTACTTTGTGCAGAGCACTGTACTAAGCGTTTGGGAAGTTCAAGTTGGCAACATCTAGGGACGGTCCCTACCCAACAGCGGGCTCCCAGTCTAGAAGGGGGAGACGGACAACAAAATATATTAAAAAAACAGGATAAATATTCATTCAGTCGTATTGAGCGCTTACTGGGTGCAGAGCACTGTACTAAGCGCTTGGGAAGGGCAAGTTGGCAACATCTAGGGATGGTCCCGACCCGACAGCGGGCTCCCAGTCTAGGAGAGGGAGACGGACAACAATTAACAAAATAGAATACTCATTCAATCGTATTGAGCGCTTACTGTGTGCAGAGCACTGTACTGAGCGCTTGGGAAGGACAAGTTGGCAACATCTGGGGATGGTCCCTACCCGACAGCGGGCTCACAGTCTAGAAGGGGGAGACGGACAACAAAATATATTAACAAAATAGAATAAATACTCATTCAATCGTAATGAGCGCTTACTGTGTGCAGAGCACTGTACTAAGCGCTTGGGAAGGGCAAGTTTGCAACATCTAGGGACGGTCCCTATCCAACAGCGGGCTCACAGTCTAGAAGGGGGAGACGGACAACAAAATATGTTAAAATAGAATAAATATTCATTCAATCGTATTGAGCACTGTACTAAGCGCTTGGGAAGTCCAAGTTGGCAACATCTAGGAATGGTCCCTACCCAACAACGGGCTCATTCATTCATTCACGCAATCGTATTTATTGAGCGTTTACTTTGTGCAGAGCACTGTACTAAGCGTTTGGGAAGTTCAAGTTGGCAACATCTAGGGACGGTCCCTACCCAACAGCGGGCTCCCAGTCTAGAAGGGGGAGACGGACAATATATTAAAAAAACAGGATAAATATTCATTCAGTCGTACTGAGCGCTTACTGTGTGCAGAGCACTGTACTAAGCGCTTGGGAAGGGCAAGTTGGCAACATCTAGGGATGGTCCCGACCCGACAGCGGGCTCCCAGTCTAGGAGGGGGAGACGGACAACAAAATATATTAAAAAAAAACGAATAAATATTCATTCAATCGTATTGAGCGCTTACTGTGTGCAGAGCACTGTACTAAGCGCTTGGGAAGGGCAAGTTGGCAACATCTAGGGACGGTCCCGACCCGACAGCGGGCTCACAGTCTAGGAGGGGGAGACGGACAACAATTAACAAAACACATTAACAAGATAAAATAAATGGAATAACTCTAAAGCCCGGGCTGTTTCCACCGGGGCAGGCGGCGTTTTCGGTGGGGGCCTCTGACCTTGCCATCGGTGCGGGCGTAGCGCCGCCCGTGCCCGGGGTAGATCTTGTATCCGCTGAAGCTGCACAGCTCCACCCTGAAACGAGAGGCAGGCCCGGGTGAAGGGGGCGCCGGGGCTCCGGGTGGGCCATGGCGGGCGGCGATTAACCGCCCCGGGGGCAAGGATGGCGGCGGATTGGGGCGGCCCCCCCTCCCGAGACAAAGCGCCGCTTACTTCATGATGGCGGCTGCGGGCCCAGGCGCGGTGGCAGAGAGGAGGAGAGGATCACGGGAAGGGGCCTTATATGGACACTGCCCCACCGGAAGTCCGCCCTGAGGAGGCCGGCCGCGAGCCAAGGCAAGGCGGCGGAGAGGAGAGGATCACGGGAAGGGGCCTTATATGGACACTGCCCCACCGGAAGTCCGCCCTGAGGAGGCCGGCCGCGAGCCAAGGCAAGGCGGCGGAGAGGAGGAGAGGATCACGGGACGGGGCCTTATATGGACACTGCCCCACCGGAAGTCCGCCCTGAGGAGGCCGGCCGCGAGCCAAGGCAAGGCGGCGGAGAGGAGAGGATCACGGGAAGGGGCCTTATATGGACACTGCCCCACCGGAAGTCCGCCCTGAGGAGGCCGGCCGCGAGCCAAGGCAAGGCGGCGGAGAGGAGGAGAGGATCACGGGACGGGGCCTTATATGGACACAGCCCCACCGGAAGTCCGCCCTATCTCCTCAGTTAGTCAGTCAGTCAGTCATTCAGTCATACATTCAATCGTATTTATTGAGCGCTTAGTGTGTGCAGAGCACTGGAGTAAGCGCTGGGGAAGGACAAGGAGGCAACATCTAGAGACGGCCATTCAGTCAGTCCTATTTATTGAGCGCTTACTGTGTGCAGAGCACTGGATATATGTATATATGTATACATATATATGTATACATGTTTGTGCATATTTATTACTCTATTTATTTATTTATTTTACTTGTGCATATCTATTCCATTTATTTTCTTTTGTCCGTATGTTTGGTTTTGTTCTCTGTCTCCCCCCTTTTAGACTGTGAGCCCACTGTTGGGTAGGGACCGTCTCTAGATGTTGCCAATTTGTACTTCCCAAGCGCGTAGTACAGTGCTCTGCACATAGTAAGCGCTCAGTAAATAGGATTGATGATGATGATGATGACTGGACTAAACGCTGGGGAAGGACAAGTTGGCAACGTCCAGAGATGGTCATTCATTCATTCGGTCCTATTTATTGAGCGCTTACTTGTGCAGAGCACTGGACTAAGCGCTGGGGAAGGACAAGGAGGCAACATCTAGAGACGGTCATTCATCCATTCAGTCCTATTTATTGAGCGCCGACCGTGTGCAGAGCACTGGACTAAACGCTGGGGAAGGACAAGTTGGCAACATCTAGAGACATTCATTGTTATTTATTGAGCACTTACTGTGTGCAGAGCATTGGACTAAGCGCTTGGGAAGGACAAGGCAGCAACATCTAGAGACGGTCAATCAATCAATCAATCGTATTTGTTGAGCGCTTACTGTGTGCAGAGCACTGGACTAAGCGCTGGGGAAGGACAAGTTGGCAACATCTAGAGACAGTCCCTACCCAACAGTGGGCTCACAGTCTAAAAGGGGGAGACAGAGAACAAAACCAAACATACTAACAAAATAAAATAAATAGAATAGATATGCACAAGTAAAATAAATAGAGCAATACATAGGTACAAACATATATACAGGTGCTGTGGGGAAGGGAAGGAGGTAATATGGGGAGATGGAGAGGGGGAGAGGAAGGAAGGGGCTTAGTCTGGGAAGGCCTCCTGGAGGAGTAAGGGCTTAACAAATATCATCATCATCATCATCATCATCATCATCATCATCATGATGACGCTATAATTCGGATTTTGTAGGTTTTATGCAGCGATTCGATGCCTCCGAGGAACAGGCGGCCGGTTGGGCCTCCTGGTGCCGCGGGGCCACCTGGGAGTTGTAGTTTGGCGGCCGGCGCCTAGACTACAAGCCCCAGAAGCCTCTGCGGCGGCGTTGGCGAGCGGGCGGTATGGCGGCGGCGGGGGCGCGGGGCCACCTGGGAGTTGTAGTCTGGCGGCCGGCACCTAGACTACAAGCCCCAGAAGCCTCTGCGGCAGCGTCGGCGAGCGGACAGTATGGCGGCGACGGAGGTGCGGGGCCCAGCGGGGTCCCCCCCCCGGAGAAGGTAGAGAAAAGAGCCCCGACGGGCCGTGTCTGCTTTCCTCGGGACCGAGTCGGCGGGGCGGGGTGGGCTCCATCTTGCGGCCGGGGCTAAGGGCGCGCGGCGGGGGGGGTGGGCGGCTTCACCTCAGTGCGGTGTTGGGCGGGCGCGCGCGGTGCTCTGTGGGAGTTGGAGTCTCCGGGCCCTGAGGGGGCCGCGCGCGGTGCCCTGTGGGAGTTGTAGTCTCCGGGCCCGGAGGGGGCCGCGCGGTGCCCTGTGGGGGTTGTAGTCCCCGGGCCCTGAGGGGGGCCGCGCGGTGCCCTGTGGGAGTTGTAGTCCCCGGGCCCTGAACGGGGCCGCGCGGTGCCCCCTGGGAGTTGTAGTCCCCGGGCCCGGAAGGGGCCGCGCGGGCGTCGGGGGGCGCGCTCCCGCGGAACTACAACTCCCAGGGGGCTTCGCGCCCCCCCCCCCCAGCGCCGACGCCCACGCTGCTCTTTAGAATAATCATTCATTCATTCAATCCTATTTAGTGAGCGCTTACTGTGTGCAGAGCACTGGACTGGGCGCTGGGGAGGGACAACTTCATTCATTCATTCATTCAGTCCTATTTATTGAGTGCTTACTGTGTGCAGAGCACTGGACTGAGTGCTGGGAAAGTACCATTCATTCATTCAATCCTATTTATTGAGCGCTTAGTGTTTGCAGAGCACTGGACTGAGCGCTGGGAAAGTACCATTCATTCATTCATTCAGTCGTATTTATTGAGTGCTTACTGTGTGCAGAGCACTGGACTGAGTGCTGGGAAAGTACCATTCATTCATTCAATCGTATTGAGCGCTTATTGTGTGCAGAGCACTGGACTGAGCGCTTGGAAAGTACCATTCATTCAATTGTATTGAGCGCTTATTGTGTTCAGAGCACTAGACTGAGCGCTTGGAAAGTACCATTCATTCATTCAATCGTATTTATTGAGCGCTTACTACGTGCGGAGCACTGGACTGAGCGCTTGGGAAGGGCAGATTCATTCATTCAATCGTATTTATTGAGCGCTGACTGTGCAGAGCACTGGACCAACCGCTGGGGAAGGACAAGTTCATTCATTCATTCATTCGATCATATTTAGTGGGCGCTTGCTGTGTGCAGAGCACTGGACTGAGCGCTGGGGAAGAACAACTTCATTCATTTATTCATTCAATCGTATTTATTGAGCGCTTACTGTGTGCAGAGCACTGGACTAAGCGCTGGGGAAGGACAAATCGGCAACATCTAGAGACGGTCCCCGACCCAACAACGGGCTCACAGTCTAGAAGATCACCATGATGGCAATTATTAAGCGCTTCCTATGTGCGTAGCACTGTTCTAATTGCTTTGGGGGGTTACAAGGTGATCAGGTTGTCCCACACGAGGCTCACAGTCTTCATCCCCATTTGACAGATGAGGTCACTGAGGCCTAGAGAATAATAATAATAATAATAATAATAATGATAATAATAATAATGGCATTTGTTAAGCGCTTACTATGTGCCAAGCACTGTTCTAATTACTTGGGGGGGATACAAGGTGATCAGGTTGTCCCACGGGGGGCTCACAGTCTTCATCCCCATTTGACAGATGACGTCACTGAGGCCTAGAGAATAACAATAATAATAATAATAATAATGGCATTTGTTAAGCTCTTACCATGTGCGAAGCACCGTTCTAAGCATTTGGGGGTGATACAAGGTGGTCAGGTTGTCCCACACGAGGCTCACAGTCTTCATCCCCATTTGACAGATGAGGGAACTGAGGCCTAGAGAATAATAATAACAATGATGATGGCATTTGTTAAGCGCTTACTATGTGCCAAGCACTGTTCTAAGCGCTTGGTGGGGGGTTCCAAGGTGATCGGGTTGTCCCACGGGGGGCTCACAGTCTTAATCCCCATTTTCCAGATGAGGTCACTGGGGCCCAGAGAAGTGAGATGACTTGCCCAAAGTCACCCAGCTGACAAGTGGCGGAGCCGGGATTTGAACCCATGACCTCTGAATCCAAAGCCCGGGCTCTGAGCCACGCTGCTTTGTGATCGTCATCATCGTCGTAATAATGATGGTATTTGTTAAACGCCGACTGTGTGCCACACACTGTTCTAAGCGCTGGAGAAGCTACAAGGTGATGAGGTGGTCCCACGGGGGGCTCACAGGCTTCATCCCCATTTGACAGATGAGGGAACTGAGGCCCAGAGAAGTGACTAAATAATAATAATAATAATAATGATGGCATTTGTTAAGCGCTTACTATGTGCCACACACCGTTCTAAGCGCTGGAGAAGCTGCAAGGTGGTCAGGTTGTCCCACGGGGGTTCACAGGCTTCATCCCCATTTGACAGATGAGGGAACTGAGGCCCAGAGAAGTGACTTAATAATAATAATAATAATAATGATGATGATGGCATTTGTTAAGCGCTTACTATGTGCCAAGCACTGTTCTAAGCGTTGGAGAGGGTACAAGGTGATCAGGTTGTCCCACGGGGGGCTCACAGTCTTCAACCCCATTTTCCAGATGAGGGAACTGAGGCCCAGAGAAGTGACTTAATAATAATAATAATAATGATGATGATGGCATTTGTTAAGCGCTTACTATGTGCCAAGCACTGTTCTAAGCGTTGGAGAGGGTACAAGGTGATCAGGTTGTCCCACGGGGGGCTCACAGTCTTCAACCCCATTTTCCAGATGAGGGAACTGAGGCCCAGAGAAGTGACTTAATAATAATAATAATAATAATGATGATGGCATTTGTTAAGCGCTTACTACGTGCCAAGCACTGTTCTGAGCGCCGGGGAGGATACAAGGTGATCAAGTTGTCCCACGGGGGGGCTCACAGTCTTCAACCCCATTTTCCAGATGAGGGAACTGAGGCCCAGAGAAGTGACTTAATAATAATGATGGCATTTGTGCCAAGTGCTTGGGAGAGTACGGTCCGAGTTAGCCCGTGCAAGCCGTGCGTGCGGGAATCCTCTCCAAGCGTCTTCCCCGTTTGGGATGGAGAAGACGAGGCAGACCCTGGAAATCAAGCAATCAGTCGTATTTACTGAGCGCTTACTGCGTGCGGAGCACTGTACTAAGCGCTTGGGAAGTACAGGTTGGAACGGACCCCGGAAATGCGGAAGAGCGAACATCGGAGTCAACGGAGGGGAAGGCTGGAAGGATAATGCCTAGGTCACAGGCCGTGATGGGAAAGGGAGGCGAAACGGAGGATTTGGGAGGAAAGGTGAGGCGTTCGGTACATCACGCAAGAGGAAACGCCAGCCTGCAGAGGAGGCGAAAGGTCAGGCTAGCGGTGAGCGGCGTTTCACAAAAGGGAAACCGAGTCACCGGGAACGCTTACAGTGCTGAGCCCTTAAATACTCGCCCTCGGGCGACGGGATCGTAACCTCCCCTCCGTGATTCCTCGCTTGGATTTCGCTTCCAGGCTCTGTGATCAACTGGGCGGGGCGAGGGCTGCAGAAACTGGGCCCCAGTCTGCTCGGCGAAGCCGACCCGCGGACCCTGATCCTGGATAAAAATCAGATCATCAAACTGGAAAACCTGGAGAAGTGCGGAAGGCTGATGCAGGTCGGTTCTGCGGCGGCCGTGGAGAAAAGGGGTTGTCGTCGCGGGAGCCGTTTCCCGGTGAACCGCAAAAGCCTGACTTTTCCCCTAGTGACAGTCCTTTTAATCAATCAATCGATCAGTCGTATTTATTGAGCGCTTACTATGTGCAGAGCACTGTACTAAGCGCTTGGGAAGTACAAATTGGCATCACATAGAGACAGTCCCTACCCAACAGTGGGCTCACAGTCTAAAAGGGGGAGACAGAGAACAGAACCAAACATACCAACAAAATAAAATAAGTAGGATAGAAATGTACAAGTAAAATAAATAAATAAATAAATAGAGTAATAAATATGTACAACCATATAGACATACATACAGGTGCTGTGGGGAAGGGAAGGAGGTAAGACGGGGGGATGGAGAGGGGGACGAGGGGGAGAGGAAAGAAGGGGCTCAGACTTTTAGACTGTGAGCCCACTGTTGGGTAGGGACTGTCTCTGTGTGATGCCAATTTGTACTTCCCAAGCGCTTAGTACAGTGCTCTGCACATAGTAAGCGCTCAATAAATACGATTGATTGATTGATTGATTGATTGATTCCCCAATCCGACACTAGAGTTGGAAAAGACACTCTCGCGTGGAAGGAAAGTCACTGGGCCTCGTGGAATTGGCATCTTCAATAAAGGGCAGCAGCCCAATTTGGCCAAGCGAATGCTCCGAACGCTACCTCATGATCACAAAAACCATCTTCCACCTGCCAGACAATAGACATTTCGGTGGTAATTAAGGCAGTTCACCTTTTTGGAGCAGTGTAGTGGCCCATTTGGGGATTTCGTGGCCTCCTCCCCCTTTCCAGGTGATAATTAATGAAGAACGTTAATGGCAATTGAGACCGGGGGCCCGGGAAAAGTGAGGCTTTTTCCCCCCCGGCAGTTAGCCCTGACAGAACACCCTCTCTGATCCCCTGATTTTGAAAAATCTGCGCGTCTTAGGCCCTCTGATTCCCCTTTGCTAGCGTCCTTTGAAGATCTCCAGCAAATAATAATAATAATGATGATGGCATTTGTTAAGCGCTTACTATGTGCAAAGCACTGTTCTAAGCGCTGGATGAAGAGACACGGCTTCTTCTACTGCCTTTCCCTCACCGGGGAATCCGACCATTAATCAGTGGTATTTATTGAGCACCTGCTGTGTGCCGAGCACTGTACTGAGCGCTTGGGCGAGTACAATTCTACAGAGCTGATAATAATAATAATAATAATAATAATAATAATGTTGGCATTTGTTAAGCACGTACTACGTGCAAAGCACCGTTCTAAGCACTTGGGGGGGGATACAAAGTGATCAGGTTGTCCCACGTGGGGCTCACAGTCTTAATCCCCATTTTACAGATGAGGTGACTGAGGCTCAGAGAAGCAAAGTGACTCACCCAAGGCCACACAGCAGACGTGTGGTGGAGCCGGGATTCGAACCCATGACCCCCGACCCCAAAGCCCGGGCTCTTTCCACTGAGCCACGCTGCTCCTCCGAGGCGTGCTTTCCCTGCCCGGAGTTTATTCCGTCATTAATTTGTATTTATTTGTATTTATTGTATTTGTATTTATTTTATTTGTATTTATTGAGCGCTTACTGCACGCAGAAGCTTACTTTTAGACTGTGAGCCCACTGTTGGGTAGGGACCGTCTCTATATGTTGCCACCTTGTACTTCCCAAGCGTTTAGTCCAGTGCTCCGCACACAGTAAGCGCTCAATAAATACGATTGATTGATTGATTAAAGTGTAAAAAGGGAGATATTTCATCAATTCTGTGTTCGCCGGGAACCGCCTGGGGGTTACGTCTGGGTTTGAGGAGGGAAGCTTGACGTTGGACCACCAGCGTTGACTTTTTTAGTAGGCCTGAGTCTTTTCTGTTGCCAACTTGTACTTCCCGAGCGCTTAGTACAGTGCTGTGCACACAGTAAGCGCTCAATAAATACGATTGATTGATTGATTACAGTGTAAAAAGGGAGATATTTCATCAATTCTGTGTTCGCCGGGAACTGCCTGGGGGTTACGTCTGGGTTTGAGGAGGGAAGCTTGACGTTGGACCACCAGCGTTGACTTTTTTAGTAGGCCTGAGTCTTTTCTGTTGCCAACTTGTACTTCCCGAGCGCTTAGTACAGTGCTCTGCACACAGTAAGCGCTCAATAAATACGATTGATTGATTGATTACAGTGTAAAAAGGGAGATATTTCATCAATTCTGTGTTCGCCGGGAAGGAACTCACCACTGCCTGGGGGTTACGTCTGGGTTTGAGGAGGGAAGCTTGACGTTGGACCACCAGCGTTGACATTTTTAGTAGGCCTGAGTCTTTTCTGTTGCCAACTCGTACTTCCCGAGCGCTTAGTACAGTGCTCAATAAATGCGATCGATTGCTTGATTTTGGATGTGTCGCCGCTTGGAAAAATGGGTGTTTTCTCTTTGTTCTTCGCCCAGTTATCAGCTGCCAACAACCGGCTAGTGCGGATGATGGGCGTCGCCAAGCTCACTCAGCTGCGGGTGCTGAATTTACCTCATAACAGCATCGGCTACGTGGAAGGGTTAAAAGCGCTGGGGCGTCTGGAGTGGCTCAATTTGGCAGGAAACAACCTCAAGGTGAAACGCGTCTCCTTTTCTCCCTTTCAACTGACTGAAACGAACTAGTGAGAATGGATTTTCGGATCCCTTTGACCGGGTTTTATATACCCTGCGTGTCTAATAATCCTGTTTCCTCGAGTCTCTCAGTGTAGTAAAGTGCTGGGCAGCCGGTAGTATTAATGGCTTTACCCCTGCCGTTGGTCAATCAATCAATCAATCGTATTTATTGAGCGCTTACTGTGTGCAGAGCGCTGGACTGAGCGCTTGGGAAGGACAAGTTGGCGACACATAGAGACGGTCCCTACCCAACAGTGGGCTCACAGTCTAGAAGGGGGAGACAGAGAACCAAACCAAACATATTAACAAAATAAAATAAGTAGAATAGATATGTACGAGTCAATCAATCAATCAATCGTATTTATTGAGCGCTTACTGTGTGCAGAGCGCTGGACTAAGCGCTTGGGAAGTACAAGTTGGCGACATATAGAGACAGTCCCTACCCAACAGTGGGTTCACAGTCTAGAAGGGGGAGACAGACAACAAAACAAAACATGCTAACAAAATAAAATAAGTAGAATAGATATGTACAAGTCAATCAATCAATCGTATTTATTGAGCGCTTACTGTGTGCAGAGCACTGTACTATGCGCTTGGGAAGTACAAGTTGGCGACATATAGAGACAGTCCCTACCCAACAGTGGGCTCACAGTCTAGAAGGGGGAGACGGAGAACAAAACCAAACATACTAACAAAATAAAATCAGTAGAATAGATATGTACAAGTCAGTCAATCAATCAATCGTATTTATTGAGCGCTTGCTGTGTGCAGAGCACTGGACTAAGTGCTTGGGAAGTACAAGTTGGCAACATCTAGAGACAGTCCCTACCCAACAGTGGGCTCACAGTCTAGAAGGGGGAGACAGAGAACCAAACAAAACATATTAACAAAATAAAATAAGTAGAATAGATATGTACAAGTCAATCAATCAATCAATAGTATTTACTGAGCGCTTACTGTGTGCAGAGCACTGTACTATGCGCTTGGGAAGTACAAGTTGGCGACATATAGAGACAGTCCCTACCCAACAGTGGGCTCACAGTCTAGAAGGGGGAGACGGAGAACAAAACCAAACATACTAACAAAATAAAATCAGTAGAATAGATATGTACAAGTCAGTCAATCAATGAATCGTATTTATTGAGCGCTTGCTGTGTGCAGAGCACTGGACTAAGTGCTTGGGAAGTACAAGTTGGCAACATCTAGAGACAGTCCCTACCCAACCGTGGGCTCACAGTCTGAAAGGGGGAGACGTGCTTATGCGCTTATTAATTAATAAATAAATAAGTAAGTAAGTAAGTAAATAAATAAATATTAAATAAATTCTCCCAAGGAAATGGGAGAAAAGGCTTTGGGGCTTAGAGCATAGGCCTCTGGGAAGAAGGTTCTCTGAGGGGGTCGGCTGGTTCCGCTGCTTTTCCGAACGGAATATAATTCTCGTTTTGTATCCAATAGGCAATAGATCAAATCAGCAGCTGCACGGCTCTTCAACACCTTGATTTGTCCGACAATAACATCTCTCAGATCGGTGATCTTTCAAAACTGTCGGCTCTGAAGGTAAGCGCGCCTCTGAATGTCACAGCCTTGAGATCCGACTGTGAGTAGAGGGTAGTTGGTGTTCAAACAAACGCTCAGTTATTGAGCTCTTACTCAATAAGCACTGTGATAATAATAATAATAATGATGGCATTTATTATTAAGCGCTTACTATGTGCTTACTATGCTCTAAGCGCCGGGGGGATACGAGGTGATCAGGTTGTCCCACGGAGGGCTCACGGTCAGTCCCCGTTTTACAGATCTATTTATTTTATTTGTACATATTTATTCTATTTATTTGATTTTGTTACTGCGTTTTGTTTCGTTGTCCGTCTCCCCCTTCTAGACCGGGAGCCCGCTGTTGGGTAGGGGCCGTCTCTAAATGTTCATTCATTCAGTCGTATTTATTGAGCGCTTACTGTGTGCAGAGCACCGGACTGAGCGCTTGGGAAGTACAAGTTGGCGACGTCTATTTTGTCTATTCTATTCCATTTTGACTTTCAAAATAAAAGGGAATTGCAGAGGGAGCGAAGTACAAGTTGGCAACGTCTATTTTGTCTATTCTATTCCATTTGGACTTTCAAAATAAAAGGGAATTGCAGAGGGAGCGAAGTACAGGTTGGCGACGTCTATTTTGTCTATTCTATTCCATTTTGACTTTCAAAATAAAAGGGAATTGTAGAGGGAGCGAAGTACAAGTTGGCAACATCTATTGTGTCTATTCCATTTTGACTTTCACAATAAAAGGGAATTGCAGAGGGAGCGAAGTACAAGTTGGCAACATCTATTTTGTCTATTCTATTCCATTTGGACTTTCAAAATAAAAGGGAATTGTAGAGGGAGCGAAGTACAAGTTGGCAACATCTATTTTGTCTATTCCATTTTGACTTTCACAATAAAAGGGAATCGTAGAGGGAGCGAAGTACAAGTTGGCAACCTCTGTTTTGTCTATTCTATTCCATTTTGACTTTCACAATAAAAGGGAACTGTAGAGGAAGCGAAGTCGTTCCTCGACCCATTTAACCGCCAGTGTCACCTGGCTACAGGAGGTAACTCTGCCTCAGTGTCTCTTTCTGTTTTGCCCAAAAGACCCTGTTGCTGCATGGAAACATCATAACCTCGCTCCGAGTGGCACCCGCTTGCCTACCTCAGAGCTTGGCGATCCTTTCGCTGGCCGAAAACGAAATCCGGGACCTAAATGAGGTAAGCGTCCCCCTCAGAGAGGAGGACTGGGGGCTTATTTGTCCGTTTTTTTTTCCTTTCGGTGGACTTGGAGGCAGAGGACCTTAAAAGACTATGTATACCCCGTTCATTCATTCAATAGTATTTATTGAGCGTTTACCGTCCGGTACCACGGGGAGTTGGCAGTCTAATCAATCAGTCGTATTTATTGAGCGCTCACTGTGTGCAGACACTGGACTACGTGCTTGGGAAGGACAAGTTGGCAGCGTATAGAGACGGTCCGTAGCTAACAGCGGGCGATTCGAGCTCGAGGGGATTAATGTCGGTCCCTAAACGCTGCCTCTCGGCCGGCGGCGGGTGATCGTCGGGGCCGGGCACGGAGCCGCCGCGTTGTTCCCACGGAGCTCTCTTGTTCCAGATGTGTTTCTTGGCTCCCCTCTCGGAGCTGGAGCAGTTGTCCATCATGAACAACCCCTGCGTGATGGCCACACCTTCCATCCCGCCCTTTGACTACCGGCCCTACGTCGTCAGCTGGTGCCTGAGCCTCAAGGTCCTGGACGGATACGGGATTTCCCAGAAGGAAAGGTGAATCCCGAGCCTCCCGCCCGTTAGCGGGTGGGCCTTCCGAAAACGATGCTTGTGGTACTTGCGAAGCGCTTAACTGAGCGCCGGACTCGTGCTGGTTGTTAAGCGCTTACCCTGTGTCTGGGTGCCGGAATTGTGGGTTTTTTTGTGTTTTTTTGTGGTATCCGTTAAGCACTTTTAACAGAAGCAGCGGGCTTTGGAGTCAGAGATCGTGGGTTCAAATCCCGGCTCTGCCAACTGTCAGCTGTGTGACTTTGGGCACTTCACCTGTCTGTGCCTCAGTTACCTCATTGGGAAAATCAACCAGTCAATCGTATTTATTGAGCGCTTACTATGTGCAGAGCACTGTACTAAGCGCTTGGGAAGTACAAATTGGCAACACATAGAGACAGTCCCTACCCAGCGGTGGGCTCCCAGTCTAAAAGGGGGAAAATGGGGATTCAAACTGTAAGCCCCACCCCGGGACAACCTGATCACCTTGTAACCTCCCCAGCGCTTTGCACATAGTAAGCGCTTAACAAATACCATCATTATTATTATTATTATTATTATTCTTACCGCGTGCCAGGCACCGTACTAAGCCCTGGGGTAGATATAAGCTAATCAGGTTGGACGCAGTCCCCGTCTTGCGAGGGGCTCAAAGTCTTAATCTCCATTTTCCAGGCGAGGGAACGGAGGCGCATAGAAGTGACATGCCCAGGGTCGTATAAGCGGTGGCAGGAGGATTAGAACCCAGGTCCTTCTTACTCCCAGGCCCGGGCTTACTATACGTCAAGCCCATTCCATTATTTTTAGGCATTGTACTAAACTCTGGGGTAGATATTAGCTAGTCAGGTTGTCCCTCGTGGAGCACCCACTCCTAATATATGCATATGTTTGTACATATTTATTACTCTATTTGTTTATTGTACCTGTACATATCTATTTTATTTATTTTATTTTGTTAGTATGTTTGGTTTTCTTCTCCGTCTCCCCCTTTTAGACCGTGAGCCCGCTGTCGGGTAGGGACCGTCTCTATATGTTGCCAACTTGTCCTTCCCAAGCGCTTAGTCCAGTGCTCCGCACACAGTAAGCGCTCAATAAATACGACTGATCGATCGATCGATCTTACAGACACGGCAGCTGAGGCTCAGAGAAGTGAAGCGACTCGCCCGAGGTCACGCAGCGGACGGGTGGCGGAGCCGGGATTAGAACTCGGGACCTTCTGAATTCCAGGCCCGGGCTCAATCCGCTTCTCAGCCCTTGCTGAACCGCTGACTCTACATCAAGCGCCGTTCTAAGTGCTGGAGTCGCGGTTTGTACGTAGCGCTTACTATGTGCCAAGCACTGTAGTAAGCGTCGGAGCAGTTATTCAATCGTCGGGCCCCATATGGAGGTCAAGGTCTAAGTAATCAATCAATCAATCGTATTGATTGAGCGCTTACTGTGTGCAGAGCACTGGACTAAGCGCTTGGGAAGTACAAGTTGGCAACATATAGAGACGGTCCCTACCCAACAGCGGGCTCACAGTCTAAAAGGCTAAAAGTAGGCGGGAGAACCGAGGCCCAGAGAAGTTAAGCCACTCGGCCGAGCTCACACAGCAAGCGTGAGGCCGAGGCAGGATTATAATAATAATAATAATTATTATTAATAATAATAATGATGATGATGGCATCGGTTAAGCGCTTACTACGTACAAAGCACTGCTCTAAGCGCCGGGGAGGTTACAAGGTGATCAGGTTGTCTCATGGGGGGGTCACAGTCCCCATCCCCATTTTCCAGACGAGGGAAACGAGGCCCAGAGAAGTTAAGCGACTCGGCCGAGCTCACACAGCAAGTGTGAGGCCGAGGCGGGATAATAATAATAATAATAATAATAATAATAATAATAATAATAATGATGATGATGGCATCGTTTAAGCGCTTATTATGTACAAAGCACTGTTCTAAGCGCCGGGGAGGTTACAAGGTGATCAGGTTGTCTCATGGGGGGGTCACAGTCCCCATCCCCATTTTCCAGACGAGGGAAACGAGGCCCAGAGAAGTTAAGCGACTCGGCCGAGCTCACACAGCAAGTGTGAGGCCGAGGCGGGATAATAATAATAATAATAATAATAATAATAATAATAATAATGATGATGATGGCATCGTTTAAGCGCTTATTATGTACAAAGCACTGTTCTAAGCGCCGGGGAGGTTACAGGGTGATCAGGTTGTCTCATGGGGGGTCACAGTCCCCATCCCCATTTTCCAGACGAGGGAACCGAGGCCCAGAGAAGTTAAGCGACTCGGCCGAGCTCACACAGCAAGTGTGAGGCTGAGGCGGGATAATAATAATAATAATAATAATAATAATAATAATAATAATAATAATAATAATAATATCAATAATACTCAATAATATTAATAATGTAATGATAATAATAAATAATACTTAATAATATTAATCATAATGTAATAATAGTAATAATAATAATAGCATCGGTTAAGTGCTTACTATGTGCAAAGCACTGTTCTAAGCGCCGGGGAGGTTACCAGGCGATCAGGTTGTCCCACGGGGGGCTCACAGTCCCCATCCCCATTTTCCAGACGAGGGAACCGAGAAGTGAAGCGACTGGCCCAAGGTCCCACAGCTGACAGTTGGCGGAGCGGGGGGATTCGAACCCATGACCTGTGACCCCTGCGCTGTTCCCACTGAGCCCCGCGGCTTCTCTCTTCCCGTGAGGCCCCCCCGGCTTCGCAGGAGAGAAGCGAGAAGGGAAGCGGGCGGTGGGGAAAGCGGCCGGGAGGCCCTGGGGCCCGGGGACGGGGATGAACTTGACGCGGCGGGTAGTTGGGAGCCAACAGGTCGCGGGTTCTAATCCCTGCTCCGCCACCTGTCTGCTGTGTGACCTTGGGCGGCTTCATTTTCCCGCGCCTCGGTTGCGTCGTCTCTAAAATAATAACGGTGGCGTTTTTTAAGCGCTTACTGCCCTTTAGACCGTGAGCCCACTGTTGGGTAGGGACTGTCTCTGTATGTTGCCGATTTGTACTTCCCGAGCGCTTAGTCCAGTGCTCTGCACAGAGTAAGCGCTCAATAAATATGATTGATTGATTGATTACTGTGTGCAAAGCACTGTTCTAAGCGCTGAATAAGCGCTGTTCAAGGCCCTGCTGAGAGCTCACCTCCTCCAGGAGGCCTTCCCGGACTGAGCCCCTTCCTTCCTCTCCCCCTTGCCCCCCTCTCCATCCCCCCATCTTACCTCCTTCCCTTCCCCACAGCACCTGTATATATGTATATATGGTTGTACATATTTATTACTCTATTTATTTATTTTACTTGTACCTATCTATTCTATTTATTTTATTTTGTCAGTACGTTTGGTTTTGTTCTCTGTCTCCCCTTTTAGACTGTGAGCCCACTGTTGGGTAGGGACTGTCTCTATATGTTGCCAATTTGTACTTCCCAAGCGCTTAGTACAGTGCTCTGCACATAGTAAGCGCTCAACAAATGATTGATTGATTGATTACTGTGTGCAAAGCACTGTTCTAAGCGCTGAATAAGCGCTGTTCAAGGCCCTGCTGAGAGCTCACCTCCTCCAGGAGGCCTTCCCGGACTGAGCCCCTTCCTTCCTCTCCCCCTCGTCCCCCTCTCCATCCCCCCATCTTACCTCCTTCCCTACCCAAAACACCTGTGTATATGTTTGTACATATTTATTACTCTATTTATTTTCCTTGTACCTATCTATTCTATTTATTTTATTTTGTCAGTACGTTTGGTTTTGTTCTCCGTCTCCCCTTTTAGACTGTGAGCCCGCCGTTGGGTAGGGACCGTCTCTATATATTGCCAACTTGTACCTCCCAAGCGCTTTGTCCGGTGCTCTGCACACAGTAAGCGCTCAATAAATACGATTGATGATGATGATGATGATATTTATTACTCTATTTATTTATTTTACTTGTACCTATCTATTCTATTTATTTTATTTTGTCAGTACGTTTGGTTTTGTTCTCCGTCTCCCCTTTTAGACTGTGAGCCCACCGTTGGGTAGGGACCGTCTCTATATATTGCCAACTTGTACCTCCCAAGCGCTTAGTCCAGTGCTCTGCACACAGTAAGCGCTCAATAAATACGATTGATGATGATGATGATGATATTTATTACTCTATTTATCTATTTATTTTACTTGTACCTATCTATTCTATTTATTTTATTTCATCAGTATGTTTGGTTTTGTTCTCCGTCTCCCCTTTTAGACTGTGAGCCCACCGTTGGGTAGGGACCGTCTCTATATATTGCCAACTTGTACCTCCCAAGCGCTTAGTCCAGTGCTCTGCACACAGTAAGCGCTCAATAAATACAATTGATGATGATGATGATGATATTTATTACTCTATTTATTTATTTTACTTGTACCTATCTATTCTATTTATTTTATTTTGTCAGTACGTTTGGTTTTGTTCTCCGTCTCCCCTTTTAGACTGTGAGCCCACCGTTGGGTAGGGACCGTCTCTATATATTGCCAACTTGTACCTCCCAAGCGCTTAGTCCAGTGCTCTGCACACAGTAAGCGCTCAATAAATACGATTGATGATGATGATGATGATATTTATTACTCTATTTATCTATTTATTTTACTTGTACCTATCTATTCTATTTATTTTATTTCATCAGTATGTTTGGTTTTGTTCTCCGTCTCCCCTTTTAGACTGTGAGCCCACCGTTGGGTAGGGACCATCTCTATATATTGCCAATTTGTACCTCCCAAGCGCTTAGTCCAGTGCTCTGCACACAGTAAGCGCTCAATCAATACGATTGACGATGATGAATAGTAAGGCCTTTTTATTTCAGTTCTTCTCTCCCCCCTCCCCCGGTCGATTTCGGTTGCTTCCCCTCTTTTGCTCCTTTAAATCAAATCACCTCAGACCGTGAGCCCGTTGTTGGGTAGGGACCGTCTCTATATATCGCCAGCTTGTACTCCCCAAGCGCTCAGTCCAGTGCTCTGCACACAGTAAGCGCTCAATCAATACGATTGATGATGATGATGAATAGTAAGGCCTTTTTATTTCAGTTCTTCTCTCCCCCCTCGATTTCGGTTGCTTCCCCTCTTTTGTTCCTTTAAATCAAATCGTCTCAGACTGTGAGCCCGTTGTTGGGTAGGGACCGTCTCTAGATGTTGCCAACTTGTGCCGTGCTCCGCGCGCAGTGAGCGCTCAATAAATGCGATTGAATGAATGAATGAATGAATGAGCGAGGGAAAACACGTCCCTTTCCCGCAGCGGGGCCGCGTCAGGCCCACGGTCCCGTCTTCTCTTTTCAGTTTGAAAGCTGAGTGGTTGTACAGTCAAGGCAAGGGCAGGTCGTATCGCCCCAGCCAGCACATCCAGTTGGTTCAGTACCTGGCCACCGTCTGCCCTCTCTCCTCCTCCCTCGATCTCCAAACCGCCGAAGATGCCAAACTGGAGAGGATCCTGAGCAAGCGGAGGTGAGCGGCCCGTCGGTGGGGTTCCCGCACGCGGGAAGCGCTCGATAAATAGGATTGATCGATTCATCGGGCCGCAGGCCCGGGAGGGTGCGGGGCGACAGGGTGGGTGCCCACCGGGAGCGAACGGTCGGAGGGGGCCGGTGAAATCAATCACGGATCTGGCCGTGACCGCCGAAGGTTGGGGGGATATCAAGGGCTGAAAGGTACAGGGTCGGGTGCGTAGGCGACCCGGAAAGAAGCGGGAGTAAGGGAAGTATAATTCCACAGCGTGGCTCGGTGCTTTGGAGTCAGACTTCACGGGTTCATTCATTCATTCAGTCGTATTTACTGAGCGCTCACTGTGTGCAGAGCACCAGGCTAAGCGCTTGGGAAGGACAAGTCGGCATCGTAGAGAGACGGTCCCTACCCGACAGCGGGTTCCCTCTTCCATCACGGGATTTATTGGGGATGTCGATGCAGCTGCTCTTTATTTGTTGGTGGCATTTGGTCATTTGTTCGTTCATTCAGTCGTATTTGTTGAGCGCTCACTGTGTGCAGAGCACTGGACTAAGCGCTTGGGAAGGACAAGTCGGCAACATCTAGAGACGGTCCCGACCCAACTCTTCCGTCACTGGATTCATTGGGGATGCCGATGCAGATGCTCTTTATTTGTTGGTGGCATTTGGTCGTTCATTCATTCATTCATTCAATCGTATTTATTCATCATCATCATCATCAGTCGTATTTATTGAGCGCTCACTGTGTGCAGAGCACCGGACTAAGCGCTTGGGAAGGACAAGTCGGCATCGTAGAGAGACGGTCCCTACCCGACAGCGGGTTCCCTCTTCCGTCACGGGATTCATTGGGGATGTCGATGCAGATGCTCTTTATTTGTGGCATTTGGTCATTCGTTCATTCATTCAGTCGTATTTGTTGAGCGCTCACTGTGTGCAGAGCACTGGACTAAGCACTTGGGAAGGACAAGTCGGCAACATCTAGAGACGGTCCCTACCCAACTGTTCCGTCACGGGATTCATTGGGGATGTCGATGCAGATGCTCTTTATTTGTTTGTGGCATTTGGTCATTCATTCATTCATTCATTCAATCGTATTTACTGAGCGCTCACTGTGTGCAGAGCACTGGACTAAGCGCTTGGGATGTACAAGTCGGCAACATCTAGAGACAGTCCCTACCCAACTCTTCCGTCACGGGATTCATTGGGGATGTCGATGCAGATGCTCTTTGTTGGTGGCATTTGGTCATTCGTTCATTCATTCAGTCGTATTTGTTGAGCGCTCACTGTGTGCAGAGCACTGGACTAAGCGCTTGGGATGTACAAGTCGGCAACATCTAGAGACGGTCCCTACCCAACTCTTCCGTCACTGGATTCATTGGGGATGTCGATGCAGATGCTCTGTATTTGTTTGTGGCATTTGGTCATTCATTCATTCATTCATTCAATCGTATTTACTGAGCACTCACTGTGTGCAGAGCACTGTACTAAGCGCTTGGGAAATCCAAGTCAGCAACATCTAGAGACGGTCCCTACCCAACTCTTCCGTCACGGGATTCATTGGGGTTGTCGATGCAGATGCTCTTTATTTGTTGGTGGCATTTGGTCATTCATTCATTCATTCATTCAGTCGTATTTATTGAGCGCTCACTGTGTGCAGAGCACTGGACTAAGCGCTTGGGAAGGACAAGTCAGCAACATATAGAGACGGTCCCTACCCAGCAGCGGGCTCACGAATCCCGGCTCCGCCAACTGCCGGCTGTGTGACTTTGGACACGTCACTTCACTTCTCCGTGCCTCAGTTCCCTCATCTGTAAAATGGGGATTAAGACTGTGAGCCCCCCCGTGGGGCAACCTGATCACCCTGTAACCTCCCCAGCGCTTAGAACAGTGCTTTGCACATGGTAAGCGCTTAATAAATGCCATCATTATTATTATCATTATTAATTATGGTCCTTGTTAAGTGCTTACTCTGTGCCAAGCTCCGTTCTAAGCGCTGGGGTAGAGACACATTAATCTGTTTGCACACAGTCCCTGTCCCACATGGGGCTCGGGGTGTTAATCCCCATTTTACAGATGAGGCAACTGAGGCAAAGAGAATTGAAGTAACTTAGTCGTATTTATTGAGTGCTTAATGTGTGCAGAGCGCTGTAATAATAATAATAATAATAATAATGGCATTTATTAAGCACTTACTGTGTGCAAAGCACTGTTCTAAGCGCCGGGGAGGCTGCAGAGTGATCAGGTTGTCCCACGGAGAGCTCACAGTCAATCCCCATTTTCCAGATGAGGTAACTGAGGCACGTCACTTCACTCCTCTGACCCTCAGTTCCCTCATCTGGAAAATGGGGATGAAGACTGGGAGCCCCCCGTGGGGCAACCGGATCACCTTGTAACCTGCCGATCGCTTAGAGCAGTGCTTTGCACATAGTAAGCGCTTAATAAGTGCCATTATTGAGAAGCAGCCGTAGCTCAGTGGAAAGAGCCCGGGCTTTGGAGTCAGAGGTCATGGGTTCGAATGCCGGCTCTGCCAGTTGTCAGCCGTGTGACTTTGGGCAAGTCACTTAACTTCTCTGTGCCTCAGTTCCCTCATCTGTAAAATGGGGATTACAGACTGTGAGCCCCACGTGGGACAACCTTGATCACCTTGTAACCTCCCCAGCGCTTAGAACAGTGCTTTGCACATAGTAAGCGCTTAATAAATGCCATCATTATTATTATCATTATTAATTATGGTCCTTGTTAAGTGCTTACTTCGGTGCCAAGCTCCGTTCTAAGCGCTGGGGTAGAGACACATTAATCTGTTTGCACACAGTCCCTGTCCCACATGGGGCTCGCAGTCTTAATCCCCATTTTACAGATGAGGCAACTGAGGCAAAGAGAATTGAAGTAACTTAGTCGTATTTATTGAGTGCTTAATGTGTGCAGAGCGCTGTAATAATAATAATAATAATAATAATAATGGCATTTATTAAGCACTTACTGTGTGCAAAGCACCGTTCTAAGCGCCGGGGAGGCTGCAGAGTGATCAGGTTGTCCCACGGAGGGCTCACAGTCAATCCCCATTTTCCAGATGAGGTAACTGAGGCACGTCACTTCACTCCTCTGACCCTCAGTTCCCTCATCTGGAAAATGGGGATGAAGACTGGGAGCCCCCCGTGGGGCAACCGGATCACCTTGTAACCTGCCGATCGCTTAGAGCAGTGCTTTGCACATAGTAAGCGCTTAATAAATGCCATTATTGAGAAGCAGCCGTAGCTCAGTGGAAAGAGCCCGGGCTTTGGAGTCAGAGGTCATGGGTTCGAATGCCGGCTCTGCCAGTTGTCAGCCGTGTGACTTTGGGCAAGTCACTTAACTTCTCTGTGCCTCAGTTCCCTCATCTGTAAAATGGGGATTACAGACTGTGAGCCCCACGTGGGACAACCTTGATCACCTTGTAACCTCCCCAGCGCTTAGAACAGTGCTTTGCACATAGTAAGCGCTTAATAAGTGCCATCATTATTAGTATTATTATTAATTATGGTCCTTGTTAAGTGCTTACTCTGTGCCAAGCTCCGTTCTAAGCGCTGGGGTAGAGACACATTAATCTGTTTGCACACAGTCCCTGTCCCACATGGGGCTCACAGCCTTAATCCCCATTTTACAGATGAGGCAACTGAGGCAAAGAGAATTGAAGTAACTTAGTCGTATTTATTGAGTGCTTAATGTGTGCAGAGCGCTGTAATAATAATAATAATAATAATGATAATAATGGCATTTGTTAAGTGCTTACTATGTGCCAAGCACTGTTCTAAGCACCGGGGAGGTTACAAGGTGATCAGGTTGTCCCACGGAGGGCTCACAGTCAATCCCCATTTTCCAGATGAGGTAACCGAGGCCCAGAGAAGTGAAGTGAGTTGCCCAAAGTCACACAGCTGACAAGTGGCGGAGCCGGGATTTGTACTAACCGTCTGGGAGAGAGCGGTAATAATAATAATAATGATGATGGGATTTATTAAGCGCTTACTATGTGCAAAGCACTGTTCTAAGCGCTGGGGAGGTTACAAGGTGATCAGGTTGTCCCACGGGGGGCTCACAGTCTTAATCCCCATTTTACAGATGAGGCAACTGAGGCCCAGAGAAGTTAAGTGACTTGCCCAAAGTCACAAAGCTGACAAGTGGCGGAGCTGGGATTTGAACCGATGACCTCTCACTCCAAAGCCCAGGCTCTTTCCACTGAGCCACGCCGCTTCTCTAGACGCACTCCCCACCCACACAAGCCGACAGTCTAATCAATCAATCAATCAATCAATCGTATTTATTGAGTGCTTACTGTGTGCAGAGCACCGTACTAAGCGCTTGGGAAGTACAAATCGGCAACATATTGAGACGGTCCCTACCCAACAGTGGGCTCGCAGTCTAAAAGGGGGAGACGGAGAACAGAGCCAAACATCCTAACAAAATCAATCAATCAATCAATCAATCGTGTTTATTGAGCGCTTACTATGTGCAGAGCACTGTACTAAGCGCTTGGGAAGTACAAATTGGCATCACATAGTGTCAGTCCCTACCCAACAGTGGGCTCACAGTCTAAAAGGGGGAGACAGAGAACAGAACCAAACATACCAACAAAATAAAATAAGTAGGATAGAAATGTACAAGTAAAATAAATAAATAAATAAATAAATAAATAAATAGAGTAATAAATATGTACAACCATATATACATATATACAGGTGCTGTGGGGAAGGGAAGGAGGTAAGACGGGGGGATGGAGAGGGGGACGAGGGGGAGAGGAAAGAAGGGGCTCAGTCTGGGAAGGCCTCCTGGAGGAGGTGAGCTCTCAGCAGGGCTGAGAAATAAATAAAATAAATAGAATAGATATGTCCAAGTACAATAAATAAATAAATAGAGTAATAAATACGTACAAACGTATCTACAGGTAGCCGGGGAGAGTGAGGTGATCGGGCTCAAAAAATGAAAGACGGCAATTCCGGGGTCGCGCGACCTGTAGCCCGGTGAGACTTCTCTGCCGGAGGAAGGAAAGGGGAATTTGCAATAACCCGTCGCCCGTCGATGGTTTTTCAGGCTGCACCAGAGGCAGTTGCTGTACCAAAGCCAGAGCGAAGAATCCCCTTCTCCCTCTTCTCCCAACGAGGCGGAGGTCAGCGCCGCCGCCGAGCCCACCCGCCCGGCCCCGGGGACCCGGTCGGTCCCCGAGAGGGGTAAGTTTCCCTTCCGTCGGCTTCTGCGGCCTTCCTTCCGAGCGGCTGGGCACTTGGGAAAATGGAAAAATGGGGGGGGGGAGTTTGTGTTTCCCCACCGGCCGCTCTCGCGCGTCTTCCGCGGCGAGGCTCGGGGCCCGGGATTGGGAGCGGATGTGCCTGCTCTTCATTCCTTCATTCATTCAGTCGTATTTATTGAGCGCTCACTGTGTGCAGAGCACTGGACTAAGCGCTTGGGAAGGACAAGTTGGCAGCATCTAGATACCCAACAGCGGGTTCCCTCTTCCGTCACGGGATTCACCGGGGATGTCGATGCAGATGCTCTTTATTTGTTGGTGGCATTTGGTCATTCATTCATTCATTCTTTCAATCGTATTGAGTGCTTACTGTGTGCAGAGCACTGGACTATGCTCTTTATTTGTTGGTGGCATTTGTTCATTCATTCATTCATTCAGTCCTATTTATTGAGCGCTTCCTGTGTGCAGAGCACTGGACTAAGTGCTTGGAAAGGACAAGTCGGCAGCATAGAGAGACGGTCCCGACCCAACAGTGGGTTCCCTCTTCCGTCACGGGATTCATTGGGGATGTCGATGCCGATGCTCTTTATTTGTTTGTGGCATTTGTTCATTCATTCATTCTTTCAATCATATTTATTGAGCGCTTACTGTGTGCAGAGCACTGGACTAAGCGCTTGGGAAGGACAAGTCGGCAACGTAGAGAGACGGTCCCGACCCAACAGCGGGTTCCCTCTTCCGTCACGGGATTCATTGGGGATGTCGATGCAGATGCTCTTCATTTGTTGGTGGCACTTGTTCATTCATTCATTCATTCATTCAGTCGTATTTATTGAGCGCTTACTGTGTGCAGAGCACTGGACTAAGCGCTTGGGAAGGACAAGTAGGCAACGTAGAGAGACGGTCCCTACCCAACAGCGGGTTCCCTCTTCCGTCACGGGATTCATTGGGGATGTCGATGCAGATGCTCTTCATTTGTTGGTGGCACTTGTTCATTCATTCATTCATTCATTCAGTCGTATTTATTGAGCGCTTACTGTGTGCAGAGCACTGGACTAAGCGCTTGGGAAGGACAAGTCGGCAACGTAGAGAGACGGTCCCGACCCAACAGCGGGTTCCCTCTTCCGTCACGGGATTCATTGGGGATGTCGATGCAGATGCTTTTTATTTGTTGGTGGCATTTGGTCATTCAACATATTTATTACTCTATTTATTTATTTATTTATTTTACTTATATCTATTCTATTAATTTTATTATGTTAGTATGTTTGGTTTTGTTCTCTGTCTCCCCCTTTTAGACTGTGAGCCCGCTGTTGGGTAGGGACCGTGTCTAGATGTTGCCAACTTGGATTTCCCAAGCGCTCAGTCCAGTGCTCTGCACACAGTAAGCGCTCAATAAATACGATTGATTGATTGATTGATTGAGTCATTCAGTCGTATTTAAGCGCTTACTTTGTGCAGAGCAGTGGACTGAGCGCTTGGGAAGGACAAGTCGGCAACATAGAGAGACGGTCCCTACCCAACGGCGGGCTCACAGTCTAGAAGGGGGAGACAGAGAACAAAACAAAACCTATTAACAAAATAAAATAAATAGAATAAATATGTACAAATAAAAAAATAAATAAATAGAGTAATAAATACATACAAAAATATATACAGGTGCTGTGGGGAGGGGAAGGTGGAGGGAGGATGGGGAGGGGGAGCTTAATTTGTTAAGCTTAGTTTGTTAAGATTAATTTAAGTGCTTACTCTGTGTCTAACACTGGAAGCGCTCAATAAATACGATTGATTGATTGATTGATTTTAAGCGTTGGGGTCAGTACAACTGAACAAGGTACAAAAGCGAAGGGATCGGAGGACCTGGGTTCTAACCCCCGCTCCGTCACTTATCTCCTGTGTGACCTTAGGCAAGTCACTTAACTTCTCTGTGCCTCAGTTCCCCCATCCGCACGATGGGGATCCCAAACCTGGGCTCCCTCCTACTTCGGCTTGAGCCCCTCGGGGAACCTGATTATCTCGTACCACAGTGTTCGGCACGTAGGAAGCTCGGGTTTGCACCTGCAGGGTCTCCATCATCATCATCATCATCATCAATCGTATTTATTGAGCGCTTACTATGTGCAGAGCACTGTACTAAGCGCTCGGGAAGTACAAATCGGCAACATACAGAGACAGTCCCTACCCAACAGTGGGCTCACAGTCTAAAAGGGGGCTCACCGTCTCTCCAGTCCTCTACCAGTCGTGACTATGAGAAGCAGCGTGGCTCACTGGAAAAGAGCCCGGGCTCTGGAGTCGGAGGTCATGGGTTCAAATCCCGGCTCCTCCACTTGTCAGCCGTGTGACTTTGGGCAAGTCGCTTCACTTCTCTGGGCCTCATTACCTCATCTGTAAAATGGGGATTAAGACTGTGAGCCCCCCGTGAGACAACCCGATCACCTTGTAACCTCCCCAGCGCTTAGAACAGCGCTTTGGACATAGTAAGCACTTAATAAATGCCATCATTATTATTATTATTACGTGTCCGTGGTATTGCTGTGGGTCGGAGACAAGGCAAGACGAGCGCTTAACGAACACCACAGTATTATTATTAGCGCTCCAACTACAGGAGATTTTTCTCTCATGACTGAGCCAGGCTTGCATTCATTCAATTGCATTTATTGAGCACTTACTGTGTGCAGAGCACTGTACTAGGCGCTTGGGAAGTCCAAGTTGGCAACATATAGAGACGATCCCTACCCAATAACGGGCTCACAGTCTAGAAGGAGCACCACAGGGGTTCCTTATTTCCTGACTAAAATTCACAACTCATTGCCTCCAAATGTTTTTCAGGGACTTGGATTTAAAGCGGATAGATAGGTTTAGTAATAATAATAATAATAATGGTATTTGTTAAGCGCTTACTATGTTCAAAGCACTGTTCTAAGCGCTGGGGGGATACAAGGTATTCAGGTTGTCCCACGTGGGGCTCACAGTCTTAATCCCCATTTTGCAGATGAGGTAACTGAGGCACAGAGAAGTGACGTGACTCGCCCAAAGTCACACGGCTGATAAGTGGCAGAGCTGGGATTCGAACCCATGACTCCCAAGCCCAGGCTGTTTCCACTGAGCCATGCCGCTTCTCTTATCATAATCATCATCGTGGCGTTTTTTTAAGTGCTTACTATGTGCCTGACACTGCAATAATAATAATAATAACGATGGTATTTGTTAAGCGCTTACTATGGCCAGGTTGTCCCACGTGGGGCTCATCCCCAGTTTACAGATCATCATCATCAATCGTATTTATTGAGCGCTTACTAGGTGCAGAGCACTGTACTAAGCGCTTGGGAGGTACAAATTGGCAATATATAGAGACGGTCCCTACCCAACGGTGGGCTCACAGTCTAAAAGGGGAGACAGAGAACAAAACCAAACATACTAACAAAATAAAATAAATAGAATAGATAGGTACAAGTGAAATAAATACAGATGAGGCAACTGAGGCCCAGAGAAGTTAAGTGACTTGCCCAAAGTCACAAGTGGCGGACAAATGGGGTCAGAACCCGCGACCTATACCGTACTATCTCTGAGGCAAGTCATTTGTCCAATATTCTGAATTTTCCCCGTTCTCCTAGAGCCAGTAGTCCAAATAAATTCTTGGCTGGGAGCAGGTTCCAACGCCGAGCATTCCTACGCCAAGAACAACTTCCCGGCAGCGGCGCACGCTGGAAGCTCGTCTCCTAACGAGCTGTACCTGGAAGACGTCCCGACGGATGAAGACCAGCCGAGCGGCAGTCTGCTGTCCTCAGAATCGACTTTCATGCCCGTCACCTCGGGGCCGTCATCCCCCGTGGAGCTGCGGCTCTGCGGCGTCCATCCGAGACGCCGAAACGACGACACCCTGACCGAGGGGGAAAAGGAGGAAGAGGATCGGGAGCCGGCAGAGGCCGCACGGCTTTCCGGAGAGGAGTCCCCTAAAGCGTCGAAAAACGAAGACGGTCCCGAGGAAAATGAGAAGGACGCGTTATTTTGCCCCGGCCCAGCAACCGCGAGCGATGTCTTGAATGACAGCGATAGCTGCCGGGCTTCAGCCTCTAAGGCCCAACTGGTTAGTGAAGAAACATCGCCTGAAACCTCTCCAGCCCAACTCCCCCGCGGAAATCCGTCTGCCGCATCCGCTGCTCTGAACGAAGACGCTGCTGCGGTCCAGAAAATGAATACGGCGGCCACTAAACTTCAAGCCTGCTGGAGGGGATTCCGCACAAGAAACTACAACCCTCGAGCCAAAGAGGCGCGGTACGAAATTCGACTGAGCAGAATGCAGGAGCACATTGTTTTCTTGACTGAGGAAATCAGAAAGTAAGTTGGAGGTTCCCTTTGATTCGTTTGTTTGTTTTCTTCCACTGGCCTGAGAGTCAAATTTTCAAGGGCGTGATCCAGAGCCCTGAATCGTTTAGGATACGCTTCTGGGCTCGGGTGATGGATGATGGAAAACTTTCCTTGTCTCTTTTAGGAGCCTTTTTGTTTTTTCTATTCTACCTATGCAAAGGAACTCTTAAGGCAGAAGATAGAACGATTGAATTTTGGGAAGAAGGAACTGGTGTCCCTCGTCCCCCTCTCCATCCCCCCATCTTACCTCCTTCCCTTCCCCACAGCACCTGTATATATGTATATATGGTTGTACATATTTATTACTCTATTTATTTATTTATTTATTTTACTTGTACATTCTATCCTATTTATTTTATTTTGTTGGTATGTTTGGTTTTGTTCTCTGTCTCCCCCTTTTAGATTGTGAGCCCACTGTTGGGTAGGGACTGTCTCTATGTGTTGCCAATTTGTACTTCCCAAGCGCTTAGTACAGTGCTCTGCACATAGTAAGCGCTCAATAAATACGATTGATGATGATGATGATTGATTGATTTGGCCCAAGATTGCTTCCGTGACCCCATTTGGGCTTGGACAACCAATTATCCGTTCCCCATCATCACGTCCCACCCTTCGTAACGTTTCCAAAACCACCGAAAACAACTTTCCCGTTCAAAGCTACGGGGCTTCATCGGGTTTCCGAACGCTGACCGCGTGACGCGTTTACCCAGTTCGGCTAGGTTCCCGAGAGCCGGTGACTTGTCACCGTGCCGTCTGAATCAATCAATCAATCAATCGTATTTATTGAGCGCTTACTATGTGCAGAGCACTGTACTAAGCGCTTGGGAAGTACAAATTGGCAACACATAGAGACAGTCCCTACCCAACAGTGGGCTCACAGTCTGAAGCCGCAGACGGATCGCTTTTCATTCTGCGTCGTCATCATCATCATCAATCGTATTTATTGAGCGCGTACTATGTGCAGAGCGCCGTATTGATTGATTGATTGATTGGTGTAGAAGTGAGACTGGAAACTAAAGTTTCCAGTTGGATTTTTAGGGCCCAGCCTAAATCCAGCAGGCACTGTAAGTTTTGAGTCTGCTCTGTCCAGAATCCCCAGTCTTGGAAAAAATGTGCTGGTTCTATAGTAGTAGTATTTATTAAGCACTCTCTATGTGTAGCACAATGTAGTAAGTAAGGGCTGGGAAAGAGTTTATAAGAGTGGGAAAAATTGGTCCCTATAGGGGTTCACCATCTAGGAATAAAGGTTGGGGAGAGGACTTGAGATAGACATTTCTGGAGCAGTGAAACAATACAGTATTCAAAGAGCGTGAGGCAGGAGATAGAACAATTGAATTTTGGGAAGAAGGAACTGGACTAGAAGTGAGACTGCAAAGTAGAGTTTCCAGTTGGATTTTTAGGGCCCAGCCCAAATCCAGCAGGCGCTGTAGTGTTTGAGTCTGCTCTGTCCAGAATCCCCAGTCTTGGAAAAAAAATGTGCTGGTTCTATAGTAGTAGTAGTATTTATTAAGCACTCTCTATGTGTAGCACACTGGACTAAGTAAGGGCTGGGAAAGAGTATATAAGAGTGGGAAAAATTGGCCCCCTTAGGGGTTCACCATCTAGGAATAAAGGTTGGGGAGAGGACTTGAGATAGACATTTCTGGAGCAGTGAAACAATGCTGTATTAAAAGAGCATGAGGCAGGAGATAGAACGATTGAATTTTGGGAAGAAGGAACTGGAGTAGAAGTGAGACTGGAAAGTGAAGTTTCCAATGGGATTTTTAGGGCCCAGCCCAAATCCAGCAGGCACTGTAGTGTTTGAGTCTGCTCTGTCCAGAATCCCCAGTCTTGGAAAAAATGCGCTGGTTCTATAGTAGTAGTAGTATTTATTAAGCACTTTTTATGTGTAGAACAGCGTACTAAGTAAGGGCTGGGAAAGAGTATATAAGAGTGAGAAAAATTGGTCCCCGTAGGGGTTCACCATCTAGGAATAAAGGTTGGGGCGAGGGCTTGAGATAGACATTTCTGGAGCAGTGAAACAATACAGTATTCAAAGAGCGTGAGGCAGAAGATAGAACGATTGAATTTTGGGAAGAAGGAACTGGAGTAGAAGTGAGACTGGAAAGTGAAGTTTCCAATGGGATTTTTAGGGCCCAGCCCAAATCCAGCAGGCACTGTAATTTTTGAATCTGCTCTGTCCAGAATCCCCAGTCTTGGAAAAAATGTGCTGGTTCTATAGTAGTAGTAGGATTTATTAAGCTCTTTTTATGTGTAGAACAGCGTACTAAGTAAGGGCTGGGAAAGAGTATATAAGAGTGGGAAAAATTGGTCCCCTTAGGGGTTCACCATCTAGGAATAAAGATTGGGGAGAGGACATGAGATAGAGAAGCAGCGTGGCTCAGTGGAAAGAGGCCGGGCTTTGGAGTCAGAGGTCGTGGGTCCAAATCCCGGCTCCGCCAATTGTCAGCTGTGTGACTTTGGGCAAGTCATTTAACTTCTCTAGGCCTCAGTTGCCTCATCTGGAAAATGGGGATTAAGACTGTGAGCCTCCCGTGGGACAACCTGATCACCTTGTAACCTCCCCAGTGCTTTGCACATAATAAGCGCTTAATAAATGCCATCATCATCATCAATCGTATTTATTGAGCGCTTACTATGTGCAGAGCGCATCATTCTCATCATCATTATTTGTTTATAGACATATCTGGGACAGTGAAACAATACAATATTAAAAGGGCGTGAGGGACAGGGTCAAAAATACAAAACCAAACCAAAAGGCAGCAGGGTGCTACGGCTGGAGGAGCGGAATTTCAGGCTCCTCAGTATTTAGACTGTGAGCCCACTGTTGGGTAGGGACCGTCTCTATATGTTGCCAATTTGTACTTCCCAAGCTCTTAGTACAGTGCTCCGCACAATCAATCAATCAATCAATCAATCAATCAATCAATCGTATTTATTGAGCGCTTACTATGTGCAGAGCACTGTACTAAGCGCTTGGGAAGTACAAATTGGCATCACATAGAGACAGTCCCTACCCAACAGTGGGCTCACAGTCTAACAGGGGGAGACAGAGAACAGAACCAAACATACCAACAAAATAAAATAAGTAGGATAGAAATGTACAAGTAAAATAAATAAATAAATAAATAGAGTAATAAATATGTACAACCATATATACATATATACAGGTGCTGTGGGGAAGGGAAGGAGGAGTATTGAGCACACAGTAAGCGCTCAATAAATACGATTGATGATGATGATTTAGAGTCCACGGCTTATCCGAAGCTACAGCGGTTGCCTCCCCGAGTTTTACGGAGGGCTCGTTATGCAGGTGCCAGCCCTTCCCGCCGGGGTGGTAGAGTCGGATGGGATGAGGGGGGTCCGGTTCCCGGGGAGGCAAGCGTGACTGACGCCCAAATCATCCGGGGAGCAGGGAGAAGGTTCCTCCAGCCCCGTGGACGGGGACTGAAGGAGCTCAGAGGCCTAAAATGGACCCGATGTCCTTAACTGGAGGGCAGGCAGCTTCTACCCTCCTTCAGAAAGTGAGATCCTTCTCCCACCTAGTCTCCCGCGAGTCCCAGCTTTGTGCGTCGTAGTGTACCTTTTTGCTGGTTCCTTCCCGTGATGGCACTGGGGCAAGGCTTGAGGGGCCGTCCAGACTTCCCGTATGATCCGCGGTGTATTCCTGACTCTTCAGCAGCCGGCACGTGCAACTCATTAGCACCTTCCCATTCCCCAAGCAGCCAGGCTTCAAAGCCGGAACCCGGACCGCTGACGATTCCCTCTCCTCATCCGAAGCCTCGTTCAGGAGCAGAGGAGGCGGCCAAGCCATCTCCCCACCCGTGGTTAGGTGTGGGGTCACTGTAGGTCGGGCTCCGAGACTGACAGGGGATCAGTTTCCTTTGACTTCTGCATTGGCAAATGTTGCCAATCTGTACTTTCAAGCGCTGAGTACGGCGCTGTGCACATAGTACGCGCTCAATAAATACGATTGATGATGATGATGACGACGCAGAATGAAAAGCAATCCGTCTGCGGCTTCAGACTGTGAGCCCACTGTTGGGTAGGGACTGTCTCTATGTGTTGCCAATTTGTACTTCCCAAGCGCTTAGTACAGTGCTCTGCACATAGTAAGCGCTCAATAAATACGATTGATTGATTGATTGATTCAGACGGCACGGTGACAAGTCACCGGCTCTCGGGAACCTAGCCGAACTGGGTAAACGCGTCACGCGGTCAGCGTTCGGAAACCCGATGAAGCCCCGTAGCTTTGAACGGGAAAGTTGTTTTCGGTGGTTTTGGAAACGTTACGAAGGGTGGGACGTGATGATGGGGAACGGATAATTGGTTGTCCAAGCCCAGGCGGGGTCACGGAAGCAATCTTGGGCCAAATCAATCAATCATCATCATCATCAATCGTGTTTATTGAGCGCTTACTATGTGCAGAGCACTGTACTAAGCGCTTGGGAAGTACAAATTGGCAACACATAGAGACAGTCCCTACCCAACTGTGGGCTCACAGTCTGAAAGGGGGAGATAGAGAACAAAACCAAACATACTAACAAAATAAAATAAATAGAATAGATAGGTACTAATAAAATAAATAAATAAATAGAGTAAAAAATATGTACAAACATATATTCAATCAATCGTATTTATTGAGCGCTTACTGTGTGCAGAGCACTGTACTAAGCGCTTGGGAAGTACAAGTCGGCAACACATTAACCACTACCCACTTGTGATTTCTTGTTTTGCTGTTTTGAAAGTTCAAACCCGATACCTACATGTTGCCAGCTTGTGCTTCCCAAGCGCTAAGTACAGTGCTCTGCACACAGTAAGCGCTCAATAAATGAGATTGAATGAATGAATAAATGAATGATACCTATTATTTTACTCTCCCAAGCGCCGAGTACAGTGCTCTGCACAAAGTAAGTGCTAAGTGAGTACCTCTGTTTGATACCAGTGTGGGATTGTGGTTGGGAAGCAGCGTGACTTAGTGGATAGAGAACAGGCCTGGGTTCAAATTCCAGCTCCACCACTTGTCTGCTGTGTGTCCTTGGGCAAGTCACTTAACCTCTCTGGGCCTCAGTTCATCTGTCCAATCAATCAATCAATCAGTCGTATTTATTGAGCGCTTACTGTGTGCAGAGCACTGGACTAAGCGCTTGGGAAGTACAAGTTGGCAACATATAGGGACGGTCCCTACCCAACAGCGGGCTACCTGATTGCCTTCTATCTACCCCAGCACCTAGGATAATGCCTGGCCCATAATAAGCGTTTTAACTAATACCGTGGAAATACGTGTTTCTGGTAGGAGAAAACTGAAGTAGAAAAGACTATTTCTAGACTCTCCCGTAATTCATCTCTCGGGTACGTTGGCAGTGGTCAGAGCTTCCGTGCCACAGCCGGTAATCTGAAGGTCACATTGTATTGTAGATTGAAAAAAGAAAGAGATGAAGAGCACATTCAAAAGCTTTTACAAGAGGAGGCTGTCAAATTCCTTTGGAACCAGGTAAGCACCCACATATCGAAGACCCAGTTTAACCTGGGACGAAAAAATGAGCTTCTGAGAAGGAGGAGGAACCTTAGAAAATTAATCCGGCACTGACCTAAACCGTTAGTTGCCCTTCATGGAGGATTAAGGGGTGACGACTCCACTTTCTGCCTCCAACTGCTTGAATAAGGTGAAAGTCTTTCATTACATTAAATTTGAAGATCATTTTCAGACCGATTTTGTTGGAAAGCTCGGGGGGTGCTTTTTTTCCAAAAGATTTCCGTTACTCCGCTGTCTCCGTTTTTGTCCTGTCGCTCAAATCTGTCGTTCGAAAGGAAGGTGACAGTGAAAAGTCTGGGTCTGCAGTCAGTATGCCCTGAGAAACCGTAGAGGAGTTAGTCTGGAGTGAGAATCTGGAGAGTATCGATGTGCTGTGAAAGGCAGAACGGCGCTCTGCACATAGTAAGCGCTCAACAAATGCCTTTATTAGTAAAAACACATTGGCGGTAACGGTTTTTGTGTTTGGCAGGTCAGAGCCATACAGGACTGGCAGCTCACAGTCAACCAGCATCTCGGCGCCGCGCAGCGGCCCGGACCTGTGGCGTCCAGCACTCTGATGCCGACCGCGTCAACCCGAGAGGCCTCTCGGGCCTGGCTCGTTTCAGACGCCGGGTGTCACGCCGAGAGATCCTTGCCCGAATTTCCAGATTCGGGCTTCCACTCATCCCTAACAGAGCCCTCCCCGCTCCCGGATCCCCGGGAGTTTGACCGAAGCTCGACCGAAGGAAGCGAGAGCTCGCTAATGGGGCAGTCCGTGGAAACCGTCAAACACGGGGAGGGGCCGGACGCCAGGGAGGTCCAAGTCGAGCGTGGCGAGCGGAGTAAAGATAGTTCCAACAGCGAACAGGATAGTAGTCTCCTCCAACAGTATTTAACGTCGGTCCGGCAGCTTGAAGACGCCGAAGAAAGGACGAACTGCAGCGAGGGAATGGAAGGCAGTGGTGACCTTCACATCACCCTCTCTCCAGAAAAGCCGGTCGGCGTGACTACGGACGGACCTCAGGATGCACCTGCCGCTCTGCAAGGGGAGATCAGCCCGGCCCCAGACAACTGTAAATTAAATGGTGAAGTTCAGGGGCAACAGCCAGAATGCGATTCTGCATTTCAGGTGCTCCATGTCGGTATTGCCGTATAAGATAGTTCAACACCCAAGGAAAACACCCGATTTTTTCCCCCCCATCAACTTCGAGAGCACTGGTTTTTTTTTGTTGCTGTCGTTGCTTCGGTTTGGTTTCCCTATTTAGAGAAAATGTATATTCCTCGCCCACATCTTCCAGGAGATTATGAGGTTCCACTGGATTAGCATTTTGCTAATCTCGTACCTCCGAGTGCTCAATCAAACGATATTTTTTACCCAAAGCTAATACGCACTTTATCTCTCAACGGCTGAATGGAGACTTCTTGTCCTTCGGCGAAGCATCCCCCCCGAAAGATCGTTTTCTTCAAGCGGTACTCTGGTTCAAGTATCTAACACCCTGGAATGCTTTTCTTTACGTTGTCATCTATAGCCTAGCCGAAACCGGGATCTCAGACCGCCAGCCGAGGGAAACCATTTTACGGAGCGTTCGGACACATGAAATGTGGTGCCGCGTGCGGGACTGGAGTTCACCGAGAGAGGAACAGATGACGGAATAAGATGAGTACACTGCGTTCATTTTTCTCCTTTTGATTTCCCTGAGAAGATCTGGGAAGACCTCGTAGGAGGAAAAGGGCAAAAAATCAGACCAGAGGATCTCTCCGTGGGAATATTCTGATTAAAAATAGGTATTTCAGGAGGTGTCAAAGTGTCGTAGAATGACATGTTTGAAACCCGGCTGACCTGAAACAGCGGTGGAGGGAAACCGTTTTTCTTGGCATCAAAAACAGTTAATTCAGGGATCGATGCCATTGAGAAAAGCATCACTTGGGATTTTTTCATCCTCCGAGTCAGTGCTTTTAAATGACTAAATCAGAGGTTACACCCACCCGATGGGTCCGATCTTTCTCCTTGCCCCCTTTGTTTTCACTTGTATTAAGAGTTTGAGGGTATCATTGTGAGGGATGTACATACCCAATTCGCTTCTCCCCTTAGATAAGGCAGGTTTTCAGGCAGGTTCGCATGCAGTAGCTGAGGGTTTGGGTTTGTTTTTTTTCCTTTGGTTTCCTTTTTTCTTTTCAGAAGAAAGATTAAAAACACAATTTCAGGCTCTGGGAAAGCACCGCTGTTACTTGAAGAAAGAATATCAGTGTATGTCTTGTTTTAGGGGAGAAAAAATCATAACCCTCACATAACAGAAAAAGACAGGGAAACACACCCAAACAAACCAAGAGAAAAATTCAGTGTCCAAATTAGTTTGGCCAAAGTATCATTTGGATTTATAAGATTTTATCTATTGATATGCTATTGGAAAATATGATGTTTCTAAAATAATTCCTACACAAGCCATCCCCCCCCCCCCAAAAAAAAAAAAATAAACCCACAGTGATGCTTCAACCTATGGCACTAGATGGTCACTTAAAGTGGATTTTAAAAGACCAGTTTTCATTCTGGTTGAAGAATCTCTTGTGAACTATTGTGAACTCTTCAAAGATTTCACCTGGCTCTTCAAAAATAAGATTTATTTGTCAACTAGCGGACCATACTTTCCACTTCAGGCCCATTTTAAACATGTCACAAATCGAGTGGAATTATATCGTGGGGTTATTAACAGTACTCAAGTGAAGAATTCTTTGTGATTTCGCTCCAAGAGATCCCAAATATTTTGCTAAGGAAATTTTCCCGTTGCGGCCCGAGCTCAAAATTAAATTCAGTGTGTGCTTTTTGTATCGTGACCCTGGGAGAAAATCTTATTGACTGCATGTCAAAAACAACTGAAGCACTTCATTGTTTGGATGATGATTTTGATATCTTTTGTGATGACTTCTAATTATTTCTCAACGCACATTTTCTAATTATTTCTCAATGCACATTTTAAGTGCCTCATTTGCCGCCAGTAACGAGTCAAAGAAAACTCAACTTACATTGCTCCAGTGCCAAAATACTACTCCTCAGCGAAATTCATTTTTCCAGGACAGCCGGAGAAATGTTAAGGTTCAGTATTACCCAAAGTAATCAGGTTTCAACTGGCAGGAAGTGGGGTTTTTAAAATTATATCAATCTTGTCGGAACTTCAGTGATTTCTGGTTCCTCTTAGATGTTCAAAATGGTTTCACTTCATGAAGATTTAGCAGGTTGGGCGATATTTTTCTTCTTTTGCCTTTGGAGAAGTTTTTGACCTTCAGACATCTTGGCAGGGTTTTTTTTCTTTGTCCTCCCTGCAATTGTACAGTTTATCTTGCATGTTTAGTCAATGTGAAATAGCTTGAATTTAGAATGTAGTGAGCGTGTGGGAAGAGGTGAAAAATTTGGCTAGAATGTGTTTGTCAGGGCTTAGAAAGGAATTCAAAGATGGGTTATCCGAACGTAAAGTACGTGTTTGAAACAGTACAGGAAGATGAAAAACTTGCACAATTAAAAAAAAACTCCATCTAAAGCTGCTACCGTCAAAAGAAAAGGGCCGAGTGAAAATGGCACTTGGGAGACGGATCAGAAGCGTATCGGAGAAGGAATTTGTGCAGCGGCGTAAGGATTCGAGTTTTTGTTCATCAAATGTTTGATTTACGTTTGGGGTCAGGAATGAAAAGGAACGGTCAGGTTATATGGATATTCATGTTCATGAATTTTTTCCTACTTTTAGCATCTATCAAGTAGGTTTCCGTACAAGATCTCTTATGTAGTTGAAGGATCAGTGTGTGGAGAATTTTGGATTTGCTGTGGTGTTATTCTGAACTGTGTGTTTCTTCAGATTTTTGTGGAATCGGGGCAAATCCAGTGGCTCTACAAATTCATTTTCCTGAAGTGGTGAGGAATTCCGTATCTTTCCACTAGAAATGAAGACTCTGAGCCTTGGGATAATAAGGAATTTTGTAACTTTTTATATTTAAAAAGCCTAACTTGTCCCTTATTTCTACCGTAGAGAAAGTTCCGTCACTCAGTGTAGCTTACTGAGCGCCTAAAATGGGCAGAGCACTGTACTAAGCAGCTGGGAGAGGACACCCCCAGCTGATTTCGCATAATCTTTTCACTATTTGGGGTGGGGAATAAAGAAGGGGAAAGAAACACAAGGGGGGCATGCATAAAAGTGCAGTTAAGCTGACTGAGTCTTAACAAAAGAGCTTTTATTTGGTGACGGAAGATGGGGTAGTAAGATAAATGAAAGTTACAAGCTTCACGTCAAAGCTACGTTGATGCCGAATGATCCGATGTAAAGCCCTGAATTTAATTGTCGCCGAAAGCTCTCGTTATGCCGGTTGGCACCTACATAACCTACTTTGGTTTGCTCTGTAATTTGCACGCCACCGTCAAAGTAGTAAATGGTACACTTTGCCGCTGAACTGTTTTCTGCGTGAGCGGATACCACTCTTCTTGTTAATCTGGAATGCCACCGCGCTGGCTAATTCGACGTTTTGTTCAACCGCTCACGCTGTCGTGTGTCTCCATCTCGTCTACTGAACCTTCTTTCCACTCGAGGCCGTTGGTTGGAGAAGCTGGCCGGACTTACGGACCCCGGGGATCCATCTCGGTTTATATTCGCAACTGAGTTTACAAAACGTTTAGTTGAGATACCTCGGTTCCCTCCGTTCGGCACCGGCGGGATTAGTCGCAGAAATTGAAAAGCGATTTGAAAACGTGTCCGTCGCCCACCGGCAACCAAGCGGTGAGGAGACTTTGTCTATCCTTAATGCGTCATTAAGTCGTTTTTGTTTTCGGACCGGGCACCCGGGAAAAGTAAATTTAAAGCACTTCAACCAAGGTCACCTATAAATATTAACAAGGGTTTCTCCGTTCATGGGGCGCTGAAGAAAACGGAGGTGGTTTTCAAAGAACGTTATCTACCGTGGTTGGAGTTGGGCTTCGCTGACCGTACCTTCATAGTGCCATATTAAAAATTCACTTCAAACCCGCCCCCACCAAAAAAGAACAAAAGCCTCAGTGAAAGCTCAAATGTGTGATTTGTAGTCACAATAAAAGGTGCTTCTATCTAAGAACGATCGCCACACCAAATCGCGTTTCCTTCCCTGACCGGAGTTGACGGTGGAAACCATTTCCATGGGGCCTTTATTTATTTTTTCAGTTGCATCTCTCTGAGTCTCACGGGAATTTTTACCTGCGACGCTAGAGATTTAATGAATAATCAGGTTTTGGTTTACTTCAGGTTTCTTGTAAGCGGCCACAGTGGATGTCTAAACGGACAACTGGGTTCAGTCCATGTATTTTCTATGAACGTTTACATTTTTTAATTCATTTTCTTAAGGCATTTTGTTTGTACCTCTGAGTTTCTAACTTTAAATAAATTATTTGTGTACTTGGATTCTTTGTCTCTGTAAAAATTCACTTCAAACCCGCCCCCCCCCCCCAAAAAAACAAAAGCCTCAGTGAATGCTTAAATATGTGATTTGTAAACGATTTTGCCACACCAAATTGCGTTTCCTTTCCCGCCCGGAGTTGACGGTGGAAACCATTCCATGGGGCCTTTATTTATTTTTCAGTTGCATTTCTTTGAGTCTTCACGGGAGTTTTTACCATAATTTTAACCATTATTTTTACCATAATTTTTAAATTATTTGTGTACTTGGATTCTTTTTATCTCTCTTTGTCATCTTCAGTAATAATAATGACCCCTTCTGCGGTTATGAATAATAGGTCAATGCCCAACTTTTAGCGGAGCGTTAAACCCACACATTGTGTAAGCATCTGTTACGGTTCATTCATTCATTCATTCATTCATTCAATCGTATTTATTGAGCGCTTACTGGGGCGCCTGCGCGGTGGGCGGGACCTCAGGTGGGCGGGGCCTCAGCTCCGGGGGCGCCTGCGCAATGGGCGGGCCTCAGAAGTGGGCGTGGCCTCTGCTCTGGAGGCGTGGCCTTAGAGGCGGGCGGGGCCACTGCTTTGGGGCGCCTGCGCGTTGGCCGTGGCCTCAGAAGTCGGCGGGGCCTCTGAGGTGGGCGTGGCCTCCGCCCTGCGGCACCTGCGCCGAGGCCACAGAAAGTGGGCGTGGCCTCCGTTCTGGGGGGCGGGGCCTCAGGGTGGGCGTGGCCTCAGGGTGGGCGTGGCCTCCGCTCTGGAGGCGGGACCTCTTCGCGGTGGGCGTGGCCTCCGTTCTGGAGGCGGGACCTCTTCCCGACGGGCGTGTCCTCCGTTCTGGGGGCGGGCCCTCTTCACGGTGGGCGTGGCCTCCGCTCTGGGGCGCCGGCGCGGTGGGCGCGGCCTCAGAGGTGGGCGTGGCCTCCGTTCCGGGGACGGCCCCTGCTGAGTGGGCGTGGCTTCCGCTCTGTGGGCGGGGCCTCCGCCCCTGGGACGGTCTGCTTGTGGGCGCGGCCTCAGAAGTGGGCGTGGCCTCCACTCCGGGGACGGGGGCCTTAGAGGTGGGCGGGGCCTCGGATGTGGGCGTGGCCTCGGCGCGGGGGGCGGGGCATCAGAGCTGGGGCCCGGATGGGGGCGTGGCCTCTGCGCAGCGGGGCGGCGCCTCGAGGCCTCAGAAAGCCGTTGTTGGGCAGGGACCGTCTCTCTATGTTGCCACCGTGTCCCTCCCAAGCTGTTAGTCCAGTGGTCCGCACACAGTAAGCGCTCAATAAATGCGATTGAATGAATGCAGCGGGCGGGGCCTCTGCGCTGGGGGCGGGGCCTCGAGGCCTCGGGGCAGGCCGGTGCCCGGATGCGGGCGTGTCCTCTGCGCGGTGGGCGGGGCCTCAGGGGCGGGCGGTGGGTGCCCGGGTGTGGGCGTGGCCTCGAGGCCTCAGACGGGCGGCGGATGCCCGGGTGTGGGCGTGGCCTCGACGCGGTGGGCGGGGCCTCAGGGGCGGTGGGGGGGGTGGGTGCCCGGGCGTGGGCGCGGCCTCTGCGCGGGGGGCGTGGCCCCTATGTGGGCGGGGCCTCAGGGGCCTCAGGCGGGCGGCGGGTGCCCGGATGTGGGCGGGGCCCCGTGCGGTGGGCGGGGCCTCGGGGGCCTCACGGGGGCGGTGGGGGCCCGGATGTGGGCGGGGCCCCGGCCGGCCATGGTGGCGGCTGAGGAGGAGGAGGAGGAGGAGGACGACGAAGACGACGAAGACGACGAGGAGGAGGAGGACGAAGACGAGGACGAAGACGAGGAGGAGGAGGAGGAGGAGGCGGCGGAGGCTTTCGTTGCGGGTGAGCGTCCCGAGCCGAAGCTTTTCTGCCGACCCCCTTGCCTCCCTCCCCCCCCCCGTGTGTGTCCGTCTTATTTGCGCGTCGCTTTTGGTTCCCGTGTTTGTGCGGAGCCCTGCGCCCAGCGAGGAGGGACAGCGGACCCCCCCCACGACCCCCCCCCCATCCCGCTTAGCACAGCGCTTTGCCCATGGTAAGGCCTTAACGGATGCCATGGTGGGCATCCCCTGTGGCCTCACCCCCCATTCAGCGCCCCCAGCCCTCTGCCCTCCTGCCCCCCGCATCCCTCCCCATCGCCCACAGACCCCTGGGGCCTTCAGCCTCCTCCAGGCACCCTCCATCCTCCGCCTCCTCCTCCTCCCCATCTTCCTCCTCCTGATCCTCCTCCTCCCCCTCTCCGTCCTCCTCCTCCTCCTCTCCATCTTCCTCTTCTTCCCCATCCTCTTCCTCCTATTCATCCTCCCCCCCTTCCTCCTCCTCCCCATCGTCCTTCCCCTTCTGGTCCTCCCCATCCTCCTCCTCCTCCTCCTCCTCCTCCCCATTCTCCTCCTCCTGATCATCCTCCCCATCATCCTCCATCTCCCCATCATCCTTCTCCTCCGGGTCCTCTGGCTCTCCTCCCCATCCTCCTTCTCCTTCTCCCCATTCTCCTCCTCCTGATCCTCCTCCCCATCTTCCTCTTCTTCCCCATCCTCTTCCTCCTAATCATCCTGTCCATCATCCTCCTTCTCCCCATCATCCTTCTCCTCGTGTTTCTCCTCCCCATCCTCTTCCTTCTCCTCCTCCCCATTCTCCTCCTCCTGATCCTCCTGATCCTCCTCCCCATCTTCCTCTTCTTCCCCATCCTCTTCCTCCTAATCATCCTCCTCATCATCCTCCTTCTCCCCATCATCCTTCTCCTCCTGGTCCTCCTGGTTCTCCTCCCCATCCTCCTCCTCCTCCTGATCCTCCTCCTCTCTATCCTCCTCCTCCTCCTCCTCCTCCCCCATCTTCCTCTTCTTCTCCATCCTCTTCTTCCTAATCATCCTCCCCCCCCTCCTCCTCCCCATCCTCCTCTTTCTCCCCATCCTCCTTCTCCTCCCTATCCTCTTCCTGGTCCTCCTTCTCCCCCTCCCCCTCCTCCTCCCCATCCCCTTCTTCCTCCTGCGCCTCGTGGTTCTCCTCCTCCTCTCGGTCCTCCCGGTCCTCCTCCGCTCTTCCCCTCCCAATCCCGTTTTTTCCACAGGCTCCTTTCCCATCCCCGGCTCCCCAGGCCAGCCTCGCAGCGGGGGAGAGATGGGGTGGTGGGGGGGGGGGGGGAGATGGGAGGGAGGGTTGGAGTGCTGTCTTGGCCGCCGCCCGGGCTGCTGCAGCTCTGCGGGTTCAGGGAGGGAGGGATGGATGGATGGATGGAGGGCCGGGGCAGGCCGGATTCGGGGGTGAGGGGTGGGCACATCCCAGACGGAGCCCAGAATCCACGCTGGACTGCAGCCGCAGAGCGATGGGGGCGAGAAGAGGCTCCACCTGCCCGGCCGGGCCGCTGGAGAACGCTTGATTTCCTTTTCCCAGGCAGTGCCAGCCCAGACCCCCACCCACAAGGACGGCAGCGTCTCGCCCTCTTTTCCAGACTGCTGCATCCCCTCCCTCTGACCCAGCCTGGGACCTTCCCCGCACTCCAGGAATTCCCCCACCCCCAGTTCCTTCCCCCGGACCCCCTCTTCTCTGGCTCTGTAGGGTATTGAAGCGCCTGCTTACCCTGTGCCCACACTAAGCCCTGGGTGGGACACAGACTAGCCAGGTTGGACCCGGTCCGTGTCCCACGGGGGACGCACAGTCTGATTTCCCGTTTTCCAGACGAGCAACCGAGGCCCGGGGAAGCAGAGTGACTCGCCCGAGGTCACGAAGCCGACCGGATTAGAACCCGGGTCCTTAATAATAATAACGACGGCATTTGTCAAGAGCTTACTCTGTGCCAAGCACATCAAGTTGTCATCGTCAATCGTATTTATTGAGCGCTTACTACGTGCAGGGCACTGGACTAAGCGCTTGGGAAGTACAAATCGGCAACATACAGAGACGGTCCCCACCCAACAGTGGGCTCACAGTCTAAACGTGGGGCTCGCAGCCTCCACCCCCATTTTCCAGACGAGGCGACGGAGGCACCGAGGAGTGAAGTGCTCTGCCCGAGGCCACGCAGCGGACAGGTGGCGCGGCCGGGATTCGAACCCGTGACCTTCCAACTCCTGAGCCCGTGCTCTGTCCGCCGGCCCACTTTTCTAGGTCTTCGGGGGGGCAGCCGACGACGGCTCGGTCCCGGCTGCCCCCGGGCTGGTTTGTAGGAAGGGTGGCAGGACCCGGGACGGTAGAAGAGGCGGCGGAAGAGCAAGGTGGGCCTGGGGGAGGCTCTCGGCTCTCTCCGTTTGCTCAGAAATTTGTGAGGGAAGCTATTGTAGGGAACTCCATCCGACAGTTGTCCCCGCTGCCTTACTCCGGGATCCTTTCTCCCCGTTGCCTCTCCCTCCTGTCCCCGTTTCCCAACCCCTGTGGCTTGTCCGGGCCCGTTATTGGGTCTCCACCTTGGTGGGAGAGGCTCGAGGCTTGAAGTACCGTCACTTAGTGGAAAGAAATGTTTCCTGGGTTCTCATCCCGGCTCTGCCACGTGGGTGACCAGTCACTTCACTCCTCTGCACCTCAGTTCCCTCTTCGGCAAAGCGAGGATTCGATTCCCGTTCTTCCCTTAGGAATAATAATAGTGGTGTTTGTTAAGCGCTTTCTATGTGCCAAGCACCGTTCTAAGCACGGTGATCGGGTTGTCCCATGGTGGGGGCTCACAGTCTTCATCCCCATTTTGCAGGCGAGGTAACTGAGGCACGGAGAAGTGAGGTGACTTGTCCACAGTCACACAGCTGACAGCCGGCGGAGCCGGGATTTGAACCCCTGACCTCTGACTCCAAAGCCCGGGCTCTTTTCCACCGAACCATGCTGCTTCTACTTCCCCCTCGTCCCCCTCTCCATCCCCCCCATCTTACCTCCTTCCCTTCCCCGCAGCACCTGTATATATGTATATATGTTTGTACATGTTTATTACTCTATTTTACTTGTATATATCTGTATTATTTATTTTATTTTGTTAGTATGTTTGGTTTTGTTCTCTGTCTCCCCCTTTTAGACTGGGAGCCCACTGTTGGGTAGGGACTGTCTCTCTATGTTGCCAATTTGTACTTCCCAAGCGCTTACTACAGTGCTCTGCACATAGTAAGCGCTCAATAAATACGATTGATTGATTGATTGATTCTACTTAGATGGTGAGTCCCATCGCGGGGGGGCCTTATTATCTTGTATCTACCCAGCGCTTAGTACGGTACCCGGCGCATAGCAAGCTATTATTAGTATTACTCTTATTATTATTGTGTGAGCAAATTGCCTCGGGGGAATTTAAGCCCATCTCTTCTGCCCTTCTCCATTGTCCCTTTCAAGGTCATAGATGGGTACGATTCTTGATTGCATGGGGTTAACGGTTAATGCGTGTTGTCGTACTTATGCTGTCTCGTCATGGTAGGTGGGGACAGGTACACGCATTTAGTGACATTTAGTTACATTTATTTACATCACATTCGCATTTACCTAGCGTTTTTACCCCCGTAACACTTCGTAATCCTCATTTCCCCCCTTTAGACTGTGAGCCCACCGTTGGGTAGGGACCGTCTCTCTATGTTGCCGACTTGTACTTCCCAAGCGCTTAGTACAGTGCTCTGCACACAGTAAGTGCTCGATAAATACGACTGAATCTACGTGCCAAGCACTGCCCTAATAACTGGGGCAGATAATCAGGTCCCACATGGGGTTCATAGACTAAGAGAATCAATAATAATAATAATAATAATGGCATTTATTAAGTGCTTACCATGTGCAAAGCACTGTTCTAAGCGCTGGAGAGGTTACAAAGTGATCCGGTTGTCCCACGGGGGGTTCACAGTCTTAATCCCCATTTTACAGATGAGGGAACTGAGGCCCAGAGAAGTTAAGTGACTTGCCCAAAGTCACACAGCTGGCAATTGGCAGAGGCGGGATTTGAACCCATGACCTCTGACTCCAAAGCCCGTGCTCTTTCCACTGAGCCACGCTGCTTCTCTATCAATCGCTGCTCAATCAATCGTATTTATTGAGCGCTTACTATGTGCAGAGCACTGTACTAAGCGCTTGAACAGGTATCGAATACCCATTTTGGAGATGATGGAACTGAGGCCCGGAGAAGTTGAAGTGGCTGTCCAAGGAAGGCTCAGAACAGGGTGGACAGACAATAAAATGAAAGGTGGGGGTTTTTAACCTTAAATGGGTGTTTTGAGTGTTTTTTTTCTTTTGAACTTGTAGGTAATAATCATAATAATAATGATAGCATTTATTAAGCCATCTTACCTCCTTCCGTTCCCCACAGCACCTGTATATATGTATATACGTTTGTACATATTTATTACTCTATTTTACTTGTACATACCTACTCTATTTTATTTTGGTAGTATGGTTTTGTTCTCTGTCTCCCCCTTTTAGACTGTGAGCCCACTGTTGGGTAGGGACTGTCTCTCTATGTTGCCAATTTGTACTTCCCAAGCGCTTAGTACAGTGCTCTGCACACAGTAAGTGCTCAATAAATTGATTGATTGATTGATTTTCACAATTCCCTGGGGTTAGAGGGGTTTTGCTCACGGGCGTGTCAGCAAGCAAAGTCAAGATCCGTGAGTTGTGAGCGGCTGTTATACTGTTAGATCGTACTCTCCCACGTGCTCAGTACGGTGCTCTGCACGCAGGAAGCGTTCAATAAATACCTCTTCAAGGCATGAATGTCACGACCGGGCCCAAATGGGACCCGTGGGCAGACTCGAAGAAGGATAGCAAGGAATTTGAAAAACAATAAATGACAGCCAACAAAGCAAGCATGCCTGGCTTTTTAAGGGCGGGTTTCCGGGCCATTGGCCTTGGAGCCTTGGGTGTCTGACCCTATAAAAAAATAATAATAATGATGGTATTTATTAATAATTATAATAATGATGGTATTTGTTCGGCGCTTATTATGTGCCAAGCGCTGTTCTAAGCACCGGGGTAGATGCAAGTCCCCCTTCTAGACTGTGAGCCCACTGTTGGGTAGGGACCGTCTCTATATGTTGCCAACTTGTACATCCCAAGCGCTCAGTACAGTGCTCTGCACACAGTAAGCGCTCAATAAATACGATTAAAAAAAAAAAAAGCCCATCAGGTTGTCCCACGTGGGTCTCACAGTCTCCATCCTCATTTTACAGATGAGGTCACTGAGGCCCAGCGAAGTGAAGTGACTTGCCCAGAGTCACACAGCTGATAAGCGGAGAAGCAGCGTGGCTCAGTGGAAAGAGCCCGGGCTTTGGAGTCAGAGGTCATGGGTTCGAATCCCGGCTCCGCCACATGTCTGCTGTGTGACCTTGGGCAAGTCACTTCACTTCTCTGAGCCTCAGTTACCTCATCTGTAAAATGGGGGTGAAGACTGTGAGCCCCATGTGGGGCAACCTGATTACTTTGTATCCCCCCAAGCGCTTAGAACAGTGCTTTGCACATAGTAAGCGCTTAACAGATGCCAACATTATTATTATTATTATTAAGCGGCGAAGGCGGAATTAGAACCCACGACCTCTGAGTCCCAAGCCCTTGCCCCCGCCCCCAAGCCTCGCTCGTATTTGTTAAGTGCTTACCACGTGCCAAGCACCGTACTAAGCGCGGGGGTGAGTGCAAGCAAATCGGGCTGGACTCCCGAGTCCCCCATGGGGCTCGCAGCCTCAATCCCCATTTTACAGAGGAGGTAACTGAGGCCCAGAGAAGTGAAGTGACTTGCCCGAGGTCACCGAGCCGGGATTAGAACCCACGACCTTCCGACCCCCGGGCCCGTGCTCCGTCCGTTAGGCCGTGCTGCTTCTCTGAACGCCCAAGGATTTGGTGGCTGTGGCACGCCCCTGGTGCGAAAGGGGCTTCAGTCCATATGGATTGAGCAATCCATCAATAGTATTGATTAAGCGCTTACTATGTGCAAAGCACTGTTCTAAGCGTTTGGGAGAATACAGGAGAACAGAGGCGGTAGACACCCTCCCTGCCCGCAAAGACAAGCGGGGATGGTCTCTCTCTATGGCTGAATTGTCCTTTCCAAGCACTTCGTACGGTGCTCGGCACGCAGTAAGTGCTCCATTAATACGATTGAATAATAATAATAGCAATAATAATGGCATGTATTAAGCGCTTACTATGTGCAAAGCACTGTTCTAAGCGTTTGGGAGAATACAGTAGAACAGAGGTGGTAGACGACGCTCCCTGCCTGCAAAGACAAGCGGGGATGGTCTCTCTCTCTATGGCTGAATTGTCCTTTCCAAGTGCTTCGTACGGTGCTCGGCATGCAGTAAGTGCTCCATGAATACGATTGAATAATAATAATAATGGCATTTATTAAGCACTTACTATGTGCAAAGCACTGTTCTAAGCGTTTGGGAGAATACAGTAGAACAGAGGCGGTAGACACGCTCCCTGCCCGCAAAGACAAGTGGGGATGGTCTCTCTCTATGGCTGAATTGTCCTTTCAAAACGCTTCGTACGGTGCTTGGCATGCAGTAAGTGCTCCATGAATACGATTGAATAATAATAATAACAATAATAATGGCATGTATTAAGCGCTTACTATGTGCAAAGCACTGTTCTAAGCGTTTGGGAGAATGCAGTAGAACAGAGGTAGTAGACGACGCTCCCTGCCCGCAAAGACAAGCGGGGATGGTCTCTCTCTATGGCTGAATTGTCCTTTCCAAGCACTTCGTACGGTGCCCGGCACGCAGTAAGTGCTCCATGAATACGATTGAATAATAATAATAATAATAATGGCATTTATTAAGTGCTTACTATGTGCAAAGCACTGTTCTAAGCATTTGGGAGAATACAGTAGAACAGAGGCGGTAGACACGCTCCCTGCCCGCAAAGACAAGTGGGGACGGTCTCTCTCTATGGCTGAATTGTCCTTTCAAAACGCTTCGTACGGTGCTCGGCACGCAGTAAGTGCTCCATGAATACGATTGAATAATAATAATAGCAATAATAATGGCATGTATTAAGCGCTTACTATGTGCAAAGCACTGTTCTAAGCGTTTGGGAGAATGCAGTAGAACAGAGGTAGTAGACGACGCTCCCTGCCCGCAAAGACAAGCGGGGATGATCTCTCTCTCTATGGCTGAATTGTCCTTTCCAAGCACTTCGTACGGTGCCCGGCACGCAGTAAGTGCTCCATGAATACGATTGAATAATAATAATAATAATAATGGCATTTATTAAGCGCTTACTATGTGCAAAGCACTGTTCTAAGCATTTGGGAGAATACAGTAGAACAGAGGCGGTAGACACGCTCCCTGCCCGCAAAGACAAGCGGGGACGGTCTCTCTCTATGGCTGAATTGTCCTTTCCAAGCGCTTCGTACGGTGCTCGGCATGCAGTAAGTGCTCCATGAATACGATTGAATAATAATAATAATAATGGCATTTATTAAGTGCTTACAATGTGCAAAGCACCGTTCTAAGCGTTTGGGAGAATACAGTAGAACAGAGGTGGTAGACGACGCTCCCTGCCCGCAAAGACAAGCGGGGATGGTCTCTCTCTATGGCTGAATTGTCCTTTCCAAGCGCTTCGTACGGTGCTCGGCACGCAGTAAGTGCTCCATGAATACGATTGAATAATAATAATAGCAATAATAATGGCATGTATTAAGCGCTTACTATGTGCAAAGCACTGTTCTAAGCGTTTGGGAGAATACAGTAGAACAGAGGTGGTAGACGACGCTCCCTGCCTGCAAAGACAAGCGGGGATGGTCTCTCTCTCTATGGCTGAATTGTCCTTTCCAAGTGCTTCGTACGGTGCTCGGCATGCAGTAAGTGCTCCATGAATACGATTGAATAATAATAATAATAATAATGGCATTTATTAAGTGCTTACAATGTGCAAAGCACCGTTCTAAGCGTTTGGGAGAATACAGTAGAACAGAGGTGGTAGACGACGCTACCTGCCCGCAAAGACAAGCGGGGATGGTCTCTCTCTATGGCTGAATTGTCCTTTCCAAGCGCTTTGTACGGTGCCCGGCACGCAGTAAGTGCTCCATGAATACGATTGAATAATAATAATAATAATAATAATGGCATTTATTAAGGGCTTACTATGTGCAAAGCACTGTTCTAAGCGTTTGGGAGAATACAGTAGAACAGAGGTGGTAGACACGCTCCCTTGCCCGCAAAGACAAGCGGGGATGGTCTCTCTCAATGGCTGAATTGTCCTTTCCAAGCGCTTCGTACAGTGCTCGGCACGCAGTAAGTGCTCCATAAATACAGTTGAATAATAATAACAATAATGGCATTTATTAAGCGCTTACTATGTGCTAAAGCACTGTTCTAAGCGTTTGGGAGAATACAGTAGAACAGAGGCGGTAGACACGCTCCCTGCCCGCAAAGACAAGCGGGGACGGTCTCTCTCTATGGCTGAATTGTCCTTTCCAAGCGCTTCGTACGGTGCTCGGCACGCAGTAAGTGCTCCATGAATACGATTGAATAATAATAATAATAATAATGGCATTTATTAAGGGCTTACTATGTGCAAAGCACTGTTCTAAGCGTTTGAGAGAATACAGTAGAACATAGGTGGTAGACACGCTCCCTGCCCGCAAAGACAAGCGGGGATGGTCTCTCTCTCTATGGCTGAATTGTCCTTTCCAAGCGCTTCGTACGGTGCTCGGCATGCAGTAAGTGCTCCATGAATACGATTGAATAATAATAATAATAATAATAGTAATAATAATAATAATGGCATTTATTAAGTGCTTACTATGTGCAAAGCACTGTTCTAAGCGCTGGGGGGATGCAAGGTGATCGGGTTGTCCCACGTGGGGCTCACAGTCTTCATCCCCATTATCCAGATGAGGGAACTGAGGCCCAGAGAAGTGAAGTGACTTGCACAGCTGACAAGTGGCGGAGCTGGGATTTGAACCCATGACCTCTGGCTCCAAAGCCCGTGTCCTTTCCACCGAGCCACGCTGCTTCTCTAATGAAGCATAAAGAAATGAATTTATTCAAAAGGGATTCCTTTTGCGCAGTCGCCACAGGGCTACCGAAGGGGCAGTCCTGACAGCGAAGCAGTAGGGCCTAGTGGAAAGAGCACGGAGTCAGAGGACCTGGGTTCTAATCCCGGCTCCGCCACGTGTCGTCTGCTGTGTGACCAAGTCTTTTCTGCGGCTCGGTTCCCTCGTCTGTAAAAGGGCGGTTAAATAATAATAATAATAATGATGGCATTTATTAAGTGCTTACTGTGTGCAAAGCACTGTTCTAAGCGCCTAAATCCTTCTCCATCCTTCTTAGCCTGTGAGACTGGGACTGATTAACTGGTAGAGTGCTCTGCACATAGTAAGCGCTCAATAAATACGATTGATGATGGTATCTGCCTCAGCCCTGATGACAACAGTGCTGGGCACATAGTAAGCGCTTAACCAGAGGCCTTCCCAGACTGAGCCCCCTCCTTTCCCTCCTCCTCCTCCCCTTCCCCACTGCCTTACCTCCTTCCCCTCCCCACAGCATAATGATAATAATAATAATGGCATTTATTAAGCACTTACTATGTGCAAAGCACTGTTCTAAGCGCTGGGGAGGTTACAAGGTGATCCAGTTGTCCCACCTGGGGCTCACAGTCTTAATCCCCATTTTACAGTTGAGGTAACTGAGGCCCAGAGAAGTGAAGTGACTGGCCCAAAGTCACACCGCTAACAATTGGCGGAGCCGGGATTTGAACCCATGACCCCTGACTCCAAAGCCCGGGCTCTTTCCACTGAGCCACGCTGCTTCTCAATAATAGTAATAATAATGGCATAATAATAATATGGGAGTGTTTCTGGATCCATTTCATCCCCTCCAAGTCTCTTTTTGACACATGTATATATGTATATACCTGTATATATGTTTGTAACAAATGCCATCATTATTATTATTCTTCTTCTAGACTGTGAGCCCACTGTTGGGTAGGGACCAATATGTATATATGTTTGTACATATTTATTACTCTATTTTACTTGTACATATCTATTCTATTTATTTTATTTTGTTAATGTGTTTGGTTTTGTTCTCTGTCTCCCCCTTTTAGACTGTGAGCCCACTGTTGGGTAGGGACTGTCTCTAGATGTTGCCAGCTTGGACTTCCCAAGCGCTTAGTACAGTGCTCTGCACACAGTAAGCGCTCAAATACGATTGATTGATTGTACATATTTATTACTCTGTTTATTTTACTTGTGCATATTTATTCTATTTATTTTATCTTGTTAATATGTTTTGTTTTGTTGTCTGTCTCCCCCTTCTAGACTGTGAGCCAAGCGCTTAGTACAGTGCTCTGCACACAGTAAGCGCTCAATAAGTACGATTGATTGATCGATTGAGCCCGCTGTTGGGTAGGGACCGTCTCTAGATGTTGCCGACTTGGACTTCTCAAGCGCTTAGCACAGTGCCCTGCACACAGTAAGCGCTCAATAAATACGACTGAATGGATGAACCAGAACCGTGATCGATGAGGGAATCCAGCACGTGCGCGGTTGGTCCTTCGGGAAAGGATGTCCAGCACGCTTCCGGTCACTTCAGTCGTATTTATTGAGCGCTTACTGTGTGCAGAGCACTGTACTAAGCGCTCGGGAAGTACTAGTTGGCAAGTCGGTCACTTGCAGTTCAACAGCACCGTCGTCTTTACCAGGGGCTGGATTGAGGCTTTGGGGGCGCCTCGTGGGGAGAGAGAAGGAGGTAAGGTTGGGTAGGGACTGTCTCTATATGTTGCCCATTTGTACTTCCCAAGCGCTTAGTACAGTGCTCTGCACATAGTAAGCGCTCAATAAATACGATTGATGATGATGATGATGATGAGAGAGTCAGTACGCACCGATGCCGTGC